>NC_064627.1:627882619-629246369 GCF_023864275.1 Schistocerca cancellata
CGACGTTTCCATCATGTGTCACTTCCACAGTGACGTAGGACAGAATTTTGATGAAACTTGGCGCCAGTGTGACATCAGTAACCCACCACATACGTCAGTGAATCTTTCAGCTGTGGCTTCTCGTATACGTCACTAATGTCCAGTTTGAAGCGTCGTCGAGCCCGAAGACATTTCAGCCTAATTTCAAAGTTATGCGTTGTAGCAGCATGCAGCTACGGGGATTCGATGAAGTGATCCTTTAATTCTGTTGCTCAGTGTTCTTAAAAAGTTTCTAGACATAATATTAAGTGAGAAATACAGGAATTTACACCAACCCATTATGTATCGTTCCCGTAGTGACTGTGAAAAACAAGATCAGACTAATTATAGCGAGCAAAGGGTATTTAAGCTAACATTCTTCCCGCGATTCATACGCGCATGGAGCGGGAAGAAAGTTTAACACGTCGTACAGTCTGAAGTACCCTCTCCCTGCACTTCACTCTTTTTGCTGAGTATAGACGCAGATGTTGACAAATGAACCTTGAATAATCTTAATAGGCTTACAGAAAGTTTAAGTTCTTTTGTTCATACGATGCGGAAGATCGTAGAAGAGTATGCGAAGTCAGACACCTGGTGTTTACTCGAGACAGATCTTCGTAGTAATCAGCCAAACAGCGTTATCATTGGGTCAACATACGTTGACCTGCCCTTGATACAGACACGCCACATGTGCCTGCAGTTGGCGCATCATGCCCCAGAAACTTTCTCAACTAAGACATCTAAAATTAGTTATTGGTTTGCAAAGTGGGCGCTAACCAATCAGAAACAATTTAATCTAGCTCATAATGCATGTACACTATCTGATTTACGATTTCCCTCGGAAATTAACACCTGAATTCATTCAGTTGGCTCCCACAGTGGATGTATCCGAAAAATGTCGTAGTTCCGATAAAATCCCCAGTACATCAAACTGCATTTGCAAAATGTTTCACACCGAAACAGGGTCATAAATTGCTTTCTCCCGCTTACTGAGGCAAGGAATTCCACAAGAGACAGCACAACATAGTTGAGTAGTTTAATGTGTGTTAAAATCTGTTGCTTTTGTATATACTAATACATTAAGCAGCTATAGCTTTTATCAGTCATCGTTTACTTTAAATGAAATGAGAATTGATTTAAATGAGTGTATACCAATTTGACATGTATCAAAATATTAAAAAAAACTGCAGAAAAAAAGACTGACGTAACAGTCACTTCGCTGGTTAAGAATCATGTCAAGTCGCCGTTGTGTAACCCCAACCATGCTTTCGCAGTTCAACCCCCATTGGGAGGAATTGTATCTGTTTACAGAAAAAGATGGTGTTGCAAAATGTTTAGTATGTCACAAAACGCTGAATTCTTTTAGGAAATTTAATTTGCAGCGAAATTATATGTCGTACCACGCGAAAGACTACGGAAGTGGAAAATGTGATGGACCAGATCGTGCACAGGAAGTTATTAAACTTAAAAGGAAGCTGTCCGATGAAGATCTCGATGACGAAGAAAAATCAACTGCGGCAGCTCTCAGAGTGAGCTACAAAATTGCTTTGTTTTTAGCAAAATCCCTGCGCCCCTTCCCTGATGGCGATTTAATAAAAGATGTTTGGTAATTGCAGCGGAACATTTGTGTCCATCTCAAGTTGAACAGTTTCGGATTGTGCCATTATCTGGCATGACCATTATGCGTCGCCTACAGGACATGGCAGACGACGTCCAGAGCCAGCTTGCAAACATCTATAAAGATTTTATGGCGTATTCTCTAGCTCTGGACGAAAGTGTTGATATCACTGGAACAGCGCAGCTTTCCATATTTATTAGAGGTGTTAATAGAGATCTTCAGGTGAGGAAGGAGCTCCTCGATGTAGTAGCCATGAAGAACACTACAACCGGAGGTGATATTTTAAGTAGTGTTGAAGAAAGTGTTGAAAATATAGGATTGTCGTGGAATTCTTTAATTTCAGTGTCTACAGACGGTGCACCAGCATGACAGGGAAAAAATTAGGTTTCGTTGCGCTGTTGAAGGAGAAAATGCAAAAACTGACCGTGCCGAATGAAATAAGGGGCGTTCACTGTGTGATCCACCAGGAAAACTTATGTGCAAAGAGTATCACTCTAAAAAATGTGATGAGTGTTGTTGTTCGTACAATCAATTATATAAGGAAGCATGGGCTACAACACAGATAATTTAAAAGCTTTCTTGAGGATGTAGAAAGCCAGTATTGTAGCGTGCCTTATTACAGCGAGGTCCGCTGGCTTAGTCGTGGCGAATTATTAAATCGGATATTTGCCTATTAGATGAGATAAATATGTTCATGGAAATAGATAACATGTGTGTTCCTGAATTGAAAGAGCCTTCATGGAAATGTAATCTCGCGTTCTTAGCACATTTAACTAGCCATCTGAATGCTTTGAACATTTCACTACAAGGTAAAGATCTGCTAATTACTCATTTCATAGAACGAATACGAGCTTTTAAAATGAAATTGACACTTTGGGTGAGTCAGTTGGAAGCAGGAAATCTAGCTCATTTTCCTAAATTATCATCCATGCAAGATGTTCACAAAGACTGTGAACGTTATTCACATAGTTTAGTTGCCCTTAAGGAAGAATTTGATCAACGCTTTCAAGATCTGACAGCACTAGACAGTGATTCTGATCTGTTCTCCTCTCCATATTCAGCGAATATTGAAGAGATTCGTCCTGAGCTGCAACTAGAAATTATTGACCTGCGGTGTGACAGAGAATACAGAGACAAATTTCAGAACAAGAAAAACATTTTGGAATATTACAGACACTTCCCTCAGGATAGATTTCCTCATTTGCACAAACTGGCAGCTACAAAAATATCAATGTTCGGTTCCATGTATGTTCGTGAATAACTGTTCTCTGCAATGAAATGTAACAAGACGCGCCTGAGAAACACATTGTCTGATCGAAATTTAAACTGCACGCTGCGCCTACGATGCACAGGAACAATTACTCCGAACATAGACGCAATTGTAAAGGGCAAAAAGTACAAGATAATAGAGAATCCCACACTTCAGTGACACCTTTTATTGTGTAACAGTTCATAAATTAATACGAATGTAGAGGCATAAACTAAGCTAATAAAATTATGTGGCACATGTACATTCTCCTTTATTTGTTTCATTTGTCACAGTAATAATTCGCGAGTGATATCCCTGCAGGTGGCCGCGGATTTACATTGACTGGCGGCAGCTGTTGTGTGCCCCACGTGACTCTCCCCACTCTCCGCTCTGGTCCGATAGTGGGGGTAGCGTGCTCGCGCTGCTCCGTCCTTGCGCCTTGCTGCTCACAGCTGGCTCCGCGAATGTTGTGAAGCAATGAACTAAACCGTCTCTTTACCCACCTGAGCTTGCAGCCGAGTGCAAATTTCTCATATTTACAACAGTTGTTTAGTATGGAACTGTGTATTCAGACACGTTTACATTACTGTATTTTTTCGTAAAGGGTCGTCTACTATGACTAAGAATATGGGACAGTTCGGTGTTTAAAATTCCATAGTTGCTGTGTATTCTGTATACTCTAATTCTGCCCTTTGCGTATTGTACTGTCGAAGTATTATAAGAATATTTTGTGTATGTTAGGAGAGGAAAACTTTTTATGTGCTACAATGTATTTATTCCATTTTCGATGACCAAAAATTGTTTGAAATATAGGGCCTGAACTCCATCTAAGTTGCATTAAGAAGTATACTTCATTTATTGGCGGTGAGTACTTTCGGACGTTGTGCTCATTCCCAAATCGTCTGTCTTCGTCAGTATTTGAGATACAGTCATGTGTGCAAGTTTGCAACAGCCACAGCAGACAATCCATATAACAATGCAGAGGTTTTAGCATGTTGTTGTTGTTGCGGTCTTCAGTCTAGAGACTGGTTTGATGCAGTTCCCCATGCTAGTCTATCCTGGCCAAGATTCTTCATCTCTCATCACTTACTGGAACCTACATCCTTCTGAATCCGCTTAGTGCATTCATCTCTTGGCCCATCTCTACGATTTTTACCCTCCACACTACCCTCCAACACTAAATTGGTGATCCCTTGATGCCTCAGAACATGTCCTACAAACAGTTCCCTTCTGCTACTCAAGTTGTGCCACAAATTTCTCTTCTACCCAGTTTGGTTCAATAGCTCGTCATTAGTTATGTGATCTACCCGTCTAATCTTCAGCATTCAAATGTAGAACCACATTTAGAAAGCTTTTATTCTCTTCTTGTCCATTCTCTAATCGTCCATGTTTCACTTCCATGCATGGCTACACTCCATACAAATATTTTGAGAAAAGACTTCCTGACACTTAAATCTATACTCGATGTTAACAAATTTCTCTTCTTCAGAAACGCATTCCTAGCCATTTCCTGTCCACATTTTATATCTTCTCTACTTCGACCATCATCATTTATTTTCCTCCCCCAATAGCAAAACTCATTTTCTACTTTAAGTGTCCCATTTCCTAATCTAATTCCCTTAGCATCACCCGGTTTAATTTTACTACTTTCCAATATCCTCGTTTTGCTTTTATTGATGTTCATCTTCTATTCTCCTTTCAAGACACTGTCAAATCCGTTCAACTGCTCTTCGAGATCGTTTGCTGTCTCTGACAGAATTACAGTGACATCGGCGAACCTTAAAGTTTTTATTTCTTCTCCATGGATCTTAATTCCTAATCCGAATTTTGCTTTTGTTTCCTTTACTGCTTGCTCAGGATACCGATTGAATAACATCGGGGATAGGATGCAACCCTGTGTCACTCCCTTCCCAATCACTGCTTCGCTTTCGTGCCCCTCGACTCTTATAACTGCCATCTGGTTTCTCTACAAACTGTAAATAGCCTTTCGCTCCCTGCACTTTACCCCTGCCACCTTCAGAGTTTGAAAGAGAGTACTCCAGTCAATAATGTCAAAAGCTCTCTCTAAGTCTACAAATACTAGAAACGAAGGTTTGCCTTTCCTTAATCTATGTACTAAGATAAGTCGTAGGGTTCGTATTGGATCACGTGTTCCAGTATTTCTACGGAATCCGAACTGATCTCCTCGAGGTCGGACTCTACCAGTTTTTCATTTCGTCTGTAAATAATTCGCGTTAGTATTTTGCAGCCGTGACTTATTAGACTGATAGTTCGGCAGTTTTCACATCTGTCTACACTCGCTTTCTTTAGAATTGGAATTATTATATTCCTCCTGAAGGCTGAGGGTATTTCGTCTGTCTCAAACATCTTGCTCACCAGATGGTAGAGTTTTGTCGGGGCTGGCTCTCCTAAGGCTGTCAGTGGTTCTAATGGAATGTTGTCTACTCCCGGGGCCTTGTTTCGACTTAGGTCTTTCAGTACTCTGTCAAACTCTTCGCTCAGTATCATATCTCCCATTTCATCTTCGTCTACATCCTCTTCCATTTCCAATATATTGTCCTGAAATACATCGCCCTTGTATAGTTCCTCTATATACTCCTTCCACCTCCCTGCTTTCCTTTCTTTTCTTAGAACTGGGTTTCCATCTCAGCTCTTGATACTCATACAAGTGGTTCTCTTTTCTCCAAAGGTCTCTTTAATTTTCCTGTAGGCAGTTTCTGTCTTACCTCAAGTGAGATATGCCTCTACATCCTCACATTTGTCCTCTAGCCATCCATGCTTAGCCATTTTGCACTTCCAATCTATCTCATTTTTGAGACGTTTGTATTCCTTTTTGCCTGCTTCATTTACTGAATTTTTATATGTTCTCCTTTCATCAATTAAATTCAATATATCTTCTGTTACCCAAGGATTTCTACTAGCCCTCGTCTTTTTACCTACGTGATCCTCTGCTGACTACACTGTTTCATCCCTCAAAGCTACTCATTCTTCTTTTACTGTATTTCTTTCCCCGATTTCTGTCAATCGTTCCCTAATACTCTGCCTGAAACTCTCTACAACCACACTGGACTCGCATTCGGAAGGACGACGGTTCAATCCCGCGTCCGGCCATCCTGATTTAGGTTTTCCGTGATTTCCCTAAAATCACTCCAGGCAAATGCCGGGATGGTTCCTATGAAAGGGCACGGCCGACTTCCTTCCCCATCCTTCCCTAATCCGATGAGACCGATGACCACGCTGTCTGGTCTGCTTCCCCAAACCAACCAACCAATCTCTACAACCTCTGGTTCTGTAAGTTTATCTAGGTCCCATCTCCTTAAATTCCCACCTTTTTGCAGTTTCTTCATTGTTAACCTACTGTTCATAACCAATAGATTGTGGTAGGAGTCCACATCTGCTCCTGGAAATGTCTTAAAATGTAAAACCTGGTTCCTAAATCTCTGTCTTACCAGTATATAATCTATCTGAAAACTCCCAGCATCTCCAAACCCCTTAGCCTTTTAGCATACACTAGCCAATTTTCAGTGACTCTAACTTCCCTAGTATCTGTGTCTTCGTGGCAAATATATTGCACAGATCTTCGACACGGTGCCGTTATATGGTCAGTTTTCCTCTGAAACTGTCACGCAACTTACTTCAGAATCTTGGGTATTAAAACCCACTTCAGCTGAATTTTGATCCTTTATTTCTGTACCACTACCGGTTTCGTGGCGTTAAAGCCACATCTTCAGATGCCATCTGCATAACAATAAATCCAGAAGGAATGACTACCCTGACACATACACCGGAATGGTAAATTTTTTTAAGATTTTAAAAAGTATTAAAAACCTTTACATGACTTTCTTCTGTCAGTATGACAGAGTACGCGGCAGCGTCCCTGTACGCGGTTCCATATAGATTGGAGAAGCGGTAAGTGAGCTATTCAGATTCTAATTTTCCGCCACTAGCTACTTACCTGACGATTTTGTCTAGGCAGAGCATCCCCCACTGTGTTGCATCCACTTCTTTGTTTTTAATTCTGGCCCAAAATCAGATCTTAATTTTATTCGTTTCTTTTCTTCTTACCAATAGACCTCTATGATCGATTTATTTTCTACCCATCGACTATATTGGAATTTGGAAGTTGTTAATCCATGGCATACCGCCTTTCGGGGTGTTTTTTATTTGACGGGCATCGAATGTTGGGGAAAAAAGTTTTCGAGCTTTTCCGCTCTAATGTTTGGGTCATGTGAGTAATAAAATTTTGATAGTCCCATGTAAAAGTTTTTAATATTTTTAAAATCTTAAAACAATTTACCACACCAGTGTATGTGTCAGGTTTGTCATTCCTTCTGAATTTATTGTTATACAGAAGTCACCTGAAGTGGCTTCAACGCTATGAAACCGGTAGTGCTACAGCAATAAAGGACCAAAATATAGCTGAAGCGGTTATGGATTCCCAAGATGAATACTCATAGCTGCGGTTGTCCCGCCTACAAGGTCGTCTGCACATTTCAGAATGTTTTATGCTCATTCCCTTGATCAAGAAGTCTAACTCTGACGCTGTGTACTAACTACGCTAAAGATTCAGTACCACCAGTGGCTGCCCCTTTTATTGCTGTCTTTTCCCTTCTCTTCTCAGTACTTCGAAATGACTGCACAGCTGAGAGCCTATGAGTTGGCTATCAAACAGTAAGAGTCTTTAAAGGACCTCACTACCACAACAACCTTCAGAGTTCGAGGCTGAATGTTAGCTCAAGTTGAGTGACATTCAGCTCCCCCACCTACACATTATATATGCTAGATGGGACAACTGTCTCACAGAGAAAAACACAGCTTTGTTCAATGAAGATCTTTAGGGAGGTAAATAATCTAGCAAGGTATCATATTCCAGAGGCTAGTGGGTGAATTACCGTTACCTCTGGAGCGACGTCGCAAAATAACATTCCGTTAAAATTCCAGAATCCAGCATTCCGCTTGCTTCTTACTGTTATTTTCCATAGATTGCACACTACCTCGTCTGTGTCTACATGTCGAGTGTCTAGTAGCACTGCTCCGAAACTGTGTCATGGAATGGGAGAGATCTGCCTGTCACGCCCCCCCCCCTTCCTCCCCTCCTAACCGTCCCCGCCAGTCTACGAAATGGCTCTGAGCACTATGGGACTCAACGTCTTAGGTCATAAGTCCCCTACTTAAACCTAACTAACCTACGGACATCACACACGCCCATGCCCAAGGCAGGATTCGAACCTGCGACCGTAGCAGTCCCGCGGTTCCGGACTGCAGCGCCAGAACCGCACGGCCACCGCGGCCGGCGCCAGTCTACGTACCTCCATATTATGCACAGCATAAATTAAGAAGAGTAGGAGATTGTTTAATATCCTTGCTTTAGTTTTACTGGACGAAACTCGCAATATCGGCCACGACTGGCTGGACAGTTTCAGTGTCTCCAAGCGACAGCAAAGTTTCAGAGCGTCCTGAAATGGTAGCTTGTCGCTTTGGTACCGGAATGACAGAGGGTGCTATGAGATGGTGGAGTACAAACTTGTTACTCGATAAGAGGAACCTTGTAGTCACACAGAAGGATGTTTCCACTTGAGTACTCGGTAGAGAGAGAGAGAGAGCTGAATTCAGAGTACCCAGGAGGTATTGTCACTACCTTCCGTATTTACGCCATGTTTTTTGGTAAGGTGGGCCAGCACTGCGTTCATGATTCCCATAGGAACAGAATATTAGTTCACTTCCTTCAGGAGCCAGTTTTTCCGTTTTAATGTTTCACAACCAGCTTCTTTGCTTTCAGTATGCACTTTGACGATCTTCCTGGAGTTCGGAAATATTTTTCCGTGTTCTTCTTATAATTTACTAATCATGTTTACAGTCACTCGTCATATTCATGTATTATTGGCATAATTTTTCTTTTATGATACCAGCCTATGTGGGGAATGTTTGAGTCCGTCTTTACAACCACGTATCCAAGTGAAAAATGTTCAGTTGTATATCTCAGTGAGTAGCTCATTTGCTTCGCTTTTCCATAATAAACCTGGATGGTCTAGTGACCACTTGTTTTTGTTATAGATTAGACGTTAATACGTCTATGTGCGTGGTGTGACTAGTCATATTGTCATACTTGGTTGGGCAGTCTCCCTTAATTAGGATTGAGTAACATGTTTCCATTCCCTGGCTTTCTTGTTTCCTTCAGTTATTCTGCTGAACTGTATGGGGTGCTTCCCTTTTCTGTAGGCCACCAGAGGTCGCACTGTAGCATCGTAGGGGTATTTAAAACAGCGCAGCGGACTACAACCACTTCCTCGGTTACAGATGCATCCACCATACCAGCACCAACAGCTGGCCACCATCAAATTCACTTACCTCCGACAAAATGCACTCACAACTACAGAGATCACTGTTTTGACCACGACTGGCAGTTGAAACATACTTAGGACATTGCACAGGTGCTCTTCAGGGTCAAATACAAAAGCGCAACCTGCAGGCTTTGTTAACATCTGCATTTATGTTCAAGCATGCATTTCTCGCACTGTTTCCACGTATTTGTCCAACCTGTCTGTAAGTGCGAAAACGTTCAGAGTAAGACAGGAACAGATGAATGAAGTCAGTTAGAAATGAAATAAGTAGGAGGAGCAGGGATGCCAAGGTAAACTAGCTGCAGGAAGAATGTGAAGAAATTTAAAAAGAAACCGTTGTCGGAAGAAGTGGTTCTTCTTGTAGAACAGTCAAAACAACCTTCGGTGAATTTAAGAACAATGACGTCTACATTAACAATGTGATGGAATTCCACTGCTAAAGACAGAGATCGCATAGGCGGAGATCGCACACTGAAAACCTCTCCGTAGAAGGGGACATGTCTGAAAACGTGTTAGAAGAAGAAATTGGCGTCGATGTTGAAGCTATATGGTATCCAGTACTAGCGTCAGAGTTTAACAGAGATTTACAAGGATTTCGATCAAATAAAGCACAAGGGATGGACAACATTCTTTCGGAATTTCGGAAATCATAGTGGGAACTGTTAACCAACAGGGTGCCAAGTTGTGCAGAGTTGTGTATGAGTGTGGAGACACGTCATCAGAGTTTCGGAGAAAATCGTCCACACAGTCTCGAAGAAAGTAAGGTCAGTTAAGTGGGAGAAATACGCGCCCACCAGCTTAGAACCGGTGCATCCACGATGCTGACACAATCTTCAATGAAGGGATTGCAGAACCTGTTGAATGGAACGAACAGTATAATGAGTAGAAAATTGCGGTTGAGGGTAAACCGTAGAAAGAAGAAATTGCGAGCTGTAGTAGAAATGAGATTAGCGATGAGCTTCATCTGTGTCCTCGGTGGCTCAGATAGATAGAGCGTCTGCAATGTAAGTAGGAGATCTCGGGTTCGATCCCCGGTCGGGCCACACACTTTCAGCTGCCCCCATCAAGGTATGTCAACAACACCTGTCGGCACCTGAGGGTTTTAATTAATTATCATTTATTCTATAGAAGCTGCACGATCATCAATGGTATCTGTTATTTCGAGAACAGTTACTGTCTTCATATATAGTTTACTTTTGTATACGTAAAAGATGCAGCTACAGTAACCTAATGGAACTCTGGAGGTGTAATGGAAAACATCAAACTGTTAGGAAGTTGGAAGCATTATACAGGTAGATCTATTGTAGACAGTGCTGTAAATATTTCATGTAATATTGTAAAATACCATAATACATACTCAGCGATACTATTGAAGTGAATGACGTTGACAGTAGACTTTGCACCCGTGGTACAGGGGTGCCGACACGGTAGCTCAGAGTGTTCGGTCAGAGAGGCGTTGGTCCTCCGTAATAAAAACACTGAGTAAAGGAATCAACGATCAACTTGAACGGATGTCATGTGACGTCCGCCCAGGCCAAACGTAACGAACTATATGGAACAAAATGGGAAAAAAGGGGGTAGCGTCTTTGAGTATTAATCAAAATGTTCTCGGTCATAGGTTCGAAACCCGCTACCGCTTGTATTTTGATTAATAATCGCCATTTGCGGCTGAAGACTAGGAGGCACCCTCATTCTGCCAACGGTCTTGTCAAAGAGGGCGGAGGTGCGGACAATTCAGAGCACACTCTTGGGGTGGGAGACTGCCCTGAAGGTGGAAGAATCAGCAATAATCAACGGCATAAGGATGCAGAAGGCAATTGAAACCACTGCATTAAAGACGTAACGTATATCCACGACATGTAGCCTGTAACAGAAAAAGTGATGATGATCTCTCCTTTAGCAAAATATTGCCGAATAGTCCCCTGTTCGGATCTCCGTGAGGGGACTGCAGAAGCGTAGGTGAACTCGAGAAAAAGATTGAATAACCAAGAAAGGATAACGTTCTACGATTCAGGGCGTGGAATGTCAGGAGATCGAACATTGTAGGGAAGTTATAAACACAAAGGCTCAATATAGATATAGTAGGGGTCAGTGAAGTGAAATGGAAAGAAGACAAGGATTTCTGGTCAGATGAATTTAGGGTAATATCAACAGCAGGGGAAAATGGTATAAAGGAAAGCAGGGCAGAGAGTGTATTACTGTGAACCGTTCAGTGATAGGGTCGTTCTTACCAGAATCAACAGCAAACCAACACCGACAACAATAGTTTAGGTATACATGCCAACAACACAAGATGAAGATGAAGAGATAGAGAAAGTATGTGAGGATACTGAAAGGGTAATACAGTACCTAAAGGGAGATGAAAATCTAATGGTTATAGCGGAATGGAATGCAGTTGTAGGGGAAGATGTAGAAGAAAAGGTTGCAGGAGAATATTGGCTTCGGACAGCGAACGAGAGAGGAGAAAGACTAATACAGTTCTGTAATAAATTTGAGCTAGTAATAGCAAATAGTCTGTTCAAGATCACAAGAGGAGGAGGTATTCTCGGAAAAGCCTGGGTTATACGGGAAGATTTCACTTAGATTACTTAATGGTCAGGGAGAGATTCGGAAATCAGATACTGGATTGTAAGACGTACACAGGAGCATGTGTAGACTCACATTGTAGTAGTGATGAAGAGCAGGCAGAAGTTTAAGAGATTATTAAGGAAGAATCAGTATGCAGTGAAGTGGGCTATGGAAATACCAAGAAATGACAAGATATACTTGAAGTTCTCTAAGTCAGTAGATACAACAACATAACTCACTAGCCTCTAAAACGAGCAATCACAGATGTTGAAAAGAAAATCACAGTTACAAAGAAGGTAACTGCGGAGAAGCCGTGGGTAACAGAAGAAATATTTCAGGTGATCGATGAAAGAAGAAAGTACAAAACTGTTCAGGGAAGTTCCGGAATACAGAAATATAAGTCACTGAGGAATGAAATAAACAGGAAGAGCAGGGAAACTAAGACGAAATGTATGCATGAAAAATGTGAAGAAATGGAAAAGAAATGATTGTCAGGAGGAGTGATTCAGCATATAGGAAAGTCAAAACAGCCCTCGGTAAAATTAAAAGCAAGGATGATAACATTAAGAATGCAAAGGGAATTGAATGTTAAATGCAGAGGAGAGAGATTATTAAGGAAGAATCAATATGCAAAGAAGTGGAATATGGAAATACGAAGGAATGACGAGGCAAGAGTACACTGAAGGCCTCTGTGAGGGGGAAGATTTGTCTGATGTGATAGAAGGAGAAACAGGAGTCGATATAGAAGAGATAGGGGATCCAGTATTAGTACCAGAATGTAAAAGAGCGTTGGAGGACTTAAAATCAAATAAGGCTGAAGAGATAAATAACGTGCCATCACAATTTCTAAAATCGTTGGGGGAAATGGCAACAAAACGACTATTCACGTTAGTGTGTGGAATGTATGTCTCTCCACATACCATCTAGCTTTCGGAAAAATATCATCCATAGAATTCCGAAAAATGCAAGAGCTGAAATGTACGAGAATTATCGAACGATCTGCTTAAAAGCTCATGCATCCAAGTTGTTGACAAGGTTAATGTACAGAAGGATAGAAAATAAAAATGGGGATATGTTAGATGACGATCAGTTACGCTTTAGGAAAGGTAAAGGTTGGACAGAGGCAATTCTGATGTTGCGTTTGATAATGGAAGCAAAACTAAAGAAAAATCAAGACACCTTCATAGGATTTGTCTATCTGGAAAAAGTTTTCGACAATGTAAAATGGCGCAAGATGTCCCGCAATTATGTTGAAAATAGGGGTGAGCTGTAGGGAGAGACTGGTACTATACGATATGCACAAGATTAAAGAGGAAATAGTAAGAGTGGATGACCAAGAATGAATTGTTCACATTAAAAAGGGTGTAAGAGAGGGATGTAGTCTTTCGCCCCTACTCTTCAACCTGTACGTCGAAGAAACAGTGATGGAAATCAGAGAACGGTTCAGGAGTAGAATTAGAATTCAAGGTGAAGGAATATCAGTGATATGATTCGCTGATGACAATTCTATCCTGAGTGAAAGTCAAGAAGACTTACATGATTGCTGAATGGAATGGACACTCTACTGAATACAGAATATAGTTTGAGAGTAAATCGAAGAAAGACAAATCTAATGGGACGTAGAGGAAATGAGAACAGTGAGGAACTTGACATCGGGATTGATGGTCACGAAGTAGGTGAAGTTAAATAATTTCACTCCCCAGAAAGCAAAAGACCAATGACTCACAGAGCAAGGACTTCAAAAGCAGTGTGACAAAAAGGCAAGTCTGCTGGTATCAGCCGTCCGTTGTGGACGAGCGGTTCTAGGCACTACAGTCTGGAACCGCGTGTCCGCTACGGTGGCAGGTTCGAATTCTGCCTCGGGCATGGGTGTGTGTGATGTCCTTAGGTTAGTTAGGTTTAAGTGGTCCTAAGTTCTAGGGGACTGATGACCTCAGAAGTTAAGTCCCATAGTTCTCAGAGCCATTTTACTAGTATCAAACATCGGCCTTAATTTGAGGAAGAAATTTCTGGTAATGTTTGAGCACAGTAAGGGACAGGATATTAGGACATCAGTTAGGACATGAGGGAATGACTTCCATGGTACTAGATGGAGCTGTAGAGGGCAATAGCTGCAGAGCACATACAACATTTAAAAAGAAATCTCCTCTTCAGAATGCGATTAGAGATCTTATAATTTTTACATCTTATTTTAAATATGTATTTATATTTATACATTTGTATTTTCACATCTATGTTTATGCATTTCTATTTATAGTGGACACCGGATCACAATTACGGGGATGCCTTTCGGGGATTCCGTAAACTGCTTATAGTCAGATTTATAGTGTTTAAAATTTTTCTGTCTTACAACATGGTTATTAAAATATACATTGGTTGACATACTTCAACTCAAAATTACATTTAAGAGCACAAAATAATTTTATATGGGCTCAAGCCCAATGCATAAATGTACCTCTGATATGGGGCAAAATTAGGCGCCTTTAGGGGCACGTATATGATTATCATATATCACATTTAGTACCCAAAACAGCCTATTTAGAATTACAAAATACGCTTTGTTGACAGCAAACAAAATTACAGGTTGTTTACATGAATTAACGTGGTATAATTCAAAAATTGTACTGTCAGGGAGCGAATATTTGGGCTAACTTCCACCTGTTAGCTTCGTACAGCCTACATAAAACTTTGGATGTCAAATAACACAGTTTTCGAGCTGCAATTAATACACACTAAAAACAATATGCTTCCTGTGGCACGGTGGTACTGAGCTCGCCTTTTACATCTAAGACGTCGGAACGATTCTCCATTTCTGTTTGATTGGTTGTACCGTTTCCAGCAGTAAATATAAAGGTGATTTTTATCCACTACGTCAAACTGCCGCAGATTATAAGAGAAAGGAAGAAGAACTGCATCACGAGACATTGGTTGGAACAGATGTGCCTCTTAAAGATTTTGGAGCTACCAATTTGTAAGAAAAGACTGAGAGATACAAGATGATAAGACGACATAAAAGAGTAGCGAAAATGACGCCGACCTGAAGAGGATGGCAGGACACTGGAGATCATGGAAAGTTACCTGCCTTTGGCCAGAAGAATGACATGAGAAGACCTATCCTCACTTTTGCTTTTAGCAATTTCTTGCCGTAATCAGATAGAAGTTATCTCATAGAATTTTTTCTACTTGAAATAAAATAGGTTCAGACAGCTTTTTTAGCGATTTCTACTTTACTCTCTTATGCCTCTATTTTTTAAAATTGCGTTTCCAGATGCAGTTGTCTTACAGTTGCTTTGACTGGGATATCAGCCGAATAATAATCTGTAAACGAACATTAATGTGACCGCTTGTCAAAAACCTAAATAACCACCTTTTGCAACGGGGATCGCTGTCAGACCTGCACGAAAGCAATCAATGAGATTCTAGAAGGTACCGACAAAGATGTGGAGCCATTCCGCCCTCAGTGCCATGAACAGCTCCTCTAGGTTTCCTGGACCATGGCGCGTACAGCCCTATCGAGGTGGCCCCACAGATTCACGGCTGTGTCTAAACCCGGCGAGTCAGGTGACCAGGAGAGTACGGTAAACTCATCCCGGAGTTCTTGGAAACACACGTGCACTGCGAGCTGTGTGAAATGTTGCGTTGTCCTGCTGGTAGATGCCATCGTGTCAAGGAAAAACAAACAGCGTGTAGGTCTCCAAGGGGGGAATATAACTTGTGTTGATCAATTGTGCCTTACAGAATGACGAGATCATCAGGCTAGTGCCACGAAAAAATTCCCTAGACCATAACGCTCCCCTCCGGCGTGAACCTTTCTGACGTACCCAGCAACATCCATGTGTCTGATGGAGCATAGAAAGTGATTCACCGGCAAAGGCCACCTGTCGCCATTCAGTGAACTTTCCAGTTACGTTATTGGCGTGCAAATTCCAACCTTTGTCGCTGATGAATATTAATCATCCTGTGTGCAGGAACCAGGCACATGCTGTGGAAGCCCTTACGCACCGACATTCACTGAACAGTCTTTGGGGAGACACTGTTGGTAGCCCCATGGTTCATTTTGGCGTTCAGTTGCTCAACAGTGGCACGTCTAATCGCCCGTGCACATATCCACAACCGACGTTTACATCCGTGGTGAATGACAGTTGCTCCGGCGCCAGGTTTGGATAGCGCCTGGCTGCCATGCGCTATATACTGTAACCACGGCGGCACGTGAGCAGTTTATAGACATAGACGTTTCGGAAATTCTTCCATTCTTGGACCTAAACAAATGATCAAGTCGTTTTGGAAGTCAGATAAATTGACATCTCGTTGAATCGGGTGTACTGCCGGTGTTCTGCGTTTATCTCACACAATACTTCGACGTCGTATCTCGGCGTCTTCATCAGGTGCTTCCTGTGGCTGAACGATAGGCTGACCATATCCTTTATCAATGTGTGGATGGTGTCTGTCGTTCCCTGCGCCGTCCTCTCCCGCTGCGACCGTGGCGGTCGGTCGCCAGATGTTCCGTCTTCCATCCGCGCCTGTTTCCGCTGTTTTCCCCGGTGGCGGCCGTTTCATGGCGTACCCTACTAGGTTCGTGCCCGCCAGGCGCGTTCCTAGCACTGTCGACAGGCTGCGTTTGCTGTTGGTGACCGTTCCGACTTGCAGAGCGCGACCATGGCGGTTGGGTCGCCACGTGTTCTGTCTTCCATCCCTGCCCGCTTCCGTTGTTTTCCCCGGTGGCGGCGTTTTATGGACTTTCCCACTAGGTCCGCGCCCACAAAGCGCGTACTTCGCACTGTCGACAGGCTGCGTTTGCTGTTGGTGACCGTTCCGACTTTCTCCGGCGCCCCTGTCATCCTCCTGGTCTTATGTTTTCTCTTTTGTTT
This sequence comes from Schistocerca cancellata, assembly GCF_023864275.1. NCBI lineage: Eukaryota > Metazoa > Arthropoda > Insecta > Orthoptera > Acrididae > Schistocerca > Schistocerca cancellata. The sequence goes on from NC_064627.1 coordinate 627,899,282, forward strand.
TTGTAATAGGTCCAAAGCCGGGTTCCACGCCGTGCTGAGTTGGTATCCAGCTTCCCGGTTTATCAAGTTCTCTGTCATCTTGATTTCGATCGATAAGCCGGGAAGCTGGATACCAACTCAGTATGGAACCCGGCTTTGGAACTATTACAAAAACAATGGAAGAATACACAAGGCCCGGAGAATGTCAGGGGCGCTGAAGAAATTCGGAACGGTCACCAACAGCAAACGCAGCCTTTCGACAGTGCTAGAAACGCACCTAGCGGGCGTGTACCTAGTAGGGTACGCCATGAATAGGCCGCCATCGGGCAAAACAGCGGAAGCGGGCGCCGACGGAAAACGGAACATCTGGCGACCAACCGTCACTGTGTTTGTTGGAGCGGACGGCGTAGGGAACGACAGACACCGTACAGACATAAATACGGGACACGGTCAGCCTGTCGTTGAGTCACAGGAAGCACCTGATGAAGACGCCGAGGTACGACGTCAAAAAATTGTGTTAGATAATCTCAGACCACCGTCTGTACACCCGATTCAGCGAGGTGTCACAAAATCGCCGGGAAAGACTAAGAAATTACAGTGTGAGATAAATTACTCAGTTTATGCATCACTGTATTGTTTGCAGCATCCAGCCGACACGGGTTATATGTGAACCACTGCTAGTGTTGCCGCCTGCTGTCTGTGACTGGTTATTGCACCTTGACTTCGAACGTAGGCGGTGGTAATATTTATGTGTCGTCCGTGAGTAGCCTTTTGCTCCCTGTATTTACCATTGCTACCTTCAAAATTTAATACTGACGTCCAGGCAACACTGCTAAACCTTTCTATATACTTGCAAATATTTTAAATGTAGGTTTGCCTTTCTTCAACCCATACAGTTCTCGAGAATGCAAAGTGATGTCTCCAGATGTCAGCTTCTGTAAATAAATTGTTCAAATGGTTCAAATGGCTCTGAGCACTATGGGACTCCACATCTCAGGTCATAAGTCCCCTAGAACTTAGAACTACTTAAACCTAACTAACCTAAGGACATCACACACACACCCATGCCCGAGGCAGGATTCGAACCTGGGACCGGAGCAGTCGCGCGGTTCCGGACTGAGCGCCTAGAACCGCGAGACCACCGCGGCCGGCTAAATATATTGTGTCAGTATGTTTCTACTGTGAGTTACTAAACTCATGGTTCGATAGTTATTACATTCTTCTTGAAATCTGAGTTTCAAAACTGGTTCAAATGGCTCTGAGCACTTTTGAACTTAACATCTGAGGTCATCAGTCCACTAGAATTTAGAACTACTTAAACCTAAATAACCTAAGGACTTCACACACTTCCATGCCCAAGGCAGGATTCGAACCTGTGACCGTAGCGATCGCGCGTTTCCGGACTGAAGCGCCCAGAACCGCACGGGCACACCCACCGGCTCTGAGTGTCAGTTCTCAGTCATTATCGGTAAGTAAGAAAATCGACATTAGCTGTTTTCGAGAATCGTTCTTCGCACATTGACAGCAGGGGGCGGATGAGAGTTGGCCGGGCTGTCCGCCCAACTCTTGCCAGACTTTCGGCCCGTGTGGCACTAATGAACGTCACGAGGCGACTGTAATTCTTCTGACTCGCCACAAATGCGCAGCAGATTGCGAACGGCCGCGAGTTACGGCGTCTCCCATGGCAGGCGGCGCTCAACTCTCGCTCAACTCAATAAGACGGCGGCCGGCGGCTACCCTCGTGGGGCGGGTGGGGGTAGGGTGGGCGTGGACAGGGTGAAGCCTGGCAACCCTGTCGCGTTCCGTCCGCTTTTTACAGACTCTCGCCAGTCCACACTGTCAGCACAGCCAGAGGGAACCTTGCGAAAATACGCGTTACTATTTGAAAATTAGTGTGTCATTACCTTATTATGGAACTGTCTTAACCTTTTAAGTGGGCCTGGCAGATCTGCCCTTTTACGATCTGCTTGTTCTCAGTGGGTTACTCGGATATATCCGTCCTCAGTGCTCTCTGGTTTCTAGCTAATCCGAATGACGAGTTTCACGTCGGCAGATGTCGTAATGCTATTAGCTAATTGCAGTATCTTAGTGCAGACCTCTGGACAATTCGTCTGTACCACACCACATACAGCCTTCTGGCACAGCCCTGCCGTCGGGAAACGTCCGCGTGCAGTAAACGTAGGCATATTTTCCGGCTAATTTATGGAAGGCACCGGACACCACTGCGGCACCAGTACCACTCCAGGCGGCACCACAGTTACGGGCCTGTTTACTATACTTGTCAAGTGCCGGCTGGAAACTGTTCACGTATGCTTCCGGGAGCGTAGACACAATAATCCTCCCGATATACACCCAGCTAGCCCTTCCGTGTGTTGCAACTTCAGTCGTTCTGCAAACTCCGAGACCAGCCGTCTCTGCGGGCAGCCAAAACAGAAGCATCACCATTCGCAGCCGGAAGTACTTCGCCAGCAGCGCGCTCCCGAGTCTCTTCGCTGTCGCTCGCAGAGACCGTTGCTTGTTACTGACGACAGCCTCGCGACTCCAGCGCCTTACATTCCATGAGCCGCCACTCCTCACAGCGTAGCCGCCGCTCACACGCCGACCACCGCCTTCCTGGACGCAGCCTGCCTCGCGTCCTCGACCTGATCACCTGTCACCAGGTGCTGCCGTCGCTCACCGTCGACTCTTGCATTTTGGGACTCAGCACTTATAAATGGCCGACCTGTTGGACGAGCGGTTCTAGGCGCTACAGTCTGGAACCGCGCGACCGCTACGGTCGCAGGTTCGAATCCTGCCTCGGGCATGGATGTTTGTGATGCCCTTAGGTTAGTTAGGTTTAAGTAGTTCTAAGTTCTAGGGGACTGATGACCTCAGAAGTTAAGTCCCATAGTGCTCAGAGCCATTTCAACCATTTCTGAACTTACGAATGCTGTGAGATAATCTTTCTTCGGTGATTAAACCTAGACTCTTACTGAACCTCCTTAGGAATAGATACAGTGTAACTTTAATTCTTGCTGGCTAGAAGTGATTCTTTATTTCGTTCTTGTCATCAAGTTGTCACTTTTTAATTTCCTGTTACTCATGTTTCATATCGACTTAGTAAACTATAGTCCATCATTAGCGGTGGCCACAGATACAAAAATAATCTGTCCTCCACTAGATGCTACCTCTCGTCAGTCATTCAAGATCATCTATTCTCGGCCACTTATTACATTTTCCATTAAAGGATAGAAATTATGGAAGTCTTTATCCCAGAGAAGAGCAGCGGCCCCAACAGTGAAGGCCATTGTGCTGGCCAGCCTGGATATGGAATTTAGCCGATTTCTCAATCCGAGTAGGTGAATATTGGGCTGGTACCCACGTCCCGCCTTTGTTAAACGATATGCAGATATTTAGAAAACATTCGCACACTTTCACATGGTATAACACTAGACGTAGGCAGTTGGTATCCACAAATCCCGTTATGAAAGAGAAATAGAATCAAATTGCGCGTTCGAATCGTAAAAATCATGTCACTTTTGGAGCTCCGTACAAATATCTGCTTTAGTGATGTACTTATAAAGTAAAGCATTGAAACCTGGGTAACTAGTACTCATGAACAGGTCGCAAGTTTCTTTATACAATGCTCAGGAAAGATTGATAAGTTGATAGTACGATTTTTCATATTGCTTTCCAAGTTTTTTAGTGGTGTCCCGAGGTTTCAACGCCGTCAAGCGTAGTTCATTCTTCTAAGAAATGTATTGTTTCTTTTATGCAAGTAGCTTCTCTATGTGTGCATGTCATGGTACATAAACGGTACACATGTTTATCATTGTGGCGACATATGGAAGATAGTTGAATTGTTATAGTATTCTGAAAACATAAGGTTTGGTAAGATCGCTCGTAAATCTTATACTGATTACCGGTTTCTACAGATCTGTGGTGTCTTCAACGGATCTTGTAACACGCTAATTACAGAGCTGTCGAAACCGGCAATCAATTAAAATATTTACCACCGATCTTGGCATACCCGATATTTCAGAATAGGATATAAATGTAATTGTTTAATGTAGGAGATGGAGAGACAATCAATGTGTGTGTGTGTGTGTGTGTGTGTGTGTGTGTGTGTGTGTATCTGCGTACAATAAATTTCTGAAAACTTCTTGTCTGTGAAACAAGAAAGAGCATTAATTAGTTTACTTATACTGAGCATGAAGGGGCGACCCTTTTTTACTTTCTTAGGAGAAGAAAAACTTCTTAGCCAAGATAGCAATAGCCGGCCGGGGTGGCCAAGCGGTTAAAGGCGCTACAGTCTGGAACCGCGCGACCGCTGCGGTCGCAGGTTCGAATCCTGCCTCGGGCATGGATGTGTGTGATGTCCTTAGGTTAGTTAGGTTTAACTAGTTCTAAGTTCTAGGGGACTGATGACCATAGAAGTTAAGTCCCATAGTGCTCAGAGCCATTTCAACCAAGATAGCAATAAACAACGTATTGTGGATTACCGGTTTCGGTAAAACTATGTTACCATCATCAGATCTTCGTACTGGTTTGTAACTATCTGTACGAATATTTTATAATAACCTGTACGAAGATCTGACGATGGTAACATATTTTTCCGAAACCGGTCTTCCACAATACAATGTTTATTGCGATCTTGGCGTATGACTTCACAATCACCAAATCTAGATGTAAATCTTCACTAAATCTAGACAGTTTCACTGTAGCTATAATATTATAAATTCAATATAAGCCTATGAAATAAAAATTTATGAAATCTGCAGTACCATACATACAGATATTATCCATAACGATCATCTGACACTGCTGAGAGATTTACAAATTAGCCCACGACATCAGTGCTCTATCTGTTGATTGGAAATTATGCGCTGTCAGTACCGTGCCCTTCGCCAGCGATTCCAGGGTACGAAAATTCCTTCCACCAGCGGTATTCGAACGGCTGCATCCTTGTCGAGTTCCAATGCAGTATCGAATTTTGCTGCCACTACGCACGGAGGCGAGTGCGTGTGTAAAATTACAGGCAGTACAAGAATGTCAGCAATGACGATAAGACCTGCTTATAATCTCAGTATTTGGTTTAAATAGTGCCGTAAGTTATGACGCTGCCAGGATATAAGGAATATTCCTTCTTGAAAGTGGCCACATCAAGACAAGTTGTAGTAAGGAATTAAATGAAACACAAACTGCTTCAACGTGACCATTGTAGAGATTCATATTCCTGTTATGTTATCGTTCGTAAAGTAACAGTGACAGATACAAGTAGAAATGCTGGGATCGCAAAAAATGGCTTTTATCACTCTAAACTAATATATTTCGATGTATTTTCTAACTGCCGTCAGGACAAGGAAATGCCGCTAGTTGCTTTATTGTTTGCATAACTCATGCGTACAATAAATATTCCCGCAAGATCACGGTCCACAACTTACAGTACCTAAGCAGTATTACCGGGACAGCTATTGTCACAAGGGAACTGAACGAAGGCGGGTTTCTGGGCAGTATAGAAGAATTGAGCTTGTTGATTTGTCAGCACTGGCGTACAAGCAAATAACAGAATGAATCTATATTTTTCATCCAATGTTAACGGAACGCTATGCAAACATTGCTGTTATTAAAAATATTTCGCCTTCAATAAAATTTATGTTTTCCGGAAAAAGGAAAAGAATGTAACATATCGAGACGCCGGCATTGGCCGTAGGGTGAACGGCAGTTAATAGAGTTTATAGGGTGCAAGTTATAACTATTTTAGATATATCAAGTGGCGTCTATCTGCTGTATAACAGAGATGTAGTACTGCTTCTGAACGTTCGCAACATAATATGGCCATAATTTTAGCCTGGTAGATGCGAATGTCTAATAATGTTAAGGTGTACATTAAGATACCAGATAGAAGCTAAATTTATTTCTCCAGTACCTCGGTATCATCTTTGTGGTACAAAACGTATGATACCCAGTACAAAATATAAGGCTGGTCAACAAAAGGACCGACCTTGGAGTATTTAAAACATTGGTAGGGTGTTTTATAGCTTTCAGCGCTACTTTATTCCTGAAATATGGTTTTTTTAACAGTCGGAGCGGCTACATCTGGAAACATAGATTCACATATTATTTATTTTAGATGTAGCAAAGGATTTCCGGAGTGTGTGAGCTGGAATTGTTAGCGATTATCTCTTAAAACGTACACTAAGTTCCAGCACGTGCAACCTTATCACCTAACCCATGGATTTACGGATTTAGCACACCACATGTACGGAACTGTAGGAAACAGAACTGCTTACAGTGAGGAGAAGCACCTTCTAGTTCTAGCATGACACAGCAAAGACACACGTAAACGTTCAAATGTAACTGCAGTCACCTGTCAAGTTCGCAAAAAAAAAAAAAAAAAAAAAAAAAAAAAAAACTACACAGATAAAGAAGCTGTGATGAATGTAGCTCCAAATCACAGTTCACTGCAACAACTGCAACTTGCATTCTACGACGTTCCAGGCGACACCGCGCAGGAAAAGGACTTATAAATCCTTCGACCGCAGCAGGCGCGTTCATGGGAGTTCGGCGCGAACATTACTGAATTCCACAATGAAGGCACTGATGTGTGCAAACGCGTGGCCCGACGCTACCGGCAGGGACCGGCTGAGAGAGTGATACTGGCACAAGGACGGCAAGTAAATGGTGCGTAATGAATACTTTGACACCGCGCCATTGTTTATGCACCGTGGCCACGTAAAGTGCTGCCGCACGACAGCGGACGTTCGTAACACCAAGCCCTCCTGCACGCGGGGGGCGAGTGAGTGTGTCACTGCGTCCTTTGAAGGTGGCCCCATCCGTAGTAAATATCTGAATATCGTTTGAATACAACGTAATATTGTAATCGGCAGCGGTAGGATCTGCACAATGTGACTCATTCTGGATACTATACAGGCATTCAGGTAGACATAACGCTGCAAAGGATCGAGGCGGCGTAGGGAGCTGTGACTGATAGTTATACGGGTAATTCTGAAAACTTGACGAAATTTGACCGCTACTGTACGGCGCTTTGACGACATATAGGTGATCCCAAGATGTTGGACACAGGGCAGATATGCCAGATCTTCCAGGCGTAGCCCGCGGCTTATCGACCGTAGACTTGCGCACATTCATCACAGTTCCAGCCACTCTCCCATGAGCCGCGGTGGTGCCGAGGATCCGTCTGACTTCCTCCCGAGAACAAACGAGCAGCAGGAGGTCATCTGCGAATGCACGACATCGGAAAGTGTAACCGCGTAAGGAGAGTGTTGATACCGTTGAATCAGTATCGGACTCGCCACACGCTCATTGACCTGGACCATCGAACGCGTGCTGCTAAAGAACCGCCAAAGGACGCTGATGAATCGGGACAGAATAGAGGAGGGCATGGCGCACCCAGTCAAACGTGCTGTCAAAATCTACGGCAAAAATCGCCGCTCAAATTCTGCACGCTTCTGCCAGCGCAATCGCGTCACGACAGTCTCCAGTTGCTGTGTGGACGTTAACTATGCCACCTGGCGTAATTTGCGCGGTGGAGAGGACACGTGGTAAGAGGGGTCTGCAGCTTGCCGCCAGTAACCGCTCAAATATCTTGTAATCATCATTTAATAAGGTGATAGGGCAGTAGTGGTCCGGAGTAATTCCAGGCGTCGGCCTATGAACGGGAACAATAATGTCCTCGACAAAACCTGGCGGTATCGCAGCGGCAGACGTGATAAGTTCATCTCCGTCCATCGTGTAGAGATGAGACCACAAAACGTACGATAAAATTCAGTAGGGGCTCTGTCGATGCCTGGTGACTTGCACAACGCACCACAAGCGTTAGGGTGCCACAAACGTCCACTGCGATAGGATCTTAGTCTAGGAAAACCCCATCATCGCCACGGTAGAGTCGGTGACAAAGCAGTCGGCTATGTCCGCCTGGCAGCTGACCCGCTGCGCACGATGATCTAAGAGTTCGGTGACAAAGTTCTGGTTACGGTATTTGCGATCCGGCAAGATATGATGCGCGGAGGGATTCTCTCGCCACACCACGCCAGGTCTACTACAAATGGCTCTGAGCACTATGGGACTTAACATCTATGGTCATCAGTCCCCTAGAACTTAGAACTACTTAAACCTAACTAACCTAAGGACAGCACACAACACCCAGCCATCACGAGGCAGAGAAAATCCCTGACCCCGCCGGGAGTCGAACCCGGGAACCCGGGCGTGGGAAGCGAGAACGCTACCGCACGACCACGAGATGCGGGCTCCAGGGCTACTACAGCCCTCTGTATATTCCCGCGAGTAATCGCTAGTAGCTTCGCCTTAATCATGCTGCGTTCAGGTTGTACTTCCGTGAAAGGTGGCTGACCATCAAGGTCGTGGAGGGCGCTGAAGTAGGAGTCTGTAGTGTGCCTGAGCCAAGCGACCACCTCCCTACTGTAAGTGATGAATGTGTGCCGGAGCATCGGTTTGGATTATTTCGGCAACCTGTCCACGACGGAAGCGTTGGGTCGGAGACACCGTGCGCATCTTGTCCATGTCCCAGTCATAATTCGGTGACAATCAAGATCCTACAAATGCTGATTGGTGAATTTCCATGGTGTTCGATTCCTCCAAACCTCCTGGTGGAGAAGGAGCGATGTGCGTATGTACACGCGGTGGTCAGAGAACACCAAACGCCAGCGCTCTACATCGAGCACCACATCAACCAATCTACGGGAGATATAGATGAATGACTCGTATGAAACGTGAATCCCGGGTCGTCGGCGCGCCGTACCTCCCAGGTATCCCATAGGGCTAGATCACGAGCGATGAGACGCAGCTCCTGTCACGGTGTAAAATTCGGGTATTGATCTTTCCGGCCAAGTACGCAATTCAAGTCTCCTCCAAAGAGAGGTTGTTCATGTCGACCTAAGAACATTAGTGCAACCTCCTCCTCTTTCACGCCGCAGTTCAATAACGGAAGGCACACAATGATAAGCGTGTACTGAATTGTAAAAGTCATATGAAATCTGGTTTCGCAGGACAGAGCGGATCAGGTTCTGGAATCGGGCCAAGGTCGGTTACTGTTAGCTACACAAGAACACACACAACTTTATTGCTCAAACCGATGTACAGTTTTCTCCGTAAAACAAGAAAGATCAATTGACGGCTGAGGGCCCAAGTAATTTCTCCAGAATAACTTTATACGGTTGCTTTTAAAACACCAAGATGTAGAGTAACGGCTGAAGGCCTTACTTAAGTAAAATTACAGTAACGTCTCGGCTATAGGCCGAAATAATATTTCAGATCAGCTAAGGAAATTCTTTAAAAGCCAAGAATTTAGGAATTCTGTCTAAAGACCATAGTAAGGAAAATTCAAGTTAATTTTCTGGCTGAAAGCCCAATTAAAAAAAAAATTCCTTACATAATAAAAGAGAGACTTTACACAGTACAACAGAAAAAAACATCTTAAGGAAATATGAAGTATCTTGTCGTCTGTAGGCCCAAGCAATTACTCAAGAATAATTACGGACAACATTAAAATAAACAAATACAGAACACGGCTGAAGGTCGTTTCAAGAATTCAAAACAATTAAAGAGCACCCTTACAGATAAGGGTCTACATATTGAAGACACAGATTCTGAAACAAACGTGGCTGGAGGTCTAAATACAGAGTAACAAGAATTTTAAATGAAACGCGGCTGAAGGCCTAATCTCAGTTACGAAGTTCGGCTGAAGGCCGTATGCTAAACATAAAACAGACAATATTAATACACGGCTGAAGGCCAGGCACAATACCTAAGACCAAATAAAATGACAATCACAAACAAAACCAACAGTGGTGTTCAGAAGTGTAAATCTAACAACAGTTTAGGTGAGACAGGCAGACAAGCCTAACACTAAATAATCGGATGGCAGCACGACCTAGGGATGGCAGGAGAACCAACCAACAACCTAATCAGTTCCCTTCAACCTAACCAACGGCAGGACGACGGAAAATATCAGCGAGGACGGAGATTGCAGCAGCACTACGTCTTGATAATTAGCACCTAAACACAGAAGCTACACACAGTTCCACGTAATCACTTGCACCAAGACCTTCGACAATCCTAAAACCAATCACCGTGGAACAACATGGAGAAATGACAAGTCACACATACAGTGAGTTTTCATAAGCGCTCGGCGACCAAATACACATCGTCCGACGAGACGACCGACCGAACGACCATCCAAGATCGTCCCCACTGAAGTAATGAGTGTTGGCAACGGTCGGCGAGTCTTGGCTGTCCGGAGCTGACTGCAACTCCAACCCGACTCAACTCGATGTCCGTTCGGAAGTCGGAGTCACGGCGACCCGGGGACTTTGGGTCGGACGGAACATCACTACGCAGATGAAATGTGATCTGATGCACCCCGTTAAGAACAGGGTATGTGTGGAAGTGGGCTCAACGTTCTGCCTTACGATCATGGACACTATTACATTGCGGGAAAGCCGCTGTGACGTCCACTGCAGGTACCTCGAATGGCAGTTCGAACATGCGAATGGTTGTTAGGCCTAGTTCCGCATGTTCGACTTTGATTACGCCGACGTCACCGTCAGCGAGACAGAAATGGAGTACCTATTGGTCGCATTCAAAACGCACTCGCACGCATTGTCTTTGATCATTTTAACGTAAAAGCTGATGCTGAGAATCGAGATGTGAATACCCAGAAGTTCTGATGGCGGGATCTTTGCCTCCTCATGGGGGAAACATATCACATCTAAGGCCTTATGTCGCACTTATTCCGTGAAGAAGTTGAAACGTAATGTCGATTTCCCGGATTTCCTTGCCATGATCTCAGCACGCGAAGCCCACGCGCAGGCTAAGTCGAAATGTAAACATACACGAGCTCACACGCTCCTCAGGTACGTCCGCTCCGGACGACCGCTAAGGCCAGGCTGTGGCTATTCAGCGTGCTATAAATGTAAATAAAATCAGTCTTGACCACAAAAATGATGTATATTTTAGGTGAATGGTTTCAGTCTTGACAGACCATCATCAGACCATTGGAAACCACTATCAGTTTACTGCATAGACACTGAGTATCTAACGACTATGTTTTCCGGCATACACTACAGCTCCATTGTCTACATGGGTCACTGTTGGTGATTCCCTATGGCCAGAAGATGGTCTGTGAAGACAGGAACTGGTCACCATAAGTAAATTATCTTTTGCGATCAATGCTTATTATAGAAGTTTAGAAACTTTGTCACCTTGCAGCAGTACCCTCCGCAACTGCATTTTCTCCAGTTGTCAGAACATAATTGTGACAGCTGTTCCAGTCTGTCATGACTATCTAAGGGACGCAGTTCTGCAATTCTCTGATATTCGTGTATTGCAGACTGCAACGACCGAAATGTAGTTCGGCAGCAGTGAACAAATAGAACAGTATGTGACGTCACACCAGCGGAAACATGCATCTACGTCAATATTTACATGACTAATCTGCAATTCACAATCAAGCGCCGTGGAGAGGTTTATAGAATCGTCTTCAGACTGTTTCTCTACCGTGCCCCTATCGAATTTGCACTCAATAAAAGACACTTAAATCGTTTAATGCGAGCTCAGATTTCTCTTATTTTATTACAATGAACATTTCTCCATGTGCCTGTGGGTGCCAGAAAATTTCGTGAAAAACGTCTTTACGCAATTCCAACATTGTGTGATACCAAGATTAGCAATTCAATATATTTTCAGTATGACAGTTAAGGTTTCCGTCATATTTGCATATACTATTTTTGTTTGTGACTATTTTCAGACTTATTTATTAGTAGAACAGAGACGTTGGTTTTTCAGAATTATCCATGGCTGACATTGAAGTTATTTATGTATAAATGCTCCGTAGGTTGACACAAAATTTAGTTATGTATAAACGCTCAGCAGACAATACATTCACTTTCATAAAGGGGGGAGGGGAGGCATGCTACACACATGAATGTTAACAAGCAGTATCACAGTATTAAGTACAGTTTAGAGAAAGAGTCATAAATGAAAAACTATTTCTTAGACTTAACAATGACAAGGACAGAACTTTTCCGTTTGTCGTAAGCTCATGCACTTAAAAGCAGTAAAAGATGCGACTCCATCTGCCCACCACATCATAAGAAGACGTATGGTAACTCGCCTATGAAAGCTTTCGTTCTGAAACGGAAGTCCAACGGGAGTTATGCATCCTTAAACAAGTAGCAGTAGTCAGTTTTTTAAGAGAACCTCAGCTACACAGTGTCTCAAGAAATGTTGTTGTTGTTGTGGTCTTCAGTCCTGAGACTGGTTTGATGCAGCTCTCCATGCTATTCTATCCTGTGCAAGTTTCTTCATCTCCCAGTACCTACTGCAACCTACATCCTTCTGAATCTGCTTAGTGTATTCATCTCTTGGTCTCCCCCTACGATTTTTACCCTCCACGCTGCCCTCTAATACTAAATTGGTGATCCCTTGATGCCTCAGAACATGTCCTACCAACCGATCCCTTCTTCTGGTCAAGTTGTGCCACAAACTCCTCTTCTCCCCAATCCTATTCAGTACCTCCTCATTAGTTATGTGATCTACCCATCTAATCTTCAGCATTCTTCTGTAGCACCACATTTCGAAAGCTTCTATTCTCTTCTTGTATAAACTATTTACCGTCCATGTTTCACTTCCATACATAGCTACACTCCATACAAATACTTTCAGAAATGACTTCCTGACACTTAAATCTATACTCGATGTTAACAAATTTCTCTTCTTCAGAAACGCTTTCCTTGCCATTGCCAGTCTACATTTTATATCCTCTCTACTTCGACCATCGTCAGTTATTTTGCTCCCCAAATAGCAGAACTCCTTTACTACTTTAAGTATCTCATTTCATAATCTAATTCCCTCAGAATCGCCCGACTTAATTCGACTACATTCCATTATCCTCGTTTTGCTTTTGTTGATGTTCACCTTATATCCTCCCTTCAAGACACCATCCATTCCGTTCAACTGCTCTTCCAAGTCCTTTGCTGTCTCCGACAGAATTACAATGTCATCGGCGAACCTCAAAGTTTTTATTTCTTCTCCATGGAATTTAATACCTACTCCGAATTTATCTTTTGTTTCCTTTACTGCTTGCTCAATATACAGATTGAATAACATCGGGGAGAGGCTACAACCCTGTCTTACTCCCTTCCCAACCACTGCTTCCCTTTCATGTCCCTCGACTCTTATAACTGCCATCTGGTTTCTATACAAATTGTAAATAGCCTTTCGCTCCCTGTATTTTACCCCTGCTACCTTTAGAATTTGAAAGAGAGTATTCCAGTCAACATTTTCAAAAGCTTTCTCTAAGTCTACAAATGCTAGAAACGTAGGTTTGCCTTTCCTTAATCTTTCTTTTAAGATAAGTCGTAAGGTCAGTATTGCCTCACGTGTTCCAGTATTTCTACGGAATCCAAACTGATCTTCCCCGAGGTCGGCTACCACTAGCTTTTCCATTCGTCTGTAAAGAATTCGTGTTAGTATTTTGCAGCTGTGGCTTATTAAACTGATTGTTCGCTAATTCTCACATATGTCAACACCTGCTTTCTTTGGGATTGGAATTATTATATTCTTCTTGAAGTCTGAGGGTATTTCGCCTGTTTCATACATCTTGCTCACCAGATGGTAGAGTTTTGTCAGGACTGGCTCTCCCGTCAGTAGTTCCAATGGAATGTTGTCTACTCCGGGGACCTTGTTTCGACTCAGGTCTTTCAGTGCTCTGTCAAACTCTTCACGCAGTATCGCATCTCCCATTTCATCTTCCTCTACATCCTCTTCCATTTCCATAATATTGTCCTCAAGTACATCGCCCTTGTATAGACCCTCTATATACTCCTTCCCCCTTTCTGCTTTCCCTTCTTTGCTTAGGTCTGGGTTTCCATCTGACCTCTTGATGTTCATGCAAGTGGTTCTCTTTTCTCCAAAGGTCTCTTTAATTTTCCTGTAGGCAGTATCTATCTTACCCCTAGTGAGGTAAGCCTCTACATCCTTACATTTGTCCTCTAGCCATCCCTGCTTAGCCATTTTGCACTTCCTGTCGATCTCATTTTTGAGACTTTTGTATTCCTTTTTTGCCTGCTTCATTTACTGCATTTTTATATTTTCTCCTTTCATCAATTAAATTCAATATTTCTTCTGTTACCCAAGGATTTCTACTAGCCCTCTTCTTTTTACCTACTTGACCCTCTGCTGCCGTCACTATTTCATCCCTCAAAGCTACCCATTCTTCTTCTACTGTATTTCTTTCCCCCATTCCTGTCAATTGTTCCCTTATGCTCTCCCTGAAACTCTGTACAACCTCTGGTTCTTTCAGTTTATCCAGGTCCCATCTCCTTAAATTCCCACCTTTTTGCAGTTTCTTCAGTTTTAATCTACAGGTCATAACCAATTGATTGTGATCAGAGTCCACATCTGCCCCTGGAAATGTCTTACAATTTAAAATCTGGTTCCTAAATCTCTGTCTTACCATTATATAATCTATCTGATACCTTTTAGTATCTCCAGGGTTCTTCCATGTATACAACCTTCTATCATGATTCTTAAACCAAGTGTTAGCTATGATTAAGTTGTGCTCTGTGCAAAACTCTACCAGGCGGCTTCCTCTTTCATTTCTTACCCCCAATCCATATTCACCTACTACGTTTTCTTCTCTCCCTTTTCCTACACTCGAATTCCAGTCATCCATGACTATTAAATTTTCGTCTCCCTTCACTATCCGAATAATTTCTTTTATTTCATCATACATTTCTTCAATTTCTTCGTCATCTGCAGAGCTTGTTGGCATATAAACTTGTACTACTGTAGTAGGTGTGGGCTTCGTATCTATCTTGGCCACAATAATGCGTTCACTATGCTGTTTGTAGTAGCTTACCCGCATTCCTATTTTCCTATTCATTATTAAACCTACTCCTGCATTACCCCTATTTGACTTTGTGTTTATAACCCTGTAGTCACCTGACCAGAAGTCTTGTTCCTCCTGCCACCGAACTTCACTAATTCCCACTATATCTAACTTTAACCTATCCATTTCCCTTTTCAAATTTTCTAACCTACCTGCCTGATTAAGGGATCTGACATTCCACGCTCCGATCCGTAGAACGCCAGTTTTCTTTCTCCTGATAACGACATCCTCTTGAGTAGTCCCCGCCCGGAGATCCGAATGGGGGACTATTTTACCTCCGGAATATTTTACCCAAGAGGACGCCATCATCATTTAATCATACAGTAAAGCTGCATGCCCTCGGGAAAAATTACGGCCGTAGTTTCCCCTTGCTTTCAGCCATTCGCAGTACCAGCACAGCAAAGACCGTTTTGGTTATTGTTACAAGGCCAGATCAGTCAATCATCCAGACTGTTGCCCTTGCAACTACTGAAAAGGCTGCTGCCCCTCTTCAGGAACCACACGTTTGTCTGGGCTCTCAACAGATACCCCTCCGTTGTGGTTGTACCTACGGTACGGCTATCTGTGTCGCTGAAGCACGCAAGCCTCCCCACCAACGGCAAGGTCCATGGTTCATGTCTCAAGAAATACAAAAGTGAAAAAGAATACGCAAGGAAGAAAAATGTAAATTACGTTGAAATTTTATGGCCATACTATGAAGTAGGAGTACGCTTTCCTAAACATTACAAAATAGGATTTAGAACATCAAATCAGTTAAGGTTTACACTGAAACATAAGCTTTTAAAAAATGGAAAAAAGTGTTCTCATCTTGTACGTGTAGATTAAATGTGGAAACATGTGACCGTTTCTATATAGGCCAAACTGGTCAAAATATTATAACTGGATTCAAGGAATATATTAGTCCAAACAACAAGACTGATTTTGATCATCGTTTGTGAAGCACAAAATATAGAGAAGGTGATACTGAGAGCACTATCAAAATTTCAGACGTATCACCGAAAGGACTGAGCTTAGACGTACTTCAAGAATGGGAAACTTCTAAATGTATACTAAGGTAGCCGAACAAATTGATGAACACTCACTCTCAAATTAAATTGAACTTTCTTTTGCTCATTTTAAAATTATTCAGCCTTGAGAAGAGCAGTAATATTTCGTATCAGTATTTTATAAAATAGTGCGATAATATCTGATACCTTTATCAACGCTGCATCTATGTATTTAGTTGTAGCATTATGATCTCTGAAACAGAGCGTATGGACAGATTATAAACAACCAAATTTTTACGTACAAGCAGCTGAAGAACCCTATGAAATTTTCAGTGTATCAAGACAATCATAACAGGGTAAATTGACATTTGTTATATTAAACTTACATAAAAACAAATGTACTATGAACAGTGAAAGATTAAAAATGCAGGCATACCAAAAAGGTTTAATTTACTGCTGTGATTTGTGGATTCATAATGTTTCAGAATATAGTATTTCATCTTTTGTTAATACAGTTATACCCGCCTCCGTAAGTAATGGTTAGAGAATGAACAAATATGTTGGAAAATAGTCACAGTTAAAACAATGTTTGAAACTCTAATGGAAGTAGATATATCACAAAAAAATTTGTTTTAATGATCGCAATCCCAACTCTCATATCATACCCAAGAGACTGTCTCGTATTTCACAATAATACAAAGCGAGCTGTGGTTATTTGAACTTTTTAGGTGTCTCCATCAAAACTCTATGATACACATCATGTATAACGCATCAGTACTCCAGAAGAGGATGGACAAGCATAATGTAGGCAATCTCGTAAGTTGACTTGTTACGTCTTCTAAGTGCTTTGCTAATACAATGCAGTCTCTTGTTCGCTTTTCCCATATTATTATAAATGCGATCGTTCCAATTGAAGTTTTTCGTAATGGAGTGGCTATGGGTTCAAGGCATAAGACTGTGTTGAAGCAGCGTTTGAACTGCGTTGTTTTGCATATAATTTCGTTCGGTCAAAATGTTGAGTTTCTTAAGTGTTGTTCTACCTGCATCCCTTGTTGACTCATACGGTTGTAGGTTACGTCCTAGAATATAATGTTGCGTTCCTGCCGATCCTGATAATTGTTTGCATCTAGTATAAGTTGGATTACTTTGTTTGTCTAAGGGTAACAGCTTTTTGCCGTATTCTGGTTTTCAGCAATGTAACAAGTAAGACATTTTTTATTTGCTTATGTATGTTGATACTTCAATATTTTAATGCAATACTTGATCTATAGCTCTATTACAGGTGCACACATGTAACTATTGTGTCAAAACATGTAAAATTCAGTTATAGTCACATATTATTTCAGCTGAAATTTTGTCCTTTTACTCAGGTACTTTAAGAAAACCAGAAAACAAGTTTACTTTAAGTAAGGAGAATATATTTAAAGCGTTATTCATCTGCCACTACACGGGTTTTGTGCAACCTTTGATGTCTTAAAATTTTACGTGAAAAATTATTGTAGTCTGTTGCTGGCTCCACACGAACTATTAGTCCTACAGACAAAAAGAACAGGACCTTTTAGTAGGAAATTTAATGTAGTTAAAATTTTTATTGCGATATTTATTTCACTATTAGCTGTTTTCGAAGTATTCAACAAAAATCTACAAAAGTGACCTTCAAACGTGTTTTCCTTCAGTAGTGCAATACCTAACACCATTAAATTTCCTACAAACACGACCCGTTCAGTTTTTTTGTAGGACTAATAATTTTCACACAGAACGCGAGAGAATAGGAAAATTTTTCACGTGAAATTTGAAGGCGTTGCGGGCTGCATAAAATCTATGGGTAGGGGCAATTTAATCACACTGTATTTATTATTATATACTTCGAAACCATTAAATACTTAATTGAAGAATGTGTTCGTGAGGTTTAACTTCTGCGTACTGAAGCCATGTTATGTAGGCAGTTAAGGCTTTTGGCTCTATTTTTTTTTTCCTTTGCGTCTTAGTTTAAGTGAATGATTATTTATGTGCTTAACTTCTCTGGATTGTTAACTTGTGCTGTCTTGATTGTTATAAAGTTGCTGTTTAAATGAGGTTTTAAAACTCTAGACATGATTGATACCAATGACCCTTTTAAGTGTCGCTTGTCCATGCCAACTACAGCATGTTTCACATCCCATCACCATTCTCACTGTCGTTTCATGGGCAGCCTCACACTTTTTATTATTTGGACTCAATTGCCACATTCTGCTGCAAACAGATATCCTATGTAAATCATTTTACAATAAATCTTGATCTTCTAGTGATATTACTAAACAGTAAATGACAGCACCTAAAAGGACTGCTCAGATCGCCTCCTAAATCGTTTATATTAATTTGGAACAGCAGAGGACCTACAAGCAAACTCAGTCAACACTCATGATCACGGGAAGAGTCTCTTTTAGTTTATAATAAACTATCGTATCTTGAAGGTAAGATATGAAAGTGTAATCAAATCTTCCTCCATCATCTACTGACTTTTAAGCACAATAAATTGGACTGTAAGAAGCACATATTTTATTAAATTAGCTTTATCTTTTGACAAGAACAAGATCATCAGAGCTGCATATTTTGCTCAAATGCCGCATCATTTCTTTAATAAAGATAAGGCATGAAGGAGGCCAAAATCAGAGACACTGTTCCGTGCTTTTCAAATTCTGTTATTACGGTCCTCTGCTGTGATTCATTACAAATAGCAGACGTGTGGTTGTGACATCCAGTTACCTCCTGTGTGTGTGTGTGTGTGTGTGTGTGTGTGTGTGGGCCTGAAATACAGCAATGCTGAAAGAATTCTGCGTGGCTGTGCGATGGCGAAACGCCACTGCCTCTGTCAGTGAGATCCCCGGACTTGGCACCTAAGGCGGCAGCCGTCGAGGTATGGCTGATGTCTCCACTGCCGATCGGCTGGCGGAAACGGGTGATGCAGCGACCGCGACCCACTGCTGTAGCGTTGTGGCTGGAGCACTGTTATGCCACAGGGTTCGGGTAGCTCTGCGGCAACAGCACCTCTGCTTGATGTCGTGCCTCAGGGCAGGATGCCCAGACATGGGTTCGAATTGGCGGACCCTATACAACATACCGGATGGTACCCTGAATGCCGCAAGTTAGTGGTGGTAGGGCAGTGATACTGACAGAAGATGATTCAACTATAAAAGTGGTTAGCCATAGTAAAAATTTCCTGTTTTGAAGAGCGCGCTGCAGCGCGTAGTGTAAAGCAGTCGCCTTTCGTTTCTGGCGGTGGCGCCGCTGTGGCAATCGCAGCATTGGTGTCTCACTCTGGTGGAAAAGGGGAAAGGTTACCTGTTCACGTGCATTTAAGGGGTGCGATGAGCTCAGAGAAGGCAGTCAGTCAGTCGGAGGCAGTTGGTCAGCCAGGGCAGTCTGTCAGTCTCGGCGAGTCTGGTCAGTTGGTCAGCCAGGTCAATGTGCGGGAGTTAGTGTCTCTCCATCGTTCGGAGATCTAGTACGTCTGTCGTTTGGGTCAAACTTTAAAGCCGGCATGAGGGGAGAGTCTGTGCAGTTGGTGAGCCGGGTCAGTGTGGGCCGGTTAGTGTCTGTCTGTCGTCCGGAGTGCTAGTATATGTTAGGCCGCCAGTCTCCCCAAGTTTGTTCAGGCAATGGGCATTGGCGGTTGGATCCATTGGTTGCTCGGTCACGCACTGAGACACCAGATGACTAGAGATGGGCAAAACTGTTCTTTTCAGAGATCGGATCAGAACTGTTCACTCCCTGAAATGAATTAGCTCTTTTCCATGACTCACCACTCATTTACAATAGAAAATAAATGGAAGGCACATTGCCCTTTAAACTTGGTTTATTCCAGTACTATTCCTGTATTTTGATCTTATTTGATCCTATTTTGAAGTAACACAGATATTGAGTAAGAATTTTGTATTGTTTATTGAAATTTCCACGATATGACAAAGTTTTTGATTATTGATTTATTTTGCACTATCGTGGTTTTTTGGGTGATCGGAAAATGTTGTAACTTGAGATTTACATTAACAATATATTTGGCTATAATGTATTAAAATTTCATTAACCTCATACAAATACATCGCAAGCCATATATTTTTAAAGTGAACATTTCCTTCCGAAGACGCCTAAAATCGCAAAACCCGTACCAGAATAAGAAAATAAAATATAAATTTGACTGTAAAACGAAAGTGCTGCATATAGCCTTACGCAGAATAAAACAAGGAAAATATTGGTGTATCACATTTTGCGATACGTTTATCGGTTCGCTCGTAATTGAAGCGTAAATTCGAGTGTCCATAATAAAAATCCTATAGTAAGAGGAGTCGTCAGGAAACTAATCTGATCAGTTTAAACAAATAAAAATAAAATAAAAACAAATGATGTATACATAACATAACAATGTAATATACATAGCGGTACTACTACGAAGAACAATATCCAGTAGAGACGAACTCCAATGCAGAAGCACTGAGTCGAGCAGGTCGAGCCGCGAGCTGTATTACTGCGTGAGCTAAGACCACAGAGACCAGAGTGACACCTGAGTTGCTTTGCTCAACGCTCTGGCTAGAGTCGAGAATGGTGGGGTGAGCATTGAGCGGGCGAGTTCCGAGGGTGGGGGCAGTGGTGAACGGCCACTACTCACCCGCTCCGAGACAAATCGTCCGTTCCCTTGCGAGCAGGTTGTTGCAAGTAGTTCCTATGTTATCCGCTAGGTGGCTCTCTGTCCTGTTGCTCGCATCAACTGCCCAGAGGGCAGGATGTGCGACTGAAACGATCGCCGACAGAGTGTGATGCGAAGTTAATCTGCGCCAGACACTGCACGCTGCAGACGACGCACAGAGACGGCACGGCATATGTGAAACACAAAATCCAATGGGGCACTGCACAATGCAGGCAGCCAAGGTAGAAGCAGGGCAGAGGCCGGTGCTGGCTGTGTTGTGTGGCGCGCACTGTGCTGTGACCAGCAGAGGCGCTGCTGATATGCTCCGTCTCTCTCTCTCTCTCTCTCTCTCTGCCGTGGGAAACGTTTGGAGCTACCGTTCTTTTTTTCTGAATCATTGATTGTTCAATCCTTTGAAAGATTCAACTCTATGAATCAGTTCAAGAGTGCATCCCCCATCTCTACAGATGACTTCTCCGCCTGGAGCGCCAGCGCATGTGAGGTCGCCACGTCAGTCCAGTGGCCCGTGCCGTATAGCGAGGCGTAGTGGCTTCGCAGCCGGCACGAGAGCAACAGGAGCCAACCTACGACATCAGTCTCACCAGTACGAGTTGCGACTCTGTGAGACGGGAGATCGGCGCGCCTTCCTGCGTCCGTTGTAGCGGCTGACAGCGGACGGTTCGGGAGAGCGTTTTGAGGGTGCTGCGCCAAGTCTTCGCCAGAAATCGCAGTTTATTAGAAGTTAAGTGGTAGGAGATTCTACTTGTTTTCTTGTTTTCTTGGTGAGATCACCAGCCGCTTTGTTTTGGGGTCGTCCCATCTTTCTTCTCCGTTTGCCCACCTGTGGGAAGGTGGTTATCTGTGAATTGGGTGGTCCGTTTTTTCCCTTGTGGAATTGGGGATATAGCCATTTTTATAAAGTTGCCAGCTTTCCACTGTAAGAATCCTTTTAAAAACAAATTGCACTTTTGGTGGCAAATTATTGCTTAGTGTGAGTATTTGTACCATTTCCATCCTTCATACGGGGTGCATAGTTAACGTGTTTGAGTGAGTTGTTAAAATTTTTAGTTTAAAGTAATCTGGTGTGTTGCAGATTTGCACCAGTGTAGTTTTTCATAGGTCGTTGTGAGCGGTCGTGACTGCGGCGGTGTTGAAAGGGAGCGGAAGATTCTCAGCCCGAAGGCTATTACTGTAAAATAAAAATTTTTGTTATTCGGCCTCTGAATAATTGTAAATTGATATTTAGAGGGTGCTTTCTGCTTGTAATTTTAAATTTCTTTTTGAAAAGGCTTTTAGGAATAAAATTCACATTTGTTAAAGGTAATTTTATTTTCCATCAGTTACTTCCTGGTAATTACTTCCACGCTCACCTAGTGTGATTAAATGTGTTAATGTTCTTGGTGAATCGCTAGTAAATAAAGTAAATTATTTAAGAAAAGATTTTGAAAGTAAATTTACGATTCAATATGCCCTTGAGTTGCACTTGCTTGGGCTTTGCTATGTACTGCGGCACGTATACAAAACAATTCCACAATTGCTGATGTGGAAAAGCTTTTGCCTTCTTACACTTAGGTGCTGCTCTGTCACCTTTTTCCACATCTCGCCTGGCTAGTTCACGAGGGTTTTGTTGTGTTTTGTAAGGCATAATATTCGCATTCTCTTGTGGCTAACTCTTCTGTAATTTACTTCTTACCTTGCAAGTTTTTAACTGAATGGCCGGCCGCGGTAACCGCCGGTTCTAGGCGTTTCAATCCGGAACCGTGCGAATGCTACGGTCGCAGGTTCGAATCCTGCCTCGGGCATGGATGTGTGTGATGTCCTTTGATTAGCTAGGTTTCAGTAGTTATAAGTTCTAGGGGCCTGTCCCATAGTTCTCAAAGTCATTTGAACCATTCTAACTGAATACAGTCAGTATTCTATAGGGGATTCATCTCCGTTATTTACCGAAATTGCAGACCTCTTACATTACACTGGAAGTTAATTCTAAAGTCCTAATGAAATAGAATGACGCTACATGAAAAACGTTGTGTGTTGAATTTAAGATAAAAAATGTTTCGTAGGATAGAGCATAAATAACGTGCGAGTGTATTCAAATGCTACCCGTCTGTTTGTAAGTTAGCATATTATATCATTAGATTTACCTTTTAAAAACAATACTTGCATGAAGAGACCAGCTAACAACGATCTACACTACGTGATCAAAAGTATCCGGACACCCCCAAAAACAAACCTTTTTCATATTAGGTGCATTGTGCTGCCACGTACTCCATATCAGCGGCCTCAGTAGTCATTAGAGATAATGAGAGAGCAGAATGGGGTGCTCCACGGAACTCACGACTACGAACGTAGCCAGGTGACTGCGCTAATGACCGTGCAGTTTTGCGCCCTAAAACCATAACAAAACCCTACGTCCACTGTGTCCGATGTGATAGTGAAGTGGAAGGGTCACGTACAGCACAAAAGCGTACAGGCCGGCCTTTTCTGTTGACTGACAGAGACCGCCGACATAGGCAGACATATATACAGACCATCATACAGGAATTACAAACTACAACTTGATCCACTGCAAGTACTATGACAATTAGGCGGGAGGTGAGAAAACTTGAATTTCATGGTCGAACGGCTGCTCTTAAGCCACACATCACGCCAGTAAATGCCAAACGGTGACTCGCTTGGTGTACGGAGCGTAAACGTTGGACGATTGAACAGTGGAAAACCTTGTGTGGAGTAACGAATCACGGTACATAATGTGGCGAAACGACAGCAGGGTGTGGGTCTGGCGAGTGCCCGGTGAGCGTCATCTGCCAACGTGTGTAGTTCCAACATTAAAAATTGGAGCCGGTCGTGTTATAGTGTGGTCGTGTTATTCATGGAGGGTGCTTGCATTCCTTGTTGTTTTGGGTGGAATTATCAGAGCACAGGCCTACATTGATCTTTTAAACACCCTCCTGATTCTCACTGTTGAAGAGCAATTCGTAGATGAGGATTTCATCTTTATACACGATCGAGCATCTGTTCATAATGCACGGCCTGTGGGAGAGTGGTTACTCGACAATAACGTCCCTGTAATGGACTGGCCTGCACAGACTCTTGACCTGAATCCTATAGAGCACCTTTGGGATGTTTTGGAATGCTGACTTCTTGTCAGGCTTCACCGACCGACATCGATACCTCTTCTCAGTGCACCACTCCGTGAAACCTACCATCACCAGATTGAAGGTATGCCTGCAAGACTGGAAGCTGTCATCAAGGCTAAGGGTGGGCCAACACCATATTGAATTCCAGTATTACCGATGGAGGGCGCCACGAACTCGTAAGTCATTTTCAATCAGGTGTCCGGATACTTTTGATCACATAGCATACAAGGGAGTGAGTGAAACGAACTGAAGAGTTAATTTACAAAGAATAGTACAGCTTAATCATTCCTCCATGACGTATAGAAAAAATGCAAGGCTCTGAGGAGTGCGATTTTAATTGACAATTCTATAAGGCAGGAACAGCATTTAATTTCTAGATGAGTATGCTGATGGCTGAACAAGAAAGACATCAGAATTACTTGTGTTTGGGTGGATACAGAGAAAAATCTAGTGTTCACTTTTGTGAAAGATCAACACGGATCGCTCAGCCACATATATTATATTAGTTGATGATCTCATTGTAATTGCAGGAAGCCCGTCATCGTTATCCAACGCCTTTTATGGAACGAAGAACGTCTGCTGAATTGCAGTTACCTTTGACTTCTGGTCATTTCTAACTGTGGTGGACATCGTTCTGTAATTTGTAATGAAACACTCAGCTACTCGCCTAACTATGGCGCACGCTTGGCTCCAGTCAGTCTTCGTTACGAACATTATTGAACAGAGATACGCTCGTAAGTGCAATGTCACATTCAGTTGTACCACGAGTAACATTCGCAGAGGAGTGTGACACATACATTGATGTGCGTTTCACCACTCAACACTATATTAATAATATCGCTAATAGCTTTCGATCAGTACTGTTTTGGCGGGACGCCCCAGAAGTAAATCATTATGTTGCAAGCTATTGGGAATGCACTTGTTTGTCCTTGACATTTACAACTATGCCGTACGAATGTGATTGGTCATTTGTAGAAGTCATTTTTACAGTGACGGGTTGGACGGGAATCATCAAGGTGAAGTCATTCTACTCTTCCATTCATGTAGTTTCCTGGTGCCAAAGTAAAATTTATAGTCTTTGGAAGTCAAATGGCGCTGAGCACTGTGGGACTTAACTGCTGAGGTCACCAGTCCCGTAGAACTTAGAACTACTTAAACCTAACTAACCTAAGGACATCACACACATCCATGCCCCAGGCAGAATTCGAACCTGCGACCGTAGCGGTTGCGCGGTTCCGGACTGTAGCGCCTAGAACCGCTCGGCCACTTCGGACGGCTCTTTGCAAGTCATTTCCATGCCCTATATTACACCTTCTGTAGCGAAAGATTACTAAAAATGGAAAAATCTTGGAATATGTGTTTCGTATTTAAGCGTGCGCATCTAAAGGACATTGTAATGTAACTTAAGAAGCTGTGTAAAGATAAATTTTGTATAAATCATTGGCATATATGACTCGAGAGACTACGATCACGATAATAAAAGAACTTAAAACATTATCTCCCCCTGTGCGAGCGTAGAAAATAAGTACAACATGATACATGTAAGTTTGGTCAGTCTTTAAGACGTGCAGAGATAGCCGGTGTGGTTTCAGTCTGCCTCAGGCAGTGGTGAGAGGAACACACTTTGCGTCTCGCCTGCTGTGATGCTTGCGAGCGAGCGCGCATTTGTTTACTTCCGCATAGCGGCTTGTCTTAAAGAGTCCGACTTCATCGACCATCGTGGTTTTCTTACCATCAAGCCACAATTAAATTTAATTTTTCATTTCGACCATGAATGACCGACGGCGTAAGAAGTAGAGCGGTTTATACGGGACAAAATGCGTCTCCCGCAACAAGATGTTCTCGGAAATAATATTTCGAGCCTCAGCATTACTGTGTACTTAAAGCTGTCGAGTGAAGGGGCTGTGCGCCAACGTTGTGCGGACTCTCATGATTGATCAGGCTTCATTTGGCCTCAGAATGTTGAGGTACCGTTGGACGCAGTGGTGGCCACCTTTAAATCATATGGTAACATCGTCAGTCACGTTGCTGGAACGTGGAAGACGTTCAAAACCTACCGAGTCTTCAGTGGTGTCCGTCAGATAAAAACTGAACACGTGCCTTCCTACTTGGGAATTGCTGTCGTCATGTACGAAGGCCAACGGTGCAGTTCTTTTGGTTGTGGCCAGGAAAGCCAGGTCCGCTGTGAATGTCTACGACGTAGACTGGTTCAGACGCCTATCGGAGACGTCTCTCTTTCTACGGTACCCATTATTTTATCTCTATCTTACGCGTTCGCGGCGGCGCTGCCTACTGCGCCCTCTCTGAATCAGTCCGTACCAGCGTCGACTCCTCTCGACGAAGCTATGGATGTTTTGTTTGTCTCTAACACACTTCTGCCAGAGGCAACACAAACAAACGATGACCGTCAGCAGGCGCAGGCTGTCTGCTCCGACCCCATAATCGTTGATCATGGAGCTCTACAGACCTCCGATTTTCTGCCATTTGGCCACACAACGGACGACATCCACCCACCATCCGACACGGAACAGCGTGTCAGGAAGCAACGGCCGCCGAGAAAACAGAAGAGATAACGCCGTTCTCTTTCTGATGGCTGCCTTCATCGGATGTGTGCAAGGATTACGACCCTTCTACAGACTACTTCTACTCTGACGCCCTGGAACCGAGGGATGAGACGTCTCTCCCATCCTCCGCTTCCCGTCACCATTCACCTACGGACAACACCCTCCCCAACCCCACCTCCCGCCTGCGTCCCATGCGGTGGCCTCCATTTCGGGTCCGACGCTGCCTTTTGGTGCACACCTTGTGGTGTCCCGTGAACCTGCTTGGTCAGAAGCCTGTCTCCTGGGCGGACGACGTCGATGCTGCGGATGGCAGTTATAGAACTATACAAAACAATGATGGAGTCTGCTCCCTCCCCGTCAAAGGGATGTGGCTTTCCACGTTGGTGTAACAGGGAGCTGTCTATGCTTCCCCCGTGTTTGCATCACCCATCCTCCTAATGATTGCAGCTTTTCAGATTTATCGCACAGCCATGGTAAATGTCAATACTACTAGCACACCTCACAAACAGGCCTTACACCATCAAATGACGTAAGCTGAGGACAATGTCGCTGCTCTCCTTCAGGATGTGCACGGTTCAACCTTTTGTGCTCTCCCTGGATTCACGGCACGCATCTCCTATGCTTCCCTTACTGGTAGCGGGTTGGCGCTCCTCCTACATGACGGTATCGTGATAATACAGCTTCCTATCTGTCCGATGCCAGAGGCATAGCTCTCGCATTTAACGACGTCAGGACCATCAACGTCTATGCGGCATCTGGATCAGTTCACCCCTGCGTAGATTCCACTTTCTTCTCCGAGACAGTGACGCATCTCTTCCTCCGTCAGAAGGATGCATTGATCATAGAAGGCGTCTTCATCTCCACCCAGGCACACAAAGACAAACCGCCTCGTCACTCTTCGTGCACGGCGCTAGCGGCACTTTTCCAGCACCTCACTCTCGTGGACTTTTGGGAACATGTTCATGGTAATATTCGCATTTTACTAGCCGTTATTCCAGTCGCCTCG
Source organism: Schistocerca cancellata (assembly GCF_023864275.1). Lineage (NCBI taxonomy): Eukaryota > Metazoa > Arthropoda > Insecta > Orthoptera > Acrididae > Schistocerca > Schistocerca cancellata. The sequence goes on from NC_064627.1 coordinate 627,926,525, forward strand.
ATCGTGTTTATGTCTCCCGCTATTTTATCTGTGAGGTGCAGGCTGCTGAAGTCTGGCCCGTTGCGTTCTCTGTCCATGATGTTTATATCTGTGCCATCAGTCTCCGCCGCTAAATGGTGTGCCGCGACCGGGGACCATGGAAACTGATCACGTTCCATCTTTCTTCATCCGACCGCCAGCAGCTCATTGAGACCACGTGGAGAGCTTGTCATCGACACCGCGATGATTATAATCTGCCTGCCATGATGGGTGCTCTGCGCAAAGCCTGCCCTCCACGCTCCTTGGCTGGTTACGAAAGGGTGGTCTACTTCACCATTCTCTTATACCGTATCTACCAGAGCGTCAGGCGATGGCGAATCGGGCCAGGGGACGGATCACGTCCCTCTCACATTATCTTGAAGGAGCTATGGTTAGGGCGTGCACACACGATGGTTTAGCACAGGAGGGTCCGTCTATGTACTATGTAAAAGCGGAACGGGGCCACCGTCGAGGCAGTTTCATTAAAGTTCTTTCGATTAATGGTGGCAGCTATCAGATGCCCAACGAGATACAGAGTTTGCCTTCCATGATCATTACGTTATGCTGTACTCTGCACAATATCACCACCCTGCTTATATTACCGAAGCCTTTCAACACTCATTTAGTTCGGTTCCTGATGATGAAGCGATGGATCTGATTGCCGACATCAGAGACGTCGAAGTCCATGCTGCTATTAACCTCTTAACATATGTATTATTTACAATACGATGGTTCTTTTTGTCAACTAATCTTTTATTGCCAAAATGAAATATTCAATGAAGCACAATAATGACAGTAACAATGAAACAATTTTTTAGGTGCTTAACAATGGATTTTTTCATCTCTAAATAGCCCCTGGTTTAAAATCACGAGTATACTCGTGAGAGGTTTAACCGTTTGTTTCTTCTTAAAATTACAGCAATCAGTAATTCTGTGCATCGAAGCACTAAAAGTGAACAGCAACACTAATCATTAGCAGGCCGGTGTGGCCGTGCGATTCTAAGCGCGTCAGTTTGGAACCGCGTGACCGCTACGGTCGCAGGTTCGAATCCTGCCTCGGGCATGGATGTGTGTGATGTCCTTAGGTTAGTTAGGTTTCAGTAGTTCTAAGTTCTAGGGGACCGATGACCTCAATGGTTAGGTGCCATAGTGCTCTGAGCCATTTGAACCATTTGAACTAAAAATTAAAATTTAGAGCCATTGTTTATATGTTTGTGGCTGTGTAAAATACCCTGAAGCAAGGACCAATACACAAAGCTACACCACAGTCTTTACACATGTATCTTGATTCCCTCCGTGCCTTCTTCCCTCTGGCATCACGCACACTACTGCACATCCTACACGTTCTTGTTGGATTCTGCTTCTTCTCGGTCGGAGGAATCGTAGACGGAAAATGACGTCCAACAAGTCGCGTTGGGGTTGATTTTGCTGATGGACTGCCCGCTGCTTTGGGTGAACATTCCTCTCCCTGATGTTTGGCAATCAGCTCTTCAGCGACAGCCATGCGAAAGTCAAGGGCAGTGAGCTTTTCTCCACGTTTTTTATATAGGACAAAGGCATTCCATTCTGCTAATTCCAATAGATGAAAAAATATCTTCTTGTGATACTTTTTACCCCGCTTGCGTGGCAATGGATTGTTTGCGACGTGCTGATCAACTTTATCCACACCCCCCATTTTGTCATTATAAGCACATACAGCCACTGGTTTGGCAATATATTTGTTTCTTACTTTCCGCGTTTGTATTTCAGCATTGTGGATAGTGAACAGTATGCAGACGTCTCTCTTATCTTTCAATTTCAGTGCAGTCAGTTTACCTCGCTGGAATGCTGCAACCTCCTTCTTCAGTTTCTTGGTCCGGAAAGAAAGTGGTATTTCTTTACTTGTAGGACGCACAGTGCCATGCATATCTGTTCTTTTTGTTAGCAGAAGGTCAGCAAGCTGGGGAGAACTACACTCCTGGAAATTGAAATAAGAACACCGTGAATTCATTGTCCCAGGAAGGGGAAACTTTATTGACACATTCCTGGGGTCAGATACATCACATGATCACACTGACAGAACCACAGGCACATAGACACAGGCAACAGAGCATGCACAATGTCGGCACTAGTACAGTGTATATCCACCTTTCGCAGCAATGCAGGCTGCTATTCTCCCATGGAGACGATCGTAGAGATGCTGGATGTAGTCCTGTGGAACGGCTTGCCTTGCCATTTCCACCTGGCGCCTCAGTTGGACCAGCGTTCGTGCTGGACGTGCAGACCGCGTGAGACGACGCTTCATCCAGTCCCAAACATGCTCAATGGGGACAGATCCGGAGATCTTGCTGGCCAGGGTAGTTGACTTACACCTTCTAGAGCACGTTGGGTGGCACGGGATACATGCGGACGTGCATTGTCCTGTTGGAACAGCAAGTTCCCTTGCCGGTCTAGGAATGGTAGAACGATGGGTTCGATGACGGTTTGGATGTACCGTGCACTATTCAGTGTACCCTCGACGATCACCAGTGGTGTACGGCCAGTGTAGGAGATCGCTCCCCACACCATGATGCCGGGTGTTGGCCCTGTGTGCCTCGGTCGTATGCAGTCCTGATTGTGGCGCTCACCTGCACGGCGCCAAACACGCATACGACCATCATTGGCACCAAGGCAGAAGCGACTCTCATCGCTGAAGACGACACGTCTCCATTCGTCCCTCCACTCACGCCTGTCGCGACACCACTGGAGGCGGGCTGCACGATGTTGGGGCGTGAGCGGAAGACGGCCTAACGGTGTGCGGGGCCGTAGCCCAGCTTCATGGAGACGGTTGCGAATGGTCCTCGCCGATACCCCAGGTGCAACAGTGTCCCTAATTTGCTGGGAAGTGGCGGTGCTGTCCCCTACGGCACTGCGTAGGATCCTACGGTCTTGGCGTGCATCCGTGCGTCGCTGCGGTCCGGTCCCAGGTCGACGGGCACGTGCACCTTCCGCCGACCACTGGCGACAACATCGATGTACTGTGGAGACCTCACGCCCCACGTGTTGAGCAATTCGGCGGTACGTCCACTCGGCCTCCCGCATGCCCACTATACGCCCTCGCTCAAAGTCCGTCAACTGCACATACGGTTCACGTCCACGCTGTCGCGGCATGCTACCAGTGTTAAAGACTGCGATGGAGCTCCGTATGCCACGGCAAACTGGCTGACACTGACGGCGGCGGTGCACAAATGCTGCGCAGCTAGCGCCATTCGACGGCCAACACCGCGGTTTCTGGTGTGTCTGCTGTGCCGTGCGTGTGATCATTGCTTGTACAGCCCTCTCGCAGTGTCCGGAGCAGGTATGGTGGGTCTGACACACCGGTGTCAATGTGTTCTTTTTTCCATTTCCAGGAGTGTATAATAATTATCTAGAGTCAAGCAGTATCCCATATTTAGCAAGGGTTGCACTAGTGTCATTACAGTTTGTGACGACATTGGCAGATCCTTGTATTCTTCCTCAAATTTTGTGCCCTTGCCAACGCAAATAATGAGGGACAAAACATATCCAGTCTGTGACTCACACAACATGAATATGTTTATGCCAAACTTAGCTCTCTTGAGCGGCAAATACTGGATCCATCCCAGTCGCCCTTTATATAACAGCAGGCTTTCATCTACGGTGACATCTCTTTCTGGAACACAGCTGTATCTAAATTTAGCCGACAGGTAGCTCACAATAGGCCATACTTTATTCAGTTTGGGTTGTGGGTGGCTTTCTGCGTTACAGGTTGCATTTTTCGTAAAATGTATGTTCTTCTTCAAATTGACAAACCTCTTGAATGGTAGAACCTCTCTAAAAATTGGTGTGGCTAATGTAGCTCTTTTTGTCCAGTACATCTGATATGTGGGATTTTTCACAATGCTTTGTAACAATATTAAAGCAACAATTAAGTACATCTCATCAATTGTTGTTGGCATCCATGCCGGGACCGTTGTTTGTGTTGCATATTTGTTGGTCTCGGTAACCAAAATTTGCATGTATCCGTCATCAATGAACTGTCTAAAATAACGCAAGACATCTTCAGTACAGGGTTCACAATTAATTTGAGGTTTACCTGTAAAAGGAAAACGTGGTGGAGCAGGTGGCAGTGGCTTAGATGGACCTATCTCGTACCACACTCTGGTGCTCGCAATGTCACACCCATAAGTTACTGATTCACCACTTCCTTCTTCCGAACCCTCTTCATAGCTATCTTCAGAACTCTCAGACCCATTAAATTCAATATCAAACTTATCTTCACTCTCCATTTTCATAAAACGTGAGGAAATAACAGGCAAACTGCAAGAACAGATTGCAGATTGACCGCTAGTACAACTGCCTGATTCAGAGTCATCTCTTGCCTGAAATATACACGTCAGAGTAACACACCGCAGTGACATCTACCGAAAATATCAAGGAACTGCCAAAACATGAGATAGAACAAGTAAATTCGACCTTTTAAAAAGTGTGGCAGTCGGAAATGATAATCCCGAGTGTACTCGTCGTTTTATTATTTCGTCAGAATTAAAAAAAAACGAGTATACAAGGGATTTTTTGTTAAGCGGTAAAGGCGGGTTCTACGAACAAGTCGCGTGGCCCTGACGGCCTCCCACTTGAGTTTTACCGGCCATGGCGCCAGTGTGGATGGAAATTTGTCGGGACATTATGTACCTCTTGTAGAGGTCCCAGACGGTGTCCTTGACGGTATCGTCATTCCCATCAACAAGCCTCGGGTACATCACGGATATGTCATTGACGTTAATCAACAACGACACGAAGATCTTTACCCAGCTGTTGGCTGCACGACTTAAACGGACAGTCGAGCATGTCTTTTCCCGTGATCAAACTTCTTTGGGAGGTGCCAATAAAATCTGCACTAATTGTACTTGCTCGCTCTTGCTCACTATCGTCATGTGCCTGGGTTTTTGTCAGCTCTTGACTTCAGCTAGCCACTGGCCGCGGTGGCCGAGCGGTTCTAGGAGCTCAGTCCGGAACCGCGCGACTGCTACGGTCGCAGGTTCGAATCCTGCCTCGGGCATGGATGTGTGTGATGTCCTTAGGATAGTTAGGTTTACATAGTTCTAAGTTCTAGGGGATTGATGACCTCAAATGTTCAGTCCCATAGTGCTCAGAGCCATTTGAACCATTTTCGAACTTCAGCTAGCCGTTCATACGGATCGATCACGATTACCTGGAAGGGGTGCTCCGCATTATGGGTTACCTTGATACTACGATTGAAGACGTGATGCGTCTACTTCGTGGAACTACGTCCCGTGTTCTCTACAATGGTTGCCTTACACATTCCGACTCGATCAGTGGATTGGTGCGTCAAAGCTACCCACTCTCTGCAATGTTGTATGCTGCGGCGTCCTACAAAGCCTGTCTGCGATGTCTCTCGGTGGCCACGTTTTGAGCTTCGCTGCTTAAGCCGACGATCTCGTCATCGTTCTTCGTAGCGGTGTTGAGGTCAGATGGTCAATGATATGGGTTACGACCTTCGGCGAAGCTGTGGGTAGACGTCTGAAAATCAAGCATCAAGGCTGTAGGTGCGGGGCTTTCTGCAGACAGCGCTGCTCCATTGCGTGTAGCTGGTACTTTGCGGTGCTTGCGACTCGGTTTCGCAGGTGATCAGCCGGCTCCTACCATCACAACTACGAGTTGCGCTCCTACATGACTGTTAACAAGTACTCTATCTTCTGCAACGGACACCATAGGTAACTGTATAGGTGGTTTCACATAACCATGACATGACACAGAGACTTCCTATTGCACCGTCCATGCCCGCCGCATGCTAGCGGCGTTGGGTTCATATGTTTACCATGGCCTCCCGTTCAAGATAAGGTACGAGGTCCTCATCCTCCCACGCTACAGGGGCGGTTTCGGTTTCTATCACGTCCCTGACGTCACCACTTTTCGTCAGCTCTCAGATGTTGCTGAGGTGCTGTTGTCCTACGTGCCTTACCAGAGTGTTCCTGGAGGCGCTTGCATTACGCTGTTTCACAGCCCCTGTACAGCTTTCGGACGTCCCAGCGCCCTTCTTTTACTTCCACCATTTTTCCTCGAAGTGGGCTACGTCCGTACTGCTATATTAGCAACGCTCTTGACATTCACGAAGGCGATCTGTGCCTTTCTTCAGCAACACAGGTCACTGACTGTGTTTGAGGGGAAGCATCCCCACGTTACTGGCTTGTGGTCTAACGATCGCTCTGACCTTCTTATCTTACCACTGATGACCAGTCTGCATGGTACCTTACGGTCAATGGGAAGCAAGTATGCCGTCCACACCTTCACGGGATTCACCTTGCAGACACCCAGTTGTACGTTGCCTGACGTGCCCTGGACACGAACGAACATAGCCTGGTATGCAGATCGGAGATAAGTGTCTGGTTCTTGGTGCGACAGATGATTTTAATTACCCGTACGACACCTCATCAAATATCTCCTCGCCTGCTCCTCTTTCCGGACTCGAGATACTCCCAACAAACGAAGAAGAACTCCGTGAAGTGAATTTGTGGACACGCAACTGTTTATTTGTTTGCTGACGGCGAGAAAATGTCCGTGATGAACGCCTTTGTGCAGTTGTCCGCAATTCCAAATACAGACATTTTTTTTCCAATTTCCTTTGAAGTGTCTTCCTTAACGCACCCCAGAGCCAGGGTTTTCGTGCCATGAGGAGATAATCCCAGCCTCTTCCTTTCTTAGAACCGGTGTAGTCTCTGGTTACCTGAATGTTCTTTTCCGATAAACTATGTTTCGGTAATCATAGCATGTAAGCTTTCATGGCCGGCGTCTTCATTAATTAAAACTTCCGACTCACCTCAGAAGATATTGCCCGCAGCCGGCAACGAAACGTCAGGAAGGAGAAGAAGTTTTATATATGTCTCGGTAACTCACTAAGCCTGCGTCTTGCAGCGCCCTCCTCACCGCAACGTCAGTTTCCTCCTGTTCTCGATGGTATTAACGATAATAAAAAAATTGAAAAAACAAATCATTGATGTAATTCTTCAGGCTTTCCCGCCGAGGCGTTGTCATGTTAATTAATCTGGTTTCAGCCGGTTATTCTTGTCTTTCCTACACGATATTTCAACTGCGCCAGTAGCAGTCTTCTTCAGGACATCACCTGAAGAAGACTGCGAGTCACGCAGTCTACATATCCTGCAGGAAAGACAAGAATAACCGGCTGAATCCAGATTAATCAACATAAATCATTGATGTTCATTGTTCCTCTGCTCCACATTCCCTAAGCTTTCCCTGGTTTTTGGGGGATAGGAACGGGACGGTAACTACGAGCAGGTCTCGTGTTGCGAACCCTGCCTACTTTGTCACCACCCCTCCACCCTTTTCTTTGGCCGCCAGGAGGGTTTCTTTGAAAAGAAAAAAAAGTAGTTATTAAGGTGACCGTTTACGATAAGCGGAAAATTTCAGTCCAAGTCCTGGCCAGACACAAATTTTCATATGTTTCTAACACAATGTACAGGTGGTGTCAATATGTATTCCCAATTAGTGAACCCATTTCGTAATATTTACAACAGCTGTGCAGCGTCAAACAGTATGTGTGTGCATAGTCGCAGTACATGCAAATTATCTAAAGATAACAGTATATAGTTTTTTATCAGCTGTCGTGGAATGTCTATGAAATTCAAGACTTCGTGTAAATCATTCTAATTCTAGCTACGAAAACTCGCGAGAAACTTCACATTTCTTTGAAATTCCTCTTTTTCTTATGGTAATCACACTTGCTTAGAACGCCACATAGTTGAAGAATACTCAGGAACTAACAGAACGACGAGCGACCTAACTCATGATAAAAGAGAGTTCCCTAGAATTCTTTCAATGAATTTGTCTAGTATGTGCCTTTTTCGTACACAGATTTCTGTGGATGTTCCTTCGTAAATCACTCCAGGTGTATAACTATACGTGGTATTGTTGACACCCGCATCGGCGAAATTTTTATGTTGTTGAACATATAATATGTCACATTCCTTTTAAAATACGTAGTCATATCTTGTAAATCTTTTTTAATGTCCATGAATTGTTGCTTCCTTTCAATTCATTAAGCACCCATTTGGTGTCGAAGGTTCTTTGTTTAATTTTTTTTCTTTTTTGTAGTGTTGTAAGTCTCGACATTATTTTGTGTTGCTCCTAGGCTATAAGAGAAAGAAACTTAAGCGTGATTATGAGAACTTAATGTCATTACTGTATGCTCTTCCTAGTATTAGCTTTAATTTTTTTAGGCGGTGATTTTTATTCTTTTATATTTTTTATTAAGCTTGCTGTTATATCTTTTGGTTTTATTTGAGTTCGGGGTACTGTATGCTCTTCCCACAAGCTCAGGTCCTATCCTGTGGCTAAATCGCAAGAGCAAAAAGGAAAATATTACTTGCTCCTAGTTTTTTACGATAAATTTTTTAGGGGTCTGTTTTCGTCCCATTTCATATTTATCTCAATTACCGTGTTTTTCTATGTTAATAAAATGACTCGCAGGTGTTGTTGTGTGATCTGATTAATAACTTTTTAAAAGACTATTTTGGAGCCGATAGTCTTTTTATCTTACATGTGGATGTCTCTGTCTCCTTTCTCCACCTATCGCTGAAAAATTATTGTAAAGGATGGATCCATGTGTGAGTGAATTTAAATGGGCTGATAGCGGTCAGAGAAGCTTCGTTGCCTCCGAGTACTGTAGTACCAATTTTACTAGCGTTTTCCATGCATACACAGCAGTGTAGTTTGCTGTGGTCGTTGTTCGTCGAATTCGCAGGGTTTCCACCAAATTTTTCTTGGAGTTCCATCCTTTTAGTGCTCTGACTTCTGAAATGGGTATGCTGGTTCTACGGATTGGATTGGTTACAGTTTAGGTTTGGGTACGTCCTCGACAAGTTTCAGAGAACCTAGTATCCGAGATACTAACAGATATTCAACTTCATCAATCCAGCCCTCGGGAGAGGGAGAGTGTGTACACAAGTTGATCTCCGATTCAGATCTCTCCCGCTCTATTAGTTCATGCTGTTGGCTAGGTTCAGTAACGAAAACCACCCCCATACTAAGAAAAAGGTACCAGTCCCCAATGAGCAACCATTGGTGATATTTAAGACACTCTTTTGATCTCTATTGACTCTTGTGTATCCTTATTTTTCGGAAGATCAGGTTCTTTTACTATTACTTGATTATTAAAATGTTGATTTTTATTAGGGAACCTCTCGCTTATCAATTTCGTGGTCATAAATGTTCTTTTGTTTAAATAGCAGCATTATTTGATTCATCAAAACTCAGTGAAATGAGTGGACTTTTAATTATGCTTTGTTTCTCGGCCAGGCCCGACAAAGTGCCTTCATCACTTCTGCTTTAGTGATTTCTCACGAGCTTAATAATTAATACACATCATTTTATAAAGTGCCAGCGGTCTTGCCACTTTGGTAATATCATTCGCGCTCGACCACCCAATTTACGTAATAATGGGTTCGGTTAGTAGTTGTTCCGTCCGGGAAAAATGGGATGCCCTGGTCTGGAGCACCTGCATATCGCTGAAATGGCGTCCAATTGAACCAGTGTGGGGTCACACACAACACATTATTATTAGGTTGTGAAGTGCTACATCCATTCATTAGAGTGAGTGATTTTTCTATAGTCTGCAAGGCACTGTATTGTGCTTGGCAGAGGGAACCTTGTGTCACAACTAGTCATTTCCCTTCCGGTTCCATTCACAAAAAGAGTGAGGGAAAAGTGATTGTCTGTATGCATACGTGCAAGCCCGAATTTCTCTTGTTATTTTCGTGGTCCTTAGGAGAAATGGACATTGGCGGCATTGGAATCAGTCTGCGGTCAGCTATTTTTTCTCACCTGTGCACCTCAAAAAGAATGCCGTCTTTCATCCAGAATTCCCATCTGAGTAGACGTAGCATATCTGCAGTACTTGCATGTTCATCGAACGTATAACAAATCTAGCAGCTAGCTTCTGAACTACTTTGAGTCATCCTTGAATCGGACCAGGTGGGAATCACAAACACTTGAGCACAAAGAAAGAATTTTTCGCAGTAGGATGCTATACATTTACCTAAAATTTTCCCAGTAAACCGAAGCCGACCATTCGTCTTCCCCTCTACAACCCTTAGATGTTCGTTCTATTTCATATCGCTTTGCTACGTTACGCTCTGATCCTTAATCGACTTGACTGCGTCAAGCAGCGCGCTGCTAATATTGTGTGCGAATACTACAGGATTGTTTTTCTTACTCATCCGCATTGACCCACGTTTATAAATAGCGGGCTGTTATCACACCAAACATAAATTGTGTCTAAGTCGTCATGTATCCTCCTACAGCCACTCAATGGCGACACATTCCCTCACACCATAGCGTAATCAGCAAACAGCCGCAGAATGCTGCTCACTCTGTTTGTCAGACGTTTTATCTACAGGGTGGCTCAAAAAGAGCTCCTGTTTTGACACATCCAAGTCATGTAAGTTTAAGGGTTCATTGGAATGTACCATTTACTGAAGACGACCCAAAAGAAAAAAAAGGTCGCAAGGAATTGAGTCACATGATATTGGTGGCTATTGATGATCGGCTTTGTGTGAAGTGATGCGATCCGGGAAACGCTCATGGAGCAACTGGATTGTTTCTCGGGAAGTACTGCAGATCGCACCATCCTACTGAAAGTACAACTCACCAATTCCCATTCCTCGAGATGAGGCCACAAAAACGCATAGTACGGTATCGGTCTCCATTGACTGACGAGAGATGACGCAGCCCGACCAAAAACCACACCAAACTGTCACTCGTTGTGGCTGTGCTTTCGTATATTTTAGCGGTTTTTGTGATAATATTTACTACATAAGTTTCTTCATTCACCTCTGCCTTTCTTGTGTTGTTACCTGATATTTGTGAGTGTTTCGTATCGGGCAACTTAACCTCTTACCTGTGTTTACATTCCGCGCTGACCAGTTGCAGCTGTAGCGGCGCATCGAAAGCTAAGTACTAATTAATTGTTTGTGTATAGTGGTTTATTTAGGAACTTTAGTAGTCTTCAACCGGTGTTCTTGGTGTTTTCTGGTGAAATAATTTCAGAAGAACCTTCTGGGAACTGTTTTCAGTTTCGCTACTGTGTCATTAGACGTTTGATTCTCTTTCTAAATTAGTCTTTTGTTATGTTCTCATTTGTTGTTGAATAATACTGTTAATAATAGTAGTTACTTCCCTTGTAGAGTAAGTTTGTGATTATTGTAGTCAGGTTTTTAACATCTTCTTATTGTAGTAGCGGAACTTACATAAATTAGTTTTCTTGTTTCAATAAGTGTAAAATTTTACCATGAGTGAGAAGTGTGGGCTTTGCCGTAGGTTCGTGAGTAGTGGATTGCGGTGTGAAATTTGTTCGAAGTATTTTCACTGGGGGGAATGCAGTGGGGAATCAAGTGGGGATTCTGGTGAGATCCTCTCCTGGAACTGCAGGTTATGTAGCAAGAGTAAGCTGATAGAGGAGCAGGAGCGTAAGATCTGTGCTCTTCAGGTGCAGTTGAAAAACGCACAGGGGGAGCTAGATAGGATGAGGAGGGAGAAGGGGGTTGGGGAATGGGAGCTAGCTGTTGGCAAGAGATCTGCTAGGAGAAGGAGATTTTCAGATAGTTTTACTATTGGTGTTTGCAATAGATATGACCAACTGTCAGAGTCTAGTGGAAAGGAATCTCTAGTAGCTGTAGATGTAGGATGTATGCAGCAGACCTCAGCAGTTACGGTGGCTAGGACAGTTGCAAAGTCGAAGAGGAAGAAGAAGGTTCTGCTGTTAGGTACTTCTCATGGCAGAGGTGTAGGCCAGCAGTTGAAGGAAGTGTTGGGGAGTGAGTACCAGGTCACCAGCATTGTGAAGCCTAATGCAGGATTGGCTCAGGTGACTGTTAACATAGGGGGGGTTATGTAGGGATTTTACTAAAGAGGATCAGGTAGTGATTGTGGGTGGGGCTGGTAATACTATTGATAGGGATGGGGAGTATGACATAGATGGTGACCTGGAAGAGATAGCCACTCAGACTGGCAACACGAATGTGCATTTCGTGGAACTGTTTCAGCGTCGCGATCAGCCTCATCTTAATACAGCCGTCAGACGTAATAACATAAGACCTGGGGATGCGCTGATGACAGAAAGCATGCGTCACATTTCAGTGGAGTCGGTGGAGTCTATCAGCAGGACGGGTTTCTCTATACATGGCCTGCAACTCAACAGGTATGGGAAGGGGAGGTTCGCAAAGCTTATAGGTGACAGCGTAGGTGGGAGTGGTGGGATCACTCATGGGAAAATTACTGCAGTAGTGGGTGTTAGAACTGTACCTTTTATAGATTGAAGTCAGCTGATAGGTATTCCTGGTTAAAGGAAATATCTCTAACAAAGGAATCACTTTTGACGAATCTTAGATATCCGAGTAATGAGGGAATTAGTATATTTCATCAAAATATACAAGGTATTAGAGATAAAGTTAGTGAACTGCTTATAGATGTTGACTCTTAAATTATTGGTATATCTGAACACTTCTTAAATAGGGAGACAATTCAGAGGCTTCCTTTACCAGGATACAGGTTGTCTGGCAGCTTTTCTAGGAGCTCTTTGCGGTGTGGGGGAGTAGCCATGTATGTGAAAAACGGCATCCCATTTGAGTCAATTGATGTTTCAAAGTACTGCACTGAAAAGGTGTTTGAATGTTGTGCAGGTGTGGTTAAATTTAATGGAGCTAAACTTCTAACTGTTGTTATTTATAGATTCCCAGACGCCGATTTCACAACATTTTTGCTGAAGCTAGAGGAGGTCCTTGGTTCACTTTATAGGAAATACAAAAAGTTTGTTATATGTGCTGAGTTGAATATTAATTGTATAAGTGATTGTGCAAGGAAAAGGATGCTGGTAGACCTCCTTAATTCATATGATCTTATGTAAACCGTATTATTTCCAACGAGAGTGCAAGGGAGCAGTAGAACAACCATAGAAAACATTTTTGTTCATTCCTCATTACTAGAAGGGCATTATGTTGGCAAAAAGGTGAATGGCCTTTCAGATCAGGATGCACAAATTTTAACTGTAAAATATTTTTGTGCTACAACACATGTTAAATATAGTTATCAACTGTGTAGGAAAGCTGATCCAGTTGCTGTAGAGACCTTTGTAAACCTTATCAAGGAACAAGAGTGGCAAGATGTTTATAGCGCTGATACAGTAGACGATAAATATAATGCTTTTCTCAAGTCTTTTCTCGTGCTCTTTGAAAGTTGATTTCCGTAGAACGTTCAAAACAGGGTACTAGCACAAACAGGCAGTCTGGGTAGCTGACTAGAAGGATAAGAATATCTTGTAGAACAAAGTGGCAATTATATCAAAACGTTACAAACAGTCAGAATTTAAATGCAGCAGCCCATTACAAACAGTATTGTAAGGTGCTTAAAAATGTTATTAGGAAGGCAAAAAGTAAGTGGTATGCAGATAGAATAGCTAAGTCTCAGGATAAAATTAAAACCATATGGTCAGTCGTAAAGGAAGTGGCTGGTCTGCAGAGACAGGTCGCGGATATAGAATCAGTGGGTAGTCGGAATGTCCGTGTTACTGATAAGTCGCATATATGTATATACTTAATAATCACTTTCTGAATATAACAGGTGAACTAAATAGAAACCTAGTCCCAACAGGGAACCATACAGCGCTCTTAGAAAAAAGTATTCCGAGACTGTTACCTGAAATGCTCCTCCATGATACTGACAAGAGGGAGATTGACTTAATAATTAAATCACTAAAGACCAAGAACTCTCATGGATATGACGGGGTATCTAGCAGAATACTGAAGTATTGTTCTGTGTGTGTTAGCCCAGTACTTAGCCATATCTGTAATTTCTCCTTTAGGAGTGGTCGGTTTCCTGACCGATTAAAGTTCTCTGTAGTGAAGCCACTTTATAAAAAGGGAGACAGGGATAATGTTGACAACTTTAGACCTATTTCTATGCCATCGGTGTTTGCTAAAGTTATCGAGAAGGTTGTATATACAAGGTTACTGGAGCATTTAAATTCACATGATTTGCTGTCAAACGTACAGTTTGGTTTTAGAAATGGTTTAACAACTGAAAATGCTATATTATCTTTTCTCTGAGAGGTTTTGGACGGATTAAATAAAAGGTTGCGAACTCTAGGTGCTTTCTTTGATTTAACGAAGGCTTTTGACTGTGTTGACCACAAAATATTACTGCAGAAGTTGGATCATTATGGAGTAAGGGGAGTAGCTTACAATAGGCTCGCTTCTTACTTTAAGAACATACAGCAGAAGGGAAGGGAATTCTCCACAATATTGAGAGTGGTACTGATGTTCAGTCGCAATGGTGCGTTGTTAAGTGGGGCGTTCCCCAAGGGTCGGTGCTGGGGCCACTGCTGTTCCTTATTTATGTAAATGATATGCCTTCTAGTATTACAGGTGATTCAAAAATATTTCTGTTTGCTGATGACACCAGCTTGGTAGTGAAGGATCTTGTGTTTAATACTGAAACAGTATCAAATAATGTAGTTCATGAAATAAGTTTGTGGCTTGTGGAAAACAATTTGATGCTAAATCACAGTAAGTCTCAGTTTTTACAGTTTCTAACTCACAATTCAACAAGAACCGATATTTTGGTCAGACGGAATGGGCATATTATAAGCGAGACGGAACAGTTTAAGTTCCTAGGCCTTCTGATAGATAGTAAGCTGTTGTGGAAAGCCCATGTCCAGGATCTTGTTCAGAAATTAAATGCTGCTCTATTTACCATTAGAACAGTATCTGAAATAAGTGACAGTTCAACACGAAAAGTTGTCTACTTCGCATATTTTCGTACGCTTATGTCGTATGGTATTATTTTTTGGGGTAATTCTTCTGATTCAAAAAGGATATTTTTGGCTCAAAAATGGGCTGTTCGAGCTATATGTGGTGTAAGTTCAAGAACCTCTTGTCGACCCCTATTCAATAGTCTGGGAATTCTGACATTGCCCTCACAGTATACATTTTCTATAATGTCGTTTGTTGTTAGTAATATTAGCCTATTCCCAAGAGTTAGCAGCTTTCACTCAGTTAATACTAGGCAGAAATTAAATCTGTATGTGGAATGCACTTCCTTGACTCTTGTGCAGAAAGGAGTGCAGTCTTCTGCTGCATCCATTTTCAATAAGCTACCACAAGAACTCAAAAGTCTTAGCAGTAGCCCAAAGTCTTTTAAGTCCAAACTGAAGAGTTTCCTCCTGGATCACTCCTTCTATTCTGTCGAGGAGTTTCTGAAAGAGCTAAAAAATTAAGGAAATTCCAGTGTTACATTGTTGATTTTCTTTATTTAAACTTACGACTTGTCGCCTGAAGATGTTTTTTTAATATTTCATTTTAACTGTTTCTTCTATCGTGTTATAATTTCATGTATTTACTCGTTCCATGACCATGAAGATTTCTCCTTAATATGGTCCCACGAACAATAAAAAAATAAATAAATGAAAAAATAAAAAATAAAAATATTCTGACCCCAGATACGGCAGCTCTGACTACTCACAAAACCATTTAAGTGAAAGCATGTTTCATCACTGAAGATGATTTTGTTTGAGAAGCTGTCGTCCACTCTTTTGTGAAGGACTCGTTGCTACTGCTGTGGAGGCCGAGATGCCACTGTTGTTACGGTAGGCCGAGTTTGTGAGTTCATGAGACGGTTTCTAGTGCAGTATACCGCTAAGACAATGTCTCCCTGCCACTGTTACACAGTCACTTTCGGCTGCTTCGTCTATTGTATTTCATTGGGGTGGTAATGGAAATCGTGCCGGAGATTTCTCCATACTGAAGAAAATCTTAAGCCCAATTGTTGGGAACGGTGACGAATTGATTTCATTACGCTAATAGTCGCACAACACCGCGATGTTCTGCTCACTTCGGACTTTGTTTACTGTTGAAATCGCCTCAGAAGACTTATTCATAAGTCTGCCAATTGTTGATTCATTCGGTGCCTCAAAATCCTCTAGAATTGCACGAAGTCGTCACTTGACTTTTACTGCATAAGTTTTCTTGATTCTCATAAAACGTTTTAACTATCAGCACACGTTGCACAAATGTGAACTTCTCCATGGTTAGACAACTAAGGCGATTTGGTCCCCTCCCCCAAATCAACCCACCAACCACCTAGTACGAGAAATTCAAACTGAGTCAACAACCGGAATGTTCCTGGAAATAGAAACGAATCAAAACAATGTCACCAATCGACATATGAAAATTTACCAGCAGTTTCAAAGCAAGCGCTCTTTTTATGAAGCGTCCTTTATATAAAGAATAGCAGCGGTCCTATCTCACTTCCCTGGAGCACTCCCTTGTCTCAAATGAATACTCGCCGTCGAGGACAATGTACTGGGTTTTGTTACTTAAGTTACTTAAGAGGTCTTCGAGCCCCTCACGTATCTAGGAACCTATTCCGTATGATCGCATCTCCGTCCAGAGTCCGCAGTGGTGAAACATGACAAACGCCTCTCGGGAATCTAGGAATATAGAATATACCTGTTTCCTTTCACCCACAGTTCGCAGGATATCATGTGGGAAAAAATCAAGCTGAGATTTCCAGGAGCGTTGATTTTGAAAACCGAGATGACCTGTGGTAAAAAACTTATCTGGTGTCAAGGAGATTTCTTATATTCGAAAGGAGAACATGTTCAAGAATTCTGTAGAAGAGACAGTGTTAAGGATACTGACCTGAAATTTTGCGGGTCCGTTCTTTTACGCTTCTTATTCGCAGGATATACCTGCACTTTTTCCAGTTGCTTGGGACTTGGCGCTGGACATAAGATTTACGATTAACACAAGGTAAGTGAGGTGTCATTGCCGTAGAGTATTGTCTGTAAAACCGAACTGAGGGTCCAATGAGACCTGATGATTTATTTATTTTCAACTTTTTAGGTGTTTCTCTAAGTCAAAGATGTCTATTACTATGTTCACCGTACGGCAGTCTGTGCGATGGGTGAACGACGGGGTGTCTGTACGATTCCTCTGCGCTAACAATTTTTTAAAAGCGAAATTTAAAACTTCATCTTACATATTATTGTCTTCTGCTGCCACATACAGGTGATTAACGAGTGATTGCAATATTACGTAAAACCAAACTTTTATCGGGTCCTCTGCAAGGACTTTTGCTACGGTATGACAGTGGTTGTGGTTGTATGCTTCGTACACAGATAATTTTATATACGCACAGATCTCTACTAGCCTTTATCTGTCGTCATTTGCGCGTTATCTTGGGCGTTTATTCTGACTGGGCTGGATTAGGCACCCAGTATCCAGAACGTTGTGATATTGACACCTTGTTGTCGTTTTACTGGTCCGATGGAGCAGAACTGAACTTGTTAGTTGGTTCGTTGGCTGTCTTTCGGTTGGGTTATCTTCCGATTAAGAGGTTGTCGGTCTGGTTGCCTGTCTCACGTAAACGTGCATTAGTGTTACCTTCCCAAGCCAATCCTTGGAACCTTCTAAGCGCCGCTCCTTGTGCTTTACATAGTGATTTCCTTTTAAGCCTTAAGTACTCTGTGTGGCCTTCAGCCGAGTTTTAGCTTATTAAAATTGCAAGGCTTTTTTTCTTAGGCCATAAGCCGTAAAAAAATTGTTTCTTATGTGGTATCTGGCTTTCAGCCGAGTTTTCAGCCTTTTCAAATCAAAAGTTGAAAAATTTTTGTCTAGGCCTTAAGCTGTAAGAAATATTTTCAAGTTTGTATGTGGCCTTCAGCCGAGTTTTCCAGTTTAAATTAAAAACTGGAAATTTCTTTGTCTGGGCTTTAAGCCGTGAGATTGTTTGGGTTTCGTAAGTGGCCTTCAGCCGAGAGTTATGTGAAGCATTTTAGGATTAAGTCTTTGGCCTATTTTAGTTGAAATTTAGAAGCTATTCCCTTTAGGCGTTAAGGCGTGAAATTCTTTTCTGCATGGTGTGTGGTCTTCAGCCGAGTTTTAATCTCTCTTAAATTACAAATTCAAATTCCTTGTCTTGCCCTTAAGTCATAAGGTTGTTAGTCTTTAGTATGTTGCCTTCAGCCGAGTTTTACACGAAATATTTTAAGATAAGACCTTCAGCCTTTTCAAATTGAAAGCTCATCTTGTTAAGCCTTAAGCCGTTAAACTGTTTAGTTGATATGAGGCCTTCAACCGAGTTTTCAGCATATTTAGATTAAACAATGAAAATATTTGTCTCGGCCTGAAGCCGTAACATTGTTCTTGATTATTGTGTGGCCTTCCACCGAATTCTATGGGAAAAATTTACGCTAAGGCTTTCATTCTATTTATATTGAAGATAAAAGATTTTTTCTAAAGAAGTGAAACCTCCCGAAGAACTCCTGTACCTCAATTCATTGCTTAGGCCTTGTGCCTTTGATGTTCGATGTGGCCTTCAGCCAATCTAAATTAAATCAATGGAGGTATTTCGTTAAAACCTCGAGAGTTTTGATTCTTGCTTGTGTGATTGTGTGTTTTAAGAAATAAAGTTTATATGCAGAGTACAACTGACAGTAACATATTTTGGCCCCTTTCCACAAGTATAACCGCATCCGCTCTGTCCCGCTAGCCCAGAGATTTCAGTCTACTTTGGATGCTAATAACTGCTTATCTTTCTAATGATAGAGCACAGCAACCAGTCGTCTTTTACTTGCAGGTTTAATTCGGCGTATCCAGATATCGGCTAGTGCCAAGCCACACTAGACTAGTGCCTAGCCGGTAGATCGGCGAATAAAATCTGCAAGTAAAGGACGTTTGGTTGCTGTGCTCTATCATTTGAAAGTCATATTACAGTCGTTGAGTGCACCCATGTTCCTAGTGGAAGGTAACCTGAACTGCTTATCTGCCCTTTTCAGCAAAAATAGTCTCTTAGCCTTCATGATTGAGTTATTAACTTTGATAACCGTCGTCGCTATGATGACACCACGATCATTAATCCCTGACTCTATACTGACACTTTCGATAAGGTCAGGCCATTATATAGCTATAAGGAGTAATATCTCTCCAATGTGTGTGAGCTGTCAAACTAGCTGCTCAGGACAGTTTTCGGGAAACGTGGCCAAAGGCATTTCGCAAGACCATGTGTCCATACCCTATGCAATCGATCCATAGACGTCCCAGTCTACACTCAGGCGACTGAAGTCACCTTCAACTAATATTGCTTAACCTGGGTATTACCGCACTATTTTCAACACAAAAACTCTGTCGCCTACCAAATTTCTCCTTACAGTTTTATCTTTCGGTGAGTTTTTCTATGAATCAAAGTTTGTAAATACATGTACTACTGTTTTTATGATTAAATGAAATATTTCTTTATTGTTAAGTTAAATAAATTTTAGTTGTAAGCTAGTATACGTAGACACGCTGTCTTAGTCAGGGCGACATGATACTGTCAGAGAGTGTAGTGAAAACGTAGGAGAGTGTTGAGAGAGACAGTCGAATCGCCTCGCGTAGCGGATCTTTTTTTGGGAAATAGTCGTAACGCAATGTTGCTAAAGTATGTAATGGCTTGACGAATAATTTGGTTTGGACGGGCAAAGTATTTGGTGTTAAATGGGCACCGTATAGTCACCGCCAGAGGCTGCAAATCAACATGAACTGTACTGTGAGACCCATTTGTTTCGTTACGGAGCTGCAGGAAGACACATTGCTAACGAACAATGCCTTACATTGCATGACAAGATCTCAACCTGAATTAAGATCCAACTAATTACTTGGTCAGATCTGTACGTGGTTAGCCAGTGTCGTCGTTCATGGTTTGTTTGAATTATATCGAATTACACGCAAGTGTTGGCCTTCAGTTTTATCCAAGACGAAATAGGTAAGTAGGATTCATCTTATACATTAGTGATGATCGGAGAAAGTCCTGATGATTGACAAACTTCTGAAGTGATTTTTGAAAGAAATGATAGTAATTTAAATTTCAGTAATTTGCAAGACAACAATTAATGGAAGTGCTCAACTGTAGTAAGCAGTAACTTGAAAGGCAGTTCTTAACCGAGCGGGATTCAATAAAATATATTTTTGAATATTTTTCTTGAATTAATAATATATCAATTTCACCTAAGTGCAATCAGTCAGAAATGTTTGTTAACGTCTTGAGCAAATAATAGTAGTAATTCCCCACAGTGATTAGCAGTAATTATTAGTGAATACTAGTAAAACTTGAATTTGCGTCAAACCAAGAAGTTAGTAAAATCATATAATGAACTTTGCCATTCCTTACAATCGAAATTTTGTCTTTGCAACTCACAGGAAAGTGATTACTGAATGAAGCTATATCATTATAATAATTTTCAAGCAGAATGACAGCGTTCAGTAATCAATAAACGTAAATAGCTTTCTGGCGTAAAATTAAAGAGAGTAAGCATTACAGTGAGTGACGCCACGAAGTTCTTGCATTTGCATAACTGTTTGCTACTGATGAGATTTTGTTAGTCTTTGATTATTACTAATTTCCATGAGTTGCTACCTAACTGAAAGTTTTCACTGTGACATATCCATCTCAGATTAGGCCGGGTCAATATTAATCAGTTTTGTGCTGTTGTACCTTTGCAACAAAACTCAATATTCTAATGTAATCTACAGAGTATTAATTATACAGACGGTAAGTTCACTCATATAGAGAGCTGGGAACCGTTAATTTTCATTGATTCATCACACCATCCTTTTAAGCAAATCAGAATAGTCATTTCTGTGTAACGTGAAAAGTTCTAACTCACTAAAAGAATACAAAAACTGTCTCATCTACGTCTGCGTCGACATGTATTCTTCTCAAGGTCTTTGATGGTGTTTGCCGGAGAATACTTCGTGTACGACTGTCACTTGTCCGTCTCCAACACCAGTAGCTAGCAAATGGTGCACTAGAAGAGCGATTGTTGGTATACCTGAGTATGAAATTGAATCATTGTGATTTAACTTTCACACCGATCGAGTCTGATGGTATTTGTCTCTGGGTAACGTCACTTTTAATGGTAGAAAACAGCGGAATAATAGAGAACCGTGACAAATAGAAACTTAGCAGTGCGAGCAGGCTCGACCATAAGTGAAGCACCAAGGAAGAGAGTAGGAGATGAAACGAAGCTCACAGTGTTTCGGAGTATTTTAAGTCACTTCAGTGATTTCGAAATGGAGTCAGGTTGTCAAGAAACTTGTCAGTGTGAGCCGCCGCACCAGTATGACTTTACAGCCTCCATCGCCCCCTCCGCCCCCCCCCCCCCTCACCGCCCACCACCACCGTAGTGGATGCATACACTGTGTTCTGTGTGGACGAGCATTCTCCGGATGAGAAATGGTAGCACGGCATTGTCGGATAAGAGGTAACACATAATGACGCAAGGCGGCCGGAGTGACCGAGCGGTTAAAGGCGCTACAGTCTGGAACCGCACGACCGCTACGGTCGCCGGTTCGAATCCTGCCTCGGGCATGGATGTGTGTGATGTCCTTAGGTTAGTTAGGTTTAAGTAGTTCTAAGTTCTAGGGGACTTAAGACAACAGCAGTTGAGTCCCATAGTGCTCAGAGCCATTTGATCCATTTGAACATAATGACGCAGGATACCCGTGACATACCGATGCGCTATCAGTGTTCCCTGAACCATTGACCTGAGGCCGCACCTGATGGCTCCCCACACCATGACTCCAGCAGCAGAATCGCTGTTCATCTGCAAAACATTGGAAGAATCTGACCTCTCCCCATGTCACCACCATACCCTCCGATGATGGTAATCCAGGGTAGTCTACAAGATTAACCCCGGTGACATAACTCCAAACGCAGTCATTCGTGTTGTGTTATTATCGGCAAGCTACGCACGGGACTGTAATTCCCTAGTCTGGCTTATGCTAGTCTCCAACCAATTGTGTGGGATGACACAGAATGTGGCATGGAGACCATTATCTGTTCCGGGATAGCAAGTGCATTTGTGAAGGAGTTACGAAGTGCCTGGTGCATAAAACGGCGAGATTTTTCTGTGGTGGGCAGATGTGGTCCACTGGAACCATGACTGCGACGACTATGCTTACTCTCACGTTCCCATGCAGTCAAACATTGGACCACTGTCACATCCGAATGCTCCAGAAATTTACGCGATTGAACCAGCCGAGGAAATAAGGACCCACAATTAGGCCTTCTTTCGAAAATCTGTCAGTTTCTGAGAACACTGCCTCACACGAGTATGCAGCTTCTCTGCATACTTAACAGTGACCATTCAACGTATGAAGCTCTTCACGCAAGACTGTGCAGAAGACGAGTTACATCACGAAGAGAATAACTCACTTCGATAATTTTTAGTCAAGGCACATCATAATAATAAAACAGTTTAGCAACACGGATAAAATTAAAAGAAAACCCAACGCTTCATCAGGAGAAGATTGTTAATAAAATGGAAGGAACTGATATTCAGTCACAATTGCACAAGGGAAGATATATATTTTTTTTAAATGCATGTGTGTAGACAAGTTTACTATAATGTGGAAATACTGAAATTGCGTATCAATCAACTTACAACGTCAAAAAATTATGTTACAAACATAAGGAGCAAAAAAGAAAACTAGTCACTAGTTTTGATTTCCCTTTTCCCTTTATTTTAAAGGGACCAAAGCTCGTGAACTGCCACGCTTCAGTGAGCTGAATGTTAAACACCTTCAGTAATTTCACGAGATTATCTGCTCTAGTAACATCAGATTAACTGGAGTTGAGTGGCCGGACAGCAAAGCCCTCAGAACAACAGGAAGTACAGCCTAGAAAACAGTGGGAATATTGCAGAAGTTAAAACACAGGCTCCAAATAAGCACTGTTAAGTTTTAGAAAACAGTCACAAGTCGCAGTTTGTATCTTTTTAGTATGACCTTCAATTGAACAAGAGCATCATCAGAATATAGAATGTAAAAGGTAAAATTGAGACGATATGGAAAAGTTACATTGACATTACGTGAAGTACATATTCCGTTCCCAGTGTGCTGACACGTTAAAAGTTGTCTGACAGCATTAATATTCCCTTTACAGTTGGCTGACAGCTCTAAGATTAATTTGGCAGTACTATAGTATGAAGTGAAACAGATAAAGAACCGAAGTATAACACTAACCGTATCATCCCAAAAGAAGATGCAGATGTGTACAGCTCTGAGATGTCTATACACAAGTACATAAAAGTGGCGTTAAAGAAACTTTCGTTTTCTGTAGTTGTAAATTATCTTTGGATAGTCTATGCAATGGACGTTACAAGTAATGTTGTACAGTCAGTTTCATCTTTGTCGCTATCAGTGTCAATGTCATCATTTACTACAGTCTTTAAACGTACTATAGCATAGACATATTAATCCTTAGAGCTGTCAGGAAACTGCAAAGGCAATCTATAGTGCTATTTTAAACATACGTCTCCACACTAGAAGCAGAATATCTACTTTACGTAATGTAAATGTAAGTTTTCCATATTGTCTTAATTTTTATTTTTTACGGTGTATATTCTGGTGATTCTCTTGTTCATTTGAAGAGTGAATGAGGTCATAATAAAAAATACAAAGACAATCCTTGCTCTTGGTAGCACTGTTAAATTCTATAGAGTTCAGACAGCAAATCCGGACAACAGATCAGTTAACAGACGTAACCCTTATTAACTCGACCCACGTGAAAATAGGATACGAAAGTAATCTAACTGCAGTATTATTGTCGGCTTGGCCATTCATATGTCCAATATTGAAGGTGAATCAACTATTACTCCGATGAGGGCTACTACAAATGTCTGACTTGCCGAACATATAAACTAGCCTCGTTAACCACCTTCGACATAACAGCGAGCACAGTGTTCATAAACTAATCACTATGCAATCTTTCCTCGGCGACAACCAGTCTACATTCGTTACAGGAGTTTCCCAGGCTGTTTTTCTTGTCCCTTGAAAATCGACACCAATGCACACGCAGGTCGCTCGCGCGGCCACACACACACAGTCACCGACCAAGCCGACTCCCGATGTTGCGACCAGCTAACAGCCACGAGGACAGTTGTCCGCACGTACTGCTGTCGACGGAGCCGCTTAATTGACCTTCCCATGTCATGAATTCTCGCGGCTGGCAAGAGAAGGCATGGAATACTCGAGGAAAAATAGATGAGCTTAATAATCATCGATACTCTCGCTTCTACTGGTGTAGATCACCATTTTTTAGCTGGTGGGAGAAGGCGGTATTTTAGTGCGTCATTTTAGTCGATTCCAACTGAGATCTTGTTTTTTGATGTGGTTTAACACCGATTTTTCGAGTTTAAGTGTACCGTATATTGCGGCACCTCCAGAAACTCACATTAGGATCAACTTTTCGTACTGCTTAATGTTTCTTAGTTGTAATTTGCATTTACAATATTTTTCCAAAAATTACATTCAAATATAGAAAACTGCTAATAACATGTAGGTAAACATTAATTATCAGTTCTCGATATTAGAGTAGTATTCCGAACTGAATTATCTTTCTTTTGAGCCATCGATCACCTGTCTGAAAGTAATACATAAAATATTATAACTTTCTAAATATAAGTGGTACTTCGTTGTTCTGAGTGTCTGCTAAATTAATTATGTTACAAGGTTCAGCGTAGGCCCGTTTGTTTTGTCTTGAATTTATTTGATATGCATATCTCTTATCTAGCTATGGTTCATCATGCACATGTTATTATGATAGAGTTTTCAAACTGGCAGTCAAACAACGGCATCAGTCGGCACACACGCAAAAGAGCGGACCGCCTCATTCCGCTGGAACTTGGCCATCTCTTGGCGTGCTACTTTGACAAATATCTCTGTCGGCAAATCAGTTCTGTACAGACACCTGACGGCTGTAGCTGTAGCCGAGAGCCACTTCCTCGCACCTGCCGTGTGCGCACTGTGGAACAAGTGTCCAGCGCCTGGCCTCCTCTTCATTTCAATCTGTGCTCAGAGTGCTGTACTTTCACGGCATCGTCATATAACACAGTGGTTAGGTGATAAACTCACTTTCCCTGTAGTCAGACCAGCCTGAACGATTAACAAAATGGGAGACTATCTTTCCTCAAAGAACCAGGATCCCCAGGGAACTGTCACAATGGAAGTGGTAGTAGAAGTGGTGAAAATCAGTTATGGATTTTGACCAAGGAAGTCATTTTGCTCCACACTAACACCCTAACTGATTCTGCACACAGATACATTTTGCAATTCTTTGGGCTACCTACATTGGCCAGTCCATTAATGAGATACCGACAGGGGTGTGGAACCATATCTGCTCCAGTGTCGAGACCAACTGCGCCAGGTTTCTCAGCTGAGGTTCGATGGAGCTTACAGCTCGATCGAGGTGATTCCATAGACCCTCGGTTGGGTTTAAATCCGGGGAGCTGGTGCTCTTCGAACCACGCACCTGCACGAGAGACGTGTCACACGTTGCGTTGTCCTGCTGGTAGATGATGTCGTGCCAAAGATCAATAAGCTGCACATAGGGAAGGACATTGTCCCCAAGGATGGACGTATGTTTGTGTTGATCCATTGTGCCTTCCATAATGACGAGATTACTTAGGGAATGACATGAAAACGTTCTACAGGCCGTAGCGCTCTCTCGTCCCGCCTGGACCACTCCGACGATCGTTGCATGGTGTTTACAAACGCTGCACGCCGTACACTTTAAAAGTGTCTAATGGAGCATAAGACTTGATTAATCTTGGAAGGCCACTTGCTGCCAATCCGTGGACGTCCAGTTACGGTACTGGTGTGCAAATTGCAGAATTCCTCACAGAATGAACAGCAGTCAGCAAGGGTGCATGAACCAGGTGCCTCCTGCAGATGCCCACAAAGTACAAAATTCGTCGAACGGTCGCTGAGGATGCACTGTTAGTACCCGTTGGCTGATATGGGTGATCACTTGGTAAACGGTTTCTCCTCCATTCGCTCGTACACACGTCGTTCACCAATGTCGTCTATGATCTATGATGTACCGCAGTTGCCTCGGCGATGGTTTTTGATAGTGCCATTTTGTCACGGACCGTATACTTTAACCACGCAGCACGCGAACAATTTACAAACACAGCCGTTTTGGAAATGCTTCCGCTCTTGGCTCAGAAGCCAATGATCATTACGTTTTGGACGTTTGGTTTCAACTTTATGACAACGACTTTGCTATCTTCCACGTCCTCCCAGACAATGTTTTACGTGCCCTTCACTGTTAGTGCAACCACCTTCCTGACGTCATATAGACGTCATACGACGAGGACGTGATTTTCCAGGTGGAACATTTCCTGATGAAGCAGACTGCAGACTTCTACAATCAACTTCCGCGAAGCCGACTGTAGTCACGAAAAGAATGTTGCCTCGAGGGATGAATTTTTAGATAAGGAATGAAACCTTAATTGAGGTGGTAATTAAAACTCGTTGACTATCCCTCGTGAATCAAACTTCCATACTTTTTTCTGTGGTATATTCTCTCAGAATTGAATTGCAAACAATTACCGGATTCTGAATATGGTTTCAGGATGTAAGGTAATATCAGATCTTAAAACTCCCTACCAAATATTCCCAACTGGGACACCCTCTTCACCGTAATAGTTTACCTAGTATTTGACTCAAACGTCCCTGAATTTGTGAAGTGTCATATTTCGAAGAGCCCGACCTACATTAGGGTATAGATATTGTAAGATAATAACTAACAAGGGATTGCTGGATGGCTACACTGATGGCAGTTGGGTTCGAGGATCATGAAGCCTCTTACATTTCTTTTGGAACAAAGTTAAAAAACCTACCGGGAAGATTAAATTTCTTGAACCTCTGACTTGTATATTTCGCAGAATCGTTGCCTTATACGTGCCCATGCCATGCCGGCGCCAACTTGCGTGAGAGCAGCGAGTAGGCAACACCCCCTGAGATAATCTCGTCTTAACCAGATGTCCGTGGGCCGGTTGCTTTAAGCAGCATGATTGTGCCTCTGGTGGCCACCGCACCTGTTGCTCGCACATCCATCACTCACGGTCATGTGGCCACTGCCCGGCTGCCACACTGTCATTATTCATTTGTTACCGGGCACAGCGTCTGCGCAAAGCGCTACAGCTGTCTCGCACAGCACCGTCATTTGTACTTGCGTGTCCAACAAAATGGAAATTGATGTAGTGGAGAGACATACAAGGAACGCTGTGAACAGTGTATCAAATGCTGCAGACACGTCTATTTGTGCTTAACACCGGTGGAGCCATGAATGGCAGGATTTCGTAGTGAATCGTTTATCCATTAATGCTATCCACAGAATATGGATTAACTGCGCATAATTTGTACAGATTACGTTTATGACGTAAATCGAGTCAGCTGCGAGTTAATCAGTGTAATTCGTTTCCAAAGTGATCTTAATTTGATACCTTCCTTTTGCTGAATCGTCATTTCTCCCACGTGTTATTCGTGAGCGAAACGATAGACGAATAGTCTGAAAGTTGATAAAATTCTACAGGGTGTGTGACCGTATTCTGAATACGTGAAATACCCCGACTTTTCGGCCACTGTAGCAGACGGGTAGAATTTTATGTACTGATAGTTCGGTCTCATACCTTGAAGAATTTTACCAACAATGAAGCGGCCGCAGGAGCCTAAGAATACAGTCAGAATGATGTCCGATGGAATCTCCGGCAAGCAGTTCAGTGCGAATTGCGGAGTAGTCGTAACAGAAGTAAAACGGATAATCGCATGCAGTACGCCTCACTCAAACATATTTAGAACTCCAAAGTGATCAGGTTGAAGTTTACATTTAGCAGATGTTATATAGAAGAAATCCGACGCACAGTAAGACTGTTAAAGATGGAATACAATCTTAGACACGACAAGGATGTGAAAGGGAATCTACCGCGTCATACAAAAGTAAGTGCAGCATTCGCTTAAACAGTATAGAGACGAAACGAAAAAGTTAATCTGAATGACCTTAGTAAGATTTAAAACATGCTTTTCCAAATGCCAGTACAGTGTCTATGGACTAACATTATGTTTCTGACGTTAATCTAAGATTTATATTTCGCAAGACCACATTCTTTGGTACACTTTATATCCCACCAGCATGGCATCCGAAATCTATTTATGAAACATTCTGCTTCATTTAAAGACAGACAATTATTCTTTATTTCTTTTTCTTCTCAGAATTTAGCAGTAGCAACAGTAGTAGAAACTGTGAACTTTATCGTCATGTGATGCTTCATTGGTGCGTTCTGTGTGATGTAATTTTGAACAATATTTCTCCATACTTTTATCTTCTTCATTTCTACCTTCTTTCGTTAGCAACAAATAAAGCTATTAGATGATACACTCAAAGAATAATGTATTAAAGTGCAAATGAGCAGAAGTTTTTAAGGTTGTTTTGTGTACACATAATTTGAGCAAAAGGACGATATTCTTACTGGATTTGAATCCTCAAGTGGGTGAATTCAAGGACTTTAACGAATACTACTTTGATCTTCAGAGGGACGCTATCCGACTTTTTTGTAGGAGGTCGAAGTAAGCACTCGAGTAAATTATTAAAATTCCAGAGTGAGTGTCAGCACAATAGTTAGTTTCATATGAAATGTTTGCCGTAAGGATTGAGACAGGTTACGACACACGATACTAGAAATAATAACGTGAGATTAGGTATAGGTCCACAAACGAGTAATTAGAGAAACAGAAAAAGGAGGAGGAGATTAGAATTTAATGTCCCATCGACAACGATGTCATTACAGATGGAGTACAAGCTCGGATTGGGGAAGGACGGAGAAGGAAATCGACCGTGATCTTTCATAAGAACCTTCCCGGCATTTGCCTTAATCGATTTAGGGAAATCACGGAATACTTAAACCTGGATGGACGGAAGCGGGTTTAAACCGATGTCCTCCGGAATGCAAGGCCGGTGTGTTAACGACTGCTCTGCCTCACTCAGTAATTTTCTAAGCAACTGTGAAAGTGTGTTTTCGAACAGCCACTGACTTTGATAGGAAATGATATCCTAGTTAGCATCATTTTATTACGAATTTGAACTTTCAGATTCAATGCCCGTGAAGTGGGGATCGAATTTCACCCCTGGTCCACCTTAAAAGATGCAACATTGTGACAATAAGTTACATCTTAGCATTTAGTATACGCTCGTACTCTTTAGTGGAAGCGTACTACAGAGGAAGCAAATACCAATTTGAAAATTGCAGAGCCCACCCAAAATACGTTAGGACATAGAGATTTCCAACTTGAGAGCCACACTAATAACCTCAGGAGGAGAGGAACAGAATTTATGAGTGAAGTGTTAAAGACAAATGTTTGATCACAACATTTCGAAACTGGAAAGATGCACGGAGAGCATTATCGATGACTGTAACTGAACCACCATCTCTGGGTTCAAATCCAATTTAAGCCATCCAGGGTTCCGTCTGCTCCTCAACGTGCAGATAATACAATGACTAAGGAACGAAGATATTTAGCGTAGTATCTGTTCAACAAGCCTCTCACCGATGACATCATGGAAAACGTTACAGAAATCATGGAAAACGTTACAAACCAAACTCCAGGAACGGTATCTGTGCAGCAGTTTACAAATACACAGAGCTCATAGAATTGACAAAGGAATGGTCAAATCTAACATGTCGATCCCTGCCTTAAATTTTTTTGTACAAGAAGAATACACTGAAAGAAACAAAATTTCAGACTTTTACCTGTTAAGATACTCCATAACTATTTTTTATATGTTGAATATTGCCAAATTCGTAGCTCCCTAGATGAATGGATAAATGTACATTCCTAAATTAGCTGTAGAAGACAGCGCATGCGTAATAAAGCAAGCGCATAGCCTTGATTTAGGGCACATCGGTACGTAGATAACAGGGGCAATGTGATCGTAATTTGTAAAGTTTCATTGACACAGTTGCTCACATTCAGTATTCGAACGAATTTACAACTCATTTAATATCCATAAAAACAAGCAGTTACCTTTGCTGTGTCATCAAGTTTCTGCGTAATGCTCGCAAACAACATCTTTCTTTATGCAGGTTCCAGAGTTTCACAGAAATGTGACATCCAGGTAATGTTTTCAATATCATGAGGGTAAAATTAGAAGAATGAGGTATGCAGTCTAAATCATATACTTCTCCTGAAGCGTTACATATCTATTTTGTATTAGTTAATTCTTTGACATTCAATCGAATGATGACATTTCGTTAGGAATTGTAGAAATATTACAATAAAGAGGAAGTAACCCTTGTGATTCCGTCAGTTGTGGTTCGAACGATGATTGTTGTGCTAATTGAAGTACAAAGCAAAAATAAAGTTCTCTCCTAATCTTAAGAAATCATGGAGACTAATACCTTTCAGTGACAAAGAAAGCCTGTAAATTTTTGGATTAAACGAAGGAGGGAGAAAATTCTTACAGTTAAGCTGTCTGAAGAGCCGATTGTGTTTCGAAAAATCTGAACCTGAATTGTGTAAATGAAGAAATAGGCTGTTTACACGAACTACAAATATGTGTGTAGATGAAACTCACCCCCACCCCTCTAAAGGGTGAAAGAAAAACTATTCCAAAGATTCAGAACTGCTCGTGAGAGTCAGTGCACTGTAACTGAGGGAGCCAAAGGGATTAGACCCTCTGAATTGCGAGTGAGATAAACATTACTGATTTCCAGATTTCTTCGACCTGGTTAAATTGTTTCCTATAAATATACTGAAAGGTAGTACTGTAGACAAATTTGTAGCTTCTTGCGATTCCCTAAAATAATGTGTATAGAGGCAATCAGTCAGATTTTGTATGAGAATTGTGTGCATATCGCATTTTATCATTGCGAGAGAAAAAAAAACAGTCATTTCCGGAGTAGATGAATGCCACGACACATTCGTATACAAAATGCCAGTCATAAATATCAGTTGATTACAGTTTCCGCAGCTTTAGATAGGTCTTCAGGAACATGAAGGCAAATTAGGGTCAAAAGTTTTTTTTAAAACTACTGTTTGGTTACAAAACTTTCGTAATAGACGTAATAAAAATCTCCAAAAATGGGGGAGAATAATCTTAAATATTGTAACTGAAACGTTTTATTACCAATAGCAGAAAATAATTCATTGGTTTTGTTGGGCTCCTGGCCTGGTCATACAGTAACGACACCTCTGATTGTAGGAGGACGAGAAGACTGTTAATATAATTCGAATTCCACGCGGAACTAATAGTGTGATTCAGCTTCTCAATAAAGCAATTTTCGACAGAGTAAAGTATTTTTCAGAAAACTAATGGACACTATAACTTCTAAGAAGTCTTTATCATTTCAGGTTTATCATAACAGTACTGTGAAACCCCAGTCATTTCTACGTTATCAGTTTGCATCATCACGTTTTACAAATTTGATTAAGTATGCATTACACGCAGCACAGTATGCAGAACAACGGCTACAAACATTTCGTACTCCTTTACAATCCTGTCTAAATAAAACAAAGTAATAACTGTAAAGTGCCTCCTGAAAGCACTAGTTCTTCTTTTATCAGGTGTGCCATGCATAAGGGAAATGTTTGTTTTCGTCATCCAATAAACACTACACATTTTTGGAATACAGTGAATACTGCTTCATTGTTGATAGAATACACTTCATTCAAAAATTATGGTAATAACTGTGCTACAGGAAATTTTTTTATGGCATACTTTATGTCAATGAATCAATCCTGATTGATGGAAGCCGTCTGTAATGTAACATAATACACTGGTTTTGTTTCCTCTGCCAGTCGCTTGTGTAGCAATTACGTCTGTAACGTTTAAGCTGCCAATACGAACTACGAGTTATTCAAAACAGTTACGACTTGAGACATTTTTGGAATGTTTTAAACGCTTAAAATTCGCTTGTGTGTACTTTGGAAGAGCTATGCGTCGTTCTCTTGACACGGTTGTGGGTGCCTACTCACCGGATTGCTCGCTGCGCGAGAGGGGCTGTTCAGGCCGCTGTTGTAATCAGTTCGTCGTGCCTCAGACCTGAGTAACTTTAAACTATATATATATATTATTTAGAACTGGATCAGAGGTAGGCCGCAAGGCCTGATCAAGACTCGGGTAGTGCTAAGATAGGTACCAGCCCGACTATGTCCCGAAGATGAGACACAATGTTGTTACTGAAATTGCCACCCGCAACAAGGGACTGACAAGACTCTAAATTTTCCCGGGAGAGACACAAATGAGCTTCAGTTCCTTATTTTTACTTGGTGATGGATTTATAGCAATATCATATCATTGCATTACATAATGTTACATTAAACATTTCGTTTTGCTGTAAATAAACTTGTGACTGCAGTGTGAACAATAATTCATTATAAGTAGTAGCACTTCTGTTATTAAACTACCTACAGTAACGTGCAGGTGTAGAAGAAATAGTAATAAATAAAGGAATAAAGAAAATGTGACACTTTGCGAAGAATCAAAAACGCTCTTTCAGAAACAAAGAGAAAGTTCTTCATTTTAAAGCAATCTTTCATTTGTTACAGACATGAAATAAGCTCCCTGTAGCGCACATGGTGTTATCATAGCGAAGGAACAGATTAGTTACGGAGACTTTCAGCCACCGAAAGACACGGCTGCTTCCGGGAACGCAAACACCGTATAGTGTTGCAGACTCGATGCAACACATTATTATTACAGGTATACACGTGGCTGTGCATAACCATTACATTTAATGATACATAAACCGAGAAAATGCGGTATGTTAGTTGAACGTTACGTTACAGTGAAATAATGACCTGTGTGCTCTACGACATGCGAAACCAATAATAATAATCGTTCAGGAATGGCGCACCAAAATTCACGTAACTACTGGGGTGGCTTGACATGCTGTAACTACGGATTCAGAAAGTTTTGCCTTATAACGTAAGCCCTGAGTTTTGGGAGTATTGATAAAGACACAGATCTAAAGATACAGGTACCTCCGTAGACTCGAGTTGTCAATTTGGTGAGAAAATGAACAAAGAAAAGAAAAAGAATGAAATAAATTAGAAACACCACATTGAGGATGGTAACTCTTGAGTCACACTGCGTGGACCGGCATGGAGGTAGTCAAAGAAATTAAAGTGCTATTCGAAAACAATTTTACCTAACCTTCCGCTTTAATCAGAAAATTGAAGAAAAAAGTGAACATTGCACTCTACGTAAAATCGTCCACGAGATTTTCCCCAACCCACCAATCGCTTTCGTATTTCGACTGTTCCAGAAATAGTTCACTGTTGCCTTAGGACAAGTAGTCATCGACGAATTTCAATATTCATTTTCATCCCTCTAACCATTTGCGTTATTCATCTTCTTCTCAGTTGGTAAATCGTGCGACAACAGAGCACGAATACAAGAAGATTACCCTGTCAGTTTATACGAGAGTAGTTTTTTTCATATCGAGAGAGGGAAGGATGATTTAGAGTATAACGCCCCAAGGTCATTTTAAGACGGAGCACGAATCCCTGATGGATGGAGAAGGAACTCGATCCTGCCTTTACAAAGGAACCATCCGCAGGGAAATCACGGAATTCCTAATTCTGGATGACCGGAAGAGGATTTGAACCCATTCATATCGTTTCCATCTGTGCGTCAACCAACTATTGCGGCTACGATATATATTCTTCTCGTTAGAAGTAGTTGTTTTTGTAATGATAACGTGCACAAAACGAAATTTCACATCACATGCCATGCTGTAACGCCGTATACTTGTACAAACAATTAACGCCGATGCACTTGGCGGCCCATATTCGCGAATTTCTGTTGGGCCTAATTTCAGAGGGTTGGAAGTTTCAACTACTTCTTCTCTTTATTAAATAAAATCTCATCAGAGTTCTGTGAGATTCTGAGGCCGTTTCTTGATGAAATGTCTTAAAAAAAGACGGATCCTTGACTTACTTTCTTTGAGAAGATGTAATTTCGCCGTCGGAGGCTTTAAAATTTTAACTCCAGTTAGTAGAAGTTATGACCGCATAAGATGTGAGTGAACTTCATTAGAGGTTTATGACAATGCCTTAAGACGTTTGGAGGAACAGATGAAATGCAAATACGGATAATACGTAATAAAGAAAATATACGAACTGATCATAAGTCGTCCAAGTGATGCACCTCCTTTCGTCTATCTGAGCTATTATGATTTATGTTTGTTTTTTACATTACTTGTTTTAGGTCATTCTTACTTCGCAAAAGACTCGTTGTACTAGGGAGCACAATCGCCAGTTCAAAATTTCTTGTATGATTATTTGCTTCGTGTTTGCTGTCGCCAGTGCCGAATAGGTCATCACTGTGCACGAGATCCTCTGTCAGTAAATGCGGATGTTAGCGTGGCGTCACAGAAATGTCATAGCAGAACACATGATATCGTAGACATAGAGCGCAATCATTGAAATTCTTACTTTAAATATGGATTCTGCAGGACAGAACACGTTTTCGTAACTGCAGAGACTATACAGGGTGGTCTATTGATAGTGACCGGGCCAAATATCTCACGAAATAAGCATCAAACGAAAAAACGACAAAGATCGAAACTCTGCTAGCTTGAAAGGGGAAACCAGATGGCACTATGGTTGGCCCGCTAGATGGCACTGCCATAGGTCAAACAGATATCAACAGCGTTTTTTTAAAAGAACACCCATTTCTATTACATATTGGTGTAGTACATAAAGAAATATGAGTGATTTAGTTGGACCACTGTTTTCGCTTTGTGATAGATGGCGCTGTAATAGTCACAAATGTATAAGTACGTGGTATCACGTAACATTCCACCAGTACGGACGGTATTTGCTTCGTGATACATTAAAATGGACCATTTTTCAACATTGGAAAAGGTCGATATCGTGTTGATGTATGGCTATTGTGATCAAAATGCCCAACGGGCGTGTGCTATGTATGCTGCTCGGTATCCTGGACGACATCAGCCAAGTGTCCCGACCGTTCGCCGGATAGTAACGTTATTTAAGGAAACAGGAAGTGTTCAGCCACATGTGAAACGTCAACCACGACCTGCAACAAATGATGATGCCCGATTAGGTGGTTTAGCTGCTGCCTCGGCTAATCCGCACATCAATAGCAGGCAAATTGCGCGAGAATTGTGAATCTCAAAAACATCGGTGTTGAGAATGCTACACAACATCGATTGCACTCGTGCCATATTTCAGTGCACCAGGAATTGCATGGCGACGACTTTGAACGTCGTGTACAGTTCGGCCACTGGGCACAAGATAAATTGCGGGACGATGACAGATTTTTTTCACGCGTTCTATTTAGCGACGAAGCGTCATTCACCAACAGCGGTAACGTAAACCGGCTTAATATGCAGTATTGGGCAACGGAAAATCCACGATGGCGTCGGCATGTGGAACATCAGCGGTCTTGGCGGGTTAATGTGTGGTGCGGCATTATGGGAGGAAGGATAATTGGCTCCAATTTTATCGATGGCAATCTAAATGGTGCAATATATGCAGATTCCCTACGTAATGTTCTACCGATGTTACTACAGGACGTTTTACTGCATGACAGAATGGCGATGTTCTTCCAACATGATGGACGTCCAGCACATAGCTCGCGTGCGGTTGAAGCGGTATTGAATAGCATATTTCATGACAGGTGGATTGATCGTCAAAGCACCATCCCTTGGCCCGCACGTTCACCGGATCTGTCGTCCGGGGTTTCTTTCTGTGGGGAAAGTGGAAGGATATTTGCTATCGTGATCCACCGACAACACCTGACAACAAGCGTGAGCCCATTGTCAATGCATGTGCGAACATTACGGATGGCGAAGTACTCGCTGTTGAGAGGAATGTCGTTACACGTATTGCCAAATGCATTGAGGTTGACGGACATCATTTTGAGCATTTATCGCATTAATGCGGTATTTAAAGCTAATCACGCTATAATAGCATGAGTTCTCATATATGATAAGTTCACAAGGGTACATGTATCACATTGGAACAACCGAAATAAAATGTTCAAACGTACCTACGTTCTGTATTTTAATTTAAAAAAACCTACCTGTTACCAACTGTTCGTCTAAAATTGTGACTATTACAGCGTCATCCATCACAAAGCGAAAAAAGTGGTCCAACTAAAACATTAAAACTTCTTTACGTACTATACGAGTATGTAATAAAAAATGGGGGTTCCTATTTTAAAAAAATGCAGTTAATATCCGTTTGAGCTATGGCAGCGCCATTTAGCGGCCAACCATAGCGCCATCTGTTTTTCCTCTTCAAGCAAGACAAGTTTCGTTCTTTGTAGATTTTTCGTTTGACGTTTATTTCGTGATGTATTTGGCCTGGTCACGATCAATTGACTACCCTGTATTTTGTCCCATGTTTGATGGCCGTCTGATCAGAATACTGCCCAGAATAATTATCACCACCAACTAAATTGTCACACTGATGGAAAAAAACGCGACACCAAAAAATAATTAATTTAAAGTAATTAATTTTCCAGAATACATTTCTCTAGATAACATATTTAAGTGATCAACATTGTAAGATCACAGTTCAATATAAACGCGAGATTATCCATTGCAAATGTGAACTGCTGTTACATTCATAACCGGGCTAATGGCCAGAATATTGCACGCAAGCATGCAAACATGCAGGTATGGCGTTCGACAAATACACGGTGTCAGTTTGTGTGGTGGACTTCTATGCCTGTGAGTTAGTTCGTCAAACACGGACGGTTAATGCTGTGCGTGGATATCGCTGGAGTCGACGTCAAACGAAGTCCCACATGTGCTCGACTGGAGACAACTCTGCTGATCGAGCGGGCCAAGGCAACATGTCGACTTTCTGCAGAACATGTTGGGTTACAACAGCGATTTGTAGACGAGCGTTATCCGCTTGGAAAACCCCCCATCGAATACTCTTCGTAAATGGCAACACCACAAGTCGAATCGCCAGACTGACGTACAAATTAGCAGCCAGGGTGCCTGGGACAGCCACGAGAGTGCTCCTGCTGTCATACGAAATCGCACCCCCAGCCATAATTCCAGGAGTAAGTTGGTTGCAGATCCTCAACTGGCCCGGCTATCACTGGTACCACTGTAGTCGCAAATGGCAGTGATTTGGGGTCAGTGGAATGCACACTTCAGGGCATCTAGTTCGGAGCTGTCTACATCTACATCTACATCCATACACCGCAAGCCACCTGACGGTGTGTGGCGGAGGGTACCTTGAGTACCTCTATCGGTTCTCCCTTCTATTCCAGTCTCGTATTGTTCGTGGAAAGAAGGATTGTCGGTATGTCTCTGTGTGGGCTCTAATCTCTCTGATTTTATCCTCATGGTCTCTTCGCGATATATACGTAGGAGGGAGCAATATACTGCTTGACACTTCGGTGTAGGTGTGTTCTCGAAATTTTAACAAAAGCCCGTACCGAGCTACTGAGCGTCTCTCGTGCAGAGTCTTCCATTGGAGTTTACCTATCATCTCCGTAAAGCTTTCGCGATTACTAAATGATCCTGTAACGAAGCGCGTTGCTCTCCGTTGGATTTTCTCTACCTCCTCTATCAACCCTATATTGTACGGATCCCACACTGCCGAGCAGTATTCAAGCAGTCGCCGAACAAGCGTACTGTAACCTGCTTCCTTTGTTTTCGGATTGCATTTCCTTGCGATTCTTCCAATGAATCTCAGTCTGGCATCTGCTTTACCGACTATCAACTTTATATGATCATTCCATTTTAAATCACACCCAATGCGTACTCCCAGATAATTTATGGAATTAACTGCTTCCAGTTTGTGACCTCCTATTTTGTAGCTAAATTATAAGGGATCTATCTTTCTATGTATTCACAGCACATGACACTTGCCTACATTGAGATTCAACTGCCATTCTCTGCACCATGCGTCAATTCGCTGCAGATCCTCCTGCATTTCAGTACAGTTTTCCATTGTTACAACCTCTCGATACACCACAGCATCATCTGCAAAAAGCCTCAGTGAACTTTTGATGTCATCCACAAGGTCATTTATGTATATTGTCAATAGCAACGGTCCTGTGACACTCCCCTGCGGCACACCTGAAATCACTGTTACTTCGGAAGACTACTCTCCATTGAGAATGACAAGCTGCGTCCTGTTATCTAGGAACTCTTTAATCCAATCACACAAATGGTCTGATAGTCCATATGCTCTTACTTTGTTCATTAAACGACTGTGGGGAACTGTATCGAACGCCTTGAGGAAGTCAAGAAACTCGGCATCTACCTGTGAACCCGTGTCTATGGCCCTCTGAGTCTCGTGGACGAATAGCGCGAACTGGGTTTCACACGACCGTCTTTTTCGAAACCCATGCTGATTCCTTCAGAGTAGACCTCTAGTCTCCAGAAAAATCATTATACTCGAGCATAATACATGTTCCAAAATTCTACAACTGATCGACGTTAGAGACATAGGTCTATAGTTCTCCACATCTGTTCGACGACCCTTCTTGAAAACGCGGATGACCTGTGCCCTCTTCCAATCCTTTCGAACGCTACGCTCTTCTAGAGACCTACGGTACACCGCTGCAATAAGGGGGGCAAGTTCCTCCGCGTACTCTGTGTAAAATCGAACTGATATCCCATCAGGTCCAGAGGCCTTTCCTCTTTTGAGCGATTTTAATTGTTTCTCTATCCCTCTGTCGTCTATTTCGATATCTACCATTTTGTCATCTGTGCGACAATCTAGAGAAGGAACTACAGTGCAGTCTTCCTCTGTGAAACAGCTTTGGAAAAACACATTCAGTATTTCGTCCTTTAGTCTGTCATCCTCCGTTTCAGTACCATTTTGGGCCCAGAGTGTCTGGCCATTTTGTTTTGATCCACCTACCACTTGGACATACGACCAAAATTTCTTACTTTCGAATTCATTGAACGCCTCTCGCATATCCCTCCTCACACTGCATTTCTCTTCGCGTAATTTTTGTTTGTCTGCAAGGCTTTGGCTATGTTTATGTTTGCTGTGAAGTTCTCTTTGCTTCCGCAGCAGTTTTCTAACTCGGTTGTTGTACCACTGTGGCCCTTTTCCATCTCTTACGATCTTGCTTGGCACATACTCATCTAACGCATATTGTACGGTGGTTTTGAACTTTGTCCACTGATCCTCAACACTATCTGTACTTGAGACAAAACTTTTGTGTTGAGCCGTCAGGTAATCTGTAATCTGTTTTTTGTCACTTTTGTTACACAGAAAAATCTTCCTACCTTTTTTAATATTTCTATTTACGGCTGAAATCATCGATGCAGTAACCGCTTTATGATCGCTGATTCCCTGTTCTGCGTTAAGTGTTTCAAATACTTCGGGTCTGTTTGTCACCAGAAGGTCTAATATGTTATGGCCACGAGTCGGTTCACTGTTTAACTGCTCAAGGTAGTTTTCAGATAAAGCACTTAAAAAATTTTCACTGGATTCTTTGTCGCTGCCACCCGTTATGAACGTTTGAGTCTTCCAGTCTATATCCGGCAAATTAAAATCTCCACCCAGAACTATAACATGGTGGGGAAATCTACTCGAGATGTTTTCCAAATTATCCTTCAGGTGCTCAGCCACAACAGCTGCTGAGCCAGGATCCCATAGAGACATCGAATTACCATGTCTGAGCCTGCTTTAACCGTGACCTTCACCCAAATTATTTCACATTTCGAATCTCCGTCAATTTCCTTCGATACTATTGCACTTCTTACCGCTATAAACACGCCTCCCCCTTCACTGTCCAGCCTGTCTCTGCGGTATACATTCCAATCTGAGTTTAGGATATCATTACTGTTTACGAATGGTTTCAGCCAACTTTCTGTCCCTAGTACTATATGGGCATTGTGACCGTTTATTAATGATAGCAATTCTGGGATCTTTCTATAGACGCTCCTGCAGTTTGCTATTAGCACATTAATATTGTTATTCCCTGTTGCATTTTGCCTACTCCTACCTTGCCGCGTCTCAGGAGGCGTCTTGTTGGGCCTAGGGAGGTAATTCTCTAACCTAAAAAACCCCCATGTGCACTCCACACGTACTCCGCTACCCTTGTAGCCGCTTCCGGCGTGTAGTGCACGCCTGACCTACTCAGGGGGACCCTACATTTCTCCACCCGATAGTGGAGGTCGAAAAATTTGCACCCCAGATCTCCGCAGAATCGTCTGAGCCTCTGGTTTAAGCCTTGCACTCGGCTCCAAACCAGAGGACCGCGATCGGTTCTGGGAACGATACTACAAATAGTTAGCTCAGATTCCACCCCGCGAGCGAGGCTATCCGCCTTCACCAATTCCTCCAACCGCCTGAACGAACTGAGGATGACCTCTGAACCCAGACGGCAGGAGTCATTGGTGCCGACATGAGCAACAATTTGCAGTCGGGTGCACCGAGTGCTCTCTATCGCCGCCAGTAGGGCCTCCTCCACATCTCGGATGAGACTCCCTGGCAAGCAGACAGAGTGAACACTGGCCTTCTTCCCCGACCTTTCCGCTATTTCCCTAAGGGGCTCCATCACCCGCCTAACGTTGGAGCTCCCAATAACTAATAAACCCCTCCCCCCATGTGCCTGCTCGGACCTTGCTGAAGGAGCGGCCACATTTCCACTCACAGGCGATGCCACACGGCCAGCCTCCACATTGACCCTCCGCCTCGTGCGCCGCGAATGCCTCTGAACCCGCCACTCCCCTTGGGGAAAGGGTGGCCCAACCGCGCCCGGTACCCGCGAAGATGTCTCGACAGCAGGGACAGTGGGTGAAGTATGTAACACCTGGGGTGTACCATGCGACGCACCAGACTCCCCAGTGCCGCTACACTCCGAGGCAGCAGCCTGAAGACGGCTGACCGCGGCCATCAACACGTTCAGCTGTTCGCGAACAGTGGCCAGCTCCTCCTGCGTCGGTACACAGCAGTCACACATCCTATCCATCCTAAGAAATCAATTTACTGTAGAGAGTTAATCAACTTTTAACTAGACTGCTATTTCACTAAAGGCGGCTGATTGTTGACTAAACTGTGGTTGCTGCACACTTCTTGTAGAAAACAATTAAAATAGCACTACCTGTCTCTGGACTGTATTAAAAACAAACTCTAGCACTACTGGCACTATGTCTGGCTAAACGGACTCTCTCTGACTGTATTCAAAACAAACACGAAATCTATGGAACACTATTACTAGCACTCGACAATTAAAACTTCCTAAAAGCAAAAACACACGGAAGAAGTGACAAGTAATACAAATACAGTTAATACTTAAATTAAGGTAGCTCGCTGCACAGCAGACGTGAAGCAGACGGCAGTTAATACGTCCTTGAAGTAACCGATTTGCAACAGTTCTTTGTGTCGCTATGGTGCCAACTGCTGCCCAAAATGGTACTGAAGATGTAGTACGATGCGCTAGAACCCTTTTTCCCGAACACGGTGGCTTAGCCTTTCGTTGGTTCACGTGCCCGTTCAGAGCCCAGCCTTCTTGCTACCACACATTCTCGTGACCAGCGCTGCCAGCAGTCATGCACAGTGGCTACGTTCCTGTAAAGTATCTTTCTGCATTATCACAGAGGTTGCAGA
This sequence comes from Schistocerca cancellata, assembly GCF_023864275.1. NCBI lineage: Eukaryota > Metazoa > Arthropoda > Insecta > Orthoptera > Acrididae > Schistocerca > Schistocerca cancellata. The sequence continues at coordinate 627,967,990 of NC_064627.1, forward strand.
TCCTCAACTGGCCCGGCTGTTACTTGCACCACTGAGGTCGCAAATGGCAGTGATTTGGGGTCAGTGGAATGCGCACTTCAGGGCATCTGGTTCGGAGCTGTCCTTGAAGTAACCGATTTGCAGCTTCTCATAGACCTATTACACGACTTGGTTCAAACGTATTGATAATCGAGTTCTTGTCGCCTTAAAGGCGTTCTTGACTAACATCAACTCACCAAGTCCATTGTCAAAGATAATTACAGCAAACCTGATTTGCGTCTCATAGCGGCGCTACTCTTATGCAACTGGCCTGAAATGCGAACAGACATCATCTTTCAGAGGTAGACACACGCATACCAACTTTGGTTTATGTTGCACAATCCCTTCTTTGTGTTGCGATATTTTTCGCCAGTGATATTGAACTTAACGATATAGTGGACACAGTGAAAAATCCTACGTTCTATAGGTTGTGACATAGGTTCTGACAAATAATAAGCTGTTGCAACAGCATTAACCGGCTATTAATGCATGTGAATTCATCTACCGTTTAAATAATAACAGAAAGCACAAGCAACTTCAGTAAGGGAATGTTTCAGGCAATTAGATCGTGCTCGAATAACGCATTCTAAAATGTATAGGCCACAGTACTTAATAGTTTGTCTACGCGTTCGATGTAGTGTGTCAGATATTCCCTATTTGAAACAAAAATTGTATTCATTTGATATGACTGAAGTAATAACTCGTGTCACGAATATGAATGGAAATAAGTACCCACAACGTATTCAGCAGCTAAATTAAAGAACGAAACACATACGAATGAAGGATTTTAAATTGAGACAAAAGATGAAATTTGTTGTACAACAGTTTAGCGATTCTATGCAAGAACAACTATAGCTATCTTAAGTATTGTACTAATTTACATATTTGTGGAATGTAGTTAATGATGGTATAATTACTCAGGATTAGTCACCTAAATCTCATGGCTTTGAGACATTAATTTCCACACAGACAGCGAAGGATGGCAGTTGGCAGACGGAAACAGGTAACCAGGTGCTTACAGACCGTGACAGTAACTACCAAAAGTTTTAGAAAAGGACAGTCCACGGTTACGATGCACTTCGACGATCAGTTACGCAAATTTCGGTCAATCTATGTAGCAACCAGAACGGTGAAATCTCCCGACATAATTCTCAGAAAAATGTGATGCTAACATCCATGAGAGGCGACGCACTGAGTTCTTCTTCTTCTTCTTCATGTGCCGTCTCCTCTAAGAAGGTTGGCTGTCATCATGGCAATTTCTGATCTTGATTTGGCTGATCTAAGGAGCTCTGACGTTGAGCAGTTGTACCAATTTTTTAAATTGTCAATCCAGGATGTCCGTCTTCTACCCCTCGTTCTCTTCCCACAAATTTTCCCTTCTAGTATTATTTGCAATATTTTGTAATTTACTCCCCTAATAACATGGCCTAAATATTGTAGCTTCCTTACTTTAATAGTTTTAATTAATTCTTTTTCCTTTCCCATTCTTCTTAGGACATCTTGATTAGTAATCCTCGACACCCAACTAATTCTAAGCATTCTTCTATATGCCCACATTTCAAAAGCTTCTAAACTGTTCATGTCCTTCTTTTTCAATGTCCACGCTTCCATTCCGTATAGTAATTTTGAGAATACATAGCATCTTAGCAACCTCATTTTTGTGTTTAAACAAATGTCTCTCGAACAGAATGCATTTTTCATCTTATTAAAGATACTTCTGGCCTGTCCTATTCTCGATTTAATTTCTTCTGAGCTTTCAATCTCCTCATTTACAATTGTTCCGAGATATTTAAATTTACGTACTTGATCGACTCTTTCCCTATTGATTGTAAGATTTTCTTGTTGGTGTGTTTTAGATATCACCATGAACTTAGTCTTGCTTACGTTAAGAGTCAAGCCAAATTCTTCACTTTTTTCTGCGACTTTGTCAAGAAGTAATTGTAGATCTTTGAGGTTTCCAGCTAGTAGTGCAGTGTCATCAGCAAACCTAACATTGTTAATGTTTAGCCCATTCACTTTAATGCCAGCTATTTCATCTGATAGAGCTGCCTGGAATATGTCTTCTGAATACATATTAAACAATAAGGGTGAGAGAACGCAACCTTGTCTCACACCCCTCTTTATTTCTATATCATTCGATAACTCATTTTCTACCTTCACGGTTGCGGTTTGATTGTAGTAGAGGTTATATATAATGCGGATGTCTTTCTTATCAAGTGTTTTCTTTTCTAACAATTCTATGAGATAATCATGACGAACTTTGTCAAATGCTTTATTATAATCCAGGAAGCACACATATAGTGGCTGATTAACCTCCATACATCGTTGCGCTAATATGTTAAAAGCAAACAATGCTTCTCTTGTACCGAGGGAACTTCTAAAACCGAATTGTGTTTCACTTATACCTTCTTCTACTTTTTTGTATATTCGTTGGTGTATAACTTTTAGAAATATCTTTAAGGTGTGACTCATTAAGCTTATTGTACGGTGATCATTACAAGTTTTGGCATTAGCCTTTTTGGGTAATGTAACAAAGGTAGATGTCAACCAATCCCTAGGAATAATTCCCGAATTATAAATATCATTAAACAATTGTACAAATATATCTATATGGTCTATTCCTATGAGTTTCAGGATGTCATTTGGTATCTTATCCGGTCCAGGGGCTTTTCCTGTCTTTGATTTGTTGATAACATGTAATATTTCTTCTTTCGATATGCTTGGTCCTCGTTCTCCGATCATGTTATCATAAAATTTTTGATATTTTCTTGTATCTTCAAATAGTTCTTTGACATATTCTGTCCACCTGTCCAGTTTACCTTTAACATCAGGAATTATTTTGTCATTTTTATCTAACAATAAACTTGTACTTTTCTTTTTATTAAGTCCAGCTAAATCTTTAACTTTTTTGTGTAAGTTGAAACTATCATGTCTTGTTTCATAACTCTCAATTTCAGAGCATTGTTCCTTGTACCATTCTTCTTTTGCTCGCCGTGTTTCTTTTCGTATTTCTGCATGTAATCTTTTATACTCACTTTCATCTCTATTTTTAAGTATTCTTCTTTGTTCCATCAATTGTAATATCTTCTCTGTCATCCACTTCTTTTTCATGTTGTCGTGTTTGGTCGCCATTGTGTTTTTACATGCATTATTTAATGTGTCTTTTATAAGTTCCCATTTGCCATCAATGTCTTCTGTTTGATTATTCTTTATCCTAACTAATTCCTTATTAATCTCTTCAGAAGTCTTTTGTTTAGTCAAGGGGTCTCTTAGAATAGTTGTATTTATATAGTCCTTCTTTGTTTCTTTTGTATGGCTTTCAGTTTCACATGGAACTTTGCTACTAAAGGGTTATGATCAGAAAATATATCAGCTCCTGGATATGTTTTCACACCATGAATAGAATTTTTGTACCTCTTGTTTATAAGTATGAAATCGATTTGATTTCTGCAAACTTCTTCATTACAGTCTCTTGGTGATTTCCAAGTATAAAGTCTTCGTTTAGGGAGTTTAAAAAATGTGTTTGTAATAGACAGATTGTTTTCCTGGCAAAATTGTGACAGCAAATCTCCTCTTTCATTTCTTGTTCCTAAACCAAAAGGTCCAATAAGATCACCTTCACTTCCTTCACCTATTTTGGCACTAAAATCTCCCATGATGATAATAATGTCTCTGCTTTTTGAGGTTCCTATTGCTTGTGTTAATTCATCATAAAATTTTCCTATTTCTTCTTGGTCTTTGTCGGCAGTTGGAGCATAGATTTGGATTAAATTAATATTTGTTTGTTTCGTTTGTAAATGTAGACTGATTACTCTATCTGAGATTGGTAAAATGCTTTTCGAAGATTTACTAGCATACTCATCTAAAATTATTCCTACCCCATTCCTGTGCTGGTTATCAGAATTTCCCGAGTAATATACTTTCATGTTGTCAATGGTCATTTCTCCTGAGTCAGGCCATCTTGTTTCACTTACACCCAAAATGTTAATTTTTAGGCGTTTCATTTCTTGTATAACATTATTTACTTTGCCTGGTTGGTATAATGATCTTACATTCCAAGTTGCTATTGTTGCATTATTTTTGTATTTACTTGTGGCACTGTTCAAGGCTCTCCCCCCCCCCCCCCCCCGGAGATCCGAGTGGGGGAGTTGAAACTCCGGATAATTTGACATTGAACCCTGCCATGATGAGTTTTCCTGGGGATAACCATTGGATCTTTAATGCTGTGGTTTCCCGTTGCCTTCAGCATCCTATGCCGTTGACCACCCTTGGTGATTCTTCCGTCTTTAGGAGTGATTTCTCACTCCAAGGACAAGAGGGTGCCCTTGCTCTACCAGCTCATCCGCCCTTCTAGAAGGTCGTTGACTTAGTAGAGGGTTCTCCTTATCCCGGGAGAAACTTGGTCGCCAGAGCCTCGTTAGCGTAGCAGGGGATACCACGTGCCGGAGAGGTTGACATTTGTGTGGGAGAGGCTATTGGTGACGCATCCCACACCTTACCCCCCACTGAGTTCTAATAAATCAAAAAATGGTTCAAATGGCTCTGAGCACTATGGGACTTAACTTCTAAGGTCATCAGTCCCCTGGAACTTAGAACTACTTAAAGCTAACTAACCTAAAGACATCACACACATCCATGCCCGAGGCAGGATTCGAACCTGCGACCGTAGCGGTCACGCGGATCCAAACTGACGGGCATAGAACCGCACGTCCACACCGGCCGGCCGGCGGCTTCCTCTTTCATTTCTTAGCCCCAATCCATATTCACCTACTATGTTTCCTTCTCTCACTTTTCCTACACTCGAATTCCAGTCACCCATGACTATTAAATTTTCGTCTCCCTTCACAATCTGAATAATTTCTGTTATTTCATCATACATTTCTTCAATTTCTTCGTCATCTGCAGAGCTAGTTGGCATATAAATTTGTACTACTGTAGTAGGTGTGGGCTTCGTATCTATCTTGGCCACAATAATGCGTTCACTATGCTGTTTGTAGTAGCTTACCCGCATTCCTATTTTCCTATTCATTATTAAACCTACTCCTGCATTACCCCTATTTGATTTTGTGTTTATAACCCTGTTGTCACCTGACCAGAAGTCTTGTTCCTCCTGCCACCGAACTTCACTAATTCCCACTATATCTAACATCAACCTATCCATTTCCCTTTTTAAATTTTCTAACCTACCTGCCCGATTAAGGGATCTGACATTCCACGCTCCGATCCGTAGAACGCCAGTTTTCTTTCTCCTGATAACAACTGAAATAACCAACTGAAAATGTTTACCGAGTTATGGGATAAGATCTGCAAGTAGGGAAAATCCTGTTATTAATTGTTTATAAGAAATTTTTAGCGTGTTGTGTTATGAGTCACCACGTAGCACAACTACCTGGTTACTGAAAACCTGGAAGGAGGGAGCGTGAGACATGGAAGCGAGAGAACAAGTAACTGGACAGAACGGAAATGACAGATGCTGCTGCTGGAAAAAAAAGCCATAAAAATACTTCATTTAAACGTTTTACACAACCGTCTAATGTTCGTAATTGACTGTTGTAATTCTTTTATTAAGCTAGGTCCGGAGAAATATCAATGAATTTTGTATTGATTTGTTTACACTCAGAAAACGTTAGCAAGTTGATATTGGAGAACATACGCAAGATGTTCAGTTCAACGATAGCACTTTTATTATATTCAGGGATATGAGTTACCATTTGATGATTATTTCTATTAATTACAGTACAGTATACATTTATTTTTATTTAATGAATGATATATGACGTGGGGAGCGTTATTTATTCCTTGACCGTGGTGGAACTTTATTCTCATAGCAAGTTAGACATTTTAAGTCACAGTCAGATCGCATATTTTTAGGCTGCAGTATGACTACTGTACTGGAACAATGGCAGTATTTGGGTATTTTCATGTCAGGGTCCTGTTATCTTCGGTTCTTCTGAGCCCAATATTCAGATCTGATATATTCACGGAACATTTGCGCTCGGCAACTGACGGAATTCCTGTAGTCAGACACAATTATTCAGCGTAAGTAACAGAACTGCAGCAACATTTATTTGTTTAATTATAACTGGATTACAAGTAAGTCTACTACTTACGAAATAAAGAGACTATAAAATTCTATCCATACTACTATATAGAGACAAGTTAGTTTAGCAAATATCTTGAAAAGTTTTTGACAGATTTTCTTCAAATATTTACACGATACTCTTCTCTCGGACGGACAAATATAGTTTTAATATATATATATACTTATGCATGCTATATAAAGGGGGAAAGATTTCAGCAAAATATTTATAAAATTTCTTTGCCGATTTTCTTCAAATTCTAACACAATACTCTAAAGAATATTCGGATGGACATGTTGTTGTTGTGGTCTTCAGTCCTGAGACTGGTTTGATGCAGCTCTCCATGCTACTCTATCCTGTGCAAGCTTCTTCATCTCCCAATACCTACTGCAGCCTACATCCTTCTGAATCTGCTTAGTGTATTGATCTCTTGGTCTCCCTCTACGATTTTTACCCTCCACGCTGCCCTCCAATGCTAAATTTGTGATCCCTCGATGCCTCAGAACATGTCCTACCAACCGATCCCTTCTTCTAGTCAAGTTGTGCCACAAACTTCTCTTCTCCCCAATCCTATTCAATACCTCCTCATTAGTTACGTGATCTACCCACCTTATCTTCAGCATTCTTCTGTAGCACCACATTTCGAAAGCTTCTATTCTCTTCTTGTCCAAACTAGTTATCGTCCATGTCTCACTTCCATACATGGCTACACTCCATACAAATACTTTCAGAAACGACTTCCGACACCTAAATCTATATTCGATGTTAACAAATTTCTCTTCTTGAGAAACGCTTTCCTTGCCATTGCCAGTCTACATTTTATATCCTCTCTACATCGACCATCATCGGTTATTTTACTCCCTAAATAGCAAAACTCCTTTACTACTTTAAGTGTCTCATTTCCTAATCTAATTCCCTCAGCATCACCCGATTTAATTTGACTACATTCCATTATCCTCGTTTTGCTTTTGTTGATGTTCATCTTATATCCTCCTTTCAAGACACTGTCCATTCCGTTCAACTGCTCTTCCAAGTCCTTTGCTGTCTCTGACAGAATTACAATGTCATCGGCGAACCTCAACGTTTTTATTTCTTCTCCATGAATTTTAATACCTACTCCGAATTTTTCTTTTGTTTCCTTTACTGCTTGCTCAATATACAGATTGAATAACATCGGGGAGAGGCTACAACCCTGTCTCACTCCTTTCCCAACCACTGCTTCCCTTTCATGCCCCTCGACTCTTATAACTGCCATCTGGTTTCTGTACAAATTGTAAATAGCCTTTCGCTCCCTGTATTTTACCCCTGCCACCTTCAGAATTTGAAAGAGAGTATTCCAGTCAACATTGTCAAAAGCTTTCTCTAAGTCTACAAATGCTAGAAACGTAGGTTTGCCTTTTCTTAATCTTTCTTCCAAGATAAGTCGTAAGGTCAGTATTGCCTCACGTGTTCCAACATTTCTACGGAATCCAAACTGATCTTCCCCGAGGTCGGCTTCTACCAGTTTTTCCATTCGTCTGTAAAGAATTCGCGTTAGTATTTTGCAGCTGTGACTTATTCAACTGATAGTTCGGTAACTTTCACATCTGTCAACACCTGCTTTCTTTGGGATTGGAATTATTATATTCTTCTTAAAGTCTGAGGGTATTTCGCCTGTTTCATACATCTTGCTCACCAGATGGTAGAGTTTTGTCATGACTGGCTCTCCTGAGGCCATCAGTAGTTCTAATGAAATGTTGTCTACTCCCGGGACATAAGCTACGTATTTCCAAGTCGTTATTTAATGCTGCTACGGAAGTTTCGAAAAGTTCTGCATCGGTTTACTTCAGTGCTATAATAAACACTCTGATTGACGTAAACTAGAGGTCTTTTAATATAAAATAATATGGATAGGGAAGATATGTGTCATAAATCAATTTCTGCTAATCGGATAATCAGACAGACAGAAAGCAGATATTCTTTTAAACGAAAATATACAGGGTGTCCCAGCTATCTTCTCCACCCAAAATATCTCTGGAACAATAACAGCTATTGGAAAACGACTCTCTAAACTTGCTTCTAGACTTGCTAAATAACCTCTCAGTTCAATAACATTGCAGTAATTCCAATTCCAAAGAAAGCAGTTGCTGACACGTGTGAAAATGAACGAACTATCAGTTTAATAAGTCTTGGCTGCAAAATACTGACACGAATTCTTTACAGAAGAATGGAAAAACTGGTAGAGGCCGACCTTGGGAAAACAGTTAGGATCCCCGAGAAATGTAGGAACATGCGAAGCAATACTGAACCTGCTATCTTAGAGGATAGGTTAAGGGAAGGCAAACCTACATTTATAGTGTTTGTGAGCTTGGAGAAAGCTTTTGACAATGTTGACTGGAATTCCCTCTTTGAAGGTTTGGAGGCAACAGGGGTAAAATACACTTAGCGAAAGGCTGTTTACGGAAACCAAATGACATAAAAGTGGAGGGCCATGAAAAGGAGCCAGTGGTTGGAAAGGGAGTGAAACAGGATTGTAGCCTTTTCCTGATATATTTAATATATACTTTCAACAAGCAGTGGAGTAAACCAGTGAAAGATTTGGAGTAGGAATTAAAGTTCAGGGAAAAAGAAATTAAAACATTGATTTTTCCGATGAAATTGTAAGAGTGAGGGAGGCAGCAAAGGACTTGGAGGAGCCGTTGAGCGGAATGGACAGTGTCTTGAAAGCAAGATATAAGACGAACATCAACAAAAGCAAAACGAGGATAATGGAATATAGACGAATTAAATCAGGTGGTGCTAAGGGAATCAGATTAGAAAAAGAGACATTTAATGTAATACATGAGGTTTTTGCTATTTGGGCAGGAAAAAACTGATGATGGCATAAGTAGAGAGGATAAAAAGTGTAGAATAGTAATGGCAAGAAAAGCTTTTCTAAAGAAGAAAAATTTGGTAATACCGAATATAAATTTAAATATTAGGTATTAGGAGTGTAGCCATATGTGGAAGTGAAACATGGACACTAAACAGTTTACATAAAAAGAGAACGGAATCTTTCGAAATGTGATATGCAGAAGAATGCTGAAAATTAGATGGATCGAACTTTTAACTAATGAGGGACTGCTGAATAGACTTGAGGAGACAAGTAATTTATGGCACAGCGTGACTAAGAGAAGGGTTGGGTTGATAGGACACATTCTGAGGCATTGAGACGTCAAGTTATCACCAATTTAGCACGGGAAGAAAGTGTGTGAGAGCAAAAGTCGCAGAGCGAGTCCTAGAGATGTATACAGCAGTCAGATAGGTTGCAGTAGTTATTCGGAGGTGAAGAGGCTCCCACAGCATAGAGTAGCGGGCAGAGCTGCACCAATCCAACATTTGGACTGATGTCCACAACAACAACGACAATTACTATTTCAAAACGAAAAAAAATGCGTTAACTCGTTAATTACTAAGATATAACAAATTATTAACTAAATTTGTTAGCTAACCACGACTTACGTATTATTAATTAAGATCTCAGTTGTTACTGAACTTCTTTTACTTCAAAATCTGATACCCCCAAGTTTAAGGTCTCTGAGTCTAGTACAAAGTATCTGGAGTTCGGAAGGTCATAATTTGGCTGAGTAGTTAAAATCGTGTAACTTCCGCATTTCCCTCGAAATCCCCACAGATACGTGCGCTCTGTCTTTCTTACATCTCTGCAGCTGCCGCGATCATTCCAGCAGAGACGTATGCTGCGACAGCAGCGATCGTCCAGTCTTCTGCTTGCCTTCGATCGATGTATAGGGACGTATCGCAGACGACAGCCTTGGAGTCTACAAAAATAATATCTGGACTCTTCACTGCTAATGCCGTGTCACGGGTAGATGAACAGAAGTCTGCATTGCGATCTAATATTTATTTCTTAATAACGTAAAATTGTTCCTCCTGTCTCCCATTTAAAAATACACACATCAAAGAAGGTTTACATCACCTCGATTGCGAAACTTCCGGAACTTGTACAGAAAATTGGAATCGAGATCAACATAACCATCAGTTCCGCCCTTCTTATTGCTCATGAAAACCATACATTGCGTGTTGTGCCACCATACAGCGAGACCTTCAGAGATAGTGGTCCAGACTGCTGTATACACCGGTACCTCTAATACCCAATAGAACGTCCTCTTGCATTGATGCATGCCTGTATTCGTCGTGGCATACTATCCACAAGTTCATCAAGGCACAGTTGGTCCAGATTGTCCCACTTCTCAACGGCGATTGGGCATAGATCCCTCAGAGCGATGTCGTTATCCCGAAAGAAGTCATTCATAAGATCTGCACGATGGGGTGCGAAGTGTCGTCCATGAAGACGAATTCCTCGCCAATATTCTGCCGATATGGTTGCACTATCGGTCGGAAGGTGGTATTCACGTATCTTACAGTCGTTATGGGGCCTTCCATGACCATCAGCGGCTTACGCCTGCCCCACATAATGCCACACCTAAACAGCAGGGAGCCTCCACCTTGCAGCACTCGCTGGACAGTGCGTCTAAGGCGTTCAGCCTGACCGAGTTGGCCGGCCGGTGTGGCCGTGCGTTTCTAGGCGCTTCAGTCTGGCACCGCGTGACCGCTACGGTCGCCGGTTCGAATCCTGCCTCGGGCATGGATGTGTGTGATGTCTTTAGGTTAGTTAGGTTTAAGTATTTCTAAGTCCTAGGGGACTGATGACCACAGATGTTAAGTCCCATAGTGGTCAGAGCCATTTGAACCATTTGACCGGGTTGCCTTCAAACACGTCTCCGACGATTGTCTGGTGGAAGGCGTATACGACACTCAGCGGCGAAGGGAACATTAAAGCCAATCCTGAGCGGTACATTCGGCAGGTTGTTGGGCCCATCTGTACCGCGCTGCATGGTGTCGTGTTTGCAAAGATGGACCTCACCATGGACGTTTGGAGTTATGTACTGCATGATGTAGCCTATTGCGCACAGTTTGAGTCGTAATACGATGTCCTGTGGCTGCACGAAAATCATTATTCAACATGGTGGCATTGCTGTCAGAGTTCCTCCGAGCCACAATCAGTAGGTGGCGGTCATCTACTGCAGTAGTAGCCCTTTGGCGGCCTCTCTCTCTGTACCTGCTCCATGTCCGAACAACATCGCTATGGTTCACACCAAGACGCCTGGACACTTCACTTGTTGAAAGCCCTTCCTGGCACAAAGTAACAATGCGGACACGATCGAACCGCGGTATTGACCGTCTAGGCATGGTTGAACTACTGACAACACGAACCGTGCACCTCTTTCCTGTTGGAATGACTGGAACTGATCGGCTGTCGGACCCCCTCCGTCTAATAGGCGCTGTTCATGCATGGTTGTTTATATCTTTGGGCGTGTTTAGTGACAGATCTGAACAGTCAACAAGACTGTACCTGTGATACAATATCCACAGTCTTCGTCTGTCTTCATGAGTTCTGGGAATTGGGGTGATGCAAAATTTTTTTTGATATGAGTATATCTTCAGCTCTCTCCTGGATACATGAAGCTATCGCCTCTGATAGCTATGTGCACGGGAACAATAGCGAGTCAGTGAGTGGGGATTTCTATGGAAATGCGGAAGTTACCCGATTTTAACTACTCAGCCAAATTGTGACCTTCCGGACTCCAGATATTTTGTGCTAGACTCAGAGACCATAAACCTGGGGGTATCAGATTTTGAAGTAAAATAAGTTAAGAAACAACTGAGACCATGGTAATTCTGGTGCGGGGCACCAAATGTTCCAGGCATAATTATGTATGCAACTGTGCAAGACTTGACACGTCTTGTGGTTTGATTGGAAACACTACAGGCGACTGTAAGTTAACACCCTGACAGCAATCACTTTAACCTATGAGCCTTCAATTTTTCAACCTGGCCATGGAACTGCTAAACTGATTCTGCCCTCTGTCAGTGGTTGTTGTTTCCAGCCTGCATTGGAGGTTACCACTTTTATCAGAATCTTAAATAAAACTTGAATGCAGAGAAAAATTAATTAATTGGCTTCCCTGTCTTTATTATAGTCAATTATTGATGGGTGACTAATATATTTAACAACACATTTATCACAGAGATCATTAAGTTGATGGACGAAGGTTGCAACATGTCCGACCAGGTGCTTCAGGTAAACTAGAAGTGCTTTTGCATCCCAACATGGACAATTTTAGAGCCGTCACAAATGTCGCGTTCCACCCTAAAGTTCTTCCGAAGGCCTGAGGCTTCCCAAAAACATCGTCAGGCAGAGGGATGAAGCCACCAGATGGCTCCATTTACAGCGTCCGGTCCTAGGCGAACATAGAAACTCGTCGATTTTTATGGATGTCAGCTCTTCATACAATGGGCGTTTACGACGCTGTCAAAACGCCTTGGCCAGATGAACCACTTTCTTTCCTGCTTCCCTGTCCCTGACGTGGCCAGAAACACTTAACAGATAGGTCCAGGTAGGCAGTTATCCACCTCTTCGGCTGAAAGCATTCTCTCCACACCGGTGCGAGGAATTCTTGAAACCAGCGTTCTGTCGCCAGGAAGTGCTTTGAGATATTCGTCTCCCTAACAGCTGTATGTGGCTTCCACGCCCCAAGTGTCCACTGCAAGATTTAATGTTAGACAGCCACACTTCATGCTTGTTCTCAACTCCATAAAATACTATTTGAAGGACAGCTACCATAAAGATCTCGCATGCATTATCTATATATGTGCTCCTATCAATTCCTGCTCATGTTGATAACTTCTGTCGTCTCACAAAAAATTCAGTCTAGGCTGTAATAACAACATTAAACAATACCGTTTAATGTGAAAAATAGAGAGTGACTTGTGCTTCTCAACTGCCCCTTAACTATTCGTATCTTAACAGATGGATGGATGCATAACAGTCGATTATCTCTCCTTCATCGATATCTCAGATATATAGCTATGCATCACAATTCTTATGCATTCATCTTTATTCATAACTATCCAAAAACTGTCTGTTGTGTGTGACTTCCCAAAATCTGTCTGATGTGTGCATTTATTCGCCGACATTTCTATCGACCATCTAGTATCGATCTTGTGCACCCTCCCTTACAGTAGGTCATGTACACCGAGCCAGAAACATTTTCATGGGAGCCTGGTGGATCGTTAAGGACGATCGTCAACAGACGCCACCAAAATTATGATATCGAGAAATTATAAGGAATATCGTTTAGAGTATTTAGTGCTTGAAAGACAGTCCCAGTGTATGCGTTAGTTAAATAATAACATCATTGTGGTATTTTAATTGTAATTTTATGGTTAGTGTCTGTCACTATCCTCATATCATTATGACCTGGGATCTTGTACCTATTCCCAGTTATTAACGGGTGTCATTCGGTTAATGAAATAACCCGCATTATCATCGTCAGTCAGAGCCACAAGTTTTTTTGCAGTAGTAAATTAATATTAGCTTCATTGCTCATTACACTGGCTCGACAATTGAAGCATTTACTAAAGGCTGTCATTCGAAAAACCAGAAAGAATTAATTCCCTTATTAATAATTTTTCTGGTAAAATTTTTTGATGTTTTTCAATTTGTTTTAAATGGTTCTAATGGCTCTGAGCACTATGGGACTTAATATCTGAGTTCATCAGTCCCCTACAACTTAGAACTACTTAAAACTAACTAACCTAAGGACATCACACACATCCATGCCCGAGGCAGGATTCGAACCTGCGGCCATAGCGGTCGCGCGGTTCCAGACTGAAGCACCTAGAACCACTCGGCCACACCAGCCGGCTCAATGTATTTCATGGGTTTTGTGAGCTTACTGAACGGATGTCATTGTGGCTTCGTAGGCAGTATTCTGGCCTTGAGTTATCATGCAGTGTACAACATTGTTCCACATTCTATTCAGAGAAGTTATGTTAATAGCTTACGTTCGGTTAGGCATTTTAGATCAGTACCGAGAGCCATATTGTGTCGAAACGAAAATGGCTCTGAGCACTATGGGACTCAACTGCTGCGGTCATTAGTCCCCTAGAACTTAGAACTAGTTAAACCTAACTAACCTAAGGACATCACAAACATCCATGCCCGAGGCAGGAATCGAACCTGCGACCGTAGAGGTCTCGCGGTTGCAGACTGCAGCGCCAGAACCGCGCTGCCACTTCGACCGGCTATTGTGTCGAAACGTGTTTGCTTATCCCTGCACGGGTTGGCTGCGCAAAGTTGGTTACAATACAAACTACAGTACTAGTTATCTAAGTATTTATAGTTATCTAAATAAAGTATTTATGAAGGAATGTTTTTCTGTAAATGGAAGTCACTCAATTTTGAGTCGGTTTGGGAAAAAGTCGCTTTGTACCGGGGCCAAAAAAAAATAAAAAATAAAAAGGTTCAATTGGCTCTGTATAGGACTTAACAGCGGAAGTCATCAGTCCTCTAGAACTTAGATCTACTTAAACCTAACTAACCTAAGGACATCACACACATCCATGCCCGAGGGAGGATTCGAACCTGCGACCGTAGCTGTCGCGCGGTTCCAGGCTGAAGCGCCTAGAACCGCTCGTCCACTCCGGCCGGCGTACTAGCGTCACTTTTACGTAATGGTAAACGCACGTTTGTTGATTGAACTACCAGAAGTGCTGTGGGGATAATTATTAGTTTTGCAGTGGGACTGAACAAAGAGCAGTGGCCACTCCGGTACGTATCAAAGACTTAGCCGCGTTTTAGACTACAGAGTGACAGCTGTTCTTAAGACATTTTGAAGTTGAGCTCACTGTGTCTATATTGGGTCATTGTATGAAAGCACAAAATTTGCACCCCAATTAGTCAATATTTAATGTATTATTATTCAAAGTCTGTTACATAAAATATTGGAAGAATTTCACATCCCATCCAAACACATCAGATTAAGGGGAGGTTTACTATATTTTGTTTCAAAAATGCGATTTTTTTTAAACTGCATTTTTGGATCCATAAAAGTTTTTAGAATCTACCCCTGAAACAGTTTTTCTGAATACGGAAAGGAAATGATTGTTATTCGCGGCTGAACAAAAAAATTCACCTGCCTGAAATTGGCCTTTTCCACGCACCAGTTTTTTTTCTTTCGGAGGACGAGTTATTGTACCGGTGCTTGGGAGGAAACACACAAAATTCCAATGAAAGTTTGAACGCGTATGTTTGGAAGTTAGTCCCCATGCATTTGCATTCTGGTGCGAAGAATGTCGGGGTTGCGACTTACCTGTCAGTGAGCAGCTTGAACAAAGAGTATTCGGCAATTCTGAAGACCTAGACAACGATGGACGTCACCCTGGAACTCTATTCGACGCAGTTCGCCAAGCATTCGGTCGACCGCCGGATTCAAGCGGCCGAAAACCACTTGTTACCAGCCGTACGAGAGGTTCTGGAGCACCGCAGGATGTCCCAGATCGAGCAGAACCCCTCTTTGAGGAAGAGGAAGGACTAGTTTATGGACCCGCAATAGCAGATTGAACGTAAGTTGTATAATATTGCATTATATGTAGTCAAAACTTCAAACGCGTTTTTCTCGAAATGACATTTTTTTTTAATCGCGCGGTATGGTAACCTCAAATCTACTGAACCGATTGGCATGATTTTATGTTTCCGATGAAGCTAACTAAATTGTCTAGGAGTTGTACCACTTTTATTCCTATCCTTTAACTATAAACATTTTTACATGGCCGATGATGTCGAAAAATCGATGAAAAAATCCTATTTTGTTTCAAATGGCTGCCACTTTGTTTCCTGTGGTCCAAATAGCTTAAGCGAGGTACAACTCCTAAAGAACTTCGCTAACGCCACTCAATTTTGTTTCAGACAAACCGGCTGACCTGTGACATACCGCGCGTGGAGGTCTACATCGAAATTTTATTTCGTTCCGACGGCACTTCTGCTTTCTCTCTCCGACATTTCCGGTCGAAAAAATTCCACTTTCTAGAGGAAATATCAATAAATATTTGACTAATTTTAACATTGATATCTATAACACATCCGAAGAAAAAAATTCTCAAAGAACGTGCTTTTTTCAGGCTAAAGATAGTAAACCTCCCCTTAATTGCTGTACTCTCAATCAACTTGTCAAGTACGGTTCGGCAACCAGATATCGCCACCATTCATGATAAGAGATGGATCGAGACAAGGACATACATTTGTGCCAATACTATTCAACTTGGCCTTGGAAAAAGTAATCCGTTATAGTGATAGAATCAGAGGAACTAAGGTGGTGGGAGCAGACACAATTCTGGTACTTTCTGACGATATTGTGATTCTTGGTGGTCTGATACTTCCAGATTTCTCCACAATGTGAAGGAAATAGTGCTAGTGGTGACTGAGAATAAAACCAAATAAATCGTTATATCACGCCGTCAAGCCCTCCTTCCTTTTATTGTTGTAGATGGTTATACCATTGAACGCGTTCTAGAGTTCAAGTATCTGTATTCCCAACTGTGTAAGTAAAGTTAAATGACGAACGAAATGCATCAACGGATAATAAAACCCAATCATACGTTCTTTAGTCTGAATAGTTTATTCAACTTACCACTGAAAGAAAAATAAGTTCCAGCTGTACGTGACACTAGGACGGTACTTTTGTATGGTTATGAAACCTGGCTGACATCAGCAATAACTGAAGACGTAATTTACTAAAGGAAACGAAGATCAAAAGAAGTACTGTACCAGCAGCTTTGAAAGCCAAATATCGGCTGAATTTTAGGGTACAGAGGGCCACAGCCTTCGAGCTCGTAGATCCTTCCGATACCGAGTCATCAGTTCTGAACCTACTGAAAAATGCTCAAGTGGACGTCCAAACAGACGACTAAAGGATTGAATTGTAACAATCTAGAGGTAGAGTGACTTTGGTGGAAGACGAAGCGAGGGAACGACGACGATGGACTGCCGTCTGTAGTAGATATCTCATGTGTTGTGACAGACAGACCTACATTTTATGTGTTTTTTTTAATGTGTTCTTTTATAATGTTTTATAGAGTGCCGTTTTTGTCCGTTTGTAGCGTGGTTATTTCATTTATTTTCTGCTGTAGGCCTTAAATGAGCTTTAAATGTAATAAATGATGACGATAATGATGATTAGAAGAAACGTTTCAAAGTATATTATCTCACCTTCGGGCTAATTTTGTCATATAACAGCTGAGAGTGTACGTCGTAATTGATGCTGTGTGTCTGTCATCGCATAGCCATTGAAAACGTCACCTTCTGTCAAAGCTAAGCTGTTCCATAAAACAAATCGTAGCGGACAGTATGTACATCATGATGAGGTATTAACCCTCAAAATGTGGCTTTAAACTCCAGCAGGGATTGAACATATATATATTGAAACACCGTGAGAAATCCGTGCATCAATATAATTGCAGATGTGAGGCAAGCCTGCTGGTTGCACTGTTGTATGTGATCACCAACAGCGTCTGTACATGTCCTGAATACATTTCCAGGGTCAGCCGTAGTCAGAGCACTGCTGTATGTGGTTGTGGGTGGGCACGTTATTGTTGGTGTTCGCATGAAGAGTGCTCCCGTATCCAACGGAATCGAAGGGCAACGGATTCGAAGAGTAATTTTTTTTTCATTGTCACTAAAGTTCACCATCAGCTGTATACTTGAAGATATTTTATTTGATTATGAAATTTGC
This sequence comes from Schistocerca cancellata, assembly GCF_023864275.1. Classification (NCBI taxonomy): domain Eukaryota; kingdom Metazoa; phylum Arthropoda; class Insecta; order Orthoptera; family Acrididae; genus Schistocerca; species Schistocerca cancellata. The sequence goes on from NC_064627.1 coordinate 627,985,700, forward strand.
CAGTTTCGGCATTTCATTTTGCCATCTTCAGGCTCCATACGCTTTTATCCAAATATACGAACTTGTCACACAGCGCCATAAATTACTGGATATGATGAATTTCAATCTTAATGCAATTGCTTCATACGAAGACGTGACGTTGTTGTCACAGTGTAAGTGTCACGATGATCTATCCATTGGCAAAAGATTCCAGACTAGTCCCCCATCGGATCTCTTGAAGAGGGGGGGGGGGGAGAGAGACTGCCGATGGGGAGGTGACCATGAGAAAAAGATTGAATGACCAACGGAAGGATAACGTTCTTCGAGCCAGAGCCTTGAAAGTAGTAAAGAAGCTAGAAAATTTGGAAAGCGAATTGCAAGGTGTACGAAATTCTGTAATAAATGGGGATAAGGTATAGATAAGATGGTTAGCGTACTATATACAGGAACAAAGACGTCCGGTAAGTGGCGTAAACTAAGGCTGTTTTACTTGACGTAAACAACCGCCTCCGGGTCCTTCTGCCTGTACACCTGTAAGAACATAGGGTGACATGAACTACCGCGAATCTGTTGAATTGTAATGAAAATCCACTGAAGATGGCTATTTATATCCGAAATCTAGACCTGCAAGAATAATAAAAACTAACGGAATTCCGACTGACTATTGTGTGCTTCTCCTCACTTATAGTCTACGGTCGCTGAGTATTACGGTTCATGTTGGGATCAAAGTTGATTAAAGAGGAATTTTTTCCATTCTCTGCTCCAAGGATCAGAATGAACTGTTTGGATCCATCATAAACTAGCAATTCTGTTCAATGAAATAACAGGAGAGCTCTTTATAGCGTGAAGTGACTACCGATTAAGAATAAATAATTGAAAGAGGATTATCATTTTCGGCGTATGTCTTACAAGCAATCTAAACCTCCCAAATTACTCTGCAGGTTGTACATCATCCCTTATGCAATCACATGGAAGGCAGTATAGGAAGATCGATGGATCGATGAAGGCAACTTGTGAGAGAAAGAGAAACAGTCTACTAATCCGTAAGAACAGCCCCGACAGTAACAACAACGTAAAAGTCGCGCCCATTGCAACATAAAACATAGAGCTTGTATGGAGACTCGTCACATACTCAAATCTCGAGCCACTAGAGGGAAACAAGTCAGCCTACCTCAAAAGAATGCTACACGTTTCAAACTACACTCAGAACAGAATAATCTAAATCGTGTAAGCAGCAACCCTCTTCATCGAAAACCTGATAGCAGCTCATAATGTGATCCATAATGCACAACGCTCCTGGAAGACGGGCAGAAAAGAGCAAGATACATAGGTCACAGACTCTTCAGCGACCCCTCGATGACAAGTAGCGAATGGAGGCAATACAACGTTCAGATGCGTCAACTGTACGCAAGGGTAGCAAGCCCATGGACTACATCGCTGAACATCCCTACCAAGAAATATCACAACCCTACCCACAGTTGTCGGTGCATCATATGCAGAGAACCTTACAATACGAGCACATGTGACATCATCGAGTGTAAAAGAAAGAACAATGGCACTGTCTTACTATTCAAGGAACTATAGTTTGCTAATTAACAACTTTTACATATTGTTTTCAACAAACACCTTATAAAGAAAAAACTTCCAATAAAACTTTGCAAAAAAATAAATAAACCATCCGAAAATTTTGCTCGTTAATGGGGCATGGAAAGCGTTTCAACTTCATTGATTTAATTGTCAGACAATGTCACAAACCAAGTTAAAAGCATACTGCATTTGTTTGTGAGTATATAGCGAAAAGTCGATAATTTGATCGACATAGTGCCTTTTTTCCTCTATCTGATAAATGAGCGAGTAGTTCTAAAACAAACTGTATTATTTCCAGTTAGATATCCTAGTAGGCTGAAAGTGGAGCAGAGGGAATCCCAACCGGAAATATTTCGAAGAGAATTTACGGCTCGGTATTCGCCTGATAACCAAAGGTAACCTCACGAAAATAACTGTCGTAACTGGGGAATTGGGATTTTTAATTTATTTGTAAGGCAGTGTTATCAAATGCCCCAAACAACACTTAAAAATTTGTATGCGTTGCGTTTGTGCACGTGTGTACGTAATGCATCCAACATAATGAAAAAAATAAAATGATAAAGTGAGATTTTGAACGTAAATCGTACGAGAGATGGGGTCCATCACACTGACGATAGCGAGAGCTTAAGATAGTGATGAACAGACAGAAGTTTTGCATCAGTATTCATGTTGAAATCCTGGTGTGTCCTCTAAACAGCAGTTTACATGCATTCTCAAATCCTTCTGAGAGCCAGATTCAGATCCCTCATTAGAGAGTGGAAAATCCTGGTGGCGCACCACCACGTTAATATTAAATTTCAATGCAATAAATGATTTGCTTAACAAAAGCGGTGGAAATCTGACTCCGTAAAAGAAAGATTAGACGCAGGTTCATCTTGTGAAAGACATAATTGTACATCTGACAGCACGCTCATGTCACGTGATAATCACGTCACTAAACCGTTCACTTCCAACAGCTTTATTAGCTGGAACACATAAACTCAAACTTCTAATAATTTTAGTAAGGGGAGTGGACCACCTCGAAAATAAATGAAAATTTATTTACGTTGATTAAGTTTGTTATTAAAACTAATGTACAGAGAAAAAAATCATACAGAATCTTTGCGGCTGGTATTCTGAGACAACAGGATAGCGCTAATTCACTACGTTGTTTTTAAAAGCATTAAAGCATACCCAGTCGTCAGGCCACAAGTGGCCCATCGGGATCATCCGACGGCTGTGTCATCCTCATTGAGGATGCAGATAGGAGGCGAATGTGGTCAGCACATGCTCTCCCGGTCGTTATGATGTTTTTCTTTGATCGTAGCCGCTACTATTCGGTCGAGTAGCTCCCTAATTGGCGTCACGAGGCTGAGTGCACCCCGAAAAAATGGCAACAGCGCATGGCGGCAAGGATGGTAACCCATCCAAGAGCCGGACACGCCCAACAGCACTTATCTTCGGTGATCTGACGGGAACCGGTGTATCCACTGCGGTATGGCCGTTGGTATTACAGAGCATAAGATGAACGAAAATGAAGCATAGACTTGCTTAATTTCACACACAGAAATTCTGCTGTAAACTCATAATGATCCTGAAGACTGAAGGACATTTAAGCCTAAACCTTTCGATCTGATAGTAAGGCAAGGGAATCAAAGTTGGGAGAACTGGAGAAGATATATTTAGTGCAGGCATTAATCTTATAACCAAGGGAAATCTCCCAAAGAACGTTGATCAGATCCATGGAACGGAAACCAATTCTGCTATGATACGTCCTACGAAAAGATTGTGAAAGAGACTGCATTTTCGTGTATTAGTTAATTAAATCGGTGACTTGATCGACATGAAAAAGTGTAGCTGATGTGGTTGTATGCGTGAATATACAGGAGACTGACAAAAATATGGGAATATCGGAAACACATTTCTATGCTTACAAAGCGCTGGAAAACCTTTGCAGATAAAAACAGCATTCAGTCGACTTGGAATAAATAAACACAGGTCCTGTATGGTTTTCAAGGAAGCCTTACACCATTCTTCCTGCCAAATACTGGCACGTTCAGGTAACAACGATGGAGGTGGCTAACGATCCCGCACCCTTCTCTCCAAAGTAGACAATTAAATGCCTGATAATATTGAGATCTTGTGACTATGATGGTCCATTAATTTTCATGCTCATGAAACCAATCCTGAACGGTGGGAGCTCTCTGAACAGGGATCCTGTCACCATTAAAGAACAAATGTTGTACCATGGGATGGTCCTTATCAGGTAAAATTGTCACGTGATCTTTGGCAGTAAGTTGACCTTTCAGAGGGCCCCATAAAGTGGCATAATATAGCTACCTATAGCTTCAGCGAATCACCACCGTGTTTCACTCTTGAGAGGTAAGATCGGCCAGAAGCTGGAAGCAAGTGGCACAACAATCATCCAACCAAACGAGATCCTTCCATTGTCCATAACGGTGCGGGGTAGCCGCGCAGATTGAGGCGCCTTGCCACAGTTCGTGCGGCTCCCCCCGTCAGAGGTTCCAGTTCTACCTCGGGCATGGGAGTGTGTGTTGTCCTTAGCGTAAGTTAGTTTAAGATAAATGAAATAATGTGTAAGCCTAGGGTCCAATGACCTCAGCAATTTCGTCCCATAGGAACATACCACAAAATTGCTCCATAATGCAGGTTTCATAGTTTCGGCACCATGTTTTCCTATTACGGCTATTTGCATCACTGATGATTGAGTTCGTCCTGCAAGTACCTGCTTCTGGAGCTCCCTCCATGTTGTTTCGATGCTGACGGGGTTCGCAAGTGAAACATGCAGTTGTGCAGTGACTCTTCCAGTTGTAGTCTTATTTTTCGGCAAAATCCTCTTCAGTGGCCTTCTGTTACACTCACACAACATTGAGGGTTGGGGTTGTTTGGAGGAAGAGATGAAACAGCGAGATCATCGTTCTCATTGGATTAGGGAACGATGGGGAAGGAAGTCGGCCGTGCCCTTTCAAAGGAACCCTCCCGGCATTTGCCCACAACATTGACTTTCTTCCGTATTGTGACTTAGCGGATGACGTTTTCCAGTATTCCCTCTATGCGATACAAATCTTCGAATCAGAGCCTCTTGAAACACCAAACACTTCAGCTACCTTGGCTACGAAAGCATCACCATACAAACTATAACAATTTGCCCCCATTCGAATGCATTGAGTTCGGAAATAATGGGTTCACAATTACACAGAACAATGCTCTGAGCACGACTGACACTCACAAAATATTGAGGATATTGGACAGGCGCTGTTCGTGATCAAACACAACGCTGCATCTTGCAGGTTTCGCTAGTACCTGCATTTGTGTTTAAGCAAGCTTATTTCGCAGTGTTTCCACATTCTTTTCCATCCTCCCGTACTTTGTAATGTCATGAGCGACTGCGAAAGCGTGATATAAACTGCGGTCTATTTTCTAACAAATACCTTTCTGTTTTATCACTGTTTGGAAAACGGTGTATGGCCATGTATAAACATTCGTGAAGCGTTAGGTGCGTCCACGCTGCACACATAGCACCGAAATATACTTCCTGGATGACCCTGTAAATCTGCGCCCCTATTTTGCACGTTGAGCGTATTCTATTTGGTGCTGTCGACCTCATTGCACAGTTTACGCAGATATTTTCTGCTGCGGAAATATTTCAGCGGACTGTCGCTTTAAGCATTCCTCTTGTCGGAAAGGAAACAAATGAAACGAGCAGTACATTTGCGACTGCACCAATACTTCACGCTGGCCGGTGTGTCCCCTAGCGCAGAACGCCAGCGAGCAACAGCCTCCCTGGCGGCGCAAGACGCCGCGTACTTTAAATCACGAGCTGGCCCGTCCCTATTAGTGTGCCCAGGTTCGACCGCCGGCTCGCATTTCGCGCCGCGAGGAGTGGACTGCGTGGGGCGTGATGGATCGACTCATAAACAACGGCGCCGTGCAGGAATAATAGCGCACTGCTTATTTAAATGGGACGCGCTACGTTATCTGGCAAGTCCAGTTGTCAGCCGGCGCCGCGGAATAACTCAGTCTGAATGTGGGCGGCACTCTGTAATGGGCTCGGCGTGGAGAAAGTGTCCGCTTAAAAGCCGGTAAATTGCGGTGGCACTGTCTTCATCTACCGGGGACAGTCATAAAGTCAAAAGTACTCCTCAGCTTGCCAACGAATAGCGCTTCTCCATCTTTAGTACTGCAATTACTTGCAGACTCAGCACTACGGAGCTGGGTAGTCAATTTGCATGTGATCGCTACTAGCGGCAGTTCTGTCTGCAGGAAACTAACTTCGAGAGGAAGGGGTTGGAGTGGTAAATAGACTGCCCAAGGCATGTCAGGCCATTCCACATTTTAGAGATATTACGAAGAGGCGATATACACTCCTGGAAATTGAAATAAGAACACCGTGATTTCATTGTCCCAGGAAGGGGAAACTTTATTGACACATTCCTGGGGTCAGATACATCACATGATCACACTGACAGAACCACAGGCACATACACACAGGCAACAGAGCATGCACAATGTCGGCACTAGTACAGTGTATATCCACCTTTCGCAGCAATGCAGGCTGCTATTCTCCCATGGAGACGATCGTAGAGATGCTGGATGTAGTTCTGTGGAACGGCTTGCCATGCCATTTCCACCTGGCGCCTCAGTTGGACCAGCGTTCGTGCTGGACGTGCAGACCGCGTGAGACGACGCATCATCCAGTCCCAAACATGCTCAATGGGGGACAGATCCGGAGATCTTGCTGGCCAGGGTAGTTGACTTACACCTTCTAGAGCACGTTGGGTGGCACGGGATACATGCGGACGTGCATTGTCCTGTTGGAACAGCAAGTTCCCTTGCCGGTCTAGGAATGGTAGAACGATGGGTTCGATGACGGTTTGGATGTACCGTGCACTATTCAGTGTCCCCTCGACGATCACCAGTGGTGTACGGCCAGTGTAGGAGATCGCTCCCCACACCATGATGCCGGGTGTTGGCCCTGTGTGCCTCGGTCGTATGCAGTCCTGATTGTGGCGCTCACCTGCACGGCGCCAAACATGCATACGACCATCATTGGCACCAAGGCAGAAGCGACTCTCATCGCTGAAGACGACACGTCTCCATTCGTCCCTCCATTCACGCCTGTCGCGACACCACTGGAGGCGGGCTGCACGATGTTGGGGCGTGAGCGGAAGACAGCCTAACGGTGTGCGGGACCGTAGCCCAGCTTCATGGAGACGGTTGCGAATGGTCCTCGCCGATACCCCAGGAGCAACAGTGTCCCTAATTTGCTGGGAAGTGGCGGTGCGGTCCCGTACGGCACTGCGTAGGATCCTACGGTCTTGGCGTGCATCCGTGCGTCGCTGCGGTCCGGTCCCAGGTCGACGGGCACGTGCACCTTCCGCCGACCACTGGCGACAACATCGATGTACTGTGGAGACCTCACGCCCCACGTGTTGAGCAATTCGGCGGTACGTCCACCCGGCCTCCCGCATGCCCACTATACGCCGTCGCTCAAAGTCCGTCAACTGCACATACGGTTCACGTCCACGCTGTCGCGGCATGCTACCAGTGTTAAAGACTGCGATGGAGCTCCGTATGCCACGGCAAACTGGCTGACACTGACGGCGACGGTGCACAAATGCTGCGCAGCTAGCGCCATTCGACGGCCAACACCGCGGTTCCTGGTGTGTCCGCTGTGCCGTGCGTGTGATCATTGCTTGTACAGCCCTCTCGCAGTGTCCGGAGCAAGTATGGTGGGTCTGACACACCGGTGTCAATGTGTTCTTTTTTCCATTTCCAGGAGTGTAAAATAGTAATAAAGTGTACCTGGAGCTTGTTCTCATCCTCAAAACACGTTGAGGCTGTGGACTCCACAAAAATAAAATTTTAAGATATAAATTGAGGTGGACGCTGAAAGTGCATGGAAGACGTATTTGTTGGAAGGGTTCTTGGGAAGTAAAGAAATACCATAAGCAAGAATCTCATGTCTGAGATTCTGCTGTGTTTCTTGAGCATTTGGTCTCTTTATCGAAGCACGCGTGGTAGCAACCCTCGAATGATTTAAGAGACTCTCTGCTAGGACCGTAAGAAATCTGAACTGCCAGTAGGAGAAATTAACAGAGTTGTTCCGAGAAATTTAAAGTACTTCTTTGGAGAAAGACGTCGTACTTCTCGAGTAAACCTTCGGGAAAAATTTGAAGAACTGGTATCTGAGGCAGGTCGTGCAGCACTTTGCCCGACAACTCTCTCTCCCCATGTTGGGATCATCAGAATAAAAGGAATTTGGCTGCATATAGAGGGATGCACACATCCATTTGCCTTCGACCAATAATCAAATGGATTTTGGCAGAAAATCGTTGAACAACGCTTCACAGCACCCCCGTAAAGCGGTCTGAGAAGTGTGTATGTAAATGGAAACGTACAACATCATCTAAACTGCCCAGTTAAAAGTATTGCAGATAAGTATGAATTGTTGGCTACGACTTAAAAACGCATTCCCTATATCCTGTCGGTTGGAATATCAATCAACAAAATCAGAAAAGGCATAATTTTTGCGTGCAGCTCTTACGTTTTTATTTTGCCATACTATGATCAAAAATACCTTATGTAGTTAGAATAATAACGCAGCAGAAACTTAAAAAATATTTTTTCTCTACCATAGCAAATGTATAGTATAGATTAGCTCAGTCATTAAAGACCGGAAAAGGTCGAACACAGGAAAAATTCAGCTAATTCTCGAGTGGTCGAGATGATTCACTTAAACAACAAGAGTCCATCATTTTGCACTGAATTCAAATTACTCGTTGTTTCACAGCTGGCGGTTTTATCTACATTCGAGCTGAATCTCCGTCAGTCGCCTGTGTTGATGGCCACACGTAGGCAATAACTGCAACTTATTTTCGTCCGCTCTTTAATCTGGTATCCAAAATCAGTCCCGCGACAGGTTACGTAGTTATAATGGTTTTATGTTAATTATCTCTACCATCGTTTCATGGGTAAGGACCTTTCCTTAGCAATTATGTGTCATTTTTACTTATACGAGGGTTATCCCAAAAGTAAGGTCTTCTATTTTTTTATAAGTACATAGACCTGTTTCTTTCTACAATAGTTTACATCAGTAAACAGCTTGAACATTTAGCTTATTTTTCGACATAATCACTATTCCTGTCGATGGATTTTTGTAGACGCTGCGGCAGTTTTTGTATGCCCATGTCATACTAGCTCGCCGCCATGCTGTTTAGTAAGCTATGAACATCTTCTTTCACCTCGTCGTCGGAGCTGAATCGCTTTCCGGCCAAATGTTCTTTTAACCTAGGGAACAGGTGAAAGTCAGGAATATAGTGTGGGTGGGTTATTATGGTCCACTGAAACTGTTGCAGGAGAGCGACGCCTTGCTGAGCGATGTGTGGGCGAGCGTTGTCATGGAGAATGTGTACGCCCTTGCTCAACATTACTCTTCTCCGGTTCTGAATTGCCCGTTTGAGTTTTTTCAGAGTGTCACAGTACCTGTCAGCGTTAATTGTGGTTCCAGTGATTCAGCTCCGACGACGAGGTGAAAGAAGAGGTTCATAACTTTCTGAACAGCATGGCGGCGAGCTGGTATGTCATGGGCATACAAAAACTGCCACAGCGTCTACAAAAATGTGTCGACAGAGATGGTGATTACGTCGAAAAATAGCTAAATGTTCAAGCTGTAAACTAATGCAAACCATTGTAGAAATAAACAGGTCTATGTGCTTATAAAAAATAGGAGACCTTACTTTTGTTTAACCCTCGTACTTTTAAAGCTCCTTTCTAAAAAGTGTTGTTGAAGGAGGAAACTAAAAGGCTTCTAAATAAAGATTCTGATGGTATCGAGCAAACACTAGTTAGTGATCATAACAGTGAATCAGAAATATAAGTTCGCCCTTTATATGTCTTGAGGAAGAAATGGAAATCTGTGGTAAGTTCCTATGGGACCAAACTGCTGAGGTTGTCGGTCACTAACGTTATACACTGATTAATCTAACTTAAACTAACTTATGCTAAGAACAACATTAACGCACATGCCCGAAGAAGGACTCGGACCCCCAACGGGAGGAGCACCGCGAACCGTGGCAAGGCGCCTTGACGGCACGGCTAACCCACGCGGCATTTGAAGAAGAGGAAACGCAACTTAGTGAAGGAGAATAAGACAATATTGACGACAATTTTGATTTTGTTTGTGGATATGTTGTTGGTAAAGATGGTAAAACTAAGTGACCGAAGGAAAGTGTACATTCTTACTGATAAAAAGAGGTCCCCTTCGGGTATTACACAGAAAGTGACAGCATTCAACAGGGTTTTTAGTGAGGACATGATTAATTCACTTACGGAAGACACCTGGAATCACAAGCAACTATTCTAGAGATAGAGGTAAAGACTGCTTCCAGGGATGATATCTGGGCTCTCATTGCAACCCTTGTTTTGTGTGGTTGAGTGGTGGAAATAAAAGATTGCTGAAGAACTTTGGAGTAAAGATTGCTTTGTTGTGACGAATTTTAGAGCTTATATGTCATCTGTATGGTCCTAATTTTTCCTCAGACGTGTAAGATTTTGTGATTAATTGACAAGAGCACAAATATGTGAGAAAGATAAATTAGCAATAATCAGGTCATATTTTGATACATTTACCATTAATTGTAAGGAGAGTTAGCAACTGTAGATGAGATGCTGACACATTTTAAAGGAAGACGTTCATTCATTCAATACACATCAAACAAATCAGGCAATGGCCTGAAATTCTTTGCTGTTTGTGATGCCAAAACGTTCAATACAGCATCAGTTGATCTGTACTGACGAAAACAACCAGGTGAACGACATAGTGAATCAAATAAACCATATGATACTCTATACGGTCTGGAACAATCTTTGAAAGGACCTAATCGGAGTCTTATATCTGATAATTCATGTAACCTGACAGTTATAAACTGGCAATCTCACTATTGAAGGGAAATAACACTTGCATTGGAACTCTGAAGAAAAAAGAGAAGCCCTCCGGAATTCGAAGCACTGATGTCCAGAAATAAAACCTCCTTGTTCTGGTTTCCACCATCCGTGCCTCGAGTAACAATAAGATGCTCAAATATTTTCGAAATAGCTATCCTAACAACTTGTGGAAGTTCATTTAGTTACAAGATGCCACATTCCAAAGCTTCCACATGACCTAAAAATATTCTTACGCGTTATAAATTGGAAGGAGCTCGAGAACTGAAAGCCTTTCGAACAAAAAGAAAGTCATTGCGTTGTATGTGGCAGGAAAAAGATTTTTTTTACCATAATTCGTTTTTTTGTGCGTGAGATGTTTGTAGCCGGCCGCGGTGGCCTTGCGGTTCAAGGCGCTTCAGTCCAGAATCGCGCGACTGCTACGGTCACAGGTTCGAATCCTGCCTCGGGCATGGATGTGTGTGATGTCCATAGGTTAGTTAGGTTTAAGTAGTTCCAAGTTCTAGGAGACTGATGACCTCAGATGTTAAGTCCTATAGTTCTCAGAGCCATTTGGACCATTTTTTTAAGATGTTTGTATGCAAGAAGCATTATCCCATGTCTGTGAAAAGTGCGATGTATATCTTGGAGGAACAGCATGAGTGAGCTCTCTTTGTACGTGACTGACACGTTGCGAATGTGCGGGATCGATATTATACGTCAGTGCATCTTTTCTTTACTGACGAGACCGCGTTTACATACCGTGTCCACACGGGGGTGGGGGTCGAGTTCGCACAGTGTTTCGTGTGTTGGAGTGGCTTGTAGTGCTACAACGATGAAAATTAATATTACGACGATGTCAAACCTTATTTTCATTATTTAAAGAAGTATTCATGATATTAAAAATGTAATTATAATTTTATTATTTTCATTTTTGTGCTCAGTGTATCAAAGACTTTCTAGTGCACGGAATAAATTAGCATTGTTTGTACTACGAAACTATATATGATTGTTAAGGGTTAAGCATGTAATAATTGGATGTAAGACATTTTGTTGAGTCTGAATTTTGTTCTCGTACTGGTCGGTAGAGAAGGAAAAGTTCCTTAATAGATGTGAAGGTATAAAGGCTGTAAAAAGGAGAGGGAGAGAAGGTAAATAAGAGTTATTCAAAACAAATATCTCTAAAGTGTAACGTCTTGTGATTTCCTATAACTAAAAATTGCAAGGCCTAATCTGAGCGTGTCCTGAATAACTGCGAATAACATTTATGTTATCATATATTTTCTCCGTTTGTGATTCGCATGTTTCTTTTTGTTACGCGACGTGTTATGAATATTTTCATTATACGCGCAAAAGTGCACACAGCTTTAATCGAACCTGCATCTTTCGGAAACGATAACTTTTAATCAGTATAATTACGCGAATACCGTCTAAATCGCAACCGTGATCGCAAAAGTGTTTCCTGGACCAAATAATTCTTATAAAATGTGTATTCCCCAAAGCGAGCAGCATTGCACTATCGCTGACTCGCAACAATCGAAAGAGTAAAAACAGTGCTTACATAAAATTTCCAACTTTCAGTAATTATTATTATCACATTAAATAAATAATTGACAGGACTAGCTTGTACGTGTGTGCTAATGTGTGTTTTTTCTATTTGTTTCATACTGTAATGAGCGGAAATCTACGACGACCCTAAGCACGATATTTTTGCTGTACCATTCCATCCCAGCAGCAGCAGAACGAAGCACTGCATAAGGTAGGCACAACATCTTCTTCAACCTGGTGAAAAAAAAAAAACGAAACAGAAAAATGTTCACATTTTGAGAAGTTTCTTTTTTTTTTTTTTTTTTTTTTGGTATGTTACAATTCAGCATCACCGGTCTATTGCGGTTTAACTGTGTTGGTGAGGCAGTAAATTTATCCACAGGGCAGTGACTGCGTCACTGCAATTTACTTTGGAGGTGTGGAGGTCCCGTACCACCCTCTGACGGTGGCAGTACTACATGAGTCAGGCAGAAAAATTTAGCGTAACGTGGGCAGCTATCATAGGAGAGTATTGGACGTAGAATGGGGGCTAGGCCCGTCAAAGGATGCGTCCGTGGTGGGCGTGCCAGACCTATCGTTAGCCATGGTCGGAATCCGATTCCTCTAGGATGGTTAGGGGAACCGGATGTCGATGCCAGCGGCGTGGAAGTGTGGTCCCAACGTGGCATAATCCATGGACAGTGTCCTGCAAGGCATCCACTTTTTCATAGAGCCGCCACGCGTTGTTGCGTATGGTCGTCTTTAGGGGGACGATATCCACTTCCTCGTGGAGAGTGACATTTCTCGTGAGTAGCGGGGCGTGAAGGCTCCACCTGAGCGCCTTGTTCTGCAGGCGCTGCAATGTCCGCATCCTGGTGACACTAATCGTGGCCCACGCAGCAGATCCATACGTCAGGGCAGGCAGGATAACTGTTCGGTAAATGCGGAGCTTGGTATGCAGGTTAAGTTCCCTACTGCGAAAGAGCGGGTACAAAGCCCTGGTTAGCTTTTGCCCCTTGTTGGTGACATACTCCGCATGACAGTGGAAGAGCAACTTGTGGTCCATCCGGACCCCGAGATAGGTGGTTGTCGGGGACCAGAGCACCTGCAGACCTGCAATAGAGATATTGCGGCGGAGGACTGGGCGCTGTTTCGTGAAGTAAACTGCCGTAGTTTTGGCGGCATTGAGAGCTATTTTGTTAATCCGGCACCTGGTGATAGTGGCGTCCACCTGTCGCTGGAGGCGGGCGACGACGGCGTCAGTAATGCGGCCAGTGGTGTATAATGCTGTGTCGTCAGCGTATTGTGCAAGGTGGCACTCGGGGATGACCGGCAAATCATTGACATAAATATTAAAAAGAATGGGAGATAGCACCGATCCTGGCGGAGTGCCTGCCGGCAATTGGCGAATGCCAGAAGGCATTCCCCTTGAGCCACTAGGAAAGTCCTACCACGGAAGAAGTCATCCACGATCTTGACATAAATATCCGGTATAGGGGTCTGTGTCAGCATCTTGTGTACGAGGTTGTCTTGTCGTAGGCGTTTTGCAAGTCCAGAAAAAGGGCAGCTGTCGACTTGGCAGTGTTGAAGCCTTTACTGATGTGTTCAGTGATCCGTAGGAACTGAAGTTCAGCAGAGAAGTGCGAAGTGAATCCAGACTGATCAGGACGGATCGTCCCAGCTGCCGCAAGAGGTTGGGAAAGTCGGTGAAGGATCAGGGATTCAAGGACCTTCGCCATAGTGTTTAGGAGGCTGATTGGCCTGTTGTTGTGGGGACTGTAGGGTCCTTGAACCTCTTGGGGATCGCAATCAGCTTGGCTTGTTTCCACTGAGGGGGGAAAAGGCCAGATGTGAGACAACGGTTTAAAATCTTGGTGAACAAGATAAGTGGTGTGCGGGGAAGGTGGCAAAGATCTTCATTTAAAATTCCGTCCAATCCAGGGGCCGACCGGCCGCGTTTCCGTCGAAGGATGCGCTGAATTTCTGCCATGGACGTAAGAAGGGTAGCGGACTGGGGTGGGCGGTTGCAGAAAGCAGCAACAGCTGTCAGGACTTCATGTTCTTCCAGTAGTTCGTTCGGAGAAAGGTCCTGGATCAGAGGGTGGTTTTGGGCCTCGAACGCATCTGCCAGCGTTTCCACAATTTGCAGGGTATCATATGACAAGCCTGCTGCTGTGCGAATAGGATGGGCAGTCGCTGGCTTAGAACGCCACAGGGTGCGAATGACAGCCCAGTCAGATTTTTGGTGGAGTAGGAAAGTGGACATCCTGTCCTCCCACTGTTCAGACCTCCATTCGGCGAGCCGGTGGCTGAATTCGCGTTGGAGGCGTCTCATTTGGCGTTTGTCCTGAGGGTCACGAAACTGCTTCCACCTCCGGCGGTAGCGGTTCTTTCGCACCTTCAGCTCTCGTAACAGAGGGGGCAAGTCGTCCAGGGGTGTTAAATTTCGAGGTGCAGTGGAGGTTGAGAGTTTCACTGCTTTCTGTATTTCGGCGGTAAGGTAATCCACAGCACGGACTATATTGGACGGTGTTGTCAAATCGAGGTCGTGTTGAGTGGTGTTATTAAGTACCCTGGCAAACTTTTTTCCAATTGGGGGGGGGGGGGGGGTCGCAGTGGAACGAACATCAAATGAAAGGGCAGCATTGGTGAGGTGCAAGAGTACTGGCTCATGGTCAGAGGCCAGTTTGTGGAGAACTTACAGTGAAAACTGAGCGGTGATGGTTTTGAAGATGGCCACATCCAGAACTTCTGGCTGGCAGTTAGTACGGACTCGGATATGGGTAGGTTCGTGGGGCCATAGACTGATAGTGCTAAAGTATCCTCCAGGTCAAGGAGGAGCCGGCCTTTGGGGTTAGACACGCGAGAATGCCAAGTTGGGAGCTTGGCATTGAGATCTGCCCCAATGATGAGCCTGTCGAAGGATGACAATGTGCGGAGGTCTGCTTCCAGCAGTGGCTTGTTTGGGCTCAAATACGCTGCTGCAAAGGTAATGGCACCAAGGCGTGTGGACATGGTAACCGCTGTGGCCTCTATGTGTTCCATTAGCTGGAGAGTCTCTTGGGTATGGAGAAGAGCTTTGTTGAGGAATACAGCTGTACCTCCACCACGGCGGTCAGGGCAGTCAGAGCAGTAACACATCATGTTGCGAAGGCGGAAATCGTCTGCCGGTTTGAGATGTGTTACTGTGACCAGTAAAACATCCACACGATAGTCATGGAGGAAGGTGTTCAATTCCGTCTTCATACGTGTTATGCCATTGGCATTAAAAATGCAAGTGACAAGATCCCGAGGGGGCTGGTGGTGGTGTGGAGGTCCATTCGCCATTACAACAATATTTGACTAAGCCCTTCCACTAGGGCGATGACCTTGGAGAGCTCGTCCTCCGACAGATGGATTTTTTGTGCAGTGTCACGAATAACAGCCCGGATGTGGGGTTTCGTGAAAAAGGAGATGACCTGGAGGATTTCGCACATGTCCACCCGAAAGGACGCATCAGTCTCCACAACTGGGGGAGGGTCGCGGGTGGTCTGCTTGCCCGTATGGCGCGCAGGTGCAGGTGTAGTAGTAGTAGGCAGAGTGGGGGTAGGGGCAGAGGGCTGAGATAGAGCCACAGATGGACTGGAGGGAGCTACAGCTGGCTCCTGTAGTTGGTGAGCAGTGAGAGCCGTCACAGAAGACAGACAATGAGGAGGAGACCGGGCTGCAGCAGCAAAGGATGTCGTTGGAGTCTGGGCAGGAAGGGGCACAGGAGCCACCGAACCATCTGGTGCCTGAGTGGCTGGTACCAGAGTGGCTGCTGAGGACAGTGCACCAGGCTGACCCCGCAAAACAGGATAGCTGGTCATGTCCTGTAGCGGTGGGGGAGGTCGATTTGTTCTCGGTTTCTTTTTGGGCGGACGAGAAGACTTCAGTGCCTTCTGGTAAACAGGGCACCCCCTCCAGGATGCCATGTGGTGGGGATCGTGCGTCGTTCCCAAACATCTGGCACAGGTAGGTTTTTCCAAAGCAGGGAGTGTGCAGTTCTCCACTAAATGTGGGCCAGCGCACTTAACACACCGCAACGGCAGGGAGCAGTAATTCCCAGTATGTCGTAAACGTTGGCATTTGCGACAGATGGCTGGCCCGTTGCGGCCCTCGTACGATTCAATCCGGACTTTCGTGTACAGTAGATACCGGATTTGGTAAATCCGCTCTATGTCCTCCCTCCGGGAAAGGGAGATGACGTGGGTAGGGCAGGGGTCAATGCCCTGGTCTGAGGATTCCTCTTGTTATACTGGTGGACCAAAGGATCTTCCAGATCGAGTCGAAGCAGTTCCTTCTTGACCTCCTATGCCGTAATCTCTGGTGGCAAGTCCTTGATGACGATTTTGGTGCGGCGATTACCCGACGTCTGGTGGGTAAAGCAAGGCATCGCCTTTGATTTTACGAAATCGAGAATGTTAAGATAGTCGTTCGTACTGCCAAGCAGGTATTTCACAAGATCTTTTTGGTAAACAGCTCTCAATTGGCCGACAATGAGCCGCTGGAGCTCAGTGTTCAGTTTCGTATAATTAGTGACATTATATACCACCATGGGGGGGTATCTTCTCTTTCTTCAGAGGGCTTGACGGGATCTCTTGAGAAGGAGGGTCGGGGGCATGAGCCATTTCCTCATCCACAGGACCATCCGGTGCGGCGTCCCCTGGCAGGGGGGTATCGGAACACGATTCGCTGCTACCACAGCCCGCGTGGGTGGAGGGGAGTCTGGAGCGACGGCCAGAGGACTTTCCGACTGGGGCAGGGTGTCCAGAAGACTCGCCACGGTGGCGGGACGGCGTAGAAAGAGGTGCAGGTACAGCTGGGTGATGGTCAGACAGAGCCGATGTGTTCGCCGCCTCACTAGGAGAAAGATCAATTACTAGGCGGTCAGGTGAATCGTCGGACGACGACGACGACGCGGATGAACGGACCCTGACACGCGACGGTGGACGGTCTTCATGATGATCGTTTTCAGTGCTGGTGGTGTCCACCGGTGATTTGTGGCGGTTGGCGCGATTCAAGCGATCCTTCGCCCGTTGCGAGGTGGGCGGAGCGTTGTGCGCGACGGGAGGCCGGGACGAGCGGCGTTTCCGCCACGGTTCTCCCCGAAGGGCGGCGGTGCAAGAGTCGGAGGGTCGCGAAGGGTGCTCCGCGAGCTTCTCCATACTGGACACGTGTTCGCCTGAAATGGCCAGGGGCCCGGCACGAGAGGACTACGCACATCAAAAACTTCCCAGCTATCCTGGGGTAATTACTACTAAGACATCAACGCCGAAATAGCAGGTACGTTGCAAAAACTCCAACGATACGACATGGTAACGCACTCGTATTAGATAACACTTTTAGAGATCAACCCAAAGCACGCTAGTTGAGAGTGTGTCCTTTTAGGAAGCTATGACAGTCTACTATATTTAAATAACTGCGAGAAGGATCAGTAAAATACAGCATCAAGTGTTTTCAGTAGAGGTTAACCGAACGAGATTGGAACTGAATTTTAATCAAACGAAAGTGAACATTTTTAGTACTGATTCCAATCTGGTGCAGTGTAGTAATTATTTTATGTTTTGTGTGACGGAATAATTGATGTGTTTCGTGTGACGTTTTCCCGATTAGACTTGCACCCAGACATTTGCAAACATGGTGAAAACAATGCGACGTGTAAGAGAAGCTACACAGCAGGAAGTAACTGTAGAACATTCAGAGGAGGAAGGAATAACTAGTGATGTAGAAATTGATAATATTTTTTCAGATCAGACAGAGAATATAGAACAGGACACTAATATTAAAGTCAGTGACCTACCTGCTGTAGAACACTCAGGCAGAATACAGACGGTAGTTCAAGTGCATACAGAAGCAGAACCACACGAAACACCAGTTACAGTCGATTTACCACCGGTAGAGCCAACACAAACAGTAATGGATCCATTTTCTCTCTTAATGATGAAAATGGAACAAATGTTTAAAACACAGGAACAATCACAGATACAGCGTGAACAAGAAACTGCTAAACAGCTTGCAACTTAGATTAATAATTACTTAGATATACGTATTAGCAGAGTAGATGAACGGATTAGGACCTTGGATGAACGCATCAGTCAATTAGACGAGCGTACTCAGTTAAGCTTTTCACAGTTCTCAAAAGAGATAGATCAAAAGCTTGAAAACCGGTTAAAAGAACACGATCGCCAGCTGCGACAGCAAATAGATGCCCAGTTGTCTGCTATATAGAACAACATTTCAAGTATGCAACAAACATACAATGACTTACCACAGAACGTAAAGCAAGTAATCCAGGATGTGGACAAATTACAACAAACACACACTTCTTTGGAAGCAGAAATACGCAACATAAGTACACGTATAGAAAACCTTACGGTTGATAATCAAAACGTAATAGAACAGAAATGCAAAGAACAAGAAGAACGCGTTGTGACCACATTCAACACATGGCTAAATGACAGAGACAAACAAATTAGTACTGTTATACAGAAGGAACTAACTGTGATGTTACAACGAGCAGGAACACAACTGATACATGAAAACAACACAAAGATTCAAAAACTCCAGACTGAATTACAAAACGTGCAGAAAGTGCTTAATGAAACACGTATGCAAACATCTCATAACAGTTCACCGGAATGTGTTAGCATCACAGATACACACCCTGATCGCCCGCATCTCGTGGTCGTGCGGTAGCGTTCTCGCTTCCCACGCCCGGGTTCCCGGGTTCGATTCCCGGCGGGGTCAGGGATTTTCTCTGCCTCGTGATGGCTGGGTGTTGTGTGCTGTCCTTAGGTTAGTTAGGTTTAAGTAGTTCTAAGTTCTAGGGGACTTATGACCACAGCAGTTGAGTCCCATAGTGCTCAGAGCCATTTGAACCATTTTTTGAAACACACCCTGATCATTATGAAACGCCTTTAACTGAAAGTAGGGGGCAGACGGGCAATAATTTCAATCCAACACGTGGAGTAACATCCGTTTAACAAGACAATACACAATCATTGGTGACTCAGGATGCTTTAGTGAAGAATTCCCAGTTTCAGAAGTTTACCAATGATAAGAACGGACCCCATCCAATTGTGTTTATCAAAGGGATCCGCGGAACAATGCCAAAAAATTGAAACGAAAGGGAGAAAATTGTCTTTACCATTGCCCATATTGAAGGTGAGCCAGCGTTGTTCGCGACACAGAAAGCTGAACACTGCAGCTCCTTCGATGAGTTTGAACACGCTTTTTTAAACAAGTATTGGTCGCGTGGGGTACAAGAACGATTAAGAAAAGAAGTTTATAGTCCTGAGCCATTTAATAGAAAAGGCGGTACTTTGCGGAAATATTTAGAAAAGTATCTGGACAAAGTGAAATATTTAACCACACCAATTCCTGAGTGTGATGTTTTAAAGATATTAAAGGAGAAGTTACCGCGTTATCTAAAGGAGAAATTGTTTCACATTCCTGAAGACAACGTGGAACACTTTCTATCTGTACTGGACTCTTTAGATTTGATTATCGAAGAGGACAGACACCATTATGGGAATAATTCGTCGAATAATTGTAATGGTAATGGCAACGGGCGAAACCACAAGAACAATAGTAATAGAAACACCTACTATGGCAATCAAAATCAATGGAATAGTCCGAATTATTCAGGACGGCAGAACCACAATATGAACACAAATGGACAGTACGGTAATGCACCGAATCACAATTATCATCCACAGAACAATAGTGGACAAAACAATAACGGAAACTTTTCAAAGAAACGGAAACGAGATTTTAGATCTAACGCCAATTACAATAACGGTAATTTTTCAAATAATCAGCAAAGCATGCAACCACCACATAACTGGTCAACACAGAATTATGCACAACAGCAATGGCAGCAGCCTAGGCCACTGCAATATCACAACAACAATCATGTACAGCACCCGTACAATACAAATATGTTAAATAACATGCAGCAGCATATGAATACTCAGCCATGGCAACCACCGAATCAAAATATCAAGATCATTGAGGTAAGTGAACCGCAACCATCAACCAGTACCAGTCAGTCAAACTAGATGCGACATTCTGCTCCCGTGTGTCAGTCGCAGGGTGTCTAGGGGGCACTTGCATGAATGATGTTAGTAATAACGAGCAACCAAGCGTGCAGACAACCAGATGTAGTAACAAAGAGAATGTGTGTCTCATAGAATTAGCAGCGATCGGGTCGAACGACGCAAAAGATGCAGTGTGTAGGAATAATTCTGTTGATGTTGCTCAGCAACGTAGTTCAACTATGCAGATGTTAAGATATAATGACGGAGTCCATATACGAGAGGAATTATGTCAAGATTTTCGGAAGAAGTGTAATTTGTTTGAACGGGAAGTTGCACAAGCACCTATAGTTTGTGATATTTATGGTATTCAAACTACGGTGATTTTAGATACTGGAGCATCTGTTTCTGTGCTGAATGAATCGTTATTTCTACACTTAAAGAAGATTAGAAAGATTCTGGTTTTTCCAGTCACTGATTGTCGAGTTACAGGATCCATTAGTCAGAAAGCCCAACTAGTTCGGGAACAGACACGGATTTGTATTAATTTTGGAATGGGAGCCAAAGAGTGCACCTTCCTTATTGTAAAGAATTTAGCCGTGAACTGTCTCCTCGGATTAGATACTTTGAGAGAGACGGATACTATAATCGATCTCGCAAAGGGTGAATGCAGCAAGTGTTTCGGTGACACGAGAGTCAGGTTAGACTTGGTAAAGACCAAAGAATTGGATTGCAAATATTGTCAAATTTTAAAGATAGAACCGATTCGCACACATTTATGGCGGCTTCAAGATAGTTTCAATTGCAGTACTTTCCCGGTCATGGAAGATGTGAAGGACGAGGAGAATATCCACCTCTCTGAAACTGTAGAAAAAGTACAAGAATCCTCAGGTCTTGACAGTCTGCAAAAAAAGCAATTATTAGACACACTTACTAATTATCGTAAAGTATTTTTGAAAAAACCTGGACTAATTTAAGGTTACGTGTACAACATGCAAGTGTTTCCCCGTTAAATTTACTGTCATCAAACGCACTCCATACCCAGCGCAAAAAGGGAAGCAGTAACAAAAGAAATTAGACGAATGCTGGAATGGGGAATTATTGAGACCTCGTTATCACCATATAGTAACCCACTTTTACCGGTAACGAAATCCGATGGAAGCGTAAGGTTGGTTCTCGACACTCGCCGGATTAATCAAATTATTATGCCTGTCAGGACGCGGCCACAGAGTCTAGAATTATTACGGAAGTTCCATGAGATAAAGTATCTATCAAGCCTCGACCTCCGCGCGTCATACTGGCAGGTGGTCTTAACGCCAAGATCTAGGAAATGCACAACATTTATTTATAGAGGAAGAAGCTGTCAATTCAGAGTATTGCCATTCGGATTGAATGTCAGTGCCGGAGTCGTTATTAATGCGCTTGACACTGTCCTAGGCCCGGATTTGTTAGAGCAATTTACTGTCTATGTGGACGATTTATTGATTGCTTCACCAACGCGAGACGAGCATATCAAATTAATTAACTTCGTGTTATACAAATTTGAACTTGCAGGTTTACGGTTAACCTTAAGAAGTCCATGTTTGGAAAGACGGAGATAAAGTTTCTAGGACATATAGTATCATCAGAAGGAATCTTCCCGGGTAGTACGAAACTCGAGGCTATCAGAAATTGTCCATATCCAGCCAACAAAAGACAATTAAAGGTATATATGGGTCTTGTATCCTTTTTCCGAAAGTTCGTGCCTAATCAATGGCTTAACAGCGAACATCTATTGGGGCTTCTGAAAAAGAATGCGCCGTGGGTGTGGACTGACCAGTGTGCACATGATTTCGACACGATCAAGCATTGATTGTTAAATGCTGAAATCTTGCACCATCCAGATCTCAGTAAGGATTTTTGCATAACCTCAGATGCTTCATGTACTGGGTTAGGTGCGTGTTTGTTTCAAACAGAAACAGTACACGGACACGAGCAAATAAAAATAATATATTTAGCAAGTCGTGTCTTATCGGAATGCGAACGCGCATATTCCACCACAGAGCTTGAAGCATTGGCAGTGGTATGGGCGTTTCGCAAATTTCACTATTATGTTTATGGTAGACACGTTCGGGTATACTGTGATCATCAGGCTTTGAGCTTCCTGCTGACCTATAAACTTCTCCATGCACGTTTGGCAAGATGGACATTATCGTTGCAGGAGTATGATTTCCAGATTATTTACATCAAAGGAAGTAATAATATTGTGGCAGATGCTTTGTCTAGGCTACCCCAAGGTTTACCTCAATTTAGTGAACTCACAGAGCAAGCATCGGAATTTAAAGTGTTACTAATGGCGGACAATGTTAATCGTAAATATTTTCTAGACATGTGTAAAAATATGGCACAAAAACAGGATATAGATAATATTTGGCACGAGATCAAGGATCAACTGAGGACGGATCCTACTTCGAAATTGCATAAATATTACATGTTACATCAGGATGTGTTATTCTTTAGAAGGCATGAGGATTCACGAAACTGGCTAGTATGTATTCCGCAGCAATGTGAGCAAAAGTTAATAATATATACACATAATGTTTGGGGTCATTTCGGTTCAAGGAAGTGCCTGGCGAAACTAAGAATGTATTGTCATTTTAATAACATGTATAGAAAGATCCTACGGATGACGCGAGCTTGTGACATTTGCCAGCGTGTAAAGCCGTGTGCTTTATCATCGCAGACATTAATGCAGTCAATTGTTCCAACTGCTTCGCGCCAACTTTTAAGTATTGACATCGCTGGACCTCTGCCAACTGCCAGAGGAGGGGTCAAATACCTCGTAGCAGTGCTAGATAACTTTACTAAGTTTGTAAAGCTATTTGCTACAAAAACAACAGCCACGAGAACGATAATAATCCGATTGGAAAATGATTACATACCTCATTTCGGAACGCCAGAAACATTACTCTCTGACAATGCCTCAAATTTTACGAGTGTTACCTGGAAGACATTCCTAAAGAAACATAATATAAAACCAATTTTCCTTTCGAAGTTCCACCCCCCAGGTAATCCCACGGAACGTGTGTTCCGCGAGTTTAATCGCTTTGTGAGAACGTACTGCTCAGCTAAACAAACTAAGTGGGTAGAATACATAGAGCCGTTTGAAATTGTTGTAAACTACATACCACATTTATCGACAGGTTTTACTCCAGCAGAACTCAAATTAAAAACAAAAGAGAACAATAGTTGGTTCAACCCACTTCCAAAACTGAATACCTAACCGGAAGACTGGGAGGACAAAGTTAGACAAGCATTGGTCACACTACACGAGAATGCACAGAAACGGCAAGAATCACACAACCGGAGACTACAGAATACTTAACAATTTAATGTGGGAGATATGGTGTTAGTAAGGAATTATCTGAAGTCGTCATTATTAAAGAGAAAAATAAAGAAGTGGTTTCCGTTATATTCAGGATCATTTGTGATCTTAGGTGCACCACATAAACATAGTTATTTCTTGGTTGATCCCAACTCAAATAGACGGAAAGCACTATAATATCACAAAGACTTGAAAAGATATGTATCTTAAGTACAGTAGATGACCTTTTACGTGTGTCGTAATAGGGTGATGTCATACATCAAAGACTCAAGTACTGTGCGAGTAGGCTAAGTGACAATTATTAATTAATGGACTAGTGTATAAGTATTTCATGGCCACATTGCGATGTGGCATGTGGGAGAATAGGAACATACTACATTGGAAGCATCAGTACTGCTTGGAGGAAGAGACTCTCGGAATACCAATTAGTTGTAAGAAATTTTCAGCTCCAGCTCGACGGAGAAGAGGACACCGAGTTGCAGCAAGGAGAAGAAGAATTGCTTCAAGATGATTCCACCCTAAGACACTTAATCAAACATAATACAAACTTGTTGACATTTAGTAAACTTTCAGGAACTTATTTGTGTGAAATTATGAACAGTGAACAGAACTACATATTTCACACAACAGTAGGATATAGTGACTTTAGAAAATAAACGTTTCATTTTGTTGTTTGTTAACTATTTTGAACTCACTAGGGTGAGCAGGTTATGTTCTTTTTCTTTCAGACTGTGTACAGGATACACTTACAACATGTAAAGTTTACGCGAGTTACGTATAGGTTTAACAAATTTTCCACCGTAAGTTAGTGCTCGGACTTGCATGAGCTATAAACCAGGTCGAACAAGCATGTTGTACATGACTGAACAGATCATTACACAGACAAACATATACAGAACTGTGTTTATCACTGCACAATTCTTTGTAAGTCGAGGAGAAACTTTTCGAGAAAATATGTGACTTAGGATTTGATTTTATATTATAAATGACTACAATTATGTACTTCATTTGATATGTACAATCATTCAGTCATTTATCATTATGTAACTAGACTGTGTAAAGACATTCTTATGGGTAGCACAAGGACTTTACCTTGTCAGACTGGATAACTGTGATCAAGTGACTACGTGGTGGAGTGAACATGTCACAGATGACCTATGAACAAAGACTTCCTGTGAACATTATCGTCTGCGCGTACGAACTTTATTTCACTGGCGAAAGAGTGGAATTTACTACAAAAGTGGACGCTAAATGAGTGCGTTGTGTTACCATGATTTTGTTTTCAAATTTTGTGCTACGAGTGTTTAGTAATGCCAAGTAATCAGAGTGTTATTGGGACCACATGCGTTGACGTAACATTCCAGGCAAACTAAAACTCAAGAGCAAGTGTTTTTATCGATCAGTCAGTAACAGTGGTGAGTCGTAACATTGTTGGGAACTGCTACTGACCATATCATTAAACCCGTTGCAGAACTGTATCAATGTTAAAACGTAATTACATGAACCTTTAATTGCAGATAGTCAGTTACGTCGGAAGGACGAATGGACTTGCATCATGATAAAGAAATTCACAAACAGTCGAACACCACACAAAAAAAAAAAAAAAAAAAAATCACATTCTTCTTGTTGAGTGAAAGAGTGCGTGAAATATGATGTAATTTAGATGTTAATTTAAGGAACTGATACTGCTGTTTGAATTTCATGTGACTGTATGCTGGGATGCTGAGCACACGTGTCGGCGAGGGCAGCATACTGCAGCGACATCATCCGTCATCCCTTGCCGCACCGTGCCACGTCATCGCAGTCCATCGCAGACTTACCTGATGGGGCAAGACATCGGTGTTGCAGTACACCAAGTCGCCAGCCGTCGTCACCAGCAGCACTATCACGAAATTGTACCATTATTAAATGTCATACGAAGTGAATATTCAAATGTTGAAAATTAAAAAAGAGGGTGTGGAAGATGTGCTCACTCCGCCGTGGTCTTTTTCCGGGTTTTTTCCCATTGGCCCTTGACCGAATTGGGGAGCGTAACTGAAAATCCCTGAGACTTAAAAGTAAAAAAAGCACGTGCTTCCAAGTGAAAGAACACAGTGAACTTTAAGCAGAACAGACAAGGAAAATAAGCCTGCTTGGATGTCCAGTCAAACACGTGTGACTGTACATCCAAAGGGGGCAATGTAGTGCTACAACGATGAAAATTAATATTACGACGATGTCAAACCTTATTATCATTATTTAAAGAAGTATTCATGATATTAAAAAGGTTATTATAATTTTATTATTTTCATTTTTGTGCTCAGTGTATCAAAGACTTTCTAGTGCACAGAATAAATTAGCATTGTTTGTACTACGAAACTATATATGATTGTTAAGGATTAAGCAGATAATAATTCGATGTAAGACATTTTGTTGAGTCTGAATTTTGTTCTCGTACTGGTCGGTAGAGAAGGAAAAGTTCCTTAATCGATGTGAAGGTATAAAGGCTGTAAACAGGAGAGGGAGAGAGAAGGTAAATACAAGTTATTCAAAATAAATATCTTTAAAGTGTAACGTCTTGTGATTTCCTACAACTAAAAGTTGCAAGGTCTAATCTGAGCCTGTCCTGAATAACAGCGAAGAACATTTATGTTATCATATATTTTCTTCGTTTGATCGCGGTTGTGATTCGAATGTTTCTTTTTGTTACGCGACGTGTTATGAATATTTTCATTATACGCGCTAAAGTGCACACAGCTTTAATCGAACCTGCGTCTTTCGGAAACGATAACCTTTAATCAGTACAATTACGTGGATACCGTCTAAATCGCAACAGTGATCACAAAAGTGTTTCCTGGACCAAATAATTCTTATAAAATGTGTATTCCCCAAAGCGAGCAGCATTGCATTATCGCTGACTCGCAACAATCGAAAGAGTAAAAACAGTGCTTAAATAAAATTGCCACCTTTTAATAATTATTATTACCCCATTAAATAAATAGCAATTCAGTGGCTATCCAATCAATAAACAGAGAGGGCAATTCAAGCCGTGACACTATCGCCGGTGATGGAATAAGTGAGATACATTGCCACATTACTCTATATCGTGACCGAGTGAGGAAGTTCGGCGCCTTTCTATCTCCTGTGCGTTTCCTCTGCGTTTCCAACAGTCCAGGCCTGGCTGTAAAAGATGTGATTAATTATGTTTCTTTCTCTCCTTATTACAGTCCTGCATCATTTATTAATCTGGCCAGTTACTATTACTACTCCAAGTCCCCATTGGGCTTGTTAGTCAACGCGTGTAAGTCTAATTATTTCAGAGATATATATCTTTAATTGTGCTAAAGTAAAAGCCA
This sequence comes from Schistocerca cancellata, assembly GCF_023864275.1. Lineage (NCBI taxonomy): Eukaryota > Metazoa > Arthropoda > Insecta > Orthoptera > Acrididae > Schistocerca > Schistocerca cancellata. Next base: position 628,012,471 of record NC_064627.1, read on the forward strand.
TTTAATGAATTCGCCTTGCCAGTCCAAGGCTTTCATTGCTTATTAGTTTCACAAGTATTGTATAACGTGTGAAATTAGTAAATGTTGCTCTTTTATTAAATGTAGAGATCTGTTTTTCAACAAATTTTATGTTGAGAAATTTTCTCATTTTTGTAGAAGGGCAAGATAATAAAATTTGTTAGTGTAAGTATCCAAATTATAAACCGCTCTTATTAAAGTTCTGGAACTTTAGCATCTAAAGCAGCCCACCTGCTCCCTAGCACTAACAACATCTACATTTATGTCTAAATAGTAACTCTGCAAAACACACTTAAGTGCCTGTCAGAGGGTTTATTGAACCACCTTCAACTAACTCTATAGTATTCCACTCTCGAACAACCCTTTTAAAAAAAGAATATCTATATCTTCCCGTGCGAGCACTCATTTCCCTTATTTTATTATAATGATCACTTCTCCCTACGTAGTGGCGTCAACAAAATATTTTCGCATTCTGAGGAGAAAGTCGGTGATTGAAATTTCGAGAGAAGATTACGCTGCAACGATAATCGCCTTAGTTTTAATCATTTTCACCCCAAAGCCTGCATCTTGTCCATGATATTCTCTCCCCTGTTTTCGATAATACAGGACGTGCTGCCCCATTTTGAAATTTCTCTGTGTACTTCGTTCATTCTCTCTGGTAAGAATCCCATGCCGCTCAGCAGTACTCCAAACGAGGACGGACACGCCTAGTGTAGACGGTCTCCTCAGTAGACCTGTTGCATCTTCTAAGTGTATTGCCAATAAAATACAGTCCTTAGGTCGTCTACCCAACAACGTTTCCTATATGTTCTTTCCAATTTAAGTTGTTCGTAATTGTAATTCCTAGACACTTGGGTAAATTTATAGGTTTTAGTTCTGAATGATTTATCATGTAACCGGAGTTTAACGCATTCCTTTTAGCACTCATGTGGATGACCTCACATTTTTCATTATTTAGGGATAACTGTCAGTTTCCAAGCTGTACAGATACATTATCTAAATTGTTTTAGATTGGTTTTATTTTGATGAGTTTACAAGACGATAAACAACAGCATCGTATGCAGAAAACCTAAGAAAGCAGCTCAGATTGTTTCCTAAATCGTTTATAAAGATAAGGAATAGCAGAGGGCCTACAGTGCTACCAGGGGGAACGCAACAAATCAGTTATGTTTTACTCGACGACATTCCATCAGTTATTACGAACAGTGATGTCTATGGCGGGAAATCACGAATTCAGTCGCATAATTGAGAAGATATTCCATAATCACACAATTCGATTTCAAGCCGCTTGTGAGGCACGGTGTAAAAAACGTTAAGGAAATCTACATATACGGAATCAATTTTAAATCACTTGTCAATCGCACTCAACACTTCGTGTGAGTGAAGGGTTAGTTGCAGTTCACAAGAAAGATGTTTTCTAAATCTGTGTTTACTCTGTGCCCAAATATCGTTACCTTCGAGGTAGCTCGTAATTTTTGAACATAACATATGTGACAAAATCCTGCTGCTTACCGACGTTAATGAAATGAGACTATAGTTTAGTGGATGACTGCCATTGCCTTTCTTGAATAGTGGTGCGACCTCAGCAACTTTACAATCTTTGGTTAAGAATCTTTCATCGAGCGAACGGTTGTACGTGATACGTAAGTACGGAGCTATTGGATCAGCATAGTCACTTTCCTGTTGCGCAAAGAAGGCACTGATTGTGTCTTGTCGCTATCATGTTATACATACGACCGTAATCTCTTTGGATCTTCTGCCAGTTTCTGGGACAAAGTGTCATTGTGGAAACTATTATTAGCACCTCGCATTGAAGTCCGCCCTAAATTCCCAGTTTATGCAAAAGATCGCCAGTGTTGGGGATTTTGCGTTCGTTTGAATTTGGCATGATTTTTTCGTTGCTTCTGCAACATTGTTGTCATGCTTTTTGTGTACCAGGAGATCAACTCCGTCGTTTCCTAATTTATTAGGTGTAATTTTCTCACTTGCTGTCAATATTACTTCTTTGAATTGAAGCCACATCTCGTCTAAACTTACACAGTTAATTTGGATGGAGAGGTGATTGCCTCTCAGGAATGCGTCAAATGAATGCATATACTTTTAGTTTATTCTTGGTATATTTGTCAGCTATGGTATTCATTCTCGCTACGAAAACTTTGTGTTCACTAATCCATGTATCCATACATGGATGCTCGTTATTAGCTCAGGGTTATTTGTTGCTAAGAGGTCAAGTGTGTTGCGACAACCGTTTACTATTGTAATGAGTACAAGAAGTAACTGCTCGAAATAATTTTCAGAGAAAACGTTTAGCCCATTGTCGGATGTTGCTTTATGCGTACTTCCCGATTTAAAGGTGTATATTCGCCAACATATTGAGGATAAATTGCAGTCACCAGCAACTATAATTGTATGAGTCTGGTACGTGATGAAATTAGACGCAAGTTTTCTTTGAAACTTCCATCAGTTGCATCATCTGAATTGGGAGGTCGGTAAAAGGATACAATTAGTATTTGAATCCGGTTGCCAAGAATGATATCTACAAATACTAACTCACAGGAATTACTTATTTCAATTTCGCTACAACCTAAACTGCTACTAACAGCAACAAGAACGCCAGCGATAACTGCGTTTACCCTGTTCTCTCTGAACACCATTCGGCCTTTTGCAGAAATTTCGGCTAAACTTATCTCTGGCATTAACCATCTTTCAGTGCCTATAACGACTTGAGCATCAGTGCTCTCTATCAGCACTTGGGGCATTGGTGTTTCCCCACCACAGGTACGACAAATTATAACATACCCGTGGTTCCTGGATCTACATTCTTCCGGCGTTTCATCTCGCAGTCAAGACTGGCATCCTTTAACTCATCATAAACGTAAAGATGGTCCTTAGTAGGTTGTAATGCCATGTTTATTTAATCGTGCTATTACCTAATTTCGGCTAAGCGTCCTTGTCAAGCACATTTGTAACATCTGTATTTCTGTGTGACTTTTACAAATGTTTATGACAATGAGCTTAGTAAAAATTAGCTAATCGCACTATTAAATAAACATCGCATTACAGCCTACTATGGACCTTATTTAAGTATACTAAGCGTCTGGAAGCTGTGGATCCCCACAAATACAAAATTTTACTTCAGATAGCCGCTCGAAACCAGAGAGAACCTCCTCCAATCCAAAGCTGCACACATCATTGACACAAACTTGGACCACCACCACCTGGAGTCGGCTGCACTCGGCCCTCTACACAGCACCTGGGGGGACGCGTTCCACGTCTGCAATGAGTACAACTGGTTCTCGCACCGATTGAACTTTGGGTTTCTTTCCCTCCTTGTGCCTAAGGGATTCCATAACGAGCCTGACAGTGAAGCTCCGAACGACCAGTAATCCAACCCTGTTTCATAGCCTGAACTTTGCAGGCTGTAAGGTTTCCTCTGAAACAGAACAGGTGACTACATCTAGATGAGGGCCATTGTCAGACCTGTTTGTCAGAGTAACCGGGAGCTGGTTTAAATTCGACTCCCCGTTACGCATTTTGCAGCCTCCCAGGCCCCAAGGCCACCTTCTGCTCGCCTAGTTTTGAAGAGTCAACCTCATTGCGATCAGTAAGCGGGCTAGCCACTGTTGCGCGAACCGATTTGTGGATTCGTGCAGGACGTTCGCTGGAGCCCCACGGCCGGTTCACAAAAGTGATGCCCACCAACTGCAGCCTCAAGCTTCGTAACCAAAGCCAACACAGCCTAGAGCTGAGAGCGAAGTGTCACCAAGTCAGCTCGCATCCACACACACAGCAATCGCAGTCCCTATATGTAGCAAAGGCGGTGGAAAGCTACACTACACACACACTATCGACGCGTGCTGCGGATCTCTACTATACACACTCACGAAAACGCAAGAACTACTTCTACTAAATTTGATTAACATATAGAGATTGAAAAAACTAAAGTATCAAAGCACAGAGGAAACCATATAATTCGCTTCTGCTTACGAGCTTGTAAAATGTCACAAAAGTGGTTACTTTCCGACACAAACGAAAAAGCAAGAACTGTGTCGAATAAATATTAAATTAACACGCAGAAATTCAAATCTTAAATTACCAAAGCGCACATGTAACACTAAATAATTCTCTCCTTGTTAGGAATCTTATTATGTCACAAAATTGATTACTTTCCGACTCAGACGAAAACACAAGAACTCTGTGTATCTAATAAATATGAAATAAATACCCAGAAATTAAAAAACTAAACTATCAATGCACGCAGATAAAGCAATATAACCACCCTTGTTCCTTACGTCCAAAAAATAACCAGAATATTAAACCCTCAGTGCAATATGTGTAACATGTAATCAGAAATAAATGCAAGCCATGTGTGATGTGAGATTAGTACGTGTGTTAGGAAGTAATTGTTGAATGAATGACTAGGGCGTTTTTATTAGCTTTTTTAACTACGCATTTAGAAGAAATAAAGTCAAATATTAAATAGTTTACGATACCAAGCGTATTAAGGCAGTATTTATCCTGCCTCAAAAGAACTTAATGGCTCGTCGACACAGTCAGCCTAGTCACCACTGACGTTACAAATCCTGACGCGGCCTCTCGAGGGTAAAACTACATTAAGTTTCCTATCAGAATAATTTCGCTAGGACTAATACTTACCGCACTGCAAGCGATGGAAAAACTGCAGATTATTATTACTGTATAAAATTACAGTTTACTGTTAAACGAAGTAGGTTAAGAATAAATATTAAATGTGTGAACCACGTGTTAGTGCAGTATAGCTCTGTTAAGTGATAAATCATTTTCTGTGGAGTGTAACGAGGTGGAGAGGGCAGGGGTGGAAGGTAGAAGCGGGAGGTGGAAGAGAGATCACGGTTTGTGGTCAAGCACTTTCCAACTTCATACATCTGCAAACCGAAGAGCGAGCCTGTGATCCCCCTCTCTATCGACCACACTAAGTCACAAGAAGCAGTTACATGGTGTTTAACGAAGTTATACCGACTCTCCAGAGCGTGCTCTATGAATCACTGGCTACTCAATGCGCAGACATGCGTGCGGAATGGCGACCGGGAGGGGGGGGGAGGATTTGGGGGGGGGGGGAGCTAATGTTTGTTCCTCAGTATATGGACAAAATCCACGTCAATGTCTGCACACTGTTTATACGCTACTAGAGGAGAAATTGATTCCTAGTCATCCTGTAGGCAGCTGTAGCGTTCGCCTTGGAAGGACAGTTTCATTCTTCCATGAGCCTACTCCCTTTCCATTATGAAAGTTCAACAAGAAGCAGCCTGAAAATTAACCTGGAATCCAACATTAACAATTCATTTCGACCGCAGAAATTGTGGAAAGTGATTGGATAAATTCAAAAATATTGTACGATTCTTCTTAGACAGGTTAGTGACGAATGAAGTTGTGATGAAAGCGATGAACCCATCTTGGTTGAATAGCTATGTTAGAAGATAGCTAAGAGAGCAAACAGATCTTGATCTGGCCCAAGAAAAACCTCTCCAACAAATAAATGGGTGTAAAAAGATCAATACGACATGCATCAACGAAATCCGAAAAGGAAGTTGTTTTAACCAATCTGAGGAAAAATAGCACTTAAACGTTATGGCCTTGTGGATAAGCAGCAAACAAATAATCCGTACTGTCTCGTAGTGGTTCAAAAAATGGCTCTGAGCACTATGGGACTTAACATCTGAGGTCATCAGTCCCCTAGAACTTGACTACTTAAACCTAACTAACCTAAGGACAGCACACACATCCATGCCCGAGGCAGGATTCGAACCTGCGGCCGTAGCGGTCGCGCGGTTCCGGACTGTAGCGCTTAGAACCGCTTGGCCGCTCCGGCCGGCCCCTAGTGGTCATATAGGCTTCAAGACGGAGGCTGACACAGAGGAAGCTGAAACGCTGATCCGTTCAGTATCTCTGTGAATTTGTTCTTTCGAAATCATTTCACTGAGGACGGCAGTACAACAGTTTCCTCACTCAGACGTTGCCGAAGGATTGAAAATGAACTGAAATCGACCAAGAAAGGACGCCAAGGGGTAGTACCAGCACAATTCTATATACATCATGCTCCAGAATTTGCTGCAATTACATACTCTATTCATCGTAAGAACAATCCTGATGTAAACATTGCTCTGTGTATAGTTCCGAGTTTGCTATTACCTCTTTTGATCTGATTTTTTGTACAATTAGTGGAAATAGACTCAGTTCTGGAGTTGGCAGATGCCCATTTCCTGTACAGAGTAGCAGATGGTGATGGTCAGTACGACAGTCCCTTAGCACAAGGGTGTATCACAAAAAGACGAGTGAGAAGCACCAAAGTGTTTGTTCGCGTGATTGTTGAGAAACCGATGGCGGGGGAGAGGGGGGGGGGGGGGGCACTATTCAGAACGGGAGAGCTATTGTGACCCCTCCTGCGCCCTGGATGTTTCTCCATAATGAGGTATACAACTGAATGCCCTTGGATAGGAAGATCACCACTTACAGATTGAGGCCTGCAGTACATTGTCAAGAAAGCTTAATTTTCCTCCGCAGACTCCAATTACTCTCAAGTGTACAACATAGGATGTCATTTCGATAAACATTAAAAACGAAAATTAGCTTAAAGTGGAGTAGAATCCAAAATCTGGCGCATACGAGTCACTTACTATATCCACTACACTGCCACAACAGTGTCGATGTGGTAATATTTTAGTGATCATAGTATACCACGTTTCTCAAATTTGTTAAAAAGAACGTGCAAAACCTAAGTGTTTCGTTATTTCATGTCTGACGGAGAAACCGAGAGAATATTTACAAACCATGCCCACATTTACCGATCAGGAGTAGCCGTAAATTCGTGCACAGAACTGTTCAGAGGTAACTACTCTGCCCTGAGATTTGAAGTAAGAAATGAACGGCGCAAGCATTTAGTAATCTGATCGGCAAAATCAGTGCTGTTTGTTAACGCTATAGAACGTCTTAATGTTTCATTAGCGGTAGCATAGTTCAAAATATTAAATATGTGATTATGTTTTACTTCCAATGGCGTAATAAAACACGTGAACTTGTACTATGATGGCTGACTAATCGCCAGGGTAATGTTCGCTTACATCAGCATCGTTCTTCCGATTAATAGAGTGTAGGCGCAGTTTGTTGTACGGCTTTGAATCTGAGACATGATAATGAGGCATTCAGTACACTTACAAAGTTAGGTGTAAGAAGGAGTACTATATCATAAAGCCTAACCAGCCTAGTATAATCCACTTTGCTTCATTCCTCCTACGGTGTAAGGCAGTGGCAACCGTTTCCTAAGACGTGCCTCGCTAGCGGCGGCGCAGCGGCGGCAGCTGTAGCCGCAACCGCAGCCGTTTGTCCGAGTTTGCCTCCTGATTGTGCTGTCAGAGTTGTCCGCCGCTACCTGCGCCGCGCTCCACAGCTCCCAATCTCGGCTGGTCGGGAGACATAGCCGCCCGATCTGCCGCCGACCGCCGTAAATACAGCGCCTCTCGCGGGAAGTAATGGACTCCCGGGATAACGCTTCCTCAGCGCTTGTTAGGCTGCCTGTGGAACAGCCCCGGCTGGCTCGCCCAGCCGCTACGTTTGGACAAGTCCACGATGGAGTTGCGATTAACTGTCGGATACATTACAAGGGTCTCTTAGACCCGGCAACCTTACATTTTCCCAATAGATTCTCTCAAAATGAGTGTATTTTAATTGATGTTCTGTGTAATCGTTGGAAACACTATTGCCTTTCATTGGAAAAAGAACATTCCTTGTTGTAGCACAAATTACTTATTTTAGTTTATGAATTTAGGGATCCTACAACTGTGATACATAGCAGGGGTGTAAAGGACTCCTTAGCAAGCAGTTTGTCTTTCCAGTGGTTTACTTGTCACTGATCTAAGTGTCTTGTTTGAGCAGCAAGTTGCTGATAATAGTTAGTTTATCAGTTCTGCAGAGCTTCGCTCATTGTTGAGAATTCAGAAGTATTATAAAAGCCACAACTGAGATCTCTTTTGGAGCTAAGCACATTTCTCATTTTCCAAAATACTTCCAATGAATTTTAGTTAAGTTTTATAAACAGAATAATCATGTAAGACAATTTTATTCTGCCCACAGAACAGGGTGCAGCACTACCTGCACCGAGCGAGGTGGCGCAGTGGTTAGACACTGGACTCGCATTCGGGAGGACGACGGTTCAATCCTGCGTCCGGCCATCCTGATTTAGGTTTTCCGTGATTTCCCTAAATCGCTCCAGGCAAATGCCGGGATGGTTCCTTTGAAAGGGCACGGCCGACTTTCTTTCCCATCCTTCCATAATCCGATGAGACCGATGACCTCGCTGTCTGGTCTCCTTCCGAAAACAACCCAACGCACTACCTGCAAGAAACAAAAGAAGATCCTCTGAAGTCAGCACAAGTGGTGGAAATTTTGCATTAACTAGTACTGAATGGCTTGAGGAAAAGCGATAGCAGATATTGAGACTATGATGGCCTGCACAACATTCATCTCGCGTTTTCTAGTCTCTCGAATGAAGTAACCGGTGAAGTATGAGATAATACAGATTATGCAGTTGGTGATTTCCTAGTCGGTACTGGTGGAACTCAATAGAGTATACCGCTGCCACCAATGTATAGAATACGTATACACAGTATCATGAAAATTCCTCCTGCTCCATGCTGAGATATTGTAACAAAGGATGGGTGGAACGACGTTTAGATCTTTGGTCGGATTTCGTGATGAGGTGTAGCCAGGCAGTTAAAATTGCTATGCGAGAGGATGAGGAGAGTCTGTAGGCGTGAAAGAGGCACATTACGTCGGTACAACGGGGTAGAGTACAGGCGTTAATAATCGGTGATGGTAGAGTGGACGGTGTCAAGTTTACGTCAAGTGCTGAATATCCGAAGGTAAAGGGGGGAGGGGGAGTAGAGGGGAGAACTCAATAGCTTCATACATGGTGGTAATGCGAGATAGTAGACGAATCCGTAAATCGAGGTGGAATCCTTGACTTCCGAGGAATTGGAACGAGTTGCAGAACTTTGGTGGATTGAGAGTCCAGGTAACAATGGCACAGCAGACATTTTGAGTTATTAAGAACTTATAGGTGTGTAGCGTGATGTGTGAAGTTCTGATGATGTGGCTGATAATGGGGACAAGACTGAAGAAAAGTCAATACACGTTCACAGGATTTTTCGACCTGTAAAAGCGTTCGCCAACGACAAAAGGTGCATCATGTTCTAAAATCTGAATGAAATTGGGGTAAGGCGTAGGAAAAGACGGGTAGTATACAATACGTACAAGAATCAAGAGGGAAGAATGCAAGACCAATAACGAGGTACTCGTATTAGTGAGACTGTTAGGGAGGGATGTAGTCTTTCACCCCTGCTGTTTAATCTATACGTCTAAGAAGCGATGACGGAATAAAAGAAATGTTCACGAGCGCGATTAAAATTCGACATGAAAGAATATGAATGATAAGATTCGTTAATGAGATTTCTATCCTCAGTGAAAGCGAAGAAGGATTACAGGATCTGTTGAATGGAATGAACAACTCAGTGACTAGAGAAAATGAACTGAGAGTAAATCGAAGAAAGATAAAAGTTATAAGAAGCAGAGGAAATGAGAACAGCTAGAAACTTAAAATCAGAATTAGGTATCACCAAGGAGACGAAGTTAAGAAATTCTGTAACTAAGGCAGCAAAATAAAGCATTACGGATGGAGCAAGGAGGACATAGAAAGCGGACTAGCACTGGCAAGAAGAGCATTCCTGAACTAGATAAGTTTGCTCTCGTCAAAAGTGGCTTTATCTGAGGAATAAATTTCTGAGAGTGTACATTTGGCAATGTTTGGCAAAGAAATGTGGACTATGGGGAAGCCGGAACAGAAAAGAATCGAAGCATTTGAGATGTGGTGCTACAGACGAATGTTAGAAGTTAGGTGGACTCAGAAGGTAAGGGATTTGGAGGTTCTCTACAGGCTCGGCTAGAAAAGGAATATATGGAAAACTCTGCCAAGAAGAAGAAAGCGGATGATAGAACACCTGTTAAGAGATCAGGGAATAACTTCCACGATACTAGAGGGATCAGTAGAGGGTAAGAACTGTAGAGGAAGACAGAGATAGGAATACATTCACCAAGTAATTTAGGACATACGAGGGTTGCAAGTGCTACTCTGGTGACAAGGTTCACACAGGAGAGGAATATGTGGCGGGCCGCAACAGAGCAGTCTCACGACTCTTAGATTCTTGCTAGATGCTTAGAGAAGCGGACTCCATGTCAGTTTACTATCGATGGTTAGTCCGAGATGATTTAGTGTGTTAAGTAATCGGGTAGAGCCTTTGGGAATAATTAGGTAGAAGTAATGGGTCAGATGTAAGCATTATTCAACGTAGCAGTGTTTGTATCGGACCACGGTTCTGAATCACATACATCAACTCTGCAACGTTATAAACTTGGATAATTTTTCTGCTTTCGAGTATGGATATCCGAAGTGGTATCGGAGAAGTACTTGTCAGAACTTCATTGCAGAATCCGAAAGACTCAATCTTTCACAGTTACATTCACCTTATACAAATTTTGGAATTAAGTTAGAGTTACGTTGAAAAAGTCACGAATACAGCGAAGTTGATTCCTTACTAGTACTTATAATGAGTTATATTGGATTACGACAAAGATAACTGTTAAAGTTTCTGCTGTCTGATTTGGTTTTGGTTAGCTGACACATTTACTGATCGTGAAGTTGTTTTTCCGTATGATAATGTACAGTACCTTCGTCAGTTACTGAACCATGTAACAAGCAAAACATTGAATAATAGCATATGCCACATAAACAGAATTTGGTATTTCTGTGGCTAATTTTCTACATTTAGCAAATATTACCATACACCAAAGATACAAACGTGCTCGTCATAACCTACTCTTATAATATTCTTTGTCAACATCTGACGCACGCCTTACGTTACATTCCAACGAGAGGATGAGCTTGATTAACTTAAATATCAAAATGTGTCGTTGCATCGCAATTTGCCGAAACACAGCAATTGGAATGACTTCTTCCGTCTGACATTAGCAATAAACAACATTGGAAATCAAAATGTTCCACGATCGTTTTGTTTTCAGCGACCAGCAACATTTTTGTTTATGAATATGCTTGTATTTCCTTTTAATACAGACATGGGGGCAGGGCAAATATTCTAAAGCGTTTTTAGTATATACTTCTTCAAAAAACAGAAATATTCCCATCACTGTGACAATGAGTCACCATTTCTCTGAAATCAGCTTCTGCATATTTCACTTTTGATAATCTTGCGACATTACTACTGTTGTCTCTGTTACGATTTTCCCAGCACTTGCGGCACCACGAAAAGAAAACTCCTATCGTCTAAATGACAGACTGTCAAAGTAAGTGCAGCCCTTTTTCGTGTTTATGTACATTCATAGTTATCCTACGTAACGTGGCTTTCGGGAGGAAAGTTTTGTTAGTAAGATATGTTTTTGTTTCAAGAACTGCTCTCCAACAAATGAGAAATCTTACGTAATTAATTTAGGAATACTTGGTGTCCTTTCGAAAGTCAAAACAGATACCATCCTCAGCAGTCAGCTCCATGCAGTTATCATATCTCGGCTGTGAGCATCCCGTAAAAGTTAAGACCAATGTTTTGCTTTGTCTCTGCTCTCCCCTACAACCTCATCTCAGATGCTAATGTAATTCGCATCAGCCCAGCGAAACTCGAAGGTTAATTACGTTATAGTAAAATTTGCTCCACACATCTCAAAAATTACACTCGAAAGTCGGCAATAAGATTCGATATACGATAATAACAGCCGCCAGACGGCAACACAAACCGGATCATGGCATCAAAACAAGTGTTCAGTTTCCAGTGCTGTGAAACGTGGAAAACAAGAACCCGAAGTGGAAATTACAAGAAGAGTACCAGCACCAAAAATGGAACAAAACATAATATGTAGAAAATCGCCCATGCAGCCTGTAAGTAGAATTTTAGATACTAGTGCTCCATAGCAAAAGCCAACCAACATAACTATTTATAACCTAAACATACACTTCTCCAAAGTGTAAACCAAACAGCAAAAATATGCACACATTCCAGGCCACTGAAGTAGCCTTGCAGAGAATAAATGCGAAACGCGTTTGGCACGGAAACTGTATTTCATTCACTTATAGTTAGACGGTCCAAATGGAAAAATTATCAGTATACTGTAATATTACGCGCTACTGAGGAAGGCAGGACTACAAAAGTTAAAAAATGTTATAGATGTTGCTTAAAAAATGCTTGTACAGTGAAGTATTTTCATAAAAGTTTTCATCCCGCGCTGAACCCCATAGGATTAAATTTCCAAAAAAGCTGAAACAGGTACTTATTTACTTCTGAACGAGGACCAAACCCCAATTTTCGTAGGCCCAGCTTCAAAATTGCCTTAATAGCGATAATTTTCGAAAGAAACCTTCATCTCCTATTACAACCCGTCAGGGCTGGAATTTTAAAAAGTCCTTTCTTAAACGACGTCCAAGCACGAGATACACAGCTTCACCCAATTTCAAGTTTCTGTCCTTAGTGGTTTGTGGTGGTCAATGATGAGTTAGTCTCTCAGTCAGTCAGTCAGTTAGGACATTGTCTTTTATACATAGAGAGATAACAATTAGCGATCCCGTACTCGAAACGTGCATGAATTACCCCAAGATGATATCTGATAAACAAGGAAGCCACAGATTTGAGTATCGTTACAGAAAACTTCATCGTAGCTATGAATGGATAACACTCATTTCCGTCTATTTTGAGGACTGCCGCGCATACAATCGGATTATTAAACCGAGGGGATGAAAATAAATCACAGAGTGATAACGGCAGAAAATAACCTCGTTGATGCTGCTTTTGATAATTTTCCTTCATTAATTTTCTATTAAAAATGTTTCGTTGCGTAGTCATAATCGTACTTCTAGTGTTCTTGGTGACGTAGTAAACGTAGGTATTTCGGACACATTTCGTTAGCAGTAACTGAAAACTTAATGGAAAATATAGCATTGATACAGATAGTGTTTAGAAATTACAACACAACTTATTAAACGGGAATGCCTTGTTTGCGTCGTGCATTACATTTGCCTATATTGAAGGTTAGCTGCTAGTAACAGCGTGACGCTACGATCCTCTGTAGTTCTTCCTACATTTCCTTACAGTTTTATGATTTTGCGAATTCCTGTGAACAACATCCTCATGCGCGGTCAGCTGCTTTAACATTCTGTTTGGTTAAAAAAATGTAAGTTGACAAACAATAATTTATTGCCATTCAGAACAACGTGCGGGGTTCACTTTGCTGATAAGTCTTCAGTTAGATTGCAAAATAGTTTTGATATTCTGTAAGCTCGTTTTGCTTTCCAGTTCGCCTACCAGATCCCAAGAAAACAGCACCACCATCGATGACATGGACGAAAAGAACGACCAGCTGTCAACAGAATAGCTGTTTGTGGAAATAATATTGATTTCTACACAACAGGTTTACAATCTCAGATACGTGTTGCACAGTTTTAAAAAGAGTCACGTCATTGGTGTTAGTCTATATATTTTAATATGACTTAACTTCGTCAGTGAAATCTTGGGGTAGTATTCCATTAACATGTTGTTAGTGGATAGTCCACGTAGCTCTTTTCAACATAACACTTGGACACATTATCGAACAACAGCGTATTATGGGCATTTGTTCGATGGCTCTTCTTAACTGAAATAGTCCGTGCATTTTTTTTCAATCTCTAAGAAGGCATCATTGCTTCAGTGACCCGTAATAACCTGCAGCTGAAAGCGAAGCAAAATGTTACGTGTCGTCTGTATACTATAGTGCTGCTATCTCATAACGTCTTTTCCTCTTGTTATCGACTTCAATTGAACTTTAACTCTGCCATCACAGTTTAATGAAAGAGCCACAGTACGGTCTTCGGTAGTGAAACATACTCGGATGATCAAACTCAGAAATTCAGCTCTCTCTGTGACAACCTCCGTTCTTGTGTCTGTAAGATCGATGAGAGATTTCAGTGATGATAAGTTTTCGCAAGACCAGAAACTTTTACATTTTCTTAAGATCTAAGGGTAAAATATTTCTTTTGAATTTATTTTATTCTTGTCGCGCTGCTCCTCTCCAGCTCATTTTTGACTAGCCTATGGTTTTGGTTTAAATCTGTGAAGAACCTGCTTTTGCATTGCTATTAAGCTATGAAGTTTCCATCAGGCTGCACAACTTTGTTGGTTACATACCTGTGGCAACTTGGTTGGAAATGAATGTGCCTTAGGTAACTTCAAATCAAGTGAGGTGATCTAATTAAAAATGGAACAGAGATACGAAATAGAGTTATGAGTTAATAGTAAATCGAGAAATGAGAGGATTATTATTAGGACGATAAAGAAAGTACTACACGAGAAGTCAATGGTATATTGAGAAGACATTAACACTTTCGTGGAGAATGAGCTAACTTTGATTATGCTATTCCATGTGTTATATCATATCAAATGTGCTTTGGGCGTGCCACTGTATTAGTGTTGAATGTATCATGCTATCCAGCATACGGAGGCTATTTAAAGAAAACAGATTCGTTATTTCGAAATATTATAATTCAGTGTGGCAGACGACAGTGATATAGATTAAGTGAACTAGCACAATTGGGTGCGATATTTGCACTATAAAACATTGAAAGGTTAGTAGCGCAATCAACATCAACACTCTGGAAACCTCTAAAATGCGTGATACTGACGTGACCTACTGTAGCACATGTGGTCGTGGTCTTCACTCTGCAGACTGTTTTAAAGTAACTCTTCACGTTAGTCTATCATGTACCGACCTCTTAATCTCTGCATAACTATTGCAACCTACATCGGTTTGAGCCCGTTGACTGTACCCAAGCCTTGGCTTGGCAACTCATTATAGTTCACTCACTCTACATTAGTTATCCGATCTACACATATGAATCTTCAGCATTCTCCTGCAGCACCACATTTCAAAAAGATTAAGCGACATACACCAAATAAATAAATAGGAAATGGTACAGATGCAACGTGATACACAAAACATGTCAGAAAACTGTTGTGGAAGCAACGAAAAAAGTAAACGAAATTGAAAAGAATGCAGAATCATTCAGATGTCTTACTGAAGTTCGAAATTTAGTGGGGACTTTGCCAAAAGATGCTATTAATATTTCCTGAAACGAAACTCTGGCAAGAAAAATGGCACAATATCCAGAGAGATTCTGGTCGTACGTAAAGTACAAGAGCGGAAAGAGGAAATCAACATTTTCACGGCACGACAGCAATGGTAATGTGTTCTTATGATAGTACCAGTAAAGCGGGTTTACTGAATATGGTTTTTCCGAAATTCCTTCCCCATGAAAGACGAAGTAACTAGTCCAGAACATGGGTAGCTCATAAGTAGTAGGAGTGGGTACCCTCGATGTAGTGAAGCACCTTTAATCACTTAACAAAGGCTGCGCTTCCGTAGTATGCTGATTACAATAGCTCCATACTTCTGTCTTACAGAGGACTGGAAAGTTGCCCAGGTCACACCAGTACTCAAGAAAGGAAGTAGGAGTAATCCGCTGAATTACATATCCGTATCACTAACGTCGATTTGCAGCAGGGTTTTGGGACATACACTGTCTTCGAACATTATGAATTACGTCGAAGAAAATGATCTTTTGATAAGAAACCAACATGGGTGAAGAAAATACTATGCTTATGAAACACAATTGGCTCTTCAGTCACACGGGGATTTAAAATTCATTCCACACTTTTAGATTTACAGAAAGCTTTCAGTACTGGTCTTCACAAGAGATTTCAATGTTTATGTCATATCGACCCAGTTTTGCAACTGGGTTCATTATTTCCTGTCAGATAGCTCATAGTTTGCAATAACTGACGGACAGTGATCGAGTAAAACACAAGTGACATTTGGCGTCCATCAGAAAGTGTTATCGGCCCTCTGCTCTTCCTACTCTTCATGAATGATTTTGGTGACAATCTGAGCAGCCCTCTTAGAATGTTGTCATTTAAAATCTTATAATGTCAGCAGATGATCAAAGCCAACTGTAGAATGATTTAGACAAGATAACTGTATTGTGAGAAAACTCTGTATTCACTCTAAGTAATGAAACTTACGAAGATATCCACATGAGTACTGTACTAGATGGAATCCGTTAAATTTCGCTATATCTCAAGAATCTAAAGAATGTCTTTTCGACTACATATTTAGCGATTACAATTACGAATAACTTAAATTGAGGATCACATAGATTACGTTTGGGGGGGGGGGGGGAGGGAGTAACCGACCCAAGTACTATGAACTGTTGGTAGAACACTTAGGGGTTGTAACAAGAACACTAAAGAGACTTTCTACACTATGATTGTCCGTCCTCTCGTCGACTTTCGCTGCGTGGTTTGGGATCCGCATCGGATGGGACCGACAGAGGAACCCGGATATTTCAATGAAGGCTGCTCGTTTTGTATAATAGCGAAATAAGGAAAAGAGTACCATGGATGTGATAAGCGAGTTTGGGTGCCAATCATAAAAACAAAGGAGTATTTCTTTACGACAGAGACTTCCCAGGCAATTTCAGTTCTTGATTTTCTTCTCCTGTTGCCAAAATATCTTATTGACTCCCACCTACTTAGGGAGAGACAGTCTGCGTTTTATATCCTCCTTAATTCTACGATCATTGGTTAGTTTTCTGCTCATATACTACACAGATATACTGTTTTCAGCATTTTCGTTTCTTAATTCCAAAGCAAAATCAATCACGATCACCAGATGTAATTCAACTATATTCCATCAGATTTGTTGTACTCTTGCTGATAATTATCTCATAGTCTCATTTCATGACGTAATCCATTTTATTCAAATGATCTCCCAGGTCCTGTGCCGTCTCTGAACGAATAATAGTGTCATCCGCAAACCTGAATGTATTATTTCTTCACCGTTAACTTAAATTTCCTTCAGAAATATCTGTCTGCTATTTTATCAAGATCCGATTGGTGGCAAAATGGGAACCACAGTGAAAATCAAAAATTTTTTATTTCAATCATTTACCTCTGCACTCTAGCTGCGTCTTTATATAGTCATCACTCTGGCTCACACATTTATAGCAGCCTTACACGAACTTTACAATACCATCGTCATAGAAGGCAGCCACCTGTGGTTTCCGCCAATTCTGTAAGCTGGTCTGCATTTCGTTGTCTGTGCCAAAACGGTGTCCTTATAGCCAGCAGTTGATGTGAAGAAAGAGATGATCAAACACTTCACATCAAGAATCGCTGCAGGAGCATCTATGTTGCATCTGCTGTGAGTCTACGCAACACTGCCGCACTTTGCTGTCAAGCATGACATTTATGTTATGTGGGATGCATGAAATCAGGTGGAAACCATCAGCGTATAACACCACGTACTTCACATTTGGTGGAGACTATTGTTCTAGGCATCTCTATTTGCTCACTATACACTCAAAACTGAAAAGTGCAACGTGACGCAGAAGGACGAGTATACCAGAAGCACTGTGCGAGACATCTGCGCAAAACTTCATCGGACTTTTTCTGTGGTTTTAATTTCACGGCGGATCAGCGCTTGCTAAAAAAAAAAAAGAAGAAAACAGCTTTCATATACATGTTGTATAACAGAATCGATAAAACAACCCGGTTTCACACCATTCGGAAGTATCGTTCTCCTTTCATGACCTACGAATCTTACAGCTGCAGTCTGGTTTCTTTATAAGTTGCAGATAACCATTCGCTCACTGTATTTTATGCCTGTCACTTTCATTATTTTAAATAGTATTTTCGACTGTCAGAAGTTAGTTTGAAGTCAACGAATGCTACAAGAATAGGTTTGCATTACTTTAGCCTTTCTTGTGCGATAAGCGGTAAGACCATTATTGTACCACACATCTAATTATAACTGCTTTACATCCAACAGCACCCAATATTTTTACAGATTTACCTTTATTTCATGACTTTTATTAGTAATGCCTCCTTTGAGCACTTAGTTGTAGCCAATAATTTAATACCATTTCTGTAAAGTTTGTTATTGGTTGGTTGGTTGTTTCGGGGAAGGAGACCAGACAGCGAGGTCATCGGTCTCATCGGATTAGGGAAGGACGGGGAAGGAAGTCGGCCGTGCCCTTTGAAAGGAACCATCCCGGCATTTGCCTGGAGCGATTTAGGGAAATCACGGAAAACCTAAAAGTTTGTTATTAATCTGCACTCTTTACTGTCATAAGTGTTTTAGCATAGTCGAGCGGTCTAAGGCACTGCCGTCATGGACTGAGGGCTGGTCCCGGCGGAGGTTGGAGTACTCCCTAGGGCATGGGTGTGCTTGTTTGTCCATAGGATAATTTAGATTAAGTAGTGTGTAAGCTTAGGGACTGATGACCGTAGCAGTTAAGTCCCGTAAGATTTCACACTCATTTGATGAACATTTCTGAAGTGTTTTAGCAGCAGTGGCCGTTGCAATATCCTCAAAAGCTTTGTCACCTGACAGAAACCACCAGATTAATTTTGTGTCTCCAGTGGGAATGGAACCTGGGTCACCGCTGTTCGTGTATTATACTCTTGCTGACTAAGCATTCAGGTAAATCTAATTCACACGTATACAGAAGTACCCCTATAGATTTTAGAAATTGTTCATATTTCATCCCCTCCAGACACATACGTTCATCTTGACGTGTAATACCAGAGCACGTTACGATTTATCGTTTCTTTGCGTTATCAGTCACCTGACTAGTCTGTTGTGGTCCGTCACGAATTGTTCTCCCATATCAGGGTCTTCATCTGAAAGTAGTTGTTACATCCAATCTCCTTAATCATTTATTACATGTATTCTAGTATCTGTCTTCCCCTACAGTTTCAACTCTCTACACCTCCCTAAAATACCACGGAAAGTATTCCTTGATCTCTTAGTACATGTCCCATTGGCCTATCTCTTCTTCTTGTAAGTATTTACACGTATTTCTTTCTTCGCCGATTTCGCGGAGAACCTCCTCCTTTCCCAGCTTATTTTCCCAGCATGCTTTTGTATAAACAGATCTCAAACGCTTCGATTTTCTTCTTTATCAGTTTTCCCGCAGTGCGCTTTAGAGTCAAACTTCCGTCTAAGCTCCTTGTCCACATCCGTTTACTACCGTCTGCTTAACCGCTCTAAAGTTTATTTTGCATTCTTCACTATCTTACCATCCTTACATGCCATTCCTCCAACAATATTCTCGTGTACTTCAAGACGTGCCAGTGAAGTTAATCACTGAAAGTTATTTTTTGGTTGAAATCATTAGTACATTGAGTGATCCCAGTAGCACTCATTTTTAATAGTTCCAGTTTAAAATTCTCAACTAGCTTGTAATGAATATGCGTGAATCAGTAGTTAGACTTGATAGGTCCCATAAAAAGTCATACAGCAGGTGAAGAATGACTTTATTGATCTCAGAGTATGCATGATGCGTTTCGGAATTATTTCCATCTTCAGAAATCCCAGTACAAATGTAGTACAAGGACAAGGGATTTGGCAGATGCGTATGTAAGGTGAGAAGATAACTGCCGGAATATAATGGTTTCTGCAACCACGTGAAATCCATCTACAAAGCTTACAATTTTTTCTAATATGTGACTGGTATCAAAAGACCCAGAATTTAGATGACAATATTATTATATACATGATATTTTTGAATTGAATGTAAAAAATGATAAGGGCGGGAGAGTGGATCGTAACAAGCAACTTTCACATAGCAACTTTTGTCCGCGTGTGCGGATGAAGCACACGATGATTCAGTAACTGCTAAACGTACAACCTTAGAGCAGCGACATCCTTTCCATCCGCCACCACAGAAGCACAGTGCAAATGTGACCGTTACTCCCAAGAAAAGCGCTCCGTACGGTATCCAACACAAGACTGTCCCCGTTTAATAACACACTGACGCAGAGCGAACCAGACTGCAGTGTGCATAGGTGACGCAAGGGATCGGATATCGCATCAGAGAGACATCTGAAGTGCCAAATGCAGCTCGTTCGAGTCCCAAAAAATGCCGGAAGAAAGTATATAATGTGGCTCCGCCCGGAAGACGTGCTACCGTTTCGACTAGGATGGGTGGCTGTAGGCCTACCTTCCAGCAGCGCGTGACACTGTTAAATGGCGCGTAGCACCGAATGTTAAGGGATTTGTACATGAGTTGTTATGCGAAAGTTGCTTGTTATGACCTACTGTATCAGCCTTCATTTTTTTCATTCATGTTAGAATCACTCTGTAAAAGTTTTCGTTAAGTATGTATGCTTGTAATGTCCAAACTTTATAACCATGTGAGCTTGAATGGAGATCATGTGCTTTAAAGACTTGTGCAGTTTATCTTAAGAGGCAATGATGAAATATAAACGGACTGGTTCCTTGAGCCATATGCTAGTGTAGATTTATAATTTACAATTTATTGGATACAACATTGACTAACACCAGCACCACCTAATCATTACTAGACATTGTTCGTTACTGCATCCGTTTCACTTACGAGGCTTGTATTACTAAACGACAAGCAACGATCGTCGAGAAATGCTATATGTATGAGCCTGTGATTCTGTGGTTCAATTATTATCTGTTTCTCAGGAGAGGCAGCATAAGTACCTAAGAGCAAAATTGCCTTTTCTCAACTGAATAAAAGTGGTGAGAGAGAGAGAGGAGATGGAGGAACAGAGAGAGAGAGAGAGAGAGAGAGAATGGAAGAGAGAGAGAGAGAGATGAGAGAGCGAGATGAAAGAGATAGAGTTACCACGAAAAAAAAAAATAGGAGCATTCGTGAAGCCAATCAAATGTATAAATAATGCTTCCTCTGATTTAGAAGATTTATAATTTGGCAATTTAATTTTTCAGTTATCCTTTCGCACAAGCATTAGAACCACCAACTCAATATTACATATTAGATTTTCTGTGCTCCTGCTAATTTTACAACTCCTAATCTTCCACAGGATTCAGATGTTCATTCTTACAGAAGGCTTCTGATCCCGACTATTAAGCCTAAATGTTTATTTCTTCAGAATTCTGGTGTCTACGTCCTTTTCAAGGTGTTGTTCTGGGCTAGGAATTCCTGACATCGACTTTGATACATCCTGTAATTCACATCTATTCTGTAACGTCCCAAAAACATGTTTTGGAACGACTAGTTTGAATTGCGCTAAAGGGAAAATATTATACTTTCTACACATATATTTCTTGCCGTACCGTCCCTTAAGTGAATATTTTCTTACGCATTGCTGTTGTTAGTTTCTTGGCCCCTTCCTCCCTTTTAGGAAGCGCTTTTCAGTGTGTAACGAACACAGTAATTAGTTCACATTGGCAGAAATCTAGCTTTAATGTATCTCTTAATTTCTTCGTAAATCAAAATATTTTATCTAAGCATTAAACAGAAACTGGCTGTTGCTCTTAGGTTTCGTGCGACAGCCTACATTGTTACTCAGTTCACAATACTGAACCTTTAACGGTTTTGAACTTCTTCATAACCATTTGTTTCATTCTAACGATTTTCTTCCATTCTCTCTTATTTCAGGTTACGTAATTCATTTGCAACGTATGAAGAATTTCTTTCGCTGTAAGCGTATGGTCTCCCTGACTGAAGTGAGTGTTAATCACAGTCATTCTCATTTAGAAAGTTAGCAACGAGTGAAACATTAACGTTAAAGGCATGTTTTAACAACGAAACTGAACGTCTGACAAACATTGTTTTTTTAAGCGACCATAGTTCCAAGAGAAAATGTACTCTTATCACCGTATTAATGGTTACACATACACTTTCAGTTGGATTCTGCAGTTTAGCGCAGCAAAATGGCGTGGAAAAATTGTTTAGGGAGAAAATAAAAAGCTTGTATTTTATTAACACGTTACACGTTTTACACATAAAGGCTACGCACAAGATCCCGTTGTCAATCAATACCCATAGGATGTTTAATATTCTGGTATGTTTTAAAAAAGTATTGTAATGCTATATTTATCTCTTTTGCTGGTGGCAAACTTCTAAAATGGTATAATGATGCATAGAAAAATTTTGCCTGTGGATAATGAAATTATAAACTCCGCCATCCAGCATCAGATTCCCTTCAGACCGACGAAAACGTTGACCGACGGCATTGGTTAGACGCCAGTGACCGATCTAAAAATTACGCAGTTTGCGTAATTACATTGCCCAGATACTGATAGAAAAGACCAGTAAAAGAGATCTCAGGGACGCTGAAATAAAATTTTGATAAAGTAATAGCCGACTGAACACTAGTAGCGTTCGGCTGTGGCTACCAAACAATTCGCCGGCAACTCTCCTTCGCTGCAGCCTGAAAAAGGTATAAAATGTAGCATAATAATTTTATATGTGGAATTAATGAAAAAAGAAACTACAGTCTTAATTAAAACATGGCCTTTGAAATTAAATTAGTGTAAATATTTGGCCAAACGTTGGAGATACTAGAGCGTCACTTACATCTTGTGAAACAACCATCGAAAACAAACGGGAGGGACAGAGAGAGAGAGAGAGAGAGAGAGAGAGAGAGAGAGAGAGAGCTCTCATAGCTCTCATAGCTCTCATAGCTCATTATATAAAAGCAGGCTTTTATATAATCCAAAAACAAATTACGGCGACTGCCTTCAACTTGCTTTACAGTCTCGATAGATAAACATTTCTCTGAAGATTCTTTACCGGAACAGCAAAAGAATACATTCCTCGCATTAAATCGTAAGCTTTTCTCCCTAATTTACAGATTTATTTATACAGAGAAAATTTATTCTTAATGTATTTTGCCTTAATTAAAGGACTGAGGCATATTCTATTAATTATTCAAAAAAGCCACATTTCAGATACCATTTTACACAGACCTGATGCACTCGGCACAATGTATCTCATGCATAACTATACACATTGGAAAAAAGCTTTGTTCACATGTCTCCAACACTTTCTCACATCGTTTCAACTCAACAATGAAGTCGCCAAATAATCTGTATCTGATTAGTTCTGAACAGCAGTGATTCGCGAGTAATCGCGCTGGACAATCGTTAATTAAGCTTACTGATAATAATGAAGTTGCATTAGCGTTGCCTAGCGTGGAGAGCCGTAACAATAGTGAAAGACGTAGTCAAACCAAAGCAAACGTTCCAAATCCATGGTAACGTGTTGCTTTATCAGTGATTTCAAAGCAAATAGCGGACGTCCTCTGCGCTGACACAACAGCAAGGGACTGCTATTTGTGCACGCGCATTTCGGCGTAGTAACACTGTTTGCAAACCAGAGAGCGCGCGAGGGTCAGTGACAAATGAAAGCAGTCCTGCCCCGACCGTTTAGACGTATTGCGACATGTTTGTCGTGCCGCAGTGCATGGCAGCTTGGAGCTTTGCGCAAAACTGGAAACGAAGTGAATCAAGCTAAGGTAAGGACGAATCGCTGCATTTTCTTTTAAAACACGTGCACACAGTTTACGAAATATTTACAGAAAAATTAACTAAATAAGACTACGCAACATTGATTTAATAGGTTGCTACAAATTTGTTCGTCACATAAATTGCTTCACATCGCTACAAAGATCTGAACATAAAATTTGCTAAACTCCTTTGCAAACGTAGTAACTGAAATTGAATCATATCACAGTTGTATAACCGTAAGATATGAGCATTACATTTTGATCTCCCTTCACGTACTGAATTATCCGTTCAATATCCTCATATACCCCCTCCGTCCATTCATCTTACGCTTGCGGCGTCGCCATGTCTACTTGAAATATAGTTGGCAGTGCCTGTGTGCTCTCGATTGCGATGAGAAAAACCGTCCCACAGAACTGTTCACGGTAACTCACTCTCCTCCCTATCTTCTAATTCATTACGAATCCTCCATCCGTTAACGATTTTCTGCTGCTATTAATATTACCCTGCACTGAGCAGCAATCCCGTTTGTTTACATTTCACTTCACTGACCCCCGATACATTTAGGGTGGGCCTTAACATTTCCCTTTTCAAACTTTTCAGCTTCCCTACCACGACCAAACTTCTGATATTCCACGCCGCGACTCGTAGAACGTTATCCCGTCAATAGTTATTACACCTTTTTCTCATAGTTACCTCCTCCTTGGCAGTCCCCCTCCCCCCACCCACCAAAGATCAGAGTGAGGGACTAATCCGGAATATTTTGCCCACGGACAAATCACCATGGCACTTTTTCAATTGCAGCCCACGGGTCCATTGCTTTCTACAGCCTCTTGCCTTTGATCACTGTCGATTCTACCACCTTTTAGGGGGAGTTTTCCACATCAAGGGCAAGAGAGTGCCCTGAACCTCTTTCACAAGGCCGTTGGCAGAACGAGGGTGACTTCTTATGTTAAAAGTCTTCGGCGACGTTGCTGATGATTTTTATTCAAAATTTAAGCAGTGGCGAGATCCGACCCACGACCAAGCACATTTCGATTACTAGCCCATGATCCTCATGGAGAGGGTTAGGTCTGACTTGAGTATATTATGTTGATATGACAAATTATTACGCTGAGAGCGTTTCAAGCGGTTGATATGGCCAAGAGTACGGTGGCTCTTTTCAACCTTTTAATCCCTGCTACATTGGCTCACAGATTGAATGTTTGTTCCGTTATCACTCAGACTGTTCCTGGGAAGACTCACAGTCGTGCAGTAGCAAACTCTTTACCCCTGTGAGCCTACCCTTCACACTAGCAATTTGCTTCCACCACAACGGTTCAAATGGTTCAAATGGCTCTTAGCACTATGGGACTTAACTTCTAAGGTCATCAGTCCCCTAGAACTTAGAACTACTTAAACCTAAGTAACCTAAGGACAGCACACACATCCATGCCCGAGGCAGGATTCGAACCTGCGACCGTAGCGGTCTCGCGGTTCCAGACTGTAGCGCCTAGAACCGCACGGCCACTCCGGCCGGCCCACCACAACGGTGCCGTACACAGAATACATCCAATGTAACCCTTTATGAAGTATGGAAGCAGGACTGGGGCCTCAGAATGTTACGTAGACAACACTGGCCGGATTGTTTTACCTAGGCAGAAGTTCACTTCACATGTGTCCATGCCAGTCGGGTTTCCGAAAGTCGACCAGATTGCAATTCTTTCCGTCAGACAGTGCTAGAATTCCTCTGCTGTCATTGCAGTAGGTGTAGCCCCATCCTCCGATATTTGCAAGATTTCACTTGTTCTGATGCGTGAAAACTTTTCCTGGTCCCTCACCTAGATCGGTAAGAGTGAAATGTGAAACATCTAAACCCTGTGTGTTAGCAACCAGAAACCATTCCAACACATATAGTAGTGCTTGGTCCACCCTAACTTCTCCTTTTGGTATGGGATAGTGCAAAGGAAAATTTTATTTGCTCGGCTCTGAGATGAGTGCAGACTCTGGTGTCAACTCAGTCTGCACTTTCTGCAAAATAATCAGGTATTGTTCAACCAACTTAATGGAGAATGGCTCCTTTCCAACTTTCCATTTCCCTTCCCGCACCCTAAATGTTGTCGGACGAGGACTGTAGCAGTGTATCGACACTTACCCTCGGGTTCAACACATCCATTCGGATCTGGAGAATTTCCAGATCTCTGTTACGGTGTCAACCGATCGCTTCGCATATTCACTTACCTCAGTCATTAACTTCCACAACGCACGCGTTTTGTTCAACGCTTCCTGTTCCAAACTTGTTAACTGCGTAGTACAGCACTCCACCATTTCCTTTTTACCTGTTGTCATTTCCTTCAGCCGTTCTATGGTGCTCTTTATCCCCATGGTGTCCCTTTCATTTGTAGATTCGTATACCATTTTCAACATCCTCCCCCTAGCTTCAAACCAACCTCCCTTGCGTCTCCGCAAGTTGTGCGGCACCACGACGGCTGCTAATTGCATTTGCCCCAGTAATCGTTCGTAGAACTTTTTCCATCTATCGTACTCTCTTGTTCTCCACCTCCGCCACCCCCCCCCCCCTTTCCAACCATATGTCTTTGAATACACCTCTCTTCTCCCCTTTGCGTTACACTCCTACCAACACATATTCCAGTCTCCCAGCCTCGTATCCTACCTTCCAGGCCTTCAGTGCCAGTCTTGGTGCCCGTCGATGACTGGTGATAACCACATCCTCTTGCCTGGCAGAAAGCACTCCGCCGTCAAGTCGCTGCTCTTCCACAGCCCCCAATCCACCGTTGGTGAAGAGATGAAGTACTGCCAAGACTGGAATCTCCTTCGTCTTGATTCTTGTTTGAAGAGACTTATGAAACAGGAATAGATTGCTAGACCTTCTGTCACTTGCTGTTCAAAAATTCTAGTTTGTTGAGGTGCTTCTGGCACATCCCATCGTCATACCATCAGAAAGAAACGTCTTCATATTACGTATGGAGCTACACAGTAATAGACGTATTTGACCTATGATATTGTGTGTGCATCTGCAACTACTGACCGTTTACGGTTCTATAAGAACATTGATGAAGTCTGTATGTGCTTTTTTCTCTGTTAACGTTACTAGCTTTTCTCTGTTAACGTTACTTGCATTTAATTGCTTCCTGAGTACAGATGATATACAAAATCAATATAGTTGTTTGTTGTGTAATATTTTTTCCATGTATTATAATTTTAGGAGATTCGGCCCAGAAGGAACGTTAGATATATATGCATAATATTATGGATGGAGAGGCGGTTGAGGAGCATTGGTGTTCAAAGAGGGACGAGATCGCGCGTTAATGTAGAGGTAGTGCATAAGAGTAAAGCTGTGAAAGGTTCGTTAATTCCTGAGAAATAGGAGAAGTTTTGTGAGGTTGTATTATCACTGAAGTTGTAGACGGAGAACGTCGTTACACAAAGAAATTGGTAGGGGAAGGAGAAGAGATATGATTGCAAGAAAGAAAACTCTGAAAGATTTATCGTAGAAGAAATCAAAAAACTCTTAGAGATCTTCAGAGGCAACAGAAAGCAAACTATGAAATTCTTCTATACTACGATTCATTATAAAATTCTATTGAAGATGTCCACCTGTTATCTGTAATTATACGGAGAGTTTAAGCTACTCTGCGTTGCACCTACGAGTGAAATAAAGTAATTACGCTGAGAGTTCAAGTTATGTTGCGTCGCACTCACGAGTGAAACGGACTGTCATCATTTGGGGCAGCGAACTGTGTATTGTCTGGCCCTGTATCCTCAAAATTCTATTTGTGTCTGTATGAGGGCTGAGATTTTAAACAATTTAATTTTGTAACGTGCACATGAACAGGCGTACCACACGGAAAAATTTAATTTCACCTCGCTGTCCTCTGTTGTTCCTGAACATCAGTGTTCACAAAACTCAGTTAACCCGATTTGTCCCGTCCCGTTTTGTTTTGAAGCAGTGAATATCTATTTTATGGTGTAACTAGACAATGTGACAAATCAGAGCCAACGCAACGAGCATCTAGAAAACCAGGGTTTTATTTTCTTTTATTCATGAGGTATCATTCGTCGTGTTAGCACCGGGCCAGCTATCAACGAGACAATGGAGCGTTGCCAGCAGAGAAGTAATCGTCTCAGCTAGGAACCTGCAGAACACACAGCAACAAATGTTATTAGAGTGTGTTGCAAAGCTTCAAATCAGTTTTCGATCTACCTCCTTCAAGATCTGCTCCAAAAACTCATCAACTTAAAATTAGGTTTGCATTGCGAATTCTCTCTTAATATGTTGAATGTAATTATGCTTATTATGTTTAGTTTATAATTAATTCTATAATGTTCCACAGAATTCCCAGGTGCGTTAGCAGAACCTGTAAACAGAGACTAATTTGTGGTCGGAAGGACTCTACAATGAACAATGCGGGCCCAGACAATAGAGCTAAACAGATCTCGTTCTGGAGGTCGGAAATAGCGTCGACCGTGCTGCAGGCTCATCCACAGCATCCTGCTTCCTGCAGAATCCGTACCATCTGAAAATTTACTTTGTGATTTATAAAATGAGTGGATGATATAATTGGAATCTTACCAGCGACCTCGTGATGACGACTTTGAATTTTATTGCTCTTTCTGTTCACAATTCAATATTCTACATACATTTACATAACACGATTTGGATTCGTGAAGTAACTCACGTGCACAGAGTATCTACTATATCTGCCGGAGATATACCATCGTTGGTCAACTAATGTCGTCCAATATACATAATTACCATAATTAACAAATCCTCACACGCACACACGCTGAATGGTCATTCCCGATAAGAAAATGGGACACTACACAGCCTTCCCCGCCCTTTCCAGTGGGAACATACACTTCCACCATGAAATGATTTGTGGTATGTGATAACTGGTTGAGTGTGGAATGGGGCGGCGAGGTGGCAGCACTCTCACTCAGGTAGAGCCAGACTCCATGCAGCTACACCATGAACATTGGTAGCTGACATGAAACAACTTAAGAGTCAGATGAGAAATAGAAAATACTGACTTGTTAAGAAATGTTGGAAGAAACAGCTTAATGTGGGTAATCATTCACTCGCTTTCAATTCACCTCAATTCAGGAGACATTCACATTGAAATTATAGGTGTTGCTTCATCAGGCACTAGTACAATTAATCTGTAATGTCTTCCTTCCACCACGATGGAAATTAGCAGTTCAAGAGTTTAGTTGTTTCCTCATTACATGGCACTACAACAGCATTCATGTAGAGATTTCGGCACACTTGATATTCGATGTATACTTTGCCCTGCTCATATAATGTTAATCACTCAACTCAGTAACTCCTCAGATAAATAACTGTTAGGTAACTGTTCAACTAAATGTCGCATTTAAGTACGTAAATGGTGTATCTGTGGATATATTATACACCAATAATCGAATCAACTGGAGATGAAATTAATTCTCATTCTTAAGGTCTTTAGAATTCAGTTCGCAACCAATCATTCGTCTTCTCGATATTAAGGGTTCTTTAATTTACGAATCAGTTGGAACCTGAACATTATGTAATTGTTTCCTAGAGTACAAAGACAATAACGTGCATACACACACGTCATGACTTTTCACTAGTACCAAGTATTGGGTTTTGAAGCTTAATTAAGAAAAATTCATAACCATACAAACAGAAATCCCCAAACACCCTCATGTGACTAATTTTGCAGCCAGTAATTCATCATTATTATTATTTAATTCATATATAGATCACTGGTGAGGTAACCACATGAAAACTGGTTCTAGTTACTAAAAAAAAAAAAAAAACTGAGTAAGAAAACATCAGCGTGCTTAATACGCTGTAAAAACCTAGCTAGGTAACACATAATATTTTTCTTCTTTAAATTGCTCATTTTGTTTCTGTCTCTTACTCCAAAAAAACTCAATTAATTGGTGACTTGTATCCACACATAACTATACATATACTGAGGAAACAGTCTCTCAAAAAAATAAAATCTTATGGCTTAAGGCTAAATCTAAATACTAAATACATTACTGTAGGGGAAGATCATTGAGTTAATACTCAAGCGCTGTAGCTCTTAAGTTCTTATGTGGTTAAAAGTCTTTAAATCGGTCACTCATTAGGTATGCTGAAAGTTAGGCAGCAGCCTGTAGCAGGTGTATTATTTCGAATGGTCTCATATAAGGTACTTGGCATTTCTTGTTCTGATTTCTTAGGAACTTAAAACTGGTACACTTACTAGATAACTTCGTCATATAGTCTGACGTTCTCTGGAAGACAGAGTGATTATTGGTTTTTTGTTGCGATGACTTATTGTTAGTTGAAGCTCTTGGCAATCTGTTAAGACATTCCTTCGTCTCAAGCCTTGTCAAGATCGACTCAGACTGAGTTGTATTGCTACAAGTTTTTATTAAACCGTTGAAGTAGTGAATCCTATCGTTTGACGATGATGACAGTATTTTCTCATAAAGTGGTTCACTTTACAGAATAGGTTATCTGTTGCATTCGATTCAGGAAGGTATCATGACATCAGGATTGCTTAATACCAACTCCTCTTAGAAAGCTTTGCTGCTTTATCAAATTACAATGCCTCAGGTTTACCTATGTACATAATGTTTCCCTAGTGAGCCTTTTAATTATTGGGTGACATGTTGCCATTATAAGGCATACAGCTTGATGTACTTTGAAAATAAGCCATGAAAGCCTACAGTGTACTTCATCCCTACCCTTCCTAGTGGTAGGGGTCCCATCAAATCCAAACAGACAATCTGCAATGGCCTTTCAATTACCATAAAATGTAACACACACCATGATCCTTGATTTGATGATTTCATCTTTTGTGACATGACTTCAGTATATTCTGAACATTCCTTCTAAAGTTGGGAACTTGACACTATCTTTCCAGCGTCTCAGCACATCTAATAACTTCACAGTGACCATAAGCATGGAGTGAATATAAAACTAATTTATCTTCATATATTGCAGAAATACACATACACCAGTTTCCTAATTGTTTCTGACCCATATGAAATAACAGTCCTTTATAAATCTTATATCAGGAATTAATCCTGAGGTTCAGCTCCTATACCAGCTGTTCCATCACTCAGTCCAGGATCTAAAGCACATCTTCTTTCTGTAAGCAGGCATATTGTCACATTTCTACGTATTACTTCCTGTAGGTTGAATATTCCATTATAAGAATCTGAAATTGAGATGTATGCTCATCAACCTCTTCATTCTCGCTTATTCCTTCTAGAAAATGGGAAAATGCACCAGCAAACAGATTACCACGACCATTCATGCAAGTAGTCTTAAATTCATATCCTTGAAGAATCATCGTCCATCTAGTTAGGCGAGGACTGAGTACTTTACATGTTGGAAAAAACTTAACACTTGGTGATCACAATACACAATTGTGTGATTATCAGTGATATAGTAATGGTACTTTCTAAATGACCAGGCAACTGCTAGAGCCTCTAATTCAACAGTGAAGTAAGTCTATTCACAGTCAGTTAAATGCATCTAGCAAATGAAATTGCACAAAGGATTGACACTGCATGTAGTTTTTGTACTTTAAAATGTCAGGAAGGTACCCTATGGGACAAAGCTTCTGTCATTAGTCCAAAGTCATTATTCTTTAACAGATGGTGCAATAATGGTGAGTTAATTAGAACTGTTATGATCCTCTCAAACATCCAACTGACACTCACTAGTCCACTACTATAGGAAATTCCTTCTGAGCAAACTCAAGAGAGGTTCTCCATTCATAACTTCATCTAAGGGAAAACAACGGTAAAATGGGGCGAGTCCTAAGAATCTTGAAAGCTGTTTACAGTTCTTTGGTAATGGTGCATTCTGAATTGTGTTTATCATTTTGTTATGAGGTAATGTACCAGTAGAATAGATTATATGACCTATAGGTTTTATTTGCAGCAAACCAAACTTTAACTTCTTAAGACTGGCAGTAACACTATAATGATAAAACTGGTTCAAAACTTTTCGCAAAATAGTAGGATATTCCTTCCAGATTCATGATACTATTAACAAGTCATCAGGAAATAAGGTAGCTTGATGATGTATCTATAGAGCTAATACATCATCCAAAGCTTATACAAACATTCCACAGCTCAATTTCCATCGTAATTATAAGGCAGAAAATTGATAGCGTCTTCCAAAATATATGAATGCAGTAAATTTGTGAGATTCATTGTCTAGTGGTGCCTACCAGCAGGAAGACCTAAGACCTACACTGGTTAGGTACTTAACACCAGGAAAATTTTGTATCAGCTCCTCGATGTTACATGGTCACGGACATACAGGTATAATTATTTTGTTGATTTCTGATGCATCTAATACCAATTGAACACTGCGTCATCAGCAGAGTAGTAGTAGTAGTAGAAGGGTTTTGTGGGCGCACGACAGCAAGGTCTTCAGCGCCCGTTCAGTATCATAGTGAGACGGGGGTCAAGAAAGAAACTCAGAACATTTACATCAAACGGAACATAAAACACGGGGAACAATCATGGACTATCTGATGGTTCAATAGTTCCCCTCCTAAAATGCTCTTGACCTCCCAGTCATTAGTGGTTCTTAGCGCCCATGGAGTCGCACAGTGGCTCTATTAATACATAGAGTGAGGCTTTGCATTTATATGGCAAACATATCCACTAATCATGCCTAGCATCTCCTCAAAAAATCTGAGTGTAATTCTGTAAAATTTCTAATAACTCACTCTCCTTTGAACATAATAAGGCAACTGATTCATCAATCTTGGCTTTAATCTGCTTGTGTATTGACAATGTCTCTGTGACTGCAAGCATTTGTTCAGACTTACCTGTAGCTACTTGACTAATCTATTTAATGACTGATCCTAGGCAGTATTTTCCATGGATGCGTTCCTTTACCAGTAGCTTAACTGTGGTTGTGATTCCTTCAATTGAAAATGTCAATTTGCCTGAAGATAAGTCTATCATTGAGTCCCTTTCCTGCAGTGACTCTAGCTGCAGTATACAATCGACAACTAAATTCGACAGCACAAGGAATGTGCAAAATGTTGCCATATTGCCCAGTATTATTTTCATTTGTGTCTGCCATTTTACAGATCGAGAATGTCCTCAAACAGCTCCAACTATACAACATTTTATTACAGCAAAAGTTCGAATGTGGGACATTTCCTGAATCCTTCGGAATAATGTAATCGATATTGCATTAATGCATGCTACTGTGCTCAGTATAGCATTTACAATTAAACCTTCTATTTCGGTATGCATAATAGATTGAGGTATTTTACTTGAGCGGAGTTTACGTGGATGCAGATCCTGTACAAGTTCTTCATGTATGACATACCCATAATTATACTATAACATCAATAAACTATTACTACTATGGCCCCTATAATAATTCTTGAATAACATATTGAGGTGAGACGTAGTGGCATTTACTTTAACATTGGATGTGATCCAGAAGGAGGTATGGCGTGACTCAGCTGCATCTAGTGCCCAAAGTGCACTATCAGCATATAAAAATCCACCAATCTTCTGTGACTCAGTGCACACTAGTGGCCATACACCTTTAAATGCACGAATAAAAACGACAGGATGAATTGTCTTCTTTTACGGATTGAACACGTGAAACTGCTAGAAATGAGTTTCTCTTTCATCAAAAGAGCAGCTAATTCGTTCTAGCCCCCCAAACTGTATGTGACTGGGTTGCCAAACTCAGATCTCTAGGTATAGTTTGATACTGTGGAGCAAATGCCATGAAATTTTATCTGCTTGCATCTTTTCCCGATTTCTTTTCGTGTATGCATCCATTTCACTAAATTTTTTCCACATTTGTTTCTTTTAATGTGTGTCAGGGTGCTGATGACCTCGATATTAAGCCTCCGTAAGCCCAAACACACACACACAAACACACTTCTCTTTCGACTTCACTTAAAACAGATTCATTAGTACACAATATTCCCTTTGACGCAACTAATTCCTGAATCACTGCTTCTGGATGATGATTTATTTATTTCCACCACTGGCCAAAATCATCTCCTATATGTGTTTTTACTTCCTTTAATCTTCAGTAATTTCTTTATAAAAACTATCTTCGTGCTATATATTTATCTCTACAGCTGAGTCGACTTTCTCCTGTACTTTGCCGATTACTTGATTATTCTTAAATCATAGCCAGGCTATCATCTATTTTCTCCTTCTGTGCAGTATTCATTTGGGTTAGAACAAGGTCTTGCTCATCGAGTAACTGTGAAACTTGGTTAGTTAATCCAGCAACATTACAAAAAGTCTTTATGAACTTTCTTTAATTCCATCACTTCACCATGTAGATTACTAACCACTTCAGGAAGATCATTGTGTGTGGCTCTAAATTCAGTTATCTCATTAAGTAGAGAATAAAGAGACACTGAAAATTCCTGTATTCCAACCTGCAGGCCATTATGAGAATCTAATATCTGTTTCCAGAGTTTACTTTGTGCTCCATTGATCTCTGTAAATAAGGACGTCTGAATTCCTTGCGTTTGCGTGTATATTTCCTGCTTTAAACTCTCGGAAAACATTGTTTTAAGGTTTGACAAAGCACAAACAGTACCAGTCTATCATACTCAGATAAATTTTGTTTCAAAGCTTGCTGTTGGATGTATAGTTCCTGCCTTAAACTATCAGATAAATCTTGTTTTAAGGTTTCCAATAATTCTTCTTTCCGGTGTTTGAATATTAGCTGCATCTTTTTAACATTTATGAAAAATGAACCAATGCCTTTTCCCTACTCACAGTCTGTTCCACACTGTTCACTTCCTGCAGGATATTCGTTCCGTTTTGTTGTGCCAGTAAGACTACTTCAAAACTCTAAATGGCCGGTCTACAGACTGTCTCATACCCTTACAGGACCCTGATATCACTGAAGCGTGGAGGCAACTCATTGTATACACTTACTTAAATTTAATTTTGAGAAGGTTCATATCAGCGATTTCTTTTTCTGCCTGACCATACATACCACAATAAAACACTACTATCAGCATATTATACTGAAAAAGGGAATGTAATGGGCAAAATGTCTAATATTAATTCTATAATTTTCCTATTTCACAATGTATCTTGTCTTCTTCTTGTCACCAAAATGAATTACCTCTTAGTATATTGCCTGTTATTATGAATGTTAGATTTAGTTTATAATCCAGTCTACAATGCTTCACAGAATTTCCAGATGCGTCAGCAGAAACTGTAAACAGTGACTAACTTGTGGTTGGATGGACTCCACAATGTGCATTGCAGGTTGTGATAGTGAAGATCGGCAGCTAGCGTAGCGGAGGTGAAAAATAGCGTCGACCGTGCTGCAGGTTCTTCCGCAGCGTCCAACTTCCTACAGAACCCTTATCACCTAAAAGTTTGCTTCGTGATTAATAAAATGAGTAGTTGATGCAATTGACACATTACTTCATGATAGACACTGCTTTGGACAGGATTAAATAGGTAGATGTGTACCATTTTAATCATAATAGTTTATGGGGTGTTTTGGTGGAAGTTCTTACACTGAATCTTCACGTGTTTCGTATAGTGAATAGCTACCAAATTTTACAAGCTAACTGACAAGGTTGGGGGGAAAGTATCAGCTGCCTACTTGATTGTAGGACAATCCAATCAAATTTTTATAAAATAGTTTTAATCAAACTGTAGTGGTAATCGGAGTCAGTCAAAGTGTAAAAGAAGTTGAGCTCGTGTTAACGTGGGGCAGGCATCAGCATCAGTGCTCAACAGTTGAATAATCCTGCTGACGACTGACACATGTGACTCCACACTTTGTATGAAGAATTTTGTCTTTCATGTTCTGATAATGGGCTGAGCTGGAATAACGTCAAAACAATAGAATGTTTGAACAGCAAGTGACCTGTTTTATTTGCGGCCTAGTCAGCAGTGGTGTAAGTCTCCAAATTTACATTACGCTCACAAGCGTTCTGTGTGATCTCTTGTCACACCTTAAGCTCACCCCCGGTACACAGCAACCTGTGAACTACAGTGAACTACAGTTACCCTTCTTCTAGCCTTTGGCAAGGCCATCTGACACTTGACATATTTCTTCCGCCAACACAACCGTATACTCTAGACAAAAACTAGAAATTGGACACCCTTTCCGTCGCATCACGCTGCTCGCCATAATGACAACATGCTGCTCTCGATAATCACACCGTGTACACCTATAATTTCACTAAACATGACTCAAAATATAGACAACATTATTCGTCATTTCCTTGGATCTGATATGTGTGGTATTTCCCGCCAAGATCGCACAATATCTTCACGCTGTCTCTTTTGTCACATCTTTCTCTTCGCTACGGATGTTCACACGAATGGCAATGAATCCGCAGCACCCTGAAATGGTCGTAAGTGTCCAATATGGACCATTGTCGATTTACTTGGCAACTGAAGCCAGACACTGAATAATGATTTTATCAGTTGGTATGGCCCCTGATACCTTGTCACAAACATTTGTGTTTTACTCTTAGGGGCTTAAAGTCTTAACAACATTAACTATTGCGCTACCCTATACTATGGTCAATTCCCTGTGAGCTTCCTCACTACTTGTAGCCATTCCAGGGGTTTGATATTCAGTTTCTGCTCTTGCCCCCATACTTCCTCTAGAAAGATGCTAGACACAATGCTGGTTCCCCATTGTATCAATGTTTGGCCTGATCACCTCAAATGCTGAGAGTGTCCTCTCGTAAGACCCACTCCAGTACAAGTGTGAAACTTTGAGTTATGAGCTCCCTTGACAAATGTTCAGTACACATCCAAATCATTGTGATGAGACTTTAGATCACCTTACCAATATTATTATGCACGCTCCCCATTCTACCACTAGTTTGCGGGTGCAGTGGACTAGGTCATAGAGAATGACACAGCTGTTCCATCAAGCCGAATATGAAATTTTTTCTTTTGTCTGTAGTTACCACCTCCGGTACACGAAAGCTAAGTAACCAGTTGTTGATCCTGCCTCTTGCCACTGTAGCTGCGTGTTGATTCGGGATGGTGATCATTTCTTCTTATCGTGAAAAGTGTTCAGTAATCGTTAAAACGAAGTGGTTGCCCACTGGAGTCCAACTAAATGCATGGAGCACGTAAATAGCTATCATTTTGAATGGTTTTCTTCCTAATGCTAATATTTGTAATGGTACTTACTTATGACTCACACCCACTTGTTGTCCTCAGTGTACGCAATTCATTACGTACTGGTGCACGCCTTCTTTCACCCGTTGCACCAGTGCTGTTCTGCTGTCCTCCGGTTCGCTGCCCTCTGACCTCTTTGCTCAGATACATGGTCATGTAGTTCCTTTAACACTTCTTCCCTGAGCTTAGCTGGCACCACCACACGTGGCCCTAACCTAATGGCTTACGGAACAGGTCATCACAAGTGCTAACTGCAGCTACATCAAGCACAACTTGCAGTCGGGGACAGAGACTTGGACAGCTTACCATTCAGAGAGGCCATGACCCAGTGCCTGTATGACTGCCACGATTCTGCTCAAACCATCAACATCGCCACGTTTCCTGGCTGGCTTATTCACAACCCCATAAACAAATTCACTCAACTTCAACTGCACGCTTCCTGGCTGGCTTATTCACGTCTCCATAAACAAATTCACCCAACCTCAACTGCTAACTGCCGTCGAGTTGCAAAGCCATTCAGTGCAGTTTCATCTGTTGAATGTATCATGTACCTAACAAAATTACTCCAAGCAGAATTTATATTTACTTAGCACTTTTAGTGCAGGCCTGGGTTAAAAAATGAACGGCTACATTGAAAACCACTGACCAGCATAAATTACATGCAATTGTGACAGAAATTTAAATAAGGATAACCGTAATTTAGTGAAAAAACAAAAAGACTCAACAGAAAACTGAGGACGGTATCGACAGCTGAGAAAATTTGCCTGTATTATATGGTTACGTACGTGTTTGATATAATACATATGTTTGTTAATGTATTATATGGAAAGTATTGAATTACACTGTTCAAAATGATGGACCAATGGCTTAAAAATTCGGCTTCCATTTTTGTCTGGACATTCCATCTTCTGAGCTGGAGCAGAGTAGATGTACATATATAAAAGCGGCGAGTAAATAGCGATCTGAAACTTTCGAAATTTTTCTAAGTACGAGATAGGGGACTTGTGAAATTTTCCCGTGTCTGTGGCGGGAACTTCCAAGATTTTGAGGAAACGTTAACGTGGACTTGTAAATTTTCGCGAGTTAGCGAGTGTTTTGAACATGTAATAATTCTTGCAAGTTCGGCAGTGTTGAATACAGAACATTTGTCATCGTCTACCGAAACTACGTGATATTAATGTGATGCACTCCTGTGATCAATAAAGTATGGAAGCATTAGTTCTGTCGTCGTGATAATTCAACCACAAAATCGATTCAATAAACTATATTTATTTTTAAACAAAACCAGAAGTGAGTTTAAATCATTACTTTAATTTTTATCACCGCACTTATAAATCATGATTCAATTTTTGTATCCCATATTTACAGTGGTGCGATGGTATTAGAGTATTGCGACAGATGCGTTGGTTACCCTCTAGGTGATAGGCGAGTTTAAATAAGCAGCCACACATCCTGAAACCCTCGAAAAGATTTTTGCGGAAGGAAAACATATGTATCATCGCAGGCTCCAAAGAAGTGTAAGACCTAGGAATAGATGTCTGAAAGGAGTGGAGTTAGCAGAAAGAAGCGGAGGACTTTGAATGAGTTGGCTCCAGAGCGGTGGTGGGAATATTTAGAAAAATAGAAGTTTATGTGCAAAACAGACCTGGCCAAAGACCGCAAAGTTCCTGATGATGACTTAATCAACCGAAGTAATTTCTAAAATGGAACTGCACATCCATCAATTCATTATCGTTAGTAAGCTAAGTGCACTGTAAAGAATTATTTTTTCGAAAGACTTTAAAATCTTAATACGTGTTATCAACTATTACTCCATTCTTGTGTGGGTATGTGTGACGGTGGGCATTGAGTCATGCGTGGATGCTTCAGTTGATGAAAACACTGCGTCAAGAGTGCAAGGTTTCGAGTCATATCCTGTTCCAGCAGACCAGTTTTAACTGCCAGGGAGCTTAGAAATAAAGTGGGAGATTTCCTTTTGGAACACATGTCTGTAAGAACAATTGTAGGAACATTTAAGGAACCTTCTGTTTCTATCTGCATTCTTACCCTAGGTAAATGCCGTTACTGTGTATCACAACAAAACAAATCAGAGATTTCTTAAATGAACCCAATTTTCAACCATTCTTCAGAACTGCCTAAAAGTTTATTGGGGGGTTCATATTCACCTCACGCACTCGTTGGATACCTCACCCACACAGACACACCCATTCACGTACATACATACATACATACGTACACTAGCTGGTCTCTCTCATCTCCCTGTAAAATTAGTTTCTTCGGTATCTTTACAAAAGTTGGTAAATGATCGCACCAAATCTCATTAATATTTGAGAGATGACTTAGACTTACCTTATATGCTTTTGCCCCAACATTTATCTTTTCCGACTGTGATTCGTGGAAATACTGATAATGTCCTGGAAACAGAAATGATTTTGAGTATTAAAAAGGAAATCTCTTTTCCCCAGCAGCCACTAACAAACCCCTCCCTCACCCCCTTCCCGCATTCTGAAAATATTAAACCCATCCGTATTCGCTACTTTGTGACATGGCGGATATGTTATACAAATCAGTTGCTTCATTACGTACGTTATTTCAGCTACATTAATGAGGGAAGTTTCATATATCTGACATTGACAGCCAACTCATGCCGGGAAACATGATGTACGATGGGCGTAGCTTTAACGAATACCAGAAACGGAGGATATAATAGCACACACATATCTAGACACACACATACACACACACACACACACACACACACACACCTGATGTATAATATGACCAACTCAATCCTCCTTAGCCTAGAAGAGGCTAAAATTATATTACCGAACATTTCCTATCGTTTTATATTTAGCAAATTAGATAGATCCTATGAAATCCTCGTTTAATGATCCCTACTGTCTTTAAGGACAACTATATATTTTTTTAATGAAATAATTGCCGCCCACTGACTGTAAGTTCTTATTACTAACTTATTTCACTGTGGCTCTTTCAGCTGTAAAGCTATTTGCAAGTGCAAGTTGAAAATTTCGTAGTTCGTTTCGTTGTTTGTGACACCGCCACAGTCTTCACAAAAGTATATTTAGGTTTTACATCACTGAGTAGAGAGCAAGGCGACGTCAGAAGCAGCGAAACGAACGGTGGAGTTTCCACCTTGCACTTGAAAATGGCTCTACACTCGAAATCACGATAGTGAAATAAATGAATATTAAAAACTTACAGTGAAATGGTGGTGATGATTTCATTTAAAATGCATATAATATCTGTGGTCGACAACCAGGGAAAAATCACCAACGATATTTTAGTTTTAGAGCGGTAAGTAACCATCGTCGTCTTCTAGGACCTCGCACTCTTTAGTGGAGAAGCTTGGGTTGAATTGAGGGATCGGTTTCCTAAATAATGAGCAGATGTCAATCTCGTTGATCAAGTCGCCGGTACATCTTTGAGTGGTCGTTTTTCTAACAAATGGACAGGTCTTGAAGGGACAATGAATTGGCTTGCGCTAGTTTCGGATATTTAAACCTCAACTTATCATTTCGTTTTACATAGACTAACTTAACCCTTCCATTAGCAAGAGGGTATTCTGACTATCTCAGGTTAATTTTTTCCTCCTCATATATTTACCTGAAGGACTATATTCTTGGGGGGGGGGGGTCATGACTTTGTTCTAAAATCACTGAATTTGTATTAATTCTCATGACGAAACCCAAACTTTTTGTTTTTTTGAGGTGTTATTGACTGTTAGAGGCTATCCCGCTTGATATGAAGTGTCTTATTTTCTTATTGTTAAAAATGAAGGTTTTACTAAATATTTCTCTCATTCATGTTCATTAATGAGTTTTACCTAAATCATTTTTTAACTCAAATATATGTTGTTTCCTATTATTTCAGGTTACTATTAATAAACTGAATTAGACATTCACTGTTAGCTGAAATGAAGGGGGACCAGATTCCAACTGCTGTTAATGACGCCCAAATGACTTCCTAGAGAGGATACTTAGGAAATTCTAGATAATCCTATGTCACAGAAGATGGAAATAAGTGTGACATTGAATGAACTGAATGACTATGATGAACCTCTCGACGAAGACCATATCTCAGCATCAGATGAAGATAATTATGAAATTTCGAATGATAATATACATTCACGTGAGCAAGTGGAGGAAGAAGATCAAGGCGCTGTAGATGTTTTTGTTTCTGGTACTGGGCTATAATTTTCCGGTGAATTACTAAAAGTTGGGCGTCGCCGACTTGAAAATATTTTGAACATAACATCTGACCTGGTGAATGACGGTAAATTAATCAGACCAGTGACAGTCATTTCCGTTGTTTATTTCACCAGAAATCGTGAGAACTACTGGCGAGGAAATGAACAGGAAAGCAAATAAGTAATTTTGTGTTTGGAATACAACTCATTCGTCCTACAAAAAGACACACAGGGATACAAATACAACTAAAGAGTATGCTGCATTAGGAATTCTTATAGTTACTGATCGAACTCATGGACAACTCACAAGTGCTTCAGATTTGTAGGGAGGTAATGTAGCTTAACGGCAACCTTTCTTTTCTACTGACGTTTCAAGAAAGATTTTTGCCCATACTGAAATTCTTACGATTCGACAACAGAGGTACAAGATCACAAAGAACTGAAGACACTAAGGACAAGCTACAAGCCATCAGGATAGTGTCTGAAATACTTCGGTCTAACTTATGTAACAACTCCTATCGTCATGAATATGTTACTGTTGATGAACGATTGAAAACATAACGAGGAAACTGCTCTTTTATGGTTTGTATGAAGAGGCGCTGCATTGAAATTTTGGTCTGTGCTGACATGAAGACATCTTGCTTACTATGACTCCATGTTTCAAAGGGGATGGTTGACAACGCTCGGGAAGGCAATAAAGGACAGGGAGTTGTTTTGTAACTGATGGAACGATTTCTGAATACTGATAATGGAGTGGAAGCTGATAATTTTTTCCTTAGTTTCCCACTGGCTGTTCACCTACTAAAACTAAACATGACGCTGGTTCCTAGCCGGTGTTCCAGTAAGAAAGACATTCCGAAGACATCTTTGCCAGTCAGAAAGAAAGAAGTTCAATCTTCAATGTTTACTTTCACAAATTTTTTGACTGTAGTTTCTACCATCCAAAAAGGGGAATGCGGATGATCTTACTATCGACCCAGCATCATGAGAGCCAAGTAAACGATGAAAAAATTTAATACAAATTCGAAATGAGACTCCATTTCAACAAGCCAAATTTACTGTAAATAATGGAGGTAAAATGAAAAGAGAATACAACTATGTAATAATAACCAGGGGCAGGCCACGAAGTCTCCCCTTGGAGGTAGTTGATATTACAGCACTGAATACATATGTTCTGTAAAAATGAAGATTTTTTTAAATGGCAGGAGAATAATTGGAGCTGATGGAAACTCTTCATGACTGAATTGGCATTTGGACTCAGGAAATGCAACATGGAGAAAATAGCTAGAAATGTCAGCAAACTTCCTAATGGTGACAACATACATTGAAACATGTGATATTGAAATACCGATAACAATGATGCATTCCCAGTGTTTCAAGTTACCAACACCACCGCACTGTCTAGATTGCAAGAGAAACAATCAGAAAGCCAAGATTCTGTTTTGTAAAGTGCAAGAAAGGTGTACACAGAGAAGAAACCGTTACTGTGAAGTGCATGTTGTGCAGAATTGTACTCGGCTGAACAGTTCAAAAGTGTTATTTATTATTTTAAGGCCAACTGATAATTTACTGAAGTGACTACGAAAATGTAAGTTCTTAATTTTGCACGTGACTAGTATTCAATTTTCTTGTGAATGATATAAAATGTATTGTACTTAACATCTATGTTCAGGCTAAATAACTTTAATAATTTTGACACCTATTTTACAATACTAAATAAAGCTATTCGTTGAAAATAAAGAAATCTATAAATAAAAATTACACTAACTTGCAGAGTTCTTTTGGGTAGGCAAAACACCGCTCTTTGTAAAATAAAGGTGTCGAAAAGTGAGTTAAGCATCAGTTACGCAGCTGTGTGTAGTTAATATGTGAGGTACGGAGTACATCTGGCAAACACGGCTTCACAATGAACACGGAATTTTTAACATGTGTAACGTAGTAAAGCCCAAGGCGTATTGAGAATCCTACTATACCAGCGGACGTCGATGACTCCTTTACAATAAGAAAAGCTCGTATAAAATCTATGTTAACTAAAATTAATTATTTATTGCTTAAAAATTTATAGATCATTTTTTCATAACAATGTTAAAATTTAAAGGAAATATAATGAAATCAATTCTATTGGGTTTTTCTACACATGTGCCAATGATTGTCTCTGAGAGAGATGTAAACTCTTTGACTTCTCTGGTATCTAAGTATTTCATCATTGCGTATGGACTTAGTGGGCAGTTGTGCTGAATCGTGCTAACTAGCGGGAAATGGGGGTGGATGGCGCTCAAGTCATTTTGTTAGGCTGCAGAAAGCAGACACATTGAACGAATTCCTAGTTCAAATTGTGTCATCATGATGTGTGAATAGTTTCAGAATACGAACTTTTAAAAGTCGAGATACTTTACTTCAATTCGTAACTTGAGATTTACCATATTTTCAGAATCATTTCGTAAGTTAATTTTCTACCGATTAACCCAGCCTGCTGGCATTCCTGTATAGGAGACAACGAAACCAACCTCAAGAAAATCAGTTAAGTAAAAACTGTGTATCTTAGTAAATGCATATGTCCTTTAATGCATCTCAATTCAAATTAATGAGAAACGTCTGGACTGAATACAAGTCATGAATATCACTGAAGAGCTGAATTACACT
This sequence comes from Schistocerca cancellata, assembly GCF_023864275.1. Taxonomy (NCBI): domain Eukaryota; kingdom Metazoa; phylum Arthropoda; class Insecta; order Orthoptera; family Acrididae; genus Schistocerca; species Schistocerca cancellata. The sequence goes on from NC_064627.1 coordinate 628,055,900, forward strand.
GCTACCCAGAAGCTTGAGTTTGATCTACAAAGAACTACCATAAGTACCACCACGTTTAGGTTGACTATGAAACATAATTTTCAGAGCAGAGATACGTTTCTATTTAATAGTAAACTAAGAAGACCCATAATTTACTTTCTATGACAGTCACACTACTCGTGATCGAGATCTATTGAGTGGTTTTTAAGGCAAATAATAAGATTATGTATAAAGTGAAGAAAGAAACTAATACCATTTCAAAATACAGATGAATAACTTTAGAGAAAAAAATCTGTGAAGACAAAATAAAATCACCGTAGACATAATAAAGATTTGAGTGAGGACTATAGTAAATCTGAATAGCAACAGAGTCAGGTGACACAACGCATACAAATCAAATCATCGCGGAAGTAGCATATGAGATGAAAGGAGCGCATTAACTCACAGAAGCGTGTCATCACACCCGTGATAGGCTGATACGCATATATTAAATAAAGCACCTAGTTCTAGTAATTACTATAGCGACAAATAGACGAGCAAATGTTCAACTGGTAATAGTTTTGCGGAAAATAATTTACACAGTATCCGACAAGGTACTTTTTATGAGAGGTTAGTGCAGTTACGAATGTAGGCCACAAACTTTGAAGAGATATGATTTTAATTTGATTATTCAACACAAACAGTGAAAAAATAGCACAATCGAAAATGAAGTTTCAATCGAGATTCATATGTATTACGCGGAAACAATGACTGATTCAGATTCGTAAGCATGCTATGGCCTATCTGAATTATGCAGATTTCCAGATGTCGCAGAGTAACTGCAGGCGACACCTCCTATCCTGTAATTACGCGCAAGCGTCTTGGACGTGCTTTTGTAACGGCCTAGCTAGGATTTACAGAACACCAAGTGTTTTATGTACGCTTATCCCATTGTTCGAACCAGAACACTTCAGCACGCGTGGTCCGGTTGAATACTGGTACGAAACTCCGTACATTCTGGATATGCGTTGGGCTCCAACGGCACCTACTATCAGGCCATCAGGGTGATTAGACAGTATCGAGAGCCTCACGGTGCTGTTCTCTCGCTCAAGTGCCAAGCCTGAGAAGATATAGTAATGCATACTGCACATCAAAGCGCTATAATACTTACATGATATTGTGTGTTACACTTTTTTTTTTTTTTTTTGCAACCAGTAGATGGAAGACTGTTTATGACCAATATTTGGCAGGTAAGTGGAGGAGAATGATGGCGTACAGTTCCTGAATCATAAGAATCGGTGCCAATGTCCGTCACTGAATCTCAAATCTTCCAAGAAGCAAGGGAATGTGACAGTGTTGATAGTGCTCCATGTGTCAGATGAGGGAGCTACGCTCAGCAATCTCTTTGGTGATATTCGGAAAGTGTACGTTATGTGCACTATAAAACACAAACAAAGCACCAGACAGTACCTCAACTGTTACACTGACCTAGCCATAACACATACTCTTCAGACGTAAGACTCGTACATCCCATGGAAAGAAGTCATTGTGCAAGGAGGAAGTCAACCCATTACGACTAAGTGGCTAAATGACGCCTCGGGGATCCATAGCCAACAGTGGAACATGACAGTCCTTTCTCTTTTCAACCAGTACTTCCTGTTTTGATACATCCTTTTATCTCACACCGTACACACCAACGAACCAACATTCGAATAACGGTTTATGCGTTGAGGCGACAACATAACTCACAAAATAAGCGACAGACAATAACCGCAACAAAACCACCCATTCAGTGATGCAATTCTCTGCATCCATTGCATTTCAATGGAAGTAATAAATTAGGTTTCTGTTCTTAGGGTTGATACGAGCAAGAGAATGTGAAACGAGAACACCTAGTCACAGTTTAGTCAGTGCCACAGCAGCACAGCGCCCGGGTTCCCGGGTTCGATTCCCGGCGGGGTCAGGGATTTTCTCTGCCTCGTGATGACTGGGTGTTGTGTGATGTCCTTAGGTTAGTTAGGTTTAAGTAGTTCTAAGTTCTAGGGGACTGATGACCATAGATGTTAAGTCCCATAGTGCTCAGAGCCATTTGAACCATTTGAACAGCAGCACATTTTGAGAGAACACTGTAACGCGGTCGTCAGAATTCAGTATTTAATGATCCTGTATTGTTCAGAAATGTGACCGTGAATGCCTCGCAGTACTCAACGCTGCGTTATAGCAAAGTTTCAAGTACTTGTGGGGGTAATATTTCACATTCATTTGTACTAACTGATGGCTTTAAATTAGCGGGAGAGAAGACATTCACGCTAATGGGAATGGTGATGTAGGTTTGCTAATGTAACATACTGTGGCACTGAATCACAGTATAACTAGACAGCGTAATAAATACGGCGGTCACCCACTCGACCGTACATACAAATTATACTGCTAACCGTAAATTAAGAAGCATAAATATTTATCCAGATGAAACTGTGAAGTTACTAAATTTATTAATTTGCTGCAGTGGAGGAACAGTACATTTCCAAGAGACTTCATACTAGAGTGCTAAACTTCGATGAGATGTCAAAATACTTGATGAAAATAGGTTGTAAAAGAATAGCCAATAAATGAAGCAGGTTATCAGCACCATATTCTTAAATTGCAGAATATGAATGGAAAGAGTTATCGGAACATTGCACCTTACAAACAAACAGGACTTAGGTGGATTGTTGTTGTAGGTGTCATGTATCAGTTGCAAATAAATAATTTTTATATTCTCTGCCATTTCTTCTGTTGTAGTGTTACGTTAACTATATCATAGTAGCCAAACTTTTCTTCTGGAATCTCTGTATCTAGTTACATCATAGTTACCATTGATCATCATAAAAGCCCACAGTTTGTACTCAGAGCACACACAATAGCAATCGATTGACACAGACTACCACTGTCAATGCTGTTACCATAAATAAAATATCTGTATAATGCTTGTTATTTACTTATGACCATGAAAAGATCGAAACATATTAATATGTGGACATACTAGCTTGCTCATATGCAGAAATGAAATTTATGCAAATAATTACTTACTCTAATAACGGATGCTGTTACTTCTTACATTTATGGAGTATTGGTGCTTACTTAAATAATGTTTGAAACTATTAACAAATAGATGAATGCCATTTGTGCTGTAGGCCTACCTTCATATTTTGAAAGTATGTCTATTAAATGTATATTAATATTAGTAATTCATTGTTATTACATGTGCCCCTTCAGTTCAGCATGGATCCTCAAAAATAAAAAACTACCTCAGACAGTGAATAAGTGTTACAAGGATGTTATAGATGCTTCCAGAAGTATGACGTTTCTTGCATTATCTTTAACTAATACTCATGTTCAAAAATGCAAATAACATATATTCGATGGATAGTATTTCAGTGAAATTTTTCTGTTACTAAATTAGTATTGAAATGCTAAACTCTCCTTAAAAGAGTAGATACTGGCCAAACTGACTCAGCACTGAGATTTTATGTTTTACAAGTGCCTCTATAATTGCGTCTCAGATTTTGCTGTGAGGCAAATTTACTATATACTGAAATAATTGAAGTTAGCATTAAATATGTGATGCACTTGTCATCATTATAGCAAAAAAAAAAATCTATAATGAAATTGAATGAAAGTAGAACAGAATGGAATCAAGTACAAAAATGATAAAAATTTATTTGTGTTAATATCAGCAAAGTATTTTAATAAGGCTAATCCAGAAATGAAATGATTGTAATTGTCATCATTTAATCCAAATATCTGCAATGAGAAGATTTGTTTGTTATTTTTTACATCAATGTAGTTCATTAATGACTTACATTTCACAGATATAAGAATGCTTGAACTACTCTCATTCAAATTTCTGTATTTGACAACTAAAACTTCAATGTGATCTTTGCATTATAAACAAAACATATGATTTAACTACAAAATATCACTATCGTATTCAGATCTGAAATGCATAAAACAGATTTTCAAAACTATTGATAAAAAGCAAGTGTAGCACTAGTCCTCACATGATTAGCATATAAAAATAAATTTTTTGCTGTCTCATTCTAACATTCTTCATGATATTCAAATGCAAAATTACGTATGTAATTTTGCCAAGTAGGAATTGCTATTTAGTTAGTTTCAACAGGTCTTGATCAAAATATGGTTCCAATGGCTCTAACCGCTATGGGACTTAACGTCTGAGGTCATCAGTCCCCTAGACTTAGAACCATATAAACCTAACTAACTTAAGGACATCACACACATCCATGTCCATGCCTGAGGCAGGATTCGAACCTGCGACCATAGCATCCACATGGTTCCGGTCTGCAGTGCATAGAACCACTCGACCACAGCGGCTGGCAAGTTCTTGTTCCATCCATTTATGTCACATCTAATAAAAGACAATTCTTTCACACTTCTGTAAATGAAATTATCCTCTATATATTCACATCCCTCTTCTGTCATTCCATAATTTCTCAGCATGGAGAAGAAAGATTTTATAGATAATTCAGGAGATAATTCAGAGGCTTCCTTTACCAGGATACAGGTTGGCTGGCTGCTTTTCGAGGAGCTCTTTGCGGTGTGGGGGAGTAGCCATGTATGCGAAAAACGGCATCGCATTTAAGTCAATTGATGTTTCAAAGTACTGCACTGGAAAGGTGTGTTTGAATGTTGTGCAGGTGTCGTTAGATTTAACGGAGCTAAACTTGTAACTGTTGTTGTTTATAGATCCCCAGACTCCGATTTCACAACATTTTTGCTAAAGCTAGAGGAGGTTCTTGGTTCACTTTATAGGAAATACAAAAAGTTAGTTCTATGTGGTGACTTCAATATTAATTGTATAAGTGATTGTGCAAGGATGAGGATGCTGGTAGACCTCTTTAATTCATATAATCTTATGCAAACTGTATTCTTTCCAACGAGAGTGCAAGGGAACAGTAGAGCAACCATAGACAACATTTTTGTTCATTCCTCATTACTGGAAGGGCATTCTGTTAGCAAAAAGGCGAATGGCCTTTCAGATCATGATGCGCAAATTTTAACTTTAAAAGATTTTTATGCTGCAACACATGTTGAATATAGTCATCAGCTGTTCAGGAAAGCTGATCCAGTTGCTGTAGAGACCTTTGTAAACCTTATAAAGGAACAAGAGTGGCAAGATGTTTATAGCGCTGATACAGTAGACGATAAATATAATGCTTTCCTCATGACTTTTCTTATTCTCTTTGAAAGTTGCTTTCCATTAGAACGTTTAAAACAGGGTACTAGCACAAACAGGCAGCCCGGGTGGCTCACTAGAGGGATAAGAATATCTTGTAGAACAAAGTGGCAATTATATCAAAACGTTAGAAACAGTCTGAATCTAAATGCAGCAGCCCATTACAAACAGTATTGTAAGGCGCTTAAAAATGTTATTAGGAAGGCAAAAAGTAAGACTTAGCTATTCTATCTGTATACCTCAGGATAAAATTAAAACCATATGGTCAGTCGTAAAGGAAGTGGCTGGTCTGCAGAGACAGGTCGAGGATATAGAATCAGTGGGTAGTGGGAATGTCCGTGTTACTGATAAGTCGCATATATGTACTATATTTAATAATCACTTTCTGAATATAGCAGGTGAACTAAATAGAAACCTAGTCCCAACAGGGAATCATATAGCGCTCTTAGAAAAAAGTGTTCCGAGACTGTTACCTGAAATGCTCCTCCATGATACTGACAAGAGGGAGATTGAGTTAATAATTAAATCACTAAAGACGAAGAACTCTCATGGATATGACGGGGTATCTAGCAGAATACTGAAGTATTGTTCCATGTATGTTAGCCCAGTACTTAGCCATATCTGTAACTTTTCCTTTAGGAGTGGTCGGTTTCCTGACCGATTAAAGTACTCGGTAGTGAAGCTACTTTATAAAAAGGGAGACATTGATAATGTTGACAATTTTAGACCTATTTCTATGCCATCGGTGTTTGCTAAAGTTATCGAGAAGGTTGTATATACAAGGTTACTGGAGCATTTAAATTCACATAATTTGCTGTCAAATGTTCAGTTTGATTTTAGAAATGGTTTAACAACAGAAAATGCTATATTCTCTTTTCTCTGTGAGGTTTTGGACGGGTTAAATAAAAGGTTGCGAACGCTAGGTGTTTTCTTTGATTTAACGAAGGCTTTTGACTGTGTTGACCACAAAATATTACTGCAGAAGTTGGACCATTATGGAGTAAGGGGAGTAGCTTACATTTGGTTCGCCTCTTACTTTAAGAATAGAAAGCAGAGGGTAATTCTCCGCAATATTGAGAGTGGTAGTGATTTTCAGTCCCAATGGGGCACTGTTAAGTGGGGCGTTCCCCAAGGGTTGGTGCTGGGGCCACTGCTGTTTCTTATTTATATAAATGATATGCCTTCTAGTATTACAGGTGATTCAAAAATATTTCTGTTTGCTGATGACACTAGCTTGATAGTGAAGGATCTTGTGTGTAATATTGAAACAGTAACAAATAATGTAGTTCATGAAATAAGTTCGTGGCTTGTGGAAAATAATTTGACGCTAAATCACAGTAAGACTCAGTTTTTACAGTTTCTAACTCACAATTCAACAAGAACCGATATTTTTATCAGACAGAATGGGCATATTATAAGCGAGACGGAACAGTTCAAATTCCTAGGCGTTCGGATAAATAGTAAGCTGTTGTGGAAAGCCCATGTCCAGGATCTTGTTCAGAAGCTAAACGCTGCTTTATTTAGCATAAGAACAGTATCTGAAATAAGTGACACTTCAACACGAAAGGTAATCTACTTCGCATATTTTCATACGCTTATGTCGTATGGTATTATTTTTTGGGGTAATTCTTCTGATTCAAAAAGGGTATTTTTGGCTCAAAAATGTGCTTTTTGAGCTATATGTGGTGTAAGTTCGAGAACCTCTTGTCGACCCCTATTCAAAAATCTGGGAATTCTGACATTGCCCTCACAGTATATATTTCCTTTAATACCGTTTGTTGTTAGCAATATTAGCCTATTCCCAAGAGTTAGCAGCTTTCACTCAGTTAATACTAGGCAGAAATCAAATCTACATGTGGAATGCACTTCCTTGACTCTTGTGCAGTAAGGAGTGCAGTATTCTGCTGCATCCATTTTCAATAAGCTACCACAAGAACTCAAAAATCTTAGCAGTAGCCCAAACCCTTTTAAGTCTAAACTGAAGAGGTTCCTCATGGCTCACTCCTTCTATTATGTCGAGGAGCTCCTGAAAGAGCTAAAAAATTAAGCAAATTCCAGTGTTACATTGTTGATTTTCTTCATTTAAACTTACGACTTGTTACCTGAATATGTTTTTTTTTATATTTCATTTTATCTGTTTCTAATACGGTGTTATAATTTCATGTATTGAGTCGCTCCATGACCATGGAGACTTCTCCTTAATTTGATCCCATGGAACAATAAATAAAAAAATAAAAAAATAAATAAACATGAAACTACTTCTTGATGCCTCTTTGCAGCAGAGTGTATCTCATGCCCACTTTTTCTCTGAGTCCTTCTGTTTTGTCTGCATCTGCCACTTTGTGCTTTACTGCAAAATACGCTTTTTTGTTAGTCATACATTATTTCACCTGAAACAAGTTGACATCAGTAATCCCTGGAAAAGATATGTAATCAAAATTCCCTATTTCTGTTGGGTATATTTTCTGCCCTTCAGTTATTCTTTATACACTAAACAGCCATTGGAGCATCAATATACTATGTATTTAGTTCCATGCCAGGTTTTTACAATATTTCAAGTGATTCAGCCATTACTATATCCCATTCACGCTTTATGTATACTTGTACACATAGAAAACAAATGATCATATTGTGAAATGGTAAAAATCTTTAGGATAATCAGAATAATTATGTACAGCACATTTATGCTTGCGTTGTTTTTTAAAAGTCCTACATAGAGTGTGTTTACTTTAACACATACTAAAGAACAACTAACATTATTATATTCGAGTGTCCTTGTAATTCGTCTGTAATCACCTCCACCTATACAGTTTAATGGCAAGGTATTGAATCAGGTACAGGACAAATTAACTTCTCTGAAATTGATCTTTAACTGATCTTGTACATTCTTGGCCTCATTCCGACGCCATGGACTGACTCCATTTACCGATGTAAATGCGTACTAGGTACATATACAAAATAGTCACATCTTTCATCTTGAATTATATGTAAAAAGAGGACCAAAATGAATAGTACAAAGTGTACAAATTTTCTTCCACCGTTTTCCCCCAACATTTGAGGCTTTAATGAAACAAATTGCTTACACATGTATCATTCGAAGTATATTCCATCGCTGGACACTACTTTCTCCCATCTTTCGGGCTGTGTACGATTCTCATCTTTTGAAGCGTTCTACGAATCGATCCAATTTGTGATTTCTTCATGAGATCGGAAGTGTTGGTCAAGCAGGCCATGCGCCTTTGATCTAAACAGGTGATAGTCAGAGGGAGCAATGTCTCGAGAATACGGCGGTTGGAGTAGGACTTCCCATTTTAACGCTTCCAGGTACGTTCTGACGTCTTTTGCAAAGTGGGGGTTAAGCGTTGTCGTGCTGCAAAATCACTTTATCATGCCTCTCAGTGCATCACGGCCGTTTTTCTTTTAATGCTCTACTCAAACACATAAATTGCGTTCGATAACGAGCACCTGTGATTGATTCACTTGGTCTTAACACATCATAGTACACGACGCCGAGCTGGTCCCAGCATGGTCTTGGAGCCGTGAATATTCGGTTTGGCCGTAGGCGTGGAAGCATGGCCGGGATATCATCATACTTTTTTGTGTTTAGGGTTATTGTAACGAACCCTGGTCACAATGCGATGCAGCAACCCCTTCCGTTCTTGCCTCTGAAGCAACTGTTCACAAACACAGAAACGCCGTTCAACTTTTCTTGGTTTCAGCTCACTCGGGACTCAAGTTCCTTCTTCCTGAGTCCTGCCCATTGACTTGAGGGGTTTTGAAATGGCTTGCTGAGTCACTCCCAGTAATCGTGCCTATTCCTCTTGAGGTTGACGCGAGTCTTCACTCAGCAATGTCTCTAATTTTGCTTCTTCGAAAAAATTCTCTTTCCCAACACTATGCCGGCCTACGACGTTAAAATCACCATTCTAGAAACATTGAAACCACTAACGACACGTTCTTTCACTAATAGCGTCCTTACCATACTTACTTGAGAAAATTCTATGAGACTCAGCCACTGTTTTCATCATTTTGAAACAAAACAGTAACACCGCCCGCAGATGACGAGAATTAGGCTCTTAAAGTCACATTGTCAATCAAGAACTACTTCATGATGTAGACACAAATGGACCAATGTTTGAATGATGTTATGTTGACCGAGGTCCAAGCTAACTGCCTGACGTCTGCGATCTGTTTCTTTCGACCGCTACTTACCTGATTAGTCACCTATCGGAAAACGACGGAAGCAAGGTTTATGCACCTTGTACTTTTCATAGACAAATTTATATCATCCTGAGAAACTCAATGACATAAGACCGAGATCACATACTAGTAAGACCTCAAAAACATTGAACGCTTAATTAATCACATAACACACCATAGTTAATACTGTTAACATGAGACATAGCTATGAATGTGAAAGGTCATTTTAACAGATTGATGGACAGTAGAAGAAAAAAATGCAGCATAGAAAAATGAAACTGGCAAACGGCATTGGTTTGCTTGGAGCCCTCATCTCACCAAGCATATGATTCACAAAGAGTGCAAATCCTCCAGAGATCGATTAACTTTGTCACCTTTCCATCTGTACCATTTCCAATCCATTATTTTTCTTACAACAAAGAAGTATTTCGTTTTGTATTCAACTGAGATTCAAAATTCTTCAAACTCCCCAGTTCGTCAGAAAATACTCTGTCATGTTTGACAAATATCTGATATAAATCAACCCTTTGATATTCATTAACGTCTTGATTTTCATCTATCTTCCCCACAAAGAATTCCATCTAGACAGTAATTGCAGATTAAAACTGTGTGCCCAAACGAGACTCGAACTCGGGACTATTGCCTACCACTTGGTAGAGCACTTGCCCGCGAAATGCAAAGGTCCTGAGTTCGAGTCTCGGTTGGGGCACACAGTTTTAATCTGCCAGGAAGTTTCATATCAGCGCACACTCCGCAGCAGAGTGAAAATCTCATTCTAGACAGTAATTGTTTCTGTATGATCTTCATAATCTTCTATCATATATTCATTAATAGGCATCAAGTAGAAACATAGTCATCAACACACAATATGTTTCATAGTCTGCATATATCATTTCTTCATCGAACCCTACTGAGGCTTAAACATATTCATAGAAAAGGTTTTTGTCCACATTCCATTAGCAGTTTTATCATTAAACCTACATGTAAAGTTCACCACTAAAATTACCTTTAAACATGAATAAGATGCCACCAAAGTTCATTTTCTATTTCACATCTCTCAGTCCCAGAAGTCAGCTAAACTTGTCTTCTTATTGCTCTGGTCTACTTTGTTGAAGCACTGATTACTCTTCATCCATATACTGGCAAAGTTTTTTCTTGAAATGTTCATGTAATGCTTCTGACAAAGCTGTGATTTCAGTCCCAGTGTCTAGAAAAATCCTGTCCATTAAACCACAAATGTTAATCTGGGTGTGCACATGCCTGGAATCTCGACATCTATACACACAGTGGACCTCACGGTCACTCAAAGATTGCTTCCCTTTTAAATTGTGTTGTGATGTATTTTAGGGGGAAGAATGTTATTAAACGTGGTAGTATCGTTACCAAACACTTTAATAGCGATTTAAAACAATTTTTTTTCGCCAAAAGCATGTACGCATAATGTAGATACATATAAATGAACTGCTATCAAAAAAATGCACCCATTAAATGGGATATTCAGTTGATACAATCTCAAAACACAGTAAGACTATGTTCAAGGCAAATGTGTTTCGTGTAGCTTTTCTGTTTTTGCTTTTGCAGTCCACACACCATCCTCATGAACTAGCAGTTATCTCCAATTAAGAACTTCTCACACCACAAATTTCTCCAGTTCTCTCAGATACCGTTTTTGGCAAACTTTTGGACTTTTGTCATATCCTGAAGAAGGTTTTGTAGAAGCGCAAAAGGACTATACCCAAAGAATTCTCTTCTTCTTTGTTGTTCTTCCTTATTTATTTTGAAAATAATAGTGGCGTTTACCACAGTTGTGTTCATTATGCTATAAAATACAACCATTAAAGTCATATAATGTGAAAATTTGTGTTCCTTTAATCAGTCCCTGTAGTTTCGTCAACATTTCCATCGTGATGCATAGTAGGCAGAAGTCTTCTCGATACATAAGAAACTAAGGTGTAATTTTCCTGAAAGCCAAACAAACATGAGTTTTCTTGTCGATTTTTAGTGATAGTAAGTCCCAGAAGGACATCTTGCTTGATTAGATATTGAGGCTGTTGCCCAACATTCACTTCCATGTTAAATATGTAATACACTCTGCCGTTCATTGCTGCAAAATCTTCATTCCATATTTATTTGGATTAATTGATGAACTAGCGGAATCTGCATCTTCTACGGTATGCTTCTAATTTTTAATCAGCTGCCACATTTTCAGAAACTGCATGAGCCTTCTGAGAATTTCGACAATTTGTTTGAAAACCTGTCTTTCCGCATCCATGTGAAATGTTTTCTCTCTCACACAAATTGTTTCTTTTCTGCCGAGTGAGGCACCAAAGGAGAAAACGAATTGTGCTCATCCCCAGGTGAGGTGAAATATTTAATCTCCTTTTGGCATCTGTTCGCCACAAATCTTGTAGACATAGTCAAGGGCACATATTACACCAGAGTAATACAAGTATCCCACTAAGTCTTCATCCCGTCTTTATTGGTTTACTGGATAGTTGACTCCGAAAAAGTGTTCCCCTGGATAGTTTGAATGTACCTACCAGTACAGTTAACAAGTCGTCGTATGTGCATAATTTGTTCATCAAAAACAGTTCTCAGCACTGAAAAAGCATATAGCACTTTTTGCAGCTCTTCTCACACACAGTAAATGAGTTACAACGTCACGAGGAAGTTGGCACCTGTTATTTGGCGGCCCGCATAACTTCCATACTTTTCCGTCTGTACCGACAAACACTTCACAATCTGTACCGTAATCACTGTCTCCTATTTCGTCAGCGGATTGATCTTGTTTGTTGTCGAAATCAGTTTTACATTCTTGATCCAAGATTTCTGCCAAATCGAGTGCTTCATCTTCGGATTCATCAGCTTCACTTTCAGCCATCATTTCTTCAATCAGCTGTCACATTTTGCTCTCCTGCTCGATAGAATACACCATTATGTAGTGACCCATACCTACAAGATAGTAAAATAAGGTTCCAAGCAAGAAAAATCTGTTCTAACATTAAACGAAGGAAATACTGCACAAGTGATGCTACGGATAAACTGAGACCATTGCTCGCGGCCGGTGCATGATAACCCTAGAGATATTTCTCGCGAGCAACCAGAGGTGCTATTACTAAGAAACAAGATACACCACAGCAAACGACTAACACACAACTCATTTTGTGCTCACTTAAAGGCGCTGAGAAGATAGTTTATTGCATGGAGTCCTCATGTATTGTATCAATGTGAAAATAGTCTCCTTGGTCTCACAGACAATCTGCATGAACATATGGGTTAATCTTTGTTATGGGTTACCCTTTTTTTTTATACAGTTCGCCTTCATTTTTCCCCCTTCAACAAATCCCGTTCAGTTCGCTCTGCTGTTCAATCAGATATCGTTAACAGTGGTATTTACACTTCTTTGTAAACCGTCTTCAGTTTCCCTTTTCCACAGACTCTGTACACCCACAATAGTTTTTCCACAAATGACCTTTTCTCTTCAAAACTCAGAATACATCGCTCTCATTACGCTGCATATCAGTTGTATCTTGAACGGCTTGTATATTTACTATACTGTCCATCACTTTCACAAGTGCCTAGATAATCTACTTGACAATCCTACTTACCATCCTCTTCAACATCATTTTCTGGTTTTTCTCCACTGTCACTTAATTCACCATCATCTCTCTATACTCTACTTTACCTTCTGCACTACATTCAGTATTGTCCGTTACACATGTTACAGGCCACCCTTTTCCTACTTCTCCCTTTCCTTCTGAATTTCTATCAGACTATTGCTTAACCTATCCATCTTTTCTACACCGTCATTACGCAGTATCCCATAAGACGAAATATTTAGAATGGTACTTCATAGATTTACATCTTAATCACAATGTATCTCATTTAAATTACTTGTCATTACACTCTTACGCTCAATTTTTCTATTGCTGTAAGCCAGTCCTCATGCGGATTAGCTCCTTTATTACATTGGCAAACTCTGTGTATGTAGCAGAAATCGTTTGTTTACTATTTTCATCTTCCTTTATTTGAGACTTAGTCTTTTCAGGTTACAACATTTTTCTTCCTTATTCCAGTAACTTTTGTTTCTATCGTTCTAACGCTGACAACTTCTATCTTTATTCCCTATATTTACCACATATCTGTTGTTTATTGTAAAGGTTTTACTGTCAGCAGTTGATTACCATTACCTGTGATCAGTGGACATGTATCATAACCCACACCAGATAGCCCCCTCACTGTTGCTTCAGATATTTCCACATAACCTCCATCGTTAAATGCCTCTACCTAATACTTATTAGTGCCAGTCCTCGGCTCTTTATCATTTCCTCCTCTTCTCCATCTATTTAGTCCTGTCATTTTTACACTGTAGTCTTGATTTTGCTTCCCTTGACTATACCACCCAGGAATATCACAAAAATTTCCGTCACCACTTTGGTTCCAGCGTCTGTTTGTCTCAAATTAAAATTTCTCACACTAATATTTGTTCTTACTTCCCCCTGAAATTTCCTAAGTGCAGTCATAAACAAGTTTTATTCAGGGCCTGGCACATTAAAATGGTCTAAATTTCTATAGAGATACTCACAATACACCTTCATTTTCTTATCATCCCCAAATCTGTCCGGAGGTACGTCTAAAATTTCATTACACAATCCCATATGCCTACTGTGTGACCGATTTTTTCTAATAACTTTTCCAAATATTCTTCCAAAGTACTACACTCTAAAACAACTTTAACAGACCAGCTCTGAACTTCATCTATAAGCCTCATTTCTGCAATTCTAGTTTTGTCATTTCTGGGTATCCTTGTGAAACCCTCTCTATACATGACTCCACAAAGAAAATCCGTAACTGGGGTAAACTTTTCGGGATCTATTCCTATACTCCCAACAGTCCCCTCTAAACGGAAAAATACTGTTCACTTCACAACAGTTCTGTAATATTACAAAATTATCTGAACTTTATCAAGTAATGGTTTTAAATTTTTCTACCTCTTGTACCTTCAGTTCGGAAAGTTACTTGTAGATCGACGCTTGCAATGATTTATTCCTTCCACCAGCATCTGTCCTCGCTCCAGACACATTACGCCCATGTTTCGGTTAACTCGTGTACTTACGTTCTATATATTTTCATTAGTATTACTTTCTTCCAGCTCCACTGACTGAACAGGCACTGTGAGAACTTCGATTTTCTCTATTTTTTGTCTTTCATCTACAGCTTTCATTTCACAATCAATCCTATTCTCCAAAGATTACACTCTTTCTTACATAGTGTTCATATTTTTCTTTAACGTATCTCACTTAACACCCATGTGAAGCTTCCAAATGTTTTTTTTAACAAAGATTGTATTTTTCCCGTTTGTGCGTCAATTTCACTGTTTCTTTCAGATCTTATTGCTAACGTTACTCGAATCAGTTTACTGACGTCACTGTCTCGACTCGTTTCCAGTTCTGTCTTTACATTAATTGCACGCTTATGATCCATCACTGAAAACATTACTTCTTGTTGATCAAAGTAGTTAATCTCAGGCTCTCTTTTACATTTGTAAGCACATAGTAGTCGCAATTTACCTTGTTAGAACTTCCTGTTTAATTAAAAATAATGCTTGGAAATCAGTATTTGTTAGTATTTCGTCCCCACCTAGCTGTTCCGTTTCGCTATGCTATTCCTCCACGGCGGCCAGTTGTCAACGCTCTAGAGACTGTTGTGGCTACTAGTTCAAATTTTCTGCCTGCTGCCATCATTTACAGTTTATTGATGTGTAATTCCAAGGCTCAGGACAATTGTAATTTTGGCGTGTCCTTACGGTCACCACAAATAAAGCGCCTGTTGAGGTTTACTATTTAATTACACTATTTCATTCAGGAATGTGACGGTAAACACTTCCAATTACCCAACACGTATTTATAACGAAGTTTCAAGTACATACATGAATATTATTTCAATTTTATTTTGTCTCACTGATAATTTGATATTGGAGAGAAAGAAGACATTTGTGATGGTTAGATGGTTGGCATAGGTTTGCTAATGAAGTAATACACGTAAGCACTGAGTTAATAGCTTGGCGTCGTAATAAATGTGGTATTCACAGATGCGATCGTACAATCTAATTGTGTTAATAACCACGAATCGAAAGTACATAAATAATTACACTGATGAAGTATGCATTTAATAAATCTATTATCCCTCTGCATTGGCGGAACTGTACGTGCGTAAAGAGACTTTATGTCGTAGTGCCAAACTTCGATTAGCAGAAAAATACTTTTTGTAATAGGGTGGCTAAAAACAGTCGATAACAAAAGACAAGTTTTCTGTTCCGTATTTAATTCTTGAATTGCAGAACGTGAACGAAAAGAGTTATCGAGAGACAGCAATTCAGAAAGAAACAGGACTTAGCTGAAGGAAGAACTGACCACAAAAATATTAATATCTACAATTACTAACTTGTTTAGGCAGAAAAATTGCGTTTCTGTGAATAGTTCCTCACGCTACTAACAGATGACGTTAGTTGTTACATTTACAGAATGTTGTCGCATGCCCTGATATATTTGAAACATAATTATCAACTGAAATTAGTTGATACACTAATGGAAAATATGCTGTACCTCTACATTCTCAAATTGCATTTTAAAAGTATGTTAGTTTCAGTAACTGACTGTCATGTGCAGTATATGTTTATATTATTGAACTTTAGAAATCAACTTAAGAGTGTGAACTTTTGATCGAGAAATTTACATCAGTATTCACAAATTTATTTACTAAAAGTGTAAGTAGGCTGTTTATGTTTTCTTATTGGCAACGTTACGTAGCGCTCTGTATGAAAATCACTGGCTGTGCTGTGTGCAGTCTGTGGCTAGTTTGCATTGTTGTCTGCCATTGTAGTGTCGGGCAGCGGCAGCTGGATGTGAACAGCACGTAGCGTTGCGCAGTTGGAGGTGAGCCGCCAGCAGTGGTGGATGTGGGGAGAGAGATGGCAGAGTTTTGAAATTTGTAACACTGGATGTCATGAACTACTATGTACATTATGACTGTTAAGGTAAATACATTGTTTGTCTTTATCAAAACCTTTCATTTGCTAACTATGCCTATCAGTAGTTAGTGCCTTATGTAGTTTGAATCTTTTATTTAGCTGGCAGTAGTGGCGCTCGCTGTATTGCAGTAGCTTGAGTAACGAAGATTTTTGTGAGGTAAGTGATTTGTGAAAGGTATAGGTTAATGTTAGTCAGGGCCATTCCTGGGATTTCTGAAAGTCAGATTGCGTTGCGCTAAAAAATATTGTGTGTCAGTTTAAGCACAGTCATGTATAATTGTTCTAAGGGGACGTTTCATATGTCGACCCTTAGCCGAGGATACCCTCACTGGAATCTTCTGATTTTTTTCTTGTAGTTTGTGTAATTAGTGTAGATTTTGTTTATTGCTAGCGCATAATTGTAGAGAAAATTTCCTTTGTAGTTGTAGTTTTTCATTCTTGTACAGTATAACAGTTGTGGCATGCATGTAGATTTGCACCAAGTATTTCGATGCTGCGCTTGCAATTAACGAGATATTATTTTCAGTGCTATGTTAATGTGTTCTCTTATTGTTGCTCTTCAAATTGTGTTTTTCTGTGTTGTCATGTGAAATATTGTGACAATAATGGCGTGTCAAAAACGTAATACTATGCTCCAAAGTAAACTAAGAAATGACAGTGAAGACGAAAGCAGTGTGTTAGCGCCACCGTGTAATAAATTAACTAATGTTCAACATAGTAATTTGGTAACTGTGCATAGGCAAATGGAGCGGGCGGTAAACAATGGCGTAGGCAGTGAAACAATTAGTGAACAGGGAAGCATTATCGATCGATCGCTCGGCAACAGCTCGCCTCAGGAATCCGAAATGACAGGACACAATTTTGCAAATACTGTAGATTCAGGTTTTGCGTCCTTACCGTTTTCTCAAATAAGTCAAGACACATTTTCTGCTGGTCAAAATGTGAATGTTGACGGTGCAAATGCACAGCCGAAAAGCGTAGAGGAACAGATTCCAGACACTAATACATTATTATTGCAATTAATACAACAAATGGAACAAAATCAGAGACAAACACAGCAAAAGTTTCAAAAGTTAGACACAATGGAACAAAATCAGAGACAAACATAGCAAAAGCTTCAAAAGTTAGACACAATGGAACAAAATCAGAGACAAACACAGCAAAAGCTTCAAAAGTTAGACACAATGGAACAACACCAGAGGCAAACACAGCAACAGTTAGACACAATGGAACAAAAGCTTCAAAAGTTAGACTCAGTGGAACATAAGCTTGAACAAACACGTGAAGATTTAACTATTGAGTTACATAAAATAGAATCGAAATGTCAAAAAGTCTGTAATGACGTAAAAACAAAAATTTGTGAGCATATTCAACCTATTTTTTCGCGGCATGAAAATGCATTACAGAATCACGAAGCAGCCATAAAAGAACTGCAAACTATTGTTCATGAAAATCATGAGACCTTGCAGGCTAAAATTGACTCAGTTGCAACTACCGATTCGGTTACGCAACTTTCAAAAACTCAGGAAAACCAAAGGACACAGTAGATACCCTGAAAATTGGTTCAGAAAGACACATGGAGGAAATTAGTTCATTATCAGAGAAAGTAGTTGAACTTTCGGATCAGCTAAATAATTTATCTACGAAGGTAGATGATAATCTGAATGACACAAAACTGGTAGTCTTTAATGACACAGAAGAGTGCGAACAAATTAGGAAATTCAAACAAAATCAGAATCAAATTAATACGCAATACAAAAGAGAAATCCGGGAAGTACAAGATCAGTTGGCACAAGTAATACAAAAATTTCATATTTCAGAGGACACTCGCGCTCCAACACGGGAAGAGGGACTTAGAAATACGGAACAGCCACAAAATAATAACACAGCGCATTTCGAAAATTATGAAAGAAATTGGCAAGGTGCACCGAATTTTGAAGTGGAACCGCCGAAACGACGTAACAATGACCGATATGCAACTCGCCGACATGATGATTTTGACAATATGCTGTTCATTACTACACGTAAATTTAAAACATTTAAGAATTCTGGCAACGACATTCATCCACAAGCGTGGCTCCATCAATTCTCTCATTGTTTTCCTCCCAACTGGTCATTAGAGCACAGATTAGAATTTATGTGATGCTACTTAGAGAATGAACCAGCTGTAAGAATGTGATCGGTCATTCACGATTGCCACAGTGAAGGAGAATTTTACCATGCCTTCCTCTCAGCATAATGGTCTCAAGCTACAAAAGACTGAGTAAAACATAGCATCATGATGATGAAACACTTTGAACAATCTGAATTTTCCAGTCTTGTCAAATATTTTGAAGACATGTTGCATAAGAATCAATATCTTTCAAACCCATACAGCCCTTCAGAACTTATCCGCATTTGCTTAATCAAACTGCCTGAACATTTACGACATATTATTTTAGCAGGACGTTGCAAAGACGACATTGAAGCTTTTCAAGGACTCTTACAAGAGTTAGAAATTGACACAGACAGACGCAGGATGCGAAAACAGGAAAACAATCACTACATGTCACATCCGTCACAATTCCGTGATGACAGAAACAATAACTGGACACGACAAGCCTATTCTTACAACGTAAATCGTGACCAAAACAGACACCACCCATATGACAACCACTGGCAGAGTAATAGTTACAGAGAAAGATCGCATTTCCGTAGTAATGAATATGACAGAGACAATCAGAGCAACAGACAATATGGGAACCTAAACAATTATTATTATGGGAGACAGAATAACTTTAGACGCAACGGTCCAGCGCGCAGTTACGATTCAGGGAGAAATTTTCCACCACTTAACCGACAAGAAAGAAACTACAGGAACTACCGATATGACGACAGACGATATAATCACAATGACAGACGTGAATTTCATCAGAACTGGCGAGATTCTAACAGGGCTGGGCCCTCTCAGCAAGGCGAATTTGTAGAAGTTAGGTCTCCTAATCCCAGTAACGACGCCCGCCAACAAAGAAACAGACACTGACTCGCACCGCAGGCAGCCACGTGCGCCGGCTGGCTCAGAGAAAAATAACATAGGCGCTAAAATTGAGAAAAATTCCAGTATTCTTTACCGATGTATACCACATGATAATTGCGTCGAAGTTGAAACACTGCGTACTAGGAAGAGTAAAGGTTTACATCACATTGCACATGTAAAATCATTTATTGAGAGATAATCTACTTTTTAACTTAGTCTTTGCTATAAAATTTTTCACTTCACGTTACTAGTACTCTTTTTCAATCTTAGAAACTATTAACATGCAACTATGTTTCAAGTTAAATATCCAGTCAAGAATCAAGAGAACTTATTTAAACAGAAATTACGAATGCATTGTTATTGTGAACAGACGAAACAGTGTTATTGTTTGTGTGCATTCTTGCTTGTTAGTTGCACGATTACGTAATGACTATAAGGCTCACATACTTAGAACATTTACCAGTGCTGCTAATGAGATTTTCATGCAACATTTTGGTTTACTTGAAAAGACATTCTTTATTTGAAGTACTTTCTGTGGGATTAAATATGACATAGCACTTGGTTTCTTTGACAGCTACACAATTATATCACGACGCTACTAATGTGTGACTCAATTTACATTGTTGCTTTTGTGCTGTATCTGCTTTATATCTGCACAGTTTTTCTGAATTCTTCTGGAAAGTAAAAACATGTTTATTAGTACCTTTGTGGTATAGCTACAATGAGACAACCTTTTTCGTAGCACAACAATACGTTACATTATAGTACTTTCTTGATCACGGTAAGGTACGTAATAACTACGATATCTATACGCAAAGCATTTCACTTTCGTTTATGATGAGGTAAGTACATTGACTTCAGGATAACTTTGCTTACAGAGGACGATAATTACGACACTTTCACAGAATTATCTTACCGCAAGACGCACATTTAGCGCTACAGGACACGTACTTGAGTGATTAATTTTGTACTTAAATCATTTTTTTGTAAAGATATTTGAAGTACAATGATACAAAGGTTTTCCATAATACATTTCATTCCATTGTTGTAATCAGTAATACCTGAGGGTATAATTACATTAATCCTCAGGGGGGTACACGCTTACTTCGTGTATCATGTGTTTGGCAAGCACAAGGAGCCCTAGCTAATATGGTATTTGCTTACACAACTTTACACATCGGTGCCATATTTCTGTAACACATAAATTACACAGCTATCTGATCATTTAACTGAGAGAGACAAACATTTCTTTTACTATGTCAGTGACAGATATTTATGCAATTACACAGCTGGATAACTTCACACTTATGAAATTGTATTTTGTCCGTACTGTGTGAACCCTTCATATTTTTCGGAACCATTGTGATACTATGCGAGCTTTGAATGAAGTACTTGGTAAGGGAGCATGATTTTAAAGTACGTTTGAGGTAGATGACACTATTGAAATGAGCAGAGAATTTTTTTTAGGTTTTGAAATTACTGGAGGAAGCTACGACGATTTTGAGAATTGACTGAGATGTTATGATATTTTTACGATGACGATGTGTATTATGCTGTTGAGGTATGTTTATGATCAATAAGATGATGCTACCGTATATGAGGAATTTGATTATGCTACGTATTTCTTATGATGAAATATTGAAGAAGTGTCAATGAATACGCATATGTGTGTAACAAGGTAAGGAGTAATGAGTAGTGGTTAGGGACTCTGACTTGTGAAAAAGGATGTTGGAAACCAAGAATCGTACTTTAAGAGTTATGAAATGTATGTAAATGTGTGAATGTATCACAATGCCGACATAAATTTTTTGGACACTATTATATCAATAGGATTTTGCTTCTACACATTTGCAACGCAAATTCTTGACCTGTGAAATATTTTATATGAGACTGTCACTGTAGCGGAAACTGCTGCCGTAAATATTTCCATAAGAAAGTTAAGTGACCACCTGCACGTAATGCGTAGTGGGCACCCAGCTGCATCAGATGCCTGGAGAAAAAGCCTAGTGTGTCCCTTTTCAGAGGCAGAAAGAAAGGGAGGCCATTATCCTCGCTATTGACATTTCTTTGTAGAAAGCATCCTAAATACGACACGCTCAAACTTGAAAATATGTGATTACACTGTGGAGCTCTTAGTTTATGATATTTACTAAAATGCCTAATGAAATGATGAGAAACATTTTACATCTATTGTCTTTGTAGTTGAGAGATTGCTCATTTTGTTTAATATCTGGTTTCCAGCTGTGTTTCAGCATTAGTTTTATAAAGTAAACTTAGATGCATTTGCTAATGTGAACACTTTCTGTCAACAGATCTATTAAATAATTATTTTATGATCCAAATTCTTCGAAAAAGGAGCTCTTGGAATGGAAAGAACAATAAGAAGGGACTGATAACAATAACTGCATATATAATTTTCTTTTCAAGTACTTGGTAATTTTTTGTAGAATTAGTTTTTGTGGTGCGCCACTTTAATTACATAGACATTAAGATGTGCATATACATTTCCCTTGTCTGCATTATTGTCTTTAGTGTAATATCTTTTCTGCTTGAGCTATGTCATGTTTAGATATAAGTTCTTTCATGTGCTGTTGCTGTTTGCCAGGCATAGTGTTACTGAATATGACTTTGTGTTACTCTGTTAAGCTAGTTTTACTACTGATTTATTTTTCTTGTTGCTGCACATTGGCTCATATTAGTTGTAATGTTGCATTGCTCGGTAATTTAGATTTACTGCTGCTTGCATTGCTGTTTGTGTTAATTTGTTATGTGCTACTGCATTGCCTCGTCCCTTGGCATATATATCTGAGCTCAGTAGATTTAAGTTAGCTTAAGAGGGGGTAGACTATATAAGAAACTAACTATGATGAATTGGAAGAAATGCATTGAGAATATATAAGAAAATGGTTTGGCCAAAAAAGTAGTGTACAGTGGAGAAAAACTATTTTTGAAAGAGGATGTGAACAGAATACAGAAAGCAGGCTTAGATAGGACTTTTTGTGAATAATGATGAATGAAGGGAGATCTCCATGCCAAACACTGCAGTAAAACAAACCCTGTCCTTTCCTTTTGTCTTATCCCTCTATGTGTTTGTGTACCATTGTGTATTTGTGTTTTTCCTGTCTTTATGTGTTTAGCTGATGTTGTTATGTTGTAGAATTTTTCTAATACTATGTTATTTACTTTGTAAATATGGTTAGACATTATTTATTCTGTTTTGTTTTAATGCTCATGTGTAAAGTTGATGTTTCAAAAGTTATTCTGATCTTTTATGTATTTATGTATGTCATAATTCCTGTAACACTGATGTATATGTTAGTTCGTTTCTTTTGTAAAGCCTGTATTACTACAAATGTTATCTGTATTGTTATGTTTTTAATGAAGTATTTTGTACCTTTGTAATTGTATTCTCATGTTATAATATTGTAATTGACACCAGTTCATCAAATTAAGTAACTTGTAAGTAACATTTCACTGCACACATTTCTGTTGGTCATAGTAATGCACAATATGTGAGAAGTAGGGACTGCTAGTGTTTGCACGTGTGTTACTAATTCAGCAAGGGACTGGATAACAGCATTGCTGGTTCTAAGGATGATTCCAAAAACTTTGTGAGTGCACAAGTGGTGGTTATTGACTTGCTATATTGCCTGCAAGACTCTTCAATGGTGATTGTGCACCTGCACAGTCGCAACAGATGGCTGCTGGCCATCTCTACAAGGACTACAGTGGGTCTACACCTTTGCTGACTCACCAGTACCATTATTTCTACAAGGACTACAGTGGGTCTGCATCTTTGATGACCCACCAATACCATTATCTCTACAAGGACTACAGTGGGTCTGCATCTTTGATGACCCACCAATACCATTATTTCTACAAGGACTGCAGTGGGTCTGCATCTTTGTTGTAATCAGTAATACCTGAGGGTATAATTACATTAATCCTCAATAACGTAATCTCTACCAGGACTACAGTGGGTCTACTCTGTGATGACCTACCTACCAATCTTCTTCAAAACTTCGAATGACTCTGCTGTGGGTTTGCTCTGTTGTGGCCCATTACTTGTCTGCATGTCAAGAGTCAGCACTGTCTTTCCGTTGGAAGGACAACACTACTTCTTCACTTTTATTTAGCTGGCAGTAGTGAGGCTCGCTGTATTGCAGTAGCTTGAGTAACGAAGATTTTTGTGAGGTAAGTGATTTGTGAAAGGTATAGATTAATGTTAGTCAGGGTCATTCCTTTGTAGGGATTTCTGAAAGTCAGATTGCGTTGCGCTAAAAAATATTGTGTGTCAGTTTAAGCACAGTCATGTATAATTGTTATAAGGGGACGTTTCAAATATTTATCGCATATTAATGCTGTTATTAAAGTTACACAGTTTCGTAACAAACAAATTACTGAACAATGTATTTAGTGTGGTAATCTGGCAAGAGCTATAAGCATTTCTGTGAGTTAAGGTGACGACATATTTTACCATTAAAATGGCGAATCTATGGTTTCATTAGATAGATACGAGTGACTATCATTGTTTTAAGGATTAGGTAATGTTCCCTTGAATCTCTTAATGAAAATCAACTTGAGGGCAAAAGTAAAAGCACTGAATGGTAGGTTGTGTCTGAATTGCCCCCTCTGACTATTGATTGAATAGCCACTGAATTGCTATTTATTTATTTAATGGGATAATAATAATTATTAAAAGGTGGCAATTTTATTTAAGCAATGTTTTCTTGCTCTTTCGATTGTTGCGAGTCAGCGATAGTGCAATGCTGCTCGCTTTGGAGAATACACATTTTATAAGAATTATTTGGTCCAGGAAACACTTTTGCGATCACGGTTGCGATTTAGACGGTATTCGCGTAATTGTACTGATTAAAAGTTATCGTTTCCGAAAGACGCAGGTTCGATTAAAGTTGTGTGCACTTTTGCACGTATAATGAAAATATTCATAACATGTCGCGTAACAAAAAGAAACATGTGAATCACAACCGTGGTCAAACGAAGAAAGTATATGATAACATAAATGTTCTTGGCTGTTATTCAGGACAGGCTCAGATTAGACCTTGCAATTTTTAGTTACAGGAAACGACAATACGTTACACTTGGGAGATGTTTGTTTTGAATAACTTGTATTTACCTTCTCTCTCTCTCCTTTTTACAGCCTTTATACCTTCACATCGATTAAGGAACTTTTCCTTTCTCCCGACCAGTACGAGAACAAAATTCAGACTCAACAAAATTGCTTACATCGAATTATTACATGCTTAACCCTTAACAATCATATATAGTTTCGTAGTACAAACAATGCTAATTCATTCCGTGAACTGGAAAGTCTTTGATACACTGAGCACAAAAATGAAAATAATAAAATTATAATTGTTGTTGTTGTGGTCTTCAGTCCTGAGACTGGTTTGATGCAGCTCTCCATGCTACTCTATCCTGTGCAAGCTTCTTCATCTCCCAGTACCTACTACAACCTACATACTTCTGAATCTGCTTAGTGTATTCATCTCTTGGTCTCCCCCTACGATTTTTACCCTCCACACTGCCCTCCAGTACTAAATTGGTGATCCCTTGATGCCTCAGAATATGTCCTACCAACCGATCCCTTCTTCTGGTCAAGTTGTGCCACAAACTTCTCTTCTCCCCAATCGTATTCAATACTTCCTCATTAGTTATGTGATCTACCCATCTAATCTTCAGCATTCTTCTGTAGCACCACATTTACCTTTTTAATATCATGAATACTTCTTTACATCATGAAAATAAGGTTTGACATCGTCGTAATATTAATCTTCATCGTTGTATCACTACATTACCCCCTTTGCATGTACAGTCACACTTGTTTGACTGGAGATCCAAGCACGCTTATTTTCCTTGTCTGTTATGTTCAAAGTTCACTGTGTTCTTTCACTTGGAAGCATGTGCTTTGTTTACTTTTAAGTCTCAGGGATTTTCGGTTTCGCTCCCCAATTCGGTCAAGGGTTAATGGGAAAACCCCTGGAAAAAAACCACGGCGGAGCGAGCACATCTTCCACACCCCCTTTTTTAATTTTCAATATTTGATATTCACTTCGTATGATTAGTAATAATCGTACAATTTCGTGATAGTGCTGTTGGTGACGACGGCTGGCGACTTGGTGTACTGCAACACCGAGGTCTCACCCCATCAGGTAAGTCTGCGATGGACTGCGATGACGTGGCAGGGTGCAGCAAGGGATGATGGATGATGTCGCTGCAGTACGCTGCCCTCGCCGACATGTATGCTCAGCATCCCAGCATACAGTCACATGAAATTCAAACAGCATATCAGTTCCTTAAATTAACATTTAAATTACATCATATTTCACGCACTCTTTCACTCAACAAGAAGAATGTGGTTTTTTTTCTTTCCTGTGAGGTGTTCGACTGTTTGTGAATTTCTTTATCATGATGCAAGTCCATTCGTCCTTTCGACGTAACTGACTATCTGCAATTAAAGGTACGTTGTCGAAGATGCGACGCACACTAGCGACTGCGACGGGTCGCTACGTGACGTCAGAAGTTACCTGCTGGCGCATGCGCAGTTCGAGTTTGGGATGCGACATGCGACTGTTGCGGCAGCTGCCGCAGCACTGCACCAGTGAGCAGTGTTGCGACGGAAGTCGGACGACACAAAGGCGTACGGCTGGCAGCAAGATGTCGAGCCAGTCAAGGAAAAGTGAAATGAGCCACTCACAGGATGTGATGCTCTGTGAGCTGGTCTCGCAACTCCTTGCCTTTACGACCTGAAGAACCCTAAATATAGGGACACTTTGTTCAGAGACAGAATTTGGGAAAAATAGGAGCACAATTGAAACTGGCAGTTGAGTGTAATATATATTATTTTCCCATTAATGCAAATTTTTCAGTCCTGTTATGAAAATCAGTATAATCCATGCAGATATAGAATTAGAATGATGAAAATGAACTTGCAGGTCAATTTTCACATTACTCTTTTTTTGTGGCGATAAAATTGAAAACGGCAAGTACATTATAAAAGTACAACGAGAAAGTTACATTTTACAATACCTTCACTTCGAAAGTAGACGGTAGATTGGTATCTTAATGATATCTTCCAGTTGTGAAAAACCACCTCCAGATTGTTGTACAGCTTTCTGTAATCAATAGGTGTTAGTTTTTGAGGAAGGCGTTTCTCAACAGATTGCGCAAACAGTATGCCGAAATAAGTAATTTGTTACATTCACTTCAATTCATTGGTAGAAGATAGTGCTCGAAAAACTTGTGCCAAAAGTTCACAACTGTTTTACAAGGCCCTTCTGGTCTGACACAGTTCACAATTTAAGTTCGTCTTTTGTAAATCCTGGGGTCATCTTTTGAGTGCAGCTTGGCAAGATTAAATGTTCATGTCATCCATAACGATGTATGCTGTCAGAATATAAGAATAGGGAAGGTCATTTGGATGGGAATAAAGAGTCAGTCGGCTATGAAAGTAGCCTTAGATTGTTCCAAAAGTTTCTGCATGGGAGAAACTGACAAATATAATTTGGGGAAATTTTGTGAATATGCACAGACATTATTCCTTCCACATTTCTGCCAGTGTATACAGTAGACGTTCAGAATGAAAATTCTAGAGATGTGTAAGATGTAACCCTATCTTGTTAAGAACTTGAAACAATGCAATGACGCTAGTGTGCCCTGATTGTTAATAAACTTATTTTCCATTGGAATTTTAGGTGATATGTGCAAAAACAGATGGAGGAATATTCGGGACTCGTATCAGAGAAATAAACGAGAAAGAAAGATTGGAACAGGTTCACATGCCTCAGCAAAACCAAGAAAATGGGTTCTGCTTGATCACTTGGTTTTCCTGGAGACAGTTCAACAAGAGAGGCAGTACGTATATTTGTTGATTTTAAGCACACTGCTTTCATCTGCACATCTGTTTCGTTTCTTTGCTATTGTAAATAATAATTTTTGCCTCATATTGATATATTTAACGAGCTATAACGAAAACACTTCGTTCCAGATCTATCTCCAATATTTCTCTATCCGAAGAAACGTCTGACAGTATAGTTTGTGACATTATAACTGATTTCGAGGAGAATACAGACGTTGAATCTCCTCAGCCAGAAACGTCTGAAATGACAGAGGTGGAATGCACAGTAGATCTAGGTACAGCTTCAAAGCAGTTGAATCAAGAACCTCGTCCCAGCGGCACAAACGTACGTAAAAGGATGAAGTTGCGTTCTGAGGATAAAATATTTGACCCGCTCGAAAAACGACAGAGTGAGCGGGAAAAGGCATTTAAAGAAATAAAAAAAAGATGCCTGGAGACAAGTCCAAAGGAAGATGATGTCGATTTGTTCTCACGCAGCATGGGCCTGACAATGAAATCAATCCATCCTACTATTTTGGCAGAGACCAAAAAAAAAAAAAAAAAACTGCAATCTAGTGATGGACATGCAACTTGAAAATGAAATGTTTCAGATTACGGCAGAACAGCCTAAAACTTTCTGAGGCGATTGTACCGTAAGCGACATGCACTGTATATTTTCTCTTTTGTAAAAATGTTGCTTCATTTATAAAAGTGTGCAGTTCTTTTTAAAATTCATGTTGTTTCATTCAGTTTCACGAATTTTTTTGTCGTTTAGATCAGTTTCAATTATGAAAATACACTTGATTATAGTATTGAAAATTATTCTTTTATTTTTGCCACTACCAACTGAAAAGACAAGTACATTATAAAATTAACTATATTAACTATGTAACTTTATTAACTATATTAATAGGAAATATGGCTGTCCTTCATAACAGTAATGATTATAATCATTTGTCGTTCTTGCCTGGGGTTCAATATCTGTTTTGCCAAGGTACAGAACCTTCATTTGCGAAATAATCTGTAAACTGCTTTCTAACCTGGAAACCTTCCATTTGAGAGAAACCGCCATGAGGTGTGATGGCAACGAAGTTTTGCGTTGGTTGCTGCAGCGTTTTATCCTCGGTGTAGTAGGGTTCCCCATTTCTGTCGAGGTAGGCATCTCTCAATAGATTATGCAAACAACATGCTGCAATAACTATTTTGTCACACGTAGTCACTTTAACAGCAATTGGTTGGTAGAATACTCTAAAAACTTGGGCCAGGAGTGCAAAACTGTTTTCCGAGACTCTTCTGGCCCGACACAATCTGTAACTGAAAATTCTCTTTTGTGCATCCTAGCGTGCTTCACTTCTTGTATATGGTTTCATCATATGTTTGGCAAGACGAAATGCTTCATCACCTACAATGATGTATGGTGTCACAGTATCAGAATCTGGAAGAGCAGTTGCAGGAGGAGAAAACGCCGTTTGGCTCAGATTCCGCTGTCTCCTTCTTTTCCATATGATCCAACGTCTATCATTACAAACTTATATTTTGCGTCGACAATAGCTAAGAGAACAGTAGAGAAATACTCATGGTGATTGTAATAAAGGGATCCAGAATTAGGTATGGAAAGCATTCTAATGTGCTTGCCATCTATATCACCGACACAGTTTGGAAACTGCCATTTGTTACAAAATTCCCTTGCATTTTCCAAAAGTTTCTCTTTTGAAGGTACTGGCAGGTAAAGTGGAGAAAATCTGTTGACAAGTGCGGTGAGTACTTCTTCCACTAGTCTACTGATGTATCCTGTGGAGATTCGGAAGGAGAATGCCAAGGATGCGAAAGATTCTCCTGTTGCCAAGAACCTGAAAATAAGAGAACCCATTAAGCTACTATTTTGAACAGACTTAGCTTCCATGGGATACTAGTGAAATATGCACGAACAGACGGAACACTTTTGGTACATGCGTGGAGAAATAAAAGAAAAATAAAGCTTGGAAAAGGACCAGTTTTTTGCTAATGTGGTGTTGGAGATAATAATTGAAGCTTGTGGTTGATAATATTTTGTTAAGATGAGCATGTACATGTGTAATGAAATGCATAACAGTGTTTGCTGGAATAATTTCATTCATACCAATTCAGTCGGTTTTATGGTGCACCATAAAAATTAGCTTCGGTCATATGAACGAAGGTAAATGTTGTGATGCTCCTTGTAGATTCATCTGTCTCATGTATGATACAGATGACATGTGTGATAAGTAAAAGAGTATTGTTTTCCATATTCCTTGGAATACGGTTTATGACCGAATCTGATGAACTTATGTAAATGTAAATATTATAGCACATATTCTCATGCATTTCCTTACAACTTTTGTTGGTACATTTAACGAGCTATAACAAGAGAGACTTTGTTCCAGATATGTCTGCTATATTTTGCTCTCTCAGTTGAATGAAATGATAGACAATTCGGTTTCCATCACTGGGACTGATTTCCAAGACAATACGAAAGTTGAATCCATATCAATAAATCTGATAAAAGCCTGAGACAAAAGAAATACAAGCTGCATCAAAAGTGTCTAATGAACAAATAATTGTTCTGATCCCAGCGCCGCAAATGTACATAAGATAATAAAACTACACGTACCTTAGCGTCACTGCGAGTTTTTGAGCTGCACTGATAAGTTTCTTGACCCGGTTGCACGATTTTCTCTGTATGTCACTTTCTGTAAGTTCCAAAACGTGAGCAAATTGGCTGACACTTAATCTGAAATAATGCCTGAATTTCGTATCCTCATTTAAAAGGTGCCTGTTAATCAAAATGTTGTAACAGCCTTCATCGCCACGTGTCGCAAAAAGATAATGAACCTTCTTCTATTTCCTTTTGTTGTGGATCCACAACAACGTAACTGTGTCATCGTCTTCTTCTTGCTGTAAAATATCTAAGTACTTTAAAGTGACATCGAATGTGGCTCTACTTCTCTCCATCATGTCAATGACAGACTGCAGCTAGGGAAACACGCGCCGGTACTGACAAGTGAAGTTCAAATACAGCTGAGCGACAGATGGCATTCCCATCCGTACTTATCGCGTGATGTACAGTGAAGCGACAATGCGATACTCAACGGGAAGTAATACTCAAACCCAGTGTCGCTATGATTTACCTACCACATCATATAAAAAATATAATTGATGGCAAGGTGATATTAAACTAATTTGAACGTTTTTTCGCTCTGTTGAAAAACGTAAGTTTTTGACATTTGTTGGTTTTGTCAGGACGTCTAATTTTAGTTGGGTATCCTCGTACAGGTTCTGAAGAAAATACTAGAGGTGAGTAATTTATCCTCTTCCCAAGAATGAGATGAAAATACACTCCTGGAAATTGAAATAAGAACACCGTGAATTCATTGTCCCAGGAAGGGGAAACTTTATTGACACATTCCTGGGGTCAGATACATCACATGATCACACTGACAGAACCTCAGGCACATAGACACAGGCAACAGAGCATGCACAATGTCGGCACTAGTACAGTGTATATCCACCTTTCGCAGCAATGCAGGCTGCTATTCTCCCATGGAGACGATCGTAGAGATGCTGGATGTAGTCCTGTGGAACGGCTTGCCATGCCATTTCCACCTGGCGCCTCAGTTGGACCAGCGTTCGTGCTGGACGTGCAGACCGCGTGAGACGACGCTTCATCCAGTCCCAAACATGCTCAATGGGGGACAGATCCGAAGATCTTGCTGGCCAGGGTAGTTGACTTACACCTTCTAGAGCACGTTGGGTGGCACGGGATACATGCGGACATGCATTGTCCTGTTGGAACAGCAAGTTCCCTTGCCAGTCTAGGAATGGTAGAACGATGGGTTCGATGACGGTTTGGATGTACCGTGCACTATTCAGTGTCCCCTCGACGATCACCAGTGGTGTACGGCCAGTGTAGGAGATCGCTCCCCACACCATGATGCCGGGTGTTGGCCCTGTGTGCCTCGGTCGTATGCGGTCCTGATTGTGGCGCTCACCTGCACGGCGCTAAACACGCATACGACCATCATTGGCACCAAGGCAGAAGCGACTCTCATCGCTGAAGACGACACGTCTCCATTCGTCCCTCCATTCACGCCTGTCGCGACACCACTGGAGGTGGGCTGCACGATGTTGGGGCGTGAGCGGAAGACGGCCTAACGGTGTGCGGGACCGTAGCCCAGCTTCATGGAGACGGTTGCGAATGGTCCTCGCCGATACCCCAGGAGCAACAGTGTCCCTAATTTGCTGGGAAGTGGCGGTGCGGTCCCCTACGGCACTGTGTAGGATCCTACAGTCTTGGCATACATCCGTGCGTTGCTGCGGTCCGGTCCCAGGTCGACGGGCACGTGCACCTTCCGCCGACCACTGGCGACAACATCGATGTACTGTGGAGACCTCACGCCCCACGTGTTGAGCAATTCGGCGGTATGTCCACCCGGCCTCCCGCATGCCCACTATACGCCCTCGCTCAAAGTCCGTCAACTGCACATACGGTTCACGTCCACGCTGTCGCGGCATGCTACCAGTGTTAAAGACTGCGATGGAGCTCCGTATGCCACGGCAAACTGGCTGACACTGACGGCGGCGGTGCACAAATGCTGTGCAGCTAGCGCCATTCGACGGCCAACACCGCGGTTCCTGGTGTGTCCGCTGTGCCGTGCGTGTGATCATTGCTTGTACAGCCCTCTTGCAGTGTCCGGAGCAAGTATGGTGGGTCTGACACACCAGTGTCAATGTGTTCTTTTTTCCATTTCCAGGAGTGTATATTGAAGGTAGCATGCCTTTAGTTTTAAGAAACGTACATTTCGTGGCATTTTAAATGAAATTGTCAAGAGCATATGGAGAAATATTAGTAACTCATACCAGAGAAATATATGACATTAAGTGGTTTCATTAGGTCCAAATCTGTCAGCGAAACAAAACAAGTGCATTCTCTATCATGTGATGACCGCATGATTCACGTTGCGCTTCGACAGAACTGGCGGCTAGTCGCGACACTCCCGGAGATATATGAGCCCAAATCTCGGAAACGGAGATCGATATCATTCTAATCTCAACTTTAAAAATAATTTCGATATGTTAGCTTCTTTTCATAGGCAACGATGCATGACCTAACGTGAACCATACGCAAAGTAGCCAGCGACCACATTTTTCACTGTACACATTTCAAATTTTATGCAGTAGGTTACTTGTAAATTAAGTATCGGAATAACTGTGACGAATATCGGAAAAATAGACACCTCATTATCAAGCTATGATGTGAATCTGTAAGATACGCAAACATCAATTTTTTGTGCCTTTTACTTTCCTCACAATCGATAGAGAAGTAATATACAGCGAAAAAAACACGCAAAACCGGAAGAGATGGTTTTCAATTTTTTAAAGTAAAAGGAGAATCTGTATCGAAAAACTAACTCTGGGAGCCGATGTAACTGTTCCTTTAACATACAGTATTTTTTACAGCAAGAAAATCGGAATTCTTATTTTTCTTATGTATTTGAATCCGCCGCCGCCGCCGCCGACCAGAGCTTGGGAAACGGCGACGACTCCTGTCGTGTTGCGGCCTTGTCGCCTTCTGCCAAGCAGTCGCAGCCAACTGTCGCGTCTTGCACAACGTAGCTTAAAGGTTCATGTAATTACGTTCCAACATTGATACAGTTCTGCAAAGGGGTTTAATGATATAGTCAGTAGCAGTTCCCAACACTGTTACGACTCACCACTGTTGCTGACTGATCGATAAAAACACTTTCTCATGAGTTTTAGTTTGCCTGGAATGTTACGTCCACGCATGTGGTCCCAATAACACTCCGAATATTTGGCATTACCAAACACTTGTAGCACAAAATTTTAAAACGAAATCATGGTAACACAACGCACTCATTGAGCGTCCACTTTTGTGTTAAATTCAACTCCTTCGCCAGTGAGATAAAGTTCGTACGCGTAGAGGATAATGTTCACAGGAAGTCTTTGTTCATAGGTCATCTGTGACATGTTCACTCCACCACGTAGTCACTTGATCACAGTTATCAAGTCTGACAAGGTAAAGTCCTTGTGCTACCCATAAGAATGTCTTTACACAGTCTAGTTATATAATGATAAATAACTGAATGAGTGTACATATCAATTAAGTACATAACTGTAGTCATTTACAATATAAAAGCAAATCCTAAGTCATATATTTTCTCGAAAAGGTGCTCCTGGACTTACAAAGAATTGTGCAGTGATAAAGACAAGTCTGTATATGTTTGTCTGTATAATGATCTGTTCAGTCATGGACAACATCTTGTTCGACCTGGTTTATAGCTCATGCAAGTCCGACCACTAACTTACGGGGGAAAATTTGTTAAACCTATACGTAACTCGCGTAAACTTTACATGTTGTAAGTGTATCCTGTACACAGTCTGAAAAAAAAAAAAAAAAAAAAAAAAACATAACCTGCTCACCCTAGTGAGTTCAAAATAGTTAACAATCAACAAAATGAAACGTTTATTTTCTAAAGTCACCATATCCTACTGTTGTGTGAAATATGCAGGTCTGTTCACTGTTCGTTGTTTCACACGCACTAAATCTCAACAAGTTTGTATTATGTTTAAGTGTCTTAGGGTGGAATCATCTTGAAGCAATTCTTCTTCTCCTTGCTGCAGCTCGGCGTCCTCGTCTCCGTCGAACTGGAGCTGAAATTTTCTTACAACTAATTGGTATTCTGAGAGTCTCTTCCTACAAGCGGAACTGATGCTTCCAATGTTATATGTTCCTATTCTCCCACACGCCATATCGCCGTCTAATTTCTTTTGTTACTGCTTCCCTTTTCGCGCTGGGTATTGAGTACGATGGGGAAACACTTGCATGTCGTACACGTAACCTTTAATTAGTCCAGGTTTTTTCAAAAATAGTTTACGTTGATTAGTAAGTGTGTCTAATAATTGCTTTTGTTGCAGACTGTCAAGACCAGACGATTGTTGTACTTTTTCTACTATTTCAGAGAGGTGGATATTCTCCTCGTCCTTCACATCTTCCATGACCGGGAATTTACTGCAATTGAAACTATCTTGAAGCCGCCATAAATGTGCGCGAATCGGTTCAAATTTTACAATATTTGCCATGTAATTCTTTGGTCTTTACCAAGTCTAACCTGACTCTCGTGTCACCGAAACACATGCTGCTTTCACCCTTTGCGAGATCGATTATAGTTTCCGTCTCTCGCAAAATATCTAATCCGAGGAGACAGTTCACGGCTAAATTCTTTACAATAAGGAAAGTGCACTCTTTGTCTCCCATTCCAAAATTAATACAAATCCGTCTCTGTTCCCGTACTAGTTGGGCTTTCTGACTAGTGGATCCTGTAGCTCGACAATTAGTGACTGGAAAAACCGGAATCTTTCTAATCTTCTTTAAGTGAAGAAAGAACGATTCATTCAGCACAGAAACAGATGCTCCAGTATCTAAAATCACCGTAGTTTGAATACCCTAAATATCACAAACTATAGCTGCTTGTACAAATTCCCGTTCAAACAAATTACACTTCTTCCGAAAACCTTGACATAATTCCTCTCGTATATCCACTCCGTCATTATATCTTACCATCTGCATAGTTGAACTACGTTGCTGAGCAACATCAACAGAATTATTATTCCTACACACCGCATCTTTTGCGTCGTTCGACCCCATCGCTGCTGATTCTATGCGACACACATTCTCATTGTTACTACAGCTGGTTGTCTGCACGTTTGGTTGCTCGTTATTACTAACATCGTTCATGCAAGTGCCCCCTAGACACCCTGCGACTGACACGCGGGAGCAGAATGTCGCATCTAGTTTGACTGACTGGTACTGGTTGGTGGTTGCGGTTCACTTACCTCAATGATCTTGATATTTTGATTCGGTGGTTGCCATGGCTGCGCATTCATATGCTCCTGAATGTTATTTGACATATTTTTGTTGTACGGGGGTTGTACATGATTGTTGATGAGATATTCCGGTGGCCTAGGCTGCTTGCTGCCATTGCTGTTGTGCATAATTCTGTGTTGACTGGTTATGTGGTAGTTGCATGTTTTGCTGATTGTTTGAAAAATTACCGTTATTGTAATTGGCGTTAGCTCTCAAATATCGTTTCCGTTTCTTTGAAAAGCTTCCGTTATTGTTTTGTCCACTATTGTTCTGTGGATGATAATTGTGATTCGGTGCATTACTGTACTGTCCATTTGTGTTCATATTGTGGTTCTGCCATCCTGAATAATTCGGACTATTTGTAATGTCTCTTGCACCGGTCTCTCCGCGATATTTTCAGAAATTTTATAAATTATATAACTCAGTACATATCTCGAAATATCTCTTCTTATCTTACCGATTATCAATGCAAAGTAGTTTCAAGCCCAATTATTCCTTTTAGCGTCCATTTACTCCATGGAATAGCTTCTCCGCTATCTATGTTTTCTCTTATGAAAAGAATAGGGGACGTCTTGCCGATAAGTCGTGAAAGAAGGATGTATATGTATGTATTGTTGAGCTAGTCGCCATCTTGATGAGATTCTGTATGAGGAGCAATTTAATACATGAACTAAACTAAAGTAAGTGTGTTCGCGTATTATTTAACTGATTATTATTGACAGTGTCTGCTTATTACGCTGTGTTGCACGGGATCAGTGGGGAACGTCTCATTTACACTGGACGAACCTGCCGTTTTGTATGCTCAAGATATCCAGTTACTTCAAATAAATAGGCTAACACGGTCTTACCAGCAGATCTCCGCTCATCCCCATGTGATCACCGAAAGTTAATAATTATTACAAATGTTTCCAGGAGATCGACTGACAATTTTCGTCGCACCGGGACTTCGAAATTGCTTCACTGCCTTATGAAATTTAAGTTAAGCTCAATTTAATCAGGATAGAACAGTATTGAACTGTGTGAATGTGATAAGCCTGCTTTGTCAATGAAAATTCCCTTAATATACGCATGTTTTTACTATCCTGATCAGTGAAGCTAAATCAGGCCGGTGTGAGAGAGGTTTATAATTTTTGATCCCACACAAAAGATATTAAATTTGGCTTCACTGTGACAGGACTCATTATTTGAGCATTACTTAAATATTGTGTGAATTTTATGTTGCATGTGCACGAGACAAAAGAAGACGAGGCCTGTTGCAGAAGTCACAATTTCGCCACAACCTACGAGAACGTCGTTCAGGCCAGACAATATACAATTAAAATTTTGTAGATAGAAATTTATAATAACTATTTAAATGTCTATCGGTTTGTATCAGATTGATTGGGTTATACTTTAGATAGGAAGTGTTTATTATAAGTGAGTATTATGCAAAGTTTAGGTCAGTGACATTATTAACTCAGATGTGAGTGACTATATACACTCCTGG
Organism: Schistocerca cancellata; assembly: GCF_023864275.1. Lineage (NCBI taxonomy): Eukaryota > Metazoa > Arthropoda > Insecta > Orthoptera > Acrididae > Schistocerca > Schistocerca cancellata. The sequence continues at coordinate 628,092,584 of NC_064627.1, forward strand.
AAATGGAAAAAAGAACACATTGACACCAGAGTGTCAGACCCACCATACTTGCTCCGGACACTGCGAGAGGGCTGTACAAGCAATGATCACACGCACGTCACAGCGGACACACCAGGAACCGCGGTGTTGGCCGTCGAATGGCGCTAGCTGCGCAGCATTTGTGCACCGCCGCCGTCAGTGTCAGCCAGTTTGCCGTGGCATACGGAGCTCCATCGCAGTCTTTAACACTGGTAGCATGCCGCGACAGCGTGGACGTGAACCGTATGTGCAGTTGACGGACTTTGAGCGAGGGCGTATAGTGGGCATGCGGGAGGCCGGGTGGACGTACCGCCGAATTGCTCAACACGTGGGGCGTGAGGTCTCCACAGTACATCGATGTTGTCGCCAGTGGTCGGCGGAAGGTGCACGTGCCCGTCGACCTGGGACCGGACCGCAGCGACGCACGGATGCACGCCAAGACTGTAGGATCCTACGCAGTGCCGTAGGGGACCCCACCGCCACTTCCCAGCAAGTTAGGGACACTGTTGCTCCTGGGGTATCGGCGAGGACCATTCGCAACCGTCTCCATGAAGCTGGGCTACGGTCCCGCACACCGTTAGGCCGTCTTCCGTTCACGCCCCAACATCGTGCAGCCCGCCTCCAGTGGTGTCGCGACAGGCGTGAATGGAGGGACGAATGGAGACGTGTCGTCTTCAGCGATGAGAGTCGCTTCTGCCTTGGTGCCAATGATGGTCGTATGCGCGTTTGGCGCCGTGCAGGTGAGCGCCACAATCAGGACCGCATACGACCGAGGCACACAGGGCCAACACCCGGCATCATGGTGTGGGGAGCGATCTCCTACACTGGCCGTACACCACTGGTGATCGTCGAGGGGACACTGAATAGTGCACGGTACATCCAAACCGTCATCGAACCCATCGTTCTACCATTCCTAGACCGGCAAGGGAACTTGCTGTTCCAACAGGACAATGCACGTCCGCATGTATCCCGTGCCACCCAACGTGCTCTAGAAGGTGTAAGTCAACTACCCTGGCCAGCAAGATCTCCGGATCTGTCCCCCATTGAGCATGTTTGGGACTGGATGAAGCGTCGTCTCACGCGGTCTGCACGTCCAGCACGAACGCTGGTCCAACTGAGGCGCCAGGTGGAAATGGCATGGCAAGCCGTTCCACAGGACTACATCCAGCATCTCTACGATCGTCTCCATGGGAGAATAGCAGCCTGCATTGCTGCGAAAGGTGGATATACACTGTACTAGTGCCGACATTGTGCATGCTCTGTTGCCTGTGTCTATGTGGCTGTGGTTCTGTCAGTGTGATCATGTGATGTATCTGACCCCAGGAATGTGTAAATAAAGTTTCCCCTTCCTGGGACAATGAATTCACGGTGTTCTTATTTCAATTTCCAGGAGTGTATATTTGTTGTTCTGTGTATTAATGGTTCTTACTAGGGCGGCTTATAAAATGGCAATGCAACAGCAGAGCTAATCACAACAGCCCTCAGCTGTTTCTGAGGTTAGTGAAACATTAGACGCTAGCTTAACTGAAGTAGTGCCTAGCGGCAGCATTAGTCAGGCCCCACAACAAAGCGTAAATGTTTCGATGTCATCTGAGCAGGACGAAATAAACCCATTGACTGTAATCATGCAGCAGTTAACACTGTTAGCCAAAAATGTAACAGACTTAACTAAAGCGCAAATAGAGACTAAAAGCGAATTAACTAAAGCGCAAATAGAGATTAAAAGGGAAATGAATGTACAATTAGCAGCCAATCAATTGAAAGTCCAGGAGCAATTAGAAGCTAATCAAGCGGAATTAAATAATAAATTAGTAGAGAGTTTTCAGAAACTTGATGATAAATTAAATAAAACTGCGGAATAATTGAAAATTCAGAATGAACAGACAGAATTAAAATTAGCTGCTCAAATTGAGCAAGTCACTCAGCAGTGTAATGAAAATGCGAAGAAGTTACGCCTAGAGCTAACTGAGTATGTTGCTACTAAGCTTGATACTATTAAAGAGCAGGTCGAGTCAATCCCAGAGATAGTTCAAGCACAAGAACAGATGCAATGTTCTATCGCGGTAATTCCGGTATTAGTTGAAGTTCAAGATGAATTAAAGCAACAAGTAAACGAGATGTCAGCAGATATGCAGGATTTGAGACAATCACAAGGCAAGATCCCGAAGGACATCCAAAATTTGGATAAATCCATAAATAACATAAAGGAGAGACAAGACGAGGTTGATCATGAGGTAAACATTCTCGCGGGGAAATTCTTGCAGTTAAGTTTAGAAAGGCAAAGCATTTCTTCAGACAATATTGAACATACGGTTAGAGCAGCTGTTACATGTATGATCGAAAGTTATGTAGAAAATTTACTTAATAAAGGTTTTCGAGAAGCAAAGCATTTCTTCAGACAATATTGAACATACGGTCAGAGCAGCTATTACATCTATGACCGAAAGTTCTGTAGAAAATTTATTTAATAAAGGTTTTAGAGAAGCCGAAGAACAACCAGGCGAAGAACTTAAACAGTGGAAAGAAAACATTGAGAGATCTTTAATTTTCTTTCCACTATCTCGAGAAGATTTGTGTTCCACGCAAGGAAATGAACCCATAACAAGATCCATCATTGAAGCTACATTGTTTACCCGACCAAGTACAGACAGGGACATTAATGCACACGTTCGTTTTTGGAATCAACATCAACCACAACACTATGAGGGTAGTCATAATACCTGTAATTGTAAAAGCAATACTGAGGAGAAAATGCTGAAACAACTTCAATTCCAGATCTACAACCCAGACAAGAAAAATGTTCATCCCGTAGTGTTTATAAGAAGTTTTAGGGGAGTATTGCCAAAAAATTGGAGTTAGTGGCAAAAGGTTAGTTTCATGACCGGTTATATTCAGGGGTCAGGAGCTATATGGGCATTTGATATGATATCAACTTGGGACACATATGAAGATTTTGAACGAGCATTTTTATCCAAATACTGGTCTGAAGGAGTATAAGAACGTTTAAGGCAGGAGGTATTATACCCGGAACCTTTTTCCTTTTCACGTAGATCTTTAAAGAAATACTTTGAGAAATATATAAACAAATCGCGGTATTGGGATAAGCCTATGCCTCTACAAGACGTGATTGGCATATTAAAATCTCGACTTCCGGGCAGCATCAGAAATAGAATGCTGTATATTGATGAGCATGACCTTGACTCTTTCATGACTACGCTTGACACTATAGATATGATCGAGGAAGATGAACATCGGCCAAGACAACCGGTTATGCAGAGGAGAGCGATTGAGGCGCCAAACGCAAACCGGAACGGAAACGGATTTAATAATTATTATACTAGGAATAGTCAGAGATTCAACGGAAACAATTGAAACGGAAATGGAAATTTCAATAACTGTGCTGCGAGGGGCAGATTGAGAGACAATCGAACAGGTCGCAGATACAACCCAATGTTTGGAGATGCAAGAGATTATCAGAACCAGCAGTCTTCAAATAATAATAATGCGTACAGAAATTCTGACACTCGATTTGAAGCAAATAACACAACCAGTCATAACAGAAGTAGTAGATGATTCAAGAGAAATAATAATGGACATTTAAACTGAAGAGGGCCGCTTTATGCTCCGTAAAGTCGGCCGGGGAATACAAAACGGGCAAACCTGTTTTAAACGAAATTAATTCCGTGGCAATGTTGAGATATAATGAAGGCGAATTAATGGCAGATGAATTGACAAGAGACTTAGAGGCCAGTGTAGTCGAAGATAAAAGGGTTCCTGTGTCTGAGATCATCACAGAAGTGGGAGGAATTTTAACCAATGTAGTATTGGACACAGCTTCATCTACAGACGTAGTATCCGGAACTTTGTTTCGAAGAATTAGTAAAATTAAGAAAATTCCTGTCCTACCAGTACAAAATTGCCGAGTTATAGGTGCAGTGGGAGCAAAATCCCGGAACGTCAAGATACAAACGCATATAGAGATAAAATTGGGAAATGTAGCTAAACAATGTACATTCCTTGTAGTGGAAAAGTTGTTAGTAGATTGTATTCTTGGCATTGGAACTTTGCAAGCCTGCAATTGCAAGTTGGACTTGGTAGAAGGAAAGGTGCATTTTAAAATCGAAGATCAATTTGTTACACTGATCTTACTGAGAAAGGAGGCAGTGTATGAGCGATATTTCCGTGGTGCTGCTGTGCAGTTGATTTGTGCTGAAAATAATAATATGTACCGACTACCGATCAAGTCAATTCAAGAAGAGGATTTCAGACAAACAGTCGAACAGAAGATTGCTGAGTCAGATTTCCTAACGGATAGTCAGAGGGAACAATTATTCAATATATTAACAGTATATGAGTCAGTTTTCGATGAAAAGCCCGGAATTATTAGAGGATATGTTTGTACATTACAGATTAAGCCCCATAAGGCACTTTGCCGCAGACACTATCCCAGTCCCTGGCGATTAAAACAACCAGTTCAGGAAGAGATACAAAAAATGTTAAACTGGAATCTTATTGAACCGTCTACAGCCCATATTGTTCTCCGTTGCTTGTTGTACCAAAGCCAGGAGGAAAAGTTCGATTGGTATTAGATGCAAGGGAAATTAAGAAAATTATAGTACCTGTGTGCACACATTCGGAGAACATCGATGAGTTAATACAGAAATTTCAAGATGTATCCTATTTAACCAGTATTGATTTGAGAAGTTCGTTCTGGCAAGTCCAGTTAGACAAGGACGCAAGAAAATATACTGCTTTTATATATGGAGGGAGATGCTACCAGTTCAAGGTCGTTCCGTTTGGTCTCAATATCAGCTCTGGAGTTTTTATTTCTGCGTTGGACTATGCCCTAGGACCAGAACTACGTAGTCGAATAACAGTTTTTGTGGACGATCTATTAATTGCCTCTAAAACTTGGGAGGAACATGTACAACTTATTAGGAGGATTTTTGCTGTGTTCAAACAAACTGGTATAACTGCAAATCTAAAAAAATCCCAATTTTCTCTACAGAGAATTAAATTCTTAGGACATATGATTAATGCAAAAGGCATTCTTCCAACAGAAGCGAAGATTAGTGCGATAAAAAATTTTCCAACTCCAAGAAACAGAAGACAACTGAAAGGCTTTATAGGTTTAGCTTCATTTTTTCGTCCATTTATTAAAACTCAAGCAATGAACTCCGAAGCACTAAACCGGCTCCTGAGGAAAGATGTACCATGGCAATGGTCTAATGATTGTGAAAAGGCTTTTTGTGAAATTAAGGATCAACTGATAAATGCTCCGTTATTATACCACCCTGATATGAATGTCGGATTCTGTTTAGCCACTGATTCATCAGATGTCGGATTAGGATCTTGTTTATTTCAAATTAGGTACATCGATGGTGTAAAAACCTTTTGTCCAATTGCATTTGCTAGCAGAGTTTTATCCACCTGTGAAAGAGCATATACCACTACGGAATTGTGGAATTGGAAGCTTTAGCAGTTATTTGCTCTTTGAAAAGGTTTAATTATTATGTATATGGCTCAAGGATAACTGTTTATTGTGACCACCAATCACTAGCCTTTTTACAAACTTGCAAGTTGCTGCATCCTCGCTTGTCAAGATGGACGCTGGCGCTGCAAGAATATCAGTTTCAAATTATTCATGTAGCCGGAAAAGAAAATATTATAGCTGACGCGTTGTCAAGATCTCCAGAAGGAATAACACCTGAACTGGATGTAAATAATAAGGCAGAATTTCCAGTGCTTCTTCTTCAAGAAAATAATTACAAGTTATATTATATTCATTTATGTAAGACAATGGCTCAGCTTCAGAAGAAGGATCGACGATGGAATGCTATAATACGACAATTCAATCAACAAAATCCTATGGTCTATTTGGAATACTACCGGCTTGTGAATAATATTTTATTTTTTAAATCTGGGAAGGCTGAGAATCCAAAGTGGTGTGTCTGCATACCCGAAGAATATGAAGAACGATTAATTTGGTTTACACATTTGACCTAGGGTCATGTTGGTGTTGTAAAGTGTGCTAATAAGATTAGATATTATTGTCACTTCCCAAATATAAGGTGAAAAGTGCACAAAGTCATACAGAAATGTGTTCTCTGTCAAAAGGCTAAGCCGGACAACAAGGGAAATAAAATTGCGCTTCACTCAATAATACCTGAAGCACCAAGATCACTTATATCATGTGATATTTGTGGACCACTTCCTAGAGCCAGAGGTGGTGTTAAGTACATTATTGGATTCTGTGATGTGTTTACAAAATATGTTAAACTATATCCAATTAAATCATCAACTGCAAGAGCTGCCGCAGTAAAGTTTGTAAATGACTACATTCCTCATGCAGGGATTCCAAAATCTATAATCTCCGAAAATGCGAAGATATTTACTGAATATTTATGGAGAAAATTAGTATCACAACTAGGAATAAAACAGATATTTACATCTTGCTATCATCCACAAGGGAATTTAATTGAATGGGTTTTTCGAGAACTAAACAGATTCATGAGAACGTACTGTCATGATAAACAAACTACCTGGATAAACTATTTGACCGAGTTTGAGCAGATTTATAATAATTTACCTCATAGTTCTACTAACTTTACCCCGAATGAACTCATGTTCAGAGATAACGAAAGAAACTTTTGGGTAGATAACTTGCCTAAACTCGAGGACACCAAAATGTCATGGGAAGAAAAAAATTCGCAATGCTCTCATTAATATTACGGAGAAAGCAAGACAGCGAAAGGAAATCCATGACAGAAACATCAAACGGATTCAGACTTTCAATATCGGACAGAAAATTCTTTTAAGAAGACACATCAAGTCATCAAGGTTGAAGAAGACCTTCAGAAAATGGAATCTAATTTATACAGGTCCATATATAATAGTTGACATACCGAATCCTGGTGCGTATTTATTAGCATATCCGGATTCTGGAAGAATAAAAGGATTATTTCCCCATGTAGACCTAAAGAGGTACTTTTAAGGAAAGTATTTCAAATGAAATGAAAAGTTTGATTGAAGTAATTGAGTGTTAATAAAAAAAAATTGAAGTGCAAAGGACAGTATGCCTCAGCTACTGTGATAGGTTAAATGACAGCATGCCAAGCATCTGTGATAGTTTAATGAACAGTAAGCGATTGCTTCTGTGATAGTATAGGAATATTTACAAAAGTAAGTGGAACTGTAGCTATTGCTGCTGTGAAGACTTACGGATTATCTGTCTACACGATGATCACCAAAGAAGCTTGTGCGTGTGAAATAATATACATTCAGGGAGTGTTAATGTCCAGTGAGAATAAGTTTACTGAAACTATATGATCGAACACGGCGCTTGCATGTGAAGTTAGTGTTTGTAAACTGACAGTTCACAGGAGAACAAATGAACCACTTTAGGAAATTAGAATCGATTGCTACTGTCCACAGATATAAAGACTCGCTGGTTATTTCTTTGCGTGAGCTAAATTCTATTCAAGAGAATGTAATTAACCAGCTTAGTGTGTGTTTATAAAATTAGAGTTAATAAGAAAGTTCTTCATTGAATTTGTAATAATGTGTCATTTTCCAGTTGGATTTGTTTATTGTTATATTGCATTCATATATGTTCATGATAAAATGCGGCATTTGGAGTATAAAAGAGAAAAATTAATTTCAGCTGGAGAGGTCATGCAGCAAGACTTAATTAAACGTTCTCTTTCAGAAACTTTTCATTTTAATCATGTATGAGTAAGGTATAATTTTTTTTGGAAATTGTCTCCAATAATAAAGTTTTTAACATTCTGACATGCTATCCACATTCGTACTTGAAACCAAATTAGGAAAGATTCAGATCTACTTCCACCTGGAAAAGCCAACGAAAAATAAATAAATAAATAATTAAAACCAGGATTAGAACCTTTCGCTTACTCAAGAAGATGGATGAAATTATCCATGTTTTCAAAATTGTTTTCCGATCTGGAGTTGTGATATTGTGCAACTACAGTATCGATTAAGACACGTAGGTGTGGAAAGTATAAGACGAATGGATTTTCCCATTCCTCAGATGGAAGATTGGATGGATCAGGTCCATATTTGAGTTCAAAATGAATCTGGAGAAATTCAACTAACCATTCTCTTCTAGGAATCTTTAATAGTTGACCATTCCTTAGACGAATTTCGATTGTTTCATGCCACAATCCTGAGTACCTGTTCCTGGGGTTCCTTCTGGTCTCTCAAATCCGTTACGTCTCCTATGCGGTATGCCAATGCGACGCCTGTCCTCCATGCCGTGTCCCATGTTCCTGTTCGATCACTTTCACCGCAGTTCAGCAAGACATCGATGAAGAAAATTTTTCAGAAGATTGTAAAAAAATTATGCATGTGTAAAGATTTTTTTGGCTATGAGGCAGATTTTATCTTTCCTACGAATTCTAGATAACTCTCAAATTTCTAAATAATTTTGTCTTTCCTATCATCTGTGATACCTAGTTGAGGTCTAAGCCTCCAGGTTTTCGGGGGTTTCCCTGTGAAGGCCAGTTCCTGAATAGGTAGACCTGATTAACAACTATATAAGTCCATCTTCCCTGGTTGTGTACGTGGGATGCGGGTATGCCCCAGTACACGTGAAAGCAACGACTAGGTATCTAGTAACGAAGATACAAAAACTCTTTCAATTCTTGTAAAAAAAAAAATCTTACTAACTTCTTAAAATTTATAGGAACGTATGTTCCACAAATTCTAACGAGTTAGCTAAGCTAATAGTTAGCTCGCAAAGTGGATACATATCAACTTTGCTCGCTGCGAGGGGCGATGTAATGTCTCTTGCAGCGGTCTCTCCGCGATATTTTCAGAAAATTTATAAATTATAAAACTCAGTACATATCTCGAAATATCTCTTCTTATCTTACAGATTATCAATGCAAAGTAGTTTCAAGCCCAATTATTCCTAGTAGCGTCCATTTACTCCATAGAATAGCTTCTCTGCTATCTATGTTTTCTCTTATGAAAAGAATAGGGGACTTCTTGCCGATTAGTCGTGAAAGAAGGATGTATATGTATGTATTGTTGAGCTAGTCACCATCTTGATGAGATTCTGTATGAGAAGGAATTTAATACATGAACTAAACTAAAGTAAGTGTGTTCGTGTATTATTTAACTGATTATTATTGACAGTGTCTGCTTACTACGCTGTGTTGCACGGGATCCGTGGGGAACGTCTGATTTACACTGGACGAACCTGCCGTTCTGTGTGCTCAAGATATCCAGTTACTTCAAATAAATAGGCTAACACGGTCTTACCAGCAGATCTCCGCTCTTCCCCATGTGATCACCGAAAGTTAATAATTATTACAAATGTTTCCAGGAGATCGACTGACAATTTTCGTCGCACCGAGACTTCGAAATTGCTTCACTGCCTTATGTAATTTAAGTTAAGCTCAATTTAATCAGGATAGAACAGTATTGAACTGTGTGAATGTGATAAGCCTGCTTTGTCAATGAAAATTCCCTTAATATACGCATGTTTTTACTATCCTGATCAGTGAAGCTAAATCAGGCCGGTGTGAGAGAGGTTTTTAAATTTTTGATCCTACACAAAAGATATTAAATATTCCAATGATTTTCATTCCCATAGTAAGTGTTTCTATTATTGTACTTGTGGTTTCGCCCGTTGCCATTACCATTACCATTATTCGACGAATTATTCCCATAATGGTGTCTGTCCTCTTCGATAACCAAATCTAAAGAGTCCAGTACAGATAATGTTCCACGTTGTCTTCAGGAATGTGAAACAATTTCTCCTTTAGATCACGCGGTAACTTCTCCTTTAATATCTTTAAAACATCACACTCAGGAATTGGTGAATTTGTCCAGATACTTTTCGAAAGATTTCCGCGAAGTACCGCCTTTTCTATTAAATGGCTCAGGACTATATACTTCTTTTCTTAATCGTTCTTGTACCCCACGCGACCAATACTTGTTTAGAAAAACTTGTTCAAATTCATCGTAGGAGCTGCATTGTTCAGCTTTCTGTGTCGCGAACAACGCTGGCTCACCTTGAATATGGGTAATGGTAAAAACAATTTTCTCCCTTTCGTTCCAACTTTTTGGCTTTATTCCGCTGATCCCTTTGATAAACACAATTGAATGGGGTCCGTTCTTATCATTGGTAAATTTCTGAAACTGGGAATTCTTCACTAAAGCATCCTGAGTCACAAATGATTGTGTATGATCCTGATAAACGGAAGTTACTTCTCGTGTTGGATTGAAATTATTGCCCGTCTGCCCCCTACTTTCAGTTAAAGGCGTTTCATAATGACCAGGGTGTGTTTCTGTGATACTAACCCACTCCGGTGAACTGTTATGAGATGTTTGCATACGTGTTTCATTAAGCACTTTATGCACGTTTTGTAATTCAGTCTGGAGTTCATGAATCTTTGTGTTGTTTTCATGTATCAGTTGTGTTCCTGCTCGTTGTAACATCACAGGTAGTTCCTTCTGTATAAAAGTACTAATTTGTTTGTCTTTGTCATTTAGCCATGTGCTGAATGTGGTCACAACGCGTTCTTCTTGATCTTTGCATTTTTGTTCTATTACGTTTTGATTATCAACCGCAAGGTTTTCTATACATGTACTTATGTTGCGTATTTCTGCTTCCATAGAAGTGTGTGTTTGTTGTAATTTGTCCAAATCCTGGGTTACTTGCTTTACATTCTGTGGTAAGTCATGGTATGTTTGTTGCATACTTGAAATGTTGTTCTGTATAGCAGACAACTGGGCATCTATTTGCTGTCGCAGCTGGCGATCGTGTTCTTTTAACCGGTTTTCGAGCTTTTGATCTATCTCTTTTGAGAACTGTGAAATGCTTAAATGCGTACGCTCGTCTAATTGACTGATGCGTTCATCCAAGGTCCTAATCCGTTCATCTACTCTGCTAATACGTTTATCTAAATTATTATTTATCTCAGTTGCAAGCTGTTTAGCAGTTTCTTGTTCTCGCTGTATCTGTGATTGTTCCTGTAATTTAAACATTTGTTCGTGTGATTGTTCCTGTATTTTAAACATTTGTTCCATTTTCATCATGAAGAGAGAAAATGGATCCATTACTGTTTGTGTAGGCTCTACCGGAGGTAAATCGACTGTAATTGGTGTTTCGTGTGGTTCTGCTTCAGTATGCACTTGAACTACCGTCTGTATTCTGCCTGAGTGTTCTACAGCAGATGGATCACTAACTTTAATATTAGTGTCCTGTTCTATATCCTCTGTTTGATCTGAAAAAATATTATCAATTTCTACATCACTAGTTATTCCTTCCTCCTCTGAATTTTCTACAGTTACTTCCTGCTGTGTAGCTTTTCTATCACGTCGCATTGTTTTCTCCATGTTTGCAAATGTTTGGGTGCAAGTCTAATCGGGAAAACGTCACACGCAACACATCAATTATTCCGTCACACAAAACATAAAATAATTACTGCACTGCACCAGATTGGAATCAGTACTATAAATGTTCACTTTCGTTTGATTAAAATTCAGTTCCAATCTCGTTCAGTTAACCTCTACTGAAAACACTTGATGCTGTATTTTACTGATTCTTCTCACAGTTATTTTAATATAATTGACTCTTATAGCTTCCTAAGAGGACACACTCACAAAATGTAATTTTTTTTGTTTATTTAGAAAGATATAGCACCAGGTTGATGAAGATGTTGTGCCTACCATACGCAGTGCTTCGTTCTGCTGCCGCTGGGATGGAATGTTACAGGAAAAATTATCGTGCTTAGCTTCGTCGTAGATTTCTGCTCATTACAGCATGAAACATACAGAAAAAAACACACATTAGCACACACATATAAGCTAGTCCTGTCAATAGGTTGCCACTGAATTGCCCCCTCTGTCTATTGATTGAATAGCCACTGAATTGCTATTTATTTATTTAATGGGATAATAATAATTATTAAAAGGTGGCAATTTTATTTAACCACTGTTTTCTTGCTCTTTCGATTGTTGCGAGTCAGCGATAGTGCAATGCTGCTCGCTTTGGAGAATACGCATTTTATAAGAATTATTTGGTCCAGGAAACACTATTGTGATCACGGTTGCGATTAGACGGTATTCGCGTGATTGTACTGATTAAAAGTTATCGTTTCCGAAAGACGCAGGTTCGATTAAAGCTGTGTGCACTTTTGCGCGTATAATGAAAATATTCATAACACGTCGCGTAACAAATAGAAACATGCGAATCACAACCGTGGTCAAACGAAGAAAATATATGATAACATAAATGTTCTTGGCTGTTATTCAGGACAGGCTCAGATTAGACCTTGCAATTTTTAGTTATAGGAAACGACAAGACGTTACACGTGGGAGATGTTTGTTTTGAATAACTTGTATTTACTTTCTCTCTCTCTCCTTTTTATAGCCTTTATACCTTCACATCGATTAAGGAACTTTTCCTTTCTCCCGACCAGTACGAGAACAAAATTCAGACTCAACAAAATCGCTTACATCGAATTATTACATGCTTAACCCTTAACAATCATATATAGTTTCGTAGTACAAACAATGCTAATTTATTCCGTGCAATGGAAAGTCTTTGATACACTGAGCACAAAAATGAAAATAATAAAATTATAATTACATTTTTGATATCACGAATACTTCTTCAAATCATGAAAATAAGGTTTTACATCATCGTAATATTAATTTTCATCGTTGTAGCACTACATGTCTTAAGAGCACTGGGAACACATAAAACGGAAAGCTGTTTCGGATACGGTCATAAATTAAAATTACCTCTTCCGATACTTTAAAATTAATAAAATTATCAAGTATAAGAACCTAAAGGGCAGTATCTACTTGACTGGTCATTTCGAGATGACATCGCAACGACTACGGACATGTGTACGAGCGAACAAACATGCAACTAATATATAAGAAACCATCAGCCTCGATTGCGGTAATGAAACCAAACTTTACCTAGGTTTCACCCAAGTAATTGAGCCTTCTTCAGAAGATATACCTGATTCTATAATACGTCTACAATGGCATGGGGTAGAAATAAAACTAAAACATGCTGTTTTAGTTGAATAGGCTGTTTTAGTTTTATTTCTAGACAATGCCCTCGTAGACATACTATAGAATAAGGTACATCTCCTGAAGAAGGCTCAATTACTTGTGCTGAAACTTAGGTAAAGGTTGGTTTCACTACCGCAATCGAGGCTGTCAGCTTCTTATACAATGTGTTGCAAAAAGGAACGGCCAAACGTTCAGGAAACATTCCTCACACACAAAGAAAGAAAATGTGTTGCGTGGACATGTGTCCGGAAACGCTTACTTTCCATGTTAGAGCTCATTTTATTACTTCTCTTCAAATCACATTAAACATGGAATGGAAACACACAGCAACAGAACGTACCAGCGTAACTTCAAACACTTTGTTAGAGGAAATGTTCAAAATGTCCTCCGCGAGTGAGGATACATGCATCCACACTCCGTCGCATGGAATCCCTGATGCGCTGATGCAGCCCTGGAGAAAGGCGTATTGTATCACAGCCGTCCACAATACGAGCACGAAGAGTCTCTATATTTGGTACCAGGGTTGCGTAGACAAGAGCTTTCAAATGCCCTCATAAATGAAAGTCAAGAGGGTTGATGTCAGGAGAGCGTGGAGGCCATGGGATTGTTCCGCCTCTACCAATCCATCGGTCACCGAATCTGTTGTTGAGAAGCGTACGAACACTTCGACTGAAATGCGCAACAGCTCCATCTTTAACGAGAAAAAAAAATTATTATGTAAAATGAATGGATGAAAATAGGGAAGAAATGGCTTTAAATATTTTTGTTCTTTACTCTTTCATTAAGAACCCCTTTTTTACGTGTGGTAATAAAAATTCATTTAGACAGAATTAAGCACATTTAAAATTACGTGAACCTTAGCAACCCTCTCATGCTGATAAATTCAATCTATCTGATTAATAACATTTATTACTTTGAAACTTATTTAAATTAATTTTTTTTATTTCGGCCTTGGCACATTTTGTATGGATGCAGTGGGTTTTTAAATATTAACTTAGTTCTTTCCCGGCGTTAGCTATGGAACACAAGACTGTCTCTGTTAGCATAAAATGGTTAAATATTGCCAAGCCGACCTGAACGTTTAATTATCATTGACAAAACACACTTCACTATACGTTTAAGTTATTTGCTTTAGAAATTGAAAGAACCAACAGATTAACAACTTTAACGTTAATTATCCGCCTATGAACGCACAAGTGTAAAACCAGTAATAAATTCAATCAGCCTCAGGATCGCTGTAAAAGAAAAATATTTCGTAATTCACTGCAAATTTTACCTGCTCGCGATTTACGCTTCAAAAAATGATTCTGAGCACTATGCGACTTAACTTCTGAGGTCATCAGTCGCCTAGAACTTAGAACTAATTAAACGTAACTAACCTAAGGACATCACACACATCCATTCCCGAGACAGGATTCGAACCTACGACCGTAGCGGTCACGCGGTTCCAGACTGAAGCGTCTAAGCCGCATGGCCACATCGGCCGGCCCCGATTTACGGGTTTCGTTAATTTTATAGCGCAACAATTTTTTAAATGTGCCGCCGCTGCAAATCGTTCGGTTGCGGCACAGCCCAGCAACACCAACGATAATCGCTAAAAATGCTGAACATTCTTTAATGAAATATTATAGATGACATGGCAAGCTAATGCACATTAGTAATACACAATTTTAATAAATTATAATGTATTTAGACGACAACAATAATTAAAATTACACACCTTTCTAATTTCTCCTCTAATGGCGGCTACAGATAGATACAGACAAAAGAAATGTACTCATTCATATAATGCTACGTCACAGGTTCCTCTCTCTCTCAGCTCTCGGGGAAGACGACAAAGAATGTACATTGTGTAGTGCTATTTATATTATTGCTGATTTTGAATGTCTCTTTGTAATCTTACAACATTATTTTTTTCTGTGGCTATATTTTACATTTTTTCATCGCAGATATTAACATATTTCGTAATTACATTATGAGTATAGAAATATTACAATCGTAAATACGTCGAGACTATTATTACAGAAAATATTACAGTAATAACCAACGTCCTTTATACAAAATTAAATAATATTTTTTGTTAAACAATTACAGTACATACGAATTGCTTCATAGCGGCGTACATAGTACAATTAAATGTCATTTAATTTTATTAATAGTGTGTCTGCTGCCAGGGAACGTTACACATCGTGCACGAACCACATGTTGTGTCGTCCTTGTAAAGGTACATGTTCTAGCAGCACAGGTAGAGTATCCCGTATGAAATCATGATAACGTGCTCCATTGAGCGTAGGTGTAAGAACATGGGGCCCAATCAAGACATCACCAACAATGCCTGCCCAAACGTTCACAGAAAATCTGTGTTGATGAGGTGATTGCACAACTGCGTGCGGATTCTTGTCAGCCCACACATGTTGATTGTGAAAATTTACAATTTGATCACGTTGGAATGAAGCCCCATCCGTAAAGAGAACATTTGCACTGAAATGAGGATTGATACATTGTTGGATGAACCATTCGCAGAAGTGTACCCGTGGAGGCCAATCAGCTGCTGATAGTGCCTGCACAGGCTGTACATGGTACGGAAACAACTGGTTCTCCCGTAGCACTCTCCATACAGTGACGTGGTCAAAGCTACCTTGTACAGCAGCAACTTCTCTGACGCTGACATTAGGGTTATCGTGAACTGCACGAAGAATTGCCTCGTCCATTGCAGGTGTCCTCGTCGTTCTAGGTCTTCCCCATTCGCGAGTCATAGGCTGGAATGTTCCGTGCTCCCTATAACGCCAATCAATTGCTTCGAACGTCTTCCTGTCGTGACACCTTCGTCCTGGAAATCTGTCTCGATAGAAACGTACCGCGCCACGGCTATTGCCCCGTGCTAATCCATACATCAAATGGGCATCTACCAACTCCGCATTTGTAAACATTGCACTGACTGCAAAACCACGTTCGTAATGAACAGTAACATGTTGATGCTACGCACTGATGTGCTTGATGCTAGTACTGTAGATCAATGAGTCGCATGTCAACACAAGCGCCGAAGTCAACATTACCTTCCTTTAATTGGGCCAACTGGCGGTGAATGGAGGAAGTAGAGTACATACTGACGAAACTAAAATGAGCTCTAACATGGAAATTAAGCGTTTCCGGACACATGTCCACATAACATCTTTTCTTTATTTGTGTGTGAGGAATGTTTCCTGGAAGTTTGGCCGTACATTTTTGTAACACCTGTATAAGAAACTACCAGCCTCGATTGCGGTAATGAAACCAACCTTTACCTAGGTTTCACCCAAGTAATTGAGCCTTCTTCAGAAGATATTCCTGATTCTATAATATGTCTACGAGGTCATGGTCTAGAAATAAAACAAAAACAGGGTGTTTTAGTTGAATAAGCTGTTTTAGTTTTATTTCTAGACCCTGCCCTCGTAGACATATTATAGAATCAGGTATATCTCCTGAAGAAGGCTCAATTACTTGAGCTGAAACCTAGGTAAAGGTTGGTTTCATTACCGCAGTCGAGGCTGTTAATTTCTTATATATATTAGATTATCAAGATTGCTGACTGGGCTGCAATGTTGAAAGTACTAAAACATGCAACATTTTAGCATCTGATGAAACAAGGGGGTACCAACAGCACCTTCCCAAGCCCGTTCAGGGAATTGTGACGTCGTTGTCATTCGTTATATACAAAGGAAATTACATATACATTTTATATATTTTTATTTTTAATTTTATCAGCATGATTCTTTCTCTCAGGGATACTGTCTTTTCTTATCACTTTTACTTACGTGCATAAGTAAATATGAAACGGGTTCTTGAAGGGCCTCAGTTATTCATATACCAACTTTAGATTTTAACGTGATGACTAAAATATAGTTGCCGTTAACTGAATTGAATGCAATTTTGTTAATTTCTGTTTATTGACTGCAAAGCAAGCTTGAGAGAATTTCGCTTGTTGCCGTGGAGCGGCCGAGATAAAACTTACTGAACTCATGGAATCTGTATAGTTTAAAAACAAGAACTTTAACGTAAATTCGTTATCTGTTGCAATTTTAAATGGTTCGTACAACGAAATCTCTCGCATTTACATTTACAGTTAACTCTTTGATAAATAAATTAACAGTTCGGCGCGTAATGGCCGCCCAGAGGCTGCATCGGAAGATGAGCTTCTCGCAACGCAAATTACTGAAAAAATGCTTATTAAAAATAATTAGCAACTGCGAGCATTGGAGGTGACAAGTATTACAAATAAATTCATTTTGTAATAGTAATAACAAGTTTATTTTAGCAATAAATACGAATAACTTACTTAAAATATGTGTATCCGCTCAATGGCTGCCTTCCGCACAGCGAAACAAAACAGTGTGTGTCCCACAAAATACGTCCTCGGCCGTACAATCGCGTCTCTTTCGATCCTTTTTTATTTTCATAGACATTAAATAAAGATGCTATCGCTGCATATCAGTTGTTTCAAGAACATTAACTATATCTTTTACTCTAATATATTCATAAAATACGTAAACTACGATTTACAACCGCTAAAAATGTCAATATTTATGTGACGTACCGTTACAGAATGTTGCTGCGCGTGGGTCACCGCAGCAGGCGCCTGGTTCATGAACCCATGTTGTTTGTCAGCGACGAAAGACTTTGCTCGCCAATACCGCAACCAGACGTCCACTGAGTGAAAACAGGTGACCTCTTCAGATGAATAACGTTTTATGCTCCATAGGGCAGAGGGCCGTTAGCATGTGCGGCGTGAAACGCCTGAAAGCAAAATGCCATGCAAGTGGAGGGTATAGACTGATGGAAGAAGCGCTGTGGTGTGGGGAACATTTCGTAAGATTCCCTGGATAAAATGGGTCGTTGTGAAAGACACAATGGATCAACACAAGCATGCACGTATCGTTGGGGACCATGATCACCCCTACACGCAGTTCTTTTCTTCCTCGCCACGATGGAATCTACCGGAAGGACAATTCTAAACTTCACACTGCTCGTCGTTAGGTTCGTGGTACAAAGATCACCGGGATAGGTTTACCATTCTCTCCTGGCCGCCAAATTCCCCTTATTTAAATGCAATCGATAATCTGTGGGACCATATCGATCGGGCTGTTCGTGCAGTGGGTGCTCAACCGAGAAACATAGCGCAACTGGTAATGGCACCTGAATCGGCATGGTTCCATATCCTTGTCTGTAGTTTCCAGAATATCACTGACCCTCTTGCTACACGTCTGGCATCGGTCTGCGCCGCAAAAGACGGTTATTTAGGCTTTTGAAAGGTGCTCAAATTAATGTGACTGGACAGTATTACTGGTGAATTTCATTTCGTAATTTCGTGACGGGATTGTTAATGTAATAGATCTTTTAATGGAAAAGAAGGATTCGATATGGAATAAATATGCTGGGCAGTGGCAAAGAATTAATTTATATACACGTGATAGAAGTTTGGAGATAATATCTCAGATAAAATTTATTTCTGAAAGAAAAGACGAAAACTTTAAGTTATTATTGTCCTGTTCTGTCTGTTACAGTCCTTAGTGGAACGTCTTAGCGTAATCTACCAGGCGCTGTACAATTATTTAGCTGGTAAAGTGAGTCATCAAAAGTATCGGTGTGTTTTTTTAAAATGACAGCATACCGAACCCAATTGATTTTGTCATAAACAATTTGTATTCGTGTAGTAATATTTCGCAGCAATCACCACGAAGATAATTGGCGAAGAATGATGGCCGTTAAGTAACATGTTATTAGCTGTCTCGTATTGTAATATGTGTCATTTGAGACCAGCAACCAGTATCTTTTAAATATCGAAGTCTGATGTTTCCTTGCCCAGCGACCGTAAGTTGCAAAATAACATATTAATTGTTTCCAATACGAGAGCCATTATTCCTTCGAAGCTTTGCGGAAATCACTAAAAAATAAGTCACCATAAAAGTCAAGGAAAGTACGTTAATTGAAATTGAATTTGGAAGACCGTATTCAAAGATGTAACATGAATATTTGTATAATTTTACGAATAAACCAACCTTTAGTAATTATTTAACATCGTCTAAACTTTGTTATTTACGAAGTCATACTTGTATTAGCCCCCTTTTCCCAGTACTTTTAAGAGTTTCTTAGGGATGAGGCTGTCCCGTTATTCGGCAAGCTCATTATGAATCGCGGGGAGAATGGAGGAAGAAAGGTTAGTATTTAACGTCTCATCGACATCATGAACATTAGAGACCGAGCAAACGCTCGGAATATTTTAAAGATGGGGAAGGAAAACGGTCATGACCTGTCAATGGAACCGACCCGGCCTTTGCCTGGAGCAATTTTTGGAAATGACGGAAAAGCTAAATCTGGATGGTCGGACGTGGATTTGAACCCTCGTGCTCCCGAATGCGAGTCATTAGTCGCGGTGCGCCGATATCAAATTACAGTCCCTTCTGCTCGTGCAGTTGGACAGCGATGATGAGCTGGAAATATGGCACTGCCTGTCCTCTTAGGAATGGACAGCGTTACTCTAGAAGTGACGAAGTCTGTTGCTGGCCGTAGCATCAGCTGGTTAGCGGTGGACGACTCTTGGTGCGAGTCGAGGTATGCAGCAAAGTCTCAGCGGACAACTTCGTCGTGCTGTGGCTTTGTTTGGGGATCGGTGTGTGAAGTGCATGCGATCGATTCCTAAGTTGATATTCAATACATCAGTGACACTTTGTCTTGCCCCAGACACGAAAAGATTGAAATATTCCCTGAAGGTTTCGAATGGTTTCGCAGGCTTCCAGGAAACTTCGATTAAGAGTTTCTGCATCCAGACTGTCTGCTGCGTACATCATCTGAGTAAGGTGACCCCAGAGATAAAAATCCAAGTAAATGGGGTCGGGAGAAAGTGCAGGCCATGGAATTGGTCCTCCTCTACATCTATATGGCATAGTAGATACCGCCCAGTATATCTTGAACAATATTCTGGAGCCCCTTCATGGATAAACCATACGCTTCCTGTTATTCACAGGAGCACATTTTCTACTACGTTTGGGAGAGATTTCTGAATAAAGTACCTGTAGTACGTAGTACATGCAAAATGTGCTGGAGGTCACATAGATCTTATAATGAATCATCCTCCTGTAAAATTACCTTCTTTTTATAGAAATAACCGATTCCACGTACTATCGATTCTTGCACAGGTTAAAATTACCTCAACTGTTTCATTAAAAGGTTTCATATGATTTTGTTTACAATGTATTATATTTCAGGCTGAAATGTGTAAAAAAGAAATTAATGTGTTACAATCGATGTGCATTAACAGTTCTCCTTTTAAGAATAATTGAAATTACAAAATTCCTGGCATACATAAAATTCATATTATCAATTTCACAATCTAACGCTAATTATTAAATTCGTTTCTGGATTTATTTATGAAATAATCATATAATATGATAAAGATTCTTGTCCTGTCGAAAAAGTTTGTAAACTCTTTTGCTTTGTAAACTCTTCAGAAATTGTGAGTACCGCAGAATGTAAGTAATAGTGGGCACACCTCAGATGGCAGTAGACGTTTTTATAAGTTGTCACCAACAATGTAATTAATGGTTATTTGAATGTGGCAAATATAAAGTTGGTGTGATTTAGAAGAATGGGATAAAGTAAAAAGATATTGATAGCAAAAGACAACTCTTTATCGGTTATTTCGTCTGCAAGATCTCGCAACGTTAAATAAATATTTTCAGCAGCAAGAATGTTCTTCTTGACACAACAACGTTTTGAACCAGCAACAACAACGAAATAATCAAGGTAAGCAAAAAAGCTCTTCTTTTGTAATCTTACTCCTCTCGAAGTTTTCAAAATTTGTGCAGAGAATAAGAACTTTAATGATGATGTGTGGGATGATAAGATTACAAACTACCAGATAGACACACACAATCTCAGCCCACATATTATTCTTTAACCATTTCCAGTGTCTACCTTAAATAATAGCGCGAGGATTTACTTCAGATCACACACGTTTGTTTCGGAATTTGCTATCCCTTCTCTTAAAACGTTGCCGCATCTGTTATATTGCATTAGTAATTACAAAATGTGTAATTTTCGAATATGTGTTTATGTGGACATTTTTCTCGTAAAAGTAACCAGTTACCAAGATTGTACATAGTATTTTGAATAGGAACTCATGTCCGGAAACATACCGTTTCACTTAAGATATGCCTGCTAAGGCACAGAGAAAAGCCTCAGAGTTGCATGTCCTGATATGCAATAGGATTACAGGATGAAGTGTGCTACGTCAGACGGTCCCTTGTACAGACCACGGCTTGTGGGATCGTCTACAAATTTTAATTTACGAGATTGCTGTAGAGTCAGAGGAAGTAGTGCTGGTACACTTTCTGGCCACTATAGTAGAAATTAAAGAGACACCAGGTGGGATGCTAATAACATTGCTGGTCGCCATATCTAGCTGTTGCTGTAATGCATCAATAATATTCAGTACGTACAGTATGCTGGGTTCCTTTTGTTTTGGAATAATGTAGACACATAATGTTTAAGTTTAATGCAAGCAAATGTGCTTGAGGGACGAACGGATCTTTCGTTATGTTTGCTCTTGAATTATGACCTAATAACTGCATCATGCGTAATCAATTCCTCAAGCAGAAGTGGATGAGTTAAACATCTGAATTGAAACCACCATACCATTTACGTATAAATATTAAGAGGTCCGTTGCGAAACTTCGTGCACCTTGCGTTAGTATAAGCTACAAGATATGAGATGCAAATCTGCACTAGCTCATTAAACGTCAATGAGCCACCTTTCGACTTGTCACAGTTATGGATACTAAGCAACTGATCCCTGTAGACACCACCATCCTTATCTGTCCAATGACCACTCACCTTCAGATAAAAAGCTGAGAAAAGAGAAGTACACAAGCAACAGAGCATGTGTTTAGCACCTGTTCTAGTTGGTCGTGTCAGAAACTTACACTCTTATATTTGCAGCTCAACTGAAAGCAAGAGGAGAAGAAAGAAGAAGAAAAGCGAACTGCTCATGGGCGGTATTATGTTGCCTGCTATAGCCATAGACAAATCCACAGTCCGTTCAATGGGACCAGTATATTCGTAGTGCGGGAATACAGCATTAAACTGTTACAAGAGGTTGCAAGCAATGAAGAAAGCCACTTACACAATGTCAGAGTCAATGCGTCGGCTTATTCCTCTTATTCTCATGGTGCCACCAAGCTGCCCACATATTACTGTGCTGTGATGCGAGTCACCACCCTGATTGACGAACTTTGGTATCTGGAGTCAAACGTTGCTTGGAACCTGGTGGAGCACAACTGCAGTCCTTGGAGATTTGCAATTAGGTCATCACAGTACTTGTGAGAGGCTGTCAAGACTTCTAGGGGACCGTTGCTAAGGACCGAATCAGTTAAGAGGCACCTGAGGGGGATAATCGTATTTGCGGAACCCGAGTGCCCCATTGTTAGCAGGGAAGGAAATGTCCGACCGTTACGGCGTATTGTGCTCTCGACAGGCGAGACAACCGCACGTGATTATATTCTTAATGCATAATGTTTCATCACTCCAAAATAACGTAACTATATCACTAAGGGAGTAGATTTGAGGATTATTGTTAATACGTCTTTGTAACGCATCTCAAGTCGTAAGAAAACAACATTTTTCTTGTAAGTTTCACCTTCTGATCAAACAAATGGCAACATTACCGGTATCGACTACTTAGCAAGTCCTCATCGGAAGATCTATTTAGCATGTAACGTAGTCAAGTGTGTGTACTTATGTAAACAAGTTAACTGTATTTTGTAATTTAGATTCCTAACTTTACTATCCAATATTGTTTTTTTCTTTTTAAACAGCTCATCTGATGATGACCCGTTAAGAGGTGCAAACCTGTATTGATTTGGATGACATGAGGCCGAAATGTGTAGTCAAAAATGTTCGGTTAGACATAAACTTTGGTAGGTTGGGTTTATTCAGGATGATTTTCTCTATGATTTTATATTTGTTTAATTTTAAGGATGGGGGTCAGCGGTTTTGGAGCTGGTGAATTTTGATGAGATCCAGGAATTATATTTTGTTAGAATGTGTGAGATCTGTGATGTAGTCTTAAATAGATAACTCACATATTTAGTTCTTGTACAAATTTATTTCCTTTTCAGAGGGAAAAACGTGTTTGTAGATTTCTTGCAAACTCTTTGTTAATGTTGAAAAATTTGAAGAGCCGATTGACTGGAAAAATTGGAAATTTGTGGTAAGGTTTTATGTTACCAGACTACTGAGGTCATCGGTCGCTAGCCTTACACACTACTTAATCCAACTTAAACTAACCTACGCTATGGACGACACACACACATACGTGCCCGAGGGAGGACTCGAACCTCCGACGGGGAGCTGCGCAGATCGTGACAAGACGCCCTTAGACCACGCGGCTACCCCGAGCTCCACTGATTGAAGGTAAGTTTATATAAATGAGTGATAAGTGTAGACCATTCTATATAAGAGTTAAGTTTTAAAAAAATTTCTACAGGTATTGGGGAACGAAAAAATTTATTTCCGTAATTTCCTGGAATAGCTCTTGGACAGCACATATAGTTGCAGAAACAAGGGTAACAACTGGCACTGTACAAGAAAAGTATCATTAATAAAAGTTAAGGACACTTGTGAATGGTTTAGTAAAGAAGACAAAGTTTTATTTCGCATTTTAACTTTGTTTATAAATATAACACACAGTTGCGCAGAATATTATGTTAAATGGCCATGACTTCGTTTTATCCCAGTCAAGGATATTTTGTTAAATGTGTTGTTCTCTCACAGATTCCAATGACTGAATGCTTAAAAAGTGCACGTCAGATTTCTTTAGTTATCTCGCTCAACGCTGTTTACTTTTAGCCGTTCTTATTTTGTTTTAGTGAGGATAGGAAAGAACATTAGAAAAATAAGTCTGACCAAACTCGCAATCTTTGTAACAAACATTTTTCTGTGTGTCGATAAATCAAGCCTCATAAAACTGAGCAAATTTTTAGCAAAGCTATAAATAGATGCCATGAAGAAACACTAGGTCGGACGATCTTTTTGTGAGACAAATTTAACCACACTACTTTCGCTGCCATAGGCTTGTTACCTTTTGACGTGAGCTGGATTGGGGTGGCGGGGGTTGGGAAAGGGCAACTTTGTGACAATTAATATTCCATATTCTGAATGCATCATTGCTCATAAATACCCGATTAAAAGCAAAATTAAGAAAATAAAGTCTTTTAAGTTCCTACTATGTGGAAATTAAATGAGGCAATACGTATTCGCATAAGATTATGTCACAAAAACTGCTAAAAGGGCCACTGAAGCAGTTCGTCTGCTTCCAGTGTTTCGAATGTTCACTAGCACAATACTGAGATGATGAACACATTTCTGCTTCATATTCTCATAATCTAAGAGTTTGCTACTGAAAATTCTAAATACTGGAAGCAGAAGAACTCCTCAAAGTCGGTAAACCAAGCACGCATGTAGAGTGGTATAACAAATATTCTTCGCTGATGAAGTCTTTCAGTAAATAAAGACGAGAAGTGTACGTCATGATAATACTGGTTTTATTCAGTTGCTCGTAGACGAAACATATGAAAATTCTCCACTTAGCTGTATACGCAACTCAGGACGGGTGGCAGAACAAAAGTCAAAAGCTAAAGACGTCATATACAGGATGAGGCAGTTAACACAGACCACCCCAAATATGTACGGAACGAATGAATATACGTAGACTTGGGATTTTCGCCAAACTGTATTTGGCGAATACCCTGACGTCGAAAATAACTTTTGTCGTTTGTAACCTCTGAGCTACAACACCGATTTTGTTATTTTATAATGGAACTGTATACTGTTTTCTGTGGAATTTGAAAGATGCTTCTAAGAAGACTTCAGCGACATATCAAGTATGGGATCTGATGATACAGCATCAAGACGACGGCATCGAAAACCACTCTCCCTCCGTCAGGAGAAGAAGTTCCTGAAACGTCTGCCCCATCATACCAAATGTAAGACAACAGTTAACTGAGGAACGAGTCACATGTTTATTATCACAAGTATCATACCAAGTGCTCAAAATGTTGACCTGTAAAATGACTCTGGAGAAACAATACTGAACGTTGAATTTCATCTGGAGTTAACGGCAGCACAGTCTGTGTTATGCAGCATTTTCTGCCTTCGGGAGTCGTCAGTGTTTCCTTGTACACCTACTGTTTCGATTTTCTCCACAGATATAAATAATAGAAGCGGTGTGCAGACAATTTTGCGTTCTCTTAACGACCGTTACCATGCTAACCAAATGTCCTCTCAAGAGGGTCTCTCATTACACATGCGGAGTTGAGGGGACATTCGTCATTTTAGTACCACACTAACAGTCTTATGTCTTGTTGGATGTCTTCCAGTAACTGCGGAAGCAGCTTATTCTAGGACCTCGACATACTTGAGTCTATTTAAATTCACATCAACAAAATAGTACCAATGATGAGGGTCTTGAAAAATATGTACATAACGTTAATAGACCGAGAGCGATTTTTTATCCACTTCTTTGAGTAGGCGGCGATTTTCAGTTGACGGTTAGTGTATATTGCAAAGATTAGCTTGCACACGATTTGCTAAGCGATGCTTCGTCCAAAAATAAAACTGTAGGAATAGATGCCCCACTCTTTGCACTTTTCGTAGATTAGATCCGGAGAATGAGAATTATTTTAGAAGTAATTGCCATGAAACAGTAGATGCAAATGATCGTCCATTTCTTTCATTAGCTGCTCTCCTTTCACCTTGGTTTATTTTATTCTCCACATTTCCAGTTTGTAGAACGCTTTTATAAGGTTTATAATTATAGGTCGTGAGTGCGGAGATCTGGGTTCACTTCTACAATAACACCACTGCTGCTCTAATAGTTTGGCGATATTCGTCATAAGTGATATTTACTTTTTCTACTGTCATATACATTCCGAATGTCTCAGTAGCTTTACGAGCAAGTTATGTGATTTCTACAACAGAGCACAGACTATCGGGCTTCAAGAGTACAAGTAAATATAAGAAATGTACAGAAGTTATGAGTTAGCTTACGTTTGGTGTTACAGGGCAGACGTCCGTGGAACCTTCTCTCCTGACAGCGAGACAGTGATTTGCTGCACTATTTGATTGTAATTGATCAATTCCCGTACATATTACGGTGGTCCTTCCCTCTAAGAAGCTTCTTTCAAATGCTACTCAAATAAACTATATAGTTTCATTAAAGAAAAATAAAGTTGTTGTCATTATTCGGTGGCTGTAAAAGATAAAAATTCCTTGAGAACATCAGCAAATTTGCCTACTGTCCGTTATGACTCGGAGAAAACCACACGTCGATATACTTATTCATTCTGCATATATCTGGTATGGCTTGTCTTTGCCCCATAAAGCGGTAGATTTTAAAACGATCCGATGATCTTCTAACTTATTTTACAAACAAACGACTTACTTTGAGGAATAGATTCTTTGTCAAGGCTGTATGTACCAAGTCTCCTCTACAAACCCTAGAAGCCTTTAATGGGAGTGGTGAAACACCCTATGGAGGACTGATTAAGTAAAATTGTTGCCTTGATCGTTAGACCATAGTGTTGATTTGATGCATTTTAGCGTTCCTGTTGCACTCCACCTACCATCTGCATCTCGGGATAAGTACTGCACTAACATCTTCCTTACATGTTAATACTAGATGAGAAACCCATCAATGCCAAGCTATTTATTTTTACATTCTTCTATTAGCCCCCTGCCCACCTCTCTGTGACCTTCTCCTCCCTCTCTCTAACACCTGCTCCCCTCTTCTCTACACATCTCCTACTCCCCTCTTTATATCAACTTCCTTCTTAACCCTGCCTTTGTACATTTCAACACCTATATCCTCTTTCCGCCTCCTTCTGGAAACTCTAGGCTGTCATCTTGCCGGCCGGAGTAGCCGTGCGGTTCTGGGCGCTACAGTCTGGAACCGAGCGACTGCTACGGTCGCTGGTTCGAATCCTGCGTCGGGCATGGATGTGTGTGATGTCCTTAGGTTAGTTAGGTTTAAGTAGTTCTAACTTCTAGGCGACTGATGACCTCAGAAGTTAAGTCGCATAGTGCTTAGAGCCATTTGAACCATTTTGAAGCTGTCAGCTTATATACCACCTGCAACTCATACCGATAATAACTGCTCAACACGCCTGTCCCGCAGGAAGAGTTATTTTCTTTACCTCCACTTCTGTAGGAGGACGGTGGTTTAATCCCACAGCGCTTCTTTCGATGCGTTAAGTGATATTTGTACCAGTCATGGTTCAAATTGAACCAGTGGTTTAGGAGGAGAGGTGGTACACACATATATTCAGTTTTGTAACTCATAGAGCTTTAAGAATTGCAAATCTTTCCTTCCAACATCTTTTAAAGTGCAATTTGCACCAACAACTAACGATTTAATTTGTGTCCAACCATAATTTATTTTGTCATTTCATTAGGCTCCCATGAAGTATATTGTACTGTCATTAACTTGTTGTATGACTTCTCCATATCTTTCTTGGCTAGACCATTTGATGTGCAAGAGTCTTCAGTAGCACTAAATTTTAATGTCTTCTAATCGCCTCGTTTCTGTCTGCTCCATAGCGCTTGTTTCGAACACATGCTGAGCTACACGACAGCTACTACTGTTTATATTTTCTGGCCTCGAGATTTACGAGGATGTTGGACTGATAAATATACTTTGTTTCTGCAGATGCACGTATTGTGCCGGCCACATTTCGCCCTTCCCACGTTGCACACTCGCGCGTTTCGTTGAAAAAAAATATACTTCGCTACCGTAAAAAGAAAAAAAGGAAACAGAATATAGCTGAGAGTAACAGAGGAAAAAGTTTGCTCTTTGTTTCAGGTTATTACCAAACTGCTGCGTTTAAATAACGTAGAACAAGATCATGAACGTAACTAGATTATTTGCAGCTGAGTTGCCTGTTAATGTCGAAGATAATTAAAGCATATTACACTGAAGAATCATGAACACTGCGGCAAACACCGGAAACCGGATTCCGTGTACAATTACGCGCGGCTATTGGCGGCGAGATAAAGGCGCGTGTAGCAGCAGTGGGCGGAACGTAATCTGAGGCTGCAGCATCCGTGTTGTTGGGGCCTAATGAAGCGGGTGGGTGGGTGGGCCCGGTCCCGTTATTCGTTTCCATTCCTGCCCGAAGGTAGCCGGAGGCCTAAGTGCTGCGCGCTGCTTCCCGCCGCCTTTTAGACTTGCAAAACGATATTTTCTCATCTTCTCGGACCGCGTAGTTTCTTCACAGCGCTGGTAGTCTGTACGCTGAAGTTACACATGTTGTGCATGTTACCCCTTCACGTAAAAGTTTCAAGAACATTTTTTCGCACTCACAGTATCAGTTCACCGTGCAAGTGGTCTTCTAAAACTAATATGCGCGTAAACTGTGGCCCTCCTTTTTGCTATTTTAATCCATTTTGCTATCTGAAGCCGTTATTACAGTTACGTATGTCAAGTAAGGGTTGGTTGGTTTGTGGGGGTTAAAGGGAGCAGACTGCGATGGTCAACGGTCCCTTATTCCAAAAAACTAAAATCACCCACAGAGAATAAAAAACGAACAACAGAAAAGACGCCAGACGACACAGGACAAGAAAAACTCAGACAGAGATCAGACAAAACAAATTAAAATCACTCAGAGTGTGACGGTGGTTGGCCGACCATAGAGATAAAAAAGGAAAAGCTAACCACCGAGAACACATTAAAAACTCAGTTTAAAATCGTAGGCCAAAAGCCAGAAACAACACTAAATAACAAAACACTCTGATTAAATGATAAAAAAACCCTGCCCGAATAAAACGCAAAACTAAGCACCATGGCAGATTCATCCATTAATAGGGCAGGGAGCGTGTCAGGCAACGCAAACGTCTGCCTGAGCACAGCTAAAAGGCGACACTCCAACAAAATGTGGACCACAGACAAATCGGAGCCGGAGCGACATAGAGGTGGATCCTCACGGCGCAATAAGTGGCCGTGGGTCATCCCTGTGTGCCCAATGCGAAGTCGGCAGAGGACGACAGACTCCTTGCGAGAGACGCACGAGGAGGAGTGCCACAAAGTCGTCGTTCCCTTGACGGCACGAAGTTTGTTAGGGGTGGCCAGACCGCGCCATTCAGCGTGCCAATGCGAGATAACTTTGCGGCGGAAGACTGCCCTCAAATCAGTCTCCGGGAGGCAATGTCCGGAGATGGTGTACTGGTGGCCTCTTTCGCCAGGCGGTCAACATTTTCATTTACGGGTATCCCAACATGGCCCGGAGTCCAAACAAAGACCACAGAGCGGCCGCAACGCGCAAGAGTATGCAGGAAATCCTGGATAGCCATCACCAGATAAGAACGAGGAAAGCACAGGTCGACAGCTCGTAAACAGCTCAGGGAATCGATACAGATCACGAAGGACTCACCTGAGCAGGAGCGGATATACTCTAGGGTACGAAAGATGGCGACCAGCTCAGCAGTGTAAACGCTGCAGCCAGCCTGCAATGAACGTTGTTCGGGATGGTCCTCTAGAGTTAGCGCATAACCGACACGACCAGCAACCATCGGGCCGTCAGTGTAAACAATGCCAGAGACCTGATACGTTGCGAGGATGGAAAGAAAGCGGCGGCGGAAGGCCTCCGGAGGGACTGAGTCCTTCGGGCCCTGTGCCAATTCCAGCTGAAGGCGAGGGCGAGGCACACACCACGGGGGTGTATGCAGAAGTGCCCAGAAAGGAGGCGGAAGAGGTAAAGCCCCAAGCCCGGACAGAAGCTCTCTGACGAGGACCGCGATCGTACATCCAGCCCTGGGCCGACGTTCTGGAAGATGGACGTGCGACTGTGGGAAGAGTAGCCGATAGTTAGGATGCCCGGGCAAGCTGAAAACATGGGCAGCATAAGCTGACAGCAAACGTTGGCGCCGTAACCGCAGTGGAGGGACACCCGCCTCCACAAGTATGCTGTCCACAGGGCTGGTCCGGAAGGCACCAGTGGCAAGGCGTATCCCACTGTGGAGGATAGGGTCCAGCACCCGCAACACAGATGGGGAAGCTGAGCCATAAGCCAGGCTCCCATAATCCAGACGAGACTGGATTAATGCCTGGTAGAGCCGTAAGAGTGTAGATTGGTCCGCGCCCCAGTAAGTCAAGTAAGGGCATTAAAGTGTTTGAGATATCATGAGATAACATTGTCATTTACCAAAGAAATGTAATCCGATTCACAGATACTATTACCTACTTTCCACTGTCGCACCAAGATAGTTTTATCTTTAATGGTTAAAAATTGATGATTCATGTTTCTGTAAGAGACACCCTCTCGCACTTTTGCCCTTAATAATTGTATTAGCTAACGTTTCATCTGCTCCTACACTGTTGTTGTTGTTGTTGTCTTCAGTCCCGAGATTGGTTTGATGCTGCTCTCCATGCTACTCTATCCTGTGCAAGCTTCTTCATCTCCCAATACCTACTGCAACCTACATCCTTCTGAATCTGCTTAGTGTATTCATCTCTTGGTCTCCCTCTACGATTTGTACCCTCCACGGTGCCCTCCAATGCTAAATTTGTGAACCCTTGATGCCTCAGAACATGTGCTACCAACCGGTCCCTTCTTCTTGTCAAGTTGTGCCACAAAATCCTCTTCTCCCCAATTCTATTTAATACCTCCTCAATAGTTATATGATATACCTCTCTAATATTCAGCATTCTTCTGTAGCACCATTTTTCGAAAGCTTCTATTCTCTTCTTGTCTAAACTATTTATCGTCCATGTTTCACTTCCATACATGGTTAGACTTCATACAAATACTTTCAGAAACGACTTCCTGACACTTAAATCTATACTCGATGTTAACAAATTTCTCTTCTTCAGAAACGCGTTCGTTGCCATTGCCAGTCTACATTTTATATCCTCTCTACTTCGAACATCATCAGTTATTTTGCTCCCCAAATAGCAAAACTACTTTACTACTTTACTACTTTAAGTGTCTCATTTCCTAATCTAATTCCCTCAGCATCACCCGACTTAATTCAACTGCATTCCATTATCCTCGTTTTGCTTTTGTTAATGTCCGTCTTATATCCTCCTTTTAAGACACTGTCCATTCCGATCAACTGCTCCTCCAAGTCCTTTGCTGTCTCTGACAGAATTACAATGTCATTGGCGAACCTCAAAGTTTTTATTTCTTCTCCATGGACTTTAATACCTACTCCGAATTTTTCTTTTATTTCCTTTACTGCTTGCTAAATATACAGATTGAATAACATCGGGGAGAGGCTACAACCCTGTCTCACTCCCTTCCCAACCGCTGCTTCCCTTTAATGCCCCTCGACTCTTATAATTGCCATCTGGTTTCTGTACAAATTGTAAATAGCCTTTCGCTCCCTGTATTTTTCCCTGCCATCTTTAGAATTTGAAAGAGAGTATTCCAGTCAACATTATCAAAAGCTTTCTCTAAGTCTACAAATGCTAGAAATGTAGGTTTGCCTTTCCTTAATCTATTTTCTAAGATAAGTCGTAGGGTCAGTATTGCCTCACGTGTTCCAATATTTCTGCTCATATGACTACTCTACAAATCACACTTAAGTGCCTGGCAGAGAGTTCGTCGAACCACCTTCAAAATAATTCTATACTATACCACTCTCGAACATCACGTGGATAAACGAGCAACTGTATCCTTCCGTACGAGTTCTGATTTCCCTTATTTTATTATGATTATTATGACGATCGTTTCTCCTTATGTAGGTCGGTGTCAACAAAACATTTTCTGTTTCGGAGAAGAAATTTCGTGACTGAAATTTCTTGAGAAGATACTGCCGCAACGAGAAACGCATTTGTTTCAAGGTTCCACTCCAGATCCTGTACCATGTCATTGACACTCTCCCACTTTTTCTCGATAGTACAAAACGTGCTGCCCTTTTTTTGGACTTTTTCGATGTACTCCGTTATCCTACCTGGTAAGGATCCCACACCTTGCAGCAGCACTCCAAATGAGAATGGAAAAGCGTAGTGTAAGCAGTCTCTTTAGTAGGTCTGCTGAACCATATATGCCGTCTGCCAATAATATACAATCTTTGATTCCGCTTCCCCATAACATTTTCTATGTGTTGTTTCCAATTTAAATTGTTAGAAATTGTAGGTCCTAGGTGTTTAATTGAATTTAGGGCCTTTTATTAATCTATCATGTAACCCAAGACTTTTAGCACTCAAGTGTGGA
The DNA here is from genome assembly GCF_023864275.1 of Schistocerca cancellata. NCBI lineage: Eukaryota > Metazoa > Arthropoda > Insecta > Orthoptera > Acrididae > Schistocerca > Schistocerca cancellata. The sequence continues at coordinate 628,124,902 of NC_064627.1, forward strand.
TGAGCTCACCCTTTTCATTATTTACGGTCAACTGCCAATTCTCACATCATACTGATATCTTATCCGAAGCGATTTGCAACTAGTTTTCGTCTTATGATGACTTTACTAGACGATGAACAACAGCATCATCTGCAAACCAATTAAGACGGCTGCTCAGGTATTACTCGAAAACATTCCGTCTATTTGTTTGACTCGAAAACATTCCGTCTATTACTAAGAACCATGAACTTTCTGATATGAAACCACAAATACAGTCGCATAACTGAGACGATATTCCATAAACGCGAATTTGATTAAAAGTCGCTTGTGAGATACCGTGTCAAAAGCCTTTTGGAAATTTAGAAATATGGAATTAATTTCAAATCACTTGATGTGAGTAAAGAGCTATTTGTGTTTAACAAGGAACGATGTTTTCTAAATCTGAGTTGACTGTATGTCAATAAACCGTTCTCTTCGAGGTATTCATAATGTTCGAACAAAATGTACGTTCCAAAATCCTGCAGCATATCGATGTTAATGATATGGGCCTGTAATTTAGTGGCTTACTCCTACTACCTTTTTTGAATGTTGGTGTGACCTGTGCAACTTTCTAGTCTTTGGCTACGGATCTTGCGTCGAGCCAACGGTTGTATATGATTGTTGAGTATGGTGCAATTGCATCAGAATATTCTGAAAGAAACCTAACTGGTATGCAGTCTTGACCAGAAGATTTGCTTTTTTGGGTGATTTAAGTTGCTTCACTGCTCCGAGAATATCTACTTTTACGTTAGTCATGTTGGCAGCTGCTCTCGATTATAATTCTGTAATATTTACTTCGTCTTCTTTGGTGAAGGGATTTCGGAGGGCTGTGTTTAGTAACTCTGCTTTAGCAGCACTCTCATCGATAGTATTTCCATTGCTATCGCGTAAAGAAGACATTGATTGTGTCTTGCCGCTAGCATACTTCACAATACGACCGGAATCTCTTTCGATTTTCTGCCAGGTTTCGAGACAAAGTTTTATTGTATGAACTATTATAAGCATCTCGCAGTGAAATCAACACTTAATTTCGAGCTTTTGTAGAAATTCGAAAATCCTGGTGATTTTGCGTTCGTTTCAGTTGTGCATGTTTTTCAGTTGTATCTGCAACAGTGTTCTGACCTTTCGTGTTACATGGGGGATCAGCTCCGTCTTTTGTTAATTTATTTGGTATAAATCTCTCGACTGTTGTTGATATTATTTCTCTGAATTCAAGCCACATCCGGTCTACACGAGCCATGGACTTTGCCGTTGGTGGGGAGGCATACGTGCCTCATTGATATAGACAGCCGTATCGTAGGTGCAACTACAACGGAGGGCTATATGTCGAGAAGTCAGACAAATTTATGGTTCCTGAAGAGGGGTAGGAGCCCTTTCTATAGTTGCAGGGGAAAGACGGCCTTGCTGTGCTGGTACTGCGAACGGCTGGAAGCAAGAGGAATGTACAGACGTAATTTTTCCCGAGGGAATGCAGCTCTTCTGATTCACACTTATTAATTTGGAAGTAGCGGAGATAGTATCTCAGGAAGGCTCAATCAAATTTAGTCTGATTTCTTGAATAGATACATTTTCCGATTATTTTCTCTGGATTTGGGAGTTATGGTATTCAGTCGTGCTACGACTACCCTGAGTTCATCAATCCTTGGATCAGATTTGATGTTCGTTTCTAGCTCATGATTATTCCTTGCTAAGAGATCAAATGTGTTTTCACAACCGTTTACTATTCGAGTCGATTCAAAACTTATTGGTCGAAATAATTTTCAGATAATACGTTCAGCACATTTTCGGATGATGTTTTATGGGTACCGCCGCATTTAAACATGTATTTTCACCAACATATCAATAGTCAATCGAGCACTTCCAACTATAATTTTATGAGTCGGGTACTTGTTTGAAATGAAACTCATGTTTTCTTTGAATCTTTTCAGCACTAGTATCATCTGAGTTGGGAGGTCGGTAAATGGATCCAATTATTATTTTATTCCGGTTCCCAAGAAAGGTCTCTATCCACATAACTCACATGAGCTATATACCTCAATTTCGCTACAAGATAAAATACTACTAACAGCAACAAACACGCCACCGAGGACTGCATTTAGCCTATGCTTTCTGAACACCGTTAGGCCCTTAGCAAAAATTTTGACTAAACTCATCTCCGTCTTTAGCCAGCTTTTATTAGCCTATTATGATTTGAGCATCAGTGTTTTCTACTAGCGCTTGGAGCTCTAATACTTTCCCACCACAGCTTCGACAATTTACAACTATTATGCGGATGGTTCCTAGATCTACATCCTTCCTGTGTTCGATCTGCACCCTTTGAAACCCTTTTCGTGTTTCCACGTGATCCTCTAAACTAAAAAGTCGTCCAGTCCACGCCACACAGTTCATGCTACTCTAGTAGTCACCTCATGCGTGTAATGGACTCAGGAGTCCACAACTAAAGGGCAAAAATCGAGGAATCTGCAGCCTACACTGTCGCAGAACCAACTGAACTTCTGATTTAAGCCCACCATTTCGATAAGACCCTCCTCTTGGGTCAGTATTAGAGGTCTTGTCGACTACACTGTAAATAGTGGCAAGCACAACTGACACCCTTTGGATTGCAGATAGGTCTTGAAACCAGAAAGAATCTCTTTTAATCCTAAGCAACACAAATTAGTGGTACCGACGTGAGCCACCAGTATCTGCAAATGACACACGGCTTTGTTCATTATTAGCTTACTAGGCCCGAAACTTCTACGTGGGATATGTTGGATGTATCTCTTTATGCATTTCAACGATTTCTTAACGCGGCCACATAGAGCAGATGCTATTCAGTAACTCTGCATTGAACCGAACTCAGATAAATAGTTGAAGCTAATCTCTTCAGAATTCAATTATCAGAGAATGCACCATAAATGAATGTTTTCAGTTATCTGGAAAGGCAAATATCCTGAAAAATAACATTTTCAGTTTTTTACCACTTTAAATTGTATAACGTTCTCTCCCTTAGCATTAACCGAAAGCAATTACGGACTTTTTTGTATTTCACCAATGTAAGTACGTATTATGTAAGGGGAGAGTTATAAAACGCTGGCACGTGTAATTTCTTTCTGCAGTTAGGTCTTGTCCTGTCCTTATTTACGCTTAATTATTATCTCCATCTCTTTGACGTTTCTTTCTTTCTCTAGTATCATAGAAGTTGTGTAACTGAAAGAATGGAATACTAACTCACTTCCTAACCATATCACGATAAAATCTCTTTGCTGATATTTAGTTTCGGCAAATGGGTGTATGAGTTAAATAGTGTATAACATCATGATTTAAGATTCATTAATTCACCCCTGTACAACAAATGGCCGTACATAACAGTAGTAGGGCAACCTTCGTGTCACCCCACTCTCCATTGTGGCCAAATTTATTCAAGATGGCGGCGATGACGTCTTCCAAGATGGCGGCCTGTAGACTTGGCAACATCGCATGACGTCATCCAAGATGGCGGATTTTGGGGGAGAATAGTCCAATTGTGTTACATCCACTAACCGAACCTCAAGAAAAAATGGCCGGAATTTTGAATTTTGGCAGGGAAAATAGGCCAATTGTGCTACGTCCACTAACCTAAGCCACCAGAAGAAAAAATGGAGGTAAGTTTGAATTCCAACAGGATAATGCATGCAAACACCATACTTATTATTATTTATTTATTTATTATTATTTATTATTATTTATATCATGCACGTGTGTATGCAATCCAACTGTGTTAGTTCATACCCTTGCCACCAGAGAGCGCTTCCATGACGTCATTAAAGATGGTTGACTTTGACGGGAAGAATGCCTATTGTGCTACCTCCACTGAACTACCATTACCATTCTCCTGCACATTCAGTCTTTGCTGAGCTGTCGTTGCCATATGTTCGATCATAGAGATGGATGTGGGTGATAGAGCAGCCTTCAATAACTGCATTTCATGTAGACATTCGAGGGAGGACTGTAGCCACAGTTCACTATATGAGATGTGGAGGCGTATGATAATGGAGGAGTGTCGGAGCAATAAGTACAAGAATTCTGTTCAGCAGATTTCGGCAATGCAGAGGGATGGAGCCAGGATGCATCCCATAACCAGCATATGCTCATGTGCATGCACAAACTGCAGGCTTATAAACCATCAATCATTCACTCTTCCAAAACGCAAGAGACGTTCAGTTGACGCCAGTTCCGCTTCGGCGTAAGCATATTCGCATACAACGTATATACCATTCAAGCCCATCCTGCAGAATGTATTCAAACGATGAGTTATTGGTGTTCGACCGCGATGAGTTTAACAGCAGTGTAGTTTGCAAGCATACAGCCGAGGACTGCCCCCATAACCTCTTACATGCTGAATGGAAACGTGCATTAATCCTGGAACATATGAATAAGAACAAGAACACAGTCCTCTAAATAAATTCCCTCCAACGAAATGCTTTAAAAATGCATTACCCATCTCATGGAAACATCTGCTACTGTTTGAACTGTCTGCCTTTTCTAAAGCCCACATACAAGCTCCCAGCCCACAAGAGACGACTGCCTCCGATCCAGCAGAGCGACGAACTGATCTAGTTCACGAGTTATCCACTAGAGGGCACTTCGATAGGTCACGTGTTCACCTTATTCAACCAATAGCAGGACAGCATCATGACGACGTAGTTGGCTTCTATATAAGAAGGACTCAGCAGCGCCTCCATCTCTGTTCCAGTCAGTCAAGATGAAGCGTCAGTCACCACCACAGCAGAATAGGAGGAGGAGCAAGCAGCACCAGAAAAGTAAGTCCTCAAATTATTATTATTATTATTATTATTATTATTGTTCTTATTATTATTTCTCTACCAACATCACATCATTTCTTATGGATATTCGACTTGGTCCTCCAGCAGCTCCGCCCGAGACGCCAGCATCAGCATGTCCCGGTCCACGCACGTGAAGGCATCGGACTCTTCCACGCAGGATCCTGTAGCTCAGCTTCTCAGCATGCTGGAGCCGGATAGCCAGGTGTTAATGTCAGTGCCAGAGGCTGCGCTTGACGGGGCTTCACAGTACTGTCCTTCGTACGTGGCCGGCCGCGGTGGTCTCGCGGTTCTAGGCGCTCAGTCCGGAATCGCGCGACTGCTACGGTCGCAGGTTCGAATCCTGCCTCGGGCATGATGTGTGTGATGTCCTTAGGTTAGTTAGGTTTAAGTAGTTCTAAGTTCTAGGGGACTGATGAACACAGATGTTAAGTCCCATAGTGCTCAGAGCCATTTGAACCATTTTTGAACCTTCGTAGGCGCCGTCCACTGATCATAATCTCACAAGGGACATCCCGCCATCAGTACAAAACAGCAGGCTAACAGCGCTGGTGTAGATGTCGTGGATCAGAAGATACCGACCGCCGCTTCACCTCATCTTTTAGTATTCGCCTCAAGCTATGTGTTAACAGTTAGTGGTTCAAAACGTATCCATGTAGGACTTGAAGCTTGACAATACGGTAGCCTCTCAACTGTGTTAGTGCTGGAAAATGTGCTCAAAGATATTAAAGTGAAATTTTCTGACTACAAGTGGGATGAACTACGTCGTTTAAAAACACAAATCAAGAATCATATGACTACCGAATATTATCCATCCCACTCCTACCAGGACATGTACTGCAGCAGTTTAACTGTGAGTGTTCTATCAATGTATGATGAAGCTACACTTAAAATTAAAAGCGCTGATGGTTATACTATTTTCATGCATCACCCCACTGTTGATAACTTGTTCAATTTAGACATGGCTCCAACTAGTACGATAGAGAGACTAAATAGATGGTGCCCATCTGTTCAGACAGTGTACACCGACATCATTAATTGGCTTCACACATGTAGCATCCATATAGATGATATAGAACATTGTTTTAGTATGTGTATAACACCAGTGCCCAAGTCTTGTGCTATTCCTCGAATAAGTGTTGAAAATGTCGAACTCAAATTTACTGATGGAATACCAGACTATTGTAATTCACCCATAACATTACGAGATATATGTGCTGAATTTGAAGCATATAAGAAGCAGCTATTTTCCAAATACTGTGCTTCTGCTGCACCGCTTAAAAAAGAATGTACTGATTTTTTCTCATGCTGATTACATTTGTAAATATTCTAATAAATAAATATATTATTTTATAACATTAAATTTGTGATTATGTGTGTTTTATTTGCCAAGACAAAATGTCACCTACGTTAATCTATATGACTGCCTTCCCTTTAAATATACCACCTCGAGTCCATTCTCTTGTGTAGCCGCTGTAGCTCAGTTGGTAAGGTGACTGCGCTATAGTGGCTACACACAAACACATTTTTTTAATCATATAAAAGCGTATTCCACACCTTGACCTACCACAGTAGGTATCATGGCGGGCTGGGTGAAACACCCTCGCCTCAAGGGATTTGTTGTAGGTGACTGGTCCTGTGATGATGACCAAGACCAGAAGACCAACAAGAGTGGACCATTCCTTCCTGACAGCATACGAGCTATAATTGTAGGTCCATCCAGCTGTGGTAAGACATATGTCCTCATGGCTCTGTTAACGCACATAGACGGCGTCCGCTTCGAGCACCTTTTCGTCTTCTCCAAAACACTCTTTCAGCCCAAGTACCAGTTACTGAAGAAAATATTAGATGGAGTAGACGGTGTAATGTACAGAGCCTTCAGTGAAAGGGACGACGTCCCCCCACCTGAAGAAGTAAATCCTAACACTGCCTTCATATTTGACGATGTCGCTGTTGAAAAGCGAGATCTAATACGTAAATATTTTTGCTTTGGCCGTCATATGGGTGTTGATGTATTTTATCTGAGTCAAACGTATTCCAGGATCCCAAAACAGCTGGTGAGGGACAACGCAAATATCATTATGGTATTCAAACAAGACAACCTCAATTTAAAGCACATTTACCATGCTCACATAGGGACCGACATGCCGTACAATGAATTTGTAAAGATATGTGCTGATTGCTGGAACCACTCACAATACGGCTTTCTCGTTATTTATAAAACCCGTACACTACACTCCTGGAAATGGAAAAAAGAACACATTGACACCGGTGTGTCAGACCCACCATACTTGCTCCGGACACTGCGAGAGGGCTTTTTTCACATTATATGAGTTTACAGATACATTATTTGTCTTCAAGTAAAAATATGAAAGTTCTGATCTTTGCAGATACGTGTTTTTACATTATTCATAAATATATAAGCAAAGCAGAGGTACTAGAACGTAATTATATTATCTTACAAGGTAAATAATATCTCTAGTGAAGTTCTACCGGAAGCACTTTTTTAACTGATGGCAAACGTATATTTAGTTCAAGATAGTGGCTCTAAAACATTTTCCACTAGCAATTTAAATTATATTTCATTGAAGTAAGTGGCTCTAGACATTTTCCACTACAAAAGGCAGGTGAACACATATTTCTCGGTATAAAGATTTTTTTTTCCCACAGTCAAGTATATATCAAGAATTTAATTGGTGGAACTGACATTCTTAAGAAAACTAGTTCTGACTGGATGGCTAGCGGCAGGTGAAACTTACAACTACTACTAAGATCAAAGCAGATACGAACTGCGAAAATTGTATTTTCGTCTTCTTCTATTTGATTATAAGAGGTATAAAATGTTTATCTGCTTTCAGTCATATAGCCAATGACTAGTAATAGTGGCGAAAAAATATACAAATATATATAAAGAATTTTTTTTATAAATGGGATTATTTTAGTTTTTTCTGTTTTTTTATAATTTTTTTTGATAGAATAAATAATATTTACACACATGCACACTTAACACAGGCTCGCAGACATTCACACACACTCAGACATACACAGAAGTACGCAAGCTGTTACACACTACAAAACACTCTCATTCAACATTTACACTATGATAAAAGGGTCATACTACTACGAGTAGTGTGAGTACGGGCTAGTTTCAATGGCGTCATCACAGATGACCCTTTTATCGTCATGAGGCGACAGACCGATTTTAAACTGCAGCACAGTGTACACCTCGTGCGCTATCGATCGAATACTAGTTTGCCGGACAATATGCGGTGGCTGCAGCTCAGCACCGCGAACACCACCACGTAGGCACTGCAAATAGTCTTCGATAGACAGAGATCGTGATGCCATCCGTCGTACCCCCTTAACCCGTCTCTGAGTGGGACCTTCCAATGTGCGATATGCATACATCTTGGACCGAAGACGTACAAACTCCACAATCCGCAATCCATTCGTCTCGTCTTTCATGAGACCGATAACCTTCTTGTTTTGCGGAACAATACGATAAGGATTATCGGCCGCATAAGAAGACGTGTCGAATTCATTGGCGTGGTACTCAACTACTTCATATGGATCGCAGTTCTTCACCCAATAGATGAAACTATCTGTATCCATATAAAGTTTTCGCAAACTCATAATGAAAGCGGTACATGTGGAGTTTGGATAGGTCTAGTATGCACATCCCCACATAGATAGGTTTAGTAAACTCTACTGCAGTTTTAGCCATCTCCACAGCAACAAAATTCTTATCGAAAATAGTGACCTGTTTAAAATTTTGTCTGGGAATGCATATTCGTACGCCATAACACCCATCCCATTGCGTTCTAATAAAAATTTCACGTCGTTCCCTCAAATTCTCCATAGTTTTTCCGAAAACTGAATTATTCATTAATTTATAAATATCTTTCTCAAAGTCACACGACGCGGAAGTTCTCTGTCTCGTATTCAGATCAATATACTCCTTCAACCAGGGGGACTGCTTGAAGGAGATGGCCCGGGTGATTTTAACCAGCTCCATACCCAAGCTGAGGCATTGCTGGAGGTTAAGATAGTGAATGATGTACCTCTGCTTGCCCCCCAGCGTTGTCATCAGTTTCGGTGTGGAACCTCCTCGCGGAACTAGTTGCTCTGGACACAGCGGCAAATCGGCATGCGCGTCATGCAAACTAATAGGGTATTTCAGTTCTGCCTCCACAACATTCCCTACATCAGAATCGGCGGCCGTACCCCCCCCCCTTCCCCCTGATTTTTCCACCTAATCCCTTGCATTCATCTTCGGACAGCCAGAAAAACTCCCCAATCGTCAGTGATTGCTGCATGGAATGCCCGTATAAACTATTCACATCTAAATACATTATACAACTTGAATCAAGGGATGCGTTAAACCTGTCACCCATCCGTGAGTTATTTGCTTTCGCGTGTCTATTGAATACATTGGCAGAGCCCCCCACGGATACCCCGCTCAAAGAAAAGAATCATGTCAGGTTCGGTCAATAAATCGATACTGCACTTCGTTTTCTTGAGCATCGCGTCCCAAGACAACCCAGGTGCCGTGTAGTAAAAGGCAGGGTCCAGAGAATATGTGGTCATACATAGACTCCGGAACTTCTCAAAAACGTCCGCAAGCAAGCCCACGTCTGTGTCCATGTAAAGACGTGCGTACTCTCCTAAATTAGAAATGTTGAATTCCCGCCAGACATTCACGGCATGTTCATACTCTGCATTCGTTATCGTGTCGCCTGTGAGGTTGCAGGAGAACGCAGTTATGTCGGGAAGCCTGATTTCGTCGAGTTTGGCCATACTATTCACATACTCGTATGGAAAAACCCCTTTCCTAGTCACAAGTTGAAACTTTTCCTCGTCGGGAAATGCAGCTCGAGTGATATGCATATCCGCTGGAGGTAGAGTTTCAACAAGTTTCTGTAGTGGTGCCTGCATAAAACGTAGTGTATCGAGGAAGCGCAGCGTAATTCTTGGCGTCATTCGTTTGGAGAATGATATATACTTCTCGACGCTCTCAGGTAGGACACTGACCTGATTTTTCTCCCAACCGAAATCTGTCAAGTGCTCAACTAGAAAACGAGCATCATACCCAGTTAAATTATGAAAGGAAACTGGTATGTGCCTAGATAATTGGTACTTCAAATTGCACGTATTGTGAGCAGCGCCACGGAATTTCCCTGTAGGATGACAGTGGTCCCTACGAGGAGTTTCCGCTTTTCTGTCCAACGGCAGCCCACAAATATGAAACTCGGTGGCTTTATTATACAAATCTTCATTCTCCTTCGATTTGGTCATTGGAACGTTGCCGCCGTACAGCTTATCAACTTCCAGTGAAAATTTTTCAAGCTCAGAGAGCAACCAAATCGATGTATTATCGACGACGTAAGATTTGTATTGGTTAAGTTTGGTGTCATATGACGATACAATTTGGTACGCTGCCGCATAAGGTACGTGTTTTTCTGTAAAGGTAGTGTGTGAGGTCGTAGGATCGCCTTCACAGCGGGTCACGGGAGCGAGGAGGCACTCAAAGTCGGCGCACACAACAAACGGACACCGCTCCTGGTGGTGAGCATTCCTAAACTTTATGAATTTGTTTTCCTCCGTTGGCATAATAACATGTACCGCATCCTTGGAAGTACAGTCTACTAGATGCGTAGAGAATAACTGTTCAGAGGAGAAATAATTGAGACACCTTAAACAAATATGTTTTACACTATGATCAGCTTATAGTTGGGTGGAAAGGAGTCGCAACATGTCCTTGATCCAGACATAGTGATAATTGTCACCTTCAGAAAAGAGAAGAATATTTATATGCAGCTCACGCTCACCGGCAAATTTTGAGAAATGGAGGGGACCGACTACGACATGCTTGTCTTGCTCGTCTGATTTGCTTTTCTTCTTCTCCAGGCCATAAACGTGTACCGATGTTCCGGCATTCTGCGCCTCAAATTTAGGTATGTCCTGGATTTTGATGGGAAAGTCAATACCATCAAAGTTATAAGATGAATAAATATTATCACCTACATTGTATGTACTGGGACGTTCAGGATGAGCTCTATGACTGTAATTTCTCTCGCAAGCCAGGTTTGACCATGCAAAACTAGCGTGATCTTTTGTATTTTCGACATTAATGCATGCCCTCTTGTTAGCTATACCTTAAGGGAGCTTGATATAGCTAGACCCTCTATTTAAAGGTTCGTGGACATGTATAAGCATGTCCAGGTGTAGAATTCTGCTAAGTGCCTTAGCTGAGCCGTTGACCTCCATCTCGGAAAAGCGGCCCAATATGACACTCAAGGTGGATTTACGGAACCACCCGGCGATTGATGTGCTCCGCGTTATCACGCCATTATCCCCCCAAAGGGAATAATGCAGAGCACTGCACTGCACGTAACGGCGGGATAACGCGGATTATCGACTATCCTGAGGAGCACGGTTTCCAGGACAGGGAGGCATGCGTTTAAAGATCCAACAGGATCGCGGTACCCCCCTGCCGGGTCTTCGATGCTCGATGCTAGTGACCGAGATTCGCTCCTTGGAGGCGTCGGCAATCGCCGAGTACTGCAACTGAGGTATGGTGTCACCGACCTGATCTACTTCACTAAAAGGGCGGGTTAGAGAACTGCCACTAGCCTCAGGGTGATCACTAATACTACTACTGCTAATGATACTGGGGATCCAGCCGGTGGATGACGGTGTTGGCGATGGTGCGTCATCATCATCACTTAATGGGAGGGTTATGCGTGTTGGTACACGAACCTTGCACTGGCGGTGTCGTGGGCAGTCAGCTTGGGGAGGGGTAGCGGCCGTGGCGACCGCTCCCCTTGCGGTGGCTGTAGGCGGCCAGTGCGAGCAGCCGGGCAGAGGGAGGGACCCCTGGCAGTGCTGCTACCCGCTTGTTGGGACGCCCATGGACGCCAGATAGTTTGGGCCGCCGCCGCCGCCGCAGCGGCCTGTCGAGCTGCGGTGATCGGTGCGATGCAAGGTGGGGCGTGTCCTCGCCCACCCTCGAGCCCCGGGCCCGCAACCGCCGCTCGCGGAACACGGGCAATGCCGTGTGACATACCTGTAATATAAATATAAGTTTAATAATCTGGATTTAAAAGAGGGATAAATAATAATAATTATTATAACAGTAAATAATGGTAATTATTTTGGACTTACGATGAAAACTGTTCACCTTCTCCGATCTCATTCCACGGCTTCAGCAGTCCATTGCCGCATTCGACAAGCCCCTCAAGCCAGTCAGTCATGTCCAGTCCGTCCTCATCTAAAAAGTTATTACTGTGTTCGGCTCCCTCGCTCTGCGTGGAATTAGGATGATCTAGATACAAAATATATGTTAAGGCTAGATCAATACACTAGGAAGAAGGGTATATATTAAGAGAACATGAAGAAAAAATTATTTAATTTTTTAGCGAGTATGATTTTTATTATTATTAGAGATGTACTTACATTCACGACGAGCTCTCTCCATTTCGAGTTGGTGATCAAGCTCTTCTAGCGTGGGGCCGATGTAATCTAGAGAGATGGAATATAATGAGTATAATATAAAGTAAAAAATGTTTTTAGAAGAAGTTTGGTGATATAGAAATGAGAGGACGAAGGCAGATATATATAAAAAATGAAATCTTTATAGGGAGCGAGTATAACAGACACACACACACACACACACATACACACACTCACACACACACACACACACACATACACACACACACACACACACACACACACACACACAACCAAGTGAAAGCGGATCTTTATATAGAGCTATCCAAAACAGATGCTCGTACACGGAGGGGTAGAGTTATCAAAACATTGAAAAAAATGTACTTACCAGGTAATGGAACTTGTTCAGGACAAGGCTGATTGACACCACCTGCTGGGTCCTCAGACTCTATGATGAAGTCCGTGAGTTCAGCTATAACAATGAGATATATAATTAATAAGGAGAATATATAAGATATAAAGGAAAAATGATAATTAAAAATAAAAATTATTTACTTACTCGATAATGGCGAATCGTGGAGTCTAAGTCTTTTCGCAGTAGTCTCCTGGGTGTTGTTAATTCGCATCTTAATAAAACAGATACAGCACACACACACACACACACACACACACACACACACGAGAACAAATGCACGATGCGGCGGACAACTGAATAGTGAGAAAAATGACCAGGGGTGGCTCCTTATATAAGTGTGATGACGTAGCATCACATAATCTTGAATGAACGAATGGCTGTTGAGAATTCTGTGGGAGTGGTGAATGAGTTCACTTGCGCCCCTAGTAGTTGAAATCTGAACTAGCCAGATGATTCCTGGACATGGTGGAGGGCTGAGCATTTTATAATTTATAAAATTATACACAAATAATTCATAGTATCAGTGAAGATCTTATTTAGATTAGAGAGAGGATGATAGTGAGATAATTATGTGTGTGTTAGGATGAATGATTATTATTCTTATTATTATTATTTAAAAGTATGTTATATAGGCGTAATTGGAAGTTGGTGGTATTAAGAATGGCGTTGAAGGTAATGTTTATGGAGATGGATATCGTTAGCCTTTTTTTTTATTGGCGAGGAATTTATGGTAGGGAGCGAATATATTCTGAATAAATGAGGGGAGGTTAAGTATTTTGGGACCATATAGAATTTGAGTGAGTTGATAGGTATGGGAGTTGAGAAGTATGCTAGGAGCGTGCAATGGCTCCCGCATGTGCGCGTGGTATTGACTTGTTAATTTTTTTGATTTGAGTTGAGAGCTTCGTGTTAAATTGACTTGCGGAGGTACGTATCTTGACGGGAGCAACGGTTCACGCGTATGTGTGTGTTTTCGCGAAGATCCTGGAATAGGTAATCGGGGTATGTGGGGTGAATAATGAGAATCGGGAGATTAGTTAACGTAGTGAGAGTGTTCTTTGTCCCACAGAGCCACGTGGTCGATCGCCCGTTGTGACGTCAAGGAAGTTTCCAACTCGGTAGCAAATATTCCAGTTCGAGCGTGTCGGTTCCTGTCTATCGGTGAGAGAATTGGAGAGTTTATGGAGCGAGAGCGTAGTTTGTGCTCCATCATCAGATGTGCTGGTGGCGCCATGGAGTCGCGGGCATGTGGCGTGAGGGTGGTTTGGACAAAGCAAGCGTGTCGGTTCCTGTCCGTCGGTCCTGGGAATTTGCGAACTTTAGGACCGATATAGCTTTTAGTGTGTCATGTGATAGAACTTTCCAAACATCTCGGGCGGTTGTGTGAGGTACGTATCGGCAGGTTGGAACGTGTTCAGAAAAAAAAAGAAATTGGGGTGGAACGTGTCCTTTGTCCAGCACGTGGTCGACAGGTTCCATCCTGTCCAGCGTTAAGTGCTCACGGGCGGGTGAGGATGTTTACGTAGCTGGACCATTTGTGGCGGGACCCTGATGCGCCACTCGCCGCCTAACTGGCGCGCTGGCTGTGGGGGTGTGCGAGCAACGCTGGTCGCTTGACGTCAGCCGGCCAGCCGATGGAGCGGACTCAGACGACCGCGCGTACGTCAGCTGCGCTCTGGAGTTTCGCTGTGTGAGCATGGAGAAGTCAGTTGGAAAACATCTGCATGACCGTAATGTCTGAAATAAAGAGTCATTTTCCACGTATTTACAGAAGGCTATGTCCGTCGCGTGTATGGAGGGTATGTGACGTAAGCGGGGCGGCGGCGCAGGGATTCTACAGTTATTACGCACGCGCGAGAGCGAGTCAATTAGCGGGCGTTCTAGTGCGCTCCAAACGTGCTGCTATATAGTCATGGTGGATTCCACTGTCGAGCAAACTTAGCCGCCAAAAGTGTAGCACTGCGTTTTCGCTCGCACAGGGACACGTGGTGGACGGTGAGCGGTCGGCATCGAAAGGATTGAACGTGGCGCCAAAATTGTGGCAGCGAACAGTCGACCGTTGTGTGATTCAGCTCCGAGGCAGACAATTTTGGCGGGAAACGTGAGGAGGCGACGAATACACGTGGTGAGCGGACAAGGGGCCGCTGAGACGTCAAACTCGACAAGTTCCAGCGTGTCCAGCGAAAACATGTTGACGACGTGGGAGCGATCGCTGGGCTCGCCCCCCTCGCTAGTGGCTGGCCGCCTCACGTGACAGACGTAGGCATTGTCTCTGCACACTGGCCAGGGGGTGGCGAGGATTTGATCTAATTCAGTTGGAGTGTGGACGTCGTCATGACTGCACTGCGATATCAAAGATGTGTGTGCTGACTATGTTGGAGAACAAGTGATGACCGTACTGCTTGAAATACAGTCTTCAGTCCCTTCTCCCCTGCAAAATCAAAGGACGTGACTTACGTTACTATAAGTGCAGTTTATTATTCTCGCGTTTCTGATAGGTTACCAGTGAAAAAAGATAAGTGGCGGAGAAAGTTCGTACGTGTGATCAATTATAGTGTTGGCATTTGAACTTGTGATAGATTTTTGTCATGGATGTAAGGAAAATGGTTTTCTCGCCGGGAAAATAGGACATCTTGAATAAATAATAAATGATAATAATAAAGAGAAGTACAGTTTTCGAGACAATATCGTATTGGAATTTGAATTTGGAGCAATTTTCTATTGGAGGTAGGCCTATAATAATAAATAATATTAATAATAAATGATGGTAAATGATAATAAATGACAATGAATGATAATAAATAATAATGAATAATAATAAACAAAAGTAAGGTTTTGCAGCCATAATCGTGTTGGAACTTGAATTTGGGTGGAATTTTCTAGTGAAGGCAGCTCAATAATAGGAATAAATAATAATAAATGACAATAAATAATAATAAATGATAATGAATGTTAATAAATGGTAATCAATAATAATAAAGACAAGTATAGTTTTGCATGCATTATCCTGTTGGAATTCAAACTTCCCTCCATTTTTTCTTCTGGACGCTTAGATTAGTGGCCGTAGCACAAATGGGCTATTTTCCCGCCAAAATTCAAAATTCTCGCCATTTTTTGTTGAGGTTAGGTTAGTGGACATAGCACAATTGGCGTATTTTTCCGCCAAAATCCGTCATCTTGGATGACGTCATGCGATGTTGCCAAGTCTACAGGCCACCATCTTGGATGACGTCATCGCCGCCATCTTGAATAAATTTGGCAAGAATGGTGTGTGGGGTGACACGGAGGTTGCCCTACTACTCATAACGTTTCCACATTGCCACTTAGTGAGTTGGGAGTCCAACGTTAGGCGCAGTATGGGGCCCATATGTACATGGCTGTTGAGAAGGGAAAGAAGAGCAATATGCACACCGTGTGCATACAGGGTGGAGTCATTCTAGATGTGGAACGGTCATCCCAGATGCCATGAAGAGCACAGGGTGCAGCCAACTCCAGGTGGTTGCTGACGTCGGTACCCATGATGTGTGTCACTTTGGATCAGAAGAAATTCTCTCTGGTTTCGAGCAGCTAACAGAAATGGTAAAGACTACCAGTCTTGCTTGCAAGATGAAGGAAGAGCTGACAATTTGCAGCACAGTCGGTAGGACCGATTGCGGACATCTGGCACAGAAGCGAGTGGAGGGTCTGAATCAGAGGCTCAGACGGTTCTGCGACCGTGCAGGCTGCAGATTCCTCGACTTGAGCCAAAGGGTGATCGGGTTTCGGATTCAGCTGAATAGATCAGGTGTCCATTATACGCAGGAGGCGGCTACACGGGTAGCAGGGGTTATGTGGCGTAGAGTGGGTGATTTTTTAGGTTATAGGATTTCGGGATAACACAAGAAGGGCTTCAGTCACAAAGAGTGCAGGCTGAACGCAGGAACAACGTGGATACAGGACTATCGGTATAACAGTTGTAAATTATCGTATCTGTATTGGGACAGTGCCAGAGCTCCAAGAAAGCACTTACGTTCAAATGGTTATAGGCACTCAAAGCTGGCTAAAGCCGGACATAAGCTCAGGTGAAATCTTTGCGCAGAACCTAACGGTGTTCCGAAAGGATAGGCTAAACACGGTTGGCGGTGGCGCGTTTTTTGCTGTTAGAAGTAGTTTATCTTGTCGCCAAATGGTGGTAGATACTTCCTGTGAGTTAGTATGGATAGAGGTCATTGTTGACGACCGGAACAAAATAATAATTGTTCAATGCGAGATGCTTACAATAGCTTCCACAACGAAACTTTGTCTCGAGACCTGGCAGAGAATCCAAAGAGATTCTGATCTTATGTGAAGTATGTTAGAGGAAAGAAACAATCAATGCCTTCTCTACGTGATAGCAATGGAGATACTATCGAAGACAGTGCTGGCAAAGGAGGGTTACTAAACACAGCCTTCCGAAACGCTGTCACAAAAGAAGACGAATTAAATATTCGAGAATTCGAATCAAGAACAGCTGCCAACCTGACTAACGTAGAAGTAAGTATCCTCGGAGTAGTGAAGCATCTTAAATCACTTAATAAAAGCAAGTCTTCTGGTCTTGACTGTATACCTGTTAGGTTCCTTTCAGAGTATGCTGGTGCATTTGCTCCATTCTTGACGATCATGTACAACCGTTCGCTCGACGAAAGATCCATACCCAAAGACTGGAATGTTGTACAGGTCACACCAATATTCAAGAAAGGTTGTAGGAGGAATCCACTTAAAAAAAAAATATTTGGGATTTCCCTAAGCAATACTTGTATGTCCCCTTACTTTTCACTCTGCACGATGTCACAAAACAGTGTCACAGTATAACAATACAATGATATCGGTTATAATGTAATTTTACTATTTTAATATTCTGACTACTGTCACGCACTTTGCCATTGCAGTATATTTCATATACACCTACTTTTTACATCTCGGTATATGTTATAGTTTTATTGCAACATTTGTTCTATTATATTTCTTAATCTTACAGTTTCTTTTAATTTCCGACATTTTGAACTTTAATGTTATGTGCTACCATATATTTTCAGTTAAGGTGCAATGTAATCACCTTTACTTATTGCCTGTAGCTACTTGTTATAGTCTTAGGCCCAGATTAGTTAAGTTTTCCCGACACTTGCGCTTTGTAGCTGTACCCCTACCAGCGCCCTTGCACTGTAGTTTCAATGTGGCAGTATACCAAACTGTTTAGTCACATGTTATACAGCTTCATTCAATGTACGCGCAGCTCTAAGCCGTGCTTCACCTGGCGGCCCCATTGTTTTAACTTTTTTCCTTTACTTTATCTGTCTGAGACCTTTTCCCCCTCTTTAACCTTTATGTGTGCCTTCATACACTTACCACCGGTTTTATCTTTTTAAGTTTATGCACTATGTTTTGTTCCAATGTATCTTGTTCGAAGGTTCTTCCTTCAGATACTTTGTCTCCATCGTTCTGACTATCTGCCACAGCGGCGGTGATTTGGAATGCTTTGACAGCCTTTTGTGAATATTCGTTAGCTTTTTTAAATTTCCTAAAATAATTTTCAAAGTTTAGCGCAGCATAGGACAATACCCCTTAACTGGTGATTTTGTATAATTACATCTTTGCTTTTCTTTATGACCAACACGTTTCAGAAAACCTTAGGAAGTCTTATATAGGTGAGACGCTTTATTTGTAATAAAAGAAACTTGGCAGCCAAAACTGTCTTTATTCTATGCTGACATACGCTGATGAAGTAGATGACTGACCACCGCCCGGCACGAGACTGAATACCGCCAGGTGATGTTGCGAGCACATGACGCGGTACGGGAAATATCTTAAGGGAACAGTGTCGAATGCGGAATCATTCCTACTACGACATGGGCAGCACGTGGGGATGATCGTTAACATAAGCGACTTGGACAAAGGGCAGGTTGTTGCGGCCCTGGGTAAAAGCACCTCCTAAACGGCAAACCTGGTCTGCTGTTCACATTATAATGTTATGAACATCTGAGAGAAGAGACTGAAGGGTAACGAAACAACGAATACATGATACAGTGCTGCACATCCCCGCCTCATTACTGAACATGGAGGTTGCTGCCTTACCCACTCTCTAAAGCAGGATAAGAGGCAATCTGTAGAAGATCTAGCGACAGAGTGTAGTGCTGGTGCAGGCAGTGGTATTCCGGAGGACATCGTTCATGTTGAATATGAGGCTCGCTAGCACACGACCACGGCCTGGTTCATGCTGACCTGACGACATCAACGTTTGTAATAGGCAAGAGACTGATTGGGCAATGGATAAAAGAGAAAGTATTGCCATGTTGAATGAATCATGATTCTTGTTACACCAGATCGATGGTCGTGTCCGGAAACAGTCATCCAGATGAACGGTTACTCAAAGCATGCAGCACGCCACGGATGCTGGCCGCAGGAAACAGTATTATGCCTGGGGGCATTTACGTTGGTATCCATGAGATTTGCCGTAATGATCGAAAGGAACATGACAGTCGTGAACTATACACTATGTGATCAAAAGTATCCGGACACCCTCCAAAACATACGTTTTTCATATTACATGCTGCCACCTATTGCCAGGTACTCCACATCAGCGACCTCAGTAGTCATTAGACTTCGTGAGATAGCAGAATGGGGCGCTCCGCGGAACTCACGGACTTCGAACATGGTCAGGTGATTGGGTGTCACTTGTGTCATACGTCAGTACGTGAGATTTCCACACTCCTAAACATCCCTAGGTCCACTGTTTGCGATGTGATAGTGACGTGGAAACGTCAAAGGACGCGTACAGCACAAAAGCCTACAGGCCGACCTTGTCTGTTGACTGACGGAGACCACCGACAGGTGAACAGGGTCGTAATGCGTAATAGGTTGACATCTATCCAAATCATCACACAGGAATTCCAAAACTGCATCAGAATCCCCTGCAAGTACTATGAAAGTTAGGCGGGAGGTGAGAAAACTTGGATTTCATGGTCTTGCGGCTGCTCATAAGCCACCCATGACGCCGGTAAATGCCATACGACGCTTCGCTTGGTGTAAGGAGCGTAAACAATGGACGATTGAGGACTGGAAAATCGTTGTGTGGAGTGACGAATCACGGTACACAATGTGGCGATCCGATGGCAGGATGTGGGTACGGCGAATTCCCGGTGAACATCATCTGCCAGTGTGTGTAGTGCCAACAGCAAAACTCTCAGTCCGTAGTGTTATGGTGTGGTCGTGTTTCTCATGGAGGGGGCTTGCACCCCTTGTTGTTTTACGCGGCACTATCACACAACAGGCCTACATTGACGTTTTAAGCACCTTCTTGGTTCACATTGTAGAATGCAATTCAGGGATGGTGATTGCACCTTTCAACACGATCGAGCACATGTTCACAATACACGGCCTGTGGCGGAGTACTTGTACAACAATAACATCCCTGAAATGGACTAGCCTGCACAGAGTCCTGACCTTAATCCTATATAACACCTTTAGGATCGTGTGGAACGCCGACTTCGAGACAGGTCTCACCGACCGACAACGATACCTCTCCTCAGTACACCACTCCGTGGAGAATGGGCTGCCGTTCCCCAAGAAACGTTCCAGCACCTGATTGAACTGATGCATGCGAGACTGGAAGCTGTCATCAAGGCTAAGGGTGGCCGAACACCATATTGAATTCCAGCATTACCTATGGAGGGGGCCAAGAACTTGTAAGTCATTTTCAGCCAGGTGTCCAGATACTTTTGCTCACATAGTATACGAACATTATTGAGGACCACCTCCATCACTTCATGGCCGACGTCTTCCCCGATGGCGACAGCGTCTTCGAGCAGGATAACTGTCCGTGTCTTAATGCCATAATCGTGTTACAGTGGTATGAACATCATTGGAGCGAACTCGCGTTGATGTCTTTGCCACGAAATTAGCCTGATCTGATCCCGATGGAATACATCAGGGACCTTGGCAGGTGCCAGCTCCGAGCTCTCAAATCGCCGACCTGTAATTTACGGGAATTGCATGACCTGTGCATAGACAGGTGGTATCACTTACCTCCGGGTCCGCCCCCTATAGCTGAGTGGTCAGCGCGACAGAATGTCAATCCTAAGGGCCCGGGTTGGATTCCCGGCTGGGTCGGAGGTTTTCTCCGCTCGGGAACTGGGTGTCGTGTTGTCCTAATCATCATCGTTTCATCCCCATCGACACGCAAGTCACCGTAGTGGCGTCGAATCGAAAGACTTGCACCCGGCGAACGGTCTACCGGACGGAAGGCCCTAGTCACACGACTTACCTCCGGGGAAAAAAAAAAAAAAAACGACTTGTCATATTCACGCAACACAATACTTCTGCTGTTTTCCGTTCCAAAAGTAGACCAACACGCTTTTAAGATGGCGGTCATAATTTATATGGTCATTAGCGTATGCAGCCCTTCCTATTCGCTATAGGAGTTCCACAAAAATATATTGACAAACATAATGGGTTTGCAGATAAAATGTCGAGGCACAATTTGAGAGTAGGAACCCACGTCCGAAAACGTCTTCCAACGAAGGTACTTAACGTCGACATTTTAGGGGCATCAAGTATACTATCGGTACTGCTCGCTTCAGTATCGTGTTTGTTTCTCCATCAGTGTTAGTTGTTTGTTAACAGTGATACGCAGCCCTGTGATATTTAACGTGCAGTCTAAGCGCTGTCCCCAGCTTGGGGACTCCCTTAGGCAGCCCCTAGTCAGTGCATGATGCTTAGGCCCTGTGCTCGGACAGCGTGTACAGTACGATTTGCATTTCGCCAAGAACATTTACACGTAGACTTGGGCAGAAATCCGAGAAATCCGTTGTGTTATTCAGCGCTTCACAAAGAGGTGGCGGTAGCTAGACGAGTTTCGTTCTTTGTAGTTTTTACGTCTGATGCTCATTTCGTGAGATATTTGGCCCGGTCACTATCAATGGACCACCCTGTATATACTGCAAGAGCTAGATACAGTGATGTCGTCGGGTTGGTTACACGAAGAAGTCACCTATATGCGACTGCACTCTTTCTCGGCGTATTCCATTGATGAATGATCAGTCGAGTGATGGCGTCGTCTTGTCGCAACGTTTCGGCGACTATTACAGCGCCATCTAGCACAAAGCGAAAAAAGTGGTCCAACTAAAACATTCATATTTCTTTACGTACTACAAGAATATGTAATAAAAATAGGGGCTCCTATTTAAAAAAAACGCAGTTGATATCCGTTTGACCTGTGGCAGTGTCATCTAGCGGGCCAATCATAGCGTCATCTGGTTTCCCCCTTCAGGCTAGACAAGTTTCGTTCTTTGTAGTTTTTTCGCTTGACGCTTATTTCGTGAGATATTTGGCCTGGTCACGATCAATGGTCCACAGTGTATGTGGTGAAGAGGATAATTCTGAAATAATCTTATTTATCTCTTACATCAAGATCCTTTGCGTGGTGTGAAAGCCGGAGTCTCTGAGAAACTGGTGTAACGTGATTTATTGGACCCTTTTTCATATCTAAAATAACTGTTGTTAGGTAAGTAAAGAATATACTGCGATATTTGTTCATATAACTAACGTGTAACGAAAAAACCTACATTTATTTCATACAGGACAATGCACGAGCACTCTCTGTCAATGCACTTTCGACAATATTAAGTGATGTTTTCGGTACTTCGTTTGTAATCTTATTTTTTGAGATATTTTTCACTTCTTAAATCCGCTAGCAATGATAATTGAGCAAGAGTTTATAGAATAACAACTTGTTCCTTTCAGCCAAATAACCATATAAATGAAAATGAGGCATAGACGGTCCAAATAGAGTGAAATGTATGTACTGTCTGAACCACATTTGATATTTATAAAGGGAGAGAAGACAGTGATGAAGAGAGAGTCAGAGAAAGAGGGGTCGAGGGCGGAGAGCGCAGGAAGCAAAGGTTACACATTGTTATTTCGTTTGGTCTTTCGCTTCAAGGCAGAATTGATGTTAATGGTCAGAATACCAGTAGTAATTGAAACAGCTAGGTGTGCGCACTTGTATTTCTGTCAGACAGAACGACGGTAATGCCCAGGATTATTCGGATCGGCTACAAGCGCTGCCGACTTTAATGCCGCCATATATATCTGCAGAACTCCGAACCGGTGTGCGCTGCGGGCTGCAGCCCAGCAGGCGCGCTGCTTCTCCGAAAGCGGGTCTTCGGCGGAGCCAAAGCCCTCCCCGGTGAACAAGTGGCGTCTACACGGAAGATACGGCCGTTCACACCTCTAATGGCTCCTTCTCCTCTTACTGCTCTCTCGCGTGCTGATTTAGGGCTCGTCGTAGGAGGAAGCATCTGAGCAAACACACCGTGTATTAACCCAAGATCACTAAATCCTCGTAAAGTTTACGATTGCAGTCTGTACCCCATGAGCGATAAGTGCTCTTGAGTACATTCTTGTCAACATTGTTGTAACAGTGACAGAAATATTTACTTCCTGACTCCAGCAATTTGCAGACACTGGTGGTCTTGTCGTAAATATTACGAACGTGTTATGTATTATTGTTGTAAACTTGTCTTATTGCGGAATTTTGGGTGAAATATCAAGTTTTAGTTTATATCACATTGAGCTTCCTCAGTGCTAATCTCGACTTTTGGTACCGAAATTAGTACAATATGGGTAGTGACGACTTTGATTTTGACAGTAGGATACTCGGTGATATACTTGAAGAAACTGTTAAAGGCAAAGACAAAGGAGCATTTAGCGAATAGCCAGATTTTCTTGCAATTAATAATGTGTGTACAGATAACATTCAAGTAGAACTAGGCTTTGAAGAAGTAAATCAGGAAAACGACAAATCGAAAGAAGAATCCCTGGGTGACCCTGGAAGACTGAGCTAGGTCACATTTAGATTATAGTGACAGTGTATAAGCAAAAGACACTCTACTCATTTTATGTGGAAGTTAGTCTTGAAGCTATAATAATTTGTACCTAGTGCATAACATAAATCATGATTACATTTTCAGTAATATTATGAGCAGTAAAATTGTCATTGGCTATAAAAATGTACATTTTGTACTTAGTTTGCATGTATCGTACTATTGTAGACCTAATAATTGTATCAAATTAGTAAATCACCAATAAATTACGATTTCTTTTGAAAAGTAATTGCGGGAGTATAATTTACGATTGTTTAATAGCAATGTTATGTTTTTCCCCTTTCATTCTCTAGTGTTATGTTTCTGCTCTGCTCCACTGAGCCGTCAGGGTGTTTTCGCTAGGACAGTGTCATAAAAATGCACAAACACAACGTAATGTGATGGGCACCATAAGAGTTTTTCTGAAGACTGACTCTGATTTTCAACAGGAGTGCATGGACATCCAGTGACAAATTATCGTTTTCAAGCGGAAACCTTTTGTTTCTGTTCTATTACTCTGACATCAAACATATGAAAAGGTTTATCCTGAAACACCACCGGGTCATTCTTCAGAGTACTAGCTCTCTATATTTATACATTCTCTTCGTTTTCAAACTCGTAATAAAGTGCATAAGCAATTTTTATACCATTCCCTTTATACGAGACTAGGACACGGTCATATACCTATTTCATTACCACGTTACTACTCTAGTAACTTCTTATATTTTAACGAAACTGCAGGCATGTTTATGGTTCATGAAATGCATGAATGTCCTTAACGTGATCTGCGTTTTCTTCAGTAATGAAATTATTTAACCCTTGCTTAATTATGTGAGTCCAATGACAGACTGATCATCCAGCTTGATGTAGAATGCACTAAGTCAGGCGCATGTCACTGCTGCTCAAAATTAAAGTTCTGACTATCTCTTGTGGATAGCTCTCCAAAGTGCACAAACCTGAACAAAAATTATGTAACTCGTTAAACACCAGGCTGCTCTTCTGAGATAGGATCGACTGTAGGAACCTTCTCCAAATTCCCAAATTTTTTGCAGAAATACTTAAAGTCCTTCGGCTTCTGACCAGAAAAACTTCAAACACTTTGAACGTAACTGACACGCCGCTCATCAGGACAGATTTGGCTGACGGTGCTCGTACCGACAACTCGTAGGTCGTCGTAGCCAGTGCTTTTAAACAGATACAGTCTGTCACTAGCCGGCCAGGATGGCCGAGTGGTTCTAGGCGCTTCAGTCTGGAACCGCGCGACCGCTACGTTCGCAGGTTCGAATCCTGCCTCGGGCATGGATGTGTGTGATGACCTTAGGTTAGTTAGGTTTAAGTAGTTCTACTTTCTAGGGGACTAATGACCTCCGATGCTAAGTCCCAAAGTGCTCAGAGCCATTTGAACCATTTGAAGTCTGTCACTGCAAAATCCCACAATATTACACATATACTTTAATTAGTATCAAAACTACACATGTAAACAAGTTACATGATTCATGCGTGCACGCCGATCTCTTTGAGTTGTTAAAAATGCCAGTGTATGTGTTTATCACTAAATTTGACACAGTTTTTTGTTTATTCCAGGTTAACTTCATACAGAGTAGAATTTACATTGAACTTACAGCTACTGCATTAACCGTAAATTAGAAATAGACTTATACCAGCTTTTCGGTGGTGATACTAGATGTGGGCTATTTGTGAATTATTCAGCGAAGCTGTCAAATTTAGCGATATTTACTGTTACCTGTTTCCAACCTAAGCAGAATTATACCTAGCTATCGAAGTCTGTTGCTTCTGATTTATTTTGTACATAAATTCGTTATTTAACACTCGTAACTAACATTCCAGCTCGTAGTCAAATTGTGCTCTTGTAATAGAAATTATGAAGCTGATTCTCAGTAGTGCTGTTCGATATCTAAGAAACGACGCTTTGTTCGTTAAAATCGCAGACAGTGTTCGAAGTTCCAAAGTACGAAGTATATTTATATCATCGATCTACAGTATTCAACTACTATTACATCTTCAGAGTCGTTGTTCAGACTTCTTCCGCCAACAATTTTTCTCTTTAATGTGTGCTATTGCCACTTCTCTCTCGTTATTAGGTTGGGGTTTCTTCATATGGCAGTCACGAAATAATTGCGCGAGGAATTTATATACTGATTCCCGGCTTCTGAGTGTTCCAATGGATCACAAGAAAAGAAGTTAAATGAAATATCGACAATTTTAATTTTTGTGTTTTCGACTTTTCAGATATCAGATTACCTACATTTAACATCAACAACAACCACTAATTTCATCTAAACATGTCTCCTTCCTAGTTCAGCACAAAACATCATTCGACACCACTACTTAAAAAATTTCCGCGGAAGTACAAGATTATCTTCGACACAAAGAGATGTCGGTGGTTTACATCGTTGTTAAAGACATTGTTTCGATTGTATGACACATAATTTTGTAAAACTTGTAAAAATGAAGAATACGGTCATCTTAAACCTTCATAACTATGGTGATTACATAAAATATAAATACACTGAAGCTCCAGAGAAACTGGTAGAGGCATACGTATTCGAATACACAGATATGTAAACACGAAGAATACGGCGCTGCGGTCGGCAACGCGTTTATAAGACCAGTGTCTGGTGCAATTGTTAGATCGCTTACTACTGCTACAATGGTAAGTTATCAAGATTTAAGTGAGTTTGAAAGTGGTCGGCACACGAGCGAAGGGACACAGCATCTCCGAGGTAGCGATGAAGTGGGGATTTCCGGCAACTATCATTTCACCACTGTAACGCGAATCCCGTAAAACGTCAAATCTCCGAAATCACTGCGGCCGTAAAAGTTGCTGCAAGAACGGAACCAACTATGACTGGAGAGAATTGTACAATCGTGACGGAAGTCCAACCCTCCAGCAAATTGCTGCAGATTTCAACGCTGGGTCTTCAACAAGTACTAGCGTGCGAACCATTCAACGAAACATCATCCATATGGGCTTTCGGTGTCGAAGACCCACTCGTGTACTCTTGATAACTGCACGACACAAAGCTTTACGCCTCGCCTGGGCCTTTCAACTCTGACATTAGACTGTTGATAACTGGAAACATGTTGCTTGGTCGGACGAGTCTCGTTTCCATTGTATCGAGCAGATGGACGTTTACGGGTAGGGAGAAAATCTCATTGATCCATGGACCCTGCATGTCTGCAGGAGACTGTTCAAGCTGGTGGAGACGCTGTATGGTGTAGGGTGTACGCGGTTTGAGTGATACGGGAGCTCTGATACGTCTAGATACGACTGGTAGGTGACACGTACATAAGCACCCTGTCTGACCACCTGCATCTATTCATGTCCATTGTGCATTCCGACGGACTTGGGCAATCCCAGCAGGACTATGCGATATCCTATGCGATATCCAACACATTCATAATTGCTACAGAGTGGTTCCACGAACACTCTTCTGAGTTTAAACCCTTCCGCTAGCCACCAAACTCCGCAGACATGAACATTACTGAACACATCTGGGGTGCCTTGGCACGTGCAGTTCAGAAGAAATCTCCACCACCTCGTACTCTTACGGACGTATGGACAGCCCTCGACGATTCATGGTTTTAGTTCCCTCCAGCACTACTTTATACATTAGTCAAGTCCAGTCCACGTCGTGTTACGGCACTTCTGCGTTCTCGCTTCCCACGCCCGGGTTCCCGGGTTCGATTCCCGGCGGGATCAGGGATTTTCTCTGCCTCGTGATGGCTGGGTGTTGTGTGCTGTCCTTAGGTTAGTTAGGTTTAAGTAGTTCTATGTTCTAGGGGACTGATGACCATAGATGTTAAGTCCCATAGTGCTCAGAGCCATTTGAACGGCACTTACTCGCGGGGCTGTGGGGCTACACGATATTAGGCGGATGTACCAGTTTCTTTGGCTCTTCAGTATAGTTTGGCATGAAATAATGGATTTTATTTAAATATAATTTACACAATCATTTCTACTTATGAACGTAATTACTGATACCCTCTGATATCGATTTCCTTAGAATGTGTATCAGGCTTGATTCGATCTCAGTGTGAAGACCCACAACAACCACTCTTCCGTGGAAAACCACTCAACTAGTGGCTGTCCATCTGACAACTGGCTTACTTCATGCTCCGTCCATTTCGCTAATAGAGAGGCTCTGACGACACCTGCTGGTGAGGCAGACAACTCCAGTCGCTATTTCCTTCTGAGCTGTGCTCTCCTGTGTCAGGATTCGCATCCCTGTCAAGCCAGCGTGAGTCAAGCTGCGCCCATCTGCCATTTAACAATGCGCCGCCAACATCGTGTGGACGTCTATTGTGATTTGATGACAACATGCCACCAAACATTTTATTCCATTTGGAGCTTCAGAATCGCAGGTGTCAAGTTTTTAGACAATATTTGTGATACAGGTACGTTTTAAAAGGAAGCTATCACATACAGCAAAAATTGAAAACTCAACCCACGATAGATGCTTCCGCAAAACTACAGATTCGAAAAATGATGCCACACTTGGACTGATGGAGGTCAGGGTTTAGCATCCCGTTTCCGAGCCACGGAAAATCTGAACCTGGATGGAACGAAGGGCATCTCAATTCCCGTTATCTCAAATGCGAAGCAAATGCCGTAACCACCTTGCCATCTCCCTTGCTGCGGTTCTGAAGGCCTAGGAGCTAATATAAAATCCGCCTTGCCTCAAAGATCCGGTGTCACTCTATGGACTTGTTTCCGTTTATGGTCAGACGTTTAAGTATATACTATTGCCATCTCAGCATCATCAAGATACTAACAAGTAAACTGGACCAAGAGTAGCGACACATCATATTCTGTTTGAACTATTGTTTCAGGAAAGTATGATAATGGTCGCCAGGGCTGTGGGGCTGCAGATCTACTACCAAAATTTTTATCAATTCTGTCCTTCGGACGCATGAAATCTCCATCATTAATGATCATCTCTCCACAGGAAGAAACTCAGCGACGTTGAAGCCCCTCCTACAGCTTGGGAAAACGTCTCCCGTCCATCTCGTCACGAGGAGATAATTTTAACTAGATGACGTATCGTCCACCTAATTTCAGTCCATATAATTAGGTTCGCCACTTACTAACCCACTTACCGCGGAATGTGTTTTCGCCATCTGAGTCGTTCGATATTTTAGTATCACATGCAGCACTGTAGAACACGTTACGCTCTTTTCTCGCTGTAAAACACGGTGATGAACACTTAATTTTCGACTTTAAACACCGGTTGTCATAGAAACTCTTATTGAACGTTGTTTTGAAAACAATTCGTCATTTTGTCTTTCCATTACGTTTGTGACTTTTTACCTAGTATTTCATGCACACTGTCTTTATCCATTACAGTTTACCGACAGAGTAATAACTAGACTCCTACGCAATAATTAACTTTGAGAACTACGGGGTGCTTTCACTAGTAAACAACCATTTAATGTCATAATTTGACAGCTTATGACGTCAGCCGTTTTGCGTCCTTAAGTTCCTGTTTTTTCAGTCATCAGTCTTCTGACTGGTTTGATGCTGCCCCTAGGCGCTCAGTCCGGAACCGCGCGACTGCTACGGTCACAGGTTCGAATCCTGCCTCGGGCATGGATGTGTGTGATGTCCTTAGGTTAGTTAGGTTTAAGTAGTTCTAAGTTCTAGGGGACTGATGACCACAGATGTTAAGTCCCATAGTGCTCAGAGCCATTTGAACCATTTGATGCTGCCCGCCATGACTTCTCTTCTGTGTCAACCTCTTCATCTCAGAGTAGCACTTGCAACTTACGTCCTCAATTATTTGCTGGATGTATTCCAATCTCTGTCTTCCTGTACAGTTTTTTCCCTTTTTTAGTACCATGGAGGCATTCCTTGACATTTTAACAGATGTCTCCTTAGTGTTTTCCACATATCCCTTTCCCCTCCGATTCTGCACAGAATCTCCTCATTCCGTACCGTATCGGCCAGTTGGTGTGTCCGAGCGGTTCTAAGCGCTACAGTCTAGAACCGCGCCACCTCTACGGTCGCAGGTTCGAATCCTGCCTCCAGCATGGATGTGTATGATGTCCTTAGGTTAATTAGGTTTAAGTAGTTCTAAGTTCTAGGGGACTGATGACCTCAGACGTTAAGTCCCATAGTGCTCAGAGCCATCTGAACCATTTTTGAACGTACCTTATCAGTTCCAGTAAACAAACAAACTGGATTTAGTATCACGGCAGACCACATAACGGTATTATGTATTACCTATTTGGAACTATTATTATTACGTTGCTCATATTTGTATTATACATATTAGATGGCAAAAAAGATAAAGGAATCAAATATAACACCTTTAATACTGCATTCTTGCCTAAACAACTATCTAAAGGAAACTATAATAAACGATCAAAAAGTTACTGTTCGAAGGTCACACCGCCCAAATTTCGAAATGTAGGTGCTTATATACACGCACCAGACTCGCACTGAGCTGCATAAACGTTGCAACAACGTTCTCAAACAGAAACTTTTTGGTCACCCCTTATGGTTAGGGTACGTGCAACGCATAATATTTAGTACATGTTTTCGAGCACTTATGATTCATAACAATTGATAATCCGACTCATAATCTTCTTAAGAGAGGGATTAATAATCTAAATTCCGGAACACAAAATAAAAACAGATTCTGAAATCTGAATCACAAAATCGTCTCTCATTCTCACAGTGAATACTGTGGAACTTATGGCGTGAGTCGGAAACCTATAAAGGGGTGGTTTCCTATTGAATTTCTTATCAGTCTGCGTACTCTGAAGTTTTGAATATTCTGTTCTATAAATTGCATTTCCCCCGTTTGCCATGCGCCGTAAGGGATCTGCGCCTCACGAATAAAAGCCTTACGTCGAAACATACAAACAACAACGAATTTTTAACGCGCCTTTGACGAGTAAATATTCGCTCTAACTTCGATTTGATAACGTCAGATATCTGGAAATTTCCACCAATTCCTCTCTCTCTGTCTCTCTTTGTCTCTGTCTCTCTCTCTCTCTCTGTCTCTGTCTCTTTCTCTCTCTCTCTCTCTCTCTTTCTCTGTCGTAACACGGGCGTCTCCCAGTGGAGCTGTTTCATAATGCAAAAAGAACTGTCGAAGGGATCACCGGATATTGCTGTTTGAATTCGCTCCTGCATCAAAAGCGCACCGTTTGCCGCAACAAGGGGGGATTAGACGTCGCTTTGATGTAGGACAGGCGCCTGCGGTTTCATTCGTTGCTTTCGCCGCCGTTTTCTTTGCCTCGCATGCAGACTTTGGAAATGAAGTTGTGAAGTCTCAGGCGGCCTGCTCGCCTTTGTAATGGAATTGCTCCCTTGATGGGCAGAACAACACGGCGACCGAGCGAATGTTTTCCGCGGACGTTTTATCGCGACTGTTTCTCGCCGGCCGCTAACGCGGCTTTTATTGCACGTCGCCGCACTGCGCAGCGCTTTCACCGAACACGGGGCTGGGCGGACGGACGGAACAATGTGATAACCGGTCATATTTTACGAGTCGCCCTGCCAGACTACCCCATTTAAATAAAAAGGCATTATTCGGGAGGCTGTAGTTTATGGGCTCGGCCGGGATGGGGGGCTTGCTTCAAATGACTATGAGCTTTGTGGTTCCCAGAGAAACAATTTCACTCTTCGGTAACAATTGTGAACTGTGTATTAAAGTTCCCACATCAACATTAGGCAAGATACGATGGTGTCGCAAATACTGAATGCTGATAGAAAATCCACTTACATATTGACAACTTTGAAGACTCTCACTGAAACTTTTAGTACAAGGAGGGTCAACTTTTAATATGCGGTGACGCAGTCGTCACTCTGTTTCCCGCGACCGTTCGCAATATCGGTCTTTTAAACAGCTGTCACCTTATAACTTCTTTCGGTCGTTTATACTTTTCTCTCCATCTTACTTCGTTACTAAAGTTATCTCGTTAACTTTACCTAGGTGCAAAAATTTTGTTTACAACTTAATACATGGTTCATGAAAAAGCACAATATTTGACTCCCCTAGATGAACTTTATATATTATGGAATAGTCGGCCAATGTGGAATACCGTAATTTCTCATGCGTCGAGTGGTGCTCCGAACCAGGAGAGGACGATCTACTTTAAAGTGTGTCCATGATGCTACGTAGTGAGTACACTTCTTCTCCAGACATAGTGTGAGCTATGTCGCAGAAAATTTGTTTTCATGATTTGACCTAATTTTTGGAAACAGGTCATCGGAAATATGCGGTAGTTATTGAACATGTACTCCAAAGACTAAAACTATGCTATGTAACAAATACAAGAGAATTAGATCTTTATGTATTGCTCGACTTTTTGCTATGGATACAGTTGGTTGTGTTGGTACTGTGTGAAGTCGAAGGCGGCATGTCGTGCTGTAAGAAATACTTAGCATTCGACAAACCCCGCCTAGAATTTTCAGGTGTGGAAAACGACGGCTAGATTTGTGACTTGCGTAAATAAACTTGTGTGAAACGAATCACCTCTAGAACAAATTGTCTCTGAGTTATGTTTTCAATTTAATAAATTTAACAGATTTGTTGCGGAATTAAATTATTATTTTTTTGTTACTGGTAACTAACTCTTTTAGGAGACTGAATTAAGAAGAATCCCATGAATGCATATTTTCTGCATAAAAGATATTGTTTGCCCAAATTTAAATGATTATCTACATTTTTACAGTCCTGCTTCATATTTTGGCACTATTACGTAATAGCCTCTATGTGCAACTCTTTTGAAAACTACTTTTTCAGTGGGAATTTTTTGAAATTTATTAAGATAAATACAAATACTTATCGCCAAATAGTTAATGTTTATGATAAAGTGTGTTAGAGATCTAAGAAAGAGTTCAATCTGGAGATGTAGCGGCAAATGTTAATGGTATTCCGTCCACTACGACTTCATCTGTACTTCACAAAAATTCATAGTTTCTGTTAACTATATTAAACTATTTGAGGTTGTTAATTAGTTTATTACTTTTCCGAAAATATGTTATACTTTTAAGTACCCATAGCTACAAGGTGTCGTAAGATAGTATATTATGATTAATAATTTTCATACACCTCTCCTCTCACACAATTAAATAAATATATCAACTGCCCACTTAATTCTGACTCTGAGGTTGCCACTAAATAAAGAATTTTGTTTTTCGGTCTTAGAGAAGGAAACGTTCAAAATTTGATGTTTGTTCTTGTTACGTTCACCTGAATCTTTTCATTTTCTTCACTTTTGCTGTGAATGTTTATCCATACCCAAAGATGTTAGCAAAGCTCATGGCATAAGAAGACGCCGAGTGATTCTGCAATCTTTGTTTTCGCTGATTTGGTTAAGATGGCGTGGTGTCTTTCTTGATTTTATGTGAATACATAGCTTGATAATTATTGTCGTTCCTGTGCAGAAAGTTGACCTCGATCAAAAATCTTTTCTGAATAGTACAAATAAATTCGAAGTAGTACATGCGGAAATGTCCAAATGGAGCTAAAATATTCAATTCCCTCACTACCTCAGAAACAGGGGCATGATTCTTTAAAAGCAACTAGGTGTTCAACGCCTTTACAACCAGTTTCGTTTAGTAATCAATTATTGCTTACCGTGAGCCAGTAAGAGCTACATCATTCCGTCGTCTGCTGTTCACACGACGGGAGCCCCACTATGCTCATAAATCAGGCACTGAATTTTTAAACACTTGTGTTAATACCTTCTTTTCTCTCTGTTTGTACAATTTTCTCTGTAACTGTTAATTCTTGGGTCGTTGAAATCCTCACCTCTCCTACTGCACACGTCTAGAAAACCTCACGTCATTTTTTCTACACACGGTGCTTCAGTTGTCCATTCTTTTGAGTTTACATAGATATTAATATGGGCATAACATTAATAAGTTTCGTGTCCACCGTGATGTGAAGGGTTAGGCATCCTGCCGCTGGCCAACAGTACCACTTTGATGACATCTGGTTACCTGCACGAACTGTAGTTTATTCTATTCTACCACTCCTTCGATAATGAACTTCGTACAGTGCTCATACACACAGACAATTTTTCTAGATAATTAAAAATATTTGTTGCGGATTCAACATTTGTGCAATCAGTACACTGTTTCTTTTCTTTTCAGAGGTCTGTTGTCCTCAACATTTTCCTAATTCCGTCAGTCCACACTCCAGTTTCTGATTTTTCCTCAACACGTTTTTAGAGACGATTATTTTTCTCTATCGCAGTGCACGCTCCATCGGAATGAAACCCTTTAAAAACATTATGTAAGGTCCGACATTTCCCTCAGCACGCCTGACTGAAGAAGAACATAATTTCATAATATATTACGGGAATGTGTTAGTACACAATATTTTTTCCAGAATCAATTCCGAACAAATGTACGCTATGCACAAAAAGGGACTTTTCACGACTTTTTGTCCACTGCATTTTTCTCGTAATGGAAGAACAATAAAATACGAGAAAGAATGTCTTGTATGAATGTATGACGTACCAACGACACAGAAAGCTTCCTTGCCGGCGACAGAGTAAAATGAAATGAAACGCATTCCATGTGATCTTTCATGTCACGACTCGCGAAATGTCTGGCACACCTCTAGAAAAGCAATATACGACGTAGTTATTTCAAAAGGTTTCTTCTTTTGCTATTCCACTGAAGCGCAGCGAATCGTCCAAATTGGGAACACTTGCAAATATTTTCTACTGCTAAAATAATTTTAATAACACAATTTCTCCTCTATCAGGATCTATGTAGTATAATTTAAATATTAACAATAAAGGCAAATTTTAGTGGTCCCTGGACTGTCAAACAGAAATATCGTGTGTTACATGACGTGCAACAACCTTTGTTGTTCGCTTTTCTATTGCTCATCTGTCAAGTAAGCACATCGGACAAAGGCCGCAGCTCGTGGTCGTGCGGTAGCGTTCTCCTTTCCCACGCCCGGGTTCCCTGCTTCGATTCCCGGTGGGGTCAGGGATTTTCTCTGCTT
The DNA here is from genome assembly GCF_023864275.1 of Schistocerca cancellata. Lineage (NCBI taxonomy): Eukaryota > Metazoa > Arthropoda > Insecta > Orthoptera > Acrididae > Schistocerca > Schistocerca cancellata. Next base: position 628,159,463 of record NC_064627.1, read on the forward strand.
CGTGATGACTGGGTGTTGTGTGATGTCCTTAGGTTATTTAGGTTTAAGTAGTACTAAGTTCTAGGGGACTGATGACCATAGATGTTAAGTCCCATAGTGCTCAGAGCCATTTGAACCATTTTGAACATAGGACAAAAATTAGTAACCTCCAGCGGGCATCATCCTGTGACACCACAGTCTGACACTGCCTTTAGTCTCTAGATAGCCTCGACGATGAAGAGAGTGCACTAGTATCGGCATATATGCGATATTCTGCTGAACTCGCTGACTCATGGACAGATGCCGTAGGACAACGAAAATCTGGGGACCTTGATCCTGGTTAGCACTCTGGAATCGCATTCGGGAGGACGACGGTTCAATCCCGTCTCCGGCCATCCTGATTTAGGTTTTCCGTGATTTCCCTAAATCGTTTCAGGCAAATGCCGGGATGGTTCCTGTGAAAGGGCACGGCCGATTTCCTTCCCAATCCTTCCCTAACCCCGAGCTTGCGCTCCGTCTCTAATGACCTCGTTGTCGACGGGACGTTAAATACTAACCACCACCACCACCTTGATCCAAACAGTTTCCTACTGGATTAAGATACCACGTTGTGGCGCGCCAGTCAAGGTTCAATAGTGTATCTGTACGTTTGTCGAACCAGGAACGTATTCGTGCATCCCTGTTGTCATTTTGAAATATGCAATTCTCCACGGCACACTTTGTCACGGACAAAAAGTTCTGGCTCATTATCACCGTAGCTTGAATGCGTTAGTCCGACTTCTGAAATATGGTTGACATGCTTTCAGTCGTTTAACGAATACGGTTTATCAATCTGAGATTATGAAAAATAAAACTTGTCTCGCAAAAACCTACTCAGATAATTTGTTCCAGCACCTTCAGTGCATCGGCTCACACTAAGAGGAAGTATGAAACATCTCCTTAGAAAAATTTATAACTGACAGTGCTGGTAAACCTCTACGTTATTTGGTTTTCAAACAGTTGAGCAAAACTGAACGTACTCAGACATTTCTCTCTTTACTTATTCTGATCAACACTAAACTGACACACAATATTTTTAGCGTAACGCAATCTGACTTTCAATAATCCCTGCAAAAGAATTGCCCTGACTAACAATAACCTATACCTTTCATGAATCACTTACCTCACAAAAATCTTCGTTACTCGAACTACTGCAATAAAGCGAGTGCCAATACTGCCAGCTAAATAAAAGATTCTAACTACTGAAGGCTCTAACTACTGATAGGTATAGTTAGCAAAAGAAAGATTTTGATGGAGAATAAACAATGTATTTACTTTAACAGTGTTCAAAAGTCATTATATATCATGACATCCAGTCTTACAAATTTCCTTTTCTGACGGACACACATCCAGATCGTTCGCTCTCAAAACTCTTGTCATCTCTCTCCCCACATCCACCACTGCTGGCGGCTCACCTCCAAGTGCGCAACGCTACGTGCTGTTGACATCAAGCTGCACAACACTACAATACCGAATATTCCAACAATGAGAACCAGCCACAGACTGCACACATCAGTCAGTGATTGTCATACAGAGCGCTACGTGGCATTACCAACATAAAAACCTAGACAGCCTACTTACATAGCCCCCATGCTCCCCACAAAAAATTTTACAAATTGTTTTGGGCAGTGCCCAATGCTGATTTGAAAAAGTTTTTCATAATTACATTAACAAAGATATCAAATGCACACACTTATTGATACACTGTTCGTCAAAAGCAGAAATTGTTCTCATAAAGACAGTCCTAATGATTCGTCACAATAGTAATTGCAGTTTTTTTTTAAATCTGAACAGTAAAAGAAAATGCACACAGAAGTAGTGGATTTCTATGCAGTCTTGAAGAAGTAGTGTTGTCCTTCCAACGGAAAGACAATGCTGACTCTTGACATGCAGACAGGCAATGAGGCACAACAGAGCAAACCCACAGCAAAGTCAGTCGAGGTTTTGAAGAATATTGGTAGGTAGGTCATAACAGAGCAGACCCACTGTAGTCCTGGTAGAGATTATGGTATTGGTGGGCCACCAGAGGTGCAGACCCACTGCAGTCCTTGTAGACATAATGGTGTTGGTGGGTCATCAAAGGTGCAGACCCACCGTAGTCCTTGAGGAGATGGTCAGCACCCATCTGCTACGACTGTGCGGCTGCACAATCACCAGCGAAGAGTCTTGCGGATAATATAACAAGTCCATGAACCACCACCTGTGCACTCACAAACTTTTTGGAATGTCCTTAGAACCAGCAATGCTGTTAACCAGTTCCTTGCTGAATTATCAACACGTGCAAACACTAACAGTCTTTTTTTTTAGAACAAACAATGTATTTACTTTAATAGTGTTCAAAAGTCATTATATATCATGACATCCAGACTTACAAGTTTCCTTTTTCTGACAGACACACGTCCAGATCGTCCGCTCTCAAAACTCTGTCATCTCTCTCCCCACATCCACCACTGCTGCCGGCTCACCTCCAACTGCGCAACGCTACGCGCTGTTCACATTCAACTGCCCAACACTACAATACCGAAAATTCCAACAACGCGAACCAGCCACAGACTCCACACAGCAGTCGGTGATTGTCATACAGAGCGCTACGTGGCGTTACTAACATAAAAACCTAGACAGTCTACTTACGGAAAAAACTTACCAATACTCAGTTCTGTAATGTAATATCGAACAATCTACATATGGAGGCAAGTGGCAATCTAACAGGGATGTCGGACTTAGTTCCGACACAGACCTACAGACGGATGCTGCGTCTTTGCAGTCCAGTCCAGTCCAGTCCAGTCAAGGAAACTCGACCATTTTAGCTTTTCTGTCCTTACCTACGTTGCAGCTGTCGTTACGCTCCTTTCCTTTCTTCCTTACTTATTGTGCACTTTTAAGGGCTTTTAAGGGCTTCTCCACTGTCCAGCTGTCACTTTGTATTAACGTTAGCCGGTTTTCACGATCAGGGCGGTCTTCTTCATCCAGATCTCTCTCCTTCAGCATTGCAATTACTCCGGATTTCCATGTTAATCTTGGCCCTCCACGCTTCCTCCTTCCTGGCGAACACAATTCCAGGATTGCTTTTAGCCGTATTCCTTGCTCCGTTTTCGCCACATAGTCGTACCATAGAAGAGTTCTGTTCTATATTCTTTGTGAGTCAGGTTGTTCCATCCTCATTCCATCCATCTCTAATGCCTGCCGCTCCCCCAGGATCCACCCTTCTTCACCACATGTTAGTATGCTTTCCACTACTGTTTACATAATCCTCTTCTCTGTTTCGTTTGACAGTGACCGGCACCACAAAACTCCATTTAACATTTTAATCGCTCCTCTTGTCTGCTGGATACTGTGTTCTACATCTGCTTCACAGTTTCCCGAGGAGCAGATAATCCTTCCAAAGTATTTAAGCTGCTTTACAGCTTTAATAGTTCCTTGCGGCAGTATTATATACCTTCCATTTCCTTCCACGACCTGATATTTTGTTTTTCTCACGTTTATTCCAAGTCCACATCGTACAAATGCTTCCATTAAGGTCTTTATCATACAAATGCCATCGTCCCTACTTTGTGCTGTCAGTACTTCATTACTGGCGAATAGTATTGAGTACGTAGTACCATACATGTAGATAATACAATGCGTGACTGATTTAGCCGTTCCACTATATACTACATATATATTTTAAACAGGTTCCGCGGCATACTGCAGCCCTGTATGAGTCCTTTCGATGTTTGGAAAGTCATACTCAACTTTCACCGTACTTTGATTACCGTGTACGATTGCTGATATATTCTCAGAATTAGAGATGTTAGTTGTGCTTCTACACCTACATATTCACCATTTCTCATAGTGCGTTGATGTGATCTCTTCTTTTTTCTACTAGAAGCTCTTCAAAGTGCTTTTTCCAATGTCCGAAAAATTAAGGTGAATTGTGAGTGTGCGATTGCTAGCCATTTTCATCTTCTACACCTCTGCCGATGTCCTATATCCAAGCGAATGCTCTGTATCCCCATATACTATTCCCCATTCCTCTTCCTTACACTTTAATGCAACTGCTTGGGCCTCTTTTTATATACTTTGTAGCTATTCCAAGTGCTCTTCACTCCCAAAGTTTTACCATATGTGATATAGTTTCTTCTTTTCCTCAACCGCCTCCAAGAACTCTGTGGTCATTGGTTGAAATGGCTTTGAGCACTATGGGACTTAACATCTATGGTCATCAGTCCCCTAGAACTTAGAACTACTTAAACCTTACTAACCTAAGGACATCACGCAACACCCAGTCATCATGAGGCAGAGAATATCCCTGACCCCGCCGGGAATCGAACCCGGGAACCCGGGTGTGGGAAGCGAGAACGCTACCGCACGACCACGAGCTGCGAACTCTGTGGTCATTCATTCACTTCTTATTTTGCTCCCTCTTGTCATGATCTCCTCCACTGCTACCTTAATTGACTATTTCAGAAAGTCGTATAGCTCATTAACACTCCCATCCTCCTCTGCTGTATCCAATTTTAGCTCTAATCTTTACTCATCCGAACATTTCACACTAAATGCGTCCTAAATGTGTGAGAGCTCTTTCGTCGTTCTGATACTTCACTGCAATGGAAACAGCGGTAGCTTCTGCTTACTGTCCCATACTTATGACATGTGGGTTTCACCTTTTGTAATGAGTCACGTATGCTAGCCACACATGCACTATTCACTTCAATATATACCGTAAAGAGAAGCATGTACAAATTTGACAGAGATTCAGTGTTAAAGATCCTCGAAGAAGCAAAGTTATTGTCTTCAAAGTGTGAGAAATATTTGAAACATCAGTAAAAATCTTATTTCCACATATTACGTCATCATTATTTATTTCCACGTAGTAGCATAGTTTTAAAATTGGGTTGTTTAAACACACAGTCGAAACATTCAGAAAAACGTACTAAGAAGTAAGGTGGTTTCATGTTTCTCAGGTAGCATTTGGTCTACATATTTCTTAATGAAATTCCATAGCATTTTCTGTTTTCTAAGTAATTCATTTTATTGCCTTCTTACGTATTTACATTACACTGAATCTATCAGCATGACGCAGCTGTTCGCACACAGCTATTACCCCAAATTACCCTCTTTAAGACATTATTAGCTAGTAAAAGGAACATGTTCAGAAACTGAACCTGCAAGACCAGTTAATTAGTTAAACATCCTGGATTGTAGTGGCAAATTATTTCTTACTACAAAACTTAAAAACGGTAGTCCTGGTATCCTAAGCTTGGGCAAGTATATACAACAGCATCTGCTCATGAGAATTTCATTCGAACACTTGTTTGTGTGTATTTATTGTTGTGACTGTATCGCTCTGCGAAACGTAAATCAGAGACGCTGTACTCCAACACCTTCATCTACATTTAGCTGGTAGCTCCATCTCTGAGACAACGAAAACACTTGGTCTTGTAAGAGTGAGAAGTCAGCAGGAATGCATAACTTAGTCGAAGTCGTTGAGCCATCGCTGGTTATAATAGTGCCTACACATATATCTAGATACACACTCCGCAAGCCACCGTATTGTGCGTGGTAGAGGGTACACTGTAACACTAATAGTTATTTCCTTTCCGGTACCACTCGGAAATATTGCAAGAGAGAAAGAACTGTCTATATGCCTCCACGCGAGCACTAATTTCTCTTACCTTATCTACGCGGTACTTGCGCGAAATGTACGTTGGCCGCAAGAGAATCGTTCTGCAGTCACCTTCAAACGCTAGATCTCTACGTTCTCTCAGTAGTGTCCCTCGAAAAGAACGTCGCCTTCCCTCCAGGGATCCTCGTTTGAGTTCACAAAGAATCTAGATATAACTTGAGTGTCGTTCTAACCTACCGGTAGTGTACTGTATGCAATCTCCTTCAGACGTGAACCACACTTTACTAAATTCTCCCAAAAAACTGAAGTCGACTATTCGCCTTCCCCACAACTGTCCTTAAATACTGGTCCATTGCATGTATCGGGATATCGGGAGGAACGATTACATAGGTTCAGTTGTAGGTAAAGTAAGTGACACTCTTTGGTTTCTTGGTTGGATATTAGCAAAAAAGCGATCAGTAAGGAAATGGTTACAAAACACTCGCGTAACCAATCATAGAATGCTGAAATGAGTCAGATGTATAGCAAATAGGACTTTCACAGGGTACTGAACATACAGAAAGAAAGGCTACGTGAGTAGTCATAGGTACGTTTGACCCATAGTTAAGAGAGACGATATAGAGACCATTATGTCACCTCCGTCCCACAATCATATATCTGGTGTAACCGTTATAAGAATAAAATAAGTGAGACTAGGGGATGTACAGGGGCATACAGACAATCATTCCTTTCTCAATAAGCAAACGAGTGAAAATGGAAGGAAAATCGATAGTAGTTGTATGATGAATCCTTCCGCCATGCGCTTTGCACTGGCTTGCGGAGTCTGCGTTTAGATGTAGATGTAGGGTTTTTGATGACGATGCTGTTTTCTATAGGGGTTTCCAAACCAGTAGGCTGTAGTGAGTTGTAAGAAGAACTGCAGAGACTCGATGATTGTTGCAGGGACTGGGTATTAGACGTGAACGTAAATAAATATATGTATTTCCCATAAATAGGTGAAACGATCCACTAATCTTCGATTGTACTATTGGTGATACACGAGTGGAAACAGTAAAAGCCATATAATACCTAGGAGTAGCCGTCTGAACCGACCAAAAGTAGAATGATCACATAATACAACTTGTAGGAAAATCAGCTAGCATGCTGCGATTCATTGGAAGGAGCTTAAGGAAATGTAATTTCTCCATAAAAGAATACTTTTGGAGTACTACTAGGAAAGGAAAATTTATTGGTCCCATGAGAAGCTATGGAAACAAAAGTCCTCCTGGGCAGAGCCCCATACGCGGAGGTAAGTGTTACACAACTGTGGTGTGGCAAGTTATCCACAGCATGCCCTCTAATGACTGATGCACCTCAACAGCCTTGCATCTAATCACTGCGCAGCAGACCTTGAGATAGAAGGTTTTTTAATAGAGTATTTACCATCCTCGCTATCTAGGCGGTCGAGTCAAGGTCCCCACTTCCTGTGACACACAATGTTCCACAACTGCGCTGCTTGGTGGTCGCTGAAGAGTGTCCAGAGCTTACAGTGACAGAGGATTCGCTGCGTTTACTGATCACCTCAGATCGCCAAGCGCGTACCCACCTAACAAATGCTGACCCCCTTACAGTCAAATTTTACAACTTGTACATTCGTGATGTGGGAAGTTTTCTCGGAATTTGCCCGCGCTACGGATTATTCAAGAAGAACTTCTGTACCAAGACATGTCCCTTGGAAGAACTGTTACATGGAGACGCCAAATTATCCCCCAACGAGGTGCAAAAATGATCTATCCTTGTCCTTAATGAGGCGCTAACATCTTCTCCAGTCTTAGCATTCTACGACAAGAATGCTGAGACAGAATTTCGCACCGATTCTAACGATTATGGGATGTGTGAAGTTCCAGTTGAAATTTAGGAAAGTGATGGAAAGATAAGTTGGATACGTCAGGATGACTGAAGAGATGGGATCTGATGATTCATGAATGCACAACAACGAACACAGACACAAGGATACCGACTGCCTTAAAAATAAATCATTTCGCGGAACACAGCAGCACGGACAATGACTCAGTTCAAATGGCTCTGAGCACTAAGGGGACTTAACATCTGTGGTCATCAGTCCCCTAGAACTTAGAACTACTGAAACCTAACTAACCTAAGGACATCACACAAATCCGTGCCCGAGGCAGGATTCGAACCTGCGTCCGTAGCGGTCACGCGGTTCCAGACTAAAGCGCCTAGAACCGCACGGCCACACCGGCCGGCTAAGACTCAGTCATCGCTGCATTAATTGCTTCTGACCAGAGGGAAGGTCCAGCATTGCTGAGAACCATAGAAGCATTGAAGAAGGTGGAATTGACCAAAGAATAATTCCACTTCATAAATAAACACAGGATTGTCTAAGAGAAACTATGATCGAGTCAGCAGATGTAGTTGCTCGACTTCCGGCCCATCTACAATTAGCTATGCTGCTGTATATCCACGACACTCCCAAGACTTGCCACCTGCAGTTAGTCAAGAGTCGATTAGTGAAGACTCTAGATAGAATTAGGAGCAGGTATAATTGATATGAAAAGTGAAATGCAGAGGCTCAGTCTAGATGTAATGGGAGTCAGTGAAGTGAAATCAAAGGAAACAAGGATTTCTGCTCAGACGAGTATAGGTTAATATCAGCAACAACAGAAAATGTTATAACGGTAGTAGGATTCATTATGAATAGGAGGGTGGCAAAGGCGGTAACATCAGGAGATTAATCGTAATTTCACTGTTAAAGGAGCAAATTGATGGGAAGTGTACATTGAAGGCATCTACGAGGGGAAGACTTGCCTGAGAGACGTCATAGAAGAAGAAACACGAGTCTGTAGGGAAGAGGTGCGGGAGGCAGTATTACAATCAGAATTGAAAACAGGTTTGGAAGACTTAAAATCAAAGCATGCAGAGGGGATTTTCTAAAACGGTTGTGGGAAGTGGCAACAAAACGAATATTTACAATGGTGTGTAGGGTATATGAAACTGGTGATACACCATCAGACATTCAGAAAAACATCATGTACGCAATTCCGAAGGTCGCAAACGCCGACAAGTGCGAGAATTATCGTACAATCAGCTTAACAGCCCACTCAACCATGTTCCTGACAAGATAATATACAGACGAATGGAAAAGAAAATTGACGATTTGTTAGACAACGATCAGTTTGGCTTTAGGATAGGTGTAGGCACTAGAGAGGTGATTCTGACGTTGCTATAGACAATAGAAACAAGAATGAAGAAACATGAAGACACGTTCACTGGATTTGTTGACCTTGACAAAACGTACGACAGTATCAAATGCTTCAAGACGTTCAAAATTATGATAAAAATAGAGGAAACATACAGCGAAAGATGGGTAATAGACAAGATGTACGAAGGCCAAGAGGGACCAATAAGACTGGAAGACCAAGATCGATGTGCTCGGATTAGAAAGGGTGTAACCTGGCAGTGCAGTCTTTCGGTCCCACTTTTCAGTCTATAACCTGAAGAAGCTATGAGGAAAGTAAAAGTTTCAACAGTAGAATTAAAATTCTAGTTGAAAGAATATCAATAACGAGATTCAGTGACAATATTACTGTCCTCGGGGAAAGTGACGAAGAATTACAGGACCTGTTAAATTGAATGAACGTTCTAATAAGTATAAAATATTGACAGAGTATTCTAAGAAAGGCGAAGGTAATGAGAAGTAGGAAAAATTGGAACAGTGATAAACTTATCACCAGGATTAGTGATCATGAAGTGGATAAAGCTAAGGTATTCTGCTATCTAGGCAGCAAAATAACCCATAACGGACGGAACAAGGAGGGCGTAAAAAGCAGATAAGCACTGCAAAACGAAGCATTCCTGGCTATGAGAAATCTGCTAATATGAAACAACATAGGTCGTAATTTGAGGAAGAAATTTCCGAGAATGTACGTTTGGAGCACAACATTGTGTGGTAGTGAGACATGGATTGTGGTAAAACCGAAACAGAAGATAATTTAAGCATTTGGGATGTGGTGCTACAGAAGAATATTGAAAATTATGTGCACTGGTAAGATAATGAATGAGGAGGTTCTCCGCAGAATCGGTGAGGAAAGGAACACACGGAAAACACTGACAACATGAAGGGACAGGACGACAGGACATCTGTTAATACAGCACCGAATAACTTCCATTGTACTAGAGGGAGGTCTAGAGGGTAAGAGCTGTAGAGGAAGAGATGTGAATACATTCAGCAAATAATTGAGGACGAAAGTTGCAACTGTTGCTCTAAGATAGAAAGGTCGGCACAGAAGACGAATTTTTGGCGGTTCGCAATAAACTAACCAGAAGACTGATGACTAAAATTAATCATTGATCAGGACTCTACCGATCCATTAGACATTAAGTTATCCATTGTAAGTAATGCCAACGACGGAAGCAATTGCTGCAGTTACTCCCTGCGCAGATGGTACCAATCCCATCCGCTGCACGACTCTACCGAACTGCAATCGACCCACTGCGGAGATCCTGAAGTCCAGAAGGTAGGTTCTGGTTCAACGTAGGTGGCTTATGTTTGAGTGCTAGTGTAACAGTTTGGGACCCAAGTACCCAGCTGCACTGCAGCTGGCTGTAAGCAACGTTGATTTTATGCTTGGTGTTAAATAACTGATACCATTTCTCGTGTTCACTTAAATTCAGTTTACTTTTTATATGTCCACTGTAAACTGTTGGCCTAGGTAAATTCCTATGTAATAGCCGGCCGAGGTGGCCGAGCGGTTCTAGGCGCTACAGTCTGGAACCACGTGACCGCTACGGTCGCAGGTTCGAATCCTGCCTCGCGTATGGACGTGTGTGATGTCCTTAGGTTAGTTAGATTTAAGTAGTTCTAAGTTCTAGGGGACTGATGACCTCAGAAGTTAAGTCCCATAGTGCTCAGAGCCATTTTTTCCTATGTAATATCTGTACACAGATAGTATTATTAAAATTGATTCATAGGTCGAAACTTCGTATGTGAGTGGTAATTTTAGTCAAATCATGGCTTTTCCGAATTTACTTTCACAGGTAGTATGAATGTAATCTCACAAACTTCAGTCACTCTCGGTCTCAGTCTATATGACCATCTTCTGGCACAAAAGTAAAGATTCATGTATGTGTATCAGTAATATGTCAACGTCACAGGACGCGCAAGCTGGCTGTATACAGCTACAATCGAAGTAACAATGTGGAAATACGAAGAAGGTGTGACGTGGTGATAAAGGTGCGGCAGCTGACCTGGATTCTCAGGGTTGTTGGATACAGTAGACTGTTCAGATTCGTTTTTGAGAGTGGCATAAAAGTAGCGAAGGGATTTTAGGAGGGAACTTTGTTGGCTTGTACAGGATAGGGATGGGTGTAGGTAAGTGGGGAAGGAATGCGAAGCGGAGCATTGGCGCTCACGGATTTGGAGAGAGTGGTAAAATTTTAGAGGCTTTGAGAAAGATGCAGCACTTGCATAAGAGAGTACGAGACAGGTTATCATGTACAGTTACTTTAAACAAACAACATGGCACCCAACAGCCTTGAGGCAGTTTCATACAAAGCAGTGAGGCTTATTAATGAGAACAGGGTACAATGTTTTAGAAGTGAGCTAAAACAGGTTGTATAGAATGAGATAAATACGGAAAGAGATGCAAATGTCAAATTTAATTTATTACATACTACTTGTAGGTCAATATTTGAAAGTTTCTTTCCTAAAAATTTACCCACGAGATCCATTTATAAAAAATGCAACCCATAAATAACTAAGGGAATAAAATTTCATATAACAAAAATACTGTTATGTTTTAAGGAAAGTCATTCAAATGCCAAGATGTATGCGCATCAGGCTCAAATGGTTCAAATGGCTCTGAGCACTATGCGACTTAGCTTCTGAGGTCATCAGTCGCCTAGAACTTAGAAGTAATTAAACCTAACTAACCTAAGGACATCACACACATCCATGCCCGTGGCAGGATTCGAACCTGCGACCGTAGCGGTCGCTCGGCTCCAGACTGTAGCGCCTAGAACCGCACCGCCACTCGGGCCGGCTTGCACATCAGGACACAAATTGTCAATGTATACATTAAGATTAAAACGAAATGAGATATAGTTAAACGAGAGACAGGACCGCCAGTCAGTGTACATGATACAATAAAAATTAAGCTAAATGACAATGTTGCGACTATAATCCAAAAGTAGCTAGTACTTTTAACAATCACTATTTAACTATTGCAGCAAAAATGAGATTAAATATTGCAGTTGAAAGTTTTGTGGAATGTTATTTATATTTATTCTCTTGCTTCTTCAACTAAACCGTTTAACCACGTTTTTGCTGCTACATTTAGCCAGTGATTGTTAAAGTACTCTCTACTTGTGAAATACAGTCACAAGGTTGTCATTTATGGTGTCTTGTATAATGAGTAGCTGTCGTCTCTCTCATTTGACAATACCACATCTGGTTTTAATCTTTTATGAAACTAATAACTTCATACACAGTTTGTTTGACTCATACTTAACAAATAGAGTACGAAACTTTGTGCTCAATAATTCAAACAACGTTGGAAGGTTAGAAACTTTTAGTGACTAGTGAGAAGTGACAAAGGGAGTCCCTCAGCGATCAATTTTGGGACAATTTTTAATTCTTATTATGATGTGTGAATGACTTTCCACTTAACAATAAACAAGCAGAATTGGTACTTGTTGCAGATCTCGTGGTAAATCCCATTACGCAGAAAGCAAAAAAAAAAAAAAAAAGAACATTTAATAATGATGTATTCTAAAGTGTTATAAAGTTGTTCTTACAGAATGCACTCTCGAAAACATTTATAAAGTATTATATTCAGCTTTACGCATAAAATAAAGTCGTACCAATGACTTACGAAGAGCTTCTGCAGAACTGAGTAAATTTGTATTTAAAAACTAGTAACATTTAAAAAAAACGAAGAAGAAAAATCTAGTTTTTATGTATTATGTATGACTTCATACAAAACAGCAAGGAGAGGTGAGCTACGGAGTGGAGCGGCAACTGTCATTGCAGGAAATGAGCAAAAATGATGAGTGAACACGTTAACACAACAAATAGAAGATTCACTTAACTTGTATTTGTCCAAGTGTATGAAGACTCGTTACAAATAATGTAGCAAAAGATGGAGTCAGACTCGTAGAATAGCAACAAGGATGAGGTTCTCTGAACTACAGCAAGTACATGGTGTAGAAGCCGCGACTATGTGGCATCTGCATAGCGAAATGGCTCCGAAAGCCAGTGAGCCATGTTGCTGTCAGTGACCATCCTGTGTCATGACGGCAGAGGATGCTCGTAGTCCAGAGCTATTGGAGCCGTGGCTCAGCAGGTGTTCACCATGAGGCCGCCGAATCGACAATGACCACTATCATCATCTAACGGATCTTGCAATTCTACAGCTAATGATTATCCATATTTACAACTGCAAATACATTTAACGCTTAATTCTGTTGCCAACTTGATGACGCCAGTGGGGTGGAGTTGATAGGTGATACGACATCAGGTGCATTTAGACATCAGGTGCATTTACATGAGCGGGCGAAAAGATAGTGTCTGCATTAATTTTAACACTGACGATGTGTACATATCAAGTAAGCTGATGTGGGCCACAGTATTTTGGTAAAAGAATCGTTTATATGGTCTATGGAACATGTGAATAACTGAATAAATGAGTAGTGTAGTTAAGTATGACAGTAAAAATGTTTAGCAGGTATGTGTGGCCTTTTAGTCTTAGTCTAATGTGGGCTTTTTTCTGGACGGTTAGCAAGCGGGATTGCAGATCGGCGTTTGATCGAGTATTTGCCAAAGTTATAAAGATTCAGTGCGATGAAGAAAACAATTGCGCACTGTGAGGTACAATAGTTGCATGTCACTCGAGAGCCAGGTGCAGTTTTTTAGTGGACCCCACTCCGGCGACTTGCCTGTTCCTCATCTACCGCACTTATCCAATCGGAGAAAGGGAACTGAAAATACGCGTGGTCCAACAGGAATTCAATTGCACGACCTTTCAGTTACCAGGCACGCACTTAACAACAAGGCCAACATGGCCGTCATTAGTAGGTAAAAGTCTTGGAGACAGAAAGATCGCGTGGTTGTCATTCTGTAATTACAGCTTGATTTTTGCTGGTTATATCGGATTGTGTAGTCTCTGGGAGGATCTTGTTGGAAATGGAGTGGTAACGGCTGTTTTAAGCCCGACCTACCTCCTGCGGTGTGGTAAGATCCCCGTGACACGGTGCTGGCAGCATTTAAGACGGACACTGAAACTGCTCTCTGGTTGTTTTAACTATACGATGTCGACAACATCGCGGTTGGAGCTCATATCGACATCAGGCGAAGATAACGTTGTTGTTACCTTTGACGGGCTATGTGACTATGTCACCGGGTAACCTTAGGACGACAGGATGATAAGGATCCCACCGATAACAATTACTATCATCTTCGCTGTGTCCGTCCCGCATTGCGTTTGGCAGCACGGTAAACAGAGAGAAACCTCTCTACGGTTTTAGCTTGCAAATAGCAGACTGCGTTAAACTCGCCGCGAGGAACGCTGTGCATGCAGGAGGCGGTCGGCCGCCACAGGGTTCAGAGGAGAGCCCTGCCGAATGACGTAACAAGAGAACAGGGATTTGCCGTGGTCTGCAAATACTGTGAATTCCAGCTTTAATTAGCGAAACATTGAAACGACGGAAAAAATTGTACACAGTGCAGAGTATCGGAATGCACGCACAAGCGCGGCTTGCGCCCTAACAACCTGCGCTGGTTCATGTTGAAAGAATTTTAACTGAAAAACTTAATGTGTACTACCGCTAAAAAATTTTGGTGAATTTCTGCGTATATATTGTCACCACCCAAAGAAATAAGTGTGAGATCCTTGGAATGTTATTAGATATATTCGTTTAGAGATCTCAACAGACGAAGAATATGTGTATCCTAAATATATGTATCTTATTTCTTTCAGGAAGAAACTAAGCACTTTGAATTAAGGTTGCTAGATTAGCTAAACGTGATCTTTACGTTTTCTCGTGTCATCTCCATACATCTGTCAGTTGTCAATAAAGATTTTCAGAGACTCTGTATGACAATGTCTTGTAGGAAAACGTTACGTGGGGAACATTAGCCGACTGCCTCTATTTTTATTCCTTCAATTTCTCCCTTTGATTTGATTATACAAGCAACGTAAAACAGCAATAGCTCTTAGCCTTCTAATGTCCGCACAGTGACAGTAGTAAGAGACGCTTCAACAGATCATTGTTAGACACAAGTTCTTCAAGAATTAAAGACCCCAAAATTCTGTGCCTCTTAGCGTCCAGTGCTTCACGTTGGAAGATTAAATGTAGTGCGATATCATCCCCCATACCACATGATATGAACTCGGTAACTTCTTTCTCCATTAACATAGTGCCTAAGTGTTTCTTGAAGATCCCATGGCCAGTCATTAAACTTAACACGAGTTCATTTAGCCTTCCATTCAGACCCAGGACTGCATAACATCAACTACTGCACACATACACTATATGATCAAAAGTATTTGGACACCCAAAAAACACACGTTATTATATTAGATGCATTGTGCTGCCACCTACTGCCAGGTACTCCATACCAGCAACCTCAGTAGTCATTAGACATCGTGAAGGGCAGAATGGGGTGCTCGTGGAACTCATGGACTTCGAACGTGGTCAGGTGATTGGGTGTCACTTGTGTCATACGTCTCTACGTGAGATTTCCACACTCCTAAACACCCCTAGGTCCACTGTTTCCGTTATGGTAGTGAAGTGGAAACGTGAAGGGAGACGTACAGCGCAAAAGCGTACAGGGCGACCTCGTCTGTTGACTGACAGAGACCGTCGACAGTTGATGAGGGTGGAATGTGTAATAGGTAGACGTATATGCAGACCACCACACAGGAATCCCAAACTGTATCAGGATCCGCTGCAAGTACTAGGACAGTTAGACGGGAGGTGAGAAAATTTGGATTTCATGGTCGAGCGGCTGCTCATAAGTCACACATCACGCCGGTTTAATGCCAAACGACGCATCGCTTGGTGTAAGGAACGTAAACATTGGACGATTGAACAGTGGAGTGACGAATCACAGTACACAATGTGTCGATCCGATGGCAGAGTGTGGGTACTGCGACTGCCCGGTGAACATCATCTGTCATCGTGTGTAGTGGCAACATTGCAATACAGCAGCTGTAGTGTTATGGTGTGGTCGTGTTTTCCATGGAGGGGGCTTGCACCCCTTGTTGTTTTGCGTGGCACTATCACAGCAATGACTTTGATATATGTTTTAAGCACCTTCTTGGTTCACACTGTTGACGAGCAATTCGGGGTTGGCGATTGCATCTTTCAACACTATCGCGTACCTGTTCATAATGCACGGCCCTTGGTAGAGTGGTCACAAGACAATAACATCCCTGTAATGGACTGGCCTGAACAGAGTTGTGACCTGAATCCTATAGAACACCCTTGGGATGTTTTGGAACGCCGATTTCGTGCCAGGCCTCAGCGACCTCTCCTCAGTGCAGCACTCCATGAAGAACGGGCTGCCATTCCCCAAGAAACCTTCCAGCACCTGATTGGACGTATGCATGCGAGAGTGGAAGCTGTCATCAAGGCTAAGGTTGGGCCAAAACCGTACTGAATTCCTGCATTACCGATGGATAGCGCCACCAACTTGTAAGTCATTTTCAGCTAGGTGTCCGGATACTTTTGATCATATTTTGTACGTTGTGACCAATTTCCGTCAAAATCTTTCAGGTAAGTGACTGTCGACGAACGCCGAGCAGTTGGCAAAAAAAACGGTTTCTTGAGCTACGCTGGGAGTTAGCAGAAAATGAAACTCTTGCTCGTCTACAGCGAAAACAATTTCGAGAAATGTTTCTGGCAGTGGAAGTAAAGTCAAATACCACGGACTGACGTGGCTTCTACCAAGACAGCGACCACTGCTATTCGGTAATGAGCTACATCTGCAGTATTGGTCTCGTTGCTTTCCTGTCTGCCCTCGCACATGATATCCACTTCTCAGTGGAACACAGATTGCATCCGTAGTGAAATTCTCGTCCACTGATTCACATTTACATCTCATCAATACTCCACCAGCCATCTTACGTGTGGCGGAACGAACTTTCTCTCTTATCTGCTCGAGTCGCGAATGGTACTCGAGAAAAACTATTGCTGGTAAGTGTCAGTGTGAGCTCGAATATCCGTAATTTTACCGTCACGATATTTTCGTTAGACGTACTTCTGAGTAAATAACATATAGTATGCCTCTTCTAGGCACGTAGGCTTTCGGAAATTTAATAATAGACCACACCGTGATGCACTACGCCTCTCATGTGGCATCTGCTTCTGAAGTTAAATGAGCATCTTCGTGACGCGTTCACGCTTGCTCAACGGATCTGTGTCGAAACGTTGTGGCTTTTAGATGTTCTCTACATCTTTTATCAACCCTATCTTGTGCGGGTTCGAGACTGCCGAGTAATATTCCAGTAACGACAGAACGAAGGTTTTGCAACTGTACTTCCTGAGAATTCTTCCATCTAATTCAAAATCTTGCTTCTACCTTCCCTGCGTTTAATGTAACAAGTTCCAGTTTAACTCCCTCCGTACGTATTTCTCCAGATATTCAATTCATGTGACTCCTCTCAATGATTTTTTTTTTCAAATCCTGTAACCAGGCAACAATGGATCTTTTCGTCTCCTATTGCGCAAAACTTTACATTTGTTTACGTTGAGGGTGAACTGACAATTTGTACAAAAAGCGCCGAACCCTGCGGGTCATCCTGCACTTAACTATAATGTTCTCATTTAGCAACCATTCTATACAGGGTAGTCCACTGATCGTGACCAGGTCAAATGTCTCACTAAATAAGCGTCAAACGAAAAAATTACAAAGAATGAAACTTGTCTAGCTTTAAGAGGGAAAACAGGTGGCACTATGGTTGCCCCAGATGGCGCTGCCATTGGTACAACGGATATCAACTGCGTTTTTTTAAAAATACGAACGCCCATTTTTATTACATATTCGTGTAGTGCGTAAAGAAATATGAATGTGTTAGCGCGGCCACATTTTTCGATTTGTGATAGATGGCGCTGTAATAGTCACAAATATATGGCTCACAATTTAGACGAAAAGTTGGTAACAGATAAGTTTTTTAAATTAAAATACAGAACGTAGGTACGTTTGAACATTTTATTTCGGTTGTTCAAATGTGATACATGTACCTTTGTAAACATATCATTTCTGAGAACGCATTCTGTTACAGCGTGATTACCTGTAAATACCACATTAACCCAATAAATGCTCAAAATTATGCCAGTCAACCTCAATGCATTTGGCAATACGTGTAACGACATTCCTCTCAACAGCGAGTAGTTCGCCTTCGTAATGTTCGCACATGCATTGACAATCCGCTGACGTATGTTGTCAGGCGTTGTCGGTGGATCACGGTAGCAAATACCCTTCAACTTTCTCCACAGAAAGAAATCCGGGGACATCAGGTCCGTCGAACGTGCAGGCCATCAACCTGCCATGAAATATGCTGTTCAATACCGCTTCAACCGCACGCGAGCTATGGGCCGGACATCCATCATGTTTGAATACATCGTTATTCTGTCATGCAGTGAAACATCTTGTAGTAGCATCGGTAGAACATTACGTAGGAAATCAGCAAACATTGCACCATTTAGACTGCCATCGATAAAATGGGGGACAACTATCTTTCCTCCCATAGTGCCGCACCATACATTAACCCCCAAGGTCACTGATGTTCCACTTGTCACAGCCATCGTGGATTTTCCGGTGCCCAGTAGTGCATATAATGCTGGTTTACGTTACCGCTGTTGGTGAATGACGCTTCGTTGATAAATAGAACGCGTGCAAAATATCAGTCATCGTCCCGTAATTTCTCTTGTGCCCAGTGGCAGAACTGTACATAACGTTCAAAGTGATCGCCAAGCAACTCCTGGTGCTGAGAGATATCGTACGTGTCCAATCGACGTTGATGTAGCATTCTCAACACCGACGTTTGTGAGATTCCCAATTTCCGCGCAATTTGTCTGTTACTGATGTGCGGATTAGCCGGGCAGCAGCTAAAACACCCACTTGGGCATCATCATTTGTTGCAGGTCGTGGTTGACGTTTTACCCGTGGCTGAACAATTCCTGTTTCCTTAAATAACGTAACTATCCGGCGAACGGTCCGGACACTTGGATGATGTCGTCCAGGATACCGAGCAGCATACATAGCACACGCCCTCTGGGCATTTTGATCACAATAGCCATACATCAACACGATATGGACCTTTTCCGCAATTGGTAAACGGTCCATTTTAACACGGGTAATGTATCACGAAGCAAATACCGTCCGCACTGACGGAATGTAGCGTGATACCACGTACTTATAAAAATAAAGAATCGGGGTTCCTATTTTAAAAAACGCAGTTGATATTCGTTTTACCTATGGCAGCGCCATCTAGCGGGCCAACCATAGCGCCATCTGGTTTCCCTCTTCAAGCTAGAAGAGTTTCGTTCTTTGTAGTTTTTCGTTTGATGCTTATTTCGTGAGATATTTGGCCCGGTCATTACCAATGGACCACCATGTATACAACACACTACCCACGATTAACCTCATGGAGATTCTGAGAGTAATGGTCCAATAACACAGAATTGGCTACCCCAGAATTTACTCTTTTGGCTGAAAGTTTTTGCCTCGTTGAGAAGGACGTGTTACGATCTATTTACTAACAACGCGTCAGTCATTTCACGAATCTGCTCCGATATTCAATACGATCATATTTTTCACTAGACAACACTGTGGAGCTTCTTGAAACTCCTTTCGGAAGTCAAGCATCAACCTAGACGCCACTAACTACCGCCATCTGGGTCTCGTCGACGAGATGAGCGAGCTGGGTTTCGCGCTGTCGTTGCTTTTACATGGTCCATATCCGTTCCTTTAGAAATGTCATAATACGTAAGCACAAAACATTTTCTAAAATTATGCAAGAGCCTGACTTCAGTGATTTAGACATGTGGGAGTCTATTTTTCTTGACCAGCGGAATGAACTGCGCATTTTTCCAGTCATTAGGAATGGTTCGCTCATCGATTGATCTACGATACACTGCTGTTATAAGTGGAGGAAGCACTTCTGCATTCTCAATGGAAAATTGTATAGGCGTTACATCGCGTCCAGTCGCACTTCCTCTGTTGAGAGGGTTTAATAGATTTTCTATCTAATACATTCATATTTCAACATGTGTCATTTTGACGTTCTTGCGACGACTGAAAACAGGAACCACTCAACATTCCTTTACAGTGAAACAATTTTGGAACAAACTGTGTAGTTTTGACTTTCTGTCTGTTTTCCAACATTTACATGCCGAGAATCGCACAGAGTGTCTGTACAGATGGCTTCATTCCGTTTACTGGTTTAACATGAGATAAAAACACATAGTGATACAGTACTTAGTCGAAGTACACCCGCATACAAATATGTCTTAGTAATTTGAGGAATCTCGTTTTTTGCCTGAATGAAATTGGTGAATGGGGATTGGTGAGAATTATTTGAAGTAGCTACGTGACTTGGGAACGCTTTACCCAGCATCCCGCTAGACGATTGCGGGGTAGTGCGATGTGGCTTTAAAACGCTGTATGCACATCAGCAGATGGTCTTGTGAATTCCGGCGAATGTAAGAGCGAGTGAGACTTATGGGACAACGGGAGAGCTGTTCGCATGTGGAGTTGATGCCGCGGAGTTGACATAGTGTTACCTTGGACGGAAATTCGGCGGCAACATTTATGTGAGATGCTCGCTGGGTCGTTGCCATGTGAAATGGAATTCGAGTTTTACTTTGGGTTCAACCTGAGCAGTAAGAGGAAGGTGTTATGCTTGCCGTTTCGTCTAATTCACCGGCGAGGTTACGTGTGTGTTCACCAGAATGGGCTGCCTGCGTTAGTTAAAGGACAACAGGAGCAACGTGTGCGTCACAGCCCGCAAATTTTTGTCGTGGCAAGGGAAGGAAAGCGGAAACGAATAACCGACGAGTGTTATACTTCGATACACAAAATTTGTCAGCTTCGGTATTGATGTACGCCACCGATTAAGCTTATTTAAGAGTTTCATGGTGTCTGAGAGGATTCTCTTCATGTCCATATTGTGCATTATAAACTCTATGACCAGACGGTTCCATGATTTTTCATTCTCGGTTCGGCTGGGTGCCGTTAAGTTTTGTGTACTAACATTGATGGTTATTAGTCTAATCTTTTTGAAATAATTGACACATATGCCTAAGCCCCTGGCCTTGCTAAAATAATTTACGTATAGGCCTATGAGAAAACCCTTTGCACTGCTAAGTGTTTTTCCTGTGAGGTGTAAATATATTTTCGTTAAGCCGTGTTTGTTCCGATGGACATGACCGAGAGAACAGACATCACTTGTGATACAGTGACCGTGAATAAACTTTATTACGAGAAGTCATGACTTCAGCCGCTCTTTTCCCTTTCTTCTTAAGTCGTCTCCTGACATGTTTGACATGGCCCGCCACAAATTCTTCTTCTGTGCTAACCTTTTCATTTCGGAGTAGCATTTACAACATATGTAGCTGGATATATTCCAGTCTCTTCCTTCTCCCGGAGTTTTTACTTTCTGCAGCTCCCTATAGTACCGTCGAAACTATTCCTTGCTGGCTTGACAGGCGTCCTATCATACTGTCACTTTTTCATGTAAATGTTTTCCAAATATTCTTTCCCTCACCGATTCTGCAAAGAAACTCCACATTTCTTACCTTATCAGTCCACCTAATTCTCAATACTCGACGGTAGCACCGCATCACAACTGCTTCGAGTCTCTTCTTCTGTTTTCCCCCCAGTACGTTTTTCATACAATACAATGTCGTGCTCCAAACGTACAACCTCGCAAATTTGTTCCTCAAATGAAGGGCTATGTTTGATAGTAGAATTCTCTTTGTTAGAAATGTCCATTTTGCCAGTGCTAGTCTGCTTTCGATGTCCTCCTTCCTCCGTCAGTGATGGGTTATTTTGCTGCCTAGATAGCCGGATTTCTTGAGTTCATGATCCCAAGTTCGTGATCGCCACTTATGATGTTAAATTTCTCACTGTACTATTTTCTGCTACTTATAATTACTTTCGTCTTTCTCCGATTGATTCTCAATCCATATTCCGTAAGCATTATGCTGTTCATTTTATTCAAAATAATCTGCAGTTGTTCTTCAATTTTACTGAGGATAACAATGTCGCCAGCGAATCTTATCATTGGTGTCAGTTCATCTAGAATTTTAATTCCTCACCCTCTTCAATAAGAATACTTCGTACTTGGCCTCCTACTCTTATTGTTCCCTCCTGGTTCTTCTACGTATTATACGTATATTACCCTTCTTTACCTACAGCTTACCCCTGCTTTCCTCAGAAGTTCAAACATCTTGTAATACCTTACACTGTCATATGTTTTTCACAGGTCGACAAAATAATATGGATATGTCCTGACTTTTCTTCAGTCTAGAGCCCATCATCAGCAGCAACGTCATAATTGCCTCTCTGGTGCCTTCTCCTTTCCTAAAACTAAACTGATCGTATGACACACCCTCAATTTTCTTTTCCATTTTGTATACTATTGTTGCCAACGACTTCGACAAATGATCTGTTAAACTGATTGTGCGACAGTTCTTACACTTGAGGGTAATTGTTACCTTCGGAATTGCGTGGATGATATTTTTCCGAAACTTTGACGATATAGCGCGTCTCATACATACTACACTGCAACATTAGGAGTCGTTTTATTTCCACTTCCCCCAATGATTTTAGAAATTCCGATGGAATTTTATCTATTCCTTCTACATCTTTCAGTCTTACGTTCTCCAGAACTCTTAAATTCCAACTAATTTCGAATTCTCTATCTGTTCCCAATAGACTTCTATTTCTTTTTTTATCACGTCATCTTTCAAGCCGCCCTCTCATAGAGGTATTCAATGTTTCCACCTACCCGCACTTTCCTCTGCCTTTAACAGTGGAATTCCCTTTGCACTCTTATTGTTACAGCCCTTGCTTTTAATTTCACCGAAGGTTCCTTTCACTTTCCTATATGCTGAGCCAATCCTTCCGACAGTCATTTCTTTTTCAATTTCTTCACATTTTTCGTGTAGCTATTTCACCCTAGCTGTCCTGCACTTATATCTCTGTATTCCTGAACTCCCCTGAACAGTTTTGTACTTCCTTCTATCGTCGATCAGCTGAAGTATAACTACTGCCACCTGCGGTTTCATCACCGAGCGAGATGGCCCAGTGGCCCCGAACAAATAGAACGAACAATCACGAACAAAATGAGATTAAAAAAATATGGTTAGCACACTCAACTGGCTTTCAGGAGAACGACGGTTGAAACCCGCGTCCGGCCATCTTGATTTAGGTTTTCCGTGCCTAAATCGCTTCAGGTAAATGGCGGGATGGTTCCTGTGGAAGGGCACGGCCGACTTCCTTCCCCATCCTTTCCTAATCCAATGGGACCGATGACCTTGCTGGTGGCCCCCTCGCCCGAATCAACCAACCAATCAACCGTGGTTGCATCACAGTTACCTTCCTTGGTCTATTATTTCTTCCCAGCTTCCCAGGTTGAGCTCTTTAGAGTTATTCATTCCCCTTGAACTGAGCTGCCCATTAAGCTGTTCGTTATCACACTATCTACAGCTTCAGAGAACTTCAAGCGTCTCTCTTCATTATTTAGTACTTCCGTATACCACTCCTTTGCATATTGTTTCTTTCTGACTATTCTCTTAAGTTTCAGCCTATTCTTCATCATTACTAAATTGTGATCGGAGTCTGTATCTGCTATCGGGTGCGCATTCCAATCCAATACTTGAGTTCGCAATCTGCCTGACCATGACGTAATCTAACTCAAATCTTCCTCTCTAAACCGGACTTTTGCAAATATATCTCCTCCGCTTGAGATTCTTCAATAGAGTATCCGCAATTACTATCTGAGATTTATTGCAGAACTAAATTAGTTTTTCTCCTGTCTCATTCCTACTAGCAAACCCATACTCTCCCTTCAGACTTTTCTCTTCTCCTTCCGTTGAAACAGCTTCCCAATTTCCAATGATGATGACGTTTTCATCTACCTTTACTTACTAAATTACCCGTTCAATATTCACGTATACTTTCTCTTTCTCCTCATCTTCTGCTTGCGACGTCGGCATGTATACCCGAAGTACTGTTCTCGGTGTTCATTTGCTGTCGATTCTGGTGAGAACAGCTGTTCACAGTAACTCACTTTCTGACCTACCATTCTATTCATAATCTTCTTTGCTACTGTTGATGTTACCCTTTACTCATATGACAAGAAACTCTTCTCTTCTTTCCATTTCACTTCACTCACACATACTGTATCTATATAGAGTCTTTGCATTTCCCTTTTCAGATTTTCCAACTTCCCGAGCACGTTGAAACTTCTGACACCCCACTCCTGCAGCCGTAGAAAATTATCCTTTCGTTGGTTATTCAATCTTTGTCATGGTCACCTCCCTTCTGTTAGGACCCTCCCAGAGACTCTTACGGAATCTTTCACCGATGGAGAGTTCATTATGACACTTTTTCAGTTATAGGCCAAATGTCTTGCGGATACGCATAATGTGTCTTTAATTCAGTGGTTTCCATCCTCATACCGTCGATCATTGCTTATTCTTCCACCAAAAATGGTTCAAATGACCCTAAGCACTATGGGACTTAAGATCTGAGGTTATCAGTCCCCTGGACCTAGAACTACTTAAACCTAACCAACCTAAGGCCATCACACACATGCCCGAGGCAGGATTCGAACCTGCGACCGTAGCAGTAGCGCGGTTCCGGATTGAAGCGCCTAGAACCGCTCGACCACAGCGGCCAGCGATTCTTCTACCCTTTTGGGGCAGTTTCCCAACAGAAGTTTGAGACTATGTCCTGAATCTCTGTCCTCTCCTCATCCTTTTTGACAAGGCCGTTGGCTTAATGAGGGTGACCGCTTATGCCGGAAGTCTTTGACTGGGTACAGATATTGAAACGTATCTATAGTAGAGACTCGAAACTTTTCACGGACAGGGACTCGGGACGGATGCTCTGCATCTCTAGAGTGATTGCCTTAATTGTGTAGCCCGCATCTCGTGGTCGTGCGGTAGCGTTCTCGCTTCCCACGCCCGGGTTCGATTCCCGACGGGGTCAGGGATTTTCTCTGCCTCGTGATGGCTGGGTGTTGTGTGCTGTCCTTAGGTTAATTAGGTTTAAGTAGTTCTAAATTCTAGGGGACTTATGACCACAGCAGTTGAGTCCCATAGTGCTCAGAGCCATTTGAACCTTAATTGTGTGGGCCATCCTAACACGCTTCTTGTCAGTCCCCCATTCTCAACCTGTCATGAGCAAGTAGCGCCCCTTTTCATTGGCGTCACTGCTCGTAGCATTTGCCAAGTCCTGCAGGGTTCGTAAGATATAGTGGATTCACAATAAAAGTACCTACAGCCTCCCTCATTGATATATCAATGTATATTTCGTATGTGTTCCCTCGGAACGAATCATAGAGGGGAGTGGTGCGACATCCTCTATGGACATTTAACACAGCTCTTCAGTTTTGGGGTGCGCCAGTTATGTTGGGTTGAGATTTAAATTGTGTGCTGTCTAAATGCGATCTAGGTGGTGGTGGTGGTGGTGTCAAGTTCCTCCTGCTGAGATCATCGGTCCCTAGGCTTACACACTACTTAATCTGAAATACACTAACTTACGCTAAGGACAACACACACACCCATGCCCGATGGAGGACTCGAACGATCCTACGAGGTGGGAGCCGGGCGAATCGTGGCAAGGCGCCTAAGACGGCGCGGGTAGCTCGCATGTCCAAAGGTGATCAAATACTAGGTTTCAGTTATCCGAAGCAGCCTCATATATTGGTAACGGAGAAGTCATTGGAAGATGTTGGCCGCAACTCAAACCCAACATTGTCGCCTACAAGCATATCAGAACGACTTCAGCCGGACCCCTTGACGGATTCTATGCACAGAGAGCATACGTTTCAAACACCGTTGATTCTGAGATGTAACCTGTCAGTTTTTCAGATCATCGCTTCCCACATGCCTCAGGAAGTGCATAGAAGGCCAGAGCACTGGCACATCAATGGCAGTCTTTTTACCACACGCAGATTCGCAAAGTAGAGTCGAGCGACTTTACCGATTGACCTTGGCTGCGCGACAAAAATTTCACTCAGGCGTCCTTTAGTGGACCAGACACCCTAAGCCGAAACTGAAAAACCGTTTAAGAACCTACTCCGTTAATCAAGCCAGATGGGATAACACGATTGGGTATTGTTTTCCGGAACTGTAATAAGACAATTCTAAACGCGTACGTTCTACGCAAAATATAGCCACAGTCAAACGGATTAAAGCGAAAGCTGTGTTTTGGAGCATTCTGTTTATTTCTATATAGTGCATGGTGCACTATATGCCCAGACGGGTCAATGCCCAGACCGTTCCCCGATTTAGCATTTTGGGATCGGCTGAGTGCCTGAAGATGCCTAAATAATGTGAAACGCGTAGTTGATAGATAAAAATAAAAAATAAAAACTAAAATTGCAACCAAGGCTGTTTTCAACTAATACCATTAATTTGCGTGTGCTAAAGTTGATGCTTATTGATCTCGTATGTGTAAAATAATGTACACTTTTCCTTTAAACTGTTTTAAACGTACACACTTTTTGACGAGTAGTATGTGTTCTGTCGGATATGCCAGAAGATACAGCAGCCGTAAAGTAACTGTATTGCTAGAAATCAGGACTTCGGACACTTACAGGCACCGAAATAAATCAATAGAGCAGGTTGAAAAGTTATGTCGAATTGGAACTAGAACCCAGATGCTCCGCTTCTCAGGAATGCTTGCCTCAACCACCTATCATTTCTATCTGAATGTGCCTTTTCGTTACGTTTGGTCTGGTTGGACGTCATTTGACACCTGTTCAAGCTCATCGTTGATTCCTTTACTTTTTTTTTTAATTACAGAAGGTAGCCAGCCCTCCGACTGAACACTCTGAGCTACCGTGCCAGATTGCTTGGGCCATCCGGACACGTTTCGTGTCCAATCCAAATCCTTACCTGTCACCCACAGGTAGCGCCCCCTTCCATTAACCCCACTGCTCGTAGCATTCGCTAAGTACCGTAGGGTTCGTACGAAACTGAAATTGAGAAACTGTTTAAAAACCTATAAGAAGACTAGAGAGTATTGTTTGCCAGCACTGATTCAAGAATATTCTAAACCCGTATGTTCTACGTCAAATCTATCCACAATCAAACAAATTAAAGCAAGGATCATGCGTATAGTACATCACACCTCCGCTGATTTCAGAGTTCGTGCCTTGGACTATGATAACCGCATGTGTACCCAGCCACTCTTCGATTCCGCTAGTGTTCTAAGTGTCACGTCCAGTCCTCTCTCTCACGATCACGATTATAGCAGCCAATATCGGAACACAATCCACCAGGAAGGCCGGTACAAAAATTTTCATGGCATGGCACTACAGTGCTTTATATTCTACAGAAATTACAGACCTGGTATATATAGAGCCATAGCCATGAGGCTCTCATCAGTTCAAAAAGACTATCAACTAACATAACAGAACCCTAACAACAAGATTTACAAGAGAGGAACTGCACTCAACTTTAGAAACGGCACAACGGGGAAAATCTTCAGGTGTGAACAGGCTACCGGTAGAGATTTTGGGATTGAGTACTGTATTTTTCTGACTGAAATCCGGTGGTATGGTCGCACCCTGAAGCAATTAGTTAATAAGATGTGTAAAGAAGTCGCCGAAGAGACGCCAGCAATGCACATAAATCTCTACCGGTACTCGGTTCACACCCGGAGCTTTGCGCCGTGGAGCCGTTTTAAAAGTTGAGTACAGTTTCGCTCTTGCAAATCTTGTTGTTAGGGTTCTGTTATGTTTGTTGGTAACCTTTATGAACTGATGAGATACTCATAGCTATTGCTGTATGTATACGAGGTCTGTAATTTCTGTAGTGCTATGCAATGAAAATTTTGGTACCATCCCACCTGCTAGATTGTGTTCCGATTTTATCTGCTATCATCGTGATTGTGCGAGAGAGTGCTGGACGTGACACTTAGAACACGTGGGGAACCGAAGAGTGGCTGGATACACATGCGGTTGTCGTAGTCCCGGGCACGAACTCTGAAATCGGCGGAGGACTGATGAACTATACTCATGATCTTTGCTTTAATCCGTTTGACTACGGATATGTTTGACTCAGAGCGCACTGCTTTAGAATATCCCTGTATCAATGCCGGTGAACAATACTCTCTAGACGTCTTGTAGGTTTTTAAATAGTTTTCAGTTTGAGCTTAGCATATCGTACGAAACCCTACGGTACTTAATCACTGCTACGAGCAGTGGCGTTAATGGAAGGGGGCGCTACTTGTGGGTGGGAGGTTGAGAATACGGGTTGGAAGTGAAGCGTATCTGAACGGCCCAGGCGAGCTGTCACGGTAGCTCGGCGTGTTCAGTCAGAGGGCTCGCTACCTTCTGTAATAAAAAAATGAGTAAAGTAATCAACGAAACTTCTACCTGTGTCAAGTGACGTCCAACCAGACCAAATGCAACAAAAAGTCACATTCAAATAGAAAAGAAACGTGGTTAAGGAAAGCAGTCTAGAGAAGCGAGCATCTGGGTTCGAGTACCACTTGGACACAAATTTCCAACTGTAAGCCTGTAAGCTGCTGAAGTCCTGATTTCTTTTAATATAGTTTCTTTACGACCGCTGTACCATCAGACATGCATTTACTTTTAGAACAATTTAAAGGAGACACACTAAGAAAGGCAAGGGGGCTGCTCAGAAGTGTACATTACTTTACAAACACAAGTCAATAAGCATCAAATTTAGTACACGAATCATAACGGCACTCAGCCGAACCCAAGATGCTAAATCTGGGAACCATCTGAGCATAAAGTGCACCAAGCACGATATAGATATGAACAGAATGCTTCCAAACACAGCGAGACTCCTACACAACTATAGTAGGTAGCCTACATTAATTCCGAAGCTGACCAACGTTTGTGTATTTCAGCCCACAGTGACGCTCACCATTTATCCGTTTCCGCCATTCTTACCGTGTCTCAGTAAAATTCAAAGGCAAGATAGTGACATTCGGCCAAAATTAATATATGACACGAGCTATACTCGTTGCGCATGTTGCCCTTTTAACTAAAACAGGCAGCCATTCAAACGGGGACACACTCGTGATCTCGATTGTGATTAGCTGGGCAAAAACATAACACTTCCGTGTCACGGTAACACGTAGTCGCCACTGACTGTTAGTTGTGGCACTCAGCTCCCAGCCAGTGGTACAGTGCGTTACGGTTACCGTCCTTATGGCATCACTATCCAAAAATGACTGCCCCCACAGCACTGCGTTTGCTCAGGTTTATGACAGCGGCCGGCCGGTGTGGACGTGCGCTTCTAGGCGCTTCAGTCTGGAACCGCGTGACCGCTACCGTCGCAGGTTCGAATCCTGCCTCGGGCATGGATGTGTGTGATGTCCTTAAGTTAGTTAGGTTTAAGTAGTTCTAAATTCTAGGGGACTGATGACCACAGATGTTAAGTTCCATTGTGCTCAGAGCCATTTGAACCATATGACGAGGCAACACGCATTCCCACCTATTTACCGAAGTTGCACTCGGCTGTTGTCTTCGCTCGCCGATTTGCTCGGCGCTCATATTCCACGGGCCATTTGGAATGAATAGTTATACTGCGAGGAATTCTCGTGAAAGAAAATGAAGGGATGGTTTTCCGCTACAATTTCAATTTCCCTGTCCTGATGTAGTAGAAGACGGGCTGATTACCGTCGACATTTGTTGGAAAATAATCAGTAGCAGACGCGTAGAAAAATACGATAATTATAAATAAGCAAACCGGAGTAATTGGGAAACGAACGTGGAAGGAATTCGGGAACACAAAGTAGTTACGTAGCTAGATTCTATTAAAGAGGAAACGACGTCGACGTGACAAGCAAATGTATTAATATGAAACAAGTACAACATAAACTTTGCTATGCATAGAGTAAATATCACTTAGAGCAAACTATGTGCTAAGGATTTAAAAAAAAAAACTGATTATGTGAACAGCAGCAGTTATTGATAGCATCCTTTAAATTTTCTGAGATTAGTAAGCAATATGTAAACGAAAATCATATTGACAACAGTGTCCAAATTATATGGAATACGATATTTATAACCACATTTCCGGATAAAATTGCTTCGCCCTTCTATACAGTAATAACATAGGCCTACTTTGGTAGTAAGAAAACATTTTGAGTTTTAAATCCGTCGTTTTTTGGGTGCTGTAGTATAGAAAAAACGAAAAAAATATAGTGGCACTCAAATATTGTGAATTTGCTCTAAAACACGCAAATGTATAGC
Source organism: Schistocerca cancellata (assembly GCF_023864275.1). Taxonomy (NCBI): domain Eukaryota; kingdom Metazoa; phylum Arthropoda; class Insecta; order Orthoptera; family Acrididae; genus Schistocerca; species Schistocerca cancellata. The sequence goes on from NC_064627.1 coordinate 628,189,556, forward strand.
AAAATAAGGTATTCCTTAGCATCCATTAATCTCATAAAAATGAATCTGTGACAAGATAAACTGATGCTGAGAGTATTACACCACAATAGTTAGTAAACAATTTCAAAATGTTCACAATAATTTTCTAGAATATCCACTATCAATTGGACTCCACATTCCTACTATTTTGTTCGGCTTAAAGTTCATCTACATTACTTTATGTGCAATGATTGTTTGCTAGTAGGTGTTTATATCTTGTATCCAACTTTCTTCTGTACAACTCTAAACTCATACAGGTAATCCAGACTTGTGTTCGTTCAAGAGTTCTTCGTATGCAAATATTGATACTAGCACAACCAACTGATCGACTAGGAAAATATCGATTGAAGCGATGCCTCACATGTATCTGTGTTTTGAGTCCAAAGTAACGACCAGTGATTCATAATCTAAAACAGTTTTAAATAATTAAAAAAAACATGAAATGAAATAAACAAGACATAATCTATCAAACAAAAGCTAATATACTTGAAATGTGTTCTGCTTTATAAACAGTTCAGAATCACATAGGCGTTTATGTAAGGTTTTGCTGCAAATAGGCACTTCTGTCTCCACCCGGAATTACAAATTCGCTGTTGGACATTAAGATTTAGCCTCTCTTGGTGTCTCTAAATTGCTTAATGTTTAGATGTTTTCTTTGAAAAGAACACGTTGAGTTACTTCCTGATTTTCCCGGATCGCGGATTGTGCTTTGTCTAATAAGGCTAAAGCAGTATAGTATTGACGTAACAAATTACAAGGAAGCATGAAAAAAGATTGTGCCTAGCGGCCCATCGATAAAGAGGCAGTTATAAACAAATTGTAGCTCTTAATTCGCAATCCTAGATTCAGAAATAAATACGTTTTCAGAAAATTTATCTCTGTGGTCAGATCGTTACACGTTAATAGTAGCGTTTGACCGTTGGAAAAGATGGGAGATTCTGAAGAGCTCGTCAAAACCACCTACCAGATGAGGAGTACCAGGATGGATTATCAAAGGAAGAAGAAGGATTGATGGATTTGAGTCCACTTATAAAATGCTTCAAATATCCCCAAAAAATTGAAAGCAGGAATGTAGCTCGTCGTTACAAAATAAATGTAGAAATTTTAAAATACAAAGGAACCTTAGTAGGAAAGACGCTTCTGCAGCTTATCACCCAAAGGTGATGAATAGGTAAAACTATGTCATACGTGGAAACAGCACAGTTAATATCTATGTTCAAAATAAGTAACAACAAAAATAATAAATGCACTGACAAAAAAAGTGACTCACCCAGAGGATATAATCAGATGTCTGTGTAACTTTGTACAAGTACACATCATTGGCGGGTATGTAAACGATTAGTTACAATTCTCTGTGATACGCAGAATGGCCAGCAGTGCGCATTAGTTCTGTTCGTGTTGTGTTGTCTTCAGGCTTACTAGGGTACATAAGTAGCGTGAACAGGGACGAATGTTACGTTATTATTGACAACAACACTTCGATGCCGCGTACCCGTATGAGCCAGCGTTATAATGTGACAAACAGTATGTCTTACTCATAAATTATTAAAACAAAAACAAAACAAAAAAAACGGGAAATTCTGTTGAGCGGTATGTGGCGATATGTGGTTAGATACTCTACGCAGTATGCTTCGTATATTTACTAAAAAGCACTAAAATCAGTTCCAGACAAGCTACAGAACATGATGACAACATTGAAACTGCAATAAAGAGACCAGTTGAATAAAACTATGACAAAATTTATACAAAAATTACTACGAAAGTTATTCGTTTCTGTTTGTTTAATAAGAAATTTGGAAACTGACATATGAATGGTAACTACTTGAACAAAGTAATGCGGAATGGGCCAGGGAGAATAAAGTCGCAAATTTGACTAGCGATTGCCATTCCTCTTTTGCGGTATACAAAATGTAAGTTGAAGTTGATCACATGGCACTATTTCACTTTAATGAAATTATATTCAAATTAACCAGTTCGAAAAAACGTAATGTACATATTTGAGATGTTTTCTTTCCAACAGGTCACCTAACTCCTAATTACATTCAGCTGAAGGGGCTTGTATTCCATTTCCGAAGTTTTCTTCTTCAACTTCCAAGTAGATCAGCTATGACTATAATCCGCAATCCTAGCTTAAAATTATACTAGCAGCCACTTACCTCTCTTGCGTCCCACTTTTGTTACTCCCACTGTAGATGTTGTAGATTACCAATTTTCTAATGACATCTTACTCCCGTATTAATTCCGTTTCATTGGATGTGGGAGTGAAGTGTTGTATCTTCTACTGGGTCTTTCTCATCTACTTAGTTTGAAATCAAGTGATACACCATACATACCTCATTTATGTTACAGAGCTTTCTTTCAAATATGCTATACAAGGAAACTGGGGATTAGTATGGTGAGTGCGGTAGGAGTAAAACCTTAATCGATTTCTCTCTGCAAAACTGCTACACACTCAACGCTGTGCGATCACGAGCGTTGTCATGGTTAGTGATCTCCACAATTCGAGCTGTTTTGTCAACAGTGTCTCTTCTTTCCGTTCATCAAACTGTTTACTGCTGGTCGTACGAAGTATCTTGCTGTCAGATTTTTGGCTATTTGCATAAAACTAACTTTTCTTTTAGTTTCTCACTCATTTTTCTTCCTTCGATTGAGTGGAGTGCTCAAGGATCTCTCCCCTTTTCTGCAGAGGGAGAGGGACTGTTTCCGTTCCTATTTTCTCTGCCACGCAACACAACCTGATGTTAGTTTGTTGATCTGTTATTACAGCAACTGCAAAATCACCGAACACGTGCCACAGTTCACGTGTTCAAGCCGACAGCAAGGGATGGAATATTTTAGGGAGTTTGTTTAAAAATTTATTTCAGAGGCCCCAATCAAATCTTCGTAAGTTTTCTTCCACAGTAACTTCGACTGCACCCACGTGACACAAGCTGCCTGCCTTTGAGAACCGAGGCAGTTACATTAAAGCTGCTGACACGAGATGCCTTCAGCCCTCTGCTGAAGTTGCTAGCGAATTCACGCCATCGCTCCCGCCAATAGCGTGTATGGGAGGCAGATCACGTGTGTAGACTCTGGAGGATTCAGCGGAGCAGAACACGGTTGCTTCTCTCTCTTGTGATCGAGACCTCGACTAGAACGGAAGTCGCTCTTGGGAGGCAGAGCCTCTAGCTCTGCGCCCCATGACCGACCACGAACAGAAATTAATATAAACTGCCTGCCCTCTCATTTCTTACTTTATTTACTTTCTTCGACCTCCTAGACTGGGCTAAACTTGGAAAATTCATGTGTCCCGTACACTGTAATCTTTTCTCTTTATTTGACCTAATTTTATGTTTTATCATTGAACATCATTCCTGGACGTCTACCTGATAAGTTCTGACCGCTCGACTTCCCGTACATTGTCGTCACAAGCGGGATGCAACAACCTCCTTCTCCTCCCACATTTGTACGTACGGTAACAAGTACTCCGATCTAACTGAAGCTTTCGCATGGATGACAATTGGTCTACTAACTCTAAAGGGACAATATGTCACTATCTTCCGTTCATTATTAGGGAAGAGATCGTAGCTAAGTTTCGTACTCCTCCTTCTAAGTCATATGGGCTTTGTAATAGCTTCTGAAAATAATAAATGTAAACTTTGGAAACAATGGATAGCCCAGAAAATTAGTAAAAGCCACAAAATTTTATCCAGGGTACCAAACATTATAAAAAATTCAGGTTAAAAAATTAATAAATATTGCCAGATAAGGATGTATGTTACCGCTGCACAAAGTTATCTGCAGTATTTGATGATTATACATAAAATTTAAAGTAGTCATTAGTCGGATGTTCGTATGAACACCACAGAGGTTTATCAGGAAGGAGCTACTGGAGATGGCGTGGGATTGCCTTTCCCTAAACTTCGAACTGACTTACCCATTCACACTTCGAGGACTTCGAACCACAGTGCAGCTTGCCATTTCTCTCATTAATAAATTTTGCCAGAGGCGGAATAAGTGGTTAGTGACGAATGAAATATTAAGAGTTACTGGTGATGGAACCCAAGTCACTTCGATCCATGGCTTGGTACTATATCAGTGAGCCAAACTGAAGTAAAAGAAAAAAGAACTGTATTTCACATATTTTCCTCACACGCATGAATTAATACAGCACAACATACAATCTGATTTAAAATTTGAATTTCATTTTCTCAATCGTTTACGTAATCCTTACAAGTATGTGGTCTGCAAGATAAATTCTGAAGTTGGGGCTTTCTAACAGAAATACCCAATGCAAATAATCATTACAAGGGTAACATAATTTTATCATCCTTCACATATTTTAGGTGTCACAGTAACCTAGTTGGTATAAAGAGCTAGATTTAATACAGGTTTGATATTGAAATACCGTATATAGCGTTCCATCCATAGCACATCGGCACAGGTTTAAAAAGAGTAGAGAAAGTAATACAGTATTATAAAACAGTATTATGATTTTTCAGCTCCTTTTCACGAAAAGACTGGGACCAACGGGTGAAACTACAGGCAGTAATATATAATGTGTGCAAACGAAGTTTCTGAAACAAACTTTACAAAAGAAAAGCTGCTACTGGCACGTGGAAGAGATGAAGTATTACCTAAGAATAAACCTCGAAAAACTCCGTCCGAACAGGCTTTGAAAGGCCCAACGGTACCGACCGGCCGCCGTGACATCCTCAGACCATAGGCGTCACTGGATGCAGCTAAGGTCAGCACATAGCTCTCCCGGCCGTATGTCAGTTTACGAGAGCGGAGCCGCTACTTCTCAATTACGTAGTTCCTAAGTTTGCCTCACAAGGCCCCACCAGCCGACAGGGTTCGGAAGACCGGATGGTCACATTACCTTAGAAGGATGTATATAATGTTAAGATAACACAAGAATAAAGAGCACGTTATAACAGAGCAGAACAAAATTAAGTTTAAGATACTTTATTTTAATTTTATCTGCAAGAAATTGCGATGATACAATTTCAGTTTGGTGCGAACTTAGATCAGTCCTTCGACCATAAATATAATAGACTGGCCCTGACGTCATTTTCGTGGCTCCAACATCTCTGGGCTAAAGTGACGTGAATGTTGGCAAAACATGGTTGTTTCGTGTTGTGCTTATGGCTGTACTCAGCGTTTTGTCGGGGAAAATGGCATTACATTTCACGTGTGTTTCTATGACAGTGCAGATGCGTTTATTGAAATCTGCTGAAGTGACTTTTATATGTTTTTTGCACTTGAAATAGAGTATCACGTAAATTAAAGTGTTGAAAGCGATGCCTGTAAAGTCAGACTCATATTAAATTTATAAAACTATCTGTGATAATTCGGTTACAGAAGTAAATATAACTGTTTCTCGTTCCTACTCATAGGTTCCCTAAGGATGAAAACGGAAGGCAGCTTTGGATACAGGCCCTGAATGGGAAAAACTTTAAGCCATCGTCACATACGCGCCTTTTTGTATATACAAGTGAGATTATAATAAAGTAAGAGCACCTACAGTCGACACTTGAAGAGAATTTTTTTCTACCTTCTAATACTATTAAATAAATGTAGGCTCCAAAATTATTTTCTGAAACTTCAATGTCTCACCTTTCATTTAAAATATCTTTTTTTTTAAACTGATAGTTTAAACTTTCGTAAAAATAGTAGGAACTGAACCTTTGAAGTGCACCTAAAATTGATACTCTAAAATGGACCTGCTCCTAAAGTCGACAATTTTGGCACCTATAGTTGACATAATTCCCATATCCCATTTTCTTTTATAAAGTGACTAGAGCTCAAAACGTGGCTAATCCAATATTTAAAGTTTTGACACGAGCCCACTCTTAGTGTTTAAAAGAATTTTTACGACATGTTACTTTAATTGATAGTTTATAGTAATTTCGTCCCGCTGCCCACGAGAGGGGCGTTCGATGTATTTGTTAGATTTTATAAATGATACTGTAAGCAAATCCAGGTCAAATGTAGTTCTGCCATAATTTTTCGCAAATAAAAAAGGAAGCGTTTGACAGTCAGTTGAGAAATGTGGGTAAAATACGATACAAACATAGGATGGCAGACCGCTGATTTGAAATCCCGCCACGTTTTGCCAACAGTCACGTGGTTTATGTTGGAGCCACACCAGCCCTATAGCTTCTGCACAGCAAGGCCAGTCTACTAGTATCTATGGTCGAAGGATCAGTCCTTAAGTACACTCTGCGCTTATAATCAACGGAGTTATAGGTAACTGCTGCGTTGAAAAAACGTACAGGACGTGCGAAACTGACATTTGATCGAGGTCAGAATGTTGGCTAACGGTGTGTATGTACATTTCGTCTCCGGGGTCGTAAAGGGACTGGTCTTTCGCCGTACCTAATGTCAAAGGTGTACCGTACGTCCCTTGATTAACGGAGAACTGTAGCTGCCACAGTCAGCTCCCGTGGGCGACGACCTGTAGATGACTGGGGTCACCGCCAACTATCGTGGATGATTGACAACAGACAAACAGGCCAGATATTCATCACGAGGAATTGCTGTTCCTGTATTTGGCATGTTCTCAGTTAAATTTATGGGTATAAGCTCAGCCTGTTATGCAAAACATTGTTTTTCATGTGACCTAAACATATTTCAGAACCTCCGTGCCATCATAAATGGATTTTCCTTATTAAAACCTGTGAAATGGGAACATATTTTGAGTGATAACTAATCTACGAAAATTATTTTGTTTTGTCATTAAATTAACTTTACATTATACGCGTCTGCAGAACTCTTTGTTTATTATCAATCACTGGCAGCATGTCATCTGCAACCAAACGATTTCGTTGTAATTTTGTTACATAGCTAACACATCCGTTTATGTTGAAACGTAAGTTTGCTGTGCCAAGATCTTTCACATATGTTTGTTGTTACTGAGGTATCGCATTTGAAGATTCGTTTTGTTTTGCATTCCAGTGAGTTATTGAGAGGCACACTAAAACACCACAATTTAGTTTTAACCAAAATATTTCACTTCGCCAAAACACACAGTAAAAAGTTGTTTCTATGTGTTCTATCCCAGTCGGCGTTTACTTGTTGTCAAGTGAGTTTGATACCGAATTTAAATTTTGTTTATTATTTCTTTGTCTCTTTCCCCGTGTGTGTGTGTGTGTGTGTGTGTGTGTGTGTGTGTGTGTTGTGTGTGGCTTTTAGGAGTCTATGTTGTCTTCCCTGTAAAGTTCCTTTAATATGTGAAATAACGTGCTTCTGCGTAGTGTAGTGTATTCATTTATAACCTGTTTGCCTTCTGTAAATGGAAGTACTCACCTACTGTTAGTTGGTGGTATAGCCTGCTCTTGGGTCTGAGTATTTTTAGATTTGTTTCTATTGTAGTTGTGTGATGGCTGTGGCTTTTAAATGCTCAGGGCGAATATGCGGTAGGCGCTATTACTTTTTAAAGCTCTGAGTCGTTCTGAATATCTTGTTTTGAAGTTCGTGCAAGTTTATCCTATATGCATTGCCTGAAATGAGTTGCTTGTGAGTCGCCTGAAATATGTTGACTTGAGTTCATATATGCTTTATCTGTTGAATTTATCTTAAGTTGTTACATACATTGATGAAATAGGAACCATACTCACGACCATAACAGCACAAAATTACTTTGTATTCCACTAAGAATTTTATCCCCGCCGTGATGGTCTGCCAGTGGCATCCCCGATTAGTGGTCTCCTAACTAACACACTCATGAACAATGTAGAGAACAAAATCTTCAAACGGTTGGTAAAACCAAAAAATACGAAGTTCTATACTGGTACCGTTATGTCGATGACGTAATATACCTGATCGGCGAACCACACTTACTCATAAAACAGCTACACAATGAAATAAAATATTTACACTCAAAAATTCACTTTTCATTACAAACTCAAACAGAAAACATGTTAAATTTCTGAACTTCACTACACAAAAAACAAAAATATTCATGATTTCACAATATACAGGAAACGGTAGACAACGAGCACCAACTGCTCACAATGTACAAACCACCTATTGGCAAACAAGCAAGCAACCTTCATATTCATACTCTACAGATAAAACAGAACGCGCATTACCAAAAAGAACTATAGTTAGGAACGAAACAAAATGAAACGAACATCAGTGGAAAATTGTTATCGTTCGCATATGACAGAGAAATTAAACCAACAAATAGATAAACAGAAAAGGGATGAACAGGCCACATACACATGGGATCTCACATGACACAGAATGACATAACAGACAGACAACGAGCAAATGCATGTCAGAACAGAGCAACAACACACACACACACACACACACACACACACAAAACAAACTGGCACATATCCACGTACAGTAATACAATTATTGAGAGAACAGGGAATTTATTATAGAAACAGGGACTTCAAATAGAATATAGGTCAGACAGAAGAACACAGAAAATCTCAGAACACAACAAAGACCCACAGAAAACTTCAACAGATGAGGCACACACGGACTCACATGCAACGCTTGTCAATCAGTGTACATAAGGCAAACATGCAGGAACTTTAAAACTAGATATTCAGAACAACTGAGAGCTGTAAAAACTAAGAGCTCCCATATCACATTTGCTGATCACCTAAAAATCCACAGCAATCACCCAAATACAATAGAAATAAATTTAAAAATACAAAAATCCTACCACAGCCTATGCCATAAACCAACAAGACAGGAAAACTTCCAGGTGTAGAAGGCAATAGCAGAAGGAAAAAAATGGTTCAAATGGCTCTGAGCACTATGGGACTCAACTTCTGAGGTCATTAGTCCCCTAGAACTTAGAACTAGTTAAACCTAACTAACCTAAGGACATCACAAACATCCATGCCCGAGGCATGATTCGCACCTGCGACCGTAGCGGTCTTGCGGTTCCTTTAACCGCACGGCCACTTCGGAATAGCAGAAGGAAAACAGGTTAAAAATGAGTACCCTATATTATGCAAAGGGACACTATTTAACACATTAAAGGAACTTACACACACACACACACACACACACACACACACATAGAGAGAGAGAGAGAGAGAGAGAGAGAGAGAGAGAGAGAGTGAAGAACTTTCAAATTCTGCGCCCAACACACTTTTGGACAATTGAAAGCCAACTTGGATAGCACACAACAACAAAGTTCATACTGCGTTTTGGCGAAGTGGCTTCTGCAAAATAAGTGTATTACATCAGTGTTCTTCTCAGCAACTCATGGGAAAGCAAAAGAATACGGATAAGCCAACGCGAAACGTAAGTAACAACCAACATATTTGCGAAACATCTTGGCACAACAAAATTGCGTCCAAGCATCAATTCACAACTACACAGTTTCGGTTGCAGATAACGCGGAAACAGTGCATGATAATGTACAAGTCATCCTGCAGAAACGAGTAATGTAAAATTAAAGTAATGACAAAATCAAACTGCTCTTCAGGCCTCATATTCGTAGATTAGTGATGACTTACAGTGGATTCACATTCCACAGATTTTAATAAGGCAAACCCAAAGGCTGATGGCACAGAGGTGCTTAAACTTATTTGGGTCCCACGTAAAAACAGTGTTTTGTATAAGTGACGAATCTTACAGCCGATAGACAGGTCAGATTTTTGCAAATCACACGTCAATTCGTTAGTGACAAACAACACCATGTGAGGAGCCCATCCATAGTTTTCAGAACCAAAACATGTAAGAGTCTTCTATTAGTATATCAAATGCCACACAGTTTAGCAACAGAGCAGGAAGACCGTTGTTGGATGCTCGAAGCATTCTTCCTTGTCTGATGAATCGCGGTGCACGTAGGAGCTTTCCAAAAACCGCGAGAGGTTGTGATCTTCTCGCCATCTAAGTGAGACTGTTGTTGGGATTTTTTTCATATCGGGATTTTCAAACTGCACCAGACGTATTTGTCACTTTGGTCAGCGTTTATCGTCGCTCCACACCATCAGAAATAGTGACAGTACTACAATCATTTGCTATAACTGCTTTTGATTATTAAACTGCTGCAATTCTCACCAGCAGGTTTTGATATTTTTTTGTAACAAAATGTGCGACGCAGAAGACAAGCATCTGCCAAACTCTGTGATCAACATCGCGAGCTGCTCGTTGCACGAGATTATAGCACTGTGCAGCTAGAAGTTTACATTGGCTACTACAGGTGCGTTACTTTATAATACAGCCACTGTATTATATTGTAAGAGCAGATGAGCACGATATACTCATACAGTGGTGTGTCGCACTTGTCAACAAAGCAGTGTTCGGGCGGTAGGATCTTTACTTGGAATAATATCTTCTTGTAATGCAAGAATGTAAGAGGAAAGTACAAAAACTTCATGTGAATCTAACTGTTCAGCTGCGTTACCCTTCAGATGCCCTGTACATTCAGCAAGATAATGTACTACCCAATCGTTTCCTAGTTGTCCTGTAATGATTTTAGGAACACTGATGAGATACGAGAGCACTTGAGTGGCTCCCAAGTCTATCGATCACATCTGGAACGTTTTAAAGTGATATTATGTTCGCTTCTAACCAATTCAATGTGAGTGGTGATTGTCAAGATTCACTAAATTTCACAGGTTCTTCTGCGGTATTTTCTGAGTATTCTCGTACAAGGGATATATGACCTACGGTGGCTTGGTGCAGATTACAGAGCACGTGTCCTTGGATGCTTTACCACATTTATCTCTGTACCTGTTTGCACTGTAAGTACAAATGTCACCGGGATGCAGCGCTCATCTTATTCACTGTAATAACAACTACCAACAGCAATCACCACATTACTCTTCGCCCACAATTTTGCACGCAATGCAGTTTGTCCTCTCCCGTGTTTGTTCTTCCAACAGTTGTAGTTATACGTTAACAATATATCGGTAAGTTTGCTAGTAAAGAGTTGGACGGTGTATCTCATGGCGATGTCAATTTTATTGATTAGAAACTTAATCAAAAATTGAAAATGAATCTTTTCGCTCCCCGGTGTGTCACTTCATAGAAATATATGGAGCTATTCAGAAAGTAGGGAACGTACCCGTCTGACGCCGCTAGGCGCGCTCAGATTGCGTATATTTTGGTATGTGCGTGCTCAGCAGCTCAGTCGGCATCCATCCGTGACAGCGGGCACATCTCTCGCTTCTGGTTTTTTCGATATTCGAATTTGAAATGTGCGCTGCAATCGAAAATCCCGTCAGTTTTGAGGTGTGGTCTGTGATACGGTATTTGTTGGCAAAAAACCTAAAACCCATAGAAATGTATCGTGAACTGTGCGAAGTGTTCGGAAACAACGCAATGAGTGGATGTTCCGTCCGGAAATGGTGCATTCTGTTTATAAATGACAGAACCAACGTTCATGATGAAGAGAAGGGTGGACGTCCGAGCATTGTGACTGACGACGTTCTCGCTAAAGTTGAAGAAACAATTCGTGAAAACCGTCGCTTGACAGTAACGGAGCTTTCACTTTCTTTTCCACACGTTTCACGGACTTTGTTGTTGGAAATTGTCACTCGAAAGCTAGGCTACCACAAATCTTGTGCACGATGGGTGCCCAAAATGCTTACAGAGCACCATAAAGAACAGTAAATGGGGGCCACTTTGACATTTTTCTAGGCCAACCACAAGCATGCTGATTCATTACTGGATCGAATTGTAACCTGTGACGAAACGTGGGTGAAACACGTCAATTACGAGACAAAATTACAGTCCATGGAGTGGGGGCACACAACGTCTCCCCAAAAGCCACGAAAATGCTTTCAAACCTTATCTGCAAGGAAGTTGATGGCGACAGTGTTTTGGGATAGGCAAGATGGTAAGCTTCTTATTGATTTTCTCGAACGTGGAGCAACCATAAATTCTGTATGGTACTGTCAAACTTTGCACATCCTTAGCAGAGCAGTCAAAACAAATGCCAGGGGAAGCTGACGTCAATTCTTTTTCACGACAGTGCCCGACCTCACACGACAAACCGCACTAAAGATCTGCTTAATTAATTCATCATTCAAATTTTCCCTCATCCGCCCTACAGCCCCGATCTTGCACCAAGCGACTTCCACTTGTTTCCCAAGATGAAGAACTGGCCTGAACTCGCGGCGCTTTAATGACGCCGCGGATCTTCAGGCGGGCGAGACTCACTGATTGAAGTCTCAGGCGGCAGAATTTTACGTCGAAGGTCTTTCAAAGCCTGTCCACCGCTATGAAAAGTGCCTCCTTGTCTTTAGTGACTATGCGAAAAAGTACTACGTCAGTCGTTCTCTCAGATGTATATAATAAAATGTATTTCTTGTACTTAGTTTTTTTCTTAATGCCAACACGTCCCCTACTTTCTGAATAGCCCTTGTACACTGCAAAAAAAATAAATAAATAAATAAATAAATAAATATAAACGTTGAGTTGTTTCCAAAAACATTATGGGACAGCATATTTTTGTTACTAAATTTAGCAGATACGGTATTACGGTATTTGTATTTTCAACAGTAGCGCCTGCGCGACTGTATTTTAAATGGTAGACCGTTCTTTTGTTATTTCAGTTGAAACAAAATACTCGGAAGGACGGGAAGTCATAACATAATGGGAAATAGAAAAGTTTGCTGCTCGGATAAATCATGATGTAGCAACAATTTGTTTCTGGGATCGATTCAGGGTATTGATTGTTATTTGTATTTTGGCTTCTTCTTCACGTCACCGTTCTGTGTTCACCTTTAAATATCTTCTGTCCTATGGTGCCTTGTTCTTCTCAGACATTTTCACCACATACGCTTTCCTTTTCTGCGTCGGTCTTCGGAATAAAATCTTCTTCCAAAAGCATCAGTAAATTGTAGCAACAATAATGACGAAACCGTTTTTCAGGCGGTTCTGGTTTCTATTCGTGTCTACACATAAAATTACAGCGTTCTCAGTCTCACTATACTGTCCCCGAGATCCGCCAAGCCTTTCCTGCTTCTACCACTACTGAAACTGCAGTTTTATGCACAAACTTATGAATATTTTGAAAAATTTATTCCATGGTTACGGGCGATCGTCTTAACCTACCGAGTCCGCCGTTAGACTATCAACTTCCGAGGAAAACGTCCAAACTCCGTGCTTTTTTCTTGAAAATTCCACTATCCACTCTTTACTACATCGGAATAACTTGTCCTTACAAAACGCAACTACTTTGCTCAATATGGTGACACGAAACATCTGTCTACCTTAACACCTCCAAGTCCCACTATTAGACTGCATTGATGATCACCTGTCACTTCCTTGGTCACAATTATTTTGTTACATAGATAAAGTATTTCATTCTGGGGCGAAATATCGAGAAATTCAAAACTGATACATGCGATTACGGTGAAAACAATATTACAGCTCAAATAACAAACGTTTTGTTTTAGTACATGCCTACATATACAAAGTTATGGAATGAATAAAAGAAAAGTAATAAAGAGAAAACAAAAATCATGAATTTTACAGCACACTCCTGCGGAATATTAAACTGGTGATGAGGCTGTCACATGATCACTAAAGTGGAAGAGAAATCTTTAAGACCAAGGGACCCTTAAGCGTAAGTACGGAGAAAATATTGTAAACGCGTTTTAAAATGATTATAGTGATTATCCACCTCATGAACCATGGATAGAAGTACCGTAGGGGCAGCCACAACGGAGGGGTATCTGTTGAGAGGCGAGGCAAGCGTGTGGTTTCCTGAGAGAGGGGCAGCAGCCTTTTCAGTAGTTGAAGCGACAACGGTCTGGATGATTGGTTGATCTGGCCTTGTAACATTAATCAAAACGGCCTTGCTGTGCTGGTACTGCGATAGGCTGAAAGCAAGGGGAAACTTCGGCCGTCATTTTTCACGAAGGCATGCAGCTTTACCTAATGGTTAAATAATGATGACGTACTCATGGGTAAAATATTCCAGAGGTAACATAGTCCCCAATTCGTATCTCCGGGCGGGGACTACTCAGTAGGATGTCGTTATCGGGAGAAAGAAAACTGCGTTCTACTGATCGGAGCGTGGTATGTCAGATCCCTTAAGGTAGATTAGAAAATTTAAAAAGAGAAACGAATAGGGTAAAGTTAGATATAGTGGGAATTAGTGAAGTTCGGTGGCAGGAGAAACAAAAATTCTGGGCAGGGGAACACAGGGTTGTAAATACAAGTTCATACAGGGGTAATGCAGGAGTATGTTTTGATAATGAATGAACAAATTACAGTGCAGCATAGTGAACGCATTGTTGTAGCCAAGTTAGAAACGAAACCCACGCCTACCACAGTAGGAGAAGTTTATATGCCAACTAGCACTGCAGATAACGAAGAGATTGAAAAAATGTGTTATGCGATAAAAGACATTATTCAGATACTGAAGGGAGATGAAAATTTAATCGTCATGGGTGACTGGAACTCGATAGTAGGAAAAGGACGAGAATGAAACGTAGAAGGTGAATATGGACTAGGGGTAAGGAATGAAAGAGGAAGCCGCCTGGTAGAATTTTGCACAGAGCATAACTTAATCATAGCTAAACTTGGCTTAAGAATCATGAAAGAAAGTTGTATATGTGGAACAGGGCTGGAGACACTGGATGGTTTCAGACAGATTATATATTGTTAAGGCAGAGATTTACGTACCAGGTTTTTAATTGTAAGACATTTCCAGGGGGCAGATGTAGTTTCTGACCACAAGTTATTGGTTATGAACTGTAGACTAACACTGAAGAAACTGCAAGAAGGTAGAAATTTAAGGAGATGGGACCTGGATAAACTGAAAGAGCCAAAGATTGTAGAGAGTTTCACTGAGAGCATTAGGGAACTATTGACAGGAACAGGGGGAAGAAATACAACAGAAGAAGAATGGGTAGCTTTGAGAGATGAAATAGTGAAGATAGCAGAATATCAAATAGGTAAAGAGACGAGGGCTAGTAGAAATCTTTGGGTAATAGAAGAGATATTGAATTTAATTGATGAAAGGAGAAAATATCAAAAATTTGTAAATGAAGCAGGCGAAAAGGAATACAAATGTCTAAAAAATGAAATCGACAAGAAGTGCGAAATGGCTAAGCAAGGATGGCTAGAGGACTAATGTAAGGAGGTAGAGATATATATCACTAGGGATAACATAGATACTGCCTACAGGAAAGTTAAAGAGACCTTTGGAGGAAAGAGAACCACCTGTATGAGTATAAAGAGCTCAGATGGAGAACAAGCCCTAAGCAAAGACTGGAAAGCAGAAAAGTGGAAGCAGTATATAGAGGGTCTATACAAGGGCGATGCACCTGAGGGCAGTATTATGGAAATGGAAGTGGACATAGATGAATATGAAAAGGGAGATATGATGTTGCGTGAAGAATTAGAGAGAGCACTGAAAGACCTAAGTCACAAAAAGGCCCCGGGAGTACACAGCATTCCATTAGAACTACTGATAGCGGTGGAGAGCAAGCGACGTCAAAATTCTGCTATCTGGCGAGCAAGATGTATGAGGCAGGCGAAATACCCTCAGACTTCAAGAACAATATAATAATTCAATTCCAAATAAAGCAGGTGTCGACAGATGTGAAAACTACCGAACTATCAGTTTAGTAAGTCATGGCTGCAAAATACTAACGGGAATTCCTTACATACAAATGGAAAAACTGGTAGAAGCCGACCTTGGGGAAGATCAGTTTGTTTTCTGTAGAAATCTTGGAACACGCGAGGCACTACTGACGCTATGGCTAATATTAAAAGATTAATAAAGGAAAGACAAACATACGTTTCTAGCATTTGTAGATTTGGAGAAAGCTTTTGAAATTTTGACTGAAATGCTCTCTTTAAAATTGTGAAGGTGTCAGGGGTAAAACATATGGAGCGAAAGGCTATTTGCAATTTGTACAGAAAGCAGATTGCAGCTATATGAGTAGAGTGGCTTGATAGGGAAGCAGTTGTTGAGAAGGGAGTGAGACAGGTTTGTAGCCTATCCCGATGTTATTCAATCTGTATATTGAGCAAACAGTAAAGAAAATTAAAGAAGAATTTGGAGTTCGAATAAAATTCCATGAAGAAGAAATAAAAATTCGAGTTTTGCCGATGACATTGTAATTCTTTCAGAGACAGCAAAGGACCTGGAATAGCAGTTGCACAGAATGGACAGGGGCGACATAAGATGAACATCACCAGAAGCAAAACGTGCATAATGGAACGTAGTCGAATGAAATCAGGGGATGCTGTGGGAATTATATAAGTAAATGAGACACTTAAAGTGGTAGATGATTTTTGCTATTTGGGAAGGAAAATAACTGATTATTGTCGAAGTAGAGAAGGTATAGTGTGTAGACTGGATATGGCAAGGAAAGCGTTTCTGGCGAACGGAAATTTGTTAACATCGAGTATAGATTTAAGTGTCACGAAGTCTTTTCTGAAAGTATTTGTATGGAGTGTAGCCATGTATGGATGTGAAACATGGGGAATAAATAGATTAAACAAGAAGAGAATAGAAGCTTCGAATGTGGTACTACGGAAGAATGCTGAAGATTAAATGGGTAGATTAAGTAACGAAAGAGGAGGTACTGAATAGATTTGAGGAGAAGAGGAAATCGTGGCACAATCTCACTAAAAGAATGGACCGGTAAGTAGGACACATACTGAGGCATCAAGGGATCACAAATTTAGCATTGGAGTGAATCGTGGAGGGTAAGAATCGTAGAGGTGGACAAAGAGATGAATACACTAAGCAGATTCAGATGGATGTAGGTTGCAGTTGTTACCCGGCGATGAAGAAGCTTGCACAGGAAAGAGTAGCATGGAGACCTTCATCAAACTAGTCTCTGGACTGAAGACCACAACAACAACGTAATGATTATAGACGTCTATAATTAACTCATTAACAGTAAGAGAATTTAAATTGTCAGTTTATGGTTCCGTACCTCAATCGGTAAATAGGATCCTTTATAGCATCAGTTTATTTTAGTCTGTCTGTTGGTCCGACTGTTCAAAATCCTTTTCCTCGGGAACAGCTGGACACACCAAGTTGAAATCAATGTCACATACTAAGATCTACAGCCCCTTGGTGATGGAAAATAGATGAAGAATGTAAGTCAATCAAAGGATGCAGCCATTTACATCACATACTCTGATATTCCCAAACACACTCATCGAAACCAACAGGGTACTTTCCGTTGACGTAGGATCATGAAATTTGGTGACAAGCAAGGACTTGCCGTAAAACCAGCGGAAAATATCTGAAATTTTTAAAAATTTTGATTATATAACAAGAAAAACGTTTTTGTCTTTTATTAGCAGGCTGTCTGTCCGTCATTCCGTCTGTTATAACCCCTTTTCCTCACGAACGGTTTCTCGTATCAATATTTATGTTATACACTAAGGTCTTTGATCCATTGACTGTATAATAAACGTTAGCTTCTAAGTCATTGCAATCGAAAGATATGGCCATTTCTATCACCCTCCCGTTGACCCAGACTCATGAAATTTGGCAAGAACCAAGATTTCACAGTAGAAAGAGCGGAAAAATCCGAAATTTGTCAATTTGTAATTATATCACGTAAACGTATGTCTCTTGTCATTTGTTATCTGACTTAGACATTATATTAAAACAGTCTGGAAAGTCTTGAAATGCACGGGAGCGATATCTCGCCAGTATCAATGTCGATAGCAGGCAAATACCGTCGAGATCCTCGATTTCTCCGAAGTGGATGTACTGTCTGTACACGTAATTCAATTTGTGTGGAACTCTCAGTGCGCGAGTCTTAATCGCACCTTCCCATTTTTTTCATATACTTTATAGACGTTATGTGACTCCCTTTATTGACACTAACAACATCTATGCGATAATGCACTGCACGTGACACATTCTGAAACGTACGTACGTGCAGCCACCGATGTAAGCTCATTAGGCATGTGGATTTAGAGTTCTGGAATTATTTTCGGCAGACAAGCGAGGTAGTTAATATCTTTCACATAATTCCACAGAAGAAAATCTTTGGGTGCCAAGTCTGGAAAACTAGATGGCCAGGAACAGAACACAGCGTCCACATGTCTCTTACAACCGAACCAACAATTCCAGAGATGCTGATTCAAAAATGTGGTCTAAAATGCCCGAATTCGTGTTGCAAAGATGACAAATTTTCTCTGCATTGTGAGGACAGAACGATAATTTATGGAACGAGGTATTCCGCCTTATGCAAGACACCTTATTTTCTGTTTTGTTCCACCCAGACATGTTTCAGCCCTTTTTGGCCTATGTACAGTTTGTTATTTATCATTCTCTAACTTACATGATGCTATTGAACATTTATTTAGGTAGCTATTCTGCTACACAGTCTACATCTTGTCATGGTTTTGATATTCTGGTGTTTCTCACATGTTGCTGGAGAAGTGAAAAGGCTGCTCTCGTGGCCTATGGTCGCTTGGCACTGCACTTTCTCCGATTTTTCAAAAAACATAGGCAGAGTTTTCGTCACCATTACGTAAGGAGTCTTGCATAAGGCGGAATTCCTCGTTCCATATTTGCGTAGGAAACACGGATATAACAAGAAGAACTGCAAAACCAGAAGATGAGAATGATAACTGTCAAATTCTAACATTCAAGTGGCTCAGCAAGATGGAGAAAAAGCAGTGAGGATACTAAAGAATAATAAGGCGCCAGGAGAAGACAGGACAACGGCAAAGATGTTGAAGGCAGGAGGAGAAACACTTTTGAAAGAGCTCTACAATCTCATAAAACAAATATGCGAAAAAGGGGAAATCCCAGAAGATCGGAAATCAGCCGTCGTCATCCCACTGCATAAAAAGAACACTCATAGGAAATGTAAAAAATATATAGGCACTTCTCTCCTAAGTGCACTTTATAAAGTTCTATCTTTAATAATACTTGAAAAAAATGGTTCAAATGGCTCTGAGCACTATGGGACTTAACATCTATGGTCATCAGTTCCCTAGAACTTAGAACTACTTAAACCTAACTAACTTAAGGACATCACACAACACCCAGTCATCACGAGGCAGAGAAAATCCCTGACCCTCGCCGGGAATCGAACCCAGGAACCCGGGCGCGATAAGCGAGAACGCTACCGCACGACCACGAGCTGCGAACTCCTAAACACATCCCATTACAGGTATGAGTATGGAAATCTGGTAAAGCGGAAAATTTTTAATACCTTGGTACATGGTTCAATAGGGAAAATAATTTGAAACGGGAAATAAACCACCGTATTGTCAATGAGTCAAAAACCTATTTCAGTCTAAAGCAGATAATGTCATCCAATAACCTGTCAATTAAGACCAAACTTAACGCATACAATACCTTCACAGTGCCAATATTGTTGTATGGAACAGAAACCCTAAGCACAACAAAGAAGGATGAAGAAAACTTCTTGGTCTTCGAAAGAAAAAATATAAGAAGGATCATTGGACCTGTCCAGGAAAGGAGCCCGTGGAAACGTAGAAAAAAACCAAGAACTGTATGAGCTGAGGAAGCAACCGAACATTGTTCAAAAACTGGAAGCGCAGAGAATAAATTTGGCAGGCCACTTTCATAGGAGGCCAGAAAACTCTCGGGCAAAATGCGTACTTATAGGAAGACCTGATGGAACCCGTTCAATCGGAAGACCCAGAAAGCGATGGGCGGAGTCCGTGACAACTGCATCCAAAGTGCCTAAGTTCGCCATCTACGGGGGAGCATTGTGAGGTTGGCACGTGATCTACAGGGTGCTCGATCGCCGATTTGATGATGATTACACGCAGAACGCCCTCTGTCCGGGATCCACCAATTTGACTTGTGAGACAGAACTTCTCATCTCTGCGCATGCGCCGGCTTCCGGTTCGTTGTCGTTGTGCAACGATCAAACTTTGATATCTCTATTAAGTTCTCAGTATTTTTATCGATATTTCGCTATAAGCTATATACGGTAATTGCAACCATTTGTAATCGCTATATTGTTTTTGTATCGTCATGTATAACTCAACAGCCTCAGAAATTTTCTGGGATGTAGTTCTAAATCACACCACACATGAGTTTAAACATCGCCATTCGTTTCCTAGCATAATTTATTGCTATCTTCATACAATTCATGTTCTGTATGTGGGATCACTTCACATTGATGAGGGTTGTGGCAAGTGATGAGTTACTGGGTGTTAGGAAGTCCTCTTCAGTTACATTTTAAATAATTTTAATAACCCGAAGAGGTTCTGCGGAAAAGAAAGAAGGCGAGGAGCTACTGAGTAATGCGATGCGCCTCTCAACGCGGTGCCCGCGGAGCCACTCTGCCCGGTGTGAGTGCCCGCTTCGCGACAGTCTCGCACTTAGCGCAGGGCTCCGCCGCTGCCGGCAATCGGCTAAGTGTCTGCGCGCCGGGCTCAGCCACACCTCCGGCGCCAGCAGCTGTCACCTGCAACCACACTCCGGAGGCGCGCTGCCGCTTTCCTTCCGATGAGCTGCCTTCTCTCCGCAAGCGAGACACTCGCTAGCCGCGAAGGGTGCTTTTATGATGAACCGGCCACTGTAGTCTTTCCTCATTGGGTTGTCCCTAAGTAAGCAACATACAAAATATCAATATAAAATAACGCGTCTACAATGCTTGCACAAATTAAGGTCTATAGTGCAGTCCACTAGATGAGATTCTATAACGCACAGAATCGAGTCGTAATTTTATATGCTGGACACAAGCGTGTGAAGTGCCGCGCTAAGTGGCCGATGATTAAATTAATTACATGACGCCGGCCGAAGTGGCCGTGCGGTTAAAGGCGCTGCAGTCTGGAACCGCAAGACCGCTACGGTCGCAGGTTCGAATCCTGCCACGGGCATGGATGTTTGTGATGTCCTTAGGTTAGTTAGGTTTAACTAGTTCTAAGTTCTAGGGGACTAATGACCTCAGAAGTTGAGTCCCATAGTGCTCAGAGCCAATTACATGACGCCAACAGTTACTACAGAAATCTCATTAATTAATGAGTCGGAAAGCTTCATATCAAATGTATATATGATAGCGGTTGGTCGAAAGATGATAAATAGGTAATTATGATACATACACTACTGGTCACTAAAATTGCTACTCAAAGAAGATATGCAGATGATAAACGGGTTTTCATTGGACAAAAATATTATACTAGAACTGACATGTGATTACATTTTCCTGCAATTTGTGTGCATAGATCCTGAGAAATCAAAACCCAGAACAACCACCTCTGACCGTAATAACGGCCTTGATACGACTGGACATTGAGTCAAACAGAGCTTGGATGGAGTGTACAGGTACAGCTGCCCATGCAGCTTCAATACGATACCACAGTTCATCTAGAGTAGTGACTGGCGTATTGTGACGAGCCAGTTGCTCGGCCACCATTGACGAGACGTTTTCAATTGGTGAGAGATCTGGAGAATGTGCTGGCCAGGCCAGCAGTCGAACATTTTCTGTATCCAGATAGGCCCGTACAGGACCTGCAACATGCGGTCGTGCATATGCCAAACAAGATCGTAAGAGATGGAAAAGAGCCACTGTGGTACAACAAACGAGTTAGAAAACTGCTGCGGAAGCAAAGGGAACTTAACAGCAAACGTAAACATAGCCAAAGCCTTGCAGACCAACAAAAATTACGCGAAGCGAATTGTAGTTTGGGGAAGGCTATGCGAAAGGCGTTCGATGAATTCGAACGTAAAGTTCTATGTACTGACTTGGCAGAGAATCCTAAGAAATTTTGGTCTTATGTTAAAGCGGTACGTGGATCAAAACAAAATGTCCAGACACTCTGTGACTAAAATGGTACTGAAACAGAGGATGAGAGACTAAAGGCCGAGATACTAAATGTCTTTTTCCAAAGCTGTTTCACAGAGGAAGACTGCACTGTAGTTCCTTCTCTAGATTGTCGGACAGATGACAAAATGGTAGATATCGAAATAGACGACAGAGGGATAGAGAAACAATTAAAATCGCTCAAAAGAGGAAAGGCCGCAGGACCTGATGAGATACCAGTTCGATTTTACACAAAGTACGTGAAGGAACTTGCTCCCATTCTTGCAGCGTGTAACACCATAGCTCTTATGCTGTACGGATTTATTTTACTTTTGTTTCATTTAATGTTACATCATTGAGCTTCAATAGATGTGTTTGATTGAATAGGTAACACAGAATTGTATACTCCTTTCTTTGTACAAACTTTGAAGTCATGGTTTGGTTCAATGCAAAGTAGTGTATCTGTACTGTAAATGCTTTGTCCCATTTGGAGGGAACAAAACTTACTGTATATGATTGTAATTTTGTGTGAATAATTTTTTGTAGAGATGTCAATATGTGTAAATGTTTTGTTTTATTTAATGTATTTGGTTGCTGTTATGTAAATTGCTGATCCTCACTTAGGGTTCTTAGTTAGTTTGTATGTAAACGGTGTAGTGGTTCCCCTCGGGAACGGAACTGTGTAGCGCGCGCAAATTGTGGTACGCCTAGGTAGAAAAGGTGGAACTGATAGTCAGTCGGGGACGAGCTACGAGTCGGGGACGAGCTACGAGTCCGTGCACTGCCATGTAAAAGATGCATATCGTGCTGGTTCCGAGAGAGGCTTTTCCTGCCGCTTTCCAATGCCTCGGAAGAATGGATAAATAGCTGGAAATATTCTGGGATTGGTATCAATCATCGCCACCAAGAAATGACTGAGTCCAGCAATCCTACCTGCAATTCCACCTAACAACATGCAGTTGCCACCATATTGCGCAATCATTACATCGGAATACTACAATGATGTACAGTGAAGGATCAGCTTAACGGATATGTTAGTGTGCTCAAATATAAGGAAATTTATATCTGAATTTTTGTAACTACCCTGATTTTCCTCCTCATCATAACACCTCTCAGGTTCCTCTCCTTTTGAGCTAAAGTGATATCCGAGTGTCCTTACTAAAAGAACATTAAAGCCCAGTATTTTGCTCATTAATGCCTCTTCAACATAGTAAAAAGAAAGTTAAAGTTAATGTGGCAAGAGAGTGAGTTAAAGTAAATGTTGTTTGCTGAAAATATTCCTATAAAAACTGCTTATTAAAGTGCTGTTGCCAACTTCAAAATTAAAAGTTCTTAAGACTGAGGCTTATAAAGTAAATGATCACATGGTTGTCTGTAGTAAATTGAAAAAGGTGAGTCAGTTTCTTGCAATTTTGTCAACATTGTGTTTCGCTGTAGTAAAATTGGGAAACTGCAATAGTAGAAAACTATATGTTCATGATTGCTAAGTGTCTGTTTCTCTTGTGTATTAGAAGTGCATATTAATAGTAATGTTATAAAGACCATTCACTTTGTGTAAGCCCTGAAAGTAATAGTGTGTTTCGGTATATGTTATAATTTTGCAAATAGTTTGTGCTGCTCTAACTGTTAGCTTCAATCTTAAAACATATGTGTGTGTCAGAGTTAATTGCACTCGCGTGTGGCTAAGTCTAGGTTGTGTTTGTCCGTTATAGTTACTTATACCTACTTTCTTAAACGAGAACGTTAATCTTTCTCTTGACTAATTAGGCTGGCGACCGTTTCCCTTATTCTATATACAGTATAGCTAGGCAAAATTTTGTTTGTTACTATTCAAATATTTACGTAATTCTGACTTTCATTTCCCATAAGCCACCTCCGTTAGGAACAACACGGTCAACCTAGCAAAATTCCTCTCAGAGGGTATCACTGCTCTGTTGCTTTATACCATTATTAACACAACAAATTAATTCTGTTTTACAAATTGCCTAAGGGTTTTGAGGTTATGGTATAACAGTAGCAAACAGGAGTGTTATAAGCGGTGTACCGTAGGTCTCTAGAAGAACGTAGCGTTCCAAAGGATTGAAAAGGGCACAGGTCGTCCCCGTTTTCAAACAGGGACGTCTAACAGATGTGCAGAACTATAGACCTATATCTCTAACGTCGATCAGTTGTAGAATTTAGGAACACGTTTTATGTTCGAGTACAATGACTTTTCTAGAGACTAGAAATCTACTCTGTAGGAATCAGCTTGGGTTTCGAAAAAGACGATCATGTGAAGCCCAGCTCGCGCTATTCGCTCACGAGACTCAGAGGGCCATAGACACGGGTTCCCAGGTAGATGGCGTGTTTCTTCACTTCCGCAAGGCGTTCAATACAGTTCCCCACAGTCGTTTAATGAACAAAGTAAGAGCATATGGACTATCAGACCAATGGTGTGATTGGATTGAAGAGTTCCTGGATAACAGAACGCGGCATGTCAATCTAATTGGAGAGAAGTCTCCCGAAGTAAGAGTGATTTCAGGTGTGACGCAGGGGAGTGTCGTAGGACCGTTGCTATTCACAATATACATAAATGACCTTGTGGATAACATCGGAAGTTCACTGAGGCTTATTGCGGATGATGCTGTGGTATATCGAGTGGTTGTAACAATGGAAAATTGTACAGAAATGCAGGAGGATCTGCATCGCATTGACGCATGGTGCAGGGAATGGCAATTGAATCTCAATGTAGACAAGTGTAATGTGCTGCGAATACATATAAAGAAAGATCCCTTATCATTTAGCTTCCTTATAGCAAGTCAGCAACTGGAAACTGTTAATTCCATAAATTATCTGGGAGTACGCATTAGGAGTGATTTAAAATTGAATGATCATATAAAGTTGATCGTCGGTAAAGCAGATGCCAGACTGAGATCCGTTGGATGAATCCTAAGGAAATGCAGACCGAAAACAAAGGATGGAGGTTACAGTACGCTTGTTCGCCCACTGTTTGAATACTGCTCAGCAGTGTTGGATCCGTACCAAATAGGTTTGATAGAAGAGATAGAGAAGATCCAACGGAGAGCAGCGATCTTCGTTACAGGATCATTTAGTAAACGCGAAAGCGCTACGGAGATGATAGATAAACTCCAGTGGAAGACTCTGCAGGAGAGACTTTCAGTAGCTCGGTATGGGCTTCTGTTGAAGTTTCGAGAACATACCTTCCCCGAGAAGTCAAGCAGTATATTGCTCTCTCCTACGTATATCTCGCGAAGAGACCATGAGGATAAAATCAGGGAGATTAGCGCCCACACAGAGGCATACAGACAATCGTTCTTTCCGAGAACAATACGAGTCTCTAATAGAAGTGAGTTTCTTTTTGTGGTTTTAGGGCGCACAACTACAATGGTCATCTGCACCCAGACTAGGTTAGGAATGCACCGCGAGGCACAAGGTTAAAACAGCAGCTAATAGGGACAATACTATAAAAGACATAGACAGGCATAGGATTAAAAAACAGTATAATCAAATGTAGTGAGAACCGATAGAGGTACTCAAGGTACCCTCCGCTACACACCGTCAGGTGGCTTGCGGAATATGGATGTAGATGTAGATGTAGATTCTGCTGAAATGTAGGGTTTCGTAGGGATCGAATGGAGGGTAGAGCGACGGGTCGTAACACATCTGAAATGTAACGTCCACTGTTCAAAGTGCCGTCAATGCGAACAAGAGATGACCGAGATGTGTAACGAATGGCACCCCATACCACCACGCCGGGTTATCGCCATTGTGGAAATGACGAATACACACTTCTAATGTGCGTTCACCGCGATGTCGCCAAACACGGATGCGACCAGCATTATGCTGTAAAGAGAACCTGGATTCATCCGAAGAAATGACGTTTTGCCATTCGTGCACCCAGGTTCGCTGCTGAGTACACCATCGCAAGCGCTCCTGTCTGTGATCCAGCGTCAAGGGTATCCGCAGGCATGGTCTACAAGCTGATACTCCATGCTGCTGCAAACGTCGTCGAACTGTTCGTGTAGATGGTTGTTGTCTTGCAAACGTCCCTATCTGTTGACTCGGGGATCGAAACGTGACTGCACGATCCGTTACAGCCTTGATGATAAGATGCCTGTCATCTCGACTGATGGTGATAAGAGGCCGTTGGAATCCAGCACGGCGTTCCGTATTACACTCCTGAACCCACAGATTGTATATTCTGCTAACAGTCATTGGATCTCGACCAACGCGAGCAGCAATGTCGCGATACGATAAGCCGCAATCGCGATACGCTACAATCGGACCTTTATCAAAGTCGGAAACGTGATGGAACACATTTCTCCTCCTTACACGAGGCATCCCAATAACGTTTCACCAGGAAAAGACGGTCAACTGCAGTTTGTGTATGAAAAATCGGTTGGAAACTTTCCGCATGTCAGGATGTTGTAGGTGTCACCACCGGCGCCAACCTTGTGTGAATGCTCTGAAAAGCTAATCATTTGCATATCACAGAATCTTCTTCTTGTCGGTTAAATTTCGAGTCCTTAGCACGTCATATTCGTGGTGTAGCAATTTTAATGGCCAGTAGTGTAGAAATATTTTTCTTTAATTGTTCTAGGTTTTAGCTTGTTGCACCAAAAAATTTGTAACAAAGGAAAAAGTAGCGATTCCCCTTCAAATCAAGTCTTTGCAGGAACTTAGACGCTTTTGTGTGCAGGAATACACCTGCAGAATGTAGTTATCCGTTACGAGACTTCAGTAACTGGACTGCTAACATCGCTGAGTCTTCCGTCCACAAATTTTGGAAAAAATACAGTTAGGTTTGAAATTATGATGTTTCTATCCAACTCCGAACGTAATTGCTACGCTGTCTGGTTTCTTACCACATCTGAAGTAAAGCCAACTCAAAGTAGCCTGATGTTCGATCAAATGAATATCGCAGAAAAGTATGTTAACAAGTAGTCGGAAACCCAGTCGTTCTGAGTAAAAGATTTTCCTACCAAAATGAGCTAATCGCGCGAACACACACATACACAAACACACACACACAAAGTGCAAACGCTCTCTCAATCATACTAAACATTAAGCAATTCAAATAACATACCATTAAATTAACAGATAAATTACGATTTATAGTATACTAGATGGTGCACAGATGAATAAACTTTTCTGACGTTCTTTCGGAGGATACAGCACAGCAATCAGTCGTCTATTTCTTGTAAGTATTAGTGGGTAAATCTGGATTTACGCTAGTGGCTAGCCGTTATCAATGCACCGTTTCGTAGTATAAATGCCTGTTCGAGTAAGGCGGTTCTCTGTTGTTTGGGCTTCTGTGACAGATCTTCCAAGATTTCTGATGTTTGTGTGTGTGTATTTCGGTGTGTGTGTGTTTGTGTATGTGTGTGTGGAAACAATAATTTTGGATACACTACTGCGAATAGTTCACTACATTATGCTACGTAAGGAACTAAAAACCACAAGTCTTACACAATTAGAGTAATTAGTACACCAACGTGTATAATGACTCTTGATAACAGACGACTGCTAGAAGTAATTCCATTACAAATTCCGTGTAAGGTACTTCAAAACTAGTTGATACACATTAAGTGTTTTTACTCTGTTTTAGGTATCTGTGTGAATTAATAAATGTTTACAATACTATAAATTTTTAATAGTATGTCAAATCTTTGATCAAGTACTTTCCTGGTCGCAAAAACCGATTGTCTACATTACGTAACCTTCTACAGATGATCAGTTATTATTTTTCTTTCTTTTCTTATGTTTAATAGTGAATGATCTCCTTCTCGAAAGAGAATATCTTTTATACTTTCATTAACTTTAATTCTGAGTCTAGTTGTTGTAAGGCTCATACTCGTAAATAAATAATTATGTGCATGTTGATCAATAGCTGCGCCGTCATTTCTTGAACATTTGGAAATTTGTGGTACGTTCTTCTGGGACCAAACTGCTGAGGTCAGCGGTCTCTAAGCTCACATTCTACTTAATCTAACTTTAACTAACTTAGCACTAAGGACGACACACACACCCATGCCCAAGGGAGGACTCGAACCCCAGTCTGGGGAACCGCGCGAACTGTGACCAGGAGCCTTTGACCACGCGGCTACCCCGCGCAGCGTCGTTTCTTGTCATCGCCTACCTCCGTCAAAGATGAGAGAGAGGTCAAATAAGACACACCTCGGGGTGTCGCTACACAAGGATAAAAATGACGATCCTTGTGATGCACGTGAAAAAATAAATTACAATTTGTAAAGTTTTGCGCTCAGGAGTCACCCACTCAACTGCTAGAGACGTATTTAAATTCTGAGTAATCATGGAAGCATGCTGGTGTAGGAATATTATCTCTAATTAGGGTATAATGAAGTTAATACATTCAACAGTACACATCTATTCCAAGTTTATTTTATCAGACCATGGATATTTACTTCAGTTAATACGCAGAACAAGGAAGTGTACGCATGGTCATTAAAGGCACTCAGTTTCTCTCACTCAGAAATTCACTTTGATGTGGAGACAAAGTCTACTGCTTAAAATCTTAGCAGCCGCACTGGATTAGCCGAGCGGTCTAATTAGGATAATTTAGGTTAAGTACAGTGTAAGCTTAGGGACTGATGACCTTAGCAGTTAAGTCCCATAAGATTTCACACACATTTGAACAACAAAATCTTAGCATCTTCTTACCACAGCGCTGAAGAGCAAGGTAACAGTTACACACACTCGAAACCTGGACTATTCTTCGCGAACGCCTTCCATACACGGCACACCTGCATTGTAAATTACTTGTTGACTCACAGTCAATCACGACCGTATCCTGTCCGCAGGATTGGCACATCTAGGCCTTTTTACATTTTACCTTGTTCTTTCGTGCAGCAATTTCTCGCTCTTATTACTCTTTGCTCTCGTAGAATCCATTTGTTATTGTAGAGATCCACTGAGTTCAAATGGATTTTCTTAGCAATATCTGCCTTTTATTCTTGTAGATTGCGTTTCCAACTGTTGTAGTTTTAAAATTTCCTTGTCTTGGGTATTAGTTAGGATGGCAATGCAAAATAGTGAGTAAACATGGCCTACGGAATTGCGCAACTTGCCGAAACATCCTTTTTTAATTAGTTTTGACACTACAGAAGTACATCTGAGGCTTTCGAATTGCACAAATGTACCTTATAAATTAGAATAATCTCCTGTAAATTAAAATATACTTATTTATTCTCAGTTCTAAAATGTATTCTCTCTAGAATGATGATGATGGTTTGTGGGGCGCTTAACTGCATCCAATTTTGACACAGTCCAATTTTTTTACACAGTCCAATCTAGTCACTGGGACAAATGATGATGATGATGAATTGATGAGGACAACACAAGCACCCAGTCCCCGGGCAGAGAAAAATCCCCAACCCGGCCGCGAATCGAACCCGGGACACCGTGATCCAGAGGTAGCAGCGCTAGCCATTAGACCACGAGCTGCTGAGATGCACTCTAGGAGCTTCGATATTTGAGTAACAAAATTTGCATCCCTTGCACAATAGCGCAGATATGCCCATCGCGCTAAGACGTTACCCAGCTGGTTCCGCGAACCTCGTGAGAGCCGTCAGTTGATGGCATTACTACTCTTACATTGTCGGTAGTGCTCTAGCAAGAATGGTTCCCGAGATAAGAGCTCTGGCTAAACGTGCCCCAGGCACGGCTGCCCCGTTCTCTCCTACATCAAAATACATGATATTTTTCGCATTAAGATTAGCGAATTGATAAAAAATATTAAATATGTGTAACAATGTTGAAATATTTATTTTAAAATAATCTCCATTTGGCTAAAAAAATTAGAGCCACTTTGTAAATTATTTTAATTGAGAACTGAAGTTTCAGATAGCGCCAAAATCAAGAAATGTCCTCATGTACCTTACGTTTTGGATCTCCGAAAAGAAAATGAAACAAAGCATCTCCGTCAAAATTACAGCCACCCTCAGAGCGACATTGGCATGAAAAGTAGATGGTTTGCATTAGTGGTGAAGTCTCACAAGATTAAAGAAGACTGCCGGAAGGAGCAAATTATTAAATCATATCGTTGCACGATGGTGCAAATTTTTTGATGAATAGACATAACGGCGATGTTTCGAAAGTATGACCGCAAACGAACGACAGAGTCTCTCATGCTGACACATATGGCAGGATAGTGTTTCCGTCGTAGCAAAAGTTTTCCTGGAAGAGCTTTACCGTTGTATTCCTGCGACCTGTTATCAAATGCTAAGTGTGTACCTGTGTCGTATGGATGACTGTCATGAACACAACACCTAAAGAGCACAGTGCTGCGTCCGCACTGCTATGGATAAAGGGAAGTGAGAGATATGGCCGGCCGGTGTGACCGTGCGGTTCTAGGCGCTTCAGTCAGGAACCGCGTGACCGCTACGGTCGCAGGTTCGAATCCTGCTACGGGCATGGATGTGTGTGATGTCCTTAGGTTAGTTAGGTTTAAGTAGTTCTGAGTGCTAGGGGACTGATGACCACAGATGTTAAGTCCCATAGTGCTCAGAGCCATTTGAACATTTTTTTTTTTTTAAGTGATAGGTTGAAACCGCTGCCAGCACGTAGACTACTCCTCTCGAACAACACAAAGCGGATCGCCGATCTTAACATACTTATCCGAAGGACAAATCACCGTCAGAAGTGTCAGCTGCCCTCATTCCTAAGACATTTCGTGCACAGGTTTGGAATGTAATTGAGGATATTGGCGCAAAGTCTTGTGATTATCAGCTGTATGCCGCCGTCTCTGCTCCCTTTTCCGGCTAAATACTAGGGATGAAAGTTTCATCCACCACCAGGATTCGAACAGGACACCTCCAAGTGAGGTTCAAATGGTTCAAATGGCCCTGAGCACTATGGAACTTAATATCGGAGGTCATCAGTCCCCTAGACTTAGAACTACTTAAACCTAACTAACCTAAGGACAACACACACATCCATGCCCGAGGCAGGATTCGAACCTGCGACCGTAGTGGTCGCGCGGTTCCAGACTCAAGTGCCTAGAACCGCTCGGCCACACAGGTCGGCCCAAGTGAAGTGTCATTACACAGGCGTAAGGTACTGATCTCGGTGGGTCTGTGTTAAGTATATGAGCTTTTTGACATTGCAACGTTTGTCGTAACTAACTCCATAGGTACCACGCAGCTTCAGAATTCTGTATCCACTATACGAAACCACGGGTACACTCTACATTAAAATTAATGTTGTAAAATGTGCCAGTGACACAGTTACTCTGCAAACATATTATTACTAGAAGCGTTGCAAAGAACCACATAAAATGCTAAATGCCCGACCCGATTACTTGCACACTTGGCTGTGCCGGTGATTTCGCACCTAGCACTATCAAGAACGAGACGAACTTAATTAGAGGGGACAGCTGGCGCAGCAGCCATTCCGCAGCCACGTATGAGGCGTCGCGACGCGGTAAGGGCCAGCCGTTAACGTTGTAACGATCAGTATTACAGCCGTGTTCCTTTTACGAGGCTATCACTTAGCGCCGTCAACGGCGCGACCGAGCCCGCCAGGGGACTGGGGCGCAGTGACATTACACAGTATTAGGCT
The DNA here is from genome assembly GCF_023864275.1 of Schistocerca cancellata. NCBI lineage: Eukaryota > Metazoa > Arthropoda > Insecta > Orthoptera > Acrididae > Schistocerca > Schistocerca cancellata. Next base: position 628,220,839 of record NC_064627.1, read on the forward strand.
GGCTAGCGGCGACAAATAAAGGAGCGGCCCGGCCGTGTCAGCAAGTCGTCGTCGGTGTGTCCCCCGTGAACACGCTACACAGTGACGCAGAGTACCATCTTCGGAAGGGCGGAAGTTACGCGTTCAGCGTCGCGGTAACGACAATTTCATTCCAGACACAACGGAATCTCCATCTGGATAGGGATTGGGAAGTAGATCAGCATGTCGAGGGAGCCGACCCGCCATTCACCTTAAGTGATTTACGAAAACCACATAAAACTCAGGTCAGCACGACTACGGAATAGGGATCTGCTATCGTAACAATGCACAACACCAGTCAAACATACTTCCTAACCACTGACTCTCACACATTTATGTCTGTGGACTGTTATTAACGACCACACTGTAAATAATGAGTTCATATACCCTTTCCCGGACATTCTCACATGAAAGCTAATTAGAGTCACCGTGATAAATGAGAAAAGTGGGCTCGTCCCCCACATTAAAGCATATTTGTATAAAGCATCTCGGTTAAGGTGGACGACTTTTAATAAAGCGGTCCACCTCGATCCCTAACTGCAGAAAGTCTTGAGTGATACCGCTCATGCTTCTTTTGATGCTAGTGCTTTTTGGTCAATGAAAGAGTGTGTCCACATACACTGGTGTCCAAAAAACCCGCGTCGTATATTGCGTGATTTTTGTTCATTATCGGCCGCGCGGTGGAAGACAAACGAGAAGACAAACGATCACAGTAATTGGCCCACGGGATTCGCATTCCTAGGAGGGGAGTTCAAACAGCTACCTTTCGTCATTCTGAGTTATGTTTCCAACGATTTCCTTAAATCAATAAAGGGAGTTGTTCTCAAATCTTTTGGGTTCACGGCTTCCCCGATCTCAACATAAATAAACTAAATTTTGGAGTAAATAAACATAAGTTTCGAAAAAATTAAGAAGAATTGTTGACATAACATGTTTTTATCAACTTTCAGTGTTTTTTCATCTTGCTCTTGTAACAAAATCAATGGGAAACATGCTCTTGCTTCTTCATCCTCATCTCTTCAAATCTCAGTACGAGAATGGAAATTGTGAAATTGCAATTTTATCTGTATACTCATTCGCGTTGTATATTTGTTTTGATGACTCCCAATACTGAAAAAGCAACTTAACATGTTACGTATCAAAATTTATCATAAGTCGTAAGACTCTATTATCTGTTTGCGGCTTTTCCTGCTCCACCAAGCTAACAATTTCAAGAAGAGATGAGGAAACGTACTCCGATTTCAATTAAGAGTCTGAAGCAGTAAACTCCATAGTGGATATTGAATTATGAAGCTGCGTGGTACTTATAAAGCTAGTTACGACGAACGTTGAATGCAATGTGAAAACTGCTCTTGCTCCTCGGTGGTAACTGTTGATGGGAGTTCTGTACTGAAAGTGTCTTTGATCAATTTATGGCGAGTAACTTCTTCTGGACAGTATTTCAGTAATCACTGTCAGTGTCATTGTCTTCTAAAACCACGTGAAGAGCAGGAACAACGTAACATATATCTTTATTACCCAACTTTTTCTTGCACAGTAGTAGGTTATTTGTGAAGGGTGAAATTTTGTTTGAGAGTTGCAGAATTGTCGGTTGGTGGATTTGGCGGAGGGGGACCAAACAGTGAGGCCTTCGGTCCCATCGGATTAGGGAAGATGGGGAAGGATGTTGGTTCAAATGGTTCAAATGGCTCTGAGCACTATGGGACTTAACTTCTGAGGTCATCAGTCACCTAGAACTTAGAACTACTTAAACCTAACTAACCTAAGGACAGCACACACATCCATGCCCGAGGCAGGTTTCGAACCTACGACCGTAGCAGTCGCGCGGTCCCAGACTGTAGCGCCTAGAACCGCTCGGCCACTCCGGCCGGCGAAGGAAGTTGGCCGTGCCCTTTTAAAGAAATTATCCTGACATTTGTCTGAAGGTATTTAGGGAAATCACGGAAAACGTAAATCAATACAGCCGGACGTGGGTTTGAACCATCGTCCCTGGTTGTAGAATGTTGGTCTCATTATTTTGAGGATATGAATTAAGTTCACTGAGTTTTTGACAGATGTTACAATGTTACACAAACTTAAAAACAAAGTCGTTATCAACACCCTTTCTAGGACATTCTGGCGTGAAGGTCAGTGACAGTTACCCTAATAAATTAGGGAAATGTGCTCATGCTCCACATCAACGCACATTTGTTGAATACATCCGCGTTAAAGTGGCCGACATTTAATGAAGTATACCACTTCGATCATTAACTGTAGAAAGTCAAGAACTGTACCGCTCATGCTTTTTGACCCTAGTGCTTTTTGGTGAATAAAAGAGCATGTTCGAGAAGTATGAGGAGCCTCTTCACTGATCAAACCTTGCAGTCTGGCGTAAAAGCTAGCAATACTACGGCCTCCATCTGTATACACACCTACACAATTCTTCCACTCAATGTTGTTTCCTCCCGTAACGGAGTGTAAAATTTATAAGAGGTATGTTGCTTCTATTTCAAACGTTATTTTTCTGCAGAAATCAATGTCTTCAGCATACGTTAAGTGAAAGCTTTTTGTTTAGTTCAATTTCCTTTAACTTAAGGTAAAAGTGTTCCCGTGGTTCGTTTACTAAAGTACCGTGATTTAATACAAATGCCGTTTCATTTTATTTGGGAGAATAGTTTCAGTTTCTGAGAATATGAAACAAATATATGCTGTGGTCGTTCGTTATTTACAGTAGTAATACATGCAAAATCTAAATTCAAATAACTTTCGTCTTCCTGCCTGCATTTTCATCAAGTCTGGAGAACTGGATGATTATTTTTGAGTATGAACGTTTGTATTTATATTACGAAATTTCTCCATGGTGACTGAGAAACACAAATCACAGAAGACAAAAAACAAATGAAAAAGATCTGCATTCGACAAAATTAATCTTTAAATTAATTGTTACTGTGTAAATACAAGAACCACGTAGCACTGTTCAGCTGCCATCCTAACACACTGCCACGGTAACAAACGTACTCGTCAGCCCGCTAGATGCTACAACTGGCGCATTCGTTTTGCTTTACACAGGAAGCTAATGAAGCAAATTATTATGTTTATGAAGCCAGGGCGACGCCTCTGCTGTAAGACAGAACGCCTCTGGTAGCCGTGAAACACGGTTTGAAAACCTGTGGATTAACGTGGGTACGAGATGGATTCCTTCGAAAAGGTACGGGAGATTTCCTTCCCCATCCTTGCCCTATCTAAGAGCCTACTCGCCCTAATCACACTGGATGTTAGTCTGCATCATCTGCAGAACGCCTTAAAGAAAGCTGTTCCACAGCAGCACAGGAAAGATGCCTGGAGTGGTTGGAATGCTGACTAATATTGGTGAGCGAACTATAACTCATCACAATGTGTATCTCCTGAATGCAAACACAATGAAGCCTTTCTCAGTACATGCCATGACTAGTAAATCAGACTTACGGTTTCGACGCCGACCAGTCTGTGAACTTAACATGCTGCTTCCTTTTACTATAGCACCCAGTTTATCCCTGTCGTTTCAAGACTACAAAATATGTCTTGATAAGCTCCATCTTTCTTCGATGTGTATAGTGACCAAAGAATTTTGCCATAACATCGCGTTGCAGGGTGCTGCACCAGACTATTGCACCGCTGCGACAGAATTATATCGGTAGCTGGCCAGCATATCCCTTGGATGGTTGCGAAGGCCTGTTTGATGCTCTCTCCGAAATCACCGAAACATAAAATGCTTGATGATACGTTTCCGTGGACGAAAGTGCACAGTACCAAAATGTCCCAAAAGAACTGCGCGCGAAAATGCGACTTTTCAGGTCATAAGTCATGTTCTATTGATCACTCAGATAAGGGTCAACAGTTTGGATAGACTGTGACGACACTGATACTTGATTTATCCTATTCCTTTTTTGACGATGGTGCCGCCAAATAATATCAACTCCTTTCTTCAATTATGAGCATTCAAATGTATTTTTCCGTATTGTCACCTGTGACTACAACGTAAGAGGTAATACATCAATGGGTACTGCTGCCATTCTGCAGTCATTTCTTGACGTAACCTTAATGGCCTTAAAGGCAGCTTGAATGTATACCGTGTGTGTGTGTGTGTGTGTGTGTGTGTGTGTGTGTGTGTGTGTGTGTGTACACAGTAGTCTACCGTCCCTTCTCATAACGTCTGTCTAGTGACAGAGTGACAGTGGCTTACTGGTTGCTGCTTTAACGAGTCGTCTGTCCTATCGTCTTCTTCGTTTGATATTTTACACCCATGGGTCTTACCCAGTAGGTATCAGCCCAAAGACGTCTCAGTGATTTCCAGAAGTGGGGAAACATGGTGGCAAATTTGGGTCTCATACCTGCTCTTAGTCGACAGAAGATTTCTGTTGTGAAAACATAATAATGTGGTAAATGTGACGTGTATCGTCCGATTTCGTTGCATTACGTAATTCTTATGATTCCTTTTCACTTGGAACTACCTGCTCCTAGTCGACAGAAGATATCTGTTATGAAAACATAATAATGTGGTAAATGTAACGTGTATCGTCCGATTTTACAGGTCACTACCTCTTCCCTGCATTACATAATTCAAATGATTCCGTTTCACTTGGAACTGTAGCATTCACTGGGCAGACTAACCGAAGTGATAATTCGCAAAATAAAACGAAATTGATTCATTGCTTTCATAATTAGTGTACTTGCATTACCTACTCATCTTTTCTCACTATCGTCAATCACCAGCCATCATCACGCCATACTGTGCCGGACGGACACAGTCACTCTTACGGCGTATTCCTCCTCCCCCACCTCTCTCTCTCTTCTCTTCTCTTTCGCTCTGTCTTTCAATCTTCTTCTCTCTCGAACGTATACGTGTTTTCCTTTATGATTTTTTTTCACGGAAAGAGAAACAGAGATACAGTTTTTCAATAAAATAATTCAATAAAACAAGCACAACATTGCAAGTAGAGGTGAAGCAGATATGAAAGATAATACACCCGAACTCTTCTGTAACAAGCGTGTTACGTTTTGCAGTGGGGAGAACTGGAATGGTATTTAGGAGATAGACGCTTTTATATCCCCATTTGACCATCCAGAAATGGAAGTTCTAGTTATTTGTCAAATTTCAAGCAAGCGTTTTACTAAATAGATTGTTGACTGTTTCGCGTCAGATTTCTGTCTCTTTCTTTTATTATTTATTATTTTCTTAAATAACGTGATAACCGTGGCATCTGAGTATCTGTCATGCAATAGGCATTTTGACCAGGCTGAATTTATCACAATAAAAGCACACATTATTTGACTGAAGTAACTGGAGTGTCCAATTCTAACTTCCACTATACACTTCAGGACAGAATTTACAGAAATATTGGTATCAGAACACTTGGCAATGGTCAGATGCTATCTAAGCCCTTCTATTTCAAGGAAATATTCAAAACTATATGTCTTTGCACAGAGGATACTGCAGTCTTTTACGTTCTAGTTCTTAGATACTAGAACACTTTACGTTAAATAAAGCATTCTAAATAACAATATGTAGCGTGGGTTTACAGTATAAACTGAAATCGAAATGTTATTGAACAATTCCATTTAAAACCAGTGTTAAAACTACGGTTCACGTGGAATTAGATCATGACGCATCAAAGTTGCCAAGTCCGCTTCGTTTCCCCCTACAAATATTACAGAAGCAAGCATACGGAATATTACAAGTTAGAAAACGTAAGCGTGATATTTAGACATCAACTGCAAGAATATTTTTATGAACAGTACGAAAGACCGAAACGGGACAGACTTATAATACATTCACAAGAAACGGCCAAAAGTTTTAATGTGTGTCATCAATAAAAGAGTAACACATTTTACCGCAACAGTCAGATGAATATAAACTGCGCACATGATGTGAGAGGAAGGAAGACGTCGCTTTAACGTCTCATCAATGACGAAGCAGTTAAGGACGGAATGAACATACGGAGTGGACAAGAAACGCACGACGTCATTTCTAAAAGAACCATGAGTCAGATTCCCTTCACCGATTTAGTGAAACAACGGTAGACCTGCATCATGATTTCCAGATGAGGATCTAAACTCTATTCCCCTTGAACGCGAGTGCTGTATAATAACTACTGCATCATCTCAATGGCCGGTATCGAAGGACTGAAGGAATGGCAACGAACAGAAGGGGTGCTGGAGGTAACTGCAGAGTTACTGAAAGATAGTGCCTAGTTTCTGGTAGCGGTAGCGGACATATTAACTAAGATACGGTTTGAGTGATCACGCCTAATATACAATGACAAATGACGACATTATGTATTATACTAAAGAATGAAGCATGCCTTTTGCTGATTTATAATGGTACGCTTTAAGACTACACTAAAAATAAACAGAAAAAACACTATATATTACTATGTTGATTTCATAAATCAGGCGAGACGAAATTGTGACCCAAAATGTAAAAGGAATATTGTGGTGAAAGTACCTACCCGGCAGTACAAATGTCATAGCACATGAAAAGACCGGATATCCAGATTTCTGGACAGAGTTATCATTGGCGTGTCATAAAAGTCATAACGTGTCCAAATATGATGTTTACTGGTATGTATTTCTATACCTGAAAACATTTACATGAAGTGAATAGAAATATGGCGGCAATAAAATATTTCGTAAGTTCAGCATCGAAAACAATAGCTTTAATCGAGTAGCACATAAAAAAAACACTTACATCAGTGTGTAGAGCGAATAATTTCAAAGTCCTTGTGCATTGCGTTTAGTTTAGCTTAGAATTTGAAGTAACAGATTTAACATTTTTTCTTGTATCTGTTTGAAATCGTAGCGACGATGAACCAGGCACACAATGCCCAGTTTAGTTACGAAAAGGTGGAATCAAGAGAAGGAAAGGGAAGGAAGATTTGTGTTTAATGTTCCGTAGATAACGAGGTCATTCGAGACGGAGATCAAGCTGGGATTGCGGAGGGATATTCGCTGTCCCCATTTCAAACAAACCAGACCAGCATTTTCCTGAAAATATGTAGAGAAACCACGGAAAAATTTAATTTGAATAGCCAGAGGAACATTTGAACTATCGATTTGCATGATTCTAGTCCTTTCTGTCAAGGGCTCGCCACCTCGCTTGGTGATTTATTTACAAAATTTATCCGAGTTATGACGTATAGAATAGCAATTTACTGTAAACATTGTCAACTGCGTTTTAACATCTGTGTTCACTGGGTCCTGAATATTTGAGCCAGAACTGTCGACAGGACATAAAGAAACGAGGGATAATTGCTAATTCTGAAATAAGAAACAAGAGACGATCATCAAGGATGAGGTCACTGAAACATTGAAACTGTTTCAGGATCAACGGAAATATTTCAATTCGCCCACAGGACTGGTGAAGGATGGCCGATAAGTCTTGAACGAAGGTCATGTGACAGTCAAGACGTGGATGGTGTGATGTAATTCTAAGAGCAGTTGGGACTTTTAAATTCACATAATTTGCCCGGATTAGGACGTGGAACTTTAATTCACAATGTAAGATGTGACTTGGACCTTCATCAGCAGTCAAGTTATATTTGGAAACTGATGACATAAATGGGAACTCAGGACATTTCCATTAAACAGAATGTTGTTTGTACGAAGAGTTAATTCAATTCGGAAATTTCGTAATTTCATCTATGATGTAATATTTCGAAAGAATCTCTCATCATCGTTCTACACTGAGGTGCCCAAAGCCATGAGATACATCCAAATTCAATGTCGGGCCTCCATTTGACCAGCGTCGTGCAGCAAGTCCACGTGGCATGAAAATCCCCTGCAGAAATATTGAGGTATGCTACATCTATAGCCGACCATAATTGGGAAGTGTTGCCAGTGCAGGACTTTGCGCATGAAATTACCTCTCGGCTACGTCCGAAAAATGTTCGATGGGATTCATATTGGACGAGCTAGGTGCAAAAATCATTCGCTCGAATAATCCATTCCAAATCAACACAGACCAGCTTGCACCATGCCTTGTTGACAACTTGGCTTCATGGCTTCATGGGGACTGCCCCACACCCAAAACCTACCGTCATCTGTCACCAATCGAGATCAGGACTCATCGGACCAGGGTCCAACTCATATGGTCACGAGCCCAAGACAGGCACTGCAAGCCATGTCGTGCTATTAGCAAAGGCACTCCCGTCGGTCATTTGCTGCCATAGCCCATTAACGCCAAATGTCGCCACACTGCCCTTCATGATACGTACAGCTTGCGACCTACATTGATTTCTGCGGTTATTTCACGTAGTGTTGTTTGTCTGTTAGCACTGACAGCTCAGCGCAAACCCCGCTGGCGTCGGACGTCAAGCGAAGGCTGTGGGCCACTGCTTTACCCATGCCTGACCTTTGGTATTCTCGGCACGCTCTTGACAATGTGGATCTCGGGAATGGAATGTTCCGTGCATCTAGTTCCAACTACCATTCAGCTTTCAGTGTCTGCTAATTCCGGTCGCGCAAGCACAGCCGCGTCGGAAATATTATCCCATGAATCTCGTGAATGCAAATGACAGCTCAGACAATGCGTTGCCCTTTTATAGCTTATATACGCAGTATTGTCACCATCTGTGAAAACAGTATCGCTATCCCAAGACTTTTGCACCTCAGTGTTTCTCTTTAGTTGAAGCACAAAATGTTGGCACGATATGCGCGCACTTGTAAGGTTATGCCTTAGACTACAAGCGGCCGGGGTGGCCGAGCGGTTCTAGGAGATACAGTGTGGAACCGCGCGACCGCTACGGTCGCAGTTTCGAATCCTGTCTCGGGCATGGATGTGTGTGATGTCCTTAGGTTAGTTAGGTTTAAGTAGTTCTAAGTTCTAGGGAACTGATGTCCTCAGAAGTTAGGTCCCATAGTGCTCAGAGCCATTTGAACCACTTGAACTCCAAGCTGAGCATTTGGGATATTCTAATGTCAGTACAATACGTATGAAATGTGTAAGGTCTACACCACCTTATTCACATGAGGTAACACAGTATTCAGGAATCTTAATCACTTGATGCAGCATGACTGATGTCAAAAAAACACAACATACGCAGTTTATTATATCGTATTGGAATTTTAGTACATGAATCCTAGTTTGGCGTGATATTCCAACATAACTTAGCTCTAAAATAAATTACAACAATACGGACTCCCAGCATGAATAACAGCGAGATGTTGTAAGAATGAAATTCTATTGGAATCAGAAGCAAAATTGTACCGCTCTTCTACTAATTCAGAAGTACTTACTACTCCTCAAAGCCTTAGCACAGTCCTCGGAATACAAAGCAGATCCTCTTGCAGCAAATGTATTCAAACATAGGTATTAATACCGTAAACAAGCAATGGTCCCGAGTTCGAGTCTTGGTCCGGCACACAGTTTTAATCTGCCAGGAAATTTCATATCAGCGCACACTCCGCTGCATAGGGAAAATCTCATTCTGTAATAAACATTTACTTTGTGTCTGTCATATTGAGTGTGCATGAGAAGGAAGGCGTGTGGGGGAGGTGACACTGTCCCTCGGAAATGGAGCGACGTACACTCCTGGAAATGGAAAAAAGAACACATTGACAACGGTGTGTCAGACCCACCATACTTGCTCCGGACACTGCGAGAGGGCTGTACAAGCAATGATCACACGCACGGCACAGCGGACACACCAGGAACCGCGGTGTTGGCCGTCGAATGGCGCTAGCTGCGCAGCATTTGTGCACCTCCGCCGTCAGTGTCAGCCAGTTTGCCGTGGCATACGGAGCTCCATCGCAGTCTTTAACACTGGTAGCATGCCGCGACAGCGTGGACGTGAACCGTATGTGCAGTTGACGGACTTTGAGCGAGGGCGTATAGTGGGCATGCGGGAGGCCGGGTGGACGTACCGCCGAATTGCTCAACACGTGGGGCGTGAGGTCTCCACAGTACATTGATGTTGTCGCCAGTGGTCGGCGGAAGGTGCACGTGCCCGTCGACCTGGGACCGGACCGCAGCGACGCACGGATGCACGCCAAGACCGTAGGATCCTACGCAGTGCCGTAGGGGACCGCACCGCCACTTCCCAGCAAATTAGGGACACTGTTGCTCCTGTGGTATCGGAGAGGACCATTCGCAACCGTCTCCATGAAGCTGGGCTACGGTCCCGCACACCGTTAGGCCGTCTTCCGCTCACGCCCCAACATCGTGCAGCCCGCCTCCAGTGGTGTCGCGACAGGCGCGAATCGAGGGACGAATGGAGACGTGTCGTCTTCAGCGATGAGAGTCGCTTCTGCCTTGGTGCCAATGGTGGTCGTATGCGTGTTTGGCGCCGTGCAGGTGAGCGCCACAATCAGGACTGCATACGACCGAGGCACACAGGGCCAACACCCGGCATCATGGTGTGGGGAGCGATCTCCTACACTGGCCGTACACCACTGGTGATCGTCGAGGGGACACTGAATAGTGCACGGTACATCCAAACCGTCATCGAACCCATCGTTGTACCATTCCTAGACCGGCAAGGGAACTTGCTGTTCCAACAGGACAATGCACGTCCGCATGTATCCCGTGCCACCCAACGTGCTCTACAAGGTGTAAGTCAACTACCCTGGCCAGCAAGATCTCCGGATCTGTCCCCCATTGAGCATTTTTGGGACTGGATGAAGCGTCGTCTCACGCGGTCTGCACGTCCAGCACGAACGCTGGTCCAACTGAGGCGCCAGGTGGAAATGGCATGGCAAGCCGTTCCACAGGACTACATCCAGCATCTCTACGATCGTCTCCATGGGAGAAAAGCAGCCTGCATTGCTGCGAAAGGTGGATATACACTGTACTAGTGCCGACATTGTGCATGCTCTGTTGCCTGTGTCTATGTGCCTGTGGTTCTGTCAGTGTGATCATGTGATGTATCTGACCCCAGGAATGTGTCAATAAAGTTTCCCCTTCCTGGGACAATGAATTCACGGTGTTCTTATTTCAATTTCCAGGAGTGTATATAAGAACTCAGAGCAGAATAGACATGGCAAACTTTAAATGTAAAATAACGTGAAATTACTTTCAGACAGGGTATTCTCCACTTCTTCGGACTCTTTTACAGGTTTTCGTAATAGGACGGGAAATATAGTTCCAACAATTTCCCTGTTTTCCATGCGAGGTTGAGTACACTCCGTTTCAGTCCTAAGTTCCACCATGAAAATATTTTTCATGGTTCTAAGTATAATATCGTGCCTACATCTTCAGTCACACAAGGTGGGTATTCAGCTCGGGGGAAGATTATACAATGAAATATTGAGTAATCCAACTGAACAGATATATTTTGAAGTACTTGGTATTGTAGAAGTAACATTAAGGGCGTTAACCGACTATAAAGATCCGTGTTGCTATATGCGCGCATATTCCGATACACACGTGCAGTGAGCGAAATATGTGTAACAAAAATGGTATTGGAGTTGATGACAAGAACTCAAAGGGAGTAGGAGGTAATAACAAAGATTCCAAAACACTCACAAACTTCGTCTCTGTCTACGGTCTGTACGAACGAGCACCAGTTTTTTCCCTCCTCTGTCAATGGAAGTATCGGCCCTCAGTGATACAATCCCGTGCGGCACAAAGCCCGTCGTGCGTAATCCTATTTGACGTCGCAGGGTCGCTCTCGGCACGCCGGAGACGACACACAGTGGCGAGGCCAGCGCCTGGCGGATAGGCAGCCAGCAACTCGCATCTCTCTGCCAGCACCCCGCGGCGGCCAGATAAGCCGCAGCGCCGCCGCAGGGAGCAGCCGGCGGCTTCCCCGCGGGCATCCGCAGCGCTAATTTGCCCAAGGCGCGGCGCGCACGGGCTATTCCTGAGCCGCGGCGATTTGTAATGTTGCCGTGGGGGGCCGGGCGCTAGGAAAACCACGGACCACCAGGGCGCCCAGTTTTACGAGAGGCGCAGCCTTCTGCTAAGATCGGTGTGACCTCCTCAGTCGCGAATGATGCCCTCTTAAGTACACAATCTGAAAGTAAGTGGTGCTGACACGTTTAGAAGTCGATGTATGAGAGGCATTATGTGCCAAATTGTGTCACATTATGCCAACCGGTAAACTCTCCGATTCTGTAAAAAAATTGATTTGACTTGTATGCAACAGCTTCAGACGTCTGATTACCTAACAAACGAGTTGATGCGATAAATATTTGTCAAGCATGTAAGTAAGAAAAAGTTTACAAATGGTTCGAAGTTATGCTCTCATTACCAAACACTGCACGATTACATTCTGGGTATTTTAGGGTTAAGTTTTAGGCAAAAGGTAGTTTTTCAGGCGTCTCAATGTTTATGACCTCAAATCTTCTTAACTGTATGCCGTAAAATCATGTAATTTTGCTGGTACATCAAGTGGTATCCATAGAGTAAATTGCGATTTTGGGAGAGGCGATACTGGGTTCAGAGACGTGTACACTCTTTAAAATGTTTTATGTCTCCAAACAAATACTAAAACACCATCTTAACAAAATTAAACATTTGCACAATAAGTAAAAGCTTAAATAAGAAAATAGGAAATTAGTCTTGCAAACTTCCAATTTTCATAACAGAAATGTGACAGATTCAGGCTGGTCAGGCTCCAGGTGCAGAACTCTCAAATTAATTTTTTTAAGTGTTTTAACAAACTAACAGCCCAAGTTTCTCAACCTACACAAAGTTCAGTTCCAAAACACAAATGCTGGTCAAGATACAGCCTCAATTCCGGTTTCCGCAAGCTCCAAGGTTAATGTCTAAGAATAACTTGTGCTCAACGCGGCTAACGGGTAATTTCACAATTTTAAGAACAAACAGTACTCTGCCAAGCACGTCCAAATGATAGATGTGTGAAGAGTAGTCAATACAAATACCAACGGCTCACATCAGATCACACAAATGGTCATTTACTGACACAGAAGGGAGCACAAAATCGTGTGGTACATAAATTATGTTACGCTTTCTTATTCATAAGAAAACAGGCAACTCATGGATCTGCTTCCCTCTCATTAGAACCAGTAGCGCACATGAGCACAGAACTCAATGCCGTCGCTTACGCCAGTTTGTGGGCAAGGCAAAAGTAGGGTATTTAATTACCAGCAAGAACAAGAACACTTCCTTGCCAACAGCGCTTACGCTGCGGGACACTCTTCAACAAACACGCCTCACTGATATGAAGAACGAATTTCACAACAGTTCAGCCATCACGAGTTAGTACTAGGACGTGAGAGAACAGAAATAAATCTATTTCCGTACAACACCCTTTCGCTATGACCCACTCTGCCCACGGAAGGAACCATCACGACTTAGAGCCACGGGATACTTGGATGTGCTCTTGCTATTCGAAATCCTCTCTCATAACACTCACTCACCCATGAATGCCCGATGGCAGCCAGTCCAGCTGGTGAAATTCACACAGCGCCGACTCGCCACAGGCCACGCTGCCCCACATGATTTCTGTGCTTGTAGGCGTTGTTTTCCTTTCGTTGGCTGACCTCCAACGCCTGTCACACCACCTACCCAAACCCCCACGGCCACAACCCCATTTGTTCGACAGCCAATTCTGTCACACCACCTACCCAAGCCCCCACGGCCACAACTCCATTTGTTCGACAGCCAATTGTTTGTTCTAATGACACGATCGTCCTGCGTTGCGTCCGGAAGCGGGAGATACAAATGGACGCTCATGTGGCGACAGCTGATACCGTCACAAGTATGCCTCTTGATAAGTAGATTATGACAAGATTAAAAAATTGTAAATTCGGTCAATAATTATTTGAATTATGGAAAATTAAATTTTTTTGCCATGGAATCCCTTGGGTAGGTACCATGAACATTGAACTGACAGTCTATTAATATAGGATCCGTGTAACCGAGTAAGTTAGATTGAAAAGTCTTCACTTGTAATATGTTTCTGAGATTGTCAAAAAGCGTTTCATGGTAGTAAGTAATCAGTTCTGAATTTTAATTTAGAAAGCACTTATTATGTGCATTAAAAGCAGCGTGAGAGCATTCCATAGTGGTATAGAACTTCCATATGACAGACGTGTTTGTTGAAAGACATCTTGTTGTAGAGTATGAGCTGCACTTCATACGTATTTATCTGCCTGGACGTTATTGCAACATCAGTGGCATGTGAGACAGTGTATATGCAAACTAAAGTATACATATCAATATTGATAACAAGGAACATTTTGTATGCACCTAAATGGAAACAGAAGATTACTTTGGTATTGTGAAAGTTCAAATAAAACGATGTGTCTGTAGAGTGTAAAATCTTTGTGTTGATTAAAAATGTTGTACATCTGGAAAATATAGAAACCTGTGAATACTTTAAATGTAATTATAACACTGGTCGTAGCAGTGCCTGCATGACAACATTAGGATCCATTATCAGCCTTGCCCCTAATATTCACAAATCGTAATGTGTACATATAGTAACTGTGGAACCCTAACCTGACACGCTTCCTGGTCATACACAACTTTACTGCTACAATAGGGAGATTTGAACTACTGGTCTTGGCGAGAGTGACATAGCACAGTTCTCTTGTTGCCTCTGATACCACACCTTATTAGATCTGTGGCATGCAATCACTAGGTAAACTAACTACCATGTTTGGACAACCAGTATATGAGGGTGAAATACATAAAGAGTTGAAAATAGATAACAACTGCTATGAAAGACACCCTTAGCATGACGTATAAAATAACGAAATCTGTGTGTACTATATAAAGAAGTGGTCAACATACACTGATTAGCTAGAACATTACGACCGCCAACTTACAATCGATTTATACCGTTCCAGGCGATAGCAGCGTCACCTGTCGAGGAATGACTGATTGTCAGCCAAACGCACAGTGCGTATTGTACTAGCGTCCGTGCTGTCCGTGTGTAAAACGGGGAAGGCGCGCTATCTATCTGTCTTTGACCGAGTACAGATTGTGATAGCCCCGAGGCTCGGCACGAGCATTTAGTAAACTTAAAGACTTGTCGGGTATTCGAAGAGTGCTGTGATGAGAATATTTAACACGTGGCGAAAGCGAGGTGAAACCACAGCCAGTGGCAGTGGCACAGAGTTACATGGTCTGATGAACTCCTATATCATCTACATCATGCCGGTGGAAGGGAGCGTATCCCTCTGGTGGCGACTCCATTGTAGTCTGGGGAACATTCATGTGAGCATCTATGGGTCCAGTGAATCTCATGCAAGATACGATGACGACCAAGGAGTATTGTACAGTGGTTGCGGATCACGTACACCCCTTCACGACGATCATGTGTCCCGACAGCGGTGGCCTATTTCAGCATGAAAATGCTCGATATCACAAAGCCAGAAGTGTGATGGAGTGGTTCAAAGATTGATGTGCTTGTCCCCCAACTCGCCAAATCTGAGCCCGATCGAACACATCTGGATCTGGGATATAATCTAACGTGGAGTCAGAGCTCATTGCTCCCGTTACAGGAGTTTACGAGAAGTAGGTGACTTGTGTGAGCAGATGTAGTGCGAACTTCCTCCAACGACTTCCCAATGCCTCGTTGCTTCCATGCCACGACGCGTCGTCGCTGTTATCCGTGCTAAAGGAGAAAATACCGGCTATTATGTACAATCCTCAAGTGAATCTGCCTGGTTAAAACATGGTTATTAGAGTTCTGTAGGTGTATTATATTGCGCAAATCCGTCCATTAAGGACGTTTTGCGGATATTTCAACATGTGAGTGTATGTTTTTGTTTCTTATACAGCACTCAGTGATCTGTCCGATGAAGAGCGACGAAGTTCTTAGTTATGTCATTAGGAGAATACTTATAATCTCTTAAATGCTGAAGAACTAAACTTTTACATGTTCTCTAACGTTCTGAGGTTCCTCTCGGTACGGTTCCACAATCCAGACAATGTCTGAAATGGCACACATTGGTCCTGAAGTGTGCAGTGCTGTATATATCAGAGGTACTTTTTTGTGGTTATTCCATTTCAAAGTGAAAGGCGTACATTTATATACTACTGGCGCGTGTGTGCGCACATACTCACTTGCTATACTTATTCGAATGTGTATGACCATTGATCTTCACACGTCGTGATGATACATGTTATTTCTAAACAGGCTGTTTTGTAATATGTCCGTATGTAATTATATATTTATGTCACTTTTATCTAATGATTTTTGGTACGATTTTCCGAATTAGTAACAATGTAGAAATATGGCTTTGGCTTGGTATATGGCCTTAACACCATGGATAATGGCTGTGTCAAAAAAAGTCGGAGGAGCTGTGCCCGGGGGGGGGGGAGGAGGGGGTTTTGCTATTTGGTGATTAGCACGATGATGATATTGACTGAAGGGCACTCAGGATCATGGTAATCGGCATCCGTGCTGAATATGAACCAAATGATCAGTACCGGTAAAGATTTCCCTCGCAAGGAGTCATCTTGGGATAATTGTGCGTGGATACATAATAGAGACTTGGTAGACTGTCTGCCAATGATAACACAAGAAGTGTTTGCTTATAAATACGAAAAAATATAATATACATGGATAATGAAAAACCTGGGCCAGAAATTGTTGGTTAGCATTTTTACACAGGGATGACAACAGTGCTTCAATATTAACCTAAGTCCCAGTTCTAGAAAGATGTATATCAAAAGATAAATGTAGAAGCCGTCGGAATTTTAAAACTATATTTCAAGTAATTGTGACTGGCTTGATTACTGACGAAAGTAGTGTCACATAGTCTACACTACCAAAATGAATACCGATGGCATCATGAACATCAGTTTTGAAAAGATTCAAATGGGTTTGTGATTACGTTATATGGATTATTTAATGTCTAAGATTTGTTACATTTAAGGCACAAGAACAGTGGTATTTGTGAACTCCAAAATTCTGTGCATTAAAACTCCATTTTATTTCTCCTTAAACTCTAAATGACCGTTTCTCCATGTAATTGATTCATTTTCAAAGTAATAAATACTGAAGAGGCTTCGCAATGCAATAATAACAAGCAGTTTCCTTATAACCGCTGTAGCTTATACAAAATTAAAATCGCCTTCAGGAGCGCGTCTTGAACTGAAACGTTTTTGGGCTTACTCAGACATAACATTGAAAATTGTTGAAAATTCATGGCAAATGATCGGTTTTGTTCTATTTACAGTGAAGGCTATGTTAATTACCCATGAATAATAAGAACAGTTTTGGTCCCTAGATTCCATCAAGAATTTGCGGAGGAAGGAGAAAGACAGGCACTAGACGAAGTTTCAGGTCCGTTGCTGAGGCGTGCACATTATGTACGATCGTTAATTTCATTTTTAATGATATTCTCAATAAAAATGTTTTCATAGTTTACTCACTATTTATCCGGTTAGTACGTTTAACCAATATGTTTCTGAACAGTTCCTGTCCTGAGCAAACATAATTTTTTTCCTCTACATTTCACCTGTACATGATTGGAAATAGAGCTGTTACTCTTTTACAGTTTGTCACGTACAAGCATAGAAAACTTAACATAGAAAACGAATTTACATCTAAATTTACGACTTGAATGTAAGAGTTTTGTAGTTTCTATAGTTTGTTTTATTCCACATGAAAGACTCTCTCTCTCTCTCTGTCTGTGTGTGTGTGTGTGGGGGGGGGGGGTGGGTGGGTGGGTGGGTGGGTTGGTGACTATGTGTATTTCGGTGTGTTTTCAAGGATATGAGTCGTCAGGCAGTTTGGGGGCAGAGAACAGTGTTACGCACCCGAGTGCTGTCTATTTGTCTATTACTCCTTTTCATTCTGCTACAGCTTTCCCAGCATTTGAGAATATTTATGTCAGTTCTGATGCCTGCTAGTTTGTGGTGTATGGTACATAAAGCGGTCTGCGAATATAGAATGACAGCTACAACTTCTTAGTGCTTTTTTGTATTCTGTGTACCTTACGTTGAACTTTGTTGTTGTCTGTACAAGTACAAGATGAGGTACGTTTAATATTAATATTTTAATTATTATCGTACTATCTGTTTCAAACTGATGTTTATTGCAACTGAGTCCGTTTGAAAACAGTTCGAAATCTTACATTTTTAACATAACAGATAAAACTAGTGTCAGAATATGAAAGCTCCCCAGTTGGTGGAAGAAATGTGAAGAAAATAAATCACTTCAGTACAATGAGAATGAATACAAACCATGAAAGAGATGTTTTTAAAATTCGATAAGTGTCATGTTCATTTGTGATAATTGTGATCCGTAATTCACGGGACATTAACAGTTACTTTCGATCAGCCAGGTACAGGAATGAACATGTAAGCTAAGATGTAAATGAATACTGTACAAACTAATAAGTAATATTGATTGTGAAGAAACTAAAAGAGACTGTTGTAGACAAACATTTTCAGTAAATGCTCCTTTACCACCTAGGAAGTTTTGAACACAGTCATGGTAGCAAGTAGTAGTAGCGTATAATTCGATAGTCAACGCCAAGAAAGAATAGTAGAAACTGAAAATTTTGCACCTCTTACCGCAGTGCAGTTGAGAAAAAGGAGTGGCCCTTATTAATATAAGATTTTACACACGGTAGTTAACTGTAGCTGACTGCTAACGAGAAAAGCTACGTATGCCAACTGCGTGGCTTCCAAGTTTTCGTACTAAGGGCTTCTATGACTGCAAAACCATACGAATTTCAAAGCGCGAGTACTTACCTAAGATTCTTGTTTAACGTGTATGCATTATTAAACTATAAGAATTTGGCCTATTCGAAATAGTTGATTCGGAAACTGTACACATGTTCTATGTAAGTGGTATCTAATCGTTTGATGTAATAATGTTAGCCTTAGAGTAGAAATATACAAACTGTAGTCTTAGGACTTACAATTTTCGAAAGTGTGGAATCGAAATTGTAGATCGTTCTGATTCAACAATAATATAATGTTTTGTCAAAGGATGTAGTCTTCATACTCATTTGCAAACGACGGAAATAGATAAACAAAGTTGATTTCATTGGGAGACGAACGACAAAGCTGAACTGATTTTAGCCGCGTAAACCAATACTCCACAACTTTGGTTATCGACTGGCAATCGACAATGGCTTTCTCTGTGTGTACAGGCACAAAGGTTACGCTGTTATCTTTGGTAAAAAGGCTGACCTCAGTATTGTAATATCGTTGGGTCCTTTGAGGAGCCTCTACCACGGGGCGTTTTGTGGAAATTTATCAGCATTGAACGAGAAAGTGACGAAACAATACTCTGGAACGTGTGTTTTTAATATGACATCACCGAGCCATGTAACAAGCAATTACATATTGACTGATTTCGTTCGTTGGATTGTTGTTAGTCCAAATAACGGCCTCATTTAGATATATCACAAAATATAAAAAGAAAGTAGCCGTTATCTGTTGACACTAAAAACGAACTGTCCGTTCATATAGACTACTTGGCTGGTGATGCGGTGACACTGAATTCTACTTCCAGTAGCAGTCCGAGAGCCACAAGACTCCCGTAAGGCTGCGTCTTATATTGAGAAAATTGTAAAGAGAGCGTGGAAGATGCGGCTATAAGGCCTGTCGATGTCTGGGATATTAGAGATTGGGCAATATTTGACAACAAAATATGGTGTCAAGTTTCGCAGAAAAAACCCCTAGATCCGCCGTTTTCGATTTATGACGAACACGGATAATCTAAATCTTATGATCAGAAGAATCCGTCCGCACCGAAAGAACGTCCACAACTTCACTGTCTCCGCCTCACCATAACTCATCTCCCTTACCATATGCTTCCCATACGGTGGGAGCAGCTAAAAAAAATAAAAAAAAAGAATCGTGGAGTATCCTCCTTCGACAGGAAATGAGCGGCTACTGGTGTGTATTTCTCCAATGAGTGAGCAGTAACGGCTGATTGTGGAGTCTCATGAGTCAATCCATGTAGAGGTACATCGTGCAAAGTTCAGTTGTTGAGGGGTTCCATATAAATGTATGTCCAGAAAGCTTATTTCTGCAGTTAACTGAAGTCAGAGCGAGCTGCATTTGGTAGTTAACCTTCCATAATATCTAAAGAAAAGAAATTTTTTACCATTAGGCGCATACATTTAAATTTATTATGGCCCGTTTAGATTATTTCAACCATATCTGGAAGGCTGATGATGGCTGAAATAACCAAATCAGATAAGAAATACATTAAATATATACAACTGTTGGCAAAAGATACTTTTCTTTAAATACCTTCCAGTTGTAGCTAGTTACCTACACTAATAATTAATGCCATAATATCGATCCTAAATTGCAACCACGATGGCCTGAAACACTACTGATCAGTGACAGGTGCTGCCAATGGCATCCAACGGTACTCATTGTAGGATATCCCGGTCTGTTTTCAATACGTGGCAATCACAAGTAAAATCAAAATTATCGTTAGGAAATAAGACTGCACAACAACCGTAATTTTGTGGAATGAAACGCATTTATTCATAAAACACAGCCTTTACGAAATAGGATTGTCAAATTCCATATCTGCTCCTAATAGAGAACTAGACAACATTATACAGTATTATTTATTTATTGCTTATTTAACCTGATCAGATTAGGGCCTTAAGGCTCTCTCGTACATCTGAATAGACACAACACCTGCAAAAATATTATATAACAATCCTAATAATTATAATAAAAACACGCATTATAATACGAATAAAAATTGGCAACAATAATAATAAAATATTAGTAGTAGCAGTGGTAGTAGTAGAAAAACTAATAATGATAGTAAAATAGTAAGTGAGTTAAGAATGAAATTAATTAGTTGTTACATAAAACTGAATAATTTGCATAAATAATAATTTTCATTAATAATAATAGTAATAAAATAATGGAAGCATTAAGAATGATATTGATTAGTTCAGCACTTTTTAAGCCTTTTATTAGAATAAGTTGAAGGGAAAATAAAAGAGAAAAGGATTGAAATGAAAGTGACGATGGTTCCTAGGAAAGAAGAGAATTTGCATCGAGAACTCTGTTGACAACGGGAGTGAAAAACGGTTAGGGATCAAGGGTTGATGACACTGAGCTCCAAGAAGAGATAGGTATTGTGATAAAAGATGAGCCATCAACTGTCTTTTGAATTTTGACAATATTCAGACTTCTCTAATATTTTGAGAAACATTGTTCCAAAGACTAGTCCCTAATACAGAAAATAGCTAGGAGAAGACGTCAATGTTGGGTAGTGGTACGAAGAGGTTTTTACTTTGTTGGGAACGATTATTCCTGCTGTGTTGTTCAGACAGTAGCCTAAGGGTTGACGATAAATAGGAAAGAGTGCAATGTTTGGGAAGACGATAGAACAAACCCAGGGTACCATAATCTCTGCTCTTTTCGTCTCATAGCCATGATAATATTCATAGGCACGAGTGATATAGTCGAAATAGCGTACATCACAAATATATATCATACAAGCGTTAGTCACCAGTTCCAGCCGACGTGAGCCTTCTTATGAAAGTCCATGGAGAGTAGTATCAGCATAATCAAAGATGGGGAATGTTAGTGACTCTACGAGTTTCTTAGTAAGTCCGAAAGCAAATGCTTTTTTATGCTTCCGTAATGAATGAGTGATGCTGACACCTTCTTACAGACAGCATTCGGCTATTAAGTTTAGTATATGTGGTGCTCTAGAATTATCCCCAAAATCTTCGCACAAGAAGTAAAGATAATTTAAGTGCTGTTACGAATTAAGGGACAAAGAGATTCTCTGAAGTGAGGAGTAACAGCCTTTTGTGAGTGACTGAGATTTCTGGAGTTTTAGATGGATTAAGTTTCAAACTTAAGTTCTCCGCCCATTGTGATAAAGCAAGTAAGTCAGTATTTACGTTCTGGATGGCTGTGCGCACATTTATTGGGCTTACGGTTAGGTATAAGAGAAGGTTATCGTTGTATAAATTTCATTTGCAATGGGAAATAGTAGTCGACAAATCATTAAAATATAATGAATATAGTGGTGGGTTCAATACTAGTCCTTATTACACACTGTCGGCGGCAAGGTATGAGTGGAACCATTATACAGCACTTGAAGAAAAGTTTTGACTTTTTAGTTTAGCAAGTAGAATACCAATGTCGACAGTATCGAAATCTTTGCTGAAATCCAAAACGTACATAACAGTCGCCTCTTGTTTGCCCATAGCGTGTTTCAATTCGTCATTCACTTTAGTATGACTAGTCAGCGAGGTGCGATTATTCCAGAAGACAGATTGGTATTTGAGGTTAAGTAAATTATACGCTGATGGTCCCCCCCAAGAACCATGGACCTTGCCGCTGGTGGGGAGGCTTGCGTGCCTCAGCGATACAGATGGCCGTACCGTAGGTGCAACCACAACGGAGGGTATCTGTTGAGAGGCCAGACAAACATGTGGTTCCTGAAGAGGGGCAGCAGCCTTTTCAGTAGTTGCAGGGGCAACAGTCTGGATGATTGACTGATCTGGCCTTGTAACATTAACCAAAACGGCCTTGCTGTGATGGTACTGCGAACGGCTTAAAGCAAGGGGAAACTACAGCCGTAATTTTTCCCGAGGACATGCAGCTCTACTGTATGATTAAATGATGATGGCGTCCTCTTGGGTAAAATATTCTGGAGATAAAATAGTCCCCCATTCGGATCTCCGGGCGGGGACTACTCAGGAGGACGTCGTTATCAGGAGAAAGAAAACTGGCGTTCTACGGATCGAAGCGTGGAATGTCAGATCCCTTAATCGGGCAGGTAGGTTAGAAAATTTAAAAAGGGAAATGGATAGGTTAAAGTTAGATATAGTGGGAATTAGTGAAGTTCGGTGGCAGGAGGAACAAGACTTTTGGTCGGGTGATTACAGGGTTATAAATACAAAATCAAATAGGGGTAATGCAGGAGTAGGTTTAATAATGAATAAAAAAATAGGAGTGCGGGTTAGCTACTACAAACAGCATAGTGAACGCATTATTGTGGCCAAGATAGACACAAAGCCCATGCCTACTACAGTAGTACAAGTTTATATGCCAACTACCTCTGCAGATGATGAAGAAATAGATGAAATGTATGACGAGATAAAAGAAATTATTCAGGTAGTGAAAGGAGACGAAAATTTAATAGTCATGGGTGACTGGAATTCGTCAGTAGGAAAAGGGAGAGAAGGAAACATAGTAGGTGAATATGGATTGGGGGGAAGGAATGAAAGAGGAAGCCGCCTTGTAGAATTTTGCACAGAGCATAACTTAATCATAGCCAACACTTGGTTCAAGAATCATAAAAGAAGGTTGTATACCTGGAAGAATCCTGGAGATACTAGTAGGTATCAGATAGATTATATAATGGTAAGACAGAGATTTAGGAACCAGGTTTTAAATTGTAAGACATTTCCTGGGGCAGATGTGGATTCTGACCACAATCTATTGGTTATGAACTGCAGATTGAAACTGAAGAAACTGCAAAAAGGTGGGAATTTAAGGAGATGGGACCTGGATAAACTGAAAGAACCAGAGGTTGTAGAGAGTTTCAGGGAGAGCATAAGGGAACAATTGACAGGAATGGGGGAAAGAAATACAGTAGAAGAAGAATGGGTAGCTCTGAGGGATGAAGTAGTGAAGGCAGCAGAGGATCAAGTAGGTAAAAAGACGAGAGCTAATAGAAATCCTTGGGTAACAGAAGAAATATTGAATTTAATTGATGAAAGGAGAAAATACAAAAATGCAGTAAATGAAGCAGGCAGAAAGGAATACAGACGTCTCAAAAATGATATCGTCAGGAAGTGCAAAATGGCTAAGCAGGGATGGCTAGAGGACAAATGTAAGGATGTAGAGGCTTGTCTCACTAGGGGTAAGATAGATTCTGCCTACAGGAAAATTAAAGAGACCTTTGGAGAGAAGAGAACCACTTGTATGAATATCATGAGCTCAGATGGCAACCCAGTTCTAAGCAAAGAAGGGAAGGCAGAAAGGTGGAAGGAGTATATAGAGGGTTTATACAAGGGCGATGTACTTGAGGACAATATTATGGAAATTGAAGAGGATGTAGATGAAGACGAAATGGGAGATAAGATACTGCGTGAAGAGGTTGACAGAGCACTGAAAGACCTGAGTCGAAACAAGGCCTCGGGAGTAGACAACATTCCATTTGAACTACTGATGGCCTCGGGAGAGCCAGTCATGACAAAACTCTACCATCTGGTGAGCATGATGAATGAGACAGGCGAAATACCCTCAGACTTCAAGAAGAATATAATAATTCCAATCCCAAAGAAAGCAGGTGTTGACAGATGTGAAAATTACCGAACTATCAGTTTAATAAGTCACAGCTGCAAAATACTAACGCGAATTCTTTACAGACGAATGGAAAAACTGGTAGAAGCCGACCTCGGGGAAGATCAGTTTGGATTCCGTAGAAATGTTGGAACACGTGAGGCAATACTGACCTTACGACTTATCTTAGAAGAAAGATTAAGAAAAGGCAAACCTACGTTTCTAGCATTTGTAGACTTAGAGAAAGCTTTTGACAATGTTAACTGGAATACTCTCTTTCAAATTCTGAAGGTGGCAGGGGTAAAATACAGGGAACGAAAGGCTATTTACAGTTTGTACAGAAACCAGATGGCAGTTATAAGAGTCGAGGGGCATGAAAGGGAAGCAGTGGTTGGGAAAGGAGTAAGACAGGGTTGTAGCCTCTCCCCGATGTTATTCAATCTGTATATTGAGCAAGCAGTAAAGGAAACAAAAGAAAAATTCGGAGTAGGTATTAAAATTCATGGAGAAGAAGTAAAAACTTTGAGGTTCGCCGATGACATTGTAATTCTGTCAGAGACAGCAAAGGACTTGGAAGAGCAGTTGAACGGAATGGACAGTGTCTTGAAAGGAGGATATAAGATGAACATCAACAAAAGCAAAACGAGGATAATGGAATGTAGTCAAATTAAGTCGGGTGATGCTGAGGGAATTAGATTAGGAAATGAGACACTTAAAGTAGTAAAGGAGTTTTGCTATTTAGGGAGTAAAATAACCGATGATGGTCGAAGTAGAGAGGATATAAAATGTAGACTGGCAATGGCAAGGAAAGCGTTTCTTAAGAAGAGGAATTTGTTAACATCGAGTATAGATTTAAGTGTCAGGAAGTCGTTTCTGAAAGTATTTGTATGGAGTGTAGCCATGTATGGAAGTGAAACATGGACGATAACTAGTTTGGACAAGAAGAGAATAGAAGCTTTCGAAACGTGGTGCTACAGAAGAATGCTGAAGATAAGGTGGGTAGATCACGTAACTAATGAGGAGGTATTGAATAGGACTGGGGAGAAGAGAAGTTTGTGGCACAACTTGACTAGAAGAAGGGATCGGTTGGTAGGTCATGTTTTGAGGCATCAAGGGATCACAAATTTAGCATTGGAGGGCAGTGTGGAGGGTAAAAATCGTAGAGGGAGACCAAGAGATGAATACACTAAGCAGATTCAGAAGGATGTAGGTTGCAGTAGATACTGGGAGATGAAGAAGCTTGCACAGGATAGAGTAGCATGGAGAGCTGCATCAAACCAGTCTCAGGACTGAAGACCACAACAACAACAACGCTGATGGTGAATTATGTATTCTAAAGCCTTATATAATGATGGTGGAATAGAAATGGGCCTGAAGTCAGAAGGTTCTTTGGCAGATTCCTTTTTTGTTAAAGCTTTGCTAAGTACCTTTTTCCAGACTATCGGCAGCAATAGATGGATGAGAAAACTTATCAACTGTATTTGACTTACCGACTGATAAGGCTTACTGGTTACAGAAAACAATTTCGTTTGTTCCAATAGCAGATACTTCAAGGTATTTATGGATTGCGTGCTTGAGCGTTGGTCAAGTAGAGAGGCAGGTGTGGCGAAGTACTCATTTAGATCCTCAACAGGAACGAGAGATTCAGTGGGAGATTACGGTTTGTCTATTCCTAGTCCTCGTAGATTTTTCCACAAGACGGAATACTTGCGAAAATCCTCAGTTAAAGAGTGAGTATTCCTGAGTTCTGCATTTCTCACTGTCTGGACAACTCGGTTGTCTGTAGCGTTTGTATTTCCTCTGTGCAGCGTCTCTGATACTCACATGGTGTTTAAGTTGATCGATAAACCATGGTACAGGTTTTTCTCCTGAAAAGGACAGTTTTTATTGGAGCGTGTTAGTCGTACAAATTACTGAGTTTCTCAGGGAAATTAGATGTCATAATATATGTCAAAGTTATTTCCGGTCACTCTCAGAGAAGAGATATCATAGGTGTCAGCTGCAAGCTCAGGCATAATCAAGCGTTTAAAATCGCAAAGAGTGGCCACTTTTGGTTTGTTCTTTGGATATTTCACTGAATAATTCGTGCATATAACATCATGAGCAGATACGGCAAGTACAGAAAGTTAATCAACGTGAATTACTTTATTTGGAGACTTGGTGGCGAAAATATCGACAAAGGTAAGTTTGGAGCATGATAACTTTGTCCAAGTGGAAGCAATATAAGATTTGAGCAGGAAACTATACGCTTGAATTTTGAAACCTAGGATTGTGGCTCACAAAATTTATTTGTTCATGCAAACATTCAAACCCTGTGGGTGCGAATACAAAGGTAGAGAGTTCTCCAGATTTGGGCGGTTTGTATATTACACGGATAAACACCTTTTGTTGACAGCTTTAATTGCAATGAACATATATCAGGTTGTTTGCTCCCGTTTTTGGACGTAAGGAGTTTGCACCGCCACCTCTTCTGTTATACCTGCCATGATTCAAAAGCAAATAGCCATCGAGGCTTAAAGAGATGGGAGGTATACTTGGTTTTTACCACCTCGCCAACAGTAGTAGGACATCAAAGATGAGGTCCTGGAACACTCATCAAAAATCAGTCAAGTGGGCTGGTGACGGCTGCACGTTTGAATGCGCGAGTTGTAGTGTACAGACGTCGCGAATCATTTCCGCTTTAACGCTGTAAGCAGAGGCAGCAGCTGCCCTGTATTCTGACACAGTACATTTTTAGTTGGCTGTAAATAATCTACGTGACATCCTTCAGAATTACCACCGCGCAGTTTGTCTAGTGACCCCGACGTCGAAAGTACTTTAACATTTTGATCTCCAATCCGTCCTCAATCGTGCTTATTCTTTTTTGAAATAATTTGATTCTTCAGTTAACAACAACGTGACATGTGTACTGTTAACGAAGTATGAAGTAGTGAACAAACACTCATGGCACAACGGAACAACAAAGGGGCATTTAGCATAAAGTAGACGAACATAAATATCATCCAAGATCTACAGCCATGCTAAAACAAGGAATCAGTGTAAATACAAGCGTCCTTGTTGCAGGAAAGCGAGTCGTGCAGATGAAACTGCAGACTGGTTTCTCCAAGATCTAACGACAAGAAAATAAATCATCGAAATTCGAAGTATCGAAATATTACCTTCTGTAACACGCGACTTCAATTTCTGTCGAGGCGTTGTTTGATAACGACTTTTTAATTTACGCAAAGATGTAGCGTTATTCATGGATGCGAAAGGAAAACCGGTGAAAGAATTGGACGACCCACAGTGAATTTAAACCTTTCGATTTTAACTGACATAACCAAGCATCTGAATAGCTTGAATGTAGCTTTACATGGTACAAATAAAGTAGTTAGCGAAGTGTTTGACACTATTTTGTCATTCAAGAGAAAACTGCTTTTGTTGGCAAAGGAACCGTCAGAAACGTCACGTGCGTTGCACTAGTTGTTAGTGAAAACAATTTGGAACAGGAGAGGCTCAAAGAATATTTTGATGGGTTTGTAACGGTGCTACAGTATCTCGAATTCATTTTTGATAGTAGATTTGAGGATTTAAATCGACTGGAATGCGATGTCAACCTTTTTGCGCCATGCGGGGTAGGCGCGCAATCTGAGACGTCTTGTCACGGTCCGCGCGGCTCTCCCCGTCGGAGGTTCGAGTCCTCCCTCGTAAATGGGTGTGTGTGTCGTCCTTAGCGTAAGTTAGATTAAATAGTGTGTAAGGTTAGGGACCGATGTTCTCAGCAGTTTGATCCAATAAGACCTTACCACAAATTGTTTGAACCTTTCAGCGCCTCCTTATGCAGTTAACGCTGAAAATAAGCCTTCTGAAATTCAGTTGGAACTCATTGGCTTTCAATGGAATCGTGTGCTGAAGGAAAAGTTTCGCGCTGCAGAAACCTTGGAAAGCTTCTACAAATATTTCCCACGTGAAGTTATTTAAAATAGCTGCTTGAACGTGTAGTTTTTTTGGAACAACATCTCTGGGCGAAAGTGTTTTTTGCATAATGCGACCGACAAAATCGGAGCTTAGGAGTAGTCTTACGGATGTTCATCTGACTGGTAAAGCGCGCATAATGACCAGTTATTTCACACCAAATATCGAGATGCTAGTTCAAAACCATTGTGAAAACATGTAGGATGATGTAAATTAATGCCTATGTCCTACTCGTACGTGGTACCCCTCTTCTGAACTACATACTTCCTTGTAAATATAACGTAAGGTTTACAATACAAATGTGTTCGCTTCTTAATCCTTTACGTTTGTATCCTATTTGTGGCCATGAAAGTAGAGCCTGTTACAATGATTCTGAACTGTGTTTCCTCCATACATGGGCAACCGTTGCGTGACAAAGGATACACAAACTTCGGGTAAGTACGTTTTACACTTACATCCCACCCGAGTATGTTGTCCCACATATGATTCGCCTCCCGATAACCGTGTACCGGTACCGTGTTCACAGACGCCGCATACCCGTGAAACGACCTCGGACGTATGTGTGTTCTGCCTGCACTACGTACGTTAGCTTGTCCATACTCAGCTATGCGCGCGAAGCGCTGTCACAGCGGCACGGTTGCCCCCTGTGCAGTGTGCATACCGAAGCAGCGAGCCACATCGCACAGCTCTGCTACCCGCACTACGTGACCTCACAGCTGCTCAGCGTTGCCATCGCGCCTTACAGCGCTTGCGGGCAACTATTCGGGCAGCTCTCATGGAAAATACTAACAACAAGAATTCACAGGATGAGAGAACATATGTTGGGACATCAGGGAATGACTTCCATTTTGCTAGAGGGAGCTGCAGAGGGTCAAAACTGCAAAGGAATTCAAAGATTTTGACACATCCAGCAAATAATTAAGGGCGCAATTTGCAGATGCTACTCTGAGATGAAAAGGTTGGCACACAAGAGGAATTCGTGGCGGGCGGCATCAATCCAGTCAGCAGATTGATGACTTACAAAAACTGATTAGCTTTATTAGCTACCGATTACTTTGAAAATTATTTCGTCCGTCATGCAATGATGCAAAAGCATTTACAGTACTCAAATCTTATGTTCATTAGACGTATAATTCCCGGGAAAACAGAATAAAGAAATGTTTTAATGTAAATGAACGTTAGAATCTACTAAGAATATAAAAAACTTAAATTCTTAAACTCTTAGCAACGTAAAAGGCGTGCTTATGCCTGATTGTAATTTCCTTCCCCAAGTCTAAGAAAATTTGCTACGGTAAGGTGTTTGCCTTTAAAGTTGCTGTATCATCGAAAACTGTGGTGACAAATAAAATTAGACCAGTTTTTGATGTATCTCACAAAGGGATCAACTAATGCTTGCCTGTACAAGACTTTCTTCATACTGCAGTTATGGCTAGAATACTCCAGGCATTATCAAGACCGGAAAATCTTGCATAATTTCAGAAACGACAACTATGTACTTCCTCGCTAGCACACCATATTTATATGATTCGACACTATTTTTGGCAGCTTACGAATTAGCAACACCAGAAATGGACATCACTTCGCAGTCATGGACTGTGCTGCTGGTCCCGGCGGAGATTCGAGTCCTCCCTCGGGAATGGGTGTGTGTGTGTGTGTGTGTGTGTGTGTCCTTAGCATAATGTAGGTTAAGTAGTGTGTAAGCTTAGGGACTGATGACCTTAGCGGTTAAGTCCCATAAGATTTCACACACATCTGAACATTTTTTGAACATGGACGTCACTTCCACGTCTGCACGCAAGGCTACTCTTAACTCTTCTCGTTATGTCCGCCACGTGGCGCAACAAGGTTATCCGAGGAAGTGGGAAAAGCTAAACTTGCTCTGGATCCCCACACAGCATAATCAACTTATTGAAAACTGACCATTAAAAATACGTTCCCCAGGAATATTACAGCTATTTCCAATAATATCTACATTATTTGTTATTCTATTACAATAATTACGTAATAATTACTTATATACCTTGACTTAGGTGACTCCAAAGATTCACAGTAATGCCAGGAGTTAAGTATCGATACCTTGATACAAAATGTCTCTAGAAAAATTTTACCAATTTCGTGGTGTTCATTTGTTAGGTAAAAGTGTTACATTACAACTACTCGTCTGACAATAGCAGTCGCCTATTGTCTGTATGTCTAGGTTGTACCTACAGATTCCAAAAACATTTTATAATACTTGCATCTGATATGTTATGAAATCTGTTGATCGTTAGTAATAATTTAGAATTTTGGTTGAAAGCAATTTGAAAATTAACTTGATACTATGGCTTCAAAGTCTGATTTACTTACTCTGACTGTGTTATAGAATACATATTAAATTAACTTTTAACAAATATTCATTGCCTTACTACCATTTTATCGAAACACATCTAGTTCTTGCTTACAAATTACAGTTGAAATTCAACCTTCATCACGTTAGATGAATCTTAACATATGTCGTAGAATATAATACGAAATGTTATAGTCTCCCTTTGATTTTGGTCAGTCGTTAAGCAGACAGTTTAAGTGCTGTGTTACTTCTGTTTCGGTTAGGAAGTTATTTGAGGCGTTTCAAGTTTGCTACTAAGGCGAAGACAAATTGTTATAAATTTAATTCTGACTACGGGAGAAGTGAAGATAGTTTCATCATTTACCAACTGCTTTAAAATATTCAATCATGTTTGTTCTATCCCAAAATTGGTTAATAATAGAGATAACTTTATCTACGGCATCTGATGAGCGTACTGTAGGACTTTTGGTGCAGTATTGTGAAGTGACACTGTATGCAACGGTATCGTTTATTGTAAAAGAAAACTAATCAACACAAAGAGATATAACAGTTTATGGGGCTTCGGACTGACCATCTTAAGAGATCTGTAGGATTAACAAAAAACCGTACTAGTATTTAAAAGAGCAGCTAGGTAGTTTGGAGAGTGGAACGCTGGGTTCTGTTACGACCAAGTGCATTTGGTGAATAATTACATTTCTTTTCACAACAGAAACGTTGCAACAGAATATGAACATCTGAGAAGCTGAAACAATTTACGACTGGCTTCATAATAACTGGTAAATCAAACTTGGACTATCATGGAATAAATGCCCTGAAGAATGTCTGCCAAATTTCATGATTAACTACATTTACGGTGACGGTAAAATTAACTTTCGCCACAAAACATCTCGAAAGAACATGAAACAGATATATACAAAAAGTCAAAAGCCTTTGTAGAAGCGCTATGATAATGATAAATAGTATCAGTCACTCTACTCTATGAGTTAATAAGCGACAGACCAAATACAATGTCCACGAGCAGAACTGCTTGCATGAACTCCGCACGCCCGCCTGCGTAGAAACTAGGGCTGTCATAACAAGTCGACATATCGACATTTTACCAAGAAAGATCCATGTATATGGGCGATGTCATTCCCAGCGATATATCTCTATGAAAATGACAATATCGAGTGGCGAAATTTTTATTTTATATTAAACATTTTTCAGAGTTTTCGGTAAATATTTGAAGGCGAACTTTTGAAATTGTAGTAGAACATAATTTTACTTTCACTTTGTGAAGCAGTCTTAGTACTTCTTGAGCTTTCATCAGATGCAATCTTTATCTTTGACTGTGTAAAACAGGTATATGTGCCACAAATGGAATATAGTCCGACTGCACTGAGGCGGGGGGGGGGGGGGGGGGGGGCTGAGGAGAATAACAAGATTTCCAGTGTGAATAAGGAGCACACCAGTTGCGTTAAAAAAAACAGCATTCTTCGAAAACAGTTGCTGAAAATGATGGACTGAAATCTTAATGACCAGATTGATCTTTGAGTTAGCGGGGATGGCAAATGCTGATGTATTCGGCTTTCGACGCTACTAACAGAAAAAGCAACGTAAAGCTTCATCACGCAGTTTTGACACTACTACAATTACTACTTCGCTGGGGTTGGCAGAAATGAAAAAGTCGGGGAAGTCGACATTAAGTGTTTCAGACAAATCCGATATGTGACGAAATCGAACGACAGACCCATTGGACATCTATTGATGTGCCACTTACATGCAGTTGCCATTGTTGGCAAAGTGGTTATCTCTAAGTGTTCACGTGTACTGCTTTCCTTTCAGTTCTTGCTGTAAGAGGGATTGCCAAGCTGCTAACTTGTTGGTGTACAGAATATCTAATAATAAATAAATACTTAAATATACAGCTCTAAACCAAGCAGCACGATATATTTACACCGTGCAGTCAATATATTTATAGGCAGGTATTTCGATATTTTTTCCGCTGACAGATCGGTTCTCTTTCTTAATGCACTGAGAGCTGACAGTGATATTTTCTAAATATCGATATATCTGACTCGGATATTTTTAGAAATATCAGCAGTCCTAATGGAGCCCAACAGCACGCACAAGTTATCCCCTGCGTCGTTACTGCTTACACCGAGTTGGTTCAGACCGAGAGAGGAAGTGGGCGGTCAGCCGCCAGGTTTTTGTTGCTGAGACCAGAAACAATGTTTCCTCTCAGCAGTGCATCGCTGTCCACTCCTCAAGGAACAGGCAGCGCCCTCTTCACAGCTTGCAATCTCTGCGTAACTGGAGGAGCAGCACAGTAGGCGGCCCGCGAATGCTAGCCAGTGTGCTGAATAACGGCACAAGATTTAAGAAAGCTTCAAGGATGCTTCATCTGTCATTGTTATAGGTACACATTCTAGTACTCGGTTGTGAATGCCAGACGTCTCCGGTGGTAACAGGAAAAAAGCGGAAATACGAGATTCTAAAACTAAAGCTTACTCTATCATTCAAGAGTTGGTGTGGATAATGTTTCAACTTCACACACTTGCTGATATTTTCTTTTACATTTACTAGCGGTGGTATCTGTATTAGTTTTCATTCGTAAGTCTCTCTCTCTCTCTTTCACATTTCCATTTTATTTTACTAAGAAAAGTAGTGCCATAAAATTATTAAATTAGCGGCAACGCTCCAACAGGTCGTGATGAGCGGGCGCGGACCGCATGGGGAACGCTTGGTACCCCAGACCGTAGATGAAATCCCTAGGAGCGGGTATGGTGGGCGCGGACAGCAGAGGGAACACCTAGAACCGCAACGGACGGAAAACAGAGCAGCAACGCCCCAGCAGGTCGCAGGGAATGGGCGCGGACCACAGAGGAAGCGCCTGCAGCCGTTGGTGGAGGGGGAAGGCCATAGGCATAATTACTGGACCAGGTCCACTCGAGGAGCAGTCTCAGATTGCACCTGATGAAGGTTACGACCTACGTGAACGAAATATCGTGCAAGTACGACGCTGATATCCGTCAGAACACCCGACAACCCAAGATGTCATTAGATCGCCGGGAAAGCCTGAAGAGTTACATCGTAGATGACTTTTTTATCCGACTACAAATCTTACTACACAAAACACATAAATTAATCTCATGAAACGTGATTTTCTTTGATGGCTTTTTAGCGAGCAAACCAACAAAAGCCTCGGTTTAAGTTCATGCTTTCGTCAAATGTGTCATAGCCAACAATAACTGCTTATGTAGGGTGGTCCATTGATCGCGACCGGGCCAAATATCTCACGAAATAAGCGTCAAACTAAAAAACTACAAGGAACGAAACTTGTCTAGCTTGAAGGGGGAAACCGGATGGCGCTATGGTTGTCCCGCTAGATGGCGTTGACATAGGTCAAACAGATATCAACTGCGTTTTTATAAATAGGAACCCCCATTTTTATTACATATTCGTGTAGTGCGTAATGAAATATGAATGTTTTCGTTGGACCTTTTATTCCGCTTTGTGATAGATGGCGCTGTAATAGTCACAAACGTATGGCACACAATATGAAACGAACAGTTGGTAACAGGTAGGTTTTTTTAAATTTAAATACAGATCGTAGGTACGTTTGGCATTTTATTTTGGTTGTTCCAATGTGATACATGTACCTTTGTGAACTTATCATTTCTGAGAACGCATGCTGTTACAGCGTGATTACCTGTAAATACCACATTAATGCAATAAATGCTGAGAATGATGTCCGTTAACGTCAATGCATTTGGCAATACGTGTAACGACATTCCTCTGAACAGCGAGTAGTTCGCCTTCCGTAATGTTCGCATTTGCATTGACAGTGCACAGACGCATGTTGTCAGGCGTTGTCGGTGGATCACGATAGCAAATATCCTTCAACTTTCCTCACAGAAAGAAATCCAGGGACCTCCATGCGTTCACCGAACTTAGTTTTCCTGACCGAAATCCCCAGTACTTCTGCACCCAATGATTCCACCCTATTATCGATAACCCCACGTAACCTCTACCGTGGTGGCCGCAGTCTCCTATTTCCTGTAAGGTCCAGATTGGTAACGGACACATTCGAATCTGCGCCCACCAGAAATCTCTGTTTCCTGCCACCCACTAAATCCACTAAGCTGCATTCCGTCTGTGAACTAACTTGTGCCTTGTAACGGTCTAT
Organism: Schistocerca cancellata; assembly: GCF_023864275.1. Lineage (NCBI taxonomy): Eukaryota > Metazoa > Arthropoda > Insecta > Orthoptera > Acrididae > Schistocerca > Schistocerca cancellata. Next base: position 628,255,480 of record NC_064627.1, read on the forward strand.
GGCCGCGCTGGGTGGCCGCGCGGTTTGAGGGGCCATGGCACGGATTGCGCGGACCCTCGCCTGGAGGTTCGAGTTCTCCTTCGGGCATGGGTGTGTGTGTTTTCTTAGTATGTTAGATTAAGTTAGTTTAAGTAGTGTTGAAGTCTAGGGACCGATGACGTCAGCAGTTTGTTCCCTTAGGAATTCACACACATTTGAACTCATTTGTTACGGTCTATCGGAACTGCCTTCCGACGGTTGAAACAATTCCGTTTGCATTTAACGTCTGCTTTCCTTGCCGGTGCTTTCCACCCTTCCTGCCTCTATATTCATATGACCTATGCCAGATGTGTAGCACTCCGGATGCTTACACTGCTTTCTTACATTTGACTCCCGACCACATCTATAACACCTGACTTCAGAAGCGAAAACGCGATGGTCCACACTCTGCTTTGTAGGAATACTCACCTCCACTATAAGTGTTGCGAACGTAAGAGCTGCCACTAAGTCGTCTGGATTTCTCCAGCCATACCCTCTGTGACATTTCAGGAGGTATACCACGCAATAAAACATCCACCGTTCTATTTTCTGCTTTCTGCTGCGGTAACCTATTGGTTTCTGTATTCTTTCTGTATTCTGGGACTGTGCAGATGTAATTGCATTTAGTTTACGGATTCTATCCAAGAATACTTCCACATACTCTTTGGTTTGTCTCGATAGCGTACTTAATTTCTTCCGAAACACTCTCGCACTGTTCTGCTTTTGCTACCGCTGACACGATCCAGGAGCCCACTCCTGGAACATATTTGCTTTACTCAATGTCTTGCGCTAGGCAACACATGCTTTGGCGCCGCCACCAACCCATATTAAGAACAGACAGGGTTACTTCATCTGACTACCCATGTGCTTCCGCAGTGTCCCTAACGTCTTTAACGAAAATGGTCACCTTGCCCGAGATGCAATGCGACCACTGCCGAGTCATAAGCAACAGCAAGCTCTATCAATGGAAACAATCTCTAGTGACTCTGATTGTGACCGATCGCGAGTCTCTTTATAAACCTCTGACTCACGATTTAGTTCGAAATCTCACTCCTTCACGCCCTCAAACTAATCTGTTAACGGTTGAACTTGCCGAGTTAAAGCAGAAACTTCATCTGCGCGACTACTGCGTGTTTCCACCATTTCGCGAACTCTACTTCCAAATTAATTCAACTTTCTGTTGTTTTTTTTTTTTTTTGAAAAAGACAAAACACAGATTCCCATTTAACCCTACAAAAAAATGTAATCACAAATTAATTCCTCTGGCGAATCACCGTCCATCTACAGTCAGGAAAATAACCAGACAGATGACCAGTATGCCTGCATACAGAACAAACAGATGCTACAGCTCTGGTACACGGCATCTCGTGCCGAGACAAATGACCAAATGAACACTCCGCTGCCACTAAACTATCACGTGTATGATTTCCTCTAAACAATGGGAAGTGCTCGGGTTCCTGAGCCTTCACAAAAGTGACACTAAACATTTGAACCCCAGCTCACACAACTTACTCTGACGACGGGAGCAAACATCAAAACCGCGTGGAGTGGCCGCGTGGTTTGAGGCGCCTTGTCACGGATTGCGCGGCCCCTCCCGCTAGAGGTTCAAGCCCTCCCTCATAATTTAGTTCAAGTAGTGTGCAAGTCTAGGGACCGATGACCTCAGCAGTTTGGTCCCTCAGGAATTCACACACATTTTAACATATTGGAAACATAAAAGATAACATAAATCAAACTCACCACACCACCATTGTGCTTAGCTGTTATCACCCAGACTACGTCAAATGCTACTGCCTCACTTACCATTCACCAAAACCAGCTCTCCTAACAAAATCTGGTACTGGACGTGGACGAACACTTTCCGATGCAAAGTACTGGGTTTGAAAACGAAACGACCACTTCCTGACACCAAATTGTAAAACACCTCGAACTCAGGGGCTTGTAATATGTCAGGACGACCAAGACGTATGGTTTGGAGAGAGAGGGGTCACTAACGCTGAAATGGGCAGAGAAAAATCGGCAAGTGTGTCATTGACTTTATTGGATTGAAGGCACACAGCCGGCCTTTCGCTGATGCCGGTGAAGGCGTCACACATCGTGAGTGCGTGGGTCAGGGCCAGTGCCTATGACAGAACCTGCAGCGTCCTATTCACACCACAGCTACGTGGCCGCCGTATGCGTTAGCTGCACCGGTAACCTGCGACACGGTTGACTGATCCCTCAAGCGCAACTCATGAGCTTCATACAGAGCGCCGAACTGAAACAGTCGTCCGCCGTCGTTTTAGTGAGGCTTAGCAGCTCTGGCCGTCCGCCCAGGACAGCTCTCCAGTGACCACAGACAGCTCCGTACCCGGCAGTGGGACAAGTGGAATGCTTCTCAGCCCGCTCCGGCCCTTACACACAGGTAGCTAGGCGCTGTTGTAACTGCACCGTATGGGTTCTTCACAGCACATCAGTGTCCTATGCTGCCCTCAATACTTCACATTTGTATGCAATGCCTGCCAGGGTGCGCCTTCCCGTTTGTCAGGAGGGATAGTTTGCTCTAAAGGAGTATGATTGTTATATGGAGAACAGGACTCAAGCAAAAGCAAGTTGTCTTCACCAGCTGTTGGCCAAAAGCAGTGCTCATAACATAGCCCCTGTTCTCTAATGCCCATTTACCGACTCTTGCTTGACATAGATATCTCTACTGGCCTAGCAAGAACACTCACACGAGAAATAATCGTAGCGGGCAGAGAACTTCAAACTTCTCGCGATACAGTCAATAACTTTCCAGCCAACTTAACACACAGATTAAGTCAGCATAAATGTGTACGAATGCGTTAAGGCACTGATTTTTAGTGATTTTGATACAACCCTCTTGGTATCTCCAATTTGTTGGAATCCTGTCGCATGCATTTCCTTTTCAATTCCCGATTGGTCGGAGTTGAAAACGAATTCCTCTCTCAACGTTGCGATAAGTTTGTTTATCCCATCTACAAATCTTCTCTCCGATTCCGGTGATCACTGAGCATTGTCAAATTTACGCCTTGTCTGAAATTTCATTATCTGACGTCTTCCAACTCCGTAAAACTATTTGGAGTTAAGCTGCCATCCACTGCTTGCCTTGACTTCACAGTGATTTATGTCGCTCGCAATTTGATGTTCATAACATAGTAGTTCACTATCATGCACATCCTGTAAATTGTATCGAGCATCTGGAAACGCACAAACACCAGGTTTGGGGGGCTTTGCTCTGCCTTGAACATCCGTACTTTTTCTTATGTAGTGCACTGTCATAATTGTAGAAACTTATTCGAAATCGGTTCAAAATTGTTTCTTTACTAAGCTGCAGATGATCTTCCACGTACGTAATTACATGCAAACGTGCCGCTCCTTGGACAACGATTACCCTTTTCTACGTTTCACTGGAGACGTGATTTGTGGCTCCCTGTCTGGTAAAGATGATGATGAACTATATGACTCGATACCTGTCTCAGTATCAAAATGGTTCAAATGGTTCTAAGCACTATGGGACTTCTGAGGTCATCAGTCCACTAGACTGAGAAATACTTAAACCTAACCAACCTAAGGACATCGCAAACACCCATGCCCGAGGCAGGATTCGAACCTGCGGCCGTAGCAGTTGTGCTGCGACTATAGCCGCTCGGGCATAGAGGCCGGCTGTTTCAGTATCACTTTCACTTCTTAAGCAAGTATCGTCATCATTGTACTCCTCATGTACATTGTCCGCACAGTCAAACGTATACGACACCACACATTTCACTGACTCACCTTACACAAACGCCAATAATTCATCTGCCACTTTTTTCGCACTCTTTGAGGAAATGCCAACTTCGGCAACTGTTGTTTTAGATGTAATGCAATAATTCCTTTTTTCGTGATCGACATTGTTCTGCTTTGTATCAACAGTAATGTTGTGAGTTACACACCGACTAAGCAGTTCAGCTACACACCGTAGCCTCAAACTGTGCTCATCACTCTATACCACTACCGCCTTTAGCAGCCAGTATTGTAGTTGCATAGTAGGCAACATGTGGAGCGTAGACTGCCGTACAGCACTAGCCTTTACCGACCTCGTAGTCAAGGGCTTCCTTGTCAGAGGTCGGTTACTTACTTTATGTCGCTAACAGTACTTCCTCATAGGCACACTATGTGATCAACAGTATCCGGACACTCCAAAAACCTTACGTTTTTCATAATAGGTGCACTGTGCTGCCACCTACTGCCAGGTACTCCATATCAAAAAAGGTTCAAATGGCTCTGAGCACCATGTCCCCTAGAACTCAGAACTACTTAAACCTAACCAACCTAAGGACATCACACACAATCAAGCCCGAGGCAGGATTCGAACCTGCGACCGCAGCGGTCATGCAGTTTCAGACTGTAGCGCCTAGAACCGCTCGGCCTACTCCATATCAGCGACCTCAGTAGTCATTAGACATTGTGAGAGAGCTGAATGTGGCGCTCTGCGGAACTCACGGACTTCGAACGTGGTCGGGTGATTGGGTGTCACTTGTGTCATACGTTTGAACGCGAGATTTCCACACTCCTAAACATCCCTAGGTCCACTGTTTCCGATGTGATAGTGAAGTGGAAACGTGAAGGGACACGTACAGCACAAAAGCGTACAGACCGACCTCGTCTATTAACTGACAGAGACTGCCGACAGTTGAAGGCGGTCGTAATGTGTACTAGGCAGACATCTATCCAGACCACCACACGCAATTACAAACTGCAGCAGGATCCACTGCAAGTACTATGACGGTTAGGCGGGAGGTGAGAAACGTCATGTCGAGCGGCTGTTCATAAGCGACACAACACGCCGGTAGATGCCAAATGACGCCTCGCTTGGGTTAAGGAGCTGCACACTGTACACTGGAGAAAATTTGTGTGGAGTGACGAATCACGGTACACAATAAGGCCACTCGATGGCAGAGTGTGGTTATGGCTAATGCACTGTGAACGTCATCTGCCAGCGTGTGTAGTTCCAACAGTAAAATTTGGAGGCGGTGGTGTTATGGAGTGGTCGTGTTATTCATGGAGGGAGGTTGTACCGCTTGTTATTTTGCGTGGCACTATCACAGCACAAGCCTACATTGATGTTTGAAGCACCTTCTTGCTTCCCAATGTTGAAGAGCAATTCGGGGATGGCGACTGCATCTTTCAACACGATCAAGCACCTGTACATAATGCACGACCTGCGGCGGAGTGGTTACACGACAATAACATCCCCGTAACGGACTGGCCTGCACTGAATCCTGACCTGAATCGCAAAGCACACCTTTGGGATGTTTTGGATCGTCGACGTCGCCTCACGCCTCACCGACCGACTTCGGTATCTCTCCCCATTCTCCAAGAAACCGTCCAGCACATGATTGAACGTATGCCTGCGAGAGTGGAAGCTGTAATCAAGGCTAAGGGTGGGTCAACACCACGTTGAATTCTAAAATTACCGATGCAGGGCGCCACGAACTTGTAAGTCATTTTGAGCCAGGTGTCCGAATACGTTTGATCACATAATGTACCTATACGTATAGGCTGATGCTAGACCGCTATGCCTAGGTTTTGGCTCCAGCAACGTGATATATTTTATAATACGTCTGCTGTGCTCACTTCCAAAACAATATTACTGTAATTATATAAAATATATATATATATATATGTATATATATATATATATAAATTGGATCGGCAAGCAACGCGTCTGCGGTTTACTATCACTATGTTCCCCTTAAGTATGGACATTAGCAAGGGATTGATGGAGCCTTTTTATTTACTTTTCCGTTTCCTGCTATAGCTGTTTTACAATTTTAATTTACTTCCTACCTCTGTTCTGTCTTTCTTGTAAATTCTGTCCCTTAAGTTCGTTTATGAATAATAAATTTTTACAAACCACATATCCGAAATCTAATTTGACAATCTTCCTGTTGTTTTCTCTCTCTCCATTCTGCTTATATTTTCGACTTCCATTTCCCGACAACGCATAGGTTGTCTAGGGCTTTTATAAATCGAATCAAATTTTGTTGTTTGGTTCGAAAATATTTAATTCATTAGCATCATTCGTGATGATTGGTTTATGGGTGTACTCCAGTTGATATTCTTGCTGTGCATTTCTGCGAGCCTTTGGTCAAGTGTCTCAGCCACATGACACCTGTTTGCTGCTCTATTATCTGCACTGTGAATATAGATGATGTTTTTCGTCCCGCGTTTTTCATGTAAAGCGTCAGCGCCATTTCGATTAAGCGAGTTTGTCAGAAGCAGACAAAGTGTGTCGAGGCAACAAAGTTTGCCCAGAGTACGATGTGTTTTGCGGCGCGCCGCTGTGCAAAGGAATTCCAGGAGCAGCCGGAATAAATAAAGGGGCGCCGAGCAGCCCGAGACGTGGCCGCGATTTATGGCCGCTCGCTGCGACGGACGTGAGTCTGCCGCGCAAAAATCCCAAGGCGCCCCGCTCTGCGGCGAGAGAGGCACGCCGCCGGAGTCTAACGACCTGGTAGCACTGCTAGGAAAATTTAATTTTGTTTCTCTATAGGATACGGACTGAAACCCTCTCAGTTCACTGAATTACTTGGGGGCATGTTCCAAATGGTGCGGCTAAAATATCAGGGAAACTGTACCTTAAAACAAATAGAGCAGAATATACGAAAATGATAATTCATTCATTTGCTCTTATTCGAGGTGATGTTTGCAGATGATGTCTGTTCGATCAATAGTTTTTACTATAAAGATTATCATTCGAAGTCCACAAAGATTACCGAGCGAGGTAGCGCAGTGGTTAGCACACTTGTCTTGCATTCGTGAGGACGATGGTTCAATTCCGCGTCCGCCCATGCTGATTTAGGTGTTCCGTGATTTCCCTAAATCCCTCAAGGCAAATGCCGGGATGGTTCCTTTGGATGGGCACGGCCGACTTCCTTCGCCGTCCTTCACTAATCCGATGAGACCGATGACCTCGCTGTTGGTCTCGTTCCCCAAAACAACCCAAACCCAACCCCACAATGATTTTATTTGTTGGCTACGCCGATATCGACTCCTTGCCCAGTTTCAGTGGACCTTTAAGTTATTTATATGGGCGATCGCAACTTAACCGAGAAATAGTTAAGAGATCTCTTTAAAAATGTTTGTGGTGGAAGCCTAATCCCCATTTACTGTGTGATCAGTGTACAACCCGCTTTGCGACAGTGAATTGCATCTTCAGCTTAATTTGGCTGTATTACATTAAGTCATTAAGTCAACAGGATCTCCCAACGTTCTATAAGGCACGTTGTATAAGGAATATTTTCAGCAGCCCATAAAGTTCTTGGCCAACAGATGGTAAAAAGCCACCTGCGCAGCAAAGCTTCTGTAGGTAATAATATTACGAGTCCGCACTTTATCTAGTTGTTGCTTCCTAGTAACTGATGCTGTTTTCAGTTTCTATACATGTGAGTCGTTTTATTATTTTATTTTTTGCAGATAATGGACATTTTTATAGAACTGACAGAAACAATGTGTTAGACACCAGCGATTCTCGTTAACAGATTCTTGTTAACACAGTAGCGAGATGTATTTACATCTACATCTACATCTGCATCTATATCTACATCTGTAACCTTCAGGGTACCTTATGGATAGTGGCCCAGGGTACTTCTGGTACCAGTTTCGTTTCTGTTCCTATTTGTTTCATTCACGAATTGTGCGTGGAATGAAGGTCGATAAACGTGCGTATGAGGCCTAAACTCAGATTTTTCTCGCCGTAATCATTCTGCAAGTAATATGTTGCCCAACTCTTCTTTGAACGAACGCTTTCGAGAATTCAGCTCGTGCATAAGGATCCTGTTTCATCCAAGTGAGTGCGAGAAAGGAAGTCCAGCCTTTAGTACGCCTCATTTGAAAATGTTGTGTTAACAATTACGAGGGCCTGGCGGCAGTGGTAACACCCGTTCCCGTCAGATCAACGAAGTTAAGCACGTCGGGGTGGGCTAGCACTTGGATGGGCGACCGGTCTGCCGACCACTGTTGGCAAGCGGGGTGCACTCAGCCCTTGTGAGCCAAACTGAGGAGCAGACTGATTGAGAGTTAGCGTCTCTGATCTCGTAAACTGACGTACGACTGGAGAGCCGCCGATCGATACGGTTGGGCCTTGATGGCCTTTTCGAGAGGAGTTCAGTTTCTTTTTCTTTTTTTTTTTTTTTAATTACTCCTCATGTGCATCAGGAGGTCGTCACGAAGAGATTGTCCGGGATGTGCAGCGATCAACCATCTGTGGAATGTACGCACTGCACTTCGCAAAAGGGGTACAGTCGACATTCAAGCAATGTTCAATACAAGCCATTAACTTCTAATGAAAAATAACGCGCCAGGATGAGCACAAAAGTTCGCACTACAAAGATTAAAGACGAACTCCAGAGCTACAAACAGTGCAGGACGTTCGCCTAGATATCCACTCTTAAAGAGTGCAGATAGGATCATACTGGCGTAACGATGTGATGAGAAATGATGGAACGTGATAGCATGCAAGGGAATGCGAAAAAATCTGTGACCGAGCTTACCGTGAAACTGGCTGTCCTTTAAAGCGTAGCTGGAGATGCAGCGATTATATGTTTTATAGTCTTGGAAAAGAAAACATCCAGAGGGTAAATTTGTCCAGCGGTTAAAGGTGCTATGAATTGCACTGTCACAGATTTTCGGGAGGGATAGTTTGCTCTAAAGGAGTACAATTTTTACTTTCAGAGTAGAAATCAAGCAAAAGCAAGTTATTTTGATCAGTCGTTCTTATTACAGTATTATGCAAGAAATAAGAGACAAGATTAAAATCTCTAAATGCTCTCGTCTAGAAAACTGCTGGAAGGAACAAGCAAACTGCTGAGGCCATAAAAGACATAGTTTACAGGAAAAAATTAGATACCATTTGGAATTCAAGAACATTCCTTCTTTGTACCTGTGACATTACTGGTTGGAGAAAGATTTAGAAGAGTCCAATGTAGATTTAAACTACAAGATAAAAATGAAGGTGGATGTTATTAAAACCACGCCAAACAAAAATAAAATGTACACTTAAGAGACAAAGAAACTGGTACACCTGCCTAATGTCGTGTAGGGCCCCCGCGAGCATGCAGAAGTGACGCAAGACGACGTGTCATGGACTCGACTAATGTCTGAAGTAGTTGGAAGGAATTTCCATCATGAAGCCTGCAGGGCGGTCCATAAGTTCGTAAACGTTGCTACCTCTTTATCATGGGGTCCCATGTTCGATTTCCGGCCGGGTTTGGGATTTTCTCTTCCTGTGGAAGAGTGTGTGTTGTACTCATCATTTCATAATCAGCATCATAATTGGTGACAGTGGCTACATAAGACTGTGTAAAAATTGGACTGTGTAAAATCTGAGTCTTTGTATGGGTGCTGATGACCACGCAGTTGAGGGCCCCACAAACCGAACATCATTATCATTAATCCCTAAGAGTGCGAGGGGTTGGAGATATTTTCTGAACAGTTCGTTGCCAGGCGTCCAAGGTATGCTCAATAATGTTGTCTGGAGAGCTTTGTGGTCGGCGAAAGTGTTTAAACTCAGAAGATTGTTCCTGGAGCCACTCAGTAGGAATTCTGGACATGTGGAGAGTCGCATTCTCCTACTGGAATTGCCAAAGTCCGTCGGAATGCACAACAGAAACGAACGAATGCAGGTGATCAGACAGGATGGTTATGTACATGTGACCAGTCAGACCTCTATCGAGACATATCAGGAGTCTCATATCACCCCAACTGCACCCACCGCCGATTATTACAGAGCCTCCACCGACTTGGCATGAAGGATCCATGCATTCAAGAGGTTGTCTCCATATATCCATACCTGTACACCTCCATCTGTTCGATACAATTTGAAACGAGACTTGTCCGACTAGGCAACATGTTTACAGTCATCAACAGTGCAATGTCGGTGTTCACAGGCCCAGGTGAGGCGTAAAGCTTTGTGTCGTGCAGTCATGAAGGGTACACGAGAAAACCTTTGGCTCTGAAAACGCATATCGATGATGTTTCCTTGAATGGGTCGCAAGCTGACACTTGTTGATGGCCCAGCATTGAAATGTGCAGTAGTTTCCAATTCAGTTACGTTGAATTCTCTCCAGTTGTCGTTGGTCCGGTTCTTACAGTATCTTTTTTCGGCCACAGCGGTGACGGAGATTTGTTGTTTTACTGGATTCCCGATATCCGCAGTACACTCGTGAAATGGTCGGCGTTGCCGACTGCAGCTCCGTATTCTGCCTGTTTATATATCACTGTATTTGAATACCCATGCCTATACCAGTTTATATGGTGCTTCAGTGTATATGTAGAAGCCAATAAAGACACTGTATAAAATTATTAGTTTTCAGATTTTTCCAAAAAATACAAAGAAAAAGAGTGCTATTTACGACAATCTGTTTGCATGTGATGTGACCTTGAAAGGTAGTTGAAACTAGGAAGCTGAGAGCAAGGAGGGGAAGTTAAGGGAGGGAAGAGGAGGCAATAGGTGAGGTGGGAAGGGGAAGGAAGGGGAGAAGAAGTGAGGGGAGTGCAGGAAAAAGGAGGGGAGGGCAAGAAGAACGAAGAAGGGGCATAATAGGGGTGGGGAGGGGATGGGAAAGTTTGGGTGGGGAGGGTAGTAGAGGAGAGGACAGGAGAGTGGAGACTATGAGGGCCAAGAGGCCCCTCTGGTGGTGATGTGAAATAAGTAAACTTGTGTTTGGACCTCGAAAGGGGAGGGGAGGATAGGATGGGAGAGGCGAGGGAAGGTGTGGGAATGAGAGGGGTGAAGAGCAGAGGATATGGGAGGCAGATGAGAGGTATTGGGAGGGGTGATGCTGGGAGGGAAGTAGGCAGGTAAGTTGAGAACGATGGAGGGGCATGGAGAGGACAAGATGTTGGAGGGAATGGAAGGGTAGCAGTGGGCTGGAGGTGCAGGTGGGGAGGGGATAGGATGGGCGGGGAGAGTATTAGAGGAGACGAGAGGAGAGGGGAGTGAATTGAGGGAGGACCAACAGCCTTCTCTAGTGGCATTGTTGTGAACTATGTCAGTTGATTGCTGTACTTTAATGTGAACACACAAAATTTTGTATTCCCATTTGAATTTCTGACCATTTTGAATTTCCCACAAATATGTACATTTCCAGTGATTTCCAGGAGTTTGGGTGGAGGGGGAGAGGCGAGGGGACGGAAGTGGCAAGGGACCCTAGTGTCGACTGGGGAAAAATCTGTGACATGGGGGAGGGGGGGGGGTGCTGCTTCTAAATGTGTGCAACCTGCACTAACATAGTGGGGCAATATTGGCTTTATTGTACTACTGTTAGATTCTGCTATTCCACATTCGTAACGCTGAACAAAACTACAGCATCGATGATGGCACTCTCCAAACTCTGCCTGAGCATCTGGAACCGATGAACACACCAGTTTACGCAAGTTCAGCAGCACAGAACTGCCAGGTTGTTCACAGGATTGTCAATCTCATTACTTTTCTCACACTCTTCGTATCTTGGCATTAAACCAATGCCAATTTACAGTCTAACGGTCTTTATACCTTATTTCGCTTTGGATTTTTGGTAACCAACTTTCTCTCGAAACTTCTTCAGAGAATAGAGTAGAACTGCTTCTGTAATTAATTGGTGATTTATGTTAGTATACCACGACTTTAGTATCCCAACTGGTGTGCCATTCCAACCACACGTAGCCAAGAGTGATGAGCATCAGTTTTAAAGTTATCGTCTTTCCAATATTCTGCTTTTGCAACCAGACTCTTAGCTGAGGCAAGCTGAAGTGCTTCATCAGCCTGAATCTATATTTCCATATAACAAAACGAACTTCCTCATACGACGGCAACCTCTTTCATGGTCAAAACCGATATACTATAAAGTTCCGAAAATTGAAATTTTTCCGAATTAAGGTTGAAATACCAAATAATTCGTCGCATTTAGAACTAAGATACTAACTAACTAACGCCGGCCGGTGTGGCCGAGCGGTTCTAGGCACTTCAGTCAGGAACCGCGCAATCGCTACAGTCGTAGGTTCGAATCCTGCCTCGGGCATGGATGTGTGTGGTGTCCTTAGGTTAGTTAGGTTTAAGTAGTTCTAAGTTGTAGGGGACTAAAGACCGCCCATAGTGCTCAGAGTAATTTGAACCATTTGAACTAACTAAATAACTAACTCTGTCCGACCAGGTCTCAGAAGACCGTGACGGTACCGACCGATCGCCTATAGGCGGCAGTGGATGTGGATATGAAGGGGCGTGTGGTAAGCACACCGCCCTCCAGATGGCATTTTCGTGACCAGAGAACTAAAATACTAGCAAGAGAAATTACTAGTATCGTTTGAAAAGAGCGAACTTTGTACCAATTTCTTTGTAATTAAAGTAGCTATGAAAAGAGGCTATATGAGTTTTACTGACTGTTACCACATTCACTTGGGTGCTAAAAATTACCATTTGTTCAACGGTTCTGAGTTTTACAGATGGGTTTATCACTCTGTACATGTTTGTAAAATGCTTCACAAAATGTCTTCAGTCACATTCGTTATCATGAATAGTTCATGTAATTACTCTCTCTCACTCGGCATTCTAAGAACCGGTAGCTTTAAACTACTTTGTACATTTTTTAACAGGGAATACCACTTACCAGTCTGTGTAGCTAACTGCTACTCATAGTTGACCTGCAGTTAATGTTTCACTCTGAAAATACGTTCCGGGCTTCCGCTCTCATCGAGGATATAGCTAGCACTCGCTGCGACGAACTATGGCAGTGGTATTAGAGTTTATATCCACTACATAATTTCGTGGTCCGAGGCAGGTTCTGGAAAGATATATACTTTGAACTCAACGCATCCATGCATGGCCCAGAATGAGCTACGTTTGGGCCGTAGGTGTTTGACAAACAAGGGAGATAAAATTTTTGTCAATACAGCTGAATTCCCAAGCCCTCCAAGCTACTTTCAGGAACGATAGGTCTTACAGAGGATACGCCTTTGTTTATTATGAATGCTCATAAAAGATGGAATCTGGAACACGATTCTGGATCAAAATCGAGCAGTGTAAGAAAAATGCTCGTTATAAAACAAATCTTCGGTCATAGAAAATGAGAAATGCAGCAATCGTTTATTTCCCTGAATTCTTAATATGACTGATTGCGGATCTGACCCATGTGCACAATGATAACACCGGCACAGTGAAAATATGAGGCTCAGGTGTGCACTCTTTATATTTATGTGTTGTGGATCGCCAAACCATGAAAATCGGTAAACAATGTACAAGATCTAAGTCAAGACTGAGATTAACAAATACGGTGATGCAGAAAAAGATCGCAACACCAAAAAAGAGTTGTGCGACGTAAACTAAAGTTGATAGGTGTGTTTCTACATCAGAAAGATGATGTCTGTTCAGATTTTGCACCATTCGCTTAAGAATGACTCTAGTAGCGCCACTACGAAAATGCAAATCAGGTTTACCTTAAACATACACTGCAACGGTCTCTAGCGATAGTTACCTTTGATACTAGGCTTGGTGAGTTCCTGTTAGTCAAGAACGCATTTAAGGCAACCAAGACTCCATTTTCATCACCTCACTGATTTTAACGTGGTCGTGTAGTAGAGCTATGGGAAGCTGGATATATTGTCTGCGATATTACTGAAAGACCTGGCAGAACTGTAATCCTTATACATGATTGCTGGCACGGGTGGTCACGGGAACGACAGACACAAGAGGACGGGGCTCTGGACAGCTACGTGACAACGAGAGGGGAGACAATCATCTTGGGTGTATGGCACTGGCACATTGTACCGCACCTGCAGCAGCAATCTGAGCACAAATTTGCACAAAGACATAACGCTTACAAATCTATTACTTAAGGACAGCTCCAAGCCAGACGCCCCGTACCGTGCACTCCACTGACCACAAAACCACTACCATTTGCAACTCTAGAGGTGTCAAACAACATCTTATTGGACTGTATTGTGGATGCCTGTTGTATTTTCTGATGGGAGCTGGTTCCGCCATGGTGCCAGTGATGGCCAGGTATTGGTCTGAAGGAGGCCAGATGACGATATGCAACCAATCTCTCTGCTTGCTAGATAAATTGGACCTACACCTGGAGTTATGGTCTGAAGTGCGATTTCCTTACTTTCATACAAATCTCTGCATACAGGGGACGAGAATGTCGCTGGGAGAAATGCTGCAGAGACTTCCCACTCTAGCTCAGCAAGCTGAGTATCTTACCAAGGCCTCCGCAGACGGGCACTATCCCCCATATCCCCCAAACCTACTCCGCAAACAGATGTCATGTGCCATTTCCACTCACACCCCCAATCCTCCCACCACCCCCGAGAATCAGCCACAAAGGAATGTCCCCTGTATAGCCCAGTACCACCCCAGACTAGATTAATGGAACCACATCCTTCGCCAGGGCTTTGATTGCTTGTCATCATGCCCTAAAATGAGCGACTTAACCATTCAGGGATTGGTAGAGATATAGATTAGTGTCCCATCGACTGATCGGCTTCTTCGCGTCAAGCACATTGGCGAGGCGACGCACTTCAATTAAGTACACAAATTTGTGGAGCAAAGGCAATGGACTTTCCCGTGTTGGTCAGGCAGCATCTCACTTTCTTTTTCTTTGATGTCAGAGCAGAACAGGCAAAAATGTCGTACTTATTTATTCTCTGAGGGCGGCAGTGGTGGCATGACTCTTTCTGCTCTGGTTGGGAGAGGCGCTGGCTCTGCCAACAAAAGTATAGAGATGGCTGAAGCTTTACTTCAACAAAAAGCCCCCAGCTCTCATATGACCATCGCCTTTCCTTATGAGATTCATTGATCGCCTTCTGATGAATAAGACGACTCAAAAACATACAACATAACACCATTCGCATGAGAAAAACGTGTACTTTTGCTCCTAGGAAATGTGAAGAGGACACTCGAAATAAATCTCTCCATGATATGGCGTCAAAAATTAATCGATATCGAATAGCAATATGGGATTCTACTGTCACAAAAGTCCATAGAGTTCAGACAATGAGTAACTCTACTTATATTTAAATTACATTAATGGCAGTAGTGTGAAAAAGCTGATCCTGGCGCATTTCGTTTGTGTTGGTTGCATACACTGAGGGGAAAATTTACATCCAGGGCAAATTATACTCCTCCCCTCATCTTAATCTGTTGTGCTAACTGATTTATGACACCCTGCAGTCGATTTATAACCTCCTGGAGATTGTTTCTCCCCATCGCCTTCCTCCTCCCTTACCCTCTCAGAGAAGGATCACTTTTTGTCTTCTCCTCCCAGTTCAGTTCAGAGTCACTTTTCCCTCTCTTATTGAACCCCATCCAACAGCCTATCCAACACTTCCACCCTCTCCTGCCCTACAAGGAAAATGACAGGAAAAAGTCTGTACTGAACTGATTGAGAGGAAGTATACGAGATAGTTACTTATTTTTGATGGTGTTGGATTGTCCTCCATACCCCGCCATCCCGCCCCTCCACTTTCTGACCCCAGTTTCTGCCCCCACTTTGCGCCTCCACTTTCCACCCCTACTTTCTGCCCCTCTCACGCTCGCCTTTTTTGATTATGTTTGTGTACATTTTCCAAGAAGTTTGAAGAAAAATAGCTCTAGTCCAAAATATAACCACCAGAGGCTGCTTAAAACTCTCCTACAGCTATCCCCCCGTATCCCCTCGTGCTCCCACTTCTACCCTCCATGCCCAAGACTGAACTTGTGGGAGAAAGGTTGGAGTGGAAGGTACTTTCTTTGTTTTTGGTATAAAATACGTTAAATTGACGAGACGTTGGTACAGGAAGTTGGTATTCTACAGAGTGGAGTTAAATAGGTGTATTACCTGTAAGCACTTAGCTGAGGACTGAATCTATAGCCTCCTGCACGAGGGATGGAATGACATAATGGATAAGTGTAGGGCGAATGCTATCCAACCGATAATGGGGATGTAGCATGATGGACTGAACATGCATTTCGCTACCCATGGAGAATACTGCAAAATATCACTGATGTGTAGGAAGGCCAATACATGCTACCACATAAAACGCTTCACTGCTCGAACTACAAATCTAAATTATCCTGTAAATACCCCTGTAAACAGCAGGTCATAAGGCAACACAGAAACACTCTGGGAATTGAGAAAAATCATTGTAATAACATTACTACTGCAAAAAACCGAACTTTTGAACTCCCCAGGAGAAAGTGGCTGCAGCTGCACATGTGATACTGGCAGGTGTGCTTGTCATGACATCTAGTGCTCAATTCTGCAATTCATAGAGGTATCCAGATACTTTTGATAAGATAATGTATTAAGTTAGAGGCGTAGTTCAATGGTGGGTATATGTGTTGAACACAATCTGGAACAGAATTCCAGGCACTGTATGTTATCCTGTGACAGAAAGGTTTACAATGACTACAATTTACACTCCAATTCATAATTTGACATAGAGAAATTAGGCATTGCTTTAGTACTGCAAACAAATATTTTAGCAGTCTTCTGAATTGGTCTCTGTTGGACCCAAAGCCACAAAAGATTTTACGTAGGAGATGCTTTTAATATCCTGCACCACATTTTATAGATCAGTGCTAATGCTTCTATTGTGAAATATTAACTATAACCATTCACTTGAAGACATGGCCGGCCAGAGTGGCCGACCGGTTCTAGGCGTCACAGTCTGGAACCGCGCGACCACTACGGTCGCAGGTTCGAATCCTGCCTCGGGCTTGGATGTGTGTGACGTCCTTAGGTTAGTTAGGTTTAAGTAGTTCTAGGTTCTAGGGGACTGATGACCTGAGCAGTTAAGTCCCATAGTGCTCAGAGCCATTTGGACCATTTTTTTCTTTTTGAAGATATGAGGTCTCTCAAAAAGGAGAATATGTTATACACTAGTTCACAATCTGTTTTGGTTGATGGTTCCTTTGTTCCAAATCAAATATAGTGTTGCAGTGCTAATGGCAGGAAGTGTAACTGTCATCATGTTGAAAGATTTGTCTTTGTCAGAGATATAGAGGATGAGATTTGTAAGATGTAACCTTCCTTTTCTTTTGTGAATGATGAAAGATACGATACAAGGTTTTTGGTAAACAATAATGTACAAAATGGCAAGTAATTTTGTTACGGTATTAATGGTACTACATTAAATGTGAACTGAAATGTCAAACCAAGTATGGTTTTCAAAAATGGAATGATATACATTTTTAATGTTATTTGAAAGCTATTGGAAAATAGATTACAGTGGTATAACACTCATTAATGTTGGAGTTACAATGTTTTGCCAAAATATGCAAGAAATGAGCTAAAATTAAGAGGCAAGACTGCTGGAGTGTGCTGTTGGGGTGTGAACACCATGAAACAGGACTCCCGTGCAGTAGCTACATGCAAGAACATAGGACCCAGAAGAAATAAATTTTGTCATAATAGCCACAGTCTACTTTATACAACACACACGTACTCAGCGATGTTTTTTGTGAGCAGAACTGAAAGCTAACCTTTAGTATATTTTAAGAAACTATTTCATATGTTCGTCTGTCGTGATATTTAACCAAAATATTGTTTTGTGGAAGAAGCTGCAGTACAGTCACAGTGTACTGCTAACTGTGGAGTATTTTGTAAGTACTTCGTTTAGCAGTGTTTACACTGTAACAGCATATTCCGCCTGCTTTGCCTCTGATTGTTAGAACATTTCTTAAAGACGTTGCAAAAATTCTCAGAACCATCGTAGCAAGTGTCACATCAATGTATTCTCTTCACGAGCTTTCTATTCACGACACACTGCCTGTTGGGTTTTGTCGTGAGTTCTCCAGGTGATATTTGTTTAATTAATTTTATGACTTGTTAACAGCATGAGTCGCTGACCCTCCTATGCTATTGAAAACCTTTGACAACTGCATCCATTGGTGCTGGCAAAAGTCAAAAAAGTCGTTACATAAATATCGGCCGATACTCCCGAGACAAAAGCCAACAGCAATATTAGGTGTAGAAGTATGAAACAGAAATTTGGTTACAATAATTACACGAACCAGACTGCAAGCCATTTTCGTACATTTTCATAGGGATAGAAACGTTGTTCAGAGAGAGTGCGCCCCAGTGATGCAAATAGATGATAATCAGATGGAGCCAAGTGTGGAGATTAAGGAAGAAGGTATTAGTGAGCATAATGCTTAGCGTTTTCTTGTTTGGGAAAGCAAATAAAAGTATCGTTAATGAATATCTTCATAGTCAGCTCCAAGCATTCATTGCGGGACACAAAGATATTGAACATCTTTGGTTGGAATTTAAAAGTATTGTCGACCACGTGCTAGAGAAGTATCTGCCTTGCAAAAATATAGGGGAGGGAAAGGATCCACCTTGGTACAACAAACATATTAGGAAGTTGCTGAGAAAGCAGAGAATTTTGCACAGTCATTTTAAATGTAGTCACTGCCCAGCTGACAAACAGAAATTATGAGAAATGAAAGCAGCTGTCAAAAGGTCAATGAGAAATTGTGTTAACGAATTTGAAAGCAATATTTTATCTGCAGATTAAAAAATAACCTCAATAAATTTTGGACATACGTAAAATCTATGAACGCTACAAATCATTCAATACCTTCTCTTGCTGACAGTATGGGTAATGTAACAGATGATGATAAACAGAAGGCCGAAAATCTAAACCTAGCTTTCAAAAACTCGTTTATGGTAGAGGACTGCAGCACCATTCCTCCTTTCAATTATTGAACAAACGAAAAGATGGCTGACATAGTGTTTAGTATATTTTGGATTGTAGAACAGTTTAGATCCTTAGACGCCAGGAAGACATCTGGCCCAGACGGTATCCCTGTATGATTATATGTTGACTATGCTTCAAATATAGCACAATTCTTATCCATCATCTGTCAGAGATCATTGGAACAGCGGAAAGTTCCACGGGACGTGAGGAAGGCCTAGGTCATAGTAGTCTATAAAAAGGTTAGAAAATCGGATGCACATAATTACTGGCCAATTTCACTGACATCGATTTGTTGTAGAATCTTGGAACGTATTTTGTGTTCAGACATAAAGAACTTTCTACAGCCTGAGAAGCTCATCCGCAGAAATCAGCACGGTTTTAGGAAACAGCGGTCATGCGAGACACAGCTGGCCCTCTTTGTGCATGATATACAACAGGCTCTAGATACCGGCTCACAGGTTGATGTCATATTACTCGACTTTCGAAAGGCGTTCGACTCAGTTCCGCACTGTCGCTTGCTCCAAAAAGTGCACGCTTACAGTCTGTCCAATGACATATTCGGTTGGATAGAAAGTTTTCTAAGATAACAGAGAGCAGTATGTCGTCCTGAAGGGGGTGATTTCAACAGAAACAAGCGCAACTTCAGGTATGCCCCAGGGCAGCATAATAGGTCCGCTGCTTTTTACGATATACATAAACGATCTGGTTGATGGTATTGACGGGGGCATTAGACTGTTTGCCGATGATCTTGTAGTCTATAGGAAAGTAGTATCGCACGAAAGTTGAGAACAAATCAATGAGGATTTGCAGAAAATAAATGCGTGGTGTAATGACTGGCAGTTGTCTCTCAATATTATTAAGTGTAACCTACTGTGTATAACAAGGCGAAAATCCCGATTAATGTACGAGTCCGAAATAAATGCCCAGTCCTTGGAAGCGGTAACATCCGTCAAATATCTGGGTGTGACTGTTTGAAATGATCTCTAATGGAATGATCAGATTACACAAGTAACGGGCAGAGCGAACTCTAGATTGCGGTTAATTGGTAGAATCCTGATGCGATGCAGTCCTTCAACAAAGGAAATTGCTTACAGTACGTTAGTTCGTCCAGTCTTGGGGTATTGTTCGTCTGTATGGGACCCTAACCAGTTGGATCTCATTCAAGAGATTGAAAAGGTCCAAAGAAGAGCGGCAAGATTCGTGACTGGTACATGTAGCCATCGCGAGAGTGTTACAAATCTCACTGAAAGTTTGAAGTAGGATGCACATGCAGATAGACGCGCTAAACGGAAGTGGCTACTCACTAAATTCCGAAATCCGATCTTCGCCGAGGATGTAGAGCATATATTATTACCACCAACTTTCAAATTGCGCAATGATCTCCATTCGAAGATAAGGGAAATTAGAGTTCGTACTGAGGCATTCAGACTTGTTTTTCCCTCGTGCGATCTGCGACTGGAACAGCGGAGGTGAATGTGACTTTGGCGTGAATTGTGCCCTCATCCACACACCGCTTGGTGGCTAGCGGAGTATATTTGTTGATGAAGATGTTTGCCACAATGTAAAGACCAACCAGCTAAGAACTGGTCTTACGTCCACTCCTACCTATTCCCCAGCCACTCCCCCCTCCTTCCACACTCCTCTCCTCCTCCAATAGACAGGGATACCGGTTTTCCAGGCCTCTTCTAGTCTGTTTCTGATGGTACACCAAGAGATCGAGGTGAAACTCTTTATAAATACATGATGTGTGATTGCACAAGCGCACTGCTTCACTTGATGCCCATCGACCACACCGCTGCCTTGCACTGACTGTGAGATTACAGCACTTGGGATATTCAAAAACAGCTAAAATTGGTCCATTTCCACTACCATATCAAATTAATTATTTAACAATCTACAGGACTCAAACAGATGGCTTAAAACACTCACCATCACCTTACAACGATACTTCCTTGTAATAATACATATATGAGGTCTTCATACTTGCGAATCACACATACACTTTGCAAACTAAGTAATTAAATTTCCACCACAAATAGACCACAGTGCGAAATATATCCGAGATTTATATATCAAAGGTCTTGTATGCACTTACATTTGAGAACACAAGCACACTCCTCCATCATAACATTTCCACTAAACATATCCGACAAAAAAGAAAATAATCCCTCTGATCACACACACACTTACGATTGCAAAGTGTGCACTATCACCCAACTGCACGAGTGCCAGGTGCCACAGCCATGCCAGCCATTTTATTTGTTTGTTTATTTGCAAGCCCATCTCCAGTTGACCACATGTCTACCATATCAGATTCTCAAAGCCTGTAGCGAGTGTCAGTGAGCCCAGCCATCAACTAATCAATATACAAGGGGGAATAATCGTCCAGCAAAGACAATCGCCTTACGGAATTTCCTCCAATTTCCACTTAAAACTTGGAGAATACACGCAATACACATGTCCACTTCTGTCAGTGCTCAGTCTGCCTATTGACTTGTTCGCTATTCAGCCATCGAGGGGCTACTGCACGTGCCACTCTCTGAGACTTGCCCTGTGACTAGTCAGACCCTTTCTTAGTACCCATCATTCATCAGTCGTACAAGGATAAGTCGCAGCTTCCAGTTGGCTGAAGCTCCATGACCAGTGGTACACTGTGAGACAATCAGGCGCTGCTTGGACATACAGTTCTAACTGCAGTTTTAGCCCAGCACTGACTCTAAAGGTGATGTTCTTTTTGAGGAACACTATTGACAACCGACATTTGAAGCAGACTGCAGAAGGATTCTACTGTGGCCAGCATACAATTGGCATTGACACCAAGAAGATAAGATACAGGAAATTAATGGTGACATGGAGGCATATAGACACACTTTTTTTTCATGCTCTGTTTGCAACTGGAATAGGAAAGGTAATGCTTACTGGTGGTACAGGTTACCCCCCGCAATATACAGTAGCTTGCGAAGTATGCATGTAGTTGCAAATTTAAGTTTAGCCTAGCTATCTCAATGTCAGTCCATCCATTTATAGACACACAAAACTCACAGATATTGTTGTCTCTTATTTACGAAAAAATGGTGTAACTTCTGGTGACAATTATCTCTCAGCAGAAACCTTCACATAATGTCCCAATTTTCTCATTACAGTCACTTCACGAGTCATATATGAGAGATTGTAATATACTTGTCCACAACACTTAAAAGAAGCAGTATAGGTTTCACAACTCCCTCTAAGGAGTTATCCAATATTTGACACAGCATTTGAACCCACCTGATTTCGAGAAGTAAGAGATGTTTCCCACCAAGTCGTATATTCCCGCTAATTCTCCCGAAATCACATCACATTCCGACTGCACTGTTCCTCGAGTCACGGACTAGATAGAGAGCTATGACAACCAGAAAAATAGCACACTAACGTACAGGAGCAAATGTACAACCTTGTAGAGTATACATGGACTGCACAAAGAGATTCATCGATATCGAATGGCTACAAATATTCCCCTGTGCGTGTCCTAATTCCTTTATCAAATTACGTGTATGCTAGAAATACGACACTCTAATGGTCAGAGCCGTCATTGATAGCACAGTGTTTCATGAGAAATACATCACCATTTTTTCAAATGGAGCATACCTTCATAATAAGAATCTACCAGTATCGCAGAGCTCCCAATACACTACCCATTGACTCCTTTACATTGTTGCAACAGCCGCACACCTCCATGGATAATTCAGAGCTACTACAAGCTTAAAGGGAGATTTGGACTTAATTACAGAATTGCTTATTTTGTACTCACATGTCTATGTGTTTTAGGGACCTGCCTTTGTTCTCAAGCTGTGATATTTATTCATTTAGAAGCAAAGCCAGATTTACATACTTATCCAACTACCATGCATTTAGCATCGGTTAAGCAACAAGTATGAGCCAGACCAAGTGAGTGTCAATGTTTCCTCCAGCAACAGCAATCATCTTAGTATGTCTTGTACATTGATCCAAACTGTAGTGCAACAGTTGCTATGTGAGATATTGACCGGATCTGGAGCGCTTGCCTCCTACACCATCATCTTAGTGGGCAGATCACACTGTCATATTAAAAATCCCTGCAAATGAATGGGCTGACATATTCTTCTGCTTTAGCTCACTGACTTCTCAGAGGCGCTTGAGTTACTTTCCTTAAGACCCCAGCAAGTAAATCCGAACCTGATGTATGCATTCTACTTCAGCTCACTCCAGATGCTTACTGCTAGGCATCTTACAGGAGTTAATGCTTGTGATGACAGTGTACAGGATTTGTAGTTCTATTAATGAGCAATAGATTTAATTATGCTCAAGTCGTCTATGAACTTCACCACAGGTCTTTCCACCTGTTTGCAGACTCCTCAGTGACCTACAAACATCGCACTTGTGAAACAAATATACTGCAACCGGCTGAACAGTGTATGGTGGACGATATATCGTATCAGGGTTATCAGTTACCCATACATCCCATTCTCACAAACTGATAGAGTAAAAAATTGCCTATGTTTTTCCATACACATCCCAATCCACCCCTATGTTTTGGGGAGAGGTGCATGGTCTTTCCCAGATATGGGAAAGAATTCTTTTGTCCATCATGTGAGGTAACGGGCGAATTTTGGTGCCCTGAAAATATTCTAAGTTCAGAGATGGCATGGTCGCATGGGCCACTTAACAGGCATGGGCCACTCGGTAGGCCGACAATGTGGTGCCCAACATTGGCCAAAGCAAGAGGGATGCAGCCTGATCAATTGGCTGGGAATTCCATGTTGATGCTGCGATGAGGACGGCGCTTTGTGTCGATGACGGAGATGTCTTTGCCGGGAGTGCCATTAAGATGGCGGACTTTGTGAAACCATAATAACAGACATTTCACACTTCATATAGAAATTAATAGTAGCCAGGTGAATCATGATACCTCAAAAAGAAACATGGGCATTGCCATTAATTGCACTACGATTCTGATAGTCTAATCAGATTTTCAATATCTTTATTAGTTTAAAGTTCAGTATCTGATGGTAAATTATACGAGTAACACCCAGCAACGAATTTCCAAAATCTAAACAATTCCGTCGATTGACGTGTCTTTAGAAAGCTGTTACCATAAACTTAAATTGGTATGAATTACAGGCATGTAACGTGAATAGTACATGAATTATTGGAGGTTAAAGTTGCCGATTACTATCGATCGCGTCAGGGCATAAGTACTCCACAGTTACACACAAAAAAAGAAACGGTAGCAGCATGCTTGTAAATATATTTATTCGTTTATGTCTTTGTTTATATCCGATAGATACTATTCATGAAGAAACTGGTTAAATATTTAATATGTGTTAGAAAGCACAGAGACATTAGGCTCCTGGCCTACCTTTTGCTTCTTTTCTTTTGATGTATGTCTATTTAATTGTTTATTTATTTAATAATGGGTGTTAGAGCGTGTTTATGGTCCAGCCGTAGGAATATTTATTTAATTTCAAGTTATTTAAATGTAACTAAAGTATATTGTATGTGTTTAAATACGTTTGCGAGTGTGCTTTGACTTGAAGACAGGGCGGGAGCGCTCTAACCAATCACAGCGATCGTTGCAAAAAGGACACGTGGAAAGACTATGGAGGAGCATCGTGCATGTGGGGAGGAGCATCGTTTCCAGAGAAGAAACAAGGCAGTTCTGGGCAGGAAAGCACAGGACATGGGGAGTGCTGGACGTGAAGGCACGACGTACGGTCGCTGGAAAGACTAGGACAGTGGAGCGGTTTGTGCGTGATCGCGGAGGATAGAAATATTTCGGAGTGCTGACCAGTGCTCTTGTGTGATTTCCGTGGCTTCTGCAGTAAAGACGTAGTATGCATTCAGAAGTGAATATCTTGCGAGATATGTTGTTGTTGATAACTAATTACGTGAAGTAGGAATCTATTGTTTCCCTGTTATACAACTTATATTTTATGTAATTACTGGACCATCAACGCCAATAAGTGGTTTGCAGAAATATACCGCATTCTCAAAAGTACTTCTACTATCGTACTCAGCATTTAAAGTCGTTAAGATAGTGCCTATAGATTTTATTTAACTGCAATCTTTCATTTATAAAGTTCTTTGTTACATTCATAATTCGCAATTGCCGAGTGATAGAAACCTTCGACCATTCGATTCATGTGTGGATTCCTACCGTATACTGTAGACTCAGCAGTATTTGGCCTGTAATACGGCAACTGTGTATCCCAGCCCCTAGACAACGAAACCGGCTAAAACTTTTCATATTTCAACTTTGAGTCTGAAGGCATGTAGTTGAGTACCAACACACCTCATTTCATTCATTTTCTATATGAAAGCCCGTAATCATCTATTCAGATGGAGAACGTCAACCTATACGATCCTAGCAGCATTCATATAATGCTTCTGATTCGCAGATCTGTCACAAACACAAACAGATGTGTGCTCACAGGATTGGTACACAGCGACTATGTAGAGTACAGCTGTGAAATCGATGTTACTGTTCACCAGCACATATTTAAACACAAATGGCTCTATGTGTCCAGAATGAGATTTTCACTCTGCAGTGGAGTGTTCGCTGATAAGAAACTTCCTGGCATATTAAAACTGTGTGCCCGACCGAGACTCGAACTCGGGACCTTTGCCTTTCGCGGGCAAGTGCTCTACCATCTGAACCACCGAAGCACGACTCAGGCCCGGTCCTCACAGCTTCACTTCTGCCAGTATCTCGTCTCCTACCTTCCAAACTTTACAGAAGCTTCCTATAGATCATTTTGTATCTATGATAGAAATTTAAGAATTGTGGAACGTTGCGAATCACTTTCATGGAATTGAGCTGTTTAAGCTTTTGGGAGGATTTCTTAATAGCTGCTGTTATCCATCTGTTTTTGTGAGATGTTGATACAGACATGCATACTTTTGGAAATGCCTATCCAAATTTCAATTTAAACAACATGGAGAATTTAGAGAATTTCATGTTCACATTGGTTTCCTTATACATTTCATCCCAGATTTGTTTTTCTAGTTCTTTTGAAAAATCATTTGCCGGCCGGTGTGGCCGTGCGGTTAAAGGCGCTTCAGTGTGGAACCGCGTGACTGCTACGGTCGCAGGTTCGAATCCTGCCTCGGGCACGGATGTGTGTGATGTCCTTAGGTTAGTTAGGTTTAATTAGTTCTAAGTTATAGGCGACTGATGACCTCAGAAGTGAAGTCGCATAGTGCTCAGAGCCATTTGAAAAATCTTTTATTTTGATTTCTGATGGATGTGGTTTGTAGGCTTGTAGTTTAGGAAATGATTCAATGCCTGACTTTGCTGTTATTTTACACAGATGGTCTGATAGTCCGAGATCTTTTACAGCTACATCACATTTTCCCCTGTCCATATTTGTGGCTACATGGTCAATTACTGATGAATTCGTTGTGGTAACCCTTGTTCCACTATTGGCCAATAGGGACACCCCAAAACTTTGAAGGATGCTTATGAAGATGCTCCTGGATTCATTTATGATGTTAGTGTTGATGTTGATGTCCCCACACAGAATTAAGTTGACGACTGTACTTGAGACGTTATCTAGAGCTTCTGTGTCCACACTACCACTGGGAGATCAATACACACACAAAATGATCAATTTCTTGGTGATATCAAGCCCTGTTAATACAATAGCTGATATTTCAAAGTGTTTCTCTTCACTTCCAGAACTGAGGTGATGTCTTGATTTGAACTTTGTTCCTTTTCTGATATAAATGCATGAATCTCCAGACCTTAAAGTAGTTCTTCAGTAAGAGTTTGCCTTTTCATACAATGATAATACTACATGTTGGATTTCTGTGTCTCTACTCCAGTGCTCAGTAATACAAACTACTGTGCAGTTCAAAGAATGGAGCTCAACTTCTATTGGTTGTATTTTATTTTTTATTGATTGCAAGTTTTGATGGAGAATTGTTAAGTGTGTGAAATGCCCCATGTTTCTCTCTGCAATGGTTTGTTTTTCTTTGTGACATCTGGTATATGTAATATTTGAGGTGTTAAAACCTGTCTTGTGAGTGATTGTTTCAGTATTCGTAAAGTGCTGGAGATACTCTTTAGGCAGGGGTACCTGCTCTCTGGATTTGACCATACGTGGCACGAGATCCAACCCCTATATTTTCATGAATCAACTGTACCAATCTTCCCTTCCCAGTCCTGTTTAAGTGTAGGCCATGCCTAGTGAAACCCCATCTGTTGATAGTCCCGACGGGCACCAGAGAAACATGAGCAAAGTTGGCTGTCTTCAGAGCCATCCCTAACCTCATATTGTTTCGCCTCACAGCTCCATCAAGGTGTGGTCGATCATGCATTCGGAACAACTCAACAAAGTGTACATTGTTGCCATGAGTCAGGGAAGATATCTTGTCCAGGTCGCCACCTATTTCATATGCCCCACCCTGTACAAACTCTTTCCCACCCCACCCAATATCCCTATATGGTCATCGTTTGTAAAGTCCTTACATAAAGACCCTAGGTCCTTAGCCCTGCATTTGACATGAAGATACTGGTGGCCTGGTACGCTTCCCCTAAACTTTCCTGTAACTGAGGGCCTACACCTCACCCATGGCTACTACCTAGCAGCAGCATTTTTTTTCTTCCTAACACTGTGCACATTCCTAGGCTTCTTGGCCTCGGTTGAAGTGTGCTGCACATTTCCTGCACCACGTTCTACCTGAATCTCTTCTCCACTTAACCCTGGCAGCGATAGATACCAGTTTTTGGTGTTGATGATAAAACTATCGAATCGCTTTCTCTTTCTTCCTAACTTCCTACCAGCTGCCAGTTCGCAACCACCCTCCACCTTCCTGTCTCCCTTGATCCTTATCAGTTCCTTCCTTGCTTCCTCCAACTGTGCCTGAAGGACAAAGATTCAAAATGTTCCTACTGCATACTCTTTAATTCCAGGAGAGAGCCTCTTCTGTTCTCCCAACATTCTCCCCACTGCATCCCCCCCCCCCCCAGTGAAAATTTTTCCTACAAGATTGGCAACAAATCCCTCTACTCACTACCCTATAACAGCTCCCACATTTCACACTCATGGTGAGTTTCGAAAGAATAATTAAGTTTAAGGAATGTTTTAAATTTGTCAAGGACGCGAGTTTGGCTGTGTGTAAACAAAAAACGACACAAAGGTCTTATGTACTGTGGTTGTTTTTTGTTTTTGTACTGATTTAGAGATACAATTGCAGAAGAATGAGTTTGTAATTAAATTGCTTTTATAGAATTCACGTTATCAGGCGTGTTTGGTTAGGTTTTTAAACGTTTATAACTGAGAAAATTTAGGACTAGATCGCGTCTATCTAACTAGTAAACAGTACGAAGTGTGTTAGCGGATGAAGGAAATACCTGTGATCTCACTCGGCGGCCATGTTGTGGGTCTCATGGGAGGCGTGCCAGAGATAAGTCCCTGCAGTCACACTATCCTGTATATCTATGGCGTCTCCGATGGATAGAGCGTCTGCCATGTAAGCTGGAGATCCCGGCTTCGAGTCCCGGTCGGGGAATACATTTTCAACTATCCCCGTTGACTTGACGCCTGTATGCAGCTAAAGGTATTCATTTCACTGTAATTTCATTCTAAAGGTAACATTCCGAGCGCAGCGACAGCGACGAGCGATAGAGACAGTTATCGCCAATAACAGCGGCATGTTGCTGCAGTACCCAGTGACAGACTCTACAGTCTGTCGTTCGAATTTGAAGACGACAGTTGTCTGCGAAAACATGTCGACTAATAAAATTGTGCGTTTACTTTTTGAAAAAGGAGGAAGATGATGATTTGTTTTTGTAGCAGTATTTAAAGAGGAGACGCCCTGTTAACTCGATGTTCAAGGAACGACGCAAGAAAGGTTTCTACATGCTGGAAAAACATTTACGAAGTGATGAATAAATTTAGATCTTATTGCAGGTGAAATAAAAAAACAATTTAATTTATTTTGAATTTAATCCATGAAGATTTACAACCAAGAACTACAAGAGATGTGATTACAGTCGAAGAAAATTATTCTTAAGGTTAAAGTAATGTAATTGTATCGTTTTGTACCATATTTTCAATTTCTTGTACACTGAAGTTATGCTGTTCTTGAACAGCTTGTAGTGTCAAAGCAGTAGGTTTTTGAGGCGAGTATGCTTACATGGCAACGGAATTTTTGGTAATAGAAGACCTTGAAATTATGTAATCAGGAGTGCTCGCAGTTTGACTTGGGGAATTTGAGTGACATGAACTAGAGTTAATTGACACTTCGGTACTGAAGTGCTGAATAGAAGAATCAGGATTCGCAGCTGCCATCATTTGATAATTTATCAGGATGTTAAAAATTTCTTGCTTCGCTTTAAGTTTGTAAATTTGTGATAGCGACCCAAAAACTTCTCCGACGTGATTGCGAAATGAATGTATTTCTATATCATGTTTTTGCGTTATTTTATTCAAGAATGTCTGCCGACTGTCATCCGTCTTTTTGAAGTAATAGAGAATGGTATCGTCTTTTTTGTTTAGCGCCGTCGTTTAGAATTAGTAGCCTCAGTACTTGTAGGTTGGCGGTCAGTAAGAGTTTCATCCGCAGCTCCTTCCTCATTCATCTCCCTGTAAGCGACAATACCCTCACCTCCAGTACGCTCAGCAGTATCTATCCGGTCTTTCACCACGTTAGTGCCGCCATTTCTATGCAGAGATACGGTCTCAAGAAAACTCAACTGTTTATATATTGTCCATTTAGAGTTCTTAGGTGCAGCAGATCCTGTTCCTGATTTATTGCTGCGCTTGAATCTATTGTTGGAGTTTTTAATGTGTATCCACCGTCTTTTACAATCCTCACCTGCAACGAAAATTATGACATGCATTTTTCATGTCAACATTCAAATACTTCAAATGTTCAAATGTGTGTGAAATCTTATGGGACTTAACTCCTAAGGTCATCAGTCCTAAGCTTACATACTACTTAACCTAAAGTATCCTAAGGACAAATACACACACCCATGCCCGAGGGAGGACTCGAACCTCCGCCGGAACCTTCAAATACTAATCACACTTTCTTGGATATGTCGTTTACATTTACAAAACACGTATTGTCTATATAAATAATGATAAGGAATTCTTTTTTCGCTTTTTTAGAGGTTCATGGTCACTGGAGAAACGTTTAAGTGACTGTCATATGCCTTTTGCATATCAGACGGTTATATCTCCCGGATCGTTAGGAAAGTTTCTCACGTATTGAGAACAAAACTGATGCCAATAGCCTTGCCCTTGCCAAATGAAAATACCTTTAAGCACGTTGAACAAGGTTTCTGGCAGAAATGAAATGTACAAAACTGTGTGCGTAGTATTGATGGCAAATATGTGCACATATAAGCACCAAAAAACAGCGGATCTCTTTTTTTTTCAATTATAAGAATTACTTTTCCATTGTTATGCTTGCAATAGTTGACGCCAATTACAAATTCATTGTTTTGGATGTTGGTTCTTATGGAAAAAAAGGTGACAGCCGTATTTTACAAAAATCCAAGATGGGGAAAAAGATTGCCACAAACATTTTTAATTTCCCTGCATCTAAATCTCAACACTGATATTTTAATGCCGCACTTCATAATCGACGATGAAGCATTTGCACTTAGTAATTACTTGATGAAGCCATACTCTGGAAGAGTTGCACGATTGGATCGGGAAAAAGAAATTTTTAACTACCGTTTGTGTCGTGGTCGTGGATTAGTAGAAAACGCCTTTGTGTTATTGTCTCAATTATTTACAGTGTTTGATACACCAATTGCAATTTTACCACAATCAGTTAATGACCTGATTATAACAGCTTGTTGCCTACTTAATATTCTTATCTTGAAGATGAACCTTGTGAAACACCGACTCAGTGAACAAGTGTGACAGAATTGGCGCATAACGGAGGTTTTACAAACAGTGTAGGATTTGAGGTGAGAGACAAGCTTAAACGGGTTTTTTATAGTACACAGGGTGGAGTACCATGGCATGATAATGCTGTAAATAATGGTAAATAATCTTCGTTAAAAAAATGGTTCAAATGGCTCTGAGCACGATGGGACTTAACTTCTGACGTCATCAGTCCCCTAGAACTTAGAACTACTTAAACCTAAGTAACCTAAGGACATCACACACATCAATGCCCGAGGCAGGATTTGAACCTCCGACCGTAGTGGTCACGTGGTTCCAGACTGTAGCACCTATAACCGCTCGGCCACCCCGCCGGCGGCTCTACACTTCATTCGATCCCTGCGAGACCCTACATTTCAGCAGGATAATGCACTACCGCATATTGCAGGTCCTGTACGGGCATTTCTGGATACAGAAATTGCCCTGGGCAGCACATTCTCCAGATCTCTCACCAATTGAAAATGTCTGGTCAATGGTGGCCGAGCAACTGTCTCGTTACAATACGCCAGTCACTACTCTTGATGTGTGGTATCGTGTTGAAGCTGCATGGTCAGCTGTACCTGTCCACGCCATCCAAGTTCTGTTTGACTCAATTCCAGGAGTATCAAATCTGTTATTACGACCCGAGGTGGTTATTCTGGGCACTGATTTCTCAGTATCTATGCACCCAAATTGCGCGGAAACATGTCAGTTCTAGTATAATATATTTGTCCAAGGAATACCCGTCTATCATCTGCATTTCTTCTTGGTATACCAAATTTAATGGCCAGTATTGTATCACGCTTGTACATACTTATATAAATGCGAGTACTTGGCAAATAAAATGTGTAGATAAATACATAATACCCAATGTTTTTGTTGAGCTCCTTCCCTACATCTTTCCATATTTTGTCCTCTGCAAGTGTATTTTTGTATGCATCTAATTTGACGTCATATAGCTGGTGGTTGACACAGACCAAATTGATCAGTTTTTCGTATTCTTAGTGAGTAAGAACTATATTTACGCTCTGCGACACGCGACACTACTGGTCGCGTGCGCGACAGGTATAGACAGGCGTGGCTTGCAGTGCGACACTTGTTGCCCTGGGAACGATCTCACATAAGAAATAATAGAAACCAGTCGTGTCGCTGTCGCCGGGCGACACTTCTCTCTGTCGCCTGTCTCTGTCGGCTGTCTCTGTCGCTGTGCTCCGAATGTTTACCTTAAGACTACCCCACATTTTGATAAACTGCCCTGCCAGCGACACCGCTTTAGCAGCACAACAGAAACACAATAACTCATTCTGTGATTCACAGACTGAAGGAATAGGAAAGGAACATAGAAATGTAACGTCGACATAGTTTAAGTAATGTATGGGAGTAAAGGAAATCATACACTACTGGCCCTTAAAATTGCTACACCAAGCAGAAATGCAGATAATGAACGGGTATTCATTGGACAAATATACAGGGCTATTACAAATGATTGAAGCGATTTCATAAATTCACTGTAGCTCCATTCATTGACATATGCTCACGACACACTACAGATACGTAGAAAAACTCATAAAGTTTCGTTCGGCTGAAGCCGCACTTCAGGTTTCTGCCGTCAGAGCGCTCGAGAGCGCAGTGAGACAAAATGGTGACAGGAGCCGAGAAAGCGTATGTCGTGCTTGAAATGCACTCACATCAGTCAGTCATAACAGTGCAACGACATTTCAGGACGAAGTTCAACAAAGATCCACCAACTGCTAACTCCATTCGGCGATGGTATGCGCAGTTTAAAGCTTCTGGATGCCTCTGTAAGGGGAAATCAACGGGTCGGCCTGCAGTGAGCGAAGAAACGGTTGAACGCGTGCTGGCAAGTTTCACGCGTAGCCCGCGGAAAATTGGCTCATGGCACAACTGGAGACCGACAGCACCGACTTCATCTTTCAACAGGATGGTGCTCCACCGCACTTCCATCATGATGTTCGGAATTTCTTAAACAGGAGATTGGAAAACCGATGGATCGGTCGTGGTGGAGATCATGATCAGCAATTCATGTCATGGCCTCCACGCTCTCCCGACTTAACCCCATGCGATTTCTTTGTGTGGGGTTATGTGAAAGATTCAGTGTTTAAACCTCCTCTACCAAGAAACGTGACAGAACTGCGAGCTCGCATCAACGATGCTTTCGAACTCATTGATGGGGACATGCTGCGCCGAGTGCGGGAGGAACTTGATTATCGGCTTGATGTCTGCCGAATCACTAAAGGGGCACATATCGAACATTTGTGAATGCCTAAAAAACCTTTTTGAGTTTTTGTATGTGTGTGCAAAGCATTTTGAAAATATCACAAATAATAAAGTTACTGTAGAGCTATGAAATCGCTTCAATCATTTGTAATAACCCTGTATTATACTAGAACTGACATGTGATTGCATTTTCACGCAATTCGGGTGCATAGATAGAAATCAGTGCCCGGAATAAACACGTCTGGCCGTAATAACAGACTTGATACGCCTGGTCATTGAGTCCAACATAGCTTGGATGGCGTGTACAGATACAGCTGCCCATGCAGCTTCAACACGATACCACAGTTCACCAAGACTAGTGACTGGCGTATTGTGACGAGCCAGTTGCTCAGCCACCATTGACCAGACGCTTTCAGTTGGTGAGAGATCTGGACAATGTGCTGGCCAGGGCAGCAGTCGAACTTTTTCCGTATCCAAAAAGGCCCGTACAGGACCTGCAATATGGGGTCGTGCATTATCCTACTGAAATGTAGGGTTTCGTAGGGATAGAATGAAGGGTAAAGCCACGGGTCGTAACACATCTGAAATGTAACGTCCACTGTTCAAAATGCCGTCAATGCGAACAAGAGGTGACCGAGACATGTAGCCAATGGCACCCCATACCATCACGCAGGGTGATACGCCAGTATGGCGATGACGAATACACGTTTCCACTGTGCGTTCACCGCGATGTAGCCAAACACGGATGCGACCATCATGATGCTGTAAACAGAACGTGGATCCATCCGAAAAAATTACGTAACCGCAGCCATGATCTCCGAGCTGATAGTCGATGCTGCTGCAAACATCGACGAATTGTTCGTGCAGATGGTTGTTGTCTTGCAAACGTCCCCATGTGTTGACTCAGGGATCGAGACGTGGCAGCACGATTCGTTACAGCCATGCGGATAAGATGCCTGTCATCTCGACTGCTGGTGATACGATGCCGTTGGGATCCAGCACGGCGTTCCGTATTTACCCTCCTGAACCCACCGATTCCATATTCTGCTAACAGTCATTGGATCTCGACCAACGCGAGGAGCAGTGTCGCGATACGATAAACCGCAATCGCGATAGGCTACAATCCGACCTTTATCGAAGTCGGAAACGTGATGGTACGCATTTCTCCTCCTTACAGGGGCATCACAACAACGTTTCACCAGGCAACGCCGGTCAACAGCTGTTTGTATATGAGAAATTGGTTGGAAACTTTCACGTTTTAGGCGTCGCCACCGGCGCCAACTTTGTGTAAATGCTCTGAAAAGCTAATCATTTGCATATCACAGCATCTTCTTCCTGTCGGTTAAATTTCGCGCCTGTAGCACGCTATCTTCGTGGTGTAGCAATTTTAATGGCCAGTAGTGTAGATCCTTAATAACCTTCGTAGACTGGTGTAAAGAAACTAGTTGCTAAGCTGATATGAATGCATAACATGTATCATGGAGAAGTGTTTTCAGAATGGATTACAAACAGTCTCGACTGCAAAAACATTTATTTCGATGGTAACCGGTTTCGGTCAGTGTTTGACCATCCTCAGATCGTCATACTGAAATATGAACACCGTATGAATTTAGAGGGATGTCTGACAACAGTAGTTACTTATAAAATACGTCACATATATATCAAATATTAAAATAAGGAATTATACCCATAATGGCAGGCGGTGGAGACGTCTAGATCGGACGCTGTGACTGCATGAAAACGAGCGGCCAATTAGAATAACGAAGTTGTTGCTTCACTACGCAATGATCCACTGTCTGCATCCCGAATTACGTCAGCGACAGCCATTCAGGCAAACAGGATGTAAAATAGTGTTACAATAAGGTATTTCCCGAATCGTTACACCTTATTGCAACAACTGCTTTACGTCCTGTATGTTTGTTTAATTTGCTGACGTAATTCGGTATGCAGTGGCCGCTGCATAGAATATTTAAACTACAACAGCCTTACTCTCCTTAGCATGTGACGTTCGTGGAGTCGTAACACCCACTCCATTCACCGCCAACGGCTGCTATCGTGGGTATAATTTCTTCTTTTAGTATTTGTTATATATGATGTATTTTATATGTTAATACTATTATCTGACATCCCTTTATATCCATTCTGTGTTCATATTTCAATATGAGCTTTTTATGATGGTCAAATAGTGATCGAAATAAATGTTTTTGCGGTCGAGACTGTTTGTAATGCATTTATAAATTTATGAATGCATAAACGTGTGAATTGTGGCTGAGAAATGCGCACTTAGCTGGTTACTCGTTCTCCCTACCTGATTTACTAAATGAATCGAAAATGTGAAGTGCTCAACACTTGCGAAATGAATAAACATGGTTAAAACATTATGAAAGTAATTGTATAGAGATCTTTCAACAGATCCTAGGAAACGACCACTGGTTCAGTCGAAAAGATCACGGAACTTTTCTTTTCTGAAATTTAACTGCCAGTGTACGTAGATAATCATGGGTGCCATATGTGACTTCCCGAGTTTTGAAATATTCAAAACATATAAGCTGGCCTCAATTGTAAGTAACACTTGAACCTATACGGAACATGTTAACAAACTATTTTACAGTGCTTGTTGGAAGGTATTTCGTACCATTGGTAGTTATTAACTGCTCCATTCGCAAATGGGGTAAGGCAACAATTATTGTCTTTTTCGTCCGCGCGACATCTAACCTGCCTTATTTCGTCCTTACGGTCCTTACACGTGATTACCGTGGGAGGTGGTAGAACTGTTCGGCAGACTGTCTATTTAAACTTAGTCCAGATCGCCTTCTTCCCTCCCAGGACTCTGGTCAACGCTCACGAGCATTTCAGTAATTCAGCGACACTGATTAAACCCATCGGTAAAAATGTAAACAAGTCTCCGAATTGCTTCAATCCTCAAACCAATCACTCCAGTAGTACTCAAGAATTGGTCACAGAAGCGTTCTGAACGCAGTCGTCTTTACATGTGTGCAAGCAATCCCTGAAGTCTCTCAGTAGACCGCAGCCTGCCAATCTTCTTCCCCGTAATACACCTTGTATGCTAGTTCGATTTTATGCCAGTATGCTAATGTTAAAGCGTGATGTTTAACTACTATGTCGGACCCAAGTAGCATACGGTTAATAATTTTTTTGACATTGTAGGACCGTTTCGCTAACTCGCTTTTCACTTACATTCGTCCACGTTTTAGAAAACTGCCTTATCGTGCAACAAATAAAAATTGTGTCCAAGTCATCCTGTCATCTCCTATAGTGACGTTTTTCTGTACACAACATTGTCGGAAAACCGTGTCAGGATGGTGCCTGCTCTAAACAATGATCATTTGTGTAAATTGAGAAGGAATGGTCATATCAAACTTACTTCTAATGTTCCCTCTGTCTCGAACAGCCTACGTCTAGGAATACATAGTGGTTTATATCATTAAAAAGTCTACACATAGTCACTGACTAGAGATCTGATTCGGTATGCTAGGACCTTCGCTAAAAGTGTACATTATCATACTGTCGTGTGCTGTTTTCTGTAATCTATAAATCCCACGAAAGATAGTTTTCGAGCCTTGCTTATTTATGGGCTTTTAAATGGCTAGGAGATTATATTCGAACATCCAATATCCTCAAAGGTGCTGCTACAAACTAACATTAAATATATTGGCCAACAATTCGGCTCCTCATTTGATTTACCTGTCACATGCGCGGTAGCAGTTAGCGTGTTTTTACAGTCGGTTGGGCCTGTCGCTGTGTGACAGGGCCCTGTGCCACGCAGTATTCTCTGCAAAATCGAGCTCCGTCACGAGTTTGGTTCTTTACTCGTTTAGAGCTGGTGCAGTTACATCTCAACACCAGAGGTGTTTACATAAGGGGCAGTCAAACGAGAACTAGACAGATGGAAATAACTAAACTGTTTATTATTTCAAAAATAACCGTCATAGCTCCTAAAATACGTATCCCAATGTGAGATAAGACGACCAACGTCTTATGGGAAAATATTAGTGGTTGCCTAAAGAACCGCGATTGTTCCCAGTCGTGTACATCTTCGTCCGAAGCAAATCGATGGACACGAATGACTTTTTTCAGGGCTCCTAGCATATGTGAATCGCAATGGGAGAGACCATGGCTGTGTGGTGGATGTGTGGTATTTCCTATCGAAATTTCTGCAGCCTACTCGAAACATCCCCTGCAACATATAGCTGTGGCTTGTTACCAACGTTGTTTCGACAGCACTGCTAAACTTTCTCTGGGAATTCCTTACACATCCTAAGTTCTAGGGGACTTATGTTCTAAGATGTTGCGTCCCATAGTGCTCAGAGCCATTTGAGCCAATTTTTTAGAGAGCGGAAACAATCCCTAGTCCACACTACATCTAGAAATATACCTTTAAACAAATACGGGGACTAAATGCAGAAGGCTTAAAAAGTGAACATTAACAAACTAGAAGAGTTCTTAAAATTCATGGTGAAACATTCAGCTGTCATTTATTTTGCACAGTTCGTTACTAGTATCTGTCAGTACCAAAACGGTAGCGAATTGTGCAAAATAAATGACAACTGAAGGTTTCACCACGAATTTTAACAATTATTTGGCGGCTGAATGTCCCCACCTACACACATACATAAACTAGAAGAAGTTTAAGTGCTTTAGATATGAAGAATGTTCCTCACTAATGAGCGTAACTCGAACTATTCTACCTTTCAATATCGACATACGTCCATACCAGCACAAATAATCCGGAAACCACCTTGCAGTGTGAGGTGGACAGTTGTTTTGGCCGGCCGGTGTGGCCGAGCGGTTCTAGGCGCTTCAGTCTGCAACCGCGCGACCGCTATGGTCGCAGGTTTGAATGCTGCCTCGAGCATGGATGTGTGTGATGTCCTTAGGTAAGTTAGGTTTAAGTAGTTCTAAGTTCTAAGGGACTCATGACCTCATATATTAAGTCCTATAGTGCTCAAAACCATTTGAACGGTAGTTTTGGAATCACCATCGTCTCCCCCATTTACTGTTAATTTAACGAATAATGTGAACAATGACTGCCGGCAATTTTCCACAAGTGTTCTTATATTTCTCATTACCCGTAGTTGTTTCTTCTAGGGGCACATGTGGTGCGTTGACTGACGCATCTTGGAAAGAACTCCTTCGAAATTTTAAGAGTAAAGATGTCCATGATATACAACTGTTATCTTGCAGCACTCTCCACTTGAATTTTTGAACAACACCGTGACACACTAGCGCTTGCTAACCCACTTCGTGTCGAAGTACGGAGCTCTTTTTTGGATCACCTCTATTTCCGCTATTCATCCGACATGGCATGCGTCCCACAATGACTACAATAGTCCAGAACCTGTTAGATGTGTATTTTCTAATCCACCTCTCTCTTCGATATATATATCCTTTCATATCTTCCTGCGAATCCTGGACTGACATCTGTTGTTACTAACTCCAGTTTTACGTGTTTGCCGGCCGGAGTGGCCGTGCGGTTCTAGGCCCTACAGTCTGGAACCGCGAGACCGCTACGGTCGCAGGTTCGAATCCTGCCTCGGGCATGGATGTGTGTGTTGTCCTTGGGTTAGTTAGGTTTAAGTAGTTCTAATTTTAGGGGACTGATGACCTCAGAAGTTGAGTCCCATAGTGCTCAGAGCCATTTGAACCATTTTTACGTGTTTACTGTACATCAGATCGTGGCGTATGATTACTCGTAGATACTGTACAACTGTTACTGTTTCGAATGATTTATAACCAACAGTGCAATAGAGAGGAACCTGGTGTTTAGGAAACTGTGAGCAAAATATGTCACACATATTTACTTTAAAGGTCGACTGCCAATTTCTACACGAATCGTGACCCTCTGCAGGATTTTTTGAATTACATTACGGTTTTCTCACATTGCAAACTGCCCTATATGCATCTGCATCTACTTACATAGTCCGCATCATGCCGTACGATGCATGGCGAAGTATACCTTGTGTTAATGCAAGTCATTCCATTTCCTTTACCACTAGTAATCAAAGCGACGGAAGAGAAGCTGTCTGCATGCCTCCGTACAGATCCTGATTTCTCTTGTCTTCGCGGTCTTTACGCGAAATGTTCGCTGGTGGCAATAGAATCGTACTCACCCGTAAATGCCAGCTCTCTAAATAGTCTCTACAGAATCTCAATAAAAGAATGTCGTCTTCCCTTTAGGGATTCCCATTTGAGTACACGAAGCATCTCCTTAATATTCGCGTGTGGATCGAACATGTCGGTAACAAATCGCATCCCACCAAAATTTCTTCGATGTCTTCCTTTAATCTGCCATTGTGAGGATTCAGAACATTCGAGCAGTATGCAAATGTTCTGTGCGCTATCTCCTTCATAGCCAAGCTATACTTTCCTAGAATTCTGCCAATACACGTAAATCTACCGTTCGCTTTCCGTACCACCACCCTCACATACTCGTTCCATTTCATATAGGTTTGCAAGGTATAAGCAGCACAAAATTAATATTGCATAATTTAGTTGTCATGTCATTTTCCCTAGTGATCCTGTATTAATTTACATTTTTCTACGTTGAGGCAGGTTGCCATTCTCCACATCAAAAAAAATTTCGTATGTCATCCATTATCCTCCTACATTCACTCAACATGAGTCTTTCTCGTCTACTTCAGCGCCATGAGCAAGCAGTCGTAGATTGCTATTCACTCTAATAGCGACACCATTCCTGACGATACTGTTGTCTCTGACCGAGCGAAGTGGCTCAGTGTTTAGCCGCATGGATTCGATATGGGAAGATGATACTTCAAATAGGCGTCTTGCCGTCTTGATTTCCTCAAATCTCTCCATTCAAATGCCAGGGTAGTTCCTTTGAAAGAGAATTGCCCATTTCCTTCGCCGTCCATGAAACATTCTGAACTTGTGCTCCGTCTCTATCTACCTAGATGTCGACGGAACTTTCATCCCTAATTCTTCTTCCTTTCTTGCTTCCTTGTCTCTGAACAACACCAGCCGTCCAGAGGAACGTACGGGTTTCTTTTACTTAAGAAGTTTTCGAGCAGCTCACATATCTTGCAACATACCCTGTGTGCTGGCACCTTCTTTTTGAGTCTGCAGTGGAGAACAGTGTCAAATGCTTTCAAGATATCCTGGAATATGAAATCTGCCTATTGCAAGCGTGCGAGAATAAGGCAAACAGAATTTAGCACCAGCGACACTTTCCAAATCCATGCCGATTTGTGGACAAAAGCTTTCTCGGTATCGAAGATATTTGTGTATTCAGACTTAGAATATGCTCAACAATTGTGCTGCAAGACGATGTAGGGGATATTGCTCGTCCGGCTAGCGCCGCGGTCTAACGTGCTGTTTCCCGACGTGCCGGTCCCCGGCACCAATCCGCCCGGCGGGTTAGTGTCAAGATCCGGTGTGCCAGCCAGCCTGTGGTTGGTTTTTAGGTGGTTTTCCATGTACCTCGGCGAATGCAGGCATATTCCCCCTATTCTGCTGCGCAAACACCGTTTCCACATATGTGTACACCACAGCTGTTCTACCACGCAAACATTTAGGGTTACACTCGTCTCGTGCGAGACATCCCCGGGGCGGCCCACTGGGGGACGAACCGCACAATAACCATGCGTAAGGTGTGGGGCGGCGGTGGGATGGGCAACTGCTGTGGCCTGTTGTGGCAGTTGTGAACCACTGAGGGCTACGTCGGGACAAAGCCTCTCCGTTTTTTCTAGGTCTCCGATTTAATACACACATACATAGGGATATTGGTCCGTAATTTTGTGGATCCCTTGTTTTAAGCTTCTTGTATATGGGAGATGCCTGCGCTTTTTGTCAGTCCATTGGGACTTTGCGTTGGGCGAGATATTTGTGATAAGTGGAAGCTAAGTGAGGGGCCAACGTCAAAGGGTACTCTCCATCCGTACCTGTTGACTTATTTATTTTCAATTCAGTCAGTTGCTTCTCAACCCCAATGACGTGTCCTCAATACATTTGGAACGATCCAGCGATAGTGAGTCTCTACGATACTCCTACATGAATTATTTTTCAAAGGCGACGCTTAAAACTTCGGCTTTTCTTTCGATGCCTTCTATTGCTACACCAGATTGGACATCGAGCTAGTATGTAGACGCTTTCGACACGCTTACTGATTTTACGTAGGGCCAGAATTTTCTCTGTCTCATGGTAATGTCTTTCGCTAAGATATGACGGTGGATGTAGTATGCTTCGCGTATCGTCTTTTGTAAAGACGCTCGAATTTCGAATAACTTTTGGGTGTCACCAGTAGCGGTCCAAGGAAGTTTCCGGAAAACGTGTTCAGAACTACGTCACAAGACTGCTTGTCCGCACCACGTACAGTGAATCGAAAGGCGTCACAGTCAATACTGGGTAAGTTATACTCGTCTCCTACATATACTGCATGATCGGGGTATTTCCAGAAAACGTGTTCAGAACTATTTCACAAGACTGCCTGTCCGCACCACATACAGTGAATCGAAAGTCGTCACAGTCAATAGTCGGTAGGTTATACTCGTCTCCTGCATATATTGCATGATCGGGGTATTTCTGCCCTACTGAGAGTGGACTTTCTTTGAAAGATTTACAAATCGTACGGCGGAGAGGGGTGGCATAACGTCCTATAAGTAACTTGAATTCACCTAGATAGTTTACTGGCTTCTAGATACCTACAATCAAAGACCTACATCGACTGACACACTATTTTTGTCGTTCTCCCTCCTATCCCTTCCAACCTGTGTTTCCGATATATGTTAGGTGCCTCGTTAAATATACATGAGCTTTCTACTGCCGTTTACATCAAGCTCTCGATTCCGAGTATAATTTCAACGTGACAGCTTTGCTAGGGGGTGGTAAATTCAGGAATTTCTTACGAAAGCTTTGCCAGTTTACTATCAAAATTTTCAGATTCGAAATGATCTTACTTTTTACGTGTATCACTTTCTCTCTCCGTGTGCGACACCACAATATTGTTCGCGAATAGCCTCACAAAACTTCCGACGATATGTAATGGACGACGTACATACGGTCTAAGCATTAATGGACCTATTGCACTCCCTCGGGTTCCCTCAACGTTATCGTTACATCAGTCGATTTTGGCTCATTAGTAACGACATGTTTCAACCTGGCAAAGAAGTCATGAGTTTAGTTGCAAATCTGGTCCGATACTCAGGCATCTTGTATCTTGTTTACTAAATGATAGCATATAAATGTTTAGAATATCTTCCGGCATTGTCTATCGTGCTCTGCAACTTATAGACCGACAGAGCGAGCTGGGTTTCACAAGATCTTTCTTCGCGGAGTCCGTACGGATTTCAATAGAGAAATTTTCGTTCCCGAAACATGTTCATTATATGCCTGAGCATAAACGTGATCTAGAAGCCTACAACAGGTTAACGTTAGCGCTATAGGCCTATAATTATGTGTATCAGTCGACGATCTGACGACCTTACTTAAGAACAGGAATGCCTTATTTGTTTTCTTTCATTCTCTAGGAGCCCTTCTTGCCTTCAGCGACATGTGATAAACTACTTCCCTAAGGGAAGCGAGATCATTCGCGTAACTTGTGTAACAGGTCCAAATACCTGTAATATTTTGAGCGATTTTAACTTATTTTCTGTTGCGTTACCATTCAAGTCAATATTGTAAATTCGAGGTTCGTTCGATGATTCAGAGTAGGAACAGACATTCTTATCTATTCTTTTAACAACTTTATTAATATAAAAGCATTACGGCCACTGACTTCCTTTTGTACAAAAACCGATTCG
Source organism: Schistocerca cancellata (assembly GCF_023864275.1). NCBI lineage: Eukaryota > Metazoa > Arthropoda > Insecta > Orthoptera > Acrididae > Schistocerca > Schistocerca cancellata. Next base: position 628,298,111 of record NC_064627.1, read on the forward strand.
AAAAGTTCGAGTTTGTTAGTTTCTAGGTGGTCAAAGATGTTTCCCTCGCGTTTCGATTCCGTAATTAAATGCTCAAAGGAATTCTCGGAAAAGACATTGCGCTCACGAAATAATTTCAGCTTCCATTCATGAAACCGAACTGTTTGTCACGTCCAGTGATTATACATGCGGCGAAACGCTCTTCTTTTCGGACGTGTAATGTCCCGTGGCAACAACAGCTTCGTTAGGTTCTTAATTCCTTTTGATTTCAATATCATAAGATCAGAAACTTTCTTACAGATTTGTCTCTTTTCGATATAACAGAGCGCGAAAATAATACTTCTTGTTATAATGTCAATTGGAAGGCGTCGCAATAGTGAATGTGACGCCCAGCTACATTTAAAGACTCATTCACTGAACTTTTATGAGTAAAATACCAGATTCCATACTTTCTGCTTTAATGTACTTTGTTGTTACTTTCAGTCAATCGGAGTCAAATATTTTTCACTTCCAGTTAGTAGTTCACATCCATCATTAAAAATCATCAAATGCTGTTAAGGAAACATATCTCGGGGAACTATTTCAAAACTACGGGTATCACTTATTTTCTCTTTGCTTTCAATGTGTGTAATCAGTTGATTAAACATCTTTCAATCACAAATGAAAGTTATTTTCTTCGTATATACTTCACGAAATGCATACAATGTAACTGTCATATTTTTTCTTCAAAATCACTGTAGTTTCGCTTATTCGCAGTCAAAGTTAACAATACTAAGCCAAATCTATAAGTAGCTAGAATGAGAAGTGGTTACACTAGCGTCATTAAATAAATTTTGAAATATTCTTTTGTTTTCATTGTACAGTAATAACCGCAGCAGCATATGTGTCAAAATTGCAGGCTCATAGTTGTAGTGGACGACCATCGATCTCATGGGTAATGAATTCGGCAACGTGCAACACTCATGCCACGCGAAGTAAAATTCCGGTGCCACGCAGAGAACAGCCATCATCGCTCACGAGATCTCTGCGACATACGTGCAACAAAAGAAAACACAAGACGAAAACTTTGTAGTTTCACGTTAGTAAAAGCAAGGCATTCTTCAATTCGAAAACTGTTTTGAACACAACAGTCCTTTATTAGGCAGGTCCTGTTAGAAGTGGTTTGCTGTTGCCTTCTTCCGACCTGTAAATTTAGTTACCCAGCCAGTTACGGAGGGGGGGCCTCAGTTTAACGTGGATTCCGAATCACGGTTCAGCTCGGCACTTTTCACACCGACAGCCATTGCCATAGGTGAAAGAAGTAACAAGTGATACATAAAAACCCTGTTATTGACTGCGAACTGAATCCTTCGTTAAAGGTTTATTACTAAAATATAATCATTAACATTGTTAAGTAACGCACCACGTATGATGCTTCAGCATATACCACGTAGGTGGCAAGGTCAACCGGATACAGCTCCATTTCTGTATAGCTACACTAGCAGTAAAATAACCTGTGCCAAAATAGCCGAAATTTCATTTATGTGTTTCAATACGGCAATGGTCGGGAAGTTAACTTACTGTAACGAACGTTGGTAGAATACCACATCATATGAGGCTAGAACAAAGCTTGACTAACAGTTGCCTTACTAGGCGATTAACATCCAAAGATTCTAAGAAAGCAGTAATGAACACAGTGAATGCAGTGTAATGAGAAACCTTGAAGCCATGGAAGAAATGTAGCCATTGGGCTAGAATGAGAATCATGTAGTTCGGGTGCTGCTACACAGAACAACAGCTTATTTTGTATACCATAAAGTTAAATTCTTCCATTTTTCTAGACACTTCTATCTGATTTGGAAGGAATTCAAGATTGTTGCTAATCAATTTTCCGTAAAAAGACAGCAAAAGCAAAGAACTTTACTGGTCATTTTAACTGCCGGAACAGTGGTCCATACATCAGGGATATTATCAGTTGGGAAGCTGTAAGGTTTCTACTTTATTTCTGGTACTGAATAAAACTGATAAGAGCTCTAGTTTCATTCGATGTGTCAATGGCACACTGTGGCATAATTCATATTTTTACACTGGATGTTTTTCAGACTAAATCTTCAAAAGTCGATATGTTACACCACGAATGTTTTGAGTACAAACAGTCTGATCTTTGGTTGCCAGTAGCATCGTAGTTGACAGTAGCATTTGGAGTGAAGTAAAAGCGTGAGTCGGATGTTGGCCACGCTACTAAGCGGTCTGATAATTGCTTCAGAGCACAAAGATGCAAAGGATGTTAATTTCTGGAAGTATGATTTTGTAAACATTGATTTGAGAAGAGTTAAGATTTTCAGACAATGCTGTCGCAGCATTGCTTGCTTGAGCATAATTTACGATACGTGTAAAACAGGGAAGGTATTGGTGACAGATTTCTTTATTGGTGCGGGATAGTTAATTCCGTTATTCAGACATAATTAAACAAAGTTATCTGCTCACATTGATTGCTCTCAGAGATTTAGATGCACCACTCCTTTACCAGCTCAGTAACTATTCTCATAGTAGAGTAATATATTTTTATACAAGCAATTTTTGTAAAGGTGATTGCTGTTGGTGAGGAATCACAGTTCAAATGAAATGGCTGTAAGCACTATGGGACTTAACATGTGAGGTCATCAGTTCCCTAGACTTAGAAGTACTTAAACCTAACTAACCTAAGGACATCACACACATCCATGCCCGAGGCAGGATTCAAACCTGCGACCGTAACAGCAGCGCGGTGCCGGACTGAAGCACCTAGAACCGCCCGGTCACAGAGGCCGGCTAAGAACCAGAGTCTGAATACAGTTTTTGAACGCTATTCTCTCCTACATCGTTTAGTAAATGCAATATCCTCCACCACTACGATACATGGTCGTAAAAACTGAAGCAAGATTTGATTAGCATAATTCATGTCAATGCACTGCACTACCAAAGACTTTAATTGCATTTCGGGTCTTTTGTGTTCACCACTTTCGAGCAGTACTGTATTTCCATTTCCAGAGATAAGGCATGAAAATTTAGTACGGTTAATTTAACAACTGTTAGGAAACATTCACAGTTAATGCCTGCTTTTCAAAATTAAAATTAGATTGAAATTAGTTTAAGTTCAGGTCAAATTACAGTTCTTCGTCAGGCGGGATTATTCTTAACAGTGTAGCGTTGCATTAGAGTGTATGTTCTACATCTACATCTACATTTATACTCCGCAAGCCACCCAACGGTGTGTGGCGGAGGGCACTTTACGTGCCACAGTCATTACCTCCGTTTTCTGTTCCAGTCGCGTATGGTTCGCGGGAAGAACGACTGTCTGAAAGCCTCCGTGCGCTCTCGAATCTCTCTAATTTTACATTCGTGATCTCCTCGGGAGGTATAAGTAGGGGGAAGCAATATATTCGTTACCTCATCCAGAAACGAACCCCCTCGAAACCTGGCGAGCAAGCTACACCGTGATGCAGAGCGCCTCTCTTGCAGAGTCAGCCACTTGAGTTTGCTAAACATTTCCGTAACGCTATCACGGTTACCAAATAACCCTGTGACGAAACGCACCTCTTCTTTGGATCTTCTCTATCTCCTCCGTCAACCCGATCTGGTACGGATCCCACACTGATGAGCAATACTCAAGTACGGGTCGAAAGAGTGTTTTGTAAGCCACCTCCTTTGTTGATGGACTACATTTTCTAAGGACTCTTCCAATGAATCTCAACCTGGTACCTGCCTTACAAACAATTAATTTTATGTGATCATTCCCCTTCATATCGTTCCGCACGCATACTCCCAGATATTTTACAGAAGTAACTGCTACCAGTGTTTGTTCCGCTTTCATATAATCATACAATAAAGGATCCTTCTTTCTATGTATTCGCAATACATTACATTTATCTATGTTAAGGCTCAGTTGCCACTCCCTGCACCAAGTTCCTATTCGCTGCAGATCTTCCTGCATTTCGCTACAATTTTCTAATGCTGCAACTTCTCTGTATACTACAGCATCATCCGCGAAAAGCCGCATGGAACTTCCGACACTATCTACTAGGTCATTTATATATATTGTGAAAAGCAATGGTCCCATAACACTCCACTGTGGCACGCCAGAGGTTACTTTAATGTCTGTAAACGTCTCTCCATTGAGAACAACATGCTGTGTTCTGTTCGCTAAAAACTCTTCAATTCAGCCACACAGCTGGTCTGATTCTGGGTTTCCAGAAAGGACATGATACGCGAGCAAAATACATGTTCTAAGATTCTACAACAGATCGATGTCAGAGATATAGGGCTATAGTTTTGCGCATCTGCTCGACGACCCTTCTTGAAAACTGGAACTACCTGTGCTCTTTTCCAATCATTTGGAACCTTCCGTTCCTCTAGAAACTTGCGGTACACGGCTATTAGAAGGGGGGCAAGTTCTGTTGCGTACTCTATGTAGAATCGAATTGGTATCCCATCAGGTCCAGTGGACTTTCCTCTGTTGAGTGATTCCAGTTGCTTTGCTATTCCTTGGACACTTATTTCGATGTCAGCCATTTTTTAGTTTGTGCGAGGATTTAGAGAAGGAACTGCACTGCGGTCTTCCTCTGTGAAACAGCTTTGGTAAAAGGTGTTTAGTATTTCAGCTTTACGCGTGTCATCCTCTGTTTTAATGCCATCATCATCCCGGAGTGTCTGGATATGCTGTTTCGAGCCACTTACTGATTTAACGTAAGACCAGAACTTCCTAGGATTTTCTGTCAAGTCGGTACATAGAATTTTACTTTCGAATTCACTGAACGCTTCACGCATAGCCCTCCTTACGCTAACTTTGACATCGTTTAGCTTCTGTTTGTCTGAGAGGTTTTGGCTGCGTTTAAACTTGGAGTGAAGCTCTCTTTGCTTTCGCAGTAGTTTCCTAACTTTGTTGTTGAACTACAGTGGGTTTTTGCCGTCCCTCACAGTTTTACCCGGCACGTACCTGTCTAAAAAGCATTTTACGATTGCTTTGAACTTTTTCCATAAACACTCAACATTGTCAGTGTCGGAACAGAACTTTTCGTTTTGATCTGTTAGGTAGTCTGAAATCTGCCTTCTATTACTCTTGCTAAACAGATAAACCTTCCTCCCTTTATTATATTCCTATTAACTTATATATTCAGGGATGCTGCAACGGCCTTATGATCACTGATTCCCTGTTCTACTCTTAGAGAGTCGAAAAGTTCGGGTCTGTTTGTTAACAGTAGGTCCAAGATGTTATCTCCACGAGTCGGTTCTCTGTTTAATTGCTCGAGGTAATTTTCGGATAGTGCACTCAGTATAATGTCACTCGATGCTCTGTCCCTACCACCCGTCCTAAACATCTGAGTGTCCTAGTCTATATCTGGTAAATTGAAATCTCCACCTAAGACTATAACATGCTGAGAAAATTTATGTGAAATGTATTCCAAATTTTCTCTCAGTTGTTCTGCCACTAATGCTGCTGAGTCGGGAGGTCGGTAAAAGGAGCCAATTATTAACATAGCTCGGTTGTTGAGTGTAACCTCCACCCATAATAATTCACAGGAACTATCCACATCTACTTCAACACAGGATAAACCACTACTAACAGCGACGAACACTCCACCACCGGTTGCATGCAATCTATCCTTTCTAAACACCGTCTGTACCTTTGTAAAAATTTCGACAGAATTTATCTCTGGCTTCAGCCAGCTTTCTGTACCTATAACGATTTCAGCTTCGGTGGTTTCTATCAGCGCTTGAAGTTCCGGTCCTTTACCAATGCAGCTTCGACAGTTTACAATTACAATACCGATTGCTGCTTGGTCGCCGCATGTCCTGACTTAGCCCCGCACGCTTTGAGGCTGTTGTCCTTTCTATACTTGTCCGAGGCCATCTAACCTAAAAAACCGCCCAGTCCACGCCACTCAACCCCTGCTACCCTGTATAGCCGCTTGCTGTGTGTAGTGGAATTAAACAATGCAAGTACCAAAAACACGCAAAGAAATTAAGAATTAAACTATGCAACAAATAAGTGAGCTAAGAGTATACGACTTGCTGCTGCAGCACACTGTCAGTTTAAGGTTTAGAATTTTCTTTAGTTAATTTTTTCAAGTAAGTTAAAAGGACATTTTTTTAGAAAGGCATTTTGGACATTTATTCTTTTAAATTTCGTTTTTCAGTTCTATGTTTAGGTTTTATTCTGCTGATTTTGTGTGTTGAAACTGAAAGTCAAACACTGTGACGTCGGGCATTGATGTGCTGTCCATTGTACTGCGTAATACAGAATTTCACACGATAGGTTATTTAGTTTACAATTCCTGGTTTCCCAATTATTTTGATAAATGTTGATTCACATACAGGTATATGGTTTTAGATAGTTTTGATGACTCCTTTTTTTCAGACAGAGTTTGTGTAATCACACTACTTTCATTATTCAGGTTCACATTCTACACAGCCATACACGAAACTTTTTGAAGAGGAAACCAGTCCATTTCAGTTCACTTTCAGTTCGCAACATTCGAATAAATAACTTTTTAAACGTGTTAGAAAGTTAATGACATTAGTTTAACGAATGTAGTAGAGAGCCCTGTATTCTGATATTTTCCACAGCCAGTGTCAGTTTGAATTAAATCTGACACGGAATTAGAACAAGTCATTCTGAAACCAAATCCGCCAATAAAACCGATATTTCGACCGTATTTTCTGCTATGCTCCTCATGGCCCCGAAAACCACGGGTGTAAAGTCGGCCGATACGTCGCTTTTAACAGCGGTGTTAGTTTCTAAATGAGGCGACCAAATGCCTAACCGGATTTCATTCAAATTAATGGAACTGGCATTTGTGCTTTTCGTGTACACTGTCTTCTTAAACGTCGGAAAGAAAACTGTCAGTTGACGTTCACATTTCACAGTTACTACACGTACTGAATACGATGTTCTCAGACTCTTTGTATGAGGATTTTACGGAGGAGTATACGTAATCTGGACGTATAAAAGCAATGTTGTTATTTGCTCTGGCTACGACATGTTTGGCTTTCGAATGTCGATAAAACATGCAACGTGCCTTTTATTGCTTTACAGTCACAGTGAGAATCTTTCTAGCGTCGGCGTGGGTCGTGTGCTTGCTACATAATAAGCACACACACACACACACACACACACATACACAAGAGAAAAGGGATGAAACGGAAAGTAGAACAAGGAATGAAAAACAGAAGGCAGTCTGCCGGAGTGGAAAGCTGCTAGTGTGCATTTGTCAGGCGGGTTGTCGTACACGGTAACGGCAGGCGCTCGGCACGACAGAAACGAGTCGCAGCACTCGAGCGCCGACGTGAGTATTGTGCCCGGGCGCTAAAATATTGCGAAACCTGGACGGTGCAGAGGGTTTCACCGACGCTCAGACAGCGCTGATCCGAGAGGGTTCTCCGAGCAGAAAATGCTGTATAAGATGCTATTCAATTCTATTGTTGGCGGCTTACCTAAGATCTTTGAAATTTTAAATGACAACGTTTTTTTTAGATAAAGTGATATGTTATGGAAAGCAGCAAATAAACTGCTCGTACCATTACACCTAAAGGAATGTAGTACGTTTTACTCCTCGGTTTAGCGAATGTAGGCAGTGGAAGCTTTCTGACGCGGGTGACAGCATTATGGAATCCGTGAACGTCAGTCATAGATTCAGTATTGTCTCTTCATATGTAAATGATTTCCATCTAACACACAAAAATTACTTTTTTGTGAATGAAAGGAGAATTGTAAATGTCACAGAAATACGGTCACAGAGAAACTAGTATATATTTAAAGCAAAAAGGTTCTGCTTCAATTTAACTCAGTACACACACGCACACACACACACGCACACACAGTGAAAGAGAGAGCGAAAGAATCATTTATTTATTAATTTATTTATTTATTATTCAAAAATACAGCCCACTATCTAGGGAGCTAATATACGCCACACTAGGCATATTTTTGTGCGTACATTAATTAACAGTTCCCGTACTTGACAACATTAGCAATGCTAACCCTACAAAAACTCCAGTACTGAAACTATTTTCTGCATGGTGGAGCAAAATAGGTGCTGAAAGGTTTTTGTTTAATATGACATAATATTGGGTGACTGATTTGTGCTATCATATTTGTGCTGTGGCAGACAACATGCATTACAGAAGGTTTTAAAAATGCTTTCCTTCTGCAGCAATAAGTGTTCAGAAACTTGCATTTAATTCTGTGATGACTTTCTGGGGAACATTAGTTTTGACTGCACGTATCTCTCTGGAAATTGCAGTACCAAAATCCATATATATTTTTATATAACGTTAACAGTTCTTGTTAAATGTTACTAGGTTTATCGGTTTATGTCATTTTATTCCAAATTTGAAATACTTCTTATCACCTGTTTTAGTTTATTTCTTGTTTTGTGTATGCTTTAACGTTTGTATTGTAAGGTGACTTATTTACTCCTGTAGCGTTCTCCTACACTTTTTTTCATTTTTTATCCTTTAATAATTCTTCACACGTCTATGAACATAATGAAAGGGTGAGTGAGATGTTCTCTTCATAATTCGTATTACTACTTCCTAAATGCATATGCAATTCCATATATTGCTTACGATCAAGCTAGGAGGTGAGTTAGCTGTTTACTTCCAGTTGTGAGAAGCTCTATCTTTTGTTTATTCAGCATAGCAGCCTAGCAGAGAGGAACGGCGGAAGGACGCAAGCATTCGACCCTCGCCACAGCCATAAACGTATAGCCTTATCTGGTCTTCAGGGCCGCGGTATCATCCACCCTCACTGTGTTCCCTGGCTCGGAGCTGGCCATGATAACGCTGTGGGGGTAATACTCCAGGTGGCTAGAGAGGGCTCGTCCAAACGAGCAATGGCTACGAGTAGGAATGTCTCCTTTACCTAAATAAAGTGGCGAATGGAAGCTTTTCATGAGAACAGTAAGAGAGAACGTCTCAACAGCTGCTCTGGAACACGGCTGGGAAGAAGTTTACCTTCTGCCTATGCTCTTACCCACAAAAAAAAAAAAAAAAAAATCTCACTCTTTCTGGCGTTAATTTGGATGATTGTCGGAATCTCTGCAAAACTTGGCTAGAGGCTGGTCGGCACTTGGAATCATTACCGTCATTAGTGGATGACTTGGATCTCCTTCAAAACTTGAGAGAGGTTAGTATTTCTGTTTAGACTCGCTTTTCCTTCAGCCTCCATGAACGACCGTCTAGCTGGCATCCTCGCAAGCCACACATGAATATGGGGTAAGTACGCTGTTAACTGCCGCTCACAGACAGCGCGCAAGCAAATGAGTACTGCAAGTTTACTAGGTGGGATTCAGCCATCAGTGCCTTTCCGTATAATAGTTCAGTTGGTGCGGTATTTGTTAACTTCGCAGAGTTAGTATTATCAGTAACTGCAGAACGCTCGTAGTTGTTTGATTTACAGAATGCAGTTTGCGTCTATGAACGATGTCTGTTCTTCTGAGTTCACTTTTCATTAGCACTTTCTGTTATGCTTTTGGCTTGATCATCGGCAACATTCATTACATGTAAGTGGTCCTAAAATTGCTACCAACATCTAAATTAGACATTACTGTCTCTTTAACTTTGCAGTGAGTGTTATGTTGTTGAAGTTTCTCCCACTTTATGCATGTCAAGGGAGATAAATTGCATCATCTTTAAACGTGCATCTTCATTTAATAGAAGATGCTGCTCTTAACTAAAATGTGATGGTTGACCTGTGTAATTCACAGATGATTATCACCTCTTAAAGGTGACCCTACTCGTCGTTAATTCAAAATTAACAAGACGTTATCCTTTGCGTGGCTTGTTTCATAACGTGTTAAAGTAAATTCACATCAGTGTATAGGGAGTTTTAATTTTCCATCTCAGGGATATGCACACCAACCACAACCACCGGGTCTCACACCATGCTTGTTGGAATCCTGTACAGCTAGTTCAATGTTTTCAAGACTCATTGACCTAGGCCAGCTGCTTATTGAATATCGTGAGCATTAAGGAACATTTTGGTCAAATTATTTTGGTGCAGCTGGAGCACGTATTTGTAAATATTCGTGACTGAAGCCTCATGGCAATAATATTATGTAAATTCTATGGCTTTTGTGCAGCACTAGCTTCGATTAAAATGATTGTCTTTTCCATCTCAATATTTATTTTTGGTTGGCAAATGTGCACTCCCTGCTCTTCTCTCTATATATCCTTCCATACACTGCCTGATCAATTCTATATGAACACCTATTAGCAGACATCAATACGGAAAGTGTCAACCCTTCGCTTTTATGATATCATGACCTCTGCTGTGAACAGCTTCAGTGAGGTATATGAATGACTGGAGAGGAACGGCAGCCCATTGACCCTCAGGAATCGACACCAAGGAAGGTAGTGAAGTTGGACGCTGTGGGTCTGGAGTGAAGTCGATGTTATGACTTATCCCAAAAGTGTTCCATTGGTGTCATGTTGGAACTCTGAGTTGGTCACCCCCTTTCATGATTGGTATTGTACACAGACTCCTAACTCACAGATGCTTCTTTATGACAGGATGCAATGGCACACTGATAAAACAGTCATTGTCTCTGTACGGTTCCTCCACTGTACGCAGCACACAATTCTGTAAAATGTGTTCGTAGCCTTCCACATCCACTAAGGTGACTAAACAAAACCACGAGAAACATCCCCCAATACCTTAATACCACCTCTCTGCATTTTACTGCCAGTTAACGTTCTCCAGGATTTCGGTGGACCCAAAGTCTTCCATAGGATTGCCATAGAGTATAACGCCATTCATCACTATAAATCACTCGTATACAGTAATCAACTTCCCATGGGATCGCTGTTTACATCTCAAGAGCCTCTTGGGGATTGACAATATGAATGTGTGGCTTTTGAGGAGATGCCCCAACACTGTACCCCATTCTTTTAACTCACTACAAAAAGTCAGTTTCCTAGCTGGATTTCATCAGATTTTTACTGCCGCCCTCCGCAATTCTCGACTGTCCCTATCCATCAGCACATGAGATCTCTCTGGTACTACTTTAGGTGTGGTTCTTCCTCCACGTTTCCACTTCACAATCACCTCAACAACAGTGGAACAGTGGAGATTTAGAAGGGATGAAATGTCGCTAATTGATTTGTTACTCAGGTGACATCCAATGACTGGCCCTAGTCCGAAATCCCCGAGGTCACCTGAGCGATCATTAAGCTGTTACTGCTTCTCTACAAAATACTCACCGCCTCCTTTTCTGATGGCGTGCCAGAGTCATTTTTATATCAGGTAGATGTTTCCGAATATTTTTGATCAGATAGTGTACACTGATGAGCCAACGGATTGTGACCACCTACTTAGCAGCTTCTTTGTCCGTCTTTGGAACGAAATACATCTCCGATTCTGCGTATCAGCTATTCGACTGTTTGTTAGTAGGTCTGTGGAGTATGTGACATTAGATGTTACGCACAGTCATTTAATTCGTGGTAAAAAACGAGGCACCGACTGGCGTACGCGGTGATGGCGCCCGATAGCGACCCAGTTGGGTTTGATAGGATTTACATCAGGCGAATTTGGCCGCCGAGGCACCAACGTGAGTTCATTATAATGCTCCTGAAACCACTGCAGCACGGTTCTGGCTGCGAGATGTAGACAATTATACTGCTGAAAGATAACATACCCTTCGGGGAAGACGTCAAATGTGAAGGGATGCAGGTGGTTCGCATCCATCAACACTTCCTCGCCTACTACCGGAGGTGCCATGCAAACGCAGGAGAGTGTCTCCCATAGCATAATACTGCTCCAACGAGCCTGCGTCCGTTGCGCACTGCACGTTTCGAGCCGCCATTTCCCTCGATGACATCGTTTATGGAGACGACCAGTCACCTAGTGTAGCGAAAATGTGATTTACCAGAAGTGCCGACATGTTTCCATCGATCTACGATCGAATTCCGATGGTCCTGTGCCCAAAGAAATCGTAACTGACGAAGTCGGTGGATCAGCATATGAACAGTTACGGGTAGTGTGCTGCGAAGCTCCATGTTCAACAATGTACGACAAACGGTAAGCTCCGAACCACTTCTGCGTGCACAAGCAGTGTGCTTTATCGGCAGAGATGCTACAAATCACTATCTGTCCTACTTTAGAGAGCAGACAAGCCTCCAAATCCCACGCTCTGTGAAGAGTCGTGGACCTACAATTATTTAATGCCCAGTGGCAGTTTCCCTGTCCTTCTACCTCTTTCCGTAGACGCTCACGACCATAGCACGACGATATTCGACAAACTTCGCCGTTTTCAAGATATTAGTTCACAGGCTCTGAGTACAACAACCGGCCTATGTCTAAGCCACTTATTTCAATCGATTTGCAGCCCACAGCTTCACTAGGGTGGTCTCCCGTCCGTGTCCACTCCGCTTAAGCATTTTTGTTACCGCCTCGTGCCCGCAACGCTACCAGGCGGCATCCAGCGTCGCGGTGGGTAGTGGTTCAAATGGTTCAAATGGCTCTGAGCACTATGGGACTTAACATCTCAGGTCATCAGTCCACTAGAATTTAGAACTACTTAAACCTAACTAACCTAAGGACGTCACACACATCCATGCCCGAGGCAGGATTCGAACCTGCGACCGTAGCAGTCGCGCGTTTCCGGATTGAAACGCCTTGAACCGCTCGGCCACCACGTGGGCAGTGGTCACAAAGTTTTGGCTTATCAGTGTATATTGTTTAGACGGGTGGTTGAGTGCCTCGTGAAGTGTTCCTCGGCATTCCTGAATGTTGTGGTTGTTGGTGACTCGTTCCCCAGTGCTCCTTCGTAATCCGGGATCGTTAATGCCTGACGACCATTATCAGCTGCGTCTTCGTAGATCGTACAGATCCACAATCCATAGCGTATGCTCCAGATTGCCCACACTGACACAGGGATTACTACCATTCATCTATCTTCTGACTGTATATAGATGCGCAGTGTACGCTCGAGTAATGTATCAGTCCACTCGAAAGGTGAACAAAGGCCATTTGTATCATCTCCCTGATCTTAGGGAGAAAGTAGTTGATGCTCCTGCCTCTATCAAAAGAGCCATTAAATGCTTCTCTTTTACTGATTTCGAGGTTTAACTCGCATATTACTAAAATTACGAACAGTGCAGTAAGTGCACATTAATCTTAGCAGTACTCAACGTTGAACTCTTAGGACCACTTGACAAGCTGCAATCTACGAGTCCATATCCTGCAACTGATGCTAATATAGATTGCTGACATTCTCTGATTCTTTTCAAAGGACTCGAAAACGGCTCTTGGCGATAGTTACGATTTTTTTCATTACGTTTGTACCTTTCCTGCAAGTCTCCTCCACACGACGTTCTAAATTACGACATTTTTCCTGGAGTATCCCCAGATGTCTTCAGTACTACGCTTCTTCCAATCGTTAGAGCGTTTAATTTTACTTTACAATTTCTTGCTAGGTTCCATTTCAGCAGGAAGTACGCAGTTTCGTGAGGTATCATTGACAGCTTCACACTTCGACATCATCCTTCAAGTTCTTGGAGGGCTGCATGACATTTGTCTTCTATAATTTCTCTGGAGTCACCGCGTACGATGGAGAATATACCATCTGCTAATGCTTCCAGTGCCCTTACGTTACTGCTGTCATATGATATCAGCAGTGTGGGCTCCAGTACTTCATCCCAAAAGTCTAGACAGCACACTGATCAATATCGACAGCCTTTCGATATCGTCTTTGTTATTTCCATTCATGGGCATATTAAAAATATATGTCTCGCACAGTAGTCTCTCAGGCAGTTGTACAGTATTTCTTGACACCCCAAAGCGACCAAAGAAAGACGATCACCATTGATTATCGAATGCAGCAGTAACGTAGATCATAACACCGATCGTCATCGCTAGATCCTTTGTAGAATAGGTGTGTGGCGCTGCGAGATCACCTTAGTAAATGCGACATCATTAGGCTTCTCTCTCCGAAAACCCTACTGGTGAGGGCTAATCCATGTGTAGTAGTTTATTAACATCTAATCATTTGCATAATATTTTAAGCAGCCTACAGAGAACGTTCAGAAGACAAACTGGTTTGTACGTTTTCGGTATCGTATGATCGTTTTCTGTCCTTTCCTAATAATCACCATCGCTGTATTCTTTGCAAGAGAAACTCGTTATACTGTTTATGCTGGTAGATAGATATCTGCTTGGTCACATAATGCTTGTATTACTTCGGCATGGCGCCCATCTGGTGCTGGTGAGTTTTTCTTTCTCACTTTTAAAACGGTTTCCCCACTTTCTTTTTGTATGAAGAGATTCAGAAGTTTATTTCTTTGATAGTCTTCCAATGACACAATTCGCAATCTACGCTGATATTTTGTCTGCCCTTATTCTCCCTCATGATGAAGCAGTGTTTCCATTATCAGGACTGCTCAGCGTTCCAAACTCTCTGTTAACTTCTCATTCTTTCGATTTAGCGTGACCAAGACTGATATTTTCTCACTGATTTTTCCGTATGATATTCTCCAAAGATCGATTTCTATCTCCAGATATTCCTTCGATTGTTCCATTGTTGTCTTCCATAACTCTTCCAAAAGTGTTGATTAACATGCCACATCTATGTAGCCACTGGGTTCTTTCTTTTTGGGTCATGCTTCCTGGCTCTTCTTGTGTCATACCTTCATTTGTGCAGCGCCTTGGTCCAGATGCAAGACAGCCCTCTAAAAGGACCTTTCTTGATAGGTATTGACGTCTCTCGTGCTCTGTGCATAGATGCTACCAGCTCATCCTTTAAACGTTTACCTTATGATCCAGCAGTGGACTTCCCGGATACTGAAACACCATTCGCAATTCTTATCAGTTACCCTTCCTCCTGTTGTATTTCGGCCAAGTGCGCACATTTTCTGTGATGTCGTAAATTTCGCTTCAGGTGTTGGTATGTTGTATGGAATTGTGATCACTTGATGTTTATCCATTCTCAAGCTACCCGTCTTTCACACGGGCCGGCCCTACCGTATTTGCTAAAGCAACGTCTACGCTTCAACTTGTTATAACCTCCTACACTTCTCATTTCAATTAACGGTCTTACTTTTATCTCCAATTAGAAATGATGGGTATATGTTAGACAGTCTGACCCTACTCCTCTATCATCCATAGCCTTAATTCATTTCTTTTGACAGGCACCCGTTTCATTGAAGTCTCCAGTCTTTACGCGTCTCTTGGCAAATAGTTCTCTTTCAGATGGATTGTATCTACGAAATAAGGTACAATAAAAGCAATATATTCTGCTTTTAGTTGCATATTTGTTACAAAATTTAATGTCTTAACGTTGTAGTAAACGGCATTGTCTATTCCAGGTTGAAAGGTGCATTACGATCTCTATTTTTCCGTAACGGATATGTCTCGTTCTGCGTTCTGTTACCTACTTGTTGTAGTAGACATCTGTTTCCTGTTGGTAATGGCTCTGTTTGTGTCTTATTGCTTTTATTACATTCATATCCTGTGTTGACAAATGTACTTCCTGTGTTGGTCACCACTCCTTGCTCTTCTGTATCATATGTCACTTCTACTTCCCCTTGTGAACTTCCTCTCCTGTTATACCAAAAAGCTCTGCGAAAAACATTTTTCCTGGTTTTTTGAAGGTGCATGAAGTACTACTTCGGTAAGTGTTGCATGCTCTTTACCGTGGTACTTACTGGTTACTTTTTCCTAGATGTTGCTCGTATTTTCGGCGCCCCTCTTCCTTCTGAATGGTGATCGGTTTGTTTTATATATACGACTAACAACTGTGTAATTAAATTATCATTTTTTCTGTGCTATGAGATGCCTACCCGCAATCAATTCTTAAAATTTTCCTTGTCAAGGGGTTTTGATACCTGTGATATTCATATCGGTTCCCCATGGCCTTTTTAGCCCTACATTCACGTGGCACACACCTCCCGCTTGTCTGCTGTTATTTCAGTGTTTCCTTGTGTTGTCTTCTTCCCCACAGTGTCCAGAAACTACTTCTTGTTTGTAAACATGAAATGTAAGAAGGGGAAGGAAAGAGAAGACGTGACGGCCAGCCGCACAGGGTATTGTGATGATGCAATGGCGTATGTTCACAAACCCAGGTTAGCTGTAGGGACCTTTGTATATGATTCTAGAAGGAAAAGGTAATTAAAATCACACATAATGATGAGTGACGCTCCCGTTACAGGTATCTCATAAATTTAAAAAAAGGAATATTACTGTGATATAACAAACTACTGAAATGAGATACAAATAATTTTGACATGGTAACAAAAACTGTCTAACTGTTACTACTATTAGCTCCTATCGGAGCACAAAAAGGCAAACACACTCCTCTTTGTTAAAATACTCTAATTAAATAGTGGGGTAGATGCTGGTTCATTCCACATTCCTCAGCACCTTTAAAGGCTTTCGCAAAAACAGTGGCATGCCAACATATTCTCGTTCTTTATAAAATGCAACTCACCTTTCTTCCCCTAAAGCTGCCCTCGCTGATACTCGCTCACACCAACTAGTTCGTCGCTTAAATATCTCATGCCCATCCACTTCCAAATGCGCATTCTCACCCACCCATTTGACGCAACTCTTTGTCATTATCTCTTTCTGGCTCTCCTACTGTCACTGTCTGCTGTCTCACAACTACAGTCGCCTATGGTTCAAATGGCTCTGAGCACTATGGGACTTAACATCGGAGGTCATCAGTCCACTAGAACTTAGAACTACTTACATCTAACTAACCTAAGGACATCACACACATCCATGCCCGAGGCAGGATTCGAACCTACGACCGTAGCAGTCGCGCAGTTCCAGACTAAAGCGCCTAGAACCGCTCGGCCACTCCGGCCGGCTATAGTCGCCTATGTTTTGTCCTACTACTACTACTGCTACTACTACTACTATTACTACCATCTCCTCCCACTGTCACTGTCTCCCTCTTGATCTCTATTATTACTGTTATCACATTCCTTCCTCCCTACCCACTGCTGCTGTTTCTTCTCACTGTCACTATCTTTCTTTTCCTCGAAGATACTGTCACTGACTCTGTGTCTCATTATCACTGGCTCTCACCCAATTCCACTTTCTCTTTCTCTTTATTCCTGTTCTACTGGCGGTGTCTCCTTCACTCTTTTCCTTTCACTGTTCTCTCAGAGTCTACTTTGTTCCACTGCCACTGCGTCGGTTTCTTTCTCTCGCTTTTCCATTGTCTACTTTTCACATCCTATACCACAAATACTGTCTTTCAGTATTTATTACTTCTCCGTCTCTTTCCCGCTGTACTGTCTGCAAATATGTTCGCACGCCAATATCGTTGTGAAAATTTTAAAGGTGCTCAGGAAAGTAGAATTCGGCAGCTGGTACACTAGTTTTCAGTCAGAGTCTTTTCATGTTGTTGTTGTTGTGGTCTTCAGTCCTGAGACTGGTTTGATGCAGCTCTCCATGCTACTCTATCCTGTGCAAGCTTCTTCATCTTCCAGTACCTACTGCAACGTACATCCTTCTGAATCTGCTTAGTGTATTCATCTCTTGGTATCCCCCTACGATTTTAACCTTCCACGCTGCCCTCCAATCCTAAATTGGTGATCCCTCGATGCCTCAGAACATGTCCTACCAACCGATCCCCTCTTCTGGTCAAGTTGTGCCACAAACTTCTCTTCTCCCCAATCCTATTCAATACTTCCTCATTAGTTATGTGATCTACCCATCTAATCTTCAGCATTGTTCTGTAACACCACATTTCGAAAGCTTCTACTCTCTTCTTATCCAAACTATTTATCGTCCATGTTTCACTTCCATACATGGCTACACTCCATACAAATACTTTCAGAAATGACTTCCTGACTTTTAAATCTATGCTCGATGTTAACAAATTTCTCTTCTTCAGAAACGCTTTCCTTGCCATTGCCAGTCTACATTTTATATCCTCTCTACTTCGACCATCATCAGTTATTTTGCTCCCCAAATAGCAAAACTCCTTTACTACTTTAAGTGTCTCATTTTCTAATCTAATTCCCTCAGCATCACCC
This sequence comes from Schistocerca cancellata, assembly GCF_023864275.1. Classification (NCBI taxonomy): domain Eukaryota; kingdom Metazoa; phylum Arthropoda; class Insecta; order Orthoptera; family Acrididae; genus Schistocerca; species Schistocerca cancellata. Next base: position 628,316,090 of record NC_064627.1, read on the forward strand.
GACTTAATTCGACTACATTCAATTATCCTCGTTTTGCTTTTGTTGATGTTCATCTTATATCCTCCCTTCACGACACCATCCATTCCGTTCAACTGCTCTTCCAAGTCCTTTGCTTTCTCTGACAGAATTACAATGTCATCGGCGAACCTTAAAGTTTTTATTTCTTCTCCATGGATTTTAATACCTACTCCGAATTTTTCTTTTGTTTCCTTTACTGCTTGCTCAATATACAGACTGAATAACATCGGGGAGAGGCTACAACCCTGTCTTACTCCCTTCCCAACCACTGCTTCCCTTTCATGTCCCTCGACTCTTATAACTGCCATCTGGTTTCTATAGAAATTGTAAATAGCCTTTCGCTCCCTGTATTTTACCCCTGCCACCTTTAGAATTTGAAAGAGAGTATTCCAGTCAACATTGTCAAAAGCTTTCTCTAAGTCTACAAATGCTAGAAACGTAGGTTTGCCTTTCCTTAATCTTTCTTCTAAGATAAGTCGTAAGGTCAGTATTGCCTCACGTGTTCCAGTATTTCTACGGAATCCAAACTGATCTTCCCCGAGGTCGGCTTCTACTAGTTTTTCCATTCGTCTGTAAAGAATTCGTGTTAGTATTTTGCAGTTGTGGCTTATTAAACTGATTGTTCGGTAATTTTCACATCTGTCAACACCTGCTTTCTTTGGGATTGGAATTATTATATTGTTCTTGAAGTCTGAGGGTATTTCGCCTGTTTCATACATCTTGCTCGCCAGATGGTAGGGTTTTGTCAGGACTGGCTCTCCCAAGGCCGTCAGTAGTTCCAATGGAATGTCGTCTACCCCGGGGGCCTTGTTTCGACTCAGGTCTTTCAGTGCTCTGTCAAACTCTTCACGCAGTATCGTATCTCCCATTTCATCTTCATCTACATCCTCTTCCATTTCCATAATATTGTCCTCAAGTACATGGCCCTTGTATAGACCCTCTATATACTCCTTCCACCTTTCTGCTTTCCCTTCTTTGCTTAGAACTGGGTTTCCATCTGAGCTCTTGATGTTCATACAAGTGGTTCTCTTATCTCCGAAGGTCTCTTTAATTTTCCTGTAGGCAGTATCTATCTTACCCCTAGTGAGATAAGCCTCTACATCCTTACATTTGTCCTCTAGCCATCCCTGCGTAGCCATTTTGCACTTCCTGTCGATCTCATTTTTGAGACGTTTGTATTCTCTTTTGCCTGCTCCCTTTACTGCATTTTTACATTTCCTCCTTTCATCAATTAAATTCAATATTTCTTCTGTTACCCAAGGATTTCTACTAGCCCTCGTCTTTTTACCTACTTGATCCTCTGCTGCCTTCACTACTTCATCCCTCAGAGCTACCCATTCTTCTTCTACTGTATTTCTTTCCCCCATTCCTGTCAATTGTTCCCTTATGCTCTCCCTGAAACTCTGTACAACCTCTGGTTCTTTCAGTTTATCCAGGTCCCATCTCCTTAAATTCCCAACTTTTCATAAAGAGGAACATATCCCCATTTTTGTGCTCCAATAGGAACATTTTTCCGCTGGTTCCCTTCTTTTCTGTGCCTCAACAGAGCATGTTACTCATACGAAAATAATCTGATGGGACAGTAACATTTTGGTAGCATACTTACGTGAAACTGAAATAACTCTAAACTGATTTTATCCCTCAGACTGGATTTTACGGGCACAAAAATGGCGCGCGGGCACCGGCTTAGCGCAGGACAGCCACGAGGACAACGCAGACAGGTAAACGGCACGGCGGCAACGACAAGAATACCAAGTCACCTCACAAAGCTGCCGACAGCCAGGAGACTCCAGAAAGGCAACATTCATGTTCCAGACACCTCTTCCATACTACACCCTCGGGCAATCGGTGGTGACGGTCCGTGATCGAAATAAGCGATAGACCAAATCTCCGCCAATAGGGTTCCTCCCACTAGCGAACGCGATATATAGAGGACTTCAAGACGACTAGAAGAATGTTTGATGTGGTGTGTGAAACTGGGGAAGTAACCATGAACGTGTTATCACATATCCACAAGGTGGAGGAGGTCAACAATCATGGAAAGCTCTGAAGAAGGTGAATTACGTGGGAGCTGATCTTAGGGTTGGAGGATGGAGTTAAAATCACCACCTAGCATTAGTGCATCTTGCCGCCCCATGAAATGGGTAAGATCGCCTTCGCAAAGAAGGCTCAGCGTTTCCTTCGCCTCCTTGAGCCTGAAGGAGCGTAGATACTAATAATTCGCATGCCGAAAGGTGTGACAGCCATGCCTCCCGTATCCGGAAGCAATTGGACGTCGTCGACAGGCAAGCCTTCAAGGATTAGGATCGCCACACCACTACCAGAATCCGATGTGTGTGAGATGAAAGGTATGTAACCAAATGGTTAAGAAAACGAACAACATACACTTCTGTATGACGGCCTCGTCTTCGTCGGCCACTCGAAGTGTATCTTGGAGCATAGTCAGTTTATGCGGCGCACGGATAGTATTGTCATTAACCGTACTCAAGCGGTGCGACTGTTCCGACACACCTGATGTCGAGACGTGGTGTCCACCCATGGCATTCGGCGGTGGCAGACCACGCAAGACTGTCGAAGCCACGTCGTTCACTGTGATGAGGTAGGGGGGATCAAAACCGTTTGAACATCCCCGCCCACGAAACAGGCCAGTCCGATTCCTGCTCTACATCGTCCGCCCAAAAAAACAGCACAGAAGGAGTGCCTCGACTCTGATTTAGATAATGTGATAACGGTGCTCAGAACAAAAGGGTATTCAGTCCACGATGCTAGGTCAACGCTGTTGAGAAAAGTAATGCCGTTCAACAAAGCTAGGAGGACCGAGAGATAGGGTGGCTTCCACTCTGTGACGCAGCAGCTAGTAAGATAGATTGATTCTTAAACAGGCAGGGAAATTTTGCGACCTGTTGCGAATAATCTTCGTGCAAGAGTGCCCGGGATTTATAACAATCGTGGCGAATGTAGCAGCAGTTGCTTGGGTTGGCCTATACGGAATTCCGCCGATCGCTGTGTTGAACGTCAGCTTCGCCTGAAGTACAGGAAATTCGACAAATCAGTGGTAGCTGAGCACAGTTTTATAAGTAAACACAGCATTCTATTCGAAGATACAAGAATTCTGGTCGATGCTTCGAACTAATGGGACCATATGATCAGAGAAGCAGTGGAAATAAGACTCTGTGATAAAAACGTCAATGGAAAGACCTACTGTGTACTTAGTAACGCGTGGAATCGTGTACTTGATAAAGAAAGAGTACAGAGAAAGACTTCTTGTATATCACTGCCCGTTCTAAGTGATGGAGGCGCAAGCAACACTGCATAAAGTGCACAAGTACAACCTTTAGACATAGACGGCGCCACCTTAGTGCATGCCATTTTCGTAATGTCGTCATCGCGTGATCCAGCCAATCTGATGCCGTCCTCTGTGCATGAAAGCGCGAGTATCGGTAGTTTTACGACAGTCAGGCATAACACCCGAATCACACGATGAAGCTAATAACGAAAGAATGGGATTTTATCCGAATTTGGCGAGGCAAGTTTACCGAGAGCATTGTAACCAGTAGTGCATATGGCCACGAAAGACGAAGGTTCCAGGTGCGAGTCCCAGTCTAATACAATTTTTAATGTGCCATTCAAAGAAATGTGCATGCAGACTCTGCGCGCACACCACTATTGGCAGAATGAAAATCCTTTCTTGCAGGGTTAGCACTGCTGGAAGTATATCCTTTCTTCTGGACCTAACGCTCTTAGAAGAATGGATATCTTTCCTTGTGGGACCAGTTTCCTGCAAGAATGGATACCCTTTCTTACAGGACCAGCAATCATGGAAAAATAAATGTCTTTTCTTGAGAAACCCAAGCTACAGGAAGTTTGGACACCATTTCTTTCTGGAGGGCTAGTCACACAAGGTTTGTTGAAGTAATGTGAAATTCGTACGGTAGAAGAGAGGCACTAACGGAAGTACAGCTGTGAGCGCCGGCCCGATGTCAAACTTGGATAGCTCAGTCGGTAGGGGCTCTGCAAAGCTTGTTTTCGGGTTAGAGTTCAAGTCAGTTACACAGTATTTATTTGCCAGGAAGTTTCAGAAAAGCACAGCGATAGAATCATTGTGGTGATATGAGCTACATAGAAAAATTAGCCATTCCAAACAATTTGGGTCAACGATGGTTTGTGTTCATTTCAAAATGTATGACACTAAAACTCCCACGTATTAGTGTCCTTTGGCACCACTTAAATTTTGAAAAGTTTTGTCAGATGTTGCAGCGAAATTTACTAAGATCTGTAGAGGATAGTCGCTTTTTTGCAGGGGATGCCTCTTGAACCTCATTACAAACTTAATGTATTACGCATAAAAATGTGGAATGATGCACTGCTCTTTGATTACACCCTGCTTCTCAGTACTGGTTTCAGTTGTAGCAATAAAATTTATTGGAACATAAGTCTTGAGCTGCTCCAGACGGAACAACCACTTAACACTACTTTATGTGTCTGAGATGCACTGGTTGGATAGAGAGCAAATTTAATTCACTCACGAAGATGTTTATTACAAAACCCTCGTGCGAACTTATCAGGAGTATTGCTTGCCGGAATGAGGCACTTACACGATATAATTGACAGAAGAGATACAAAAAAATGAATGAACAGTTAAAGCTTTCGTCCCTGAATTTACCAATGAGAGGGAATTACTGAGACGATGCTGCTCCATCAGCAGATGTGACAAAACAGGAGATTGCCTCGTGGAGAGCCTCAGTGTATAAGCCGCCAAGAACGTGCAGTTCGAAATGAATAAAGAAACGCATTATTTTATTAGGGGCAAGAAAATGATAGTTGTACATATAACACACTCTGCCACACTTATACATTAGTGACGTATAGAGTACAAATGTATAACAGGCAAACAAATGAAAATGAGATAGAAAGTTAGTAAACTGTTCATATTTTCGAAATAAACCCCAATTTCTGTTTATACATTTATCTGACAGTGTGACAATCTGGTTGATAGCTTCATGAAAAAAATTTTACGGATTCCTACGGAATCATAATACATAGGCGTGCACTTCCTCATCCAAAGAAAATCGACGGCACGAATGTCTTTCTTCAGGGCTCGAAAAGTACTGAAATTGCGTGAGACGATATCTGGATCGTATGAAGGATGCGTAAGTGCTTTCCAGCTAAACTTCTAGAGCGTAGCCGAGAGATGCAGGGCCACTCTTATGCTCAGAAGACTGTTTCGAGTAAGCTGCATAAATTTCGCTGGGAATCCCTTACACATCCCCTATTAAACTACGATCTCCATTCTTAAGATTTCCCTGATGAAACACGATCGTGGCCGTCGGTATACTTCGGACGAAGAGGTGCACACTATAAGTATATTAATAGGTTTGACCATTTCTTTCTAAATAATAACCAGTTTACTTACTTTTCCCTTGTCTTTCGTTTTAATTTGTCTGCCTCTTACAGCTGTTACCGAAAAAGAGGTACGTCGTATTAATAGTTCAGATCGTAGTACTTCTCTCCAGACCTATCCTCAGCATCCATAACTGAGATTTTACACATCTATTAAAAAATCGTTACTTCTTTAGCTGTTACTCATAATGTCCTGCAAATTATTTGATGGATTTTTTGATTTACGAGTAATCGTTCGATTAGTAATGAAGCCTGCCACAGCCATTTACAGATCAATCTGTACTTCCTACTGTGTTCCTTACTTTGCTTCAGTATAAGGGTGAACTTTTCACTCCACCAATAAGCTGATGAATCTTGCAGTCCTAATGCGTACAGGATGAGTCGCCTGAAACCAGAGAATCTCGGATTCTTGAATTATCATGTGACCAAAAAGGAAATTAACTTGTAACGGTCTTTTAAAATAATTATTGAAATAATGGGTGACTGGGCATTGGATACAAAAGTCGAGTTATCGTGTAGCGTGTTGTAAGTGCAGTCACTGCAAGATACACTATGTGATCAAAAGTATCCGGACACCCCCAAAGACATACGTTTTTCATATTAGGTGCATTCTGCTGCCACCTACTACCAGGTACACCATATCAGCGACTTCAGTAGTCATTACACATCGTGAGAGAGCAGAATGGGGCGCTCCGCGGAACTTACGGACCTCGAACGTGGTCAGGTGATAGGGTGTCACTTGGTCATACGTCTGCACGCGAGATTTCCATACTCCTAAACATCCCTAGGCCCACTGTTTCCGATGTGATAGTGAAGTGCAAACGTGAAGGGACATGTACAGCACAAAACCGTACAGGCCGACCTCGTCTGTTGACTGACAGAGACCGCTGACAGTTGAAGAGCATCGTACCAAAACCATCACACAGGAATTCCAAACTGCATCAATATCCACTGCAAGTACTATGACAGTTAGGCGGGAGGTGAGAAAACTAGGATAGCATGGTCGAGCGGCCGCTCATAAGCCGCACATCACCCCGGTAAATGCCAAGCGACGCTTCGCTTGGTGTAACGAGCGGAAACGTTGGACCATTGAACAATGGAAAAACGTTGTGTGGAGTAACGAATCGCGGTACACAATGTGGCGATCCGATGGCAAGTGTGGGTATGGCAAATGCCCGGTGAACGTCATCTGCCAGCGTGTGTAGTGGCAACAGTATAATTCGGAGACGATGGTGTTATGGTGTGGTCGTGTATGTCGTGGAGGGGGCTTTCACCCCTTGTTGTTTTGCGTGGCACTATCACAGCACAGTACTACACTGATGGTTTAAGCACTTTCTTGCTTCCCACTGTTGAAGAGCAATTCGAGGCGACTGCAAAACTACACACATCTGTCACGAATATATCATTTACTCTTAATGCTATGTGCCTCTCTTCATGTCTGGTTCTACCAGTCTGCTCCTTCACTATATCCCGTATTGTCTTTTATTTTGTTAACTGATATATTTGCTTTGATGTTCGTGTTATAGTCTTTAATATCTTACAGTATTTCTTGTAATGTGCTGTAGCATCAATATCAGAACTGTTTCGGATTGACAGATACAGTTTTCTTCTTGTTTTACAAGATTCCTCTATTCCTTGAGTAATTCATGGCTTAATTGTAGACTTTTCTCTAACCTTGTTTAGTTTTCATGGAGAACAGTGTTCAAATAAGATATGCGCTTTATTAGCAAAAGTGTTAAATTTTTCATTCATGCCACGAGCACTGTAAACATCACTGCAGTGAATGTCTCTGAGGAGTGTTCTAAAATAACCAATTTTTGGCTTACTGATTACACTCATGAGTTCAGATTTAGATTTTATATCCTGTTCAGTATTAACATTTAACATAAGGATCTGCATGTCATAGTCTGAGAGGCCATTGACTTGTGGTTTTGTAATATAATTTTGTTTGTTGGACTTTTCTGTAAAGATATTATCAATGGCTGTTAGTGTGCAACTGTATACCCTAGTTGGGAACTCTACAGTGGGAATTAAGTTGAATGATAGTGCTGCTAACTCACAGGTAGGAGACCAGATGATGGAACATATGAAACGGTAGCAAAGATGAGGTAGTGCAACATGACTACTTCTACCTATGGCAACATCGAGTAATCTATCTGATAACGAAAATTCAGTATCCTAATAAAATTACAGACTGGATTACGCAACAATGCTTTACATCAGAGTGAATAGACAAAACTGAAAGTGAACTCTGAATAAAACAACATTAATAAGTGTGCCATCAGGCTGCCGATTAGAGACAGAATAACCTTACATGACACAGACATCACTGGATCTCAATATTATACTGTGGCACTCAGTGGCCGGTGTATGGCATATTGTGACATACACTCCTGGAAATGGAAAAAAGAACACATTGACACCGGTGTGTCAGACCCATCATACTTGCCCCGGACACTGCGAGAGGGCTGTACAAGCAATGATCACACGCACGGCACAGCGGACACACCAGGAACCGCGGTGTTGGCCGTCGAATGGCGCTACCTGCGCAGCATTTGTGCACCGCCGCCGTCAGTGTCAGCCAGTTTGCCGTGGCATACGGAGCTCCATCGCAGTCTTTAACACTGGTAGCATGCCGCGACAGCGTGGACGTGAACCGTATGTGCAGTTGACGGACTTTGAGCGAGGGCGTATAGTGGGCATGCGGGAGGCCGGGTGGACGTACCGCCGAATTGCTCAACACGTGGGGCGTGAGGTCTCCACAGTACATCGATGTTGTCGCCAGTGGTCGGCGGAAGGTGCACGTGCCCGTCGACCTGGGACCGGGCTGCATCGACGCACGGATGCACGCTAAGACCGTAGGATCCTACGCAGTGCCGTAGGGGACCGCACCGCCACTTCCCAGCAAATTAGGGACACTGTTGCTCCTGGGGTATCGGCGAGGACCATTCGCAACCGTCTCCATGAAGCTGGGCTACGGTCCCGCACACCGTTAGGCCGTCTTCCGCTCACGCCTCAACATCGTGCAGCCCGCCTCCAGTGGTGTCGCGACAGGCGTGAATGGAGGGACGAATGGAGACGGGTCGTCTTCAGCGATGAGAGTCGCTTCTGCCTTGGTGCCAATGTTGGTCGTATGCGTGTTTGGTGCCGTGCAGGTGAGCGCCACAATCAGGACTGCATACGACCGAGGCACAAAGGGCCAACACCCGGCATCATGGTGTGGGGAGCGATCTCCTACACTAGCCGTACACCACTGGTGATTGTCGAGGGGACACTGAATAGTGCACGGTACATCCAAACCGTCATCGAACCCATCGTTCTACCATTCCTAGACCGGCAAGGGAACTTGCTGTTCCAACAGGACAATGCACGTCCGCATGTATCCCGTGCCACCCAACGTGCTCTAGAAGGTGTAAGTCAACTACCCTGGCCAGCAAGATCTCCGGATCTGTCCCCCATTGAGCATGTTTGGGACTGGATGAAGCGTCGTCTCACGCGGTCTGCACGTCCAGCACGAACGCTGGTCCAACTGAGGCGCCAGGTGGAAATGGCATGGCAAGCCGTTCCACAGGACTACATCCAGCATCTCTACGATCGTCTCCATGGGAGAATCGCAGCCTGCATTGCTGTGAAAGGTGGATATACACTGTACCAGTGCCGACATTGTGCATGCTCTGTTACCTGTATCTATGTGCCTGTGGTTCTGTCAGTGTGATCATGTGATGTATCTGATCCCAGGAATGTGTCAATAAAGTTTCCCCTTCCTGGGACAATGAATTCATGGTGTTCTTATTCCAATTTCCAGGAGTGTAGTTACTTAAGGAAACCTAACAGTAAAATCAAGAACTGAATGGCTCCAGGTGGCCCTGTACTTGGAATACATGGTAATCTTAATATCTAAAACTTAATATCAATCAGAAATTGAAAGTGGCCTTCCTATATATATAAATGCTGCTCTTAACAGCTGTAAAATGACTGATGCTCCAAGTGGCGTAGAACATGCAACAAATTCTGACCTTAATGCCTAAAGTATTATAGATAACATACTTGAGGCTCACAATGGCCTAGTACATGAAATAAATCCTTACCTTAATAGCTAAAGGTGTTACAATATTTTGATGCAATAAAGATAGCTGACATTTCACATTGACTGAGATAAAACTTGGTAGAGTTGAAATTTCTACTGAATGTTGAAACGTCTTAACCAATACCTGTATATGCTGATGTAATGAATTAGAATTACGTTTTTTGGTTTCTTTCCCAAACTGAAGGTTTGTCTCAATCCTAACCTCTATTAAAACTTGGTTTCTTTCTGTCCTCCCTACCCCAGAAAAGGGTCTTTTCTGAACCCTATAACCATTGGTGTTTCATCACTCATGACAGTGCCTGTCCCATCTATCTTTGCTGTAATTTTCCCAGCCAGTTTACCCTTCCCTGCCATACTTAGTATAATCCCACCTATTGAGAGAATCACCAGGAACCACACCGATGTGTGACCTTGCACCTGACATAAGCAGCTATTCCAACTCCAAATTAACTCTCCTGACAGAAGAGTTCAAATGAGGTCAGTCATGGCGCCCAAGAACAGATACAAACTCAGCAATAGTATGCCTCGATGCTGATGCAGTCTTTGTCAGGTGACACTCTATACTGTACCCAGTATCTCTATCTGTATTATTAACCGGCCCACCAACTATTACCATGGTATCATCCTTAGTGAATTCTTTGCAAAGCGATCTTATATCCTCTGTCACTGGCTGCAAACCAGCACTAGGTTTAAAAAAATGGGTGGCCTGCTATTCTGATCGTAGTTCATTCTGCAAAAGTTGACCAACACCTCTTCCATGGTAACTACCCAACAACACCCTCTTTCTCTTTACTGATTTCCCTATATTCTTAATTTTGAATATGCTGTGGGTAAGTTTGTTGTGTCCTGTCTACACCAGTAACTGCTTGAGGCTCACCAGCTTCTAACTGAAGCAACAGGTCAAATCTATTTTCCACATTCACCACGAAGGTGTCAGACAAAGATGTAGGCCGGTTTCTCCTGTTGCCTTTTGCCACTTCCCACCTATCTTTACCCTTTTCCCTCCTTCACCTATCAAGATCTCTCCTGGCCTTGTCTAACCTAGCCTGAAGGGCAGCTATTTCACCCTCCTGTTCTAGTATCTTCCTACCTCTACTATATATCCTATGCATCCTACGTATTTTGTGTTCGGTATAAGAGTTTTTAGAATGTTTAATGAGTGTTCATGCCGTGAACTGCATTAAAATAATGAGGAGTGTATTGCTATATTGATGCTTTATCTATAATGATGTTGTATGATGTTATTATCTATTTTGTGTGTGTTGTGCCCTTCTAGGAAAATCTGTCTTACCTTGTGTTTTACCATTCCTCATGAGATTGCATATGATACAGATAGAGATCCTGGGTACAGTATAGAGTGTGACCTGACAAAGACTGCATCAGCATCGAGGCATACTATTTCTGAGTTTGTATCTGTTCTTGGGCGCCATGACTGACCTCATTTGAACTCTTCTGTCAGGAGAGTTAATTTGGAGTTGGAATAGCTGCTTATGTCATATGTTAGGATGCATGATGCCTCTTTTTTCCAGGTTAATAGTTACATTTCCAGGTTCCACCATTTCTGCAATTCACCCTTACTTTGCATAGTTATCTCATGATTTACTGTGAGACGTTACATTTACCTAGTCAGTAAGCTTTATTGTACTTACTATGTTAATAATTTTCTTTACAGATAAAGTGCATTACCCTTATCGATCATTCCCATACCCTTTTCTGTAGCTTTGCGCACTGTTAGAGATATAAGTCGTTTACTATACTGAAATCTGTGAAGCTCCAAGGTTGCTATACAACCTATAAATATTTTGTCTCTACTCACACAGTGCTATATACTGATTTTATGATGCTTGCCCAATCCTACACCATTATCTTACGATTAGGGTTGTATACTGATTTTGCCTTATGTGATTTTCTTGTCAGAAACCTAGTTTATGAAACAATTTACTCATAATATAACCAAATTATGATTCGTACTAGTACACCTGAGCACTCTCAATTCTTTCAAGTTTAATGATGTTATACAGTTAGATTTATTTTGTTCAAACATGACATGTAACTTGATAATGGTCCTTAGGACTACACTGTCAAATTACTATACTACTCAGGATTTCTACCTATCAGTAATGAGATAAATTTACCACATATTTGTTGTATAAGGTACTTCCAAATATGTGCCAAATTTGTTAAACCCTGCTGGAGGGTTGTGGAAGGAGTCTACTGGGGGACACTTGTATGTGGCACGTGAATATGATAAAAATATTAATGGAAACTAAAATGAAACTACTATAATATAAACAATTCATATCTCTGATTGGCCTTATAAAGCGGATCACTGACTGTACACAACAGCAGAGCCAAAGATACAGTTTGTGGTCTGAGATTTTAGTGTTGGAGTAAGAGAGCACTTGCAGGTAGCTGTCTGTGAGTGAAAGAGGATGGTGTAGGCAGTTTTTGTGGTGTACTATCCAGTGTCAGGTTAATTAAGAATTAAGAAAACATGGAAGCAGATGTCTTCTCGCTAACAAGGTAAAGACTTCAAATATTTATGACTCTCGTTTTGCCAGTGCGTTAGTATAGATGAGTTGGCTGATAATTGTCAACTGTCGAGTAGCCCCAAAATGTATGTAAACCAACTTGATGAAAATAATAGTTGGATACTTCCCTTGTGTAATGTTCCTAAGATTTGTTAACACAGGCATATGTAATTCGCAGATGTGTATTTATGCTTGTTTAGTGATTTTAGATAATACTTGTTGTATGAGCCTCATTCTTTTTGGATCATTTACTAAATACTTAGTATTTTCTGACTAATGACACTTCAATTGTCAGATGTTTTTGAAAGGTAAACTTAACTATCAACGTAACTTTACCAGAAAACTTAGTGATAGTAACACACCACAAGCAGGGCATACGTTTTTCAAACAAGTTGGAGATTCTTAAACGATTTACTTTATCAGGCAATGGAATTTCATGTACATTTTAAAGTATTACGACCAGCATCGCACACCGCTGAGCCTGAAGCTTGCGTATTTTATTTTATTTTTTAGGAGAGACCGGAATATATCAGATTCAACCTTTGCTACTTTAGAGGGAAGACAATTTACTTTATTCGCTATGTGCACAGAGACCAAAGTTATCATTTTTCTACAGTGCCAAAGGATTCAGTGCCTACGGGGCTACAAGTACTTTGAAGTGACTGTATTTCTTTGTTGGTATTGGGAGTTGCTTTTCTCAATTATATATATAAAGTACAATCTAACTTCTGCAGCATTTCTGTGCAGTAATGTTTTCATGGTGAATAAGTATTGTAGTAGCTCTATTATGTTTAATACCTTATAAATAAAAAAACATTATTTTAAATTCAGTGCATTAATGTGATCTTAGTAAATGAGTGTTGTAAACTGATCCTTTCATATCGTGTTCATTAAAAAAATGACAACTATTCCACTTGGGACCTGCGGAAGGTACATTACCTGATTTGTTTCAGTTGTAAATTTTTGTCATGTATTGTTGATTTTATGACATGTTCTACATCGTGGAGCACCTCCTCACTACGGATCAATTGGAATGAAACTAAATCCCACGTAATCTAATAAAAAAATCCTTAATCGTAATTCTTTACAACAATATGCCTAATTTACCTAGCACACTAACGGGAAAATGTTTATAAAGGCCTGCCAGGATAGAATGTGAGCAGTTCCAATAGTGTTCAATATTCCATATAAGTTGCTTATGCCATGGTTTCTATTTAGTGGATTTCCTGCACACATTTACTGGTGCACATTTCACACATTCAAGTGCTTCTATTTATGAGCATAATGTCTCGTTCGGATACAATGAGACTTTGGTACATTGGTTCTACAAAACATAGAAAATGGATGAGTATATGCAATGGACTTGAGTTACGGGGTACTTGGTTTCTTAAATCTACAAATGTGAAAGCAAGTAAACTAGACGTCGTCAACTGCAAGAGTTATATCAAATTAGAGCAAAAGACTGGGCATAAATGAAACATGGCAACATCATAGAATACTAACGTAACAAAAAATGGAGTAACAATTCATGAGACAACAGCATAAGTGTCAGTAGTAATAGTATCTTGCTTAGGGAGTGTGATACTGGCAAAGTGGAGTAGCATAGCATCATACAAAAATAGCAGTTTACCTGGTAACATTATAGATGCATTATACAAAAGAACACAAATATTATTATGAAAAAATGTTTGAGCTACAGTTTGCAGCGGTCAGGTCACCTAAGGAATATGATCCGCTGGACACTTGTCAACATAAATTATGTCTCTTTCTGTTGATGTCTTCATGCACGTGTGTATGAAAACAGAAAAACGTGCAACTCTTAAACTTACTTTAAGAGAACCGACGTGCAAGATTCTCCCTACCAGGTACGTTACCACCTAATAAAACGCTGAATATTCTAGGAAACGTGAAAACAAGGTACCAGTAGAACTTGTATAATCACGGGAAATGTGTAAAGTAAAAGGTCAGGTGTTTCTTATAGGTATGTGAATTCGAATGTAGAACCGAAAGAAGCATAAGCTGAGATTTTCTGGTAACGCAAATAACGACTTCTGCAAGACTAATGTCCAATATGATAGTTCCTGAAAAGTAGGAAAAAAATTTATACAAAGCGGAAAGACGGAAAAATGTATATGTTGATAGCAGTAATGTGGTGTCTTCCGAATGCAAGACGTCGGACTGAAGAAACAATTTATGACCTCAAAATTGGTTCGATCAGTAGTGCAAATAAAGTAGCTGGTTGCATAGAAATTTCGTAGAATAAATGTCATAAACGTTTCTTCTGAAATTCTTGCTGCTGAAATAAGCGTGCATTTAATTTCGATCATAATCGCGGCCGTATTCTTGGTGCTAAAACTTACCATATTGGTAAATCAGTTTTGTCTCATTATTGCTGTACTGAGGAAATGGAAATTCGGTACAAATCATTCACGTGTTCACATCTGCAAAAGACGTAAGAAAATGGGCAAATTCAGTTTATCAGTGGCAAAATCGTGTGTAATGTCGAAGCCCTGGAAATCGAAATAGTATAAAAGTAATTTATGTGACTGCTAAATCTGTTATGTTGTATTTACATAGCGCAATATAATTGATCCAGCTCTGTGTTTGACTTGGCATAATATTTTTGAGATGAATGTAGATGTAATTAGTTTTGGAAATGAGTGTTTTCAAATAAATGTGTGTGACAGTTAGTTGCTGGTGATACTGAGCCCTGGTTATTTTGCTGTAAAATGATTTGCTGCTGATGACTAGAGAATAAATTTTACAGGATCAGTCCACTGCTGTTAAATCGGACCGGCTTCACGAGTAATAAGAAGTAGCTTTGACGTCAGTGGGCTTGATGCATGTGGAGAAGAGTTAGGTTTTGGTCGTGTAGCGCCACATTGCTTTGAAGTAAGCTGTGCGTGCCGTTGAGCGGCTGGTTTCAAGGACGGCATGGCACTTACCAGTTGCAGATATCGTACTTCGTTTATTCCTGGTCATTATGCATATATCGCAGTCTGTGTTAGCCTCGTCTCTAATGTAATTTATTCTAGCGTCAGTATGGGTTTTAAGGCTAGTGAGCAGCTGCTGTTCTACTTCTTGTCTTTATACTGTAGTTGATTGTAAAAACTGATTGTTTTCCTCTGTGTGTTTACAAAGTCTTGGTATCTATTTTCTGAGGTCTCAGTGTGAACTTTAAATCGGTCATCTAACCGAGTGCTTCATTGATCTATTCTTTCATTAACTGCTTGGATTTCATGTGTAAGCCTTTTATAGGTTTCACTACACTGATGTCTTAAAGCATTAATGTCGTCTCTCAAAGGTTTGGTGCTATCTGCACATTGCCTTGCTATAACCACAATTTTATCGCAAAGAAGTTTTTCACTGGCCTTAATATCTGTATCTACCTGTTTGAAACGGTTTTCAGTCGTTTCTGTATATGATTTAAGCTCGTCACGTGTGCTGGAAAATTTTCCGTTGAACTGAGTGGTAGTGTCCATTTTTCCTCGTATTTATCGTAACTGAGTGGTGTGTTCAACTTGTATTTCTCATATGACGGAAAATTGTTCATCCTCTTTATTAAATCGTTCATTGAACTGTTTATAGAACTGATCAGCTTTATTATTCTGTGTAACCACCATTTGCATGAGAATTTGAAAAATAGCTTTCGTATTCTTTTCAACTGATGCGTCGGTTGACACCTGTGTTGCTTTCTGTGGTGTGGACATATCATCTACAACCACGGACGTCTCGTTTGTTTCATCATCTGCATAACTACTGCTAATGCAATCCGACGGATTTTTACAGACTTAGTATTGCACTGTTGTGTTCTCTGACATACTATTGGCATTCTGATTGACCGTACAAGAATTGGGAAGTTCATTCACCTGCTTCGGTAAAAAATTCAGTTCTGACAACTTAGCAGTATCTACATCAGTGTCGTCCCCTATGCCGGAATCGACAGTCTGAACAGATGGTAAACTGGGTGAAATCACATTGTCAGGAGACTGTACAGTATTTCGGGAAATGGAACTCACGTTATCTGTGGTGCTTTCTGTTTTGCCGCAGAGTGGTTAGTGTTATTCTCAACATGGTTTTCCATAATCGGAGAATCGTCCAGTTCGGTATCTTTAATTGTTAAGATTACGTGCCCGAACCTTGACACTTGTGCGCGGCATCGTAAATAAAATGCAGAGTACAAATCCAAAGACAAATATTTAACAATCAACTCCATGGGAAAAAAACAAGGTGGAGCATAAGAATGCCAATGAACTGTGGAAAAACTTTGTACAAGTTAGTTAACTGCGTTGTGCCAAAATATTTAACTTATATTAACGCTACTGAGTGGTTGAGAGAGGAAGATATATATATATATATATATATATATATATATATATATATATATATATATATATATATATATATATCGTATATCTGACTATTTTAATATCAGAGATTTCACAAAGCGAACGAGTGGCAGAGCTGTCGGCAGGTATAACGTTCTTTAAGAATTAGTGAATGAATGTGTATGCATACAAATATTTATACTGTCTTCCAATAAATTATTGAATCAATGCGTGTTTGAAATGGATACTAAACTCGAATTATCATGTAGCTTGTTGTAAGCTCAGGTGGTGCACTTTATACGAACTAACTGAGCAATGCAACTCCCAATGACAATATAGAAATAAAGTCAGTACAAAATGCATGCAGCCCCTTAGGCGCTGAATCCTTTGGCCCTGTTCAAAAATGGTGACTTTGATCCCTGTGCACATAACAAATAAATTAAATTGTCTTACCCCTAATGCTGTGGAACGCGATATATTTTGCTTTTTCATGAAAAAAAAAAAAGTATGCTAGCCACTGGCTCAGTGATGTGTAATGCTGGCCGCAATACTTTGAAATTCACATGAAATCTTTTAGCTAATAAATGGAAGAATTTTAGAAAATCCAACTTGTTTCAAAAAGTATGACCTGAGCTGGGAGGCGGTACTGATTGTGATAAATTACTAACACTTAGGTTTTTAGTAAAATTATATTGAAAGTAATGTTTGGTTTTACAAAAACATCGGTCAACTGAAGTTACATTAGTCAGAAGATGCATCATATTTACTAATAGAGCCTAAAACAATGAGATTTATACACCGAGTATAATCTAACTTCACTAAACAAGCATAAATACAAATCATCATATTACATGTACCTGTGTTAACAAATCTTAGAAACATTACAAAAGGGAAGTATCTATCTTTTTCATCATATCAGCTTACGTGCATTCTGGGGTTAGTCAACAACTGAAAGTTATCAGCCAACTCATCGATACTAACGCGCTGGCAAAATAAGAGTCATAAATATTTTAAATCTTTACCTTGCTAGCGAGAAGACTTCTGCTTACATGTTCTCTTAATTCTTAACAAACCTAACACTTGGTGGAGCAAACCACAAAAACTGCCTACCCCATCCTCTTTCACTCACAGACAGCTACCTACAACTATGCTGCAAGCGCTCTCTTACTCCAACACTAAAATCTCAGATCAGAAACAGTATCTTTGGCTCTGCGGTCGTGCACAGTCAGCAATCCGATTTATAAAGCCAATCAGAGACACACATAGTTTTCCGCAATCCACTTTATAAAGCCAGTCAGAGACATACATAGTTTATATTATAAAGGTTTCATTTTAGTTTACATTAATATTATTATCATATTCGGATGTCACATACAAATGTACCCCAACAGTCACCTTTCAGACTACTACAACCGAACAAACAAACGAATGACTCACTAAAACTCAGATTTCTGCACGCCCCAAACTCCAAACTGCCACCCATATAATGACTGATATGAAGAAGGGAGAGGGGTAGAGGATGAAAAGTCGCAATAGTACTCCAGAACAACAGAAGAAAATCCACAGTTATGTTGCACCTCACCACTTATGTCTCTACGGCTATTAACAGCAGTAAACACGTTGACAAATGCTTCGTATGAGACCCGTGGTGGAGTCCTGGGGGGCACTTCGTTTGAAAGCTGTATTTCGTTTCACATCAAACTTAGTTCGAAAATACAAAACAAAACTTACGTGAATGTATAACTTTACTATTAAGTAGCAAGAAAACATACTGTTATCCTTTGTATTACTACAAATCATAGGTAGAAATTAATCAGTATGCTTAGGGAATTCACTGTTTTGGTGAAAATGGGTAACGTATCATTTTTATAGACACATAACAGAATCTGCTATAGGAATATTGTTAAGATAGCCGAATATACGGAGTTGTTACCAGAAACGTATGGCTTCAATTTGTTCGTAATTTCAGGCTAACCACCAGTACATATTTGTCAAGATTATGATGTTTGGAGATATTACCACGAACGTATGATATCTGTTTGAAATTTCAAGCTCTTTGCTGGTATACAGATTCTCTGAAAAGCAATCAAAGCGATTTTAACGACTATTGCAAATGATTCGAGAGTGTCGTTTCCGATTTCCAATTTTTGGTTTTCAATTAAAGCTTTTTCTACTGAACGCTCTACAGTATTTCAAATGCTGTATGTAACAGATCGCTAAAATATTTAAATTATCATCTAACCTAACTGTACGAGATACGGGAGCAATACACAGTACATTGCTCCCGTATCTGATACAGTTAGGTCAGATAATAATTTAAATTACTCCTCGATTCTTATATAAATGTACATTTTTAATGGTTAATTCTACTAACTGGGTGGTACGTTCCTGATATATTACATTTTAATAAATTAAGCGAAATATTATGCATGCAGTGCTCGCAGATGATAGCGATCTCAGTCTCGCGTTGCGTAACACCGGCTGAGAGGATTTCTGTAACACGTTTCGGTAAACATGTGCAACTGGTCACAGTGCACGACAGGGCCTGTGATGCAGAGACAAATCTGCCGTTTATAAAACATCCAGCAGTGAAAAGTACAAAATTATAAATTCGACATTAAAATAGTTTACTAAAGCAATGGAAGGTACCCAGCAACGTAGAGAGCTTTTTTCAGTTTCTTGGCTTAAATTTTCGTGTGAAGTCTTTTATGACGTAATGCGTACTGGGTAAACTCGTCAAAATCTTCCAGTTTTGTTCAAGGCATAATTTCCAGAGTATTCATTTCCTCTTTCTCCTGATTTGAATTCACCACAATGAGGAAGCGCAAGATCTTGTTTGTTTGACGAAGTTTTGATTATATGAAAAAAAATTAACAGTTTTTGTTTTAAGAGAAAGTTATTAAGAGCTATAATTTCAGGCGGTTTTACAAAACACTTAAAATGTAATGACAGCTGTTGACGTGGACACTGTTGTGGCACAATGACAGAGCTAGAAGTGCATGTTAACGATCATGTGCATAATGAAGGTCGAACGATGACTACAACAATGGGATCTTGTGGAACAACGCTAAATAACTGTTATTGAGGCGAAAGTTGGGCAGGGTGGGGAAACCAGAAGAGACGTTCTTCATTTAGGTTGAAATGAAGGCTATATCAAAGATTGTTACCATCGTTACGTAAGGGGAATTACTTGAAGTTCTATGGGGGAGGGTAGATAAGGTTTCGAATGTTGGAGGATATAGGAATATTGGGTCTGAAGGTGGTCCATGAAGTGAACAAGACGTAGGAAACGGATGATTTGGTACAGAAAGCGGCTTAAAACACGTACGAGGATGCGATGGCTGTAACGATGTGCCTGTCTTTCAATTATTTCAAGTCCAACATTATTTCCCCTAGCCAACAGAAGTTGAATTAACACTCTCAGTAAGTTCAGTTGTTATTTGGTTTGTGTTCAATCGAGTTGAAATGAAAGTGAAGTGTTCGAATTTTTGGGAGTCTAAATTCAAAGCACTAAATTGTCTAAATTCAAAGCACTAAATTAATCTTATTCTTATCTTATTTTCACTGTCCATTAATACTTAGTCTCGTACTTGCCACAGTTTCTGTTTTGGCATGTTGTTCTTGCTTACAAACGCGGCTTTTGGATTGGGTATATGCCAGTACACACCAGTAAAAGAAATGACACAGGCTATACGTTTCATTTTAATCCAACATTTCATTAAAAATATTATTTCAAAAGTCACGTCCAAACGACATGGAGCCCATAATACCACACACTACATGAAAATGCCCCACATGATACTATATTATCGCCATAACATTTTAAAGAAAAAGCTACGATACAAAATTGTTTTAGTAATTTCAAGTTTAACATCTGAACAGAAAACATTTCCCTTACAACACATTTTTGATTTACCATTTCTGAACGTTGCAATAACCAACAATAAAAATAATAATAATACAATTCTGACAGCAAAAATATATAGCAATTTAGAAGTAACCCTGTTTCACTATTTACACATGCATTCTTTATTCATAAATATGTGTGCGTCATATAAAAATATTCAAATTATAATTATATGTATTTATAAAAATGTGTGAAGTAATATTGGACCGTGTAGTGTACTAAATAGTGTATAATATATTTTACACAACAGTGAGAGTCAGAATTAACCAGCTGCATTACGCAAAGGACTTGCAGAATTTACGGGTGTGGGAAATCAAGGCATATTTGGCTATGGTGGGGAGGATGAGAGGTTTATGGTGCAGCTAGTAGTAGAAGGATGTAGACTTCAGGTTGGGACTGTTGGGGGCTTTAGTTATTTTTAAAAAAATGTTGAAATGTGTGTGAAATCTTATGGGACGTAACTGCTAAGGTCATCAGTCCCTAAGCTTACTCACTACTTAACCTAAATTATCTTAAGGACAAACACACACATCCACGCCCTAGGGAGGACTCGAACCTCCGCCGGGACCAGCCGCACAATCCAGCGTCCGGACTGCTCGGCTAACCCCGCGCGGCTTAGTAATTTTAGTCAGCTCTGCCCCTATGGCAGTTGTTCGAAAGGTGTGCTTTCCATGTTAATTTTTCTGTCAAATGTTAGTGCTAAATATTTTACTGTATTAGTGAGAGCAATGAGTTGATAGTAAATGAAGAAGTATGAAACATGGACGACGGAATCGCTGAGTGGTGTAGCCAAAGATGGTGGCCTAATGCCTAACCCATTAGAATTCATCTGCTTCTGGCAGTCCAGGATTTGTCCTTACGGCTTGTTCCGCACTGATCATTTCTTCCTAGACCTTCCCAGACTACTTCTAATATGATTGTATTTCATCACTTGTCGACGGATTCTCTTAGCTGAGATAAGCAATACACGCTCTTTCCAATTCTGCTTTCGTTAGATTACTTTTTTGGTTAACGACTATACCCTCGGTCGTTTACTTATTTCTTTATTTCTTCTTCTGGCTTATCTTCTCTGTCTTTCACTTATCTAAGGAACTTTGTATCAGAAGTTTGAAGTTGTATTTGGTATTTTGATATTAATGTTTAACTTTCCGCTCCAAAGAGTAATTCATACTTTTCATTTGTGCTTCTCTTCTGGTTTAACCGTACAATATTCTTTTTATTGTGCCACATACGTGTTGATACACATTCACTTTCTTATTTGTGCCTTTCTCTTCTTCAGAAGTAATGTCACATCCTAAACAGTGAAAATGAGGTATCTATTCTATTATTACGTTACTGGTGACTATCTTACTCCTTACGTGATATTTTCTTAAAAAGGTCACTGTGTTTTGTTTTTGTTGCTGATATATTCAGACTATAATTTAAGCCTACCCTTTTTAAGCTGTGTACCGTTATTTGCAATTCACCTTCACTGTCCTGTACGATTACATGCTCGTCGGTGAAAAGCAATGTATTTGGAAATTTATCTGTCCCAATTTTTATACCGTACTGTATTCTGCCTTCATCCATTCCTGAGCAGATCGCAGTTGTAGATGTTGAAGAATGTAGGAGACATACTTCAGCCGTGCCTTTCTCCCTGCTGTATTTTATGTCAGTTACTTGCCTACATTTACTCTTATTTTGGTGTTTGCCATAAATCTTGACATCCGTTTATCAGGTGCTCGAGGAAACCTACTCTTTTCTCCATTATTAAGCAGAGATTTTTTCTGTGGTTTCAATCAAAACCTTTTCCTTACTCGATAATTGCTAGGCGTTTTTCCAAACAGAATTCTTGTTGTCCTTGTATAATTTGTTTCCGTGTGAAAGCATCGTCGGGACAGAATCTTTCTCTTCGAAAACGTGATTGCTGTTCTAATAAAATTGAATCAGATGTTTTGAAGCCTTTCACTAATAACGCTTCTATAGCTCTTATACGATGCATTCAGAAGAGTATTTTCTGGAATTATTTGTGTTACTTCTGTCTCCTTTTATATACAGTAACATTTCCTTGGTGCATCTCCATATATCATTTATACACCAACACATGCAGAGATGGAGAATTCTGAATTCTAGAAATGTTCCATCATTTGTTGTAAGTTATGAGTTAATTCCATAAAATCCAGGTGCTTTTATATTCTGTGTTTCGTTGAAGATTTGTTTTAATTTTGTCAGATCTATTAGATCCGTCCTTTCCTCTGCTTTTTCTCCACTTGGCTCTTCTGTAACTGAGTGATTCAATAATTACTTATAGTGGTTCATGGTATTATTATTGCAGTATTGTTATTGGTCCTTTCGAGTTGTCTGATGAGTTTTTCATGCATTTTCATGCCTACCATGAATGCCATCAGCTCTGATTATAAATGTACCCTATTAAGATATAAATGTCTCTCTTACTACATTTACGTTTCATTTATTGTGTACTATATTTTTCTTTAGCTTTCTCAGTCTGTTTCTGCAGTAGTTACCTAACGGGCTTTGTTTTTCTTTTCTATAGCTTCCGCCATCACATACTTTCAAATTTGAAGTCATCTTTTTCAAGTCTTTTGCATTTTTCACTTAGTACTTCCTTAAATACCTGTATTGTGGTATTTCCAGTTTGTCCATTCGTCATTAAATGTTCTCTTCACAGAATTTTTTGGACTAGCTTAGTTAACCTGCACTGATATAATTTTTTTATATCTCTTCTTGAAGTGGATACTCCTAAAAATTTTGTTTGGGTTGCTTTCTCTTGCAATTTTTTTCCGTATTATCCACAGCTGGATCCCTGACTTATTGAGATAATGGTGCTTATTTACGTTTCTCCCCTTACTTAACTGTGTGTCTGTCACCCTTGAATCAAGATTTTCGTTTAATATTTGGCAATTAATAAGAGTTCTATAGCCTTGTGTACACCATGTACACTTACGTGTATACATTTCTTTTTAAAATATGTATTGGCTACTTTCAATTCCTTAAAGGCTACAAACTCTCGTAGTTTTGTTCCATTGTTATTACTGGTACCTTCTCCATTGTTGCCAATTAACGGGTGGAAGGGTTTCTAACCTACCTGTGTATTTAGGTCTGCTGTCAAAATAATATAGTCAGCGTTATTTACTTTATTTAAGTTTTTCTGTTATTTTCCGTAGTACTGATCTGTTTGTTCCTTTTTTCCTTCCTCTGGTACAAAGGTTCCCATAACTGTTAGATGTCCTCAAAGAAATTACAGTCTGACTGTAATAATTCGTTCATTTACTAGTGCGTATTGTGCTATGTTATCCTACCATTTTTCCTCTACTTCCTCCACAACAGATGCATTTTGCTGAGGTACTACTCCACTGAAAAACATGATGTAATCTTAGGGGGCGTCCATTAATGACGCAAAGATTTTTTTCCAACAATAGGACTCCCGCTTCCCTCACGTGAGGTTTGCCCCCAGTCAGGTAAGACACACAAAATGATTTTTTTATTTGTTTTAAACTGTTTAAAGTTCTTTACAAAAATGTTTTACTTAGAAAGGGTATTAAATGGCAGTTTTTAACACTTGTTTAAACCCTTTCTTCAAGCATGACAGCCCTGAGCAGTATTCGGTCGGACAGGCAGACAGAGACAGGCGGACAAAAAGGCTGAAAAAAATAGTGTTAACCGTTCAGATGGATGCCTAAAACATTGACCAATTACTGCTGTATTTCGTACATTAAAAGACACTGAAACCTTAATTACTTTGCCTATTAAAGACAACATCTTTTGTCTCTTCCGTTGAACTGTATGCTATACAGCTTTTCAGTCTCTTGATTTATACGATCAATAAGAGAATTATTGTTGGTGAACTTCAGTTTAGTTTCCTTTCACAAATCATTAACTTTTTGCTTATAGATTTTCTTCGGCTTGACACATGCTGCTTAACGTACGAGTTGTAAAGTTGTGATGGAAACTGATGTTGAACAGAATAACACCGGCTTTATACGCATTACACAATATCACGGATGAGTTGCTAACTGACCGGTGCGACAGAAAACTCACAGAATGAAATCTGAGACTTGTACGGAGCTTGTTTGCGATTGGGGAATCCCGAGCATTTACACGTTTAAGGAATTCACTTCACTTCACGTCATAGAGGCCGGAAAGAAAGTGAGAACAATGCTCGAGATTAATTTTGTAAAACTAAAGCTACCCGTTATAATAATGTATATTTGCAGAATTCAAAAGTTCATTGCTCTCGCCTTCCATTAAATGATTAGGACCTCCAATCAATTGCTGTTTATTAAACTGCCCAGCCAAGTCAATATCAATCGCCTTCAAACTGCGATACACTGGTACACTTCGCCGCCAGCGACGTCGGTAACCACGTCGCAGAGGCATTGCTGTGGCACGTTAACACAAGTGAACGTAGCAAGCCAACGCCCAGTGAGACACCCAGAGCTATGCGTCCGCACTCCTCGACGTTCGCAGAGCGAATGAAGCTCCGTGCTGCGGCGCAGCTGGACCCCAGTAGCGCTTATCGCAACCACAACTTCCGGTCGCCACGCGCTCGCAGAGCGCCAGCGCCCCTTATCAGTCCCCACTGCCGCGACCGGAAACCAATTTTTCTGCAACTCGGGCCTAGTGTTGCCCGGCAGCCTCGTCCAGCGGCTAAGTCTTCGGATTCCTACCTCCCATTCTGAACCCATGTAATTAATGGATGTCCCCTTATAGATAGTTAGTACCTTTCACCTTCCTTTTGATTTCTGCATTTATTGTTATATTGATAGTATAATCTTTGAGTATTTTGTTAAGCTCGGTCTCATTAGTCCAGAGACCCCTTGCGTTACTTGAGGCAACGATGAGTATGCCTTTTATTCCTTAATTCTTAAATTTTCCTTGTCGTGGCCGTCTTCCATTACGCCTGTTCTTTTTTCGGAGGCTTGTTGTGAGGCCTACGACTATGAAGGTTTATTACACAGATGGGTTACTGGCCTTATCGTATAAACCCCAACACTGAAGACCAAGCTTTGCTTAGAGGCTTATAGGCTCATAACTTAATACCGCAGGGGACGAAATAATAAGATTTGTCCAAGAGACAGCGACAGGAAGGAAAACAGAAAAGGACTTTCGCAAGAAATTGGAAGCAAAGTCAGAGTAAGTTAGGACCCATGTGGTTGTCGCCCATTTTCTACTATGAAGGGAGCCCACTAGGGTGGTTACTTTTTAATGACCCATCAGGCACCTGTGACCCTACCAGGAAAATGGCTCTCGCCAGTGTAGCTCTGTAAATCACTAAGCCACACATACCTTCTCATTACATTAAAGTAGTAGCCCATGAAGACGGTAAGGTTCAAATAGTTCAATTAATAAGGTCGGAAGGTATAAGACTGCAAGAATTTTGGGTGAAGTACCCTCTCACGTAGGCTGCCATGGTACCTACACAATCTGAAGATGCACAGACTGCAGGAGAAAGATCAACAGTTACGATTAGCACACGTGCTAACGGACGCTAGCAGCGATTTTATTGTTATAAAAACCAGTGAGGAATAAAGAGTAAAAACACAGTGAGATGATTAAAACGCACGTAGCTGAAACGAAATGATGGTGAAAGTACAATGCTTGAAATAGCTAACCCTTACCTTCGTATAAAAATTTCACACTACAGCAATATGAAGCTGTCATGGGCTCAAGAACTGTCCCATTAACTGATCCAGGTTGTGCAATAACGGTTTCTCAACAGTTAAATTAATTACTTGTTCATTAGTTACCCGATCCACGTCCACTTTACTGAGTAAGGTAGGCTAGCAGAGTCAAACTTGCTTGAAATCTTACTAGAAGACATATTTTCATATGAATAAGTTTTCGTTGTAAATAGTGAAGACCTATGTCCTTTTGCCTACAAATTCTAAATACTGTATAATACTACGTAAATGATGTTTATACTTTCACTGAATTAATCTAAAGAATGTGCTGCATGACCCAACTTTCGCCTTCTTAAAGTAAAAATGGGATCAGTACAAACATGTATGCATCACATTAAAATAGCAACACATTTTCACAAATAGACCTCTTCGTCCCCCATGCAACAACACATCTCTCATGGTACCTTTGTCTTGACGCTGAATCCAGCTATCAAGTTTTGCCGATGTTGGATGGCGGTATTTAATCTTAAAGAGTTCAAAAGATGTGTCATTATCGTCGTCTCTTTCTTCGAAGGATTCAGTTCAAATTGATCCTGATGATCGTGCTGTAGGTGCTGTCTGTTCGTAACCTGGTGATTCTTCAAACTGACAAGCTGGGATGACATTTTTCTTTCCTTTTCCAATATTTTTTTGGCATTTATGTTGTCTGGGCGTATAATAGATAGTGCTTTCTGTTTCCTGCCAAATGATTTTGCTGTAGACTTCTTTGGAGACGGCAGCAAGTCGTGGAATCGAACAGAAGACTTTGGCGTTTCATTGTTTGGCCTGCGATGAACTGGACTAGCGGAAGGAGACACACACTGAAGTTCTGTTTCCTTTGGTGTGTTTTCTCGGTTCGATGGTATACCAGCCAGTAAGAACTCGCGTTCAGCTACTGAGTTTTCATTCAACGTGAAAACGCTAGTTGAACAAAAACGTTTTCTGCAATAGCTAGTGTTGTCAGTCTCATTCATGCAACCTTGAAAATATTTCCAGTTGTGAACTTGTTGA
Source organism: Schistocerca cancellata (assembly GCF_023864275.1). Classification (NCBI taxonomy): domain Eukaryota; kingdom Metazoa; phylum Arthropoda; class Insecta; order Orthoptera; family Acrididae; genus Schistocerca; species Schistocerca cancellata. The sequence continues at coordinate 628,343,032 of NC_064627.1, forward strand.
TCTTCCTTCTTCCTCTTGTGTTGCGAATGAAGTTCATACATTTATTGTCGTAATATCATTTGAGTGGCTTAAAAAATTACCTCTCTAATGATTGCAGACGGTGAGTTGTGTGGCTTGGGAGGCATATCATTTCATGTTATTTTCTTCACTAAAATTGGACGCTTCTGAAGTTTTGTGAGCCTCATGACTATGCGCAATTGAAATGCAGTGCTCAAGAACCCGGTGTGATTGAAAATGTTTCAGCCAATTGAGGGACGCTTCTTCATTAATCCATCAGGAACCTACTTGGAAAACCGTCACGAAATTCGTGCAAAGTTTTTTTGCCTTTAAATATAGCGATAGGAGGGATAAAGTTTCCTGCAGCATTAGCACAAACTAAGCACAAGCTCTCCTCTTTCTATCTGCTTCATATGCGTTATAAATCAGCTAAGGTTTGTCCAGTAAACCAAGGTACTCCATAGCTTTCCTCAATATGGAAAAGAAGTCAGCTACATTCGTTTTATTCAAAATACTGCCATCTGGATAGGGAAAGCCCTTCCGCTTTTCTCCATGCCAAATTTCGGTTTCGTTCCCTAAACTCTTTTAGCTAATCTTTACGTGTCATTTTGCTGGCGTCTGAAAATGTCTGCTTTATTTTGTAGGACTCCGCGCGCTCTGAGGCAGCCCTCCTTTCAGTATCTGAATCCAACGGCAAGCCACATGCACATAACCTCAGGATTCTTAAAACGAGTTCTTTTTCTTTCCCCATATTAAATATTGTTTGACCACTTTTTAACTTTGCTGGAGAGTCTTTTTGACTTTGCAGCCGTCATTGTACACAAGAATGCGGCACCCCAAACAATTCCGCTGCATGCTGCTGAGATCTACCAACCTAGTAATCTTTAATTGCATTTTAATTGCGATGAATCGAAATATAATTATTGACGTTTTTCACCCGGACTGTACAGCCTGATTTGCCGAAAATGTAGAATTTTTTCCCTACATTCTAAGTCATGCACAAGCATATTTACTCGCCGTTAATACCACAAACTCTTCTCCAGTATATAAACTTCTTGTGTGACAAATAATTAGCAAATTACTAATTTGTTCGACCACTTTTTTGTGGCATCTGTCTGCTGACTGCTTTGATGTTTCCCACCACGAATTCCTCTCCTGTGCCAACTTCATTATCTCAGCAATCTACATCCTCAGTCGTTTGCTGATGTCTTCCCATCTCTGTTTTCCTCTGCAGTTTTACCCTCAACAGCTTCCTGTCTACCGTGGAAGTTATTACATTATTTCTTAACAAATGTCCTGCCATCCTGTTCTTTCTTCTTGTCATTGTTTTCCATACATTCCTTTCATCACCGATTCTCTGGAGAACCTCCTTTCTTTACGTCATCGACTTCGTGATCTGCAGTTCTGATGATAAATTCCCCACTGTTCTATTTCTGTTCCTTGTCATTACTTTTGTCTTTCTTCGATTTACTCTCGATCCATATTCTGTACTCTTTAGACTGTTTATTCCATACAACAAATTTTGTAATTCTTCTTCACATTAATTGAGAATAGAAATTCATCCGTGAATGCTATCATTTATATGCTTTTAAACTGAATTTTAATTCCATTGTTGAACCTTCCTTTTATTTCTGTTATTGGCTCTTCGATGTATATACTGAACAGCAGGGTGAAAGACTACATCTCTGTCTTACACCCTTCGTGATCAGACCATTCGTTCTTATTGTTCCACTCTTATCGTCCCCTCTTTTTTCTTGTACACGCCCTATATTACCCGCCTTTCAAAATAGCTCACCCCCATTTTTCTCCGAGTTTCGAAAAACTTGCACCATTTGACATTCTAGGAAGCTTTTTCCATTTCGACAAATCCTATGAACGTGTCTCGATTTTTCTTCGGTCTTCCTTCCATTACCAACGGCCACTTCGGAAATGCCTCGCTGGTGCCCTCAGTTTGCTGAAGCCCAAGCCGGTCGCAAATTTTAATTACGAGCCGCATGTCCTGGTGACATATATGATGCGTCTGCATCCTCATGCTGTTGATCACTGCTATTCTTTCGCCATTAGTGGCAGTTTCCCATCACGAGGACAGGAGAGTGCCCCGAACTTGTGAACTGTTCGTCCGCTCTCTTTGACAAGGCCGGTGGCAGAATGAGGATGATGTCTTATGCAGAAAGTCATTGTCGGCTACTGCTGATGAGTGTTATTCAAAATTTAAGCAGTGGCAGTGTTCGAAACCGGGACCGAGGACGTTTTGATTACTAGTCAAAAACGATACCTCCCCTTCTTTCACCATTTCGCTACTCATTGTCCTTGGCCTTTGGCCTGGGGGGACGACACAAGAACGCCTTTAAGTTGATAGTTCAATACGTAACTCAATTTTTTATTACAGAAGCAGCCAACATTCTGACCGAAGATGCTGAGGTACCGTGCTGGCTCCCTTAGACCACGGATGCAGTTCTGTCTTCCATACAAAACTGTAACTACTCTCTCTTTAAATTTGGGACGATATATTGCCAGAAAGGCATTTAACCTATTTTATAATTATGTGATGAGCAGCTGTTGGTTGCAGGATGTAACTGTGAAGTTCCACAGAGTCAGAAATTATTCACTATCTCTGGTGTTTCGTCGCTACTCTTTTAACTCATTAGACTATTACATTTTAATCGGAAGATCTGACTATCGAGTCTAGCGCGTTGTTAAAAGATTAGAATATTGAGCCTCTTTGATGTAATTTCTGTAATAATGAAACAAACTGCAGTGAAAGCAAACTGTGACAGGAGTCCGCCTGATATATCTGAACCACGGTCTGTTCCTTGCCATCAGTGGGAGTTACACCACGGATACAGCGGTGAACACACGACACCGGACAGCTCGCGTGTTCGCAGTAGATCGATGTGTATCAAGTAAGCTGCAGACGAGACAGAGGACGTTTCGACGTTAAGTCAGGCATGTTGCAGCCTACACAACACTTGCAACATGGATAGCTTCCCGCAAGCGGGCCGAAAATACAGGCGCGTAGGCTGCGGCAAGTACGCAAACTACTCAGGTTAGACAGACAGCAGTTGTCGAGTGTGCACGAATATATTTAAGAGACGTCTGCGGTTGTCTGGCTGGCCTGCATACATTCGCCATGCGATTCTATTTGCGGTTGTATACTTGAATAATGGTCCGCTTACTGTAGCAGCCTTTTCTGAACGGCGTATTCTGAACATTTTTTGCCTTATTTCTTTCGTGTGTAACCTAGTACCGCCTATAAGCACAACGTAATTTTCTTATGAACCCCACGTAATTGTTGAATGAATATTGTTTTAATTATTTCTCTTTGTCAATCTCTGAACATGGCAAATAAGTTGGCCTCCACGCTCTCCTGACCTCAACCCTCTTCATTTTCATTTATGGGGGCATTTGAAAGCTCTTGTCTACGCAAACACGGTACCAAATGTAGAGACTTTTCGCGCTCGTATTGTGGACGGCTGTGATGCATTACGCCATTCTCCAGGGCTGCATCAGCGCATCAGGGATTCCATGCGACGGAGGGTGGATGCATGTATCCTCGCTAACGGAGGACATTTTGAACATTTCCTGTAACAAAGTGTTTGAAGTCACGCTGGTACGTTCTGTTGCTGTGTGTTTCCATTCCATGATTAATGTGATTTGAAGAGAAGTAATAAAATGAGCTCTAACATGGAAAGTAAGTGTATCTGGACACATGTCCACATAACATATTTTCTTTCTTTGTGTGTGAGGAGTGTTTCCTGAAAGTTTGGCCGTACCTTTTTGTAACACCCTGTATAATTTTTAGAACTGGGTGTCACATAAATATGGTAAAATTTTCTAACTACACTGTTTGGTCTTCAACAAAATCTTTATCTTGCTAACCATATGCCTCCTGGTAGGTAGAGTGCATAGTAGTTAAAATCTTTTTATTTAACTAGCTGTAGTTGCTGCTTGCTGTAATTGCTGGAGTTGGCGTTATAAAGATTTTCTAAGAGGTAAGTGAATTATGAAAAAGAATGGGGTTTCCGCTAGCGGGATTCGTGACTGAATGAGTTTAGGCACTTAACAGAGTTGGAGGTAGTTCCGTATTTCTTTAATTTCATATTTTTTGGTTTGTGCTATTGATACGATTTCTTGAAATTCAGAGCCATTCTTTTGTGTTAATTATTGGAAGTCATGTTGTCAATGTGTAACAGTCAGATTGAGTTGGGCTTGTATGTTGTGAGTAATAAATGAATAGGTTAAGTTTGAGTTGTCTTTGTAAGGGAAAGTTCTGTAGCTCAGCGTTTAACAAATAAAAATAATTAAAGAGGTAGTTTCAGTATATGTGACCTTGTTTCCTATTCTTAGTTTTCATGTATGTGTTGTAATACGAAACTGAACAGTGCAAGCTGTGCTTACGCAATCACTTTCAGGATAAATGAGCCAACAAATTCCACTGAATCTATAACTGTATTGCAATTAACTTTACCAAAAATAATTAGAAATCGTAAAGGTGTATACTAAATAAGTTATCCTGTGAAATTCTGTATAGTGCAGTATAGTGAACAGCGTTACAATGCTTCAAGTCACAGTGCTCGTCTTACAGCCCCTACACACAAAAGTAGCGGAATAAAAACACTACCCAAAATTACAAATTGAATTTTGAAACAATAAATGTCCAAAATGATTGTGTAAAAATGCCCGGTAAATTTATTTACGCAAGTTGACCAAATAAGCTAACCAAATAAAGTCCCGAACACTAAATTTTACACAAACGCGTATGTAACACTGCACTGTAAGAGTAAGATTGTTCTACAAAGTAAATGAGATCTCAACTAAACTTTACCTTAAGTGAACCCGATAGTAATTTTGTAACGGAATGCTTACTTGGTAATGATTTTACTGTGTTCTGACTGTGACGTGAAACTGACCATAACAAATTTTAGAGAATTACATTGCAGCAAAGGAGCCTCGGTATTGCTTGAAAGTAATGAATGTTAACTTGCAGCACAGCAGCAAACCTGCTAAAGAAAATAAAACTTGTCCAAGTGCAGTGCAAAGAAATACAACTATATTAAGCACATCATGGTTTCCACCAAGTACAAACCGGTGACACACGAATAAAATAGAGATCTTTAGTGAGGGGACGCTGAAAAGAGGCTAGCGTCCAAAACTGTATTATGAAACTCTGATTCCTCAACAACTGCAACAGTCTGTACAACTTCACTTCTGGTTAAAAGTCATTAACTCTGTCATGAATTTAATTAAAAGAATGGTAAGGGAGTGGTGAATCTATAACTCTGATAGTATGCTCGTGAGCAGAGAATATCGCTTAATTTCGTCTCAACAATCAAACTGACAGACCAGATCCAATAAAGAAAATTCATATTAAAAGTCTGCCTTTCTCTAACACATCATGAATTAAGCACGAGCAAGCAATGCAGCAACTCTTCTAAAATCAACCTTTACAAAATCATATTTCCAAAAAGCAACAGCCTCTGCATTTGCACCTCTGTATTCCGTTGGTTATTTCCAGGTCCCCCAGCAGCGTGACTAACTCACGACTCTGTCATTTACTTCTCACATAATTACCCAGTGGCAACGACAACACTACTGATCACCAACGATCTCATTGCTTGAACTCAGAACCTTTGTGGTATAACGTAACGACTATTGAAGACTTCTGTTTCAGATTATCCTATGTGGAAATATGAAGTATCGAAATAAAAGAGTGCTCTCATTACTTTAGTTGAATACCAAAAATAAGCTAAAAGCCTTGCAACTGATGCAACACGTCCAGTGCCATGAAACTACTGACTCATCATGGTTGGTGTGGCAGTGATGCCATGGTTGCCCAAGGGCCACACTTTTCGCCTCATTTCTGTTGTCGCTTCAGAGAGATCAGCACAATCATTTCAGAAATAACAGCGGTCTGAGGTCGTACAAATACTACTCGTTTTTGACAGATAGACCAGCCACCACTAGCAGGCAGTAACAGGGAAAGTTCCATATCAGTCAGCGACTAGAAATGAGTTAAGAAACTACCACCCGTGCATGCTCTCCGCACTAGTTGGGGGTCTGCTGCACGCGTGAAGTTCGAATGTTGGTGAAGTGCCTGACGCACCATTTCATCAACAAATTCCATCCATCACTGTCCACCTACCACGGTATTTTAAGGTGTTGCGGGTTGCACAAAAACCATGGGTATGGTCAGCTGAATCACCCTGTATCAGTGGGAAACTTTCTTAGCAAAAGTCTCCAAAAGTTTTTAGAAATTTATTTAAAATTTTAACACATTACTCTAATAAAGATTGAGATGGAGGAGGAGGAGATTAGTGTTTAACGTCCCGTCGACAACGAGGTCATTAGAGACGGAGCAGAAGCTCGGGTGAGGGAAGGATGGGGAAGGAAATCGGCCGTGCCCTTTCAAAGGAACCATCCCGGCATTTGCCTGAAGCGATTTAGGGAAATCACGGAAAACCTAAATCAGGATGGCCGGAGACGGGATTGAACCGTCGTCCTCCCGAATGCGAGTCCAGTGTGCTAACCACTGCGCCACCTCGCTCGGTGATTTAGATGGATATAAGCGATACGAGGGTTGGAACTTTAATAGTGGCAACCATTTTTTACAGCTCGTACAAAACAGATACGTGTTTAAATGTTTTACTGACCTTCAAAGTAGTCACCAGAATTGTTTATAACCCGTTGCCAGCGATGTGGATGTCGTAGGATACTCTTAGCAGTGCCAGTTGTGTTGACAGTTCGAGCGGCGCAGTCTTTTGCCGAAGAATTTGTAGCCGTTCTGAAGCGAATGCCGTGAAGTGTTTCCTTCAGTTTAGAAATTGAGTTGAACTCACGAGGGCTTAAGTCAAGGGAGTGTAATAGGTGGTATATCACTTAGCAACCCCATCAGTCGAACAAATCAGTAACAGCTTGCACTGTGCGTGCTTGAGTATTGCCCTGCAAAACGATGGTCAGGTCCTGCAGAAAGCGTCATCACTTCTGTCTCTATGCTGTTCATTTTTGGAACACAACCTAAGACCATTTCGTGATGCCTTAACTTACGTCCTATCACGCTGACCCTTCTTCTTGTCAGTGTTTTTCGCATATTCCTTTCCTCTCCGAATCTACAAAGAACTTTCTCATTCTTTAACTTACCAGTCTACAAAATTTTCGACATTCAGATGCTTCGATGCTTTTCTTTTTCGGTTTTCCCACAGTCCATGTATCCCCACCACACAATGCAGTGCTCTAAACGTACATTCACAGATATTTCTTCCCAAAATTAAGATCTATGTTTGATATTAGTAGGCTTCTTTTGATATTCTTTTGATATTCTTTTGATATTCTCTGTGTTCTGTCCGTCAGTGGTTATTTTGGTGTCTAGGTAGCAGAATTCCTTAATTTCGTCTACTTCGTGGCCATAAATCCTTATTTTAAGTCTCCAGATCTTCTCATATCTGCTACTTCTTATTACTTTCGTCTTTCTTCGATTTACATTCACTTAGTATTCTGTACTCATTCGACTCTTCATTCAGTTCAACATATGCTGTAATTCTTCTTCACGTTCAATGACCATAGCTGTCATCTGCGAATCTTATCACTGATATATGCTTTCACATTGCGTTTTAATTGCATTCTTGGGTCTTTCTTTCATTTCATCATTCGGTCTATAGATTGAACAGTAGGGGGTGAAAGACTACATCCCTGTTTGCACCCATTTTCTCCGTTCTTGGTCTTCGGCTATAATTATTCCCTCTTGGCTCCTGTACATATTGTATCCTACCCGTCTATCCATACAGCTTACACCTATCTTCCTCAGGATTCCGAACACCTAGCACCATTTTACACTGTCGAACTCTTTCTCCTGGTCCACAAGTCCTGTGGAGATATCTTGATTTGTCTTTAGTATTGCTTCCATTGTCAACAGCAATGTCAGAACTGCCTCTCTGGTGCCTTTACCATTTCTAAAACCAAATTGATCGTCATCTAACTCATCCGCAATTTTCTTTTCCCTTCATATATATGTTGTTTTTGTCAGAAACTTGGATGCATGAGCCGTTACGCTGACTACGAATCAATTCTTTTATCAAATTAAACTTTCCCCCTTGTAGAGGTCTTCAATGTACACTTTCTACCTATCTGCTCTCTCCTCTACGTTTAATGGTGGAATTCCCTTAATGTTACCACCCTAGCTTCTAATTTCACCGAAGGTTGTTTTGATTTTTTTATATATTGAGGCAGTCCTTGCGACAATAATTTCTTTTTCGATTTCTTCACATTTTTCATGCAGCCATTTCGTCTTAACTTCCCAGCACATTCCTGTATATCTGTACTCCTGAATTTCTCTGAACGTTTTCGTAGTTCCTTCTCTCATCGATCAGCTGAAGAATTTCTTGTGTTACAAATGGTGACTGCACAATTAACTCTTACGTATGTTTTTCTTTCCAACTTTTCAGAGATGTCCATTCTACTGCAAGTGAACTGCCTACTGACCTATTCCTTGTAAAATTATCTATAGCCTTAGAGAACTTCAAGCGTATCCCATGTCTTTGAGAATTGATTCTTCCTGACTGATCTCTTAAACTTCAGCCTACTCTTCATCATTATTAAATTGTGATCGGAGTCCATATCTGGTCCTGCGTAGGCCTTGCAATCCAGTATCCGCCAACGGAATCTCTGCCTGACCATGAAATAATCTACACGAAATGTTCCCGTTTCTCCCGGCTCTTTTGAAATATACCTTCTCCTCTCTGATTCTTCAACAGAGTATTTGCTATTACTAGCTGAAATTTATTGCAGAACTCAATTAGTCTTTCTCCTTTCTCATTCCTACTTCTAAGCCCATATTCTTCCGTAACCCTTCTTCTACTTCTTCTCCTACAACCGCGTTCCAGCTCCCCATGACTATTAGATTTTCATCTCTTTTTACGTACTGAATTACCCTCAAATAATTTATCTATCTCTTCATCTTCAGCTTGTGACATCGCAATGTATCCCTGAACTATTTTTGTCGGTGTTTCCTTGCTGTTGATCTGGATGAGAACAACCCTGTCACTGAACTGTTCACAGTAACACACTCTCTGCCCCACTTTCAAATTTTCTATCGTCTGTACCACGTTCAACTTCTGACATTCCTGTCCTCGAGTCGTAGGACGTTATCCTTTTGTTTGTTATCCAGTATTTCTCTTATGGTCACTTCCCACTTGGCAGTCGCCTCCCGGAGATCCGAATGGGGGACTATTCCGGATCTTTTGCCAATGGAGAAATCATCGTGAAACTTTTTTCAATTACAGGCCCCATGTCTTATGGAGACACATAATGTATCTTTAATGCAGTGGTTTCCCTTGTCTTCTGCACCCTCAAGCCGCTAATAATTGGTGATTCTTCTGCCTTTGGAGACAGTTTCTCATCCCAAGGGCAAGCAAGTGCCTTGAACCTCTGTCCGCTTCTCCTACGTCTTTGACTAGGCCGTTGGCAGAATGAGAGCGACTTCTTATGCTCTGTGATGTCGCTGTTCGGGACTACTCTTCTGTCCATCCTGGAAGGAACACACATCAAGGATTTACTGACATTTATTTGAGTCTGGGAAATGACGATGAGGAACCTCAGGCTGCAGAAGAAGAAAATGTGCCTCCTGAACTGCTACCAGTTGAAGGTGCCAGTGAACGTGCTAAATAAGTGCTACTCCTAAAGACTGAATAGCATTCCTCGTTCTATTAATGCTGTAATCTATGACTGCTATTATCTGTCGCCTTATTTTTGTAATTTCTTTGTAAGCTGTCCATTTTTGTTACTGTTTTCCTGGAATAAAAAAAGCCTTCGTCCGCCTACGCTGACTAGCTACAACGTTGTAACAAAGAACACAGTTTAAACGACCAGAGCGCGGTAATCTATACAAAAGTAGTACCATGTACTGACAAAACAAGGAATTTTGTTGTCTTTTTCATGAGAAACGTTGTATAGAAAATAAAACTGCTACAAAAGTTAACAAAGTATGAACAATAAAATAATGAAAAATAGGTATTTACTGTTATATAACACATATAATCTACAAAAAAGGGTAAGAATAAAAATTTCAGAAGAATTAGATAAATTAAAAACCTTGATTAAAAATTACGTAAATAAAACAAGTGAAGGAAATCAATTTAATAAGGTACAATAAAACAGAATTAAGAAAATGGAACATAGTGTGGGTAATATAATATCCAAAAGTTTAAGCTAAGCGGCAACGCTTGAGAGTAAGTCGAAGAAAGACGAAAGTAAAGAAGAGTAGCAGTAATGTGAACAGCGAGAAACCTAGCATCAGGATTAATGGTCACGAAGTAGATGAAGTAAATGAATTCTGCTACTGGGCAGCAAGATAAACAGTGACGATGGAGCAAGGAGGACATCAAAAGCAGACTATCTCTGGTAAAACGTGCATTTCTGGCTAAGAAAAGTCTATTAGTATTAGACATAGACCTTAATTTGAGGAAAAAAATTCCTGAGGATTTAATCCTGCAGCACAACATTGTATGGGATTGAAAAATGTATTGTGATAAAACCGGAACAGAAGAGAATCGAAGCATTTGAGATGTGGTGCTACAGACGAAGGTGGACTGGTAAGGTAAGGAATGAGGAGGTTCTGCGCAGAATCGGACAGGAATGGAATATGTGGAAAACACGGACCAGTAGAAGGGACAGGATGGTAGGACATCTGTTAAGACATCAGAGAATGACCTCCATGGTACTAGAGGGAGCTGTAGAGGGCAGTAACTGCAAAGGAACATAGAGATTTGAATACATCCAGCAAATAATTGAGGGCGTTGGTTTCAAGTGCTACTCTGAGATGAGGAGGTTGGCACAATAGAGGAATTCGTGGCGGGCCGCATCAAACGAGTCAGAAGTCTGATGACCAAAAAAGAAAAGAAAATGAAAAAGGGGAAACGACAACCAATTCGGAAATTCATTATAATATTGGATTTCAAGGATGCCAGGAACCGGAACCTTCATAAAATACGGATAACAAAAGTGGTAAGTATGGGAGACAGCAGCATGCATGGATGGAGATAGAAATACGAAGAATGGGATAATAATACATGCAACAATGCTTGAAATAATAGGCCCAGTATTTCACTGAATATTTTAATGAACCACTTGCGTCCAAAAGACAGCAGTTCGTTCGAATTAAAGGTGGGTTGCCCGGGTGGTGTATAAAGATTTCTAATTCCTGTAATATACCCAGCTTACCTTTTTTGGCTCAACGTGGAGTATCTGCAGCCCTTTATCTATGGGTAACATCTGGTGCCCTTCCTATGATAAATGGCAACGAAGTGATGAATAATTTTTATAAGTGCATTCATGAAACCTAGTGACCAAGTTTCTACCAGTTCTACCCACGTAAATTAAATCACAGGAACGACGATTACCCATGTAAATTTCTCGTAAATCACAGGAACCACATTTAATTCTGTAGCCGTCTGAGACGTTACATTTGTCAGGTTTGGCATCAACAGAATTTTGCAACATAACACCCAGTTTCTTTCGCATATGAAAACTATTCTGCAGTTTCACTTTCCTAAAAACTTGCGCAGTAGTGTCACTAAATGGTTCTGAATGAGAGATAGGACCATAATGTGATTTTTCTGTGGTTACATTACAATGAAGAACTCTTTTTCCGAAGACATTTATCTCAACGGCACGAATAAAGGAATTTAAATAACCATTGCCACGACCTACTTGCATGATAATATCAATTTCCTGTCTCCAGCGTTCATTGTTGAGATCCAGCACTGAATGAAAATGGGCACGCTTGTCTGCCAATGCATAATTAGGATCATTATTGATAATAATGTTGATTTACGACAGATATCTAAAGCAAGGGAAGCATCCTGTCTCGTTATCATAATATCGAGAAAACTGAGCCGGTAAGACCAACTTGGATAGTCTAAATTGGTATTCGGAGCTCCCTTTTGGACTATTATGCTTTTTTATTATACCAACGTCTTTCTTGTACACTTTAGTTTTTAATTTTTATTCACCCTGATTATTCTGGGTATTAATGTCAGCATTTGATTAGAAATTTTTAGAACGCCAGTAATCTATACAACAAATGTCATGATTTGTTGTGATAACAAGATTTAGCAAATGAACACTATCAGAGCTCACAGCTTGCACCTGCCATCCGCCGAGAGCTGCGTGCACAAGTGGGCCTTGTATGTATCCATATTCAGCGTTATGTGTGCAACTGGAATATGCACTGCACCTCTGGTATGTTTATGACGTAAAACTTTACTGTAAGCCTGATTCCGTTTGGTCTGCATTGCACTGTGCCACGTGCCGTAATAAGTTCTGCTGCTTGCTTCTTTTTTCTACAGTGGGTGGTCAATTTACAGACAAAGCAGATTACAAAACTTGAAAAATACGTTTCTTTCATTCTCTGTTTTATTTTATTTTATAGGACACCGCACCGCGCTTTTAAAGCTATCACAGTGGCGTTTACCTGCTGTGAGCCCATGTACCCGTCGTCGCCAAATATCAGCCAGTTGATCAATACCTTTCTGGTAATCCAGTCCCAATAACTGGCGTCGCACTACTATTACAACGTCTTGTATTTCTTCCTTAGGCTAATCTCAAGATGCCTAAATAAAGGTGAAACGCGTCATTGGAAAATTACAAAAAACTTTAAGACTGCAACCGAAACTGCTTGTTTCTTCTTAATGTAACTGGTTTATCAGCTCGTGGAATCTTACTTACTAACCAGTTCAGCAACTGTGCAATACTCCTATTGCTGAACTTAAGCAGTGATACTCCTCCGTAGCTTCTGTATGTAGGAAATCACATAGATGTCAGTCACGTTTACTGAGTTGCCTTTCTTACTCATTATAAAGATATTCCTTTATATTCGTTGAAATTGCATCACAGTATTCTAGTCCTAATTACACTGTCCAAATACATACATCAAAATAAGTTTTGCATCGTCTCGGTTCCGAGAGTTCCGGAACCTGTGCAGAAAATTGGGGTAAAGATCAACATAAACATCATTTCCGCCATTTTTATTGCTCATGAAAACCACGCAATGCATCTTGTACCACCATACAGCAAGATCTTCAGAGGTGGTGGTCCAAATTACTGTACACACCGTTACCTCTAATACCTAGTAGCACGTCCCCTTGCATTGATGAATGCCTGCTATCATCGTGGCATACTATCCACAAGTTCATCAAGGCGCTGTTGGTCCAGATTGACCCACTCAACGGCGATTCGGCGTAGATTCCTCAGAGTGGTTGGTGGGTCACATCGTTCATAACAGCCCTTCTAAATCTATCCCAGGCGTGTTTGATAGGGTACATGTCTGGAGAACATCCTGGCCACCCTAGTCGACCGATGACGTTGGGAAGTCTTACACAAGATGTGCACGATGGGAGTGCGAATTGTCATCCATGAAGACGAATGTCTCGCCAGTATGCTACCGATATGGTTGCACTAGCGGTCGGAGGATGGCATTCACGTATCATACAACCGTTACGGCGCCTTTCATATCCCCCAGCGGCGTACGTCGGCCCCACATAATGCCACCCTAAAACAGCAGGGAACATGCACCTTGCTGCACTCGCTGGACAGTGTGTCTAAGGCGTTCAGTATAACTGGGTTGCCTCCAAACACGTATCCGACGATTGTGTGGTTGAAGGCATATGCGACACTCTTCGGTGAAGAGAAGGTGATGCCAATCCTGACCGGTCCTTTCGGCATGTTGTTGGGCCCATCTGTACCGCGCTGCATTGTGTCGTGGGTGCAAAGATGGACCTCACCATGGACGTCGGGAGTGAAGTTGCGCATCATGCAACCTACTGCGCACAGTTTGAGACGTAACACGACGTCCTGTGGCTTCACGGGAGGCATTATTCAACATGGTGGCGTTGCTGTCAGGGTTCCTCCGAACCATAATCCGTAAGTAGCGGACATCCACTGTGGTAGTAGCCCTTGAGCGGCCTGAGCGAGGCATGTCATCGACAGTTCCCGTCTCTCTCTGTACCTCCTCCATGTCCCAACAACATCGCTTTGTTCACTCCGAAACGCCTAGACACTTCCTTTGATGAGTGCCCATTCTGGCACAAAGTAACAACGCGGACGCGATGGAACCGCGGTATTCACCGTATAGGAATGGTTGAACTATAGACAACAGGAACTTTGTACCTCCTTCCTGGTGGAATGACTGGAACTGATCGGCTGTTGGACCCCTGCGTATAATAGGCGCTGCTCATGCATGGTTGTTTACATCTTTGGGCGGGTTTAGTGACGTTTCTGAACGCTTAAAGGGACTGTGTCTGTGATACAATATCAACAGTCAACGTCTGTCTCCAGGAGATCTGGGAACAGGGTGATGCAAAACCTTTTTGGTGTGTGTAGCTTTTGTAGATCTGAGGAAGCTTTTGACACGTTGTCTGCATCACACTCTTTAATTCTGAAGGTACCAGGGGTAAAATACAGGGAGCGAAAGTTAAAATCTATATAGAAACCAGACGGAAGTTTACGAGTCGAGGGGCACGAAAGGGAAGGAGTGGTTGAGATTGGAATGAGAAAGTTTTGTAGCCATCCCTGATGTTAATCAATCTGTAAATTGTGAGTGTGAGAGTGCAGTGTGGGAAACCAAAAAAAAAAAAAAAATGGAATAGGAATTGAAGTACAGGGAGAATAAAGAAAACCTTTGAGGTTTGCTGATGACATTTTAATTCTCTCAGAGACAGTAAAGGCTTTAGAGGAACATTTGAATGGAATGCTCAGTGTCTTGAAAGGAGAATTTAAGAGGAGCATCGCCGGCCGCGGTGGTCTAGCGGTTCCGGCGCTGCAGTCCGGAACCGCGGGACTGCTACGGTCGCAGGTTCGAATCCTGCCTCGGGCATGGGTGTGTGTGATGTCCTTAGGTTAGTTAGGTTTAAGTAGTTCTAAGTTCTAGGGGACTTATGACCTAAGACGTTGAGTCCCATAGTGCTCAGAGCCATTTGAACCATTTTTAAGAGGAGCATCGACAAGAGAAAAACGAGGGTAATGGAATGTTGTCTAACTAAATCATGTAATGCTGAGAGGATTTGATTAGTAAAAGATACTCTGAGAGTAATATATGAGTTTTGCTACTTCACCAGCAAAGTAACTTTTTTTTATGTGTGTACAACAACAGAAGAAGTTTTGTACTTTTGTTGATTTCTGGATATAACACATACAGCCATTCACCTCGACTTTTATTCAGGTATACATTTAGTGTGTCTTTGCAGGCACGTAGTACACAATAATAATAGTGCAGAATAACTTCACCATATTATCGAAATAGTTAAACAAATATGTTAAGTAAGATTATTTTAATCTACGTTAGTCATTTGATGATTTACGCAATGAAACCTTCATTCACTCTCTACTAAGAAGGTGTTCACGTGTCTGTGTATTATTAGATAACTTGCCACTAACAAAATCTCATGTTTATTGATAGTTTCCTAATGCCACGACTATCTACAGGAATACGGGTTGAGAGGGTATGTGATGTTGTTTCCGTCGCAACAAAATCGTGGCAAAATTTACAAGGAACTTGGCACTATAAGCTCACTTATCAGTATGACGTTGCATCCCATATGGCTTGTATGCATGCGCTAGTTCGGTTGTGAATGGTGATATAAAGACGCTGCACTCTCTTCTCAGGTAATCTTGCCCACAACTGTTGTATTGGGACTCTCATATCGTGAATACTGGCACTGGGGCGGAGTCGACGTCTGACAAGAGTAGATTTAAGGATCTTACTGTCCAGGAGACTCCCTCAACACCCAAATGTTTCATAGAGACACGCTACTTGTGTGGGCGAGCATTATCATATTGAAAACTGGCACCATAATACTACCATAATACTATGACATGAGAGATAACTCACACTCCTGGAAATGGAAAAAAGAACACATTGACACCGGTGTGTCAGACCCACCATACTTGCTCCGGACACTGCGAGAGGGCTGTACAAGCAATGATCACACGCACGGCACAGCGGACACACCAGGAACCGCGGTGTTGGCCGTCGAATGGCGCTAGCTGCGAAGCATTTGTGCACCGCCGCCGTCAGTGTCAGCCAGTTTGCCGTGGCATACGGAGCTCCATCGCAGTCTTTAACACTGGTAGCATGCCGCGACAGCGTGGACGTGAACCGTATGTGCAGTTGACGGACTTTGAGCGAGGGCGTATAGTGGGCATGCGGGAGGCCGGGTGGACGTACCGCCGAATTGCTCAACACGTGGGGCGTGAGGTCTCCACAGTACATCGATGTTGTCGCCAGTGGTCGGCAGAAGGTGCACGTGCCCGTCGACCTGGTACCGGACCGCAGCGACGCACGGATGCACGCCAAGACCGTAGGATCCTACGCAGTGCCGTAGGGGACCGCACCGCCACTTCCCAGCAAATTAGGGACACTGTTGCTCCTGGGGTATCGGCGAGGACCATTCGCAACCGTCTCCATGAAGCTGGGCTACGGTCCCGCACACCGTTAGGCCGTCTTCCACTCACGCCCCAACATCGTGCAGCCCGCCTCCAGTGGTGTCGCGACAGGCGTGAATGGAGGGACGAATGGAGACGTGTCGTCTTCAGCGATGAGAGTCGCTTCTGCCTTGGTGCCAATGATGGTCGTATGCGTGTTTGGCGCTGTGCAGGTGAGCGCCACAATCAGGACTGCATACGACCGAGGAACACAGGGCCAACACCCGGCATCATGGTGTGGGGAGCGATCTTCTACACTGGCCGTACACCACTGGTGATCGTCGAGGGGACACTGAATAGTGCACGGTACATCCAAACCGTCATCGAACCCATCGTTCTACCATTCCTAGACCGGCAAGGGAACTTGCTTTTCCAACAGGACAATGCACGTCCGCATGTATTCCGTGCCACCCAACGTGCTCTAGAAGGTGTAAGTCAACTACCCTGGCCAGCAAGATCTCCGGATCTGTCCCCCATTGAGCATTTTTGTGACTGGATGAAGCGTCGTCTCACGCGGTCTGCACGTCCAGCACGAACGCTGGTCCAACTGAGGCGCCAGGTGGAAATGGCATGGCAAGCCGTTCCACAGGACTACATCCAGCATGTCTACGATCGTCTCCATGGGAGAATCGCAGCCTGCATTGCTGCGAATGGTGGATATACACTGTACTAGTGCCGACATTGTGCATGCTCTGTTGCCTGTGTCTATGTGCCTGTGGTTCTGTCAGTGTGATCATGTGATGTATCTGACCCCAGGAATGTGTCAATAAAGTTTCCCCTTCCTGGGACAATGAAATCACGGTGTTATTATTTCAATTTCCAGGAGTGTATGACGACGCAGGATTTCCGCGATGAATTTTGTGACGTTTAGTTCTATCAGTCACTACCACAATGACTTGAAGCAAGCCACACTCGATGATTCGCCACACCATGCCGTCAGGATTAATACTCCTGTACCTCTAAAAAAAAATGCAGACGGCTGTGTTGTGGTGCTAATTGCAACCTACAAGTAGGGTGGTAATTCCTTAATCAGGCTGCTGCGTGTCTCCGACCAAAGATGGGGGTTGTCCCACAATGTTGCAGGGAGTCCATTACTTGGTTTCGGATGTCAGGTGGAGATGTGAAGAGGTAACGATGTGTTTGGTGTACATTATGAAGATTCTCCATGCTGCTGGTCAGACTTGGTGGACAGGAACCTTGACGACGACTATTCTTTGCCACCCGTTTCCACGCACTCCAACATCGGTCAACTATCGCATCCGAATGCCGCAAAAATTGTTATAGTGTACGATTCGATCTGCCAACGAAATGGAAACCCACAATGCTGTCCCTTCCAAAACCTATCAGGTGCTGATAACGCTGTCTCATACGACTACTCAATATCTCCGCGTCCTTCATGGTGATCATCCAACATCTGACAGTGTTCACGCCTCTTTTATACTAAACACGAACAAAAAAAATGATCTCTTGTGGCCATTCTTCCTGTCATTTGCAACTCGTATCATATTCGAACCCGCCCATGGCGTATATGCATATGAAGGTGGCGTAACCTGTAGTGATTCAATGTAAGGCGCGGTGATGCCAGTTGGAAGTTTGAGTTGAAATTATTTTTGGCACTTCAAGGACGTTTTTGCAAATAAGTGACCACTAAACCATAATTTATTTTCCCACTTATTTGTAATTTGGGTCTGGATGACACAGGGAAATCACATGTTGGTAGCTTATCCTGTATTTACTTAAGCGGAGCATAGTGCTTCGGTAGTATAAGCGTCGATTTCATCATTGAGCGGCAGATCAACAACTAAACAACAATGGCACTTCTGTGACAATGCGATGGTTACTGAATGGAAGGAATTTCGAATTTAGATGCTGACTACTCACCACTTCCGGAAAAATATGATCATAAGTGACTGTCGTAAAATTTGAGAAAGAATGAAAATATCTTCTGAAAAAAGACGTAATTATAATTACATTTACACAGCATAGTGTTTAATCGATGTCGTAGAGTAATGTGATAATTTCACCGAGACGTATATTACAACAACGAGACGCTTATGTTATAAATAGCGTATATTATCGCTACTATGTTAAGGATAGAAGGAAAGTTCGCAGTTACAAGGTGCAGTAGACCTGTAGAACGCCTGAACGATAGGCAGCACCTCGGACGGTAAGGCTTCTCGTACATACCTCCAAGGCGTCGCCTGCCAGGCCTTTGGGCACCGGCGACAGTCAACTGGAAACCGCTACACGCCAGGGTCCTCATCGCCGGGGATCTGCTTCCCTCTGCCGAATCACGAGCGCGAAAATAGACTCACAAGCACCGTGAAGTATCTCCTTTCACTTTCCGCTGAGTACACTCTACTCCTTCCGGAGGAAACTTCGTTGGAAAAATCTCTCCGTCCCTTCACCTTTCCTGGCGTACACCTGACGGAAGACTTAGAGAGTTTTGTATTAATTTTTATGAGAAGACGTCTTTTTTTATCAGTGTCCTGTTGTCTTGTTAATAAACCTTTCTCTAGCTGATCTGGAAAGTGTGATCTCTTTGGCACCTCAGTAAATGAGATATAGTACACAGACTATTGACAGTGCTTCTGATCAAATATTCTGTAGAAGCCCTCGCTGTAGTTTGTAGTGTATATACTACTATTACAAGAAGGTGTCATTTGTATTCCTCTTGTGCAATGATTAAAGCATTACATGCGAACTTAGAGGGCTAAAATTCATAGACTTTGCCTTCCATCCAGAGTCAGGTTTTATGAAACTCTCTCCAGTCAGAATGTGTCTTTAAACAGGGGTTTGGTAGCTTCTGTTCCTCTTCGGCGATCAATATGATGTGTTTATGCACCTCTAATGACGTTATCATTGGCTGAACCTGATACTCTAGCCAAACTTCTACAAAAATTTGCAACCATAACTGTTACTTGTGACAATGAAAATTAATTATAATATACACATTTAGTTATCCCAACTGCCCCGGAGGCCTTGATAAGCCGCGCCAGAAGGGGGTTCGCACTCTTAAATATGTTCGGCGGCCGGACCGTAAGATTCGCTGAGGAGTAGAGCCGGGGTGGGTCACAACCTTATTCCGTGTTGACTCGAGTGGCCTCGTAGTCTGGGTCCGTGGTTAGTCGCTGAAGTTCTTTCTGTTGCACGCGGGGCGTGCTGGTCGCGGCGACTTTGACGGATGTGAGTGCGGGCGGCTGAGCAGAGCAAGCCACTTGGTGTTTATCACCGTAACGGCGTTCTTGTGTGCACCAGCCAGCAGCGAAGGAGTTCTACCACTGGGGAGAAAGCGGCTCTTTTACCGCAGCTCTAGCAGCTTGTTGCACATTTATTAAGGGTGAGTACGTTTCACAACCTTCCCTGTGGTTAAGTTGATCGTGTCGCACGTTGTGGCGGCAAGACACTTTGCTGTGCGACCCATTCTTTCAATTGTAAGAAAATGAAACGCCTACGGCCGTCCTTAAAATCTTATTTTTTGAGTAATATTCCAGTTTCTGCACTTCAGTGCTTCATCTTCAGGCCCGTAGGCATAAACAGTAATATTAGCACTGTCAGCTAGTCAATCATGCAACACAAAGACAAATTAAAAACGGGTTGAGGATCAAGGACAACGAAACACTGTCTCGAAATTTGGTAGAAAATCCGAAGAAATTCTGGTCGTATGTAAAGTACACAAGCGGCAAGACGCAGTCAGTACCTTCACTGCGCAGTGCCGATGGTACTGTTACCGACGACTGTGCCGCTAAAGTGGCGTTATTGAAC
The DNA here is from genome assembly GCF_023864275.1 of Schistocerca cancellata. Lineage (NCBI taxonomy): Eukaryota > Metazoa > Arthropoda > Insecta > Orthoptera > Acrididae > Schistocerca > Schistocerca cancellata. The sequence goes on from NC_064627.1 coordinate 628,363,264, forward strand.
GCAGTTTTCCGAAATTTCTTCACCAGGGAAGACGAATGGAATATTCCAGAATTTGAAACACAAACGGCTGCTAACATGAGTTTCTTAGAAGTAGATACCTTAGGGGTTGCAAAGCAACTCAAATCGCTTGAAACGGGCAAGTCTTCAGGTCCAGATGGTACACCGCTTAGGTTCCTTTCAGATTACGCTGATACAATAGCTCCCTACTTAGCAATCATATACAACCGCTCGCTCACCGATAGATCTGTACCTACAGATTGGAAAATTGCTCAGGTCGCACCAGTGTTTAAGAAGGGTAGTAGGAGAAATCCATCGAACTACAGACCTATATCATTGACGTCGGTTTGCAGTAGGCCTTTGGAGCATATACTGTATTCAAACATTATGAATCACCTCGAAGGGAACGATCTATTGATACGTAATCAGCATGGTTTCAGAAAACATCGTTCTTGTGCAACGCAGCTAGCCCTTTATTTGCACGAAGTAATGGCCGCTATCGACAGGGGATCTCAAGTTGATTCCGTATTTCTAGATTTCCGGAAAGCTTTTGACACTGTTCCTCACAAGCGACTTCTAATCAAGCTGCGGGCGTATGGGGTATCGTCTCAGTTGTGCGACTGGATTCGTGATTTCCTGTCGAGAAGGTCGCAGTTCGTAGTAGTAGACGGCAAATCATCGAGTAAAACTGAAGTGATATCAGGTGTTCCCCAGGGAAGCGTCCTGGGACCTCTGCTGTTCCTGATCTATGTAAAGGACTTGCGTGACAATCTGAGCAGTTCTCTAAGGTTCTTCGCAGATGATGCTGTAGTTGGGAGCTCCAACGTCAGGCGCGTAATGGGGCCCCTTAGGGACATGGCAGCAAGAGAGGGGATGAAAACCAATGTGCACTCCGTGTGCATACCGTGGAGAGTCATTCCAGATGTGGAAAGGGTCCTTCCGGATGCCATGAAGGGTACAGGGTGCACCCATCTGCAGGTGGTCGCTCATGTCGGCACCAATGATGTGTCGCTATGGATCGGAGGAAATCCTCTCTGACTTCCGGCGGCTATCTGATTTGGTGAAGACTGCCAGTCTCGCTAGCGGGATGAAAGCAGAGCTCACCATCTGCACATCATCGACAGGACTGACTGCGGACCTTTGGTACAGAGCCGAGTGGAGGGTCTGAATCAGAGGCTGAGACGGTTCTGCGACCGTGTGGGTTGCAGATTCCTCGACTTGCGCCATAGGGTGGTGTGGTTTCAGGTTACGTTGGATAGGTCAGGAGTCCACTACACGCAACAAGCGGCTACACGGGTAGCAGGGGTTGTGTGGCGTGGGCTGGGCGGTTTTTTAGGTTAGATGGCCCTGGGCAAGTACAGAAAGGGCAACAGCCTCAACGGGTGCGGGGCAAAGTCAGGACATGCAGGGACCAAGCAGCAATCGGTACTGTAATTGTAAACTGTCGAAGCTGCGTTGGTAAAGTAACGGAACTTCAAGCGCTGATAGAAAGCACCGAAGCTGAAATCGTTATAGGTACAGAAAGCTGGCTGAAGCCAGAGATAAATTCTGCCGAAATTTTTACAAAGGTACAGACGGTGTTTAGAAAGGATAGATTGCATGCAACCGGTGGTGGAGTGTTCGTCGCTGTTAGTAGTAGTTTATCCTGTAGTGAAGTAGAAGTGGATAGTTCCTGTCAATTATTATGGGTGGAGGTTACACTCAACAACCGAGCTAGGTTAATAATTGGCTCCTTTTACGGACCTCCCGACTCAGCAGCATTAGTGGCAGAACAACTGAGAGAAAATTTGGAATACATTTCACATAAATTTTCTCAGCATGTTATAGTCTTAGGTGGAGATTTCAATTTACCAGATATAGACTGGGACATTCAGATGTTTAGGACGGGTGGTAGGGCCAGAGCTTCGAGTGACATTAAACTGAGTGCACTATCCGAAAATTACCTCGAGCAATTATACAGAGAACCGACTCGTGGAGATAACATCTTGGACCTACTGATAACAAACAGACCCGAACTTTTCTGTAAGCGCAGAACAGGGAATCAGTGATCATAAGGCCGTTGCAGCATCCCTGAATATGGAAGTTTATAGGAATATAAAAAAAGGGAGGAAGGTTTATGTTTAGCAAGAGTAATGGAAGGCAGATTTCAGACTACCTAACAGATCAAAACCAACATTTCTGTTCCGACACTGACAATGTTGAGTGTTTATGGAAAAAGTTCAAGGCAATCGTAAAATGCGTTTGAGACAGGTATGTACCGTGTAAATCTGTGAGGGACGGGAAAAACCCACCGTGGTACAACAACAAAGTTAGGAAACTACTGCGAAAGCAAAGAGAGCATTACTGCAAGTTTAAACGCAGCCAAAACCTCTCAGACAAACAGAAGCTAAACGATGTCAAAGTTAGCGTAAGGAGGGCTATGCGTGAAGCGTTCAGTGAATTCGAAAGTAAAATTCTATGTTCCGACTTGACAGAAAATCTAGGAAGTTCTGGTCTTACGTTAAATCAGTAAGTGGATCGAAACAGCATATCCAGACCCTCCGGGATGGTGAAGGTATTGAAACAGAGGATGACACGCGTAAAGCTGAAATACTAAACACCTTTTTCCAAAGCTGTTTCACAGAGGAAGACCGCACTGCAGTTCCTTCTCTAAATCTTCGCACAAACGAAAAAATGGCTGACATCGAAATAAGTGTCCAAGGAATAGAAAAGCAACTGGAATCACTCAACAGAGGAAATTCCACTGACCTGACGGGATAGCAATTCGATTCTACACAGAGTACGCGAAAGAACTTGCCCCCCTTCTAACAGCCGTGTACCGCAAGTCTCTAGAGGGACGAAAGGTTCCAAATGATTGGAAAAGAGCACACGTAGTCCCAGTCTTCAAGAAGGGTCGTCGAGCAGATGCGTAAAACTATAGACCTATATCTCTGACGTCGATCTGTTGTAGAATTTTAGAACATGTTTTTTGCTCGAGTATCATGTCGTTTTTGGAAACCCAAAATCTACTATGTAGGAATCAACATGGATTCCGGAAACAGCGATCCTGTGAGACCCAACTCGCTTTATTTGTTCATGAGACCCAGAAAATATTAGATACAGGCTCCCAGGTAGATGCTATTTTTCTTGACTTCCGGAAGGCGTTCGATACAGTTCCGCACTGTCACCTGATAAACAAAGTAAGAGCCTACGGAATATCAGACCAGCTGTGTAGCTGGATTGAAGAGTTTTTAGCAAACAGAACACAGCATGTTGTTATCAATGGAGAGACGTCTACAGACATTAAAGTAACTTCTGGCGTGCCACAGGGGAGTGTTATGGGACCATTGCTTTTCACAATATATATAAATGACCTAGTAGATAGTGTCGGAAGTTCGATGCGGCTTTTCGCGGATGATGCTGTAGTATACAGAGAAGTTGCAGCATTAGAAAATTGTAGCGAAATGCAGGAAGATCTGCAGCGGATAGGCACTTGGTGCAGGGAGTGGCAACTGACCCTTAACATAGACAAATGTAATGTATTGCGAATACATAGAAAGGAGGATCCTTTATTGTATGATTATATGATAGCAGAACAAACACTGGTAGCAGTTACTTCTGTAAAATATCTGGGAGTATGCGTGCGGAACGATTTGAAGTGGAGTGATCATATAAAATTAATTGTTTGTAAGGCGGGTACCAGGTTGAGATTCATTGGGAGAGACCTTAGAAAATGTAGTCCATCAACAAAAGAGGTGGCTTACAAAACACTCGTTCGACCTATACTTGAGTATTGCGCATCAATGTGGGATCCGTACCAGATCGGGTTGACGGAGGAGATAGGGAAGATCCAAAGAAGAGCGGCGCGTTTCGTCACAGGGTTATTTGGTAACCGTGAAGGCGTTACGGATATGTTTAACAAACTCAAGTGGCAGACTCTGCAAGAGAGGCGCTCTGCATCGCGGTGTAGCTTGCTCGCCAGGTTTCGAGAGGGTGCGTTTCTGGATGAGGTATCGAATATATTGCTTCCCCCTACTTATACCTTTCGAGGAGATCACGAATGCAAAATTAGAGAGATTAGAGCGCGCACGGAGGCTTTCAGACAGTCGTTCCTCCCGCGAACCATACGCGACTGGAACAAGAAAGGGAGGTAATGACAATGGCACGTAAAGTGCCCTCCGCCACACACCGTTGGGTGGCTTGCGGAGTATAAATGTAGATGTAGAATTTACCGTCTAGTAAGGTCATCCGAAGACCAGTATCAGTTGCAGAGCGATTTAGAAAAGATTGCTGTATGGTGGGGCAGGTGGCAAATGACGCTAAATAACGAAAAATGTGATGTGATCTACATGAGTTCCAAAAGAAATCCGTTGGAATTCGATTACTCGATAAATAGTACAATTCTCAAGGCTGTCAATTCAACTAAATACTTGGGTGTAAAAATTACGAACAACTTCAGTTGGAAAGACCACATAGACAATATTGTGGGGAAGGCGCGCCAAAGGTTGCGTTTCATTGGCAGGACACTTAGAAGATGCAACAAGTCCACTAAAGAGACAGCTTACACTACACTTGTTCGTCCTCTGTTAGAATACTGCTGCGCGGTGTGGGATCCTTACCAGGTGGGATTGACGGAGGACATCGAAAGGGTGCAAAAAAGTGCAGCTCGTTTTGTATTATCACGTAATAGGGCAGAGAGTGTGGCAGATATGATACGAGAGTTGGGATGGAAGTCATGAAAGCAAAGACGTTTTCCGTCGTGGCGCGATATATTTACGAAATTTCAGTCACCAACTTTACCCTCCGAATGCGAAAATTATTTTTTTGAGCCCAACCTATATAGGTAGGAATGATCATCAAACTAAAATAAGAGAAATCAGAGCTCGAACAGAAAGGTTTATGTGTTCGTTTTTCCCGCGCGCTGTTCGGGGTTGGAATGGTAGATAGTATAATTGTGGTTCGATGAACCCTCTGCCAAGCACTTGAATGTGAATTGCAGAGTAATCATGTAGATGTAGATGTAGATGTGGATGTAGATGAATTTACAGTAAACATTTGATAGAACGATTGGATACATCCATTGTCATATACTTAAAGTATACCATAAAGAATATCCACTCTCCACGTTGTACTGCTATATTATTTATTAATAACTTCATTAAATAACTATTACATGATCTTTATTGGCCATTCGGACTTACATAATCTTCAGAATCCTGAAATAACCTACTGAAAGACCAAAAAACTGTAAAAGGTGATAAATGTATGAAGGAGACAACACCTCAGAATCAAGTAATAATGAGAAACATGACCTATGTGTCGGGTTAAAGTATACAATGCTTAGTAGTAAAATGTATGAAAGAGACTCTAACCTCAGAAACAAGTAAAGTAAAGAAATAGGATCCATGTGCCATGTCAAAATATAAAAAGCTGAGCTCTACACGGTTGAGGGGCATATTTACTTCATATACATGAAATGAATGTCCAAGACGTGCCAGAGACGAAGTATAGGACCCATCTCAGGTCATAAAATCAGTGTCTTTAACTAACTATAGTATATATTCTGCTCCTCGTGTTACTGACTTGTATAAATTTCATTTTCCGGTGCCGGGCAAGCATATTTCTGACAGACAGACGATGTCAGTTAGCCTTCCTTAAAGTATATTTCCGGTTTCTGTAATTATTATGTTTTTAAGAACTGTTTCTTTCTAATTTTGTGGTTTATAGAAGCATTCTGAAATGCACCCATCTCCCCCCCCCCCCGCCCCACCCACCCACTTGTACTTCGTCTGTATGGACCATTTAGACTGGGTAACTTGTGAAATACGGTAAATAAATTCTGTTCCCTTTCTCTGTTTGTTGACAGGAGCTGTCATCATTTCTTGACTTCGTAACTTAAAGGTACTGTAGGCTCCACGTATTCTTAATATGACGAAGAAGGTGGGTGCATCCCTTTTCTTGTTAACTGCCTTGCCGTGAAAGTTGTTTGGGCTTAGCTCTAGGGTTTTGATTTAAAGCAATTCAGGCCGAGGTCTCTATTCAAGAGCTAGAACACCTGTGTTCGTTAAATTGTCTGAAATTTAAAAGCAACTTCAACTATGTATTTTATGCATGTCAAACTTGTGGAGTAATTTGAAGCGCTCGTTCTAACTCTTGCTTGAGGGCTTGAGGGTCCCTCGAATTTTGACACAGTCGCTGTTAATCTTTGTGTGCATTTAATTTGCTTTCTGAACTGATAATTGGTTAAGGTGTGTAGCTTGCTCGCAGTTTGAACGATTCTGTGCTTTAAAAAGTTTTCCTTCTGGTTAATTGCAATTAAGCATAATTCAGTTTGTTTTTAAATCAAAGTCTCTTGTGATGAACTATAGTGTCAGAAGTGTTAATCTGACTTCCTGTTATTGTATATGAATTTAAAAGCTATTTACGTCAGTGTTTTAGAATGAGATGATATCTGAAGTCCTTGAACATTCTAGAACGTGTAGCGTCCCGATTGTGTGGAGGCGTCGAAGATGAAACTTATTCTTTGTAACATCAGCTAACATTTTCATTGCACTGTTAATACAATGAAGAGCGAAAGAAACTGGTAAATCTGCCTAACATAGTGTATGGCCCGCGCGAGCACGCAGAAGTGCCGCAACTCGACGTGGCATGGACTTAACTAATGTCTGAAGTTAGAATTATACATTCATACCTTCAGCTGCTGACGGTCGTTGATATATATCAACGGGGACAGGTGAAAATGCGTACCCTGACCGGGACCCGAACCCGGGATGTCCTGCTTACATGGGAGACGCTCTATCCATCTGAGCCAACGAGGGCACAGAGGATAATGCGACTGAAGGGACTATATCGCGCACGCCTCCAGCGAGACCCACATTCTCACCTTTTATGTCCACACACTACATTCGTAGTGTCCCTACCCAACACACTCATTACTAGTGGAAGACATTCTTAAGAAGTCCCGTAAGAGTTCGGGTAATATGTGTGCATGACATGGCAGGTATTGCCAGAACTATATAATTTGATGCAAATAGTGTATGTTCTTTCGGACATATTCATATAATTAAAATGTGTGAAGCAGTGCTAGAGGGAATCCTTCACGGCTGTCCATAAATCCGTAAGAGTACAAGGGGGTGGAGATCTATTCTGAACAGCACGTTGCAATGCATCTCAGATATGCTCAATGATGTTCATACCTGGGGAGTTGGTGACCAGCGGAAGTGTTTAAGCTCAAAGAGTGTTCCTGGAGCCACTCGGTAGCAATTCTGGACGTGTGAGGCGTCGCATTGTCCTGCTGGAATTATCCAAGTCTGTCGGAATGCATAATGGACGCGAATGAATGCCTGTGATCAGACAGGATGCTTATGTACGTGTCACCTATCACAATCGTATCTAGACGTATCAGGGGCCCCATATAACTCCAAATTCTCACGCTCCACGCCATTACATAGCCTCCATCAGCTTGAACAGTCCCCTGTTGACATGCATGGCCATGAATTCATGAGGCTGTCTCCATACCCGTACACGTCTGTCTGCTCAATTCAATTTGAAACGCGACCCGTCCGCCCAGGCAACATGTCTCAAGGTATCAACAGTCAAAGGTTGTGTTGACGGGCCCAGGCGAGGCGTTAAGCTTTGTGTCGTGCAGTCATCAAGTGCACATGACTGGGCCTCCGGCTTCGAAGGCCCATTTCGATGATGTTTCGTTGATTGGTTCGAACGATAACAGTTGCTGATGGCCAAAAATTGCAATCTGGAGCAATCTGCCGAAGGCTTGCACTTCTGTATCGTTGAACGATTCTCTTCAGTTGTCGTTGATCCCGTTCTTGAAAGATCTATTTCAGGTCGCAGCGGTATAGGAGGACTGATGTTTTACCTTATTGCTGTTATTCACGGCCCAGTTCCCGGGTTCGATTCCCGGCGGGGTCAGGGATTTCCTCTGCCTCGTGATGACTGGGTGTTGTGTGCTGTCCTTAGGTTAGTTAGGTTTAAGTAGTTCTAAGTTCTAGGGGACTGATGACCATTGATGTTAAGTCCCATAGTGCTCAGAGCCATTTGAACCATACACAGCCCACTCGTGAAATGGTCGTACAAGAAAATTCCCCTTCATCACTACCTCCGATATACTATGTCCCATCGCTCGTGCGTCGAGTACAACACCATGTTCAAACTCAGTTGAATCTTGATAACCTGCCATTGTAGCAGAAGTATCTGATATACGAATTGCGCCAGACACTCGCTGCCTTGTATAGGCGCTGCCAACCGCTGCGTCATATTCTGCCTGTTTACACACTTCTGCATTTTAATACGCATGCCTGTAGCAGCTTCTTTGACGCTTCAGTGTACGTAAGTTGTCAAGGAACTGATGATCGTAATGTTGTTGTTGACGTGGTTTTCAGTCCAGAGACTGGATTGATGCAGCTCTCCATGATACTCTATCCTGTGCTAGCTTCTTCATCTCCCAGTACCTACTGCAACCTACATCCTTCTGAATCTGTTTAGTGTCTTCATCTCTTGGTCTCCCTCTACGATTTTTACCCCCCCCCCCCACGCTGCCCTCCAATACCAAATTGTTGATACCTTGATGCCTCAGAATATGCCCTACCAACCGATCCCTTCTTCTAGTCAAGTTGTCCCACAAATTTCTCTTCTCTCCAATTCTATTCAATACCTCCTCATTAGTTATGGGGTCTACACATCTAATCTTCAGCATTCTTCTGTAGCACCACATTGCGACAGCTTCTATTCTCTTCTTGTCTAAACTATTTAGTGTCCATGTTTCACTTCCATACATGGCTACACTCCATACAAATACTTTCAGAAACGACTTCCTGACCCTTGAATCTAAACTCAATGTTAACAAATTTCTCTTCTTCAGAAACGCATTCCTTACCATTGCCAGTCTACATTTTATATTCTATCTACTTCCCCCATCATTAGTTATTTTGCTCACTAAATAGCAAAACTCATTTACTACTTTAAGCGCCTCGTTTACTGAACTAATTCCCGCAGCATCACCCGATTTAATTAGACTACATTCCATTATCTTCGTTTTGCTTTTGTTGGTGTTCATCTTATATCCTCCTTTCAAGACACTGTCCATTCCGTTCAGCTGCTCTTCCAGGTCCTTTGCTGTCTCTGACAGAATTACAACGTAATCGGCGAACAGAAAAGTTTTTATTTCATCTCCATGGATTTTAATTCCTTCTCCGAATTTTTCTTTTGTTTCCTTTACCGCTTGCTCAATATACAGATTGAATAACATCGGGGATAGGCTACAACCTTGTCTCGCTCGCTTCCCAACCACTGCTTCACTTTCATGCCCCGCGACTCTTATAACTTCCTTCAGGTTTCTGTACAAATTGTAAATAGCCTTTCGCTTCCTGTATTTTACCCCTGCCACCTTCAGAATTTGAAAGAGAGCATTTCAGTCAAGACTGACAAAAGCTGTCTCCAAGTCTACAAATACTAGAAACGTAGGTGTACCTTTCCTTAATGTAATTTCTGAGACAAGCCGTAGGGTCAGTATTGCCTCACGTGTTCCAACATTTCTAAGGAATCCAAACTGATCTTCCCCGAGGTCGCCTTCTACCAGTTTTTCCATTCGTCAGCAAAGAATTCGCATTAGTATTTTGCAGCCGTGACTTATTAAACTGATAGTTCGGTAATTTTCAGATCTATCAGTACCTTCTTACTTTGGGATTGGTATTATATTCTTCTTGAAGTCCGAAGGTATTTCGTCTTTCTCATACATCTTGTTCACCAGATGGTAGAGTTTTGTCAGGGCTGGCTCTCCCAAGGATGTCAGTAGTTCTAATGGAATGTTGTCTACTCCCGGAGCCTTGTTTCGACTTAGGTCTTTCAGTGCTCTGTCAGACTCTTCCCGCAGTATCATATCTCCTATTTCATCTTTATCTACATATTCTTCCATTCACATAATATTGTCCTCAAGAACATCGCTCTTGTATAGATCCTCTACATACTCCTTCCACCTTGCTGCTTTCCCTTCTCTGCTTAGAACTGGGTTTTCATCTGAGCTCCTGATATTCATGCAAGTGGTTCTCTTTTCTCCAAAGGTGTCTTTAATTTTCCTGTAGGCAGCATGTATCTTATCCCTAGTGATATGGGCCTCTACATCCTTACATTTGTCCTCTAGCCATCTCTGCTTAGCCATTTTGCACTTCCTGTCGATCTCATTTTTGAGACGTTTGTAATCCTTTTTGCCTGCTTCATTTACTGCATTTTTGTATTTTCTCCTTTCATCAATTAAATTCAATATCTCTTCTAAGGATTTCTATTAGCCCTCGTCTTTTTACCTTCGTGATCCTCTGCTGCCTTCACTATTTCATCTGTCAAATTTAACCATTCTTTTCTACTGTATTTGTTTCCTCCATTCTTGTCAATCGTTCCCTAATGCTCTCCATGAAACTCTCTACAACTTCTGGTCCTTTCAGTTTAACTAGGTCCCATCTCCTCAAATTCCTACCGTCTTGCAGTTTCTTCAGTTTTAATCTACAGTTCATAACCAATAGATTGTGGTCAGAGTCCGCATCTGCACCTGGAAATGTCTTACAATTTAAAACCTGCTTCCTGAATCTCTTTCTTACCAGTATATAATCTATCTGATATCTTCTAGTATCTGCAAGCTTCTTCCATGTATACAACCTTCTTCATGATTCTTGAACCAACTGTTAGCTATGATCAAGTTATAATCTGTGCAAAATTCTACCTGGCGGCCTCCTCTTTCATTCCTTACTCCCATTCCACATTCACCTACTACGTTTCCTTCTCTTCCTTTTCCTACTATCGTATTCCAGTTACCCATGACTATTAAATTTTCGTCTCCCTTCATTATCTGAATAATTTCTTTTATCTCGTCACACATTTCATCGATCTCTTGGTCACCTGCGGAGCTCGTAGGCAATTTAAGCTTGTACTACAGTGGTAGTTCACTATGCTATTTTTAGTAGTTTACCTGCATTCCTATTTTTCTATTCATTATTAAACCTACTCCTGCATTATCCCTATTTGATTTTGTATTTATAACCCTGTATTCACCTGACCAGAAGTCTTGTTCCTCCTGCCACCGAACTTCACTAATTCCCACTATATCTAACATTAACCTATCCATTTCCCTTTTAAAATTTTGTAACCTACCTGCCCCATTAAGGGATCTGACATTCCATGCTTCGATCCGTAGAACGCTAGTTTTCTTTCTCCTGATAACAACGTCCTCCTGAGTAGTCCCTGCCCGAAGTTCCGAATGGGGGACTATTTTACCTCCGGAATATTTTACCCAAGAGGACGCCATCATCATTTAACCATATAGTAAAGCTGCATGCCCTCGGGAAAAATTACGGCTGTAGTTTCCCCTTACTTGCAGCCGTTCGCAGTACCAGCACAGCTAGGTCGTTTTGGTTAGTGTTATAATGGCAGGTCAGTCAATCATCCAGACTGTTGCCCCTGCAACTACTGAAAAGTCTGCTGCCCCTCTTCAGGAACTACACGTTTGTCTGGCCTCTCAACAGATACCCCTCCATTGTGGTTGCACCTACGGTACGACTATCTGTATCGCTGAGGCACGCAAGCCTTCCCGCCAACGGCAAGGTTCACGGCTAGGGGGGGGGAGGGGGAGGGGGATGATCGTAATAAAGGGTATTCAAAATTTATTTGTGTCACGAAAGGTATTCAAGCTCTGATTTCTCAGTCCTTCCATCCCCAAGGCAGCAAAGCGACAGCCATGTTTTGATAATATTCTTCTTGGTGAAATTATCGCAAAAATCTTGCTTCGGCGTATTAAGAAGTAACCAAACTAGCCGAAGCGTATACCTTACCTGCAGCCCATTTTCTGGTACGTAACTCTTCGTTTTGAGCTACCATATCGTTTCATCGGCTTATCCTGCTTTGGTAGCATGCTGAAAGTGCCTGTTTGATTTTTAATATAAATATTATATTTTCGTTGAAAAGAGATCGACACTATATGACAGTTTCTGAGACAAGAGATAATCTACCTTATTCATGATATCAATACAATGGTGGACGATCTCCATTCGTGAGGAATGCCGAGGGGCGCAAGTTAACGCGCAATTTTAATCAGTTTTAGTGTAGAGTTGCCTATGCTGTACCGGCTCCAATAGTATGAAATTCGTACCTCTTGTACCATCTGTCGTTTAGGGAGACCAGCGCGAACTACTTGTTTTTTGAACCATATTGTCAGCTATGAGTTCCATGTGTTGAGGGAAAGATCATGTGAATACACTATTGACTTTCTTGTAGTTTCCATTTAACTTTTTGTACACGTGGCGAAGAGAATTCCTGCTACAAGGTAAGTAACAACGTAAACTTCAATTTAATTCTGAACATACATGAACTAACGTATATTTTCAGACAGTCACGAATATTTTTTTTTCCTAAGGGACATCATATTCGCCCTTGACTGTACAAATTATAGATTCCAAATTGCAGTTGCAGCATTTGAGCCATTTTTAAGTGGTAATGCAAAAGTTAAGGGAATACAAAAGTGAAGCATAGAGTGTATATACAGAACATCTCATGTAAATAGTAGGCTAGTACATTACAAAACTGATGAAAATGATACATCACTTACATTTTGTTTCGACACATGTCACTCTTTAGAATCCTCCGACATGTGTATGCTGCATCTTCAGAAGTAAGTCTTTTCACTGTAGAAATACTGTAGCACTGGACGAGTGCGTGTAAATTACAACTGATGAAAAAACATAGAAAGACCAAAAGTCTTGCGAATGACACAGCCAACAATGCAGCACAACAAATTAGGACAATACGTCACAAGACGCTATCTCTTAGTATGCAGAATATGTTTTCTTACCAAGTACTAATATTGGGAATTTAGATACGTAAAAACATATGGTCATACAATAATAAATCCCAAAGTACATAAAACGCTGTCGGCTATGCTATAAAAACTAAATATTCAGAAATACGATACACTGCTGCAAGGGATTAGATACGACAACACACACCCCAAAGATAACATGAAATGTAGAATGTAAAATTTATTTGGAAAAATAAAATATATGGGCTTGCACTTGACCCACCCTGCTTATCGTCTTTAAAACTTCCAATTCAATAGAAAATATCAGAAAAACTCATAAAATTGTTACGTAGCATTAATGAAAAAATTTTAAATTACATAGCTTAAGATGTGAGATTCTGAAAAATAAATGAAATAAAGTTGAAAATAAAAAGTGGTATCGGATAACGTTAGTCTATTTTTACCAAATAAAAACCTTTTGTACAGAAATGTGTGTGATCTGATTTCATAATATATTCGGTGCTTATAAAAAGTGGTAGCGCATAACGTTACTCTATTTTACCAAATAAAAACCTTTTGTTCAGAAATGTATGTGATTGGATTTCATAATATATTTGGTTCTTACGAGGCTTCCATTTGGCAACATGGAAGAAACATATTAGCTACCACTGTTTAGTTTCATCTGTGTTTTATTTATATTCAGCCTCTCTTATCCTAAGTGATGTATTTAACCATCTCATCATAAATGCTATGTAACATGTTTTATCATTTCTCCCGACGTTTTCTATTGTATTGCAAGCTTTATAATTGATTAGAAGGAAGGACCAAGTGGACTCCCATATATTTTATTTCTGTTTCAGGTGGTTAACCTGTAACACACTGTCTAAAACTTAACACCGAGAAGCTGTATCCTGCTCTCTCTCAGTCTCTAGTATGGCCAGGTTGCACCCCTGCATCACAGTCAAGATTTTCTCTCTATATCCTAAATTATTTATGTCCATAAGTTTCCAAACTCCCTTGTATCACTCCTGCTTCCGATGCTTATCTACAGCAGTAGGTGTATTTCGAAGAATTTCTGCTTTCTACATTCTGTTCACAAAATCATTCTTCTGGGACTCACCCAAAACGGCAGATCTCCTCTTTCCACATGGACGTTGTTAAAAACGGTATCTACCACAGGCTCTGCACAACAGGAAATAGCATCAACATTTTGCCTCTTGGCATTTTGCGCCTAGGGGCGGTTAATGAAAACAGAGGCCTGTCTAGCCTAGTGGGGTTTACCTCGGCAGCTACTGGTGAGTTCTTTATTGGAATTCTCCCGAGGAGCAGCCTAGACCGTAAGGTAATATAACCTGCGGCACGCCTGCTTGCTTACAGCCCACCTGATAACGCTTTTATAGTGGCCTCTCATTTAGATAAATCATGCAGTTCAATACGAAAATTTAATCTACGTTAGTTAAGTACTGGCAATCACTTGTGCTGATAAACATCCAATTTGTCGTTGGAGATTAATTATTCTGATTTGATTGGTCATTTCAGTTTTTGTTTTGTATCAGTTACGAGACGGTTTTTACAAGAAAAGCTGCACAACATTGCAAACAAGGCAGGACCTAACTATGGACGCCGTGAGCTGTCGAATGCCCATGCAGAAGAATTGGTTAACCGAAGTTAAGGAGAAGGAATCTAGACTGACAGCTTCGTTTGTAAAAAGGATGTGTTTTGGAGACTCTGTGGGTAAACCACCAGAAAATCTCATTTGTAAAACAGAGAAATGGTATAATGAGTTGTGCAGATAAGATCTAATGGAAGAAATAATCAGCTGCATGAAATCCAAAATGTGAATTCATGCAGTGTCTACAGGGTTGGGGTAAGGAATAAAAATGTTATACTTCAATGCCTGCAAATAGTGTTGTAAGAATTAAAATATGGAACATTACCAGATACTTAGACTAGCATATATCTTTAAACTGAGGGACATAGTTTATAAGGGTTGTACCACCTATACAACCACTGGTACAAACGTGGAAACCAGACTCCTAATTTATGTCGCCTGCAGAGGTTTAGAATAGCAAGTATGTTCATTTTTATAAGAAATTCCATTCTTTAAAACAGATAGCAAGATAAGCATCATACAGCTAAGAAAGGCATTATTTAAATATTTTGTAATTTCCTGTTTAGGCTATAATGTATGAAATCTCAAAAATGATACAATTAACGCAACTCTTCGCTAAGTACGCGAAAGAAAAGTCAAATGAAAAACAGGCGCTGCGAAATGATTGTAGAATTCTCATCTTGTAACGTAACATTTTTTAATCATATTCACATTGTTCATTCTTTTAATTAATAAGCAACTGATCCGAGAATTGTACAAACGTGGAGACTGACACTGCCGAGATGTTGTCACTTTCAGAATTTACACATGCTAACGAGAAACAGAGAAAGCGAGTGAGGACCAGAGACATTTAGCAGTAGTACTGCCTGTTTACCTGAAGGTTGGTTTGAATACAATAGAAACTTTTTTTCGTGATTATCTTCATTTAATAAGTAAATATAAATGGACACGATGTCTTTAGTAGAAACTATTGCTATGGACCACTGCAGAATGGGGAAAAGATAATTTCGGGGACCTGTTATATTTACCAGTTTGAAATGACTTTTGCCGAGCATAAAATAGCACTGTAATCGCGTAAAGCTTACATCAAGTCGTCCGAGGAATCCTACGGAAAAACATGTTCCGCTTTTACCCTTTGTGACATTACGACTTGATGGAGATGTCATGTGTCAACTGCACTACTTTTAATTTTATTATAATCGTCTGCTTGTTGGAACTAGTTTCTTCTTTCCTGTACACAGAGCACACTTTCAGCATCTAGGGGAAACTTGCATATATTCTCTTTGCGTTTTAATCTATTGCCAGGTACATTTGTACACTGGTGTGCAAAACGTAAGGATGAAAGTAACACTCGTGTTATGTGTCACTCACAAGATACATATCTGTATCAAACTTGAATCATACATAGATACGCTAAAATCAACACGATTTACGAGAACACGATGAAAAGTAATGCCTACGAATTTTTTATTCGAAAACTCTTAAAGATTTTTAAATGAAACGACCTTTATTAACATTATTTATATTTATTCTTCATGTCTACGTATTTATTTCTCAACACTGTCACCTTGGTGACGAACACAATTCTCCCAACAGGATTCCAGTTTGTTGACTCCGTCAGTGCAGAATGTGTGACTCTGTCGACAGAGCCACAACTTCACCTTCGCTTGCACCGTTAATCACTACCTATGTTCGCATTCGGGAGGACGACGGTTCAATCCCGTCTCTAGCCATCCTGATTTCGGTTTTCCGTGATTTCCCTAAATCGTTTCAGGCAAATGCCGGGATGGTTCCTTTGAAAGGGCACGGCCGATTTGCTTCCGAATCCTTCCCTAACCCGAGCTTGCGCTCCGTCTCTAATGACCTCGTTGTCGACGGGACGTTAAACACTAACCACCACCACCATCACTACCTATGAAAGTGAAGTCCTCGAAGAAATTCTTTAAGTTCTGGAAACAGATGAAAATCGAATGTGGCTAAATCGGGACTGTATGGCGAATGATCCATGAGGCGTCGGACTGTCGCCAATGTCGTAGAGCTCGTGTGTGGCTTGGCATTCCCATGATGAAGGACAGGGTGCTGCATCTTTAATTGGAAACACGATTCCAGCACGCAGTATCCCACGCACCGTCAGAGTTACGTTACACACTGTCATGTTACATGCTACAAATCGTAGTCTTCCGTCGGGAGAAGCCTGCAAATACACTCCTGGAAATGGAAAAAAGAACACATTGACACCGGTGTGTCAGACCCACCATACTTGCTCCGGACACTGCGAGAGGGATGTACAAGCAATGATCACACGCACGGCACAGCGGACACACCAGGAACCGCGGTGTTGGCCGTCGAATGGCGCTAGCTGCGCAGCATTTGTGCACCGCCGCCGTCAGTGTCAGCCAGTTTTCCGTGGCATACGGAGCTCCATCGCAGTCTTTAACACTGGTAGCATGCCGCGACAGCGTGGACGTGAACCGTATGTGCAGTTGACGGACTTTGAGCGAGGGCGTATAGTGGGCATGCGGGAGGCCGGGTGGACGTACCGCCGAATTGCTCAACACGTGGGGCGTGAGGTCTCCACAGTACATCGATGTTGTCGCCAGTGGTCGGCGGAAGGTGCATGTGCCCGTCGACCTGGGACCGGACCGCAGCGACGCACGAATGCACGCCAAGACCGTAGGATCCTACGCAGTGCCGTAGGGGACCGCACCGCCACTTCCCAGCAAATTAGGGACACTGTTGCTCCTGGGGTATCGGCGAGGACCATTCGCAACCGTCTCCATGAAGCTGGGCTACGGTCCCGCACACCGTTAGGCCGTCTTCCACTCACGCCCCAACATCGTGCAGCCCGCCTCCCGTGGTGTCGCGACAGGCATGAATGGAGGGACGAATGGAGACGTGTCGTCTTCAGCGATGAGAGTCGCTTCTGCCTTGGTGCCAATGATGGTCGTATGCGTGTTTGGCGCCGTGCAGGTGAGCGCCACAATCAGGACTGCATACGACCGAGGCACACAGGGCCAACACCCGGCATCATGGTGTGGGGAGCGATCTCCTACACAGGCCGTACACCACTGGTGATCGTCGAGGGGACACTGAATAGTGCACGGTACATCCAAACCGTCATTGAACCCATCGTTCTACCATTCCTAGACCGGCAAGGGAACTTGCTGTTCCAACAGGACAATGCACGTCCGCATGTATCTCGTGCCACCCAACGTGCTCTAGAAGGTGTAAGTCAACTACCCTGGCCAGCAAGATCTCCGGATCTGTCCCCCATTGAGCATGTTTGTGACTGGATGAAGCGTCGTCTCACGCGGTCTGCACGTCCAGCACGAACGCTGGTCCAACTGAGGCGCCAGGTGGAAATGGCATGGCAAGCCGTTCCACAGGACTACATCCAGCATCTCTACGATCGTCTCGATGGGAGAATAGCAGCCTGCATTGCTGCGAAAGGTGGATATACACTGTACTAGCGCCGACATTGTGCATGCTCTGTTGCCTATGTCTATGTGCCTGTGGTTCTGTCACTGTAATCATGTGATGTATCTGACCCCAGGAATGTGTCAATAAAGTTTCCCCTTCCTGGGACAATGAATTCACGGTGTTCTTATTTCAATTTCCAGGAGTGTATGTAGACATGAAGAATAAAGCTGTGGATTGTTAATTACGTTTATTTTATTTAAAAAGCTTTCACAGTCTTCACATAAAATATTCAGAGGAAGTAATTTTCTTCACGCAATCGTACACTGTGTGATCAAAAGTATCCGGACACTCCCAGAAAGAAACGTTTTTCATATTATGTACATTGTGTTGGCACCTACTGCCGTGTATTCGATATCAGCGACCTCAGTAGTCATTAGACATCGTGAGAGAGCAGAATGAGGCGCTCCACAGAACTACAGAATTCGAGCGTGGTTAGGTGATTTGGTATCACTTGTGCCATGCGTCTGTACGCCTGATTTCCATACACCTAAAAATCCCTAGGTCCACTGATTCCGATGCGATAGGGAAGTGGAAACGAGAAGGGACACGAACAGCACAAAAACGTACAGGCCGACCTCGTCTGTTGACTGACAGAGGCCGCAGTCATTTGAAGAGGGTTGTAATGTGTAATACGCAGAGATCTATCCAGACCATCACACAGGAATTCCAAACTGCATCACGATCCACTGCAAGTACTATGTCTATTAGACGGCAGTGGTTAGTGCAGTAGAAACAACGTAGAATGATAATCCGGGGGGCACCGGGGTAGAGTCACCTATATGGAAGTATTTATCTTTATTTTTATGTTCAGTTTTTACTTTACTTCCACTGTATGTAACTGAAACAATGCTCAATACACTATCTTTACCAATATTTTCATGAAAGGTATGAAAAGGAAAGGACAATGAAAATATTTAGTTTTCAAAGAAAGCGATTGCATTTGAGGGAAATCACTTTTAATACTGCATGACGACAATCCTCCCCCATCAATAAAAATATCGTCGTGTAATTGTGGGCTTATTTGCTCTTTCCATCAGTCACTTAATAGAATAAATTATTTTTCCTGCAGGTAAGATTTCAGCATGCAAGTCAACAACTTTTAGAATAAGGTTGTTGTAAGGTTTCCAAATTTTGATGAAGTAATGACGTCACTCCTATTATTTGCTGCGTACTCATCTACCATATTTTATTTACTTTACCTTTTCATACATTTAATGAAGATATTAATAAATATAATTATCATTATTTCGGGTGACTTGCAATGTAAGCAACGTAAAAATTGAAAATAGAAAAATGTGAAAGAAACTTCCTGCATACAGACGTGATCTCACGACCCCCGAATGAACGTTATGTACCCTCTCCGCTGCGTCAACGGCTGCCTGAAAGTGTAGTGAACATAAAAGAGTCATTTCTTGCTCGGACGCTTGGCCATCTGGAGCTCACACTTCGCCAGTTTCATTTCTGGCCAAGCCCTACATATACCATAAATCTGGACGAAATAAGTGATGAAAAGTAGGCGCGGTACCCTTGTTAGTTACGTAATGATAATCAACACCACAGTGCACCGTAACTGCCCGTTGATTGGCACGCACTGTCTCTTTTTCTTTTCCTTCAACTGGCTTGTGTTGTGAGGCCAGCCCCACTCGGCACGCTATGTTTCTGTGCACGATGGGAGCCCTCTGGTAACATGCACAGGATGTAACATGTTTCTCTCACGATCTGAACCGAAACTGACTTTCCTGTGTCAGATGACCAGATACTAACAGAGAAAATGAAACACGTCAGTGACTGGAGAATGACCTGTAGTGAGGTACGGACTTCTAGTAACCTTTAGAATGCCTAAAGACATTAGTTAAGGTTAAAACAATTGTTACCATAATACTTACTCATTTCACCGTCGCGTAGAGCAGTAGGTTTCATAACCTGCTACCTTGTGTTGTTTTCCAGTTTTTCTACTACTTACTCTGTCCAGTGGTCAGAAGACGTGCACGGTCCTCTTAATGTACCCTGAAACACATAAAAATGCTTTCAGAAGCGTAAGAAGTAGAGAGATTGAGAGCTACCACGCAATGGTTTAAATTTATTGTTTAACTGGAAATAAAGATTAACACTGTATTAGTTTGTTTTAATATTCGGGGATCCGTATTTTGATTGTTGTGAACGACCTTTGACGGCCTGGTGCCCACTAATCATTAAAACGGTTAATAGGATCGGTGGGACGCTCCGTAATTTGTTGACCAACTCTCATCCCGCAGAAGTACCACTAAATAATTTGTCCCACAGCTTACAGCTAGCAAAGCAAACCGCAAAATTAATTGCACACTGCTATACCATTCTCGTCTGCCAATTTTATGAAGGCTTCTGGCAATCATTTGGATTTTCATGTGGGATGTGGAAGAGTTCGATTTACTTATGGAACACTATTTCCTCAGCAGTAGTGCTAATCGAGGCAACCACTCTAGACATCGTATTGTTATGTATATACGAATGTTTGCAGCCAACGTAATTGAATTATAATTTTAACAGACACTGCATTCAGTTTCACTTTCCATTTACCAAAAGCATTTAAAACTGTACCACGTACTACCGTTCATGGTACTTAGGTCCCTGCGTGGAATCATTTTAAAAATCCACGATTTGGTGCATGGGGCACATTAGGTACCATTCATCACGCAGAAGTGCGGTTAACAAATCGTGCAGGAGACTATGAAGGTAGTTGTTGCTAAACAGTACTAAAGTATCTGGCAGTAACGATGACATATTACAGAAAATTGGTAAGCAAATGGTTTATAAGTTTACTGGATATATGAGTAATATGAAAACAAGGCACGTGGATATTTTAGCAGAGAAGTCGCCATACTTCATTTAAGGAAACATAATGACGTTCGTCAAACGACCTTGTGGTGACAGTGATGTGATCTGTTAACTTTTTATTAATTACCATATAACTGCGTCCCCTATTACTTGACAAACTCAGGGATCTGATATGACTTTAACTCAAGTAAACTCTTAATTGATAGATAATTAATTTTTGCGTCTTCTGTGTCTGATTGATCATTATACACTTACCTACATAAATAGCTGTTGAGTCCCAAGATTATTAAAATGAGAAGCTAATAACTATGAAATAACAGGCACTAAAGATAATTATTTAGGCATTAAAGAATACTAATAAACATTAAAGGTCAAATAATACTGTACTTGCTGTTCATTATGGATTTTACGACATGGAAAACTTACTCTCTAAGCAATCAATTCCGTCTGCTAAGCGGGTAGTTTACCACTATCGACTTGCTGTCCAGTGCATGTTGATGGTAGCGATGAGAAATTCACTCGACAAACAGACGGGATGTTGTTCAAAAATGTTCAAATGTGTGTGAAATCTTATGGGACTTAACTTCTAAGGTCATCAGTCCCTAAGCTTACATACTACTTAAACTAAATTATCCTAAGGACAAACACACACACACACCCATGCTCGAGGGCGGACTCGAACCTCCGCCATGGGATGTTGTAATCTGATAAAATTACAGAGGGTTCGCCAGACAACCATGAAGGCCCAAGCAATCGCACCTGTTGCTGGGAGCCTTGGGAGCCATAATACGTCGCTGCCTGGTAGTTACGATGTGTGTGTGTTACTGCTGTTCTGAACCCACGTCCCGGCGCTTGAAACTATTAAAATAGAAAGAGGCCTTAATGGCACTCAGTAACAAGTGCGGGGGTGGGGGGGGGGTTATTAACAAGACAGTCAGCACAACGAAGTCTAGTAAAAATTAAACTTATTAAGCTTCGTTATTGAGATTAATTTTTTCCACTGTGCAGGCCAGTAAATATATGTTGCTTGTAGCTCAGGTACTGACAAGAAAGTCTGCGAAAACTTCTAACTAGAAAGTAGTTATGGAAACCATCTTATTAAGAAATGAACTAATGAGTTACTCAGTTCATTAAATTATCTCTGCAGTTAATTACTTTTTTCTCTAACCTTTCGGTTATCCCACCTCTTGACTCAGGGATACACCGTGCGTTTTCGGACCACTTGATTCGTCACAATTTACTTCCATCTCGGAAAATATCTGTGGCCGATTCAATATTGCATGGTATTTTCTTTGTAACGTTCATCGGTGATTCGTCTTGCTCCTCCCTAAACGTTCCCGCTGACATGGAACAAAAAACCCTCACATGCGTGACTGAATCTGTTTTCCAAATTGACATTGTAAAGTATTATTCCTTCAGAATTACGTGAAATATGGACGGGTGCTTAGGTTAACGTCGCCTCCCATAGGTTTGTAGCCTGTTGCAGGAACCATTGCACGATAATTCGTACATTATGTAGCGATGACGTGTCTGTTGGAAATACAAGCTGCCGATAGCCCTATAGGGTACGAATAAATAGATGTAAACTACATGACTGGAGATGCTCATCCATACATCAGGAATTCAGTGTTAATGTTTCCACATGAGTGTACCGTGTATGGAAACGTCGGCCCAAATATGACAGCGGCCCACAAAGCACATCCCACGACACCACATAAGCAGGCTTCGGAGAACAAAGGTAGATCTGAGTACATCGCTTTACGCGTTTTCGATGTACTAGTACCCTGCTGTTAGTGTATTCAATTATTCACCGCTGCTCATTACTCTAGGGGACATTTTTCCAGGATTGGTGAGTCTAACGGTATGCTAAACACAGTGCTCTATTACGTTCGGTAAGCAAATTTATTTGAGCACTTGAGGGTCACGCCTCCGTGATTCAGTACGAGGAGGTCGTTCTGTGTGGTATTCCTGCACACTGGTTGCTGTATCCCACCATCGAATTGGTGATGAATGAAGCACTGTCATCCGCCTTTGCATTTTTACATTGCTTTAAAGTGGAACATAATCCGACAACTGGCACTTTATTGATCTCGGCAGTTGATTCTGAAGGTGATTGTTTTCCCACGACAGCACGTGGAAAGTTCTGCACGACCTTAGGAATACTATCGGTTGGGCACCCACAATATGACCGTCCATCCCTCGCCCGACCTTCTTGCCGATGGCCTGTGTAAGGTCAGAAGGCATCTGAGGTGTATGGAAACTAAACCATTCAATTTTCAGTGGTGACAGAGGTTCTTCTCCAGTGTAGTAGCTACCTCAAATTTAATTTGTCTACGTTCATGTCACAATCAAAGGTACTGTATGGACGGCCTATGAAATATGGACCCTAGACTGTGATTAATTTTAAACACACGAAAGTCACTAATCACACATGTCAACACACGAAGTGTTGGCGCAGATGCTGCTAGATACTAATAGAGCAGCACCACGCCAAAATTAGAGTACATATACCAGTTCACAGCAAGTGTTCAAGAATCAATGCTAAGCACTAGTCTCAAATGACACATATCCTTACCTCCGTATACTAGGTGGTACCTAACACTACAAAGCATTGGACTACATGGGATTCAGAGCCAGGTGGACGAATTCTAATATCTAGTTTCTGTTTGCACTGTTTCTTTTTCGTAAGTTTTATGTCTTCCTTTCTTTCATATTATTCTAAAAACTGTTCTCGGAACTAACCTTTCAATCTATTTCTTGTGAGGTTTCACGTCTCTTCCTGTGTGTGGAGGTCAATGGGAAATCTCAGAAGAAACGGTCTGAGAAGTCGGAGAGTACTTTTAGAATAGGGTAAATAAAACGAAAAGGAATAAATATTACAGAAAAGAAACAGTATAAAGAGGAAGCAGCGCACATTTCTTTATAATCTGTTCAACAACACACACACACACGCACACACACACACACACACACACACACACACACACACACATGTGGGACTAAGGAGTTCTTAAGCACTAGGTGTTCACTTGAATCAGTCTCGCTCTAATTCTCTCTTCCATCGTGTTAAACTGAAAACGGTAGCTTTAACATTCCGCTCGTCGAACTGTCGTCACGCTGATTGACTAACAGGTACTCTTTGGAGCTTTCCAGTTGGTAGAATACATTTTCCTGGGGTTTCTACATGGATCGATTGTAGCAAAGACGTGTCGACAACCAAAATAGTCATGGAGATTTCCTCAAATAAATCGACTAACAAAAATTTGTTGTTGTTGTTGTTGTTGTTGTTGTTGTTGTTGTTTTGCTACAGAAGAATGCTGAAGATAAGGTGGGTAGATCACGTAACTAATGAGGAGGTATTGAATAGGATTGGGGAGAAGAGAAGTTTGTGGCACAACTTGACTAGAAGAAGGGATCGGTTGGTAGGACATGTTTTGAGGCATCAAGGGATCACAAATTTAGCATTGGAGGGCAGTGTGGAGGGTAAAAATCGTAGAGGGAGACCAAGAGATGAATACACTAAGCAGATTCAGAAGGATGTAGGTTGCAGTAGATACTGGGAGATGAAGAAGCTTGCACAGGATAGAGTAGCATGGAGAGCTGCGTCAAACCAGTCTCAGGACTGAAGACCACAACAACAACAAACAACAACAACAAAAATTTTAGAAAATCGATCGACGAAGTCATCAGAAATTTGCTGCTCTTGAGTACCTCCAAGTTTTTAACAGATTGGCACATGATGTGCCGCTTCATTTTATTTGTCTCACTTTGGTTTCTTGGCTAGTGACTTGCAGCTGCAAGGTACCACCATTTCCTAGTTGTTTATAATATCTTACGACCACATAGCTGTTTGATTCTTCAAACTTATCATCTTGAGGTCAAGATGGATAAAAATGTGTTTAAATGCTTGAGAGTAGCCACGGTAACTAAGGAAACTTAGTTACTGATTTGAAGGAAAGTAGAAATAGAAGTTATTTCAACAGGAATATACATATTACAAAATATGGCGTTGCGAAAACTATCGATTGCTGCATCACGGCTCGGTTATTGGAGGAACGAATACGGTATCTAGTTTATATTCATAGCTACTAGATTTCAGTAGTCTTCAGATTGCTTGGTTATTGTCACATGTTGAAAAGTGGCTTCTCTGCAGAAGAAATCATTTTCAGTTCTCTAATTTGCAAATGTAGCTCCTTGATTACAGTGCAAAGACGTTTCAGGTAGAGGTACCAAACTGATCCCCCGAATGTGAAGAGTCCTGACCGCCTCCATGTTTCCGTCGAAAATGTTGCACGAATCTTAACTGCTTTCCAATGTGGTCCTACAAAATCAACTTGTCGTGCTGGTCGGGAGTTACAACTGCTTACAACTACAATTTCGCGTGGTTTGAGATGTTGGTTGGTTATGAAACAGTATAAGTTACCACTGTTACGTGCTCTAATTAATGACGCAAAAATGTGGCATTTTACGATGAGCTGCTGAATGCTATCCACAATGATAACACTTCCGGACAACACATTGTGTTCAGTAGTAGAGCGACTTTGCTGAGTAGGAAAGGACAAAAACACAGTGTTCGAATTTGGGGCCAACAGAACACGCATCCTCAAACTGAAAATGTACTAGATTCAACCAAAATCAGTGTGCTTTGTGTGATATCCCACGCATCTGTTTACGGCCCTTTCTTCTTTGGTGGAAACACGTTCAAACGGTCAGCAGTTGGTTGGACGAAGACAAAGTCATTTCTCAACAAGAAGGGGCACCTCCTCACTCAAGTTGCCAAGTGCGTCAATATCTGACCGAAACTCTACCGAGCTGTTGGATTCACCGTCAAACAGCCGGCGACTTACCATTAAGCTGCCCCCCCCCCCCCCATGTTCACCGGATTTGACGACCAGTGACTTCCTCCTGTGGGACTTCATTAAGCACCATTTATACATCAACACTCCTAACCAGCCAAGAAAGGCTGAAGAAATGGATCTATATTGCGATAAAATCAATGGCTATGAACATGTTTACCCGAGTATTGGAGGAATTCGAGTATCGATGTGATGTTGTTCGCGTCACTGGTGGAGGAAATATTGAAAATCTTTAATCTAAATTAGAGAGATTCTTAAATACGTTTCCCAATTTCGTAGGTATCTTACAGTGTAATAAATATATGCGTTAGAAATACGTATATTCTTTTTGGAACAACCTGTATTTTACGGCGATAACTCAAATGGCAGTCGAGTATACGGAAGATGATTATCCGTTGTGCATAAAATAGAGTAAATACCACTGTACAAATGGAATCAGATCCGTTGCTTCACCGTAGTTTATCCGACTGATATGCAGGGCTGCGATTATGATGCGAATGAGCGAACTCCCAGTAACCTCAGGTGGTTCTGAAGGTTCTGAACCGTGGTATTAAAATGAAAAACTTTTATATACCCCTTTTTTAAGATATGGCATATCCGGCTTGGATCCAGCAGAGCTGCAGAATCTCTGGGATACTAATTGCTACATTTCGCCCGTTGTTCTATGAGGAACGTTCAAAACAAAGGTACATAAAGAAGCTGTGTGTGTAACTACAGCCTTTATTCAAAGGTAATCACCACAAATTTGAACACAACTATCCCCGTGCTTCACGAGCTGAATGATTCTCTCTTCCCACAATTTCTGTGCCTGTGACTGGAGCCATTCTTTCACTGCAGTCTTCAGTTCGTAGTTCGAGTCGAAGCTCTTCCCTTTAATAATATTTTTTCTGACTAAGCACATGGAAGTCGCAGGGTTACATTTCTGGGCTGTAGAGCCTTGAAAGTATGCGGACGCGTATTATTGTGGAGCAGAATCACTCCCTCTTTGAGTAGCCCAGGCCGTTTGCTCGCAATGGATTTGCATCGGCTGCGAAGTGTCTCCTAGTACAAGTCGCTGTTAATGGTTTCTTCGTGCTTGAGAAATTCTGTGAGTGTAGGATCTCGGACGCCGAAAAGGACAGTTGCCATCACCTTCCTTGCTGAGGGCACAGCTTTGAATTCTTTAGGTCAAGTGAGGACACTACATTCGCGTTCCTAAATATCTTGCTACGTTAATCCAATGCGCCATCTGCAATTTTCAACCGATTTGGTTGTTACGACGTAGCGTACGTTTTCATTCGAACATTCCTTATAATATATTAGACCACCTCTAACTGAACTACAACCTTCATAAACTGGGCCGCTGTACACTTGACACCTTACATCACATGACAAAAGGGCAAAACTACGTATCGCCGCACTACAATAACACTTCGATTAGAGTCCACTGCTGTCCAGTTTCTGTGTTGTTTCGTCCACTGGAGACGTGCAGCTTTTTGTGCAGCTGTGAGAAACGCCCTTTTACAAGATACCTGACTCAAGATGTTCATTGATCGTGGTTCCCGTCGCATGTTTTGTTCTGTTACTTTTTTAAATTGATCTGCCACACTGACAGCAACAATGTATGTCCGATTTGAAACCGATTGTCACTGAGAAGGCGTTACACTTAATACCGATCACTATCGATTAGGATTTTCTTACGACCATTGTTGTTACACATTGTTACAGGGATGCAAGTGGTACAATATTCCTTGAAGATACATTAGACAGTCCGCGCTAATTCGCCAACACATCAGGATGCTTCGATCACGATGAAGTCATAGGCTTGTCCAGACACGACACACGCTAAACGTCATTCTGTAACGTCTCAAAACCGACAGAACTTACTGTTCTGGTTCAACATTACCGGTTGGCACAAGTGAAACACTTGCAGAACATAAACCAGCTGAGGAGAAACTTGTGGCCGACTGGTACTAGTTCTACACAATTTACAGCGGTCCCAGGCGAGAATTGTGCACTACTAAAAGGATGACTGTAATTTTGTTTGGTGAGCTTAGTTGCACATGTCTTTCCATAATAAGGGATACATTTACGGAACTGTCTCGTGGTATATTAGAGGTTCGTCAGATAATGTTTATTTTAATGACAAAATTAATCGAATATTGTTCTTGCGTTTTCGGTTTTGTAGAGGAACGTGATAATAGTAGGTAATTTGAAACTAGTAGAAAAAAAAATCCTTACATGTAACCGCTTATCCAGGTCCTCACTAAATTTTGTGAAATCCATTCTCAGAAGTGGAGATCAATACGTTCGAGTCACGGATTTACTTCAGACTTGTGCACTTTTAGTAGTCAATTAGGACGACAGAATGTGCAACTAGTAAGGCGTACTACTTAGACGATTTCAAGAAAATCAAAAAAGAAGTTTTACGCGTCAGAGATGTACCGATGCGACCGTGACCACGAATGTCGGCGGTTATATGGTTATCGTTCAATCATCCTACTTGGTGGATTGCTGGATCGAGTGCTGCTCATCTCTTTAGTTTCAGTTTATATTTTTTATGCACTATTCGTATTATTTCTTAAATATTACATTTGAAAGACAATATGGTGAAAAGACACGTGTATTTGCATGAACGTTTATTGAATTTACAATTTTATTTGCTGTTTTGCTAATTTTTACAATGACAACTACTATCATGTTCATAATTACCGAGAAGTAGACGACTGAACACATAAATTTTTGCCACAGATGTACGCCTAACGTGCTTTCCAAAACACTTACACGTACAATTGTGTAAGGTTCAGAGAACTGCTTTGTACTTAAACACTTCGATCTGCAGATATATGCTTCAAACACAGGGAACAGACTTGTAAAGCCCAAGCTAAACAATGATAAAACAAAGGTGTAAATATGTTTATTCAATAAATATTGCAGAATATGAGGGTATTGTACGAACAGTCGTCGGATGTGCTTTCGAAATTACAATTTACAGCCTCATATTTTTCATATAGACGAGGGAAACAAAGTTAAGGCTGAGTCTAATACACAGAATAAATGAATGAAAGTTGACTCAAAAATAATGCCTCCACCTTCGTAACTGTTCAACAGTTGGCAGCACTGGTATGCAGCAAGTACTGGCTTGTTCCTTAGCCTCTTCTCTACAGCTCCACGTGACGGGAAGCCTTAGCATTGAACGGTTCTCTTGTTACAATGAATTGTATGGAACCCTTGGCAGACGGTCGGTCAATGCGATTTAAGGAACCTGCAGTCATTGAATTCTTGACAGCAGAAAGTGTTACCCCAAAGGAGATTCATCAGAGAATGAAAGCAGTCTATGGTGATTGTGTTGATGTGAGTACTGTGTATCACTGGGCGAATAAATTTAAGGATGTTGAGGCGGGAACATCTGACCTGCGTGACAAACAAAGAGTTGGACGTCCTGTGACAGCAACCACCGAGTTCCACAGCAAAATATTGACAGATTAATTCACAACGATCGTGATATCACTCGGACAGAAATTTCAAGCACAATCAGCATTTCACAAGAACGTGTGAGTCCCATTATTGCTTTGCTTGGCTATTGGAAGATCTCTGCACGATGGGTACACGTGCCACCATAGCAGAACCTCAAAGACTGAATTTCACCACCGTACAGCATCCTCCATACAGTCCAGATTACCACCGTCTGATTATAGACGATCTGCGGGCTGCGGGGACATCATTATGCTCCTGATGAAGACGTTGAGACAACTGTGAGACTGTGGTTGCGGAAACAGGGCGTCGACTGCTTCCGTGACGGCTTCAGAAAACTTGTTCATCGTTGGCAGAAATGTATAAAATTGGCTGGTGATTATGTGGAAAAGTGAATATTGGTGACTAAAGATCACATTGTAAAGATTATTTCTGCGTCTGACTGATTAAAATATTCCCGTCCAGACCCAATTAACGAAGGTTGAGGCGTTACTTTTCATTCATTCCCGTCCAAACCCAATTAACGGAGGTGGAGGCATTACTTTTCATTCAACCCTCGTAATTTTCGCACATGCAGCAGGAATCTTCGGATTTTCTAAGGAGAAACTAATCTCATTAGCACTTTGAAAAATTTCTCTTTCTTCTGAGAACGCGGATGCGCAGCATGCGTAACGCAATATTTTCCTACATATCGGTACCGAAAATTGGCGGTTTACCACTGAATGTATTTTAATAGTACACTATATGATCAAAAGTATGCGGACACCTGGCTGAAAATGACTTACATGTTCGTGACACCCTCCATCACTAATCAATATGGTGTTCGCCCATCCTTAGCTTTCCATTCTCGCAGGCATACTTTCAATCAGGTACTGGAAGGTTACTAGGGGAATGGCAACCCTTTCTTCACGGAGTGCTCCACTGGGGAGAGGTATCGATGTCAGTCGGTGAGGCCTCGCACGAAGTCGGTGTTCCAAAACATCCCTGAAGTGCTCTACAGGATTCAGGTCAGGACTCTCTGTTGGCCAGTCTATTAGAGGGATGTTATTGTGTTGTAACCACTCCACCACGGACCGTGCATTGTGAATAGGTGCTCGATCATGTTGAAAGATGCAATCGCCAACCCCGAACTGCTCGTCAATAGTGGGAAGCGAGAAGGTGCTTAAAACATCAATGTAGGCCTATGCTGTGATAGTGCCACGCAAAACAACAAGGGGTGTAAGCCCCCTCCATGGAAAACTCGACCATACCACAACACTACAGCCTCAGAACTGTACTGTTGGCATTACACACGCTGACAGATGACGTTCACCGGGCATTCGCCATTCCAACACCCTGCCATCGGATCGCCACATTGTGTACCGTGATTTGTCACTCCACACAACGTTTTTCCACTGTTCAATCGTGCAATGTTTACTCTCCGTACACCATGCGAGGCATCGTTTGTCATTTACCGGCGTGATGTGTGGCTTACGAGTAGCCGCTCGACCATGAAATCCAAGTTTTTTCACCTCCCACCTAACTCTCATAGTACTTGCAGTAGATCCTGATGCAGTTTGGAATTCCTGTGTGATGGTCTGGATGGATGTATGCCTATTATACATTACGACCCTCTTCGTCTGTCGGCGGTCTCTGCCGGTCAATAGACAAGGTCAGCCTGTACGCTTTTGTGCCGTACTTGTCCCTTCACGTTTCCTCTTCACTATGACTTCGGAGATAGTGGACCCAAGGATGTTTTGGAGTGTGGAAATCTCGTGTACAAACGTATAACACAAGTAACACCCAATGGCCTGACCACGTTGGAAGTGATTTCCGCGGAGCACTCCATTCTGCTCTCTCACAATGTCTAATGACTACGCAGGTCGCTGATATGCAGTACCTGGTAGCAAGTGGCAGTACAATTCACCTAATGTGAAAAACGTATGTTTTTGGGGGTGTCCAGATACTTTTGATCACATAGTGTATCTTCACAAGAAGCAATTTGTCGCTCGTTGTCTATGTAATATCCACAAGTATGAAGACTCTTGATTAGGTTTTTAACTTGCGTATAGAAGTAAAAGTCGCATAAAATCTCGTATCTATTGCAATAATAAAAGAGAACAACAAAATTGCATTGGGAATTCAGTAAATTTTAAGGAAAATACGCGTGTCTTTTCATCGTATTACCTTTCAAATAGAATACGTACTAAATAAGAAGACTAGTGTTGAAAAAAATTTGAATTTAAAAAACAGCGGGACTCCGTCCAGTGATCCATTGACTACGGAGATTGACCGCTAACCACACGGCCGCCGCCAGCCGGCCGCAAGGCAGCTGTGCACTACTGACACGTTATACTTCTCTTCCGATTTTCTCGAAATCACCTTTGTTGTATTCCTTAGTACTTGCCCACTATATTCTCCTAATGCACTATCAAAACTGTACAGAGTTTTAGTAAAATCCTGATCCGAACGTCGTGGCTTCCTCTTGTCAGATAAAATGTTCAGTGACTCACGGATTGCAATCAGCCATTTTCAGTCCTAACGGATTTTTGATGCCCTGGCTCGTTTTCATGAGGAGCTAAGCTACCAGATTTTAGACTCTTAAAGAAAAGAATTTAGGTCGGAGAAATGTCTGTAAACAGCGGACATGAGGTATCCATCTGCTAGAGCAATTTGTCTACGCTATCCAGACCTTGTAAGCCAGGGAGACACGGGATCCAAAGGGGCTCTACATCTCCGCAGTCGGCTGAGCAACTTGTTTAGCATAATCGACGCGCAGCCTGCTGCGCGACGATAGAGGGCGTGATCAGCTGTCAACGCCTCAGCAAACAGACGGCATGTCGTAAGCGGCTTAGCTTACGGTACCACCACAGGTTTGCCTAGCGGTCCCGGGCAAATTACTGTCGTAGCCTCGGTGCTCTAAATCCGCGATGCCACGCTGTTTGGCGGCTGTCAGCCACTGGTGGAACCACTGCGATCGAGACACACTTCGGTTACCAAAGACGTTAGTTCAGTTCACAGCATTTAGTTTTGTGTGATTTATAGTGTAACCGAAATTTAGCGGATTTATTTTAGTATTCATGTGCATTATTTCCAACTTCCCGTTATTTAGAGTCAATTGCCACTTTTCACTCCACACAAATATCTTGCAGAAATCGTTTTGTTATTAAATTTCATCTTCTGAAGGCTTTACAAGACGGTAAATGATAGCATCATCTGCAAAACTATCTGACAGAACAGCTCTGAATGTCTCCCAAATCGTTTGTGCAGATGCGAAACAGCAGACAACATATATGAGTTGGGGGACGTCAGATGTTACTTCTGTTTTATACGACGACTTTCCCTCACTTACCACTAACTGTTGCCCATCTTCCAGGAGTAACGAATCAAGTTCCACAACTGAAACGATACGCCAGGCACGCAATTGCACTAGAAGCCTCTTGTGAGGAAGTTGGTAAAAGCCTTCGGTCAATCTAAAAATATTGGGCCCAAGATGACGTCCCCTGCCCACAGCACTTATTACTTCATCAGAAAAAGGAGTTAGTTGTGTTTCACAAGAACGACATTTTCTTTGTCCTTGTTGGTTATTTGTCAATACAGTGCTTCCTCATGCACTGATCCAACATACACCAAATAAATCAATAAGCTAGAGTATTGATCCGTTATGGTACATAAAACAGGCGGAACATTGTTGCAGAAGCAACAATAAAAGCGTGCCAAATTCCAAAGTGCGCAACCCTCCCCGTTCCCCTCCCCCCAGTTTGGCGTGGCTTTACAGAAGTTTGAAATTTAGCACGGTCTACAAAGCCCGATGGTTTCCACAGTTTCCACAACGTAGCTCTGTCTTGATGTAGCGAACCGCCGAGCTTACTTCCCATATGAGGAGCACTGCTAATTTCTTGATTGTCGGGGTA
Organism: Schistocerca cancellata; assembly: GCF_023864275.1. Classification (NCBI taxonomy): domain Eukaryota; kingdom Metazoa; phylum Arthropoda; class Insecta; order Orthoptera; family Acrididae; genus Schistocerca; species Schistocerca cancellata. The sequence goes on from NC_064627.1 coordinate 628,396,144, forward strand.
GTTTGTCAATTACGACATTAATACGTGATTTCTTAATCGTAACACACTTACACACCATATATTACATACCATAAAAGGAGAAGCGGGATGGAATCATTGTTGGTAATCACAATTTATAATTAAGACAGTTTATTAACATTACCACTTTTTAAAAAATTGACAATTACAAATTGTCGTCGAGCCACTAGATAAAACTTTGCAAATATAGTTAGAAACCCAACTGACTGAGTACTCTAACAAATAATTCCAAATTAAGAGAACAGGGTTTCTGACAAACATGAGAACTTCAAGCTCCCATATAGGACTTCCCTCAAAATAGGTAAAGGGTGACTTAATAACACTTGAACACTAGTGAGAAGCTAAGATGCCATTACATAACATGATAGAACTACTTAAATAAAAAGCTACAACAGAAACACTGATCTTTAAAAAATAAATGTTCACCTGCTCAGACTTGTTAATAAAAACCTATTAGAAAAAGCTACACAAGGAACTCAGCAGATGGCATGCAGTTTAAGGTTTAGCCAGTTGCCAGTCCCTAATGTTTAAGAAAACAAGTTCATAAACAAACAGGTTACATACAATATACGATATATACCTACCAGCTTAACCCGCCTTGACGGAAGGAAGATAAACACTAAACTTTGGAAGGCGATATGTGAACAATTCCGGTTGTGGCCAGGTTCTTAAACACTGCTAGGCCTAGACCTCGGATAACATTTCACTCCCCGCCAGGGCACTGGCAGAATCAAAGTTTCTGCCCGAATCACAAAGACATTCCAATAACTCTGAAATATAGAAACACTCGGCAGAACCTTTGACTGACTTACTAATGGACATCTGTATTAACAGAGTGCAGGCTTTAAAAACTGCAACACAAAATCGTTCGATTGCAAGAGACACAAAGCACTAGTAAAACTTCTGAGTGAATTTTCAAATAACGGCCACCATTTAACTAGGTCAACTGAACTCTTCCACACCGTCTTAAGGTACGACTATGAAAGTCTCACCATAATAATGAAGTTTAAAATCACCGAGTGCGTCGGTGAACAAACACAATTACGACGACTTACTCCATATCAGGTACACAATACGAGGGAGCGGGTTCCACAGCTTCACCGCTTCCCTTCAAATTTTGTTCCCAGCGAAGTCACAGAACTTGTATCTCCTAGCTGCCCATGTCGGCAAAACGCCCAACCAATTTCACACCACAGCGTGTAACGGTCATCACGCTCGTTCGGCAGCCGTTGACACGTTGACACGTCGACACTCGTCTTCCCGCGAATGTCACAAGATCTCCAGGGTTACCCGTTGAAGGTTAACAACCAACTCGCTTCGCCCGCCAACCCGGAGGATAAGACAAATGGAAATCAAAGATAACTTAGCTCAACCACAATCGATCTCAACGATACGTGAACAAAATAATACTGGTGCCGACTCACCACGGCTCAGACATTTAAGTAATTTACTAAGACAGTGCTTTTTGGCTTTAACTGATGAAATTCTGTGGAATTATTCTTATCCTTTTCAGGTTAATGGCGTCCAGTACGGATCCCCTGTTCTCAAGATTTGGCAAATAAATTTTATTTCAACATGCCATCTCATGGCCTAGCTGTGGTCACAGTCGCCAGTTACCTGAGAAATGGAAGTCGCGGGCGCCACATGTCTACGAGCTGAGTAAACTTTTTTCTGTGGATGACCGTATATTAATTGTTTGTGTATCGCATTTTCTAAGGCAAATATTCGGGAACATTCCAGCATTTGCTTCCGAGTGAAACCACCTGAAAACCTCTCGCATACTGGCTGGTGCACCAGCCATGGACGCTAATCCGAGCGGTTTCGGTCCGGGTCTGGCTAACCTTCGTGTCTCGCAAGTTAGCGCGCTGCGTATCGACGGGATTTGAGGTGCATTAGGTAGGTACATAGGCTCGTGACGTTTTTTCTTTACATGTTGATATTCCGGTTGCTATGGCTTTATTTACCGACTGTTCGCGTTTTATTGATAGTTCAATGTTGCTGTCTGTGTTCACATATTGTCATTTTGCTATTCGTAGATAGTAAGTGGAGCTGTGGACGCTAGAAGAAGTGCCAAGTGGAGAAATCGGAACATTTCCGCCATATTCCTCTGTTGGATTTAAATAAGGGGAGTGTGGGCGGGGGGTGGCAGCAGTGGAGGCAATTAGAAACATGGAGACAATGTCAATGGACAGAGCACGGTAGGAAAATGGTTTCCGAATGTTAAGGAGGAGCGTTTTGACATTAGTGATTCTCCACTTGAGGAAGACTTTTGGGGTTTCAGATCGCTTAAACGCATTACTTCACAATGATTCACGCCGGTGTATCCGAGGACTGGGAAATGTGATGAACTGTGATCATTCTTCCGGCGTGCGATGTCTGCATGCAGTGGGAGAGGTTGAAATATCGGCTGTGTGGGTACCGCATCCCCTAAGCCAAAAAATCAAAAAAATCAGTGGGCGGCCCATATATTATCAATTGGTTCGTAAACAACACGAACCATTCCTATCCTTAGTCGTTATTGGTGAAGAAAAACGGTGTGTTTACGCTAAGGTAAGGAAAAGAAAGTCGTCTCTGAACTTAAACAAAGCAGAGACTCCCCGTACAAAGACCTCCGCACATCCAAAAATATATGTGTTATGGATCTGATGGAACTGCGATTTTGCGGTATACAACGAATTAGTTCCCCGAGGTGTAGCTATCACTTCTGACATTTCTTGTTGGCAAATGAGACGTCTTGCACATCCACTGCAAGAACAACGAACGCGAAGACTGCGTGAAGTGGTGCTACTTCAGGATAACGTCCACCCGCATTCTGCTAGACTGACAAAAGACACAGTGGTTGTGTTGAGAAGTCATTCCGCACTAACCTTATTCACCTGATTTCGCGCTCTCTGCTTTCAGTCTTTCCCGCTCTTTATCGATCAACCCTCAAAGGACGTCCTTTCCGGATGAAAATGCGCTCCAAACATGGCTCGACGAGTTCTTCGCCTCGAAACCACGTGATTTCTACAGTCGCGGAATCGAAAAGTCACTTCAGCGTTGGCAGACTCCAACTAACTGGAAACCGCTACGAACTTATGCACCAACCTGACACATACCAAATAAATCAATACGAGTACTGATCCTCATGGTACCCAAAACGGGTGAGGACACTGTTGCGGAAGTAACGGAAAAAGTATGGCAAATTCTAAAGAACGGAAGACGTCCCCAGATTTGTGTTGTTTTGCAGAAGCTCTAAATTCAACCCGTTCTACAATGCAGGATGCTTTTAATAGTTCCCACAACGTAGCTCTGTCTAGAAATCTTTCAGGAAACCGGAAGATATTCTGATCGTATGTTAAGTACAATGACGGAAGGTTGCTATTAATACCTTCACTGGATGATAGATGTGGTAGAGGTACTGATGACAGTGCCACTAAAGAGGAGTTACTAAACACGTTTCTCCGAAATTCCTTCACCAAAGCAGACGAAGTACATAATCCCAATTTCTATTGAAGAACAACTGTCAACATGAGTAAGTTAACGTAGATACCCTCGACATAGCAAAGCAGCTTAAGTCGCTTAAAAAAGGCAAGGCCCTCAGTCCATATTGTCTACCAGTTACGTACCTTGCAGCGTTTGTTGATACAATAGCTCCAATACTTAACAATCATACACAAATGTTCGCTAGCCGAAAGATTCGTACCTAAATACAGCAAAGTTGCACAGGTCATACCAGAAAATAGGAGTAATCCGCTGATGTACAGATCAATATCACTAACGTGTATTTGCTGTAGGATTTTACACTTGATTCGTCATTTCCTTTTAGAACGGTCACAGTTCACAGTAATTGACGCAAAGTCATAGTATAAAACGTAGGTGAAAGCAGACGTTCTCCAATAAGCGATATACACATTCTGCTGTTTCTGATCTACATAAGCGACCCCGGAGACAATCTGAGCTGCCGTCTCAGAATTTTTGCAGATGATGTTATCATTTACCTACAAGTAAAGACATCAGCTGATAAAAACTAATAGCTAAATGATTTATACAAGATGTCTGTATGGTGTGAAAAGTGGAAACTGACTCCAAAAATGAAGTGTGTGAAATAATGCAGACGAGTACTAAAAGGAATCAGCTAAATTTCGGTTACACTATAAGTCAAGCAAATGTAAAGACTTTGAACTGAACTAAGTGACTTTAATTCGAACGATCACATATATAATGTTGCAAGGAAAGCGAACCACAGACTAACTAGAGACTACGTATACTACGCTTCACAGTCCTCCTCTGCAGTATTGCTGGACGGTGTGGGATACACATCAGATAGGATTGATGGAGGACTTCCAAAAACTTCAAAGAACGGCAGCTCGTTTTGTATTATCGCGAAATATGGGAGAGATGGCCTAGAATATGACAAGTGAAATGTGGTATCAATCATTTTATAAAAGGCGTTTTCGTTACGGTAGGGTCTTGCCGTGAAATTGCAATCACCACTGTCTGCTTAGAGTGCGAAAATGTTTTGTTCACATCCACCTACGTAGGGTAAAATTATCATCACAATAAAATAAGAGACATGAGAGCTGATGTGAAAAGATTTAAGCGTTCGTTTTTCCCGAACGATGTTCAAGACTGGAACGGTAGAGAAAGAGCGTGAAGTTGGTTCGACGAACCCTCTGCTGAAACTGCACAGTAATCATTATATGTAGATATAGATGTCTGTTACCCAGTACTATCATGTCGCTTTATTCTACACAGTTAAATCTGAATGATTTGTCTAAAAGAAGTTGTTTCGAAATCACCAGTCCTTACCCCATGGAGGGTTACTTTTGATCTCTTGTTCATGGTGGATGGTCTTATGCGTCTGACAGTTCTAATAGCTATATGGAATTTTGTGGTCTGTTCCATGTACCTCCTTCTTCTGCCGTTCATAAAGTTTCTTTCCACGACCAGCTCCTGACGGAGTGAGACTACTGTTCACACTGACTGTGTGCTCATGGGTTATAGCTCCATGAAAACATGTGACCAGATCTTTGGGTACCTGTTACCTCGCACCAGAAAGTGGCATTCCTTAACAGGCATTCCGGCCACCTAACGATACCAGAGAATCAATATATGCTCTGTTCACATGTTACACGCAAATTATACATGTTCTGCTCAGGTAAAGTAAAAGCTAAAGTTCATTAGGGATTAGTGGACAAGAGTTACTTGCAATCCCGCTGAGCACGCCGTTTCGGTCGATGAGAGGTGCTACAGGCGTTGTCGTGCTGTTGGCAACGGCACTCGGGTCGCTCGTCTGCTGCCATCGCCCCACTAAAGCCAAGTTTCGCCGAACTGTCTTAATGGGTGCTTTCACCGTACGTCGCACACGGATTTCTGCGTTTATTTCACGCAGTGTTGCTTATGTGTTAGCGCTGACAACTCTCCGCAAACGTTGCTGCTTTCGGTAGTTAAGTGAAGACCGTCGGCCACTGCGTTGTCCGTGGTGACAGGTAATGCTTGAAATTTAGTATTCTCGGCACACTCTTGACACTGTAGCTTTCAGAAACTGAATTCTCTTACGATTTACGAAATGGAATGTCCCATGCATTTAGCTCCACCTACCTATTCCGCATTCAGAGTCTGTTAATTCCCACTATGCAGCCATAATCCCTTCGGAAACCTTTTCACATGTACCATCTGAATACAAACGACAGCTCCGCCAGGCACTGCCCTTTTATACCTTGTATACTCGATACCACAGCCGTCTGTGTATGTGCATGTCACTATGCCATGACTCTTGTCACCTCAGCTTATGTCTTGACACATTCCATACATGGCGCTCAAGGCTTTCTTTAGAGTGCTTGTAAATAGGTGAGAAAGAAAGGTCAGTAGCCCATTAAAAGAAGGAAAGTAATTGATACATTGTAGATAGACTGTTTTCCATCTCTCATAGGTGCTACCGAAATGAACAAGAGCTGAAAGGAAAGAAGGAAGGTAAACATCATCAACTAGCTACTTAAGGACTAGTTCAAAAATTGTAGAAAACTCATTGTTTGGTTGTCAATGATCGTATATAAACTGAAAAACAATAATATTCATGACAGAGACCTTTTTACATAAACAGCTCTCGACATTCTGAGCCATGTTTCTTGTTGGTTTCTTGTTTTAATGCTTCCCTTTTATCGACAAATGACTGACACTGACGATGACATGGTGAAGTGAATTCGTTACCTAACGTGAAAGATGAGTGCACTGTGATTTCCGGTACAAGATGCCACAACAATTAAACTCATATTTGGTAAACTGCAAGTACTTCCAGGAGTCAGTTTTTAAATGTAGCAGCAAATATAGGATGAAATGGTTTACTTGAAGAAGCAGGAGAATAAATTAAAAATATCATTCCACAAAACTTAAAGCAGCTAGAAGTAGCACTAACATCTTCCAATGAAATTAATAGAATAGTAAAAATTCTAAAAAGAAAAGAAAAACTCGTCTGGTGTTGATGGAATATCAAAGAGAATTCTGAAAAACTGTTCCAGTTTGAATCAGCAATATCTTTAGTGATATGCGTAATGCATCACTTGAACAAGAAACATTTCCAGATAGGCTAAAATAGACAATTGTTTAACTTCTTCATAAAAAAGGCGACAAAGCAATTCCCTTATAACTAGTTCCTTCCAAAATTTTCGATAAAGCAACAAAGAAAATGCAAAATGTTGAGCTGAATAACTGAAACAATTTTGGGAGGGTAGAAAATGTTAGTGACTCGTGTGAAATAGCAAAGGGAGTCCCACAAGGATAAATTTTTGGCCCACTCCTATTCCTTACCTGTATTTGAATGACTTTCTGCTTGCCATTCGTCAGACAGCATTAGTATTTTTGCAGATGGTTCTAGTCTTGTAATGAATCCCATTAGAGGGAAAGCAACAGCAGAGATTGTACATTAAATTTTCCTATGAATTATAAAGTGGTTTTCAGGAAATTAATTCTTCTTAAATTTTGAAAAAAAAAAACACAGTTTTCAGTTTTGTTAACAAATAGAGTCATACCAGCAATTCATATAGCACATGAGAAGGGTAGAATGCTTCAAATTTTTGGGTGCATATAGCAATGAAAATTTGAACTGGAGGGAACATATTCAGCTTCTCAAACAATTAAGTACAGTTACTTTGGCTCTTCGAATAATTCATAATCTCAGAAACAACAGAATTAACCTCCACACGTCTTTTGCATAGTTGCACTCAATGACGTCTTATGGAATAATTTGTTGATGTAAATCACCACTTAAAAATAATATACTGGTTCTAGAGAAGCGAGCACCGATGGTCCGCATGTTAGGTACCTCTTCAAGTAACTAGGCTATTAACTGCATCGTCAGAATACATGTATTTACTAACGAATTTCGTGGTAAATAAGCCATCACAAACTGAGGAGGGCAGTCACGTCGATAACAACAGCACTAGAGGGAAATATGTCTTTCGTTACCCATTATTAAAGACATTAGTTGCTCAGAAAAGAGTTCAAAATGCAGCAAAATATATTTTTGATCATTTGCTGATTACCTTAAAATATCTGACAGGTGGCAAAGCAATATTCTTTGAACTGAACGGTTCCACATCATTTCACTAACAGGACCGTTCAAATCTACGCAATATGACACTAACTAATTGAAGGCGCCAGTGGTACTGGAAAGCTAGAGTGGAGACCATGCGGTGGGCCACAGGGCAGCTTATGGCTGCATAGATACGCTGTGGCAACTGTAAGCATTTTCGTTTCCTTTGTCTCAGATGGTACAGGTATCCGTCGTCCCGCTCAAGTCGAATTCCGCTAACTCAGCGGTTTTGTCGCTCGGTATTGTTGAGGACGCAGCCCCGTTGCCCCTGGTCCAGTTCAGCTGCGATAGCCAAGGCGACGCACGCTCCCCAACAGCGAACTCTTCGATGATGGCCGCACGCCAGGTTCCGGTGACAAGTGGCACTTGAGCCGCACTGACCCGCTCTCCGCGATAGCGTAAGGCGGATGCTGGTGGGAGGAAGTCCTGTGAAGCAGCCGGGAGGTGACTCTTCTGCCTCTGGGCAGGAGTCGATAGTGCTGCTGCAAGGACTGATTTGGACTGCTGCTAGCTAACTCCGAGTCCCTTACGAACTCAGAGAATCGAACCGTGGTCCCGCCACAGGCTGGAACTGTGTCCTCCACCGGAATATTCATGTGTTCCCCTCGTATTACACAGCACCGTCGTCCAAGAGAGCTGTCACACTAAAGATACCACTTGGCTGGCCCCTACTTATATTCGCTAGTGCGTATAAGTTTTGATGCGCCTCTTCAAGCCAAATACTGATACAAATTAGGTTAGTGTCAGTGCGCTGGTTTCGATGGTGGCTTGCGCCAAGAATTACTTGCAGTCCAGCTGAGCACGTCGTTTCGGCAACTCTTGTAACCATGTCGGCCCGACTTACTTTGCTACTCCATGTTGCACAAAGTTATTATCAACAAGTCCGCGCCTGCCTTACAGATACGGTTTCAACCCACGCAGAAAATATGTCTGTTGGACCTAGACGGCTGGATAACTGTAGTCTGGTCTGATGAGTCCCGATTTCATTTCGCAAGAGCTGATGGTAGGGTTCGAATGTGACGCCCATGGCCCCACTGATTCAATTTGTGTACAAGGCACTGTGCGTGCTGGTGGTGGCACCATAACGGTGAGGACTGTGTTTACATGCAATGGACTGGGTCCACTGGTCAAACTGAACCGGTCTTTGACTAGAAATCGTCATGTTCGGCTACTTGGAGATCTCTTGCAGCCATTCATGGACTTCACGTTCCCAAACAACGATGGAATTTTTATGGATGGATATCCCCCGAGCCACAGTTGTTCGCTATTGGACAACGTTCTGAACAACTTGAGTGCATAATTTGGCCACCCAGATCGCCCGATATGAAACCCATCAAACATGTATGGGACATAATCAAGAAATTAGTACGTGCACAAATTCCTGCACCGGCGACAGTTTTGCAATTATCGGCTGCTACTGAGGTAGTATGGGTCAATATGTCCACAGGGGACTTTGGACAACTTGCCACGTCGAGTTGCTGCACTACGCAAAGAAAAAGAGGTCCCACATATTGGCAGATATCCCTTGACTTCTGCCACCTCAGTGCAATGCAAGTTTTTCCGTGTATTTTCATGTTTCCACAGTCAGTGTTTCTGATATGAAATGGAAATGGCTACATATGTTTGAAAATCCGATTTAAGTGCACACTCATATCATATCGCGAAGCAAATCAGATATCATTAATCAAGTGCGCATATTCTATTTGTGATTGCCGAATTCCAAAGTACCGCAATGCATGACGCTAACATAAAAACTACTTGCAAGCCATCGCTTTTGTCTACAAAAACTACATTTGAAAACCGATTACAATCTGGTTGATCTTGACCTGAATAAATCACTGGTATGACTTCAGTACTAGTGTCCTGAAAGTACTCCACTGGTCATACAGAAATTTGATCCATGCACGAACAACAAAATGATCTGACTTTATATGTGTAATACTGGGTAACAGGTAAAATTCCCACAGCGCAGCGGAAAATGTGGAGGGGGCTTCAAGTAACGCAGAATTACGACCAAGGTGTTTAGTCATTCTAACAGAAACAAAGTGGAGAACGCATGTGTGGATTGCACTTTGAGTGGCCTTACTGGTTCTCGTAAAACGATTGAAGCACAAACGCCAGTCTTAACACATTCCAAATCGCAGCACGTGACTCTAAGTTCAGTCCTACCGAATGTTGGCGGTAATATCCATACAAAAAAAAGTCTGCAAATGGCAGTTTATTGCGACATTAGTTATGCTGAAGGCTGGCAATTTTCACTGAATCATGCTCCCATCAACTATGAACGTAGAAAATGGATAACATGGCCTAACAATTGAACATGAAAGCCTTAATGTTTTATAAATAAATTATAGATAAAATATTTAAGGAGATATTTAAAATGAATTCCAATTATTATTCGATAAACAAACATGAAAAGACTCTAGCAAAGTTACATATAAATACAGGATGTTTTTATAACCACATCGGTTGCACAAAATTATTGTCAAAAATGACCATGGTTTCGAGTGAACTAAGGCGGTCTTCATCAGAATAAAATATTACATGGGATTACATTAATCACACCATGAGTCAAAAGTTTCTGAGGAAAAGTGCTCTCGTCATACACTCATGGTGTGATTACATGTAATTGTATGTAATTTTTTATTCTGATGAAGACTGCCTTAGTGCAGTCGAAACCGTGGTCAATTTTGACGCTAATTATGTGCAACCGAGAAGGCTATAAATACATCCTGTACTTAAATAACGTAGGGTTGGCGATTACATTAATCACACCATGAGTCAAAAGTTTCTGAGGAAAAGTGCTCTCGTCATACACTCATGGTGTGATTACATGTAATTGTATGTAATTTTTTATTCTGATGAAGACTGCCTTAGTGCAGTCGAAACCGTGGTCAATTTTGACGCTAATTATGTGCAACCGAGAAGGCTATAAATACATCCTGTACTTAAATAACGTAGGGTTGGCGGATACCAAACAAAAATTGTGTTTAAAATTTCAATGTTACGTACACTACTGGCCATTAAAATTGCTACGCCAAGAGGAAATGTAGACGATAAACGGATATTCATTGGACCAATATATTATACTAGAACTGACTTACTTACATTTTCACGCAATTTGGGTGCATAGATCTTGAGAAATCAGTACCACGAACAACCACCTCTGGCCGTAATAACGGCTTTTATACTCCTGGGCATTGAGTCAAACAGAGCTTGGATGGCGTGTACAGGTACAGGTACAGGTACAGCTCCCTACGCAGCCTCAACACGATACCACAGTTCATCAAAAGTAGTGACTGGCTTATTGTGACGAACCAGTTGCTCGGCCACCATTGACCAGACGTTTGCAATTGGTGAGCGATCTGGAGAACGTGCTGGGCAGGGCAGCAGTCGAACATTTTCTGTATCCAGAAAGGCCCGTACAGGACCTGCAACTTGCGGTCGTGCATTATCCTGCTGAAATGTAGGGTTACGTAGGGATCTAATGAAGGGTACAGTTACGGTACTTAACACATTTGAAATGTAACGTCCATTGTTCAAAGTGCCGTCAATGCGAACAAGAGGTGACCGAGACGTGAAACCAATGGCACCCCATACCATCACGCAGGTGATACGCCAGTATGCCGATGACGAATACACGCTTCCAAAGTGCGTTCACCACGATCTCACTAAACGCGGATGAGACCATCATGATGCTGTAAACAGAACCTGGATTCATACGAAAAATTGACGTTTTGCCATTCATGCACCCAGGTTCGTCGTTGAGTATACCATCGCAGGCGCTACTGTCTGTGATGCAGCGTCAAGGGTAACAGCAGCTATGGTCCCTGATCTGATAGTTTATGCTGCTGCAAACGTCGTCGAATTCTTCGTGCAGATGGTTGTTGTCTTGCAAACGTCCCCGTCTGTTGACTCAGGGATCGAGGCGTGGCTGCACGATCCGTTACAGCCATGCGGATAAGATGCCTGTCATCTCGACTGCTAGTGATACGAGGCCATTGGGATCCAGCACGGCGTTCCGTATTACCCTCCTGAACCCACCGATTCAATATTCTGCTAACAGTCATTGGATCTCTACCAACGTGAGCAGCAATTTTGCGATACGATAAACTACAATCTCGATAGGTTACAATCCGACCTTTATCAAAGTCGGAAACATTATGGTACGCATTCCTCCTCCTTACACGAAGCATCACAACAACGTTTCACCAGGGAACACCTGTCAACTGCTGTTTGTGTATGAGAAATCGGTCGGAAACTTTCCTCATGTCTTCACGTTGTAGGTGTCGCCACCGGCACCAGGCTTGTGTGATGCTCTGAAAAGCTAATCATTTGCACATCACAGTATCTTCTTCCTGTCGGTTAAATTTCGCGTCTGTGGCACGTCGTCTTCGTGGTGTAGCAACTTTAATAGCCACTAGTGTATCTCCTCCGAGAGACCACGTGGAAATAAAATATCATGTATTTTAAAAAACAAACCAGAATAACCTCCACATATTCTGAAATCACTTTGATATTATTAATTGTGTAGGAAAAGTAACGAGAACCATGACTTATACGGACATTTGACTTAATGCAAGACCAACATCAATTCCAACTCCACAGTTACCTGACGGGTCAGAAGGGCTCTGCGCTTTAAGTACACCGAGCACCAACGATTTTACCGTGGAGTCAAATACACGACTTTCGCAGCAGATTACAGCAGTGACTAGATAGACTTTGCACTGTACTAGGTACTTAAATCTTATCATGAACTCCTCCCCACTTATTAATATCGTCAATTGTTGTCTTGTTATTTTAGCGCTAGCAATACTAACTTTATGTATTCATTTTAAGCGAGAAGGAAGTTCGAGATAACACTTAAGAAATGGACTCTTCTGGTCCTCGTAGATGTTGTCTAAACTATGGCCCGTTCACCCTGTCTAGTAGGCATGATGGATTCGGTTCTTAACAAATTAGGACTGCTCAACGAATTTTTATCCGTCGTTTTTACTATATTCGTATCATATTTCAGTAAAATTTCACAATTTGGTTTCCATTCGTTAACGCCATCATTTCATAACATGTACTTTACAGTACTTTACGCCATTTCAGACTTCCAACCTACACCACAGGTATCTCCCAATTACTTGCGCCATTAAACTGTACTACTACTGCTACAGGCATTCCATAACTGGCAGATACATAACAAATACTTCTTGTTACACGCCAGTCAACAAGTGCAACGATGCATAAAGTCATATTTCAGGGATTATAATATATACTTATCTTTAACAACCAAAGGTTCTCATGCAATTAATATACTTCTTTTACAGATGTTTTCCGAAGAAATCATACCAGTACGGATAAGACAACAGATTAATATTATAATTACAATTATAAATTAATTAAGTATTAAACACTGCGTTATTATTATATAGCAGTACCACTTATCAGAATAGGCCCGACTTTTGGTTTTTAGATAGCATATATAATTTCTGTTGTATCGTGCTATAAATCTGAATAACGTGTACTACGAAGAGAGAGAGAGAGAGAGAGAGAGAGGAGCACTGACCATTTCCATTACTAACTAGCGTAGTGAAATTTAATATGAAAGACACTGATAATAAACTGTTTCTATATGCAGAAATCACATTTAATCCTCGCACTATCATATTTTTAGTAAGAACATCGATTTGGATAAACTAAGGGCTATTAATAAGTACCTCGAGGATTTCAAACGACGGTTGCGAGAAAACCAGACACCATACAGAAAATAGTTGTGGATAGTGCACTTGTTCAAGTTTTTAACTCACACTACAAGTGATCAAGGTGGGCCCCATTTAGGACGGGACGAAACTCAATACGTTTGTGGAATTCGTCAAACTCCCTGGCACTAATCGTGAAGGAGGAATTGACAGCAGCTCGCTTTGGGTACCCGTTCAATGCGTTGCTCATGTGCAGGCACGAACAAGTTCGATGCGACAGTGCAGAGAGGTTGATTTATGTACACGTTCTGTAATGCCTGCCTCTAGTCTGAACAACACAGACACTGCAACATCGTACTTATCCGGTGATACCAGGAAGGCGACTTTCGAGTAAAATATCTCTCCAGCATATACATAATGCATGTACGAGTGCAGATTGTAGACACTTGGTTGACGCCAAATAGAAGTCTGAACGTGACTTTGAAGCGAGCTCGGATAACCTGCTGCAACGCCGCCACTCGCGAAAAGCGGGAAATCCGGGTTCAAGTCCCGATCTGGCATAAATTTTCATTGCTGTCATTCGATTTGACAACTGATGTTTGACCATCTTTGCTACTGCTAGTACATTTTATGCTTTAACTCATTCTGGCCGAGCTCTTATTATCCTTTATCGTATTACGTATTTTGTTTTCTGGACACATTGAAAGGTCGCATGAGATCCTGGTATTTTCTCTTACTAGTGTTCTCCTACAAGAGAGTCGAAATCTCAAAAAGACCGGACTGAACATAAAATTGAAAATAAACAGATAAACGTGTTCTGCTGAAATTATTTCAGCAATGAAAAGTCAGAAGTACTTGAGGAGAGCCGGCCGGAGTGGCCGTGCGGTTCTAGGCGCTACAGTCTCGAGCCGAGCGACCGCTACGGTCGCAGGTTCGAATCCTGCCTCGGGCTTGGATGTGCGTGATGTCCTTAGGTTAGTTAGGTTTAATTAGTTTCAAGTTCTAGGCGACTGATGACCTCAGAAGTTAAGTCGCGTAGTGCTCAGAGCCATTTGAACCTTTTTTTTTTTTTAACTTGAAGAGAAAACAATTCCGTTGTCATTGCGCTAAATGCAAAAGATAATGTAAAAAGGCGCTTTTAATCCTGTTTCATATACTTGCAAATATACATTTCTCGGGTAAATAAATGTATCTCTTCTGAAATGTTTGGATGGCATCTTTCGTAGCCTTTCTGTTCTCAGAAGGGTAGGGAATTTACCACGCGACCTTTGGCAAGAACTTATACAATTGCTTTGGTCATTAATAAACTACAATATCAGTGATTATTCCTATGTTTTGTTACTGTATCACAATTTTTTCGTAAATGGCGTAGTCCCTCCTGCACAGCAGATAGCTCTCACAACAAACGCAGTTTTGACGCTGACGTGTAAAGGAAAATTACCATTCGAAACAGACGAGCATCAGTACAGGAATAAAACACCATGGACGCTGGAGAAAACTCAGTTCCCTCGAGCAGTCAAGTAAGAAAAGGAAGTCGATCGCTTAAAAGGGACTTTAGTCCATAAAAATTTTGTGATTGAATACAAGAGAAATGGTTCAAATGGCTCTAAGCACTATGGGACTTAACATCTGAGGTCATCAGTCCCCTAGACTTAGAAATACTTAAACCTAACTGACCTAAGGTGATCACACACATCCACGCCCCGGGAAGGATTCGAACCTGCGCCCGTAGCAACAGCGCGGTTCTAGACTGAAGAGCCTAGAACTGCTCGGCCACAGGAATACAAGCGAAACCTAACATACAAAGATACAGATTTTTCCAATATACATTATATGGTCATATGTAGTCTGTATTACCCATGGAAACGAAAATAGCCTTTAGCTTCTGTACTGTTCTGAACTTTTATAATGAAATGCAGGAAAGGTATATCGTGGTCCCATTACCCATGGAAACGAAAATAGCCTTTAGTTTCTGTACTGTTCTGAACTTTTATAATGAAATGCAGGAAAGGTATATCGTGGTCCAACTTGTCTAACGCAAATCAGGTAGAACAAAATAACTCCCTCGTGTGTTCATCTCAAGGGAAATGTCACAATATATTTTCGCAGCTTAGAGCAATGTCATTTTACGTTAAGAAATGGACTTTCCGCTCTTATGAAGATGCAGCTCTTGAGTAAGATATTGCCTGTGACTCCACGACCTCATCTGTATGCGCGCGTTCAACTTTGTGTCGCGAGTTCTATTCGAATAAGACCTCCACTTCGCGAAGTTAGCTGCAACTGCACCACTGTCAACCCCTCACGTGCACCGGCCGAACTTCTTTCAGCACGAAAGAACAAAGTGAACAGCAAAAAACTGCAGCGCAGGGCCTCTCGCAGGTTCTGCAATATTTGAGAAAACTACGAAGTGACGTTTGTCCCCTGCGATCCAGGAAATACTCCTGGATAGAACAGTTGCGTGACCGACGAAGTTGAGCACAGCTCTTCGGCCAGTATGCAGCTTTTTTATTATTCTTATCCCTTCTTGGCACTTCGATTTATTTCGTTTCAGAACATTACTGCCTTATAGTAGCTGTGCATTTTACAGAAGCATGCGATATGCGCTGAAAAAAATACTTAATCTCCGTTAGTAAATCCTCGTTAAAAATCCCTTCAGCGTCCTGTCACGACCACAAAGTTTTAGACTACCATCAATGACTCAAACATAGTGTTCAGCAGCTACTCTTTGACACACGTCCCTGATTCTACACCAGAAAAATAGTAGAAGTGTCTTATCAAAGCACCAAACGGATCTGTGTCTTCACTAAGAAACAAAACTTAAACAGATGACGATACTATATCATGGGCAAGTCAATGATTTGGTTGGATCATAGTTGGTAGCGTTTGTTGTTGTCAGGACAAAGCTCATTGCTTTGCACAGATGACATTTTATCAAGCGTCACTCGTAACTTATTTTTTTGAGTACAAAAGCAATACTGAGTATTCCACAACCGAAGAAGAACTGTGTTTTTCCTCGTTTTTCCTCATCTTAGGATAGATTTAGATAATGGTAAAAACTAAGGTCTAGGATCTTATCCATGTTCCATTACCATGAAGTCTGCACTAGTTTTTCTCTAGTTTAATCGTAACCTCTTTGAAAAATGAACAGTCAGGACTAGGGTGTTAGTTTTCCGATGAATATTTTCCATCGTAGTAACTTATAACAACGAATCTCTGCGTAATAAACCTTAACAATAAATTTTTGGATTGAGAAAACCTTTTTACTTTGGTTACAGTTTCATCTTCGCTAGCTGTCTGGTTGATCGTGTCATTAGTTAATTGACAAACTATTTTCGCAGCAGCATTATTTACCTGTTTTGCAGCAACTGCCATCTTCCTGAGATAAGTACCTGACACCAAAAATAATGCAATCAAACAATGCTCGCTTTACTCGATTATCTCCGGTGCTTCCAGTAATTCTACTCGGTATTTCATGAATTCCACTCCGAGAGAAACACCGAGATAATTTGAATAGCCGGCTGTAGTAGTGTAGCAGGTCCAGGTGATAATAAGCTAACGTTTAGTTGCGAACGCAATACAATTTGCTCTCCATATTTCATCAAGACTACCAGCGTAGGAGAATGCGCACTGTTTCGTTGCGAATGCGAGGTGCGAAATTTACGCGCTACTGGTTAATGTATCCAATCACGATTACATTTAGAGGAATGGGTGATAGCCTCTAGGTTTGCTACTGTACGTTTGAAACGATTACTCTGCAACAACGGACGTAATGCTGCCGAACATTTCATAAGTAGTAACGTTGCCGGCGATTTTCTTTACACGATACGTCGGTTTCAGGAATGTGGAAACAGCCTACTTTACAAGCTATAACGTTAAATGTTCTACATGACATTGCATGAATTGTCAATGAGGACACCAGTGCACATCGACAACTGTATTAATACCATGTTTCTGGCATACCGTGTAGCTTATTTAATTTTTAATTTCGGATACTATATTTCGAAAACTTTTGAATGACTCTGCAACAAAGTTCATAATGTTGATAGTTTGCTATGCTTAACTATTTTCACCTAATTCTGTAACTGGGGAGACTTTAAGAGATGTTCTTTTTAAAGGTAGACAGATTTCTGAAGCAATCTTCCGAACACAAACGAAGCCGGATTTTACCTCGAAAAACAAACAATATGCACGGGGAAGGTTGTGACTGACTGCCAGAACAATGCCGAAGGACATCTACGAAGAGTTATGAATTCCTTCACCGCTGAAGAAGAAATTCTGCATCCTAAACGTGTCATCACCCTCCGTCTGCGGAATCTTAATGTACTTTCTTCTTTTATTTATTTATTGGCTTTCGTAACGTGGTCAAACAACAATCTCAAGACAGGAAATGTTATATTACAATTCGTTTTGACGATTCATGTTAGACACTTGTTTAAATCGTGCACTCTTACGAAGTTACGTAAGCTTAACAAAAGGCTAATTCGACATGAGATAAGTTTTACAACCCGGGCATAAAAAACGAATAAACAAGACGAAAGTTTAACACAGTAGTATGCTGCAAAAATCCTACCGGTAACAGAATAAGAAATGATAAAGCCGCCGTCGGAACGCGTTTGGGGTATTCCCAATTCAGTTCATATTAATGACTATACAGCTAAGTTAACAATAAAATTACCTTTGTATGTCCTGTAAGAACTGTTTCAAAAGTTGCGGTTAGTGAATTTAATAACTTTGCAGGTCTGTAAGGACTACATAGATAGAACACGAGAACTGTTTACATGAAACAGATTTTTGTATCACGGCCACACGTATAGATACACCAGTATTCGGACACATACATATAGGACGTGCATAGTGACACAGGTTGAGCGTTCCATATTCCACTGAGTAGGACACAAGATTGACAATTGCTGCAGCTATGGGGTCGGTACAACTATTTCGATGATTTATGATCAGTTGTAGCTGTGATAAATTATCAGGGATTATGACTATTGTGTCTAATGTGGTCGTGTGTGCGATTATCAGGGCTTTCAAAACGACAATCCCCTCGGTTGTCATAACAGTGAAGCGTGGACCCAGTTTGTACACTGAAGATACAAAGTAACTTGTACACCTACCCAATATCGTGTAGGCTCCACGCAAGCACACCAAAGTCTCTCAACACGACGTGGCATGGACCCGCATAATGTCTGAAGTAGTGCTGGAGAGAACTGATACCACGAATCATTGAGGGCTGTCCATAGATTGGTCAGAGTAATAGGGGGAGGAGATCTCTTCTGAAGAGCACTTTGCAAGGCATACTAGATATGCTCAGTAATGTTATTGCCTGGGGAGCGGA
This sequence comes from Schistocerca cancellata, assembly GCF_023864275.1. Lineage (NCBI taxonomy): Eukaryota > Metazoa > Arthropoda > Insecta > Orthoptera > Acrididae > Schistocerca > Schistocerca cancellata. The sequence continues at coordinate 628,414,763 of NC_064627.1, forward strand.
AATGTTTAAACTCAGAAGAGTGTTCCTGGAGCCACTCTCTAGCAATTATGGACGTGTGGGTTGTCGCACTGTACTGCTGGAATTGAGCAAGTCGGTCGGAATGCACAATGGACATGAATAAATGCAGGTGATCAGGCAGGATGCTTAAGTACGTGTCACCTCTTAGAGTCGTATCTAGACGCATCAGGCGTCACATATCACTCCAATGCAGCAACCTATCTAGCAACTGTGCCAGACACTTCTTGTCTTATATAGGCGTTGCCGACCGCAGCGCCGTATGCCTGTTTAAATGTCTTCGTATTTAAATACGCATACCTGTAACAGTTACTGTAGCACTTCAGTGTATATACCTTGTAGTTTGCTCCGTGGCACCCAAAAATCATTACCAGCGACTTCACTACATTTGGATCAATCCTTATACCCTGAGGTGACAAAAGCCGTGTGGTAGCAGCATCCATATATACAGATGGTGGTACTGGGCTTACGCAAGGGGTAAAAGAGCAGTCCATTGGCGAAGCTGTCATTTCTACTGTGAAAAGATGCCCGACGTGATTATGGTCACACGACGGGAATTAGACATTGAATATGGGGCGTTCCATTTCGGAAATCGTATGAAAATCCAATATTCCAAGATCCGCAATGTCAAGAGAATAACCAATTTCAGGTATTACCTCTCGCCACAGTCAACGCCAATGGTCTTCGCCTAACGACCGACCGCAGCGGCGTTTTGGTAGAGTTCTCAGAGCCAACAGACAAGCAGCACTGCTTGAAATAACCGCAGAACTTACTCTTGGACTTCCGACGAACAAATTCATTAGGGCAGTGCGGCGAACTTTGGCGTCAAGGGGCTATGGCAAGAGACGGACGACGCGAGTGCCTTTGCTAACAGCACGACATTATCTGTAACCCCTCTCCAGGGCTCATGACCATGTCGGTTGGACCGTAGACAACTGGAAAACAGTCGCGTGGTCAGATGAGTACCGATTCTAGTTCGTAAGAGCTGATGGTAGCGTTCAAGCGTGGCTAAGACACCACGAATCAGCGAAAGCAAGTTGTCAACAAGGCTTTGTGGGAGCTGGTGGTAGTTCCATAATTGTGTGTGTTGCCTTTACATGGAATGGACTGAGTCCTTTGGTCCAACTGGACTGATCATTACCGAAATCTTCGTACATCCATATTTAAATTGGATGAATGCGGAACACAGCTGGTATACTGTTTGTTAAAAATGAAACTCCTCCAGCTGTACTTAAGATTTTATACTTACTTGACTACTAGTTTCGACATTGCCTCAACGCCATCTTCAGGCCTGTACACTTTGATGAAACCCATTGTGTGTGGCTCAGCACTAGAAGCCCGCGGTGAGACCAACACGTGCTCCGCATGGACGGCGGGCAGTGGCTAGTTTTCATCTGTCTGGAGCGGAAAATGACATAACTGTACTCTGTCTTTCCTTACATCTATCATCTACATGGCTACTCAGCAAGTCACACTTAAGTGTCTGCCGCAGGGTTCATCGAACCACCTTCGCAATAAATCTCTATTACTTCAGTCTCGAACAGCGCGCAGGATAAACGAATACCTATATACACTCCTGGAAATGGAAAAAAGAACACATTGACACCGGTGTGTCAGACCCACCATACTTGCTCCGGACACTGCGAGAGGGCTGTACAAGCAATGATCACACGCACGGCACAGCGGACACACCAGGAACCGCGGTGTTGGCCGTCGAATGGCGCTAGCTGCGCAGCATTTGTGCACCGCCGCCGTCAGTGTCAGCCAGTTTGCCGTGGCATACGGAGCTCCATCGCAGTCTTTAACACTGGTAGCGTGCCGCGACAGCGTGGACGTGAACCGTATGTGCAGTTGACGGACTTTGAGCGAGGGCGTATAGTGGGCATGCGGGAGGCCGGGTGGACGTACCGCCGAGTTGCTCAACACGTGGGGCGTGAGGTCTCCACAGTACATCGATGTTGTCGCCAGTGGTCGGCGGAAGGTGCACGTGCCCGTCGACCTGGGACCGGACCGCAGCGACGCACGGATGCACGCCAAGACCGTAGGATCCTACGCAGTGCCGTAGGGGACCGCACCGCCACTTCCCAGCAAATTAGGGACACTGTTGCTCCTGGGGTATCGGCGAGGACCATTCGCAACCGTCTCCATGAAGCTGGGCTACGGTCCCGCACACCGTTAGGCCGTCTTCCACTCACGCCCCAACATCGTGCAGCCCGCCTCCAGTGGTGTCGCGACAGGCGTGAATGGAGGGACGAATGGAGACGTGTCGTCTTCAGCGATGAGAGTCGCTTCTGCCTTGGTGCCAATGATGGTCGTATGCGTGTTTGGCGCCGTGCAGGTGAGCGCCACAATCAGGACTGCGTACGACCGAGGCACACAGGGCCAACACCCGGCATCATGGTGTGGGGAGCGATCTCCTACACTGGCCGTACACCACTGGTGATCGTCGAGGGGACACTGAATAGTGCACGGTACATCCAAACCGTCATCGAACCCATCGTTCTACCATTCCTAGACCGGCAAGGGAACTTGCTGTTCCAACAGGACAATGCACGTCCGCATGTATCCCGTGCCACCCAACGTGCTCTAGAAGGTGTAAGTCAACTACCCTGGCCAGCAAGATCTCCGGATCTGTCCCCCATTGAGCATGTTTGGGACTGGATGAAGCGTCGTCTCACGCGGTCTGCACGTCCAGCACGAACGCTGGTCCAACTGAGGCGCCAGCTGGAAATGGCATGGCAAGCCGTTCCACAGGACTACATCCAGCATCTCTACGATCGTCTCCATGGGAGAATAGCAGCCTGCATTGCTGCGAAAGGTGGATATACACTGTACTAGTGCCGACATTGTGCATGCTCTGTTGCCTGTGTCTATGTGCCTGTGGTTCTGTCAGTGTGATCATGTGATGTATCTGACCCCAGGAATGTGTCAATAAAGTTTCCCCTTCCTGGGACAATGAATTCACGGTGTTTTTATTTCAATTTCCAGGAGTGTATTTCCGTACGAGCTCTGATTTCCCTTATTTTCCTTTATGATGATCGATTCTCGCTGTGTAGGTCGGCGTCAACAAAGTGTTTTCGCATTCGCAGGAGAAAGTTGGTAATTGAAACTTCGTGAAAAGATTCCGCCGCAACGAGAAGCGCCTTTGTTTTAACGATATCCACTCCAAATACTGTATTATGTCCATGAAACTCTCATCCCCTCTTTCTCGATAACGCAAAATCAGCTACCCTTCTTTGAACTTTCTCGATGTACTCCGTTAATCCTACCTGGTAAGGACCCCACGCCGCGCAGCGGTAGTCCAACAGAGGACGGACAACCGTAATTGTAGGCGTCTCTTCAGTAGATCTTTTGCACCTTCTACTTGTTCTACGAATATAACGCAGTGTTTGGTTCAGCTTCCCCATAACATATTCCATGTGTTCTTTCCAATTTAAGTTGTTTGTAATTGTAGTTATTAGATGTGAAGTTGAATTTACGACCTTTAGATTCTATTTGTTTATCGTGTAACTGAAGGTTAACTCCTTTTAACTCTCATGTGGATGACCTCACACTTTCCGTTATTTAGGGTCAATTGGAAATTTTCGAACCAAACAGGTATCTTTTCTAAATCATTTTGAAATTCCTTTTGAGCTTCTTATGACTTTACTAGAAGATAAACGACAGCATCACATACAATCAACCTAAGGTGGCTGCTTAGATTGTCTGCTAAATCGTTTATATAGATAAGGAATACCAGAGTACCTATAACAGTACCTTGGAGAACCCCAGAAATCACTTCCGTTTTACTAGATGAGATTCCGTCAATTACTACGAACTGTGACCTTTCTGAGACTATACCACGAATCCAGTCGCATAACTGCGATGATATTCCATAAGCACACAAACTGATTACGGGCCGCTTGTGAGGTACGGTGTTAAAAGCCTTCTGGAAATCTAAAAATACGGAATCAATTTGAAATCCCTTGACGATATCACTCAATACTTCGTGTAAGTAAAGAGTTAGTTGAGTTTCAAGAGAATGATGTTTTCTAAATCCGTGTTGAGTAATTGTCAATAGGCCGCTCACTTCGAGGTAATCCATAATCTTCGAACATAATGTACTTTGAAAAATCCTGCTACAATTCGTCGTTAATGATACGGACATGCAATGTAGTGAATTACTACTATTGCCTTTCTGGGATACTTGAGTGAACTTCCTAATCTTTGGATACTGATCTTTCGTCGAGGTAGTGGTTGTATATGGCTGTTAAGTGTGGAGCTATCGCATCAGCATAGTGTGAAAGGAACCTCACAGCTGTTATTTTTTCAGCAACTGTGTTACATATTTCAGAGTAAAATTTCCTTATTTACTCTTATAATTCTGAACAATCTTAGTTCAACTTTGTCCTGGCCGGTACGTCTTCGACATTGACGTTCTAAAATCATACGTAAAATACTGATTGAAAGTGATATTGGTACAGACTGATGGAACATCTGTTGTGATCACAATTTCCAGCTGCAGTAAAATCAACAAATTTAAGCTGGAGTAAGTGAATGAGAATTTTAACGACTTGTACCACTCCATCATTGGAAACCTAACGCAACCGTTACAGTATAGTTAGTGAAAATATTACATCCTAAATCGCACTGCAAGTCACATGAAAACAGTTTCAATGAAGAAGTGAGTTCAAGATCTTCAATGTGTATATTCAGATTCACAGAAACATATGCATTACTCTCCATCGTGAAATGGACAGTAATTCCACCAAAAATGAAATGAGCAGTCTCCCAATAGCGATAGAAAATTATGAAAGTAAATGAAAAGTCACGGTTGTAGTAAGGTGTTTCAGTAATAATGCACAAAAAGCAGTAAAAATGATTTCCTTAGGGGAAATTAAAATCCAGTTGGGTTTGTTTACAGTATGAGATCCAAATTTCATGCTAAAAATCCTTAGTCATATTTTTTGTATGTGATATGTTTCAATGTAGTGAATCGTATCCGAAAGAAATGAGTGTTAGTTGTGGAATAGATGTCACCTGGCATCTACTACTGTGAATCAAGGTATATTTTTCGTATATTAGAGTTTGTTCAGTTCTAAAGACACAAATATTATGTTCTTGTACTGAAGTTCGTATCTCGAATGTTATATTTGTCGGCATGTTCTGAATCCTGAGATCAACATTCACCAGACCTCGTACACTACCATACAGAAATAGATCCGTAATTCCGAAATACTGCATTCTCTCATGATGTGTGTCCTTTTATCATAATAACAAGGGTTACACAATAACATAATTATGAATGACCAAATTAAATCTATTTCTAGGCCCTAACCTTCCACCTGTCGTAGCTTGCCAGTTATAGATGACTTTAAAGCTTAATGTATAACAATAATCATGGTGTAATTCGTTATTTTTCACACACGGAAAGCACTGTATCAACGTTATTAATTATTACTCAACATGGACACAGTTAAATGTTAAGATTAAAAAAATACATAAAAAATTTCTTAATGACATTTTAATCGAGTATAAATATTAGAAGAGGTTGCTCAAGGCTTATTTTCGACATTTTTGTGCTGAAATTTTTCAATTAATTATTTAATTTTCCATGAGGTAATTAGTTTTTAATTTATATTGTAGCCCATCGAATTTTCGGTGCTATTATGATTTCATTATTCTACTTCCTGCAGGCAGACTTCTATCTCGTTAAGAGTTGAATTTGATTTGATGACCGTAATATTGCAGTTTAGTTCTAGACGAAATAGAGATGTAGTTCAGTTCTTGAGTGGCTAGAGCTACTTATTTCAAATCAAACGTGAAAGTTGTTGTCTACCAAAAGTCTCTCTTACTTCTTAATATGAATACAGAAGCATGCTTCACGTAACAAGACTCTGCGACAATTGTCACGCTCATCGTACATACGTGGCACATAATGCAGACCTTCTGATGGATAAAGTTGCGAAAATCTATTGTACTTCACACGTACAAAAATAAGGGGGAATTATTTTGTTTATTTTCCCACAGTTTCCTTCCCCCTTTTCTTATGACAGGTACTTGGCACATGAAAATTGATTTTAATAACTTCCTAAGCGTTATTTCACTGTGTTGAATTATGTGTAAATGGAAAAGCAGTGCTATACGATATTGCAGTACTCGTGTTGTTAAGAAGAACGATGCAATTTTTCTTCGGATGTGCATGCATCTCCTACCTTGTAGGAGAATTGATAGTGCGCGTACAAGTACAGGTTGTGAAGCAGACATGGCGACATATGGAAGTTTGGGTGTAGCTGTCAGTCATGTACCGATAGCCAAAGTGTTTAAGGCAACGGCTCACGTAAAGCGGGAAATTTGGGTTCGAGTCCCGGTCCGGCACAGCTTTTCATTTTATTCATTTCCTTATACAGTTCATCGTTGTTCGTATCCGCAACTGGGAATACTTTTCATGTATAAAAGGAGTTCTTTAACAGTCAATTTGCCACCAAGTTCATTGCGTCCCGTCGTGCCTTCATTGCTGCATTGAGGTGGCAAGATAGTGTTCGACTTGGAGAAATAGTTCTCTGCACCAGACATTAAACGGCTAAGGGCAATTGTGATGGCGTACTGTTTCTTATGGCAATGTCACAACAGCTTGTGCACAGTACACAGTAGACGATATTCTCTTCAATTGACGAAAGCTCTAAAACTGGTGGGCCCTTTATTACTTCTCGTTAACAGCGAGTATATAGTGACAATTCGCTCATGACGACCGTCAGTACATATTTTAAATCCTCGTGCACATCATAAACACAGCAGTACTGATAAAACGATATTGCTTAGAGGCCAAGGTAAACTACAATTTGGATCACTTATCTATGCTAATGTTGTCAAAAATCTGTTGCAGAAGACAACGTGCCACGCAGTACCCCGAGGTGCTGGGAAGATGAAATTAGCTCGCGCCGAGCTGCGTGAGCCACGACAACCGGCTGACAATACACCAACAGCCAGAGAGTGTCAGGACTCCACTGCCGCAGAACAAGGAATATAATTTAAAATAATTTACTCTCAAGCTTGCCCATACGCTGTTTACGCTGACGCCCTGCGCACTTCTATGATGTCGACGGCATGGTGCGATGAGTTCCCAGACAGTTTGATCACACACGACCGCTTTTAGCGTCCAATTGGTTTAATCTTGACGATAGAAACGGAAATGAGAGTATGACGTCATTGGACGGGAGGCCCCTTGCGGGACAGGTCCAGCCACCTTTTGGTGCAGGTCTTCTTACATTCGACGCCACATTGGGCGACCTGCTCTCCGGATGGTAACAACGCAACACTCAGTCCCTGAGCGGAGAAAATCTCCGACCCAGCCGAGAATCGAACCCGGGCCCGTAGGACGGCAATCCGTCACGCTGGCCATTCAGCTATCGGGGCGGACTAATCTTGACGATGAACGGCGGGGATTGGCTCACAGCATTTACTTTGCCGCGGCCTTGGTTGTTTACAAAATAAAGAAACTTAGCACCTGAAGATCAATCTCCACTTATGTGAAACCCGTAGTGACTTCTTCATAAAAGTGTTTTAACAGCCATTGCGGAAGATTTTATTCATCATGTGCATTCGTAATCAACTGGCGCGACTTTTTAATATTGCACCAGGCCAAGGCTCCAATTGTATTTCATGAATTTGATCTTAACTGGAATCCATTTGTAATCCGAAATTCACTTAAGTGATAATGAGTTGCAATGATTAATGATTTAAAGTTTAGTTTTATTTAACTCATTGAGGAGAGTTAACTATGAACAGGACATTACGTTTAGTCTTTGGGAGCCATAGAAATCCCGTTAAGCAAAGAACTGTAATTTTACGCAGTCGTATAAAAAGACTGTTAGTCAAAGCAATCATTAATAAATTAATGCACATTCACTGCGGATATATTTTACTATTCTATTGCGGGTGATTTGACCAAGACCGGAATTAATATTCTTTTAGCGTCGACGATGAGGAGAAAGTGCAGATAGACAGACATATTAATTGCATTCAGTGTTCACCGCCCGAAAGTGAGACAGCCACAGTATGATGTATTTCGATTATTTTCTTGCTTTACTCCACAATCAACCTTAAAATTGCAATTCACAGAAACCGCAGAATGCGTGTAACACATTTTATACGGGTGAAGAACAATTTTTCTCATAAATTGTTTCTTCTTTCTTAGTATAATGTACTTCACAGAATCCCTTGACTAGTTGAATGTTAACACTTAATTGCTATGAATCTACAAAAAAAGGGAATACGAAGGTTATTTTATATCGTCGTATGAAATACAAAACACTGTTCGCACTGTTGAATGTTCTGTTACACGGCAGAAATGCATACTTGAGGAGCTCATATCGCATTTAAATATTTATTTTGAATTGATGACTGGTGTCATTAGTACTTCGCTGCCATCTCCGGATCAGATACGTTCCAAAATTAAGTCATACTCCCGTATTTTGACAATATTACAATCTGTAGATCGACCCTTGGTCAAAATGTCTGTAATTTATAGCAGAAATTAGTTACGGAGAAATGTAAAATTTTCTCCCAGTCCTCTCCAGCTACTAAGCCAGGGCAAGCCAGACCACCACTCCGTGTCGCAATCAAAACGACAAACAGGCAGAAAGCAGCAGAAACTCAGAAGAGATTGATTCACCTCGCGTGAGCAAGAAACTTTAATCATAAATTTAGCAACATCCTCTAAGCGAACAGGAAAAATCATGTCATTGTAAAGAACAGCATTATTTTCGAACAGAGAGTAATTCACAAGAACACTCATCAGCCTTCTGTTGTGGTGGAGAAACAACAATCTAAGGCTGTGAAAGCTATTGTTACGATAGAAAGAGTGGCGAAGTCCGCTGATGAGCTACGAAAGCAAGCTACATTCGGTCGTCACTGGCCCGACAGTTAGTTGGGTAGTTAGTTACGTGTTCCATTGATCAATAGCACGGAAAACCGTTATGACGAGGAACGTGTCAAATGCACTAGAAATGCGCACAGGAAACAAGTATGTTTGTTGTTTCTTTGTTTACATTATAGTGTTATACCTAAATATTTCTGTTGTCTATCCCATTCCCCTAAATAGCACAAAATGCATACATTATATCTCCAGATTTATTTACTCATATTCAAGAATTCATCTATGGTATAGAAGGAGTTGTCAAGGAGGTATGATTTCAATTTGTTTTTGAAACTCTTACTGCTGTCTGACATTTTATTTCATCTGGTAATTTACCAAAAAGTTTTATAGCAACATATTTTACCCATTTATGCCCCAAAGATAGGTCAAGTAAAGGATGGTGCAGGTCCTTCTTTTTTCTAGTATTGTAATCATGAATGTCGCTGTTGATTTTAAACTGGTCCATGTTGTTGAGAAAAAATTTCATTACTGAGTAAATGAACTGTGAAGCAGTTATAAGAAATCCTAACCTTTTAAACAGATGCCTACAAGATGTGCGACTATGAACCCCACACATTATTCTAACTACTTTCTTTTGAACAGTGAATACGTTTTGCCTAAATGTTGAGTTGCCCCAGAATATTATTCCATATGACATCAGAGAGTGGAAGTATGCAAAGTATGTTAGCTTACTAATTTCTAGTTCTTTAAAATTGGCAATTATTCTGATTGCAAAAGTTGCTGAACTTAGTCGCTTTAGGAGATCTAAGATATGAACTTTCCAATTAAGATTCTCATCTATATGTACAACTAAAAACTTAACATGCTCTACCCTGGCTACTGACTTCTTTTGATGTGTTATGTTTATTGAAGGAATCATACTTTTTGGGGCAGAAAATTGGATGTACTGTGCTTTTTCAAAGCTCAGAGCAAGCCCATTCGCAGGAAACCAATTAATAACTTTTCCAAAGACCTTATTTGTATCATCTTCTATCTGAGTTTCTTTTACTGGATTAGTAATTATGCTTGTATCATCAGCAAACAGCGTCAGTTCAGCTTCTTGTTTCACATAAGAAGGGAGGTCATTCACATATATCAAGAACAGGAGGCGACCCATGATCGAACCTTCTGGAACACCTAATGTAATTTCACCCCAGTTACATGAAGTGGCAAACTCCTTTGAATCACTTGAAGCATATAAACAGACTTTATGCTTCCTGTTCTGTAGATATTACTAAAACCATATGCTGTTCCACTTATACCATAGAATTGCAATTCCTCTAACGTAATGTCTTGGTTCACACAATCGAATGCACTGGTTAAGTCACAGAATATTCCTACTGGTGACCTTTTACCATTTAAAGACTCTGTTATGTGGACAGTGAAGTTGGATATTGCTGTCTCAGTGGAACAGCATTTCTGAAATCGGAACTGTGATGGAACAGCATTTCTGAAATCGGAACTGTGATTTAATAAGTATCCCATTACTGTTAAGATGGCTAACCACGTTTGAGCACATAACTTTCTCAAAGATATTTGAAAATGCTGTAAGCGATGATACTGGCCAGTAATTATTGACATCTGTGGTTTCCCCCTTTTTGTAGAGAGGCCTGACAGTGGCATATTGTAACCTGTCTGGAAAAATACCATGAGTCAGTGATGCATTACATATGTGACTCAAAACATCAGCTGTAATTGCTCCACGTTGTTTTAATAGCTTGTTAGAGATGTCATCTACTCCAATACAACATTTATTTTTCAAAGTTTTAATAATTTTCCTTATTTCACAAGAGGTTGTTAGGTGTAACTTAATCTGGCAAAAATTTTTCAGAATTGTCTCTTCCATGTACTGCCTGGCTTCTTCTTTTGAACTATACTCGCCAATTTTTTCTCCTACACTTCAGAAGTGATTGTTAAATACATTGGCTACCTGTGTACTGTTGGCTAAGATGGTCTCATTCTCTTTAACAGTAATACTACCTACCACAGTGGTTATTTTTCCTACCTCCATTCTAACAACATTGCAATAGACAAACTTTCAGTCATTAACTATTCCGTCTCAGAACAGCCACACTCGTTTGAAATACCCCCGAAACTACAGCCGAAAAACCGATGGCCTTCCATCCATTAAGCACACGGTCATATAATCATAGTAATTAACTGTTTAGCGGCTTCGGTGAATCACACAAAACCCAATAGAAAATAAAACTGCGTGTTTTAACCACATGACACCATGAAGAACTACTGAAAAATTACGGAAGTACACTCTTTCGACGAGAGTGCTCTGCTAATTCGCTGTGTCCATTCTGTGAACTAAGCCTATCGCACAGGTTACACCACGGCCCACTGTGTGCCTCCCAGCGTTCTTTCGTGAGCCGGACACCACGGACGTTGTCCGCCTCAGTTGGATGAGGCAGTGTCAGCAAGCTCCGAGATCGCGTGCTGCACCGCCGCCGGGCTGCGCGCCGAAACCCGGAGAATAAACAATTGGAAACACTAATGAAATAAATTCTTGCTCCACTACTGTTAGTGTCGGCTGGTTTGCTCCACTGTACTCAACGCTGCGTCATGCTGACAGTGGTAAATGCCTCAAGCCAGGCCACAACAATTCATTAGTTTGAACATCGGCGCTGGAAATTTATTAACGGCTATGAAAAGGAACATAATTTGTACGGTATGTTAAAAGGTGCGACAATGTCTTTTCAATATTCTAAAGATAAACGTTCCTCCTATCCACTTTCTACTCTGTGCTTAACAGTATAAGTCCCATTTCACTCTTAATGTTGTCGCCCTTGCTTTTAAATTCTCGGAAGGCTACCCTTAATTTTCTTAATACTGAATCAGCTCTTCTAACTGTGGCGAAACAAGTGCTGTATCATTGGAGAGATACAGAGGCGAGCGTTCTGGGACATACCCCACTTCACTGCTGTTCGCTGCGTCATCATAACGCGCCTGTGCGTAGCCTACAAGTGTTGCACCATAATCTAAGGATGAAAACTTTAAAAAAATGAAGTAGCTTTTCCAAACTTTTTCCGTATATGCTCCAGTGTATTAATGTTTAAACTGTCGAATCTCAAAGTGGTTAAATGAATATGTTTCCGTAAATACACGGTTCTAAATAAAAAACAAGTGGCGCTAAATAACAACGCTAGAAAGCCCAAAATTTGTATGAGGCTTCCGTTTGATATAAAAACAGTAACTATGTGAACCCTTTAAGCTGCCTCTAATAATTTTCGGATAATTTACTGAAAACTAAATTTGGGACAAAAACGTCATTAAAGGTTTCTCGGGCTGCCAGCTGTGTCAAGTGGTTTAATATCCACGAACTTTCTGGCCGAGTACTTCAGTCACCACTTGACAATGGCCAAGGAGTACTCGGCGAGAAAGCTCGTGGATTTTAAAGGGAGGTTTACTATTTTTGGCCCGTAAAAAGCAGGTTTTTTGAGAATTTTTTTTCTCAGGATGGGTTACAGATATCAATGTCAAATTTGGTCACAATATTTACTGATATTTGCTCTAAAAACTGGAATTTTTTCAACCGGAAATGACGAAGAGCAAAGGCGGAAGTGCCGTCGGAAAGAAAAAGAATTTCCATGTTGACCTCCACGCGCGGTATGTCACAGGTCATCCGGCTCGTCTGAAATCAAAATAAAGTTGACGTTAGCGAAGTATCTAAGATTCCTTAGGAGTTGTACCTCACTTAAGTTGTTTGAAACATAGGAAACAAAATGGCGGCCATTTGAAAGGAAATAGGGTTTCTTGCATCGATTTTTCGACTTCGTCGGCCAAGTAAAAATATGTATAGTTGATCGATCGGAATGAAAGAGGTACAACTCCTAGACAATTTAGTTAGTTTGGTCGGAAAGTGCTCAGAATCATGCAAATCGGTTCAGTAGATTTGAAGTTATCATACCGCGCGGTAAAAAATAAGTCATTTTGAGAATAACGCGTTTGAAGTTTTGACTACATATAAATGCAATATTATGCAACTTACGTTCAATCTGTTATTCCGGGACCGTAAACTAGTCCTTCATCTTCCTCATAGAGGGTTTTCTGCTCTATCTGGGCCATCCTGCGCTGCTCCAGAGCCGCTCGTACGACCGGTGACAAGCGGTTTTCGGCAGCTTGAATCCGGTGATCGTCCGAATGCTTGGCGAACTGCGTCGAATAGAGTCCCAGGGTGAAGTCCATCGTTGTCGTGGTCTTCATAATTGCTGAATACCCTTCGTTGGAGCTGCTCACTGCCAGGAAAGTCACATTCTCCACAGTCTTCGCACAGCATGCAAATTCATGGGGGCTAACTTCCAAACAAACATTTGAATTTTGTTTGTTCCCACCTTAGCACAGGAACAATAACTCGTCCTCAGAAAGAAATAGACTGGTGCGTGTAAAAGGCCGATTTCAGGCAGGTGTGTTTTTTTGTTCAACCTCGAATAGCGAACATTTCCGTACTGTATTCGGAAAAACCGTTTCAGAGGTGGATTCTAAACACTTTTGTGGATCCAAAAATGCATTTTAAAACATAGACTTTTTGAATCAAAAGATAGTAAACCTCCTTTTAAACCACTTGACGTGGCTGGAAGCCCGAGAAACCTTTATAGGTACATATCGACGTGAAACTATGCACTCCTATGGAATTTTCTTTATTTGTAGTAAATTGAGTATCATTTACATTATTGATATACCGGTCTGATTACAGCTCATGATTAAACACATTAAATAATGAAGATATAACAAGTTTAAAGACTTTGATGTAAATGACAATCAATACAAGCTCTCTTAAAGGTATAATTCAGAGGTCATGTTCTACTGTCGGTTCTGTTCTAAAACTTCTAGACGGCAAAATTTATATGTAGGCGAGTTAAATCTTTTACTGAGATTAAAGCCTACTGAACTCCATTCACATAAAAATTACGAAGATTCGAAATTGTTACACAACAGGGCTATAAAATATTGTGTGTCCGAGAGAGCGGCCATTTTGAGGCTACTACCGGGGCGTAGAGCTGATGACGACAGGTGTTCCCTTCGGCCGTGCGCTGTGCCCATATATAAATAGGACCTGAGAGGTAGTGGACACTTGATTTTGCACCCAGCTACCATACAGTCCGCATCAGTCAAACGCCGGGCTTTTTAGGCGCTGCGTCGTGTTACCTCACAGCCTGATTGCAACTAAACGTGTTTTCAGTAATAATAGAAAGTGAACTCGCCAGGACTTTACTCCGTTCAGGATCGTTTGGATTGCTGAAAAACAGGTTACTTCTCACCTAGCTACCATACGGTCCGCATCAGTGAAACACCGGCTTACGTCCTGCCTCGGATGACGTCACATCAAGGAAGCAAATTAACGCCAGTTTTTGGCACAAGTAGGAAGTGAATTCGCGAGAACGGTGCACTGTCCTAGATCGCTTAGGTTTCGCGGGAGAAACTCTTTGTATGCAGCCCGTAACGTTAACAAAACCGTGTGGCAAGTGGTGATTTTATTTTCCACTTTTACGGCGAGCAGTTAACTTTGATTATCAGAATGCAGGGTGAAAGACCACATAATGGGAAGTTACCGTAGAGGTCGCCTCTGAACTGCTCATAGTGCTGTTTATGATAGAAACATCGTTATTATTATTTTTAGCGGTAATATTACTATGTTGTGCATCTGAAATACATCCAGCATATCGATCAACTGGAACTCAAAACTTTCACTTATAATCGTAGTTCCTGATCTCGCTGAGTAAATAGACAGTTGAAACACTTCTTTCAGTGCGAAAGACAAGAACGTGGACTTGTAGACTGGATACTATGTTCAGTGTGTTCTCCATCGCTTTCTGGCTGACCACAAGAATAGTTTTCAGGTTCTCGTAAAAAGACGGGGCCACAGTCCCACATAGCGACCATTTACTTTTCGACAGTCCGCAGCTAGTGGTCGTGCTGTAGCGTTCTCGCTTCCCACGCCGGGGTTCCCGGGTTTGATTCCCGGCGGGGTCAGGGATTTTCTCTGCCTCGTGATGACTGGGTGTTGTGTGATGTCCTTAGGTTAGTTAGGTTTAAGTAGTTCTAAGTTCTAGGGGACTGATGACCATAGATGTTAAGTCCCATAGTGCTCAGAGCCATTTTTTTATTTTTCGACATCCTCACATTTTTGCAGTTACTTCGCCTTGGCTTCTCTGCACTTCTTCCTTTTTTCTTAACTGACTAATGTTGCTGTATTCAAGAATTTGCTTGAACATTTTTCTTCTCCCTTCTTTCGTCTAGCACTGATTTCTTGTGTTACCGAAGGTTCCTTTGCATTACCTGCCTTGTATATATGTTTGCCGTCCTTCGTCTATGAGTTTCCTTTTTAGAGATGTCCTTGCCTCTTCTACTGAACTGCCTACTGAGGAGTTCATTATTACAGTATCTGTTACCCCAGAAAACTTCAGACACATCCTGTACTTCCTCAGTACTCCAGCATCCCACTTCGTTGCACTTCCTTACAGACTGCTTCTTCCGGATAAGTGTCTTGAAGCTCGTCCCGTTCTTCATCACTACTAATGTATGATCCAATTCTTCATCTGCTCATGGGAACACATTACGATAAAGTATCTGATTTTGGAATTTCTGTTATTCAATAAACAGGAGTCTTTCCGTCTCTCTTAGTCTTTCCCTAGTATACTTTCTCCTCTTGTGCTCCTGGAAAAGCTTATTCGGTATTACTACATAATATCTGGCAGATTTCATTTATTCTACTTTGTCATTCCTACTAACAAGCCCACATTCTCTGGTAATTCTTTCTTCTATTCGTTCTCCTACTAACGCTTTCCAAATTCTCCATCGTTATTAAAATATCATCTCTTTTGACATACTCCCGATCAGTATCCACATACACTCTCCTACATCCTACTTTATCTCTTGCTTGTGGCATCGGCATACGTCCTTGAACTGTTACTGTTCTGATGAGAAAATCCCTATCACTGAACTGTTCACAGTAATTTACTCTCTGCCGTACTTAGCTATTCACAACGAATCCTACTCGAGCTATATCATTTGCATTCGTCTGACTAGAAGTTGTTATTTTCGGTGCCCTTCACTGACCTCTACTATATCTGGACCGAGCCTTTGCATTCCCCTTTTTCTATCTAATTTCCACACCGCTTTCGAACTTCAGATATATTACGTCCCAACTTATAGTATACCACCCTTTCGTTTTATTCCATCTTTGCCGTTTATTCGAACTTTCGAGTCCTCCCTAGGGCATGGGTGTGTGTGTCGTCCTTAGCGTAAGTTAGTTTAAGTTAGATTAAATAGCGTGTAAGCTTAGAGACCGATGACCTCAGCAGTATGGTCCCATAAGACCCTACCACAAATTTCTACACTAAGGGCAAGAGATTGCCCAGAACCTCTTGTAGGCCGAATGACGGTAACTCCTTATACATGAAGCCTTCAGCTGCTAATGCTGATGACTTTTAATCGAAGTTTAAACAGAGCTAGGTTTTAAGCCGAGATCAAGACATTTTGATTACCATTTAGTAGCGCAACTTCTTTATCACGTCTTCATTCAGTTAATTGTTATAGAAAAAAGTTAATAGTTTTTCCATTGTTATCTTCGTCTTACGTCGGTTCAGCGTGATTGTACATAACTCCTACGCATATAGGATATTCACGGTTACCAGATATTCAGAATTCTATTCTACATATACTTACAGCAGATTTACTTATATTCAAAGTGGGTACGTTTTGGATTAATATACATAAATGTTTCTACTGCGATCAGCTGCCACAAACATGTCCGAACATGAAATTTTATAATATTGAAATCGGTCGAGTGAAATGCCATCAGTAAAACAGCTGAATGGATGACCCATGCCGAGAGGCGTGGCCGCGTGGTTAGAGGCGCCATGCCACTGATTGCGCGACCTCTCCCGCCGGAGGGTAAAGTCCTCCATTGGGCATGGTGTGTTTGTGTGTTGTTCTTAGCACAAGTTATTTTAAGTTAGTTTACGTAGTGTGTAAGTCTAGGACCGATGACCTCCCTTAGGAATTCACAAACATTTAAACATTTGATAACCCATGAACGGTATATTATTGAAGCACTGCTGAACACCCCTAAGATTCTGTCCTTGAAGATGAATTACACTATGATTAACTGTAACAGCTTTTGGCTAGAGTGAGGGTAAAATGAGTTTTTTCTCTTTTAATTGTAACACAGAAAATCTAATTTCAGCACGTCTCTTATACTACAGTATTTCATAATGTACCTTCAAACATTGATTTTTGCAAGAATAAATTTATTGTGTATAGGTTACTCCAAATATGGTTGCCGAAGAATTGTTTGGACACGAGACACTGCTCTGTGGCCAAGATCACACTCTGTCCCTCTACCTTCAAAGTGCCACAACTGCGATTCGAGACTGCTCCTAATTTTTCTGATTTCAAGTAAATTTCCTTGGTTATTCTGTAATTCTCTGGCTTGCTAGGAACATAGTGTTTCAGACGAGAAAGTAATCATTTCAAGCAAAAATTTTCTATTTTGACAGCAATTAGTTGAGAGATGGAATGAAAATCTTGCCTATTCCCCGGACAATACATTTGGCCACCGAGTGAGTGGAGTGATGAAGCAAGTGGTTGAAAATAATTTTGCCTTTTGTTTCAGACTTCTAACACTGTCTTTATATCGCACACCAAGAACAAAAGAAGAGAGGCAGCTGCAACTATGGGAAATTAAGAACAGAAACACAAGCTGTGACATTGTCACGAATACAGCAGTGAACCAGGAAGTGTAAAATCAGTTTCTTTCTTCCGTCTAGTATTACAAACTTGTTAGGGCTTCAGGCTATTTCTTCTACTGGTTTCGGTCAGCAATGACCATTCGCAGATCTGAAACACAAATACAACAAGTGGATTGTTCACAGCTCAAAACAATGAAGTAGATCATAGCAAAAAAATATTACTGCACCTGTGAAAATTATGCGCTTTAAATATGACTAGACATATCTGTTTTAAAAATCTGTCCTAACGTAATGGAGCGATACAGCATCGTCAGAATACAAACATAAAATCACCATAGAATCGTTGCACATACATGAACTGTGGCATATAATTGTCATTTGTTAGCTGCGCTATTATACACAACAAACTGCTGTACAGTAGCCACAAAATGTTTGTGTCGTATGCTCGTTTGACGTCGCTACTGTAAGGGCACACACATTCTTCAATCATGTAATTGTACGATATGGAATAAAAAGAAGAATACAATCAGTGAAGTCTGTAGCGGCCTTACCAGGTGCATAAGTCATTGAAATAATAAAATGCAACTAACTAAAAACACGACGACAGCTGGATTGTTAAAAGGGAAATAGTTATATGACAGTAATTCTGATGCGCGCTAATGGCGAGTTTTAGAAATGGTTCAAATGGCTCTGAGCACTATGGGACTCAACTGCTGAGGTCATTAGTCCCCTAGAACTTAGAACTAGTTAAACCTAACTAACCTAAGGACATCATAAACATCCATGACCGAGGCAGGATTCGAACCTGCGACCGTAGCGGTCTTGCGGTTACAGACTGCAGCGCCTTTAACCGCGAGTTTTAGATAAAAATATAATGACATGTATAAGAAGAAGCTTACGGAGCTCACAGAATAATATAAATGATGAAATTAAGAGGGAAAGAGGCCACATGAACGAAAACAGACTGTGGTAAACAATCAGTGTTCTCTGTTTGCGTGACCGACAGAATACCGCACAGGCGGGAAGTGGTCAATGGAACTTACTGCCAGAGGGCCCCTCATACTCTGCGACACGCCGTTACAAGCAAAAATGGTAAAACACTCTAATAGTAAAAAAGAAGATTATCTAATTGGATAGATATATTATATAAACTGAGAAGGGACAAGAACATAAGAGAGTAATACGCACGAAGGAAACGGAGTAAATATGTAAAGTACTCTGTACTAGTTAAAGACAAAGGCAACATACACATTGGTTCCACTGCCCGGCTGGCTTGTGGCTGACGGCTGCCTCAGCCCACTGAACTGGGCGTTCTGCGTGACAGTGCCAGCAACGCTAGATGGACATATGGATTGGTTGATTTGGAGGGTAAACGGACGAAGTTGCATGGTCATCCGTCCCATGCACACACAGCAGAAACACTAAACCATTCATTCAACAAGAGCACCATGCATTGCTTGAGAAACGTCGAACCGGTGGTCCATTTCCACGTCCCTCTTTATAGAACCGACTGCTTTCAACAAATTAATTTCTGTTTATTGAACTGATTGCGTTCAACAACTTCTGCGAGACCGGAAGCAATGAAAAACATCTTGGTGTCCACCACTTCCAATGCAGTGCGTGGGATGCAGTTCTTAAGACAATGCCACACCTCAAGGTGAATGTGAGGCTGGGTGCGGTCACGCATAAAATTTAAATCTTTGGGATCTTCGTAAAGTTGAGGATACAAACAATTTTGCAGCAGGTCCAGGTATGACATTTTTGTCACGATTCCCTCCACAAAGAAGAATGGTCTATAAACTTTGTGAATAGAAAAGGCACGAAACACATTCAATTTCGGCGTCTCTTTCATGTTCGGCGACACCAGTATTTTGTGACCCTTAAATCTTACGTTAAGGTGGTTAACTCTGCACGAGAGATGAAACGTTAATTCGTGTGAAAAGATGATCCGTTCTGAAAAAGTGTCCTCTGTCATATCCTGGAGATGCGAAATGCAAAACTCGTACCTTCTGTTATTGTCGCCTGCACTCAATTGCTGCAGTAACTGCAACTTGTAAGGCTTCATATGCAGGCGCCGTTCCGGAACGCGCTACAGTGTTGTTTGAGGAAGTTCAAGTTCCTGGCTGCCCGCCTTGTGAACTTCTGAGGCTCAGTGTGAATGCATTTCGGATGCAGTCGACATTTTAATCAGACGTGGGTGTCCGACTACTGCTCTTCCCTTTGCATGTACAACCAACATCAAGAATTTTGTATGCGCCATAAATATGTTCGTGCAGAGTCGGCTTCTTGCTGAACCACGGCAGAATGCCCGTTGCACTTGATCAATGAACTGACTTCCCGCAAATTCCGGCACATAAAATGGTTTCTCTTGCAGTGCAGTCGCCATGTTGCTACGAACATAAGCACGTTTGTGCTAAACTTTGAACCTTCCTCTATCCAGTGAAATGCGCAATGTGTTTCTGTCTTTTATAGTTCATTAACGGCTGCTGTAAAGAGTAAACGTAAAAATTACATAATAATTGTCCTCGCTGTAACCAAGCAAAAGCTGCTTTTATTTTGTCTTTCTCTCCTTTTGACTCTTCTTTATTTGTTTACAGTCCTTATTTAACAAAGAAACGCAGTTCATTTACCGCTAACTCACTCACTTACGACGCAAAGCGCTGATTTTTCGTTGTACTGCACTTTTCAATACCCCACCGGCGACGGCGAGACCGGTAGATGAAATTATAAACATTACCCCAAAGTAAACATATAAATGTCTAACCAAATAAAAAAATACTTCCGACCACACGATAGCTTAGAAACCCAGAGCCTCAAGCGCTTTAGTCGTGTACGCAGGCCCGTACACGCGTGGCGAGTTACGTCATCTGCTGACGTCACGTGTTCAATATTTGCCGTCAAATTTTCGTGTGTTTCCTGACATTTCCGACATTTGCGGCACCATGTGCCTTACGTTAAATTACTTACCTTGGCGTCGTCTATATCGCTTCGGGGTTTTTTGACTGCCAATATTGGCCCTGCGCTCACTCCTAATTTTGAAATAATCTGAGTTTCATTTCATTTCGAAAATTCAAAACTAATTTGGAAAACAATGAACGTAAATCAGATTTATGCAACAATATGTGGAACTACCGAAAACTTTTCAACAACAACAAACAACGGAAAACGGAATGTAATGCCGGAAAAGAGTTTCAGCATACTTTTTCACTCAATTGTCTCGGATACCTTTTATGAAAAGCATCACCACTGTCCGGATTCGATAGTGGCCGTGGTGCTAACACAGGCAAAACTATAATTTTCAGAAGCAGCACTAGATGCTTGCATGCACAATATTTTTCTGGCGATCTTCTGAAGAGTAGGGAAGTCTTGACTGCTCGTTTTCCAACAAGAAGCCATATTTCCTACCTCAGTTTTGATTCAAACATGTTTGCAACTCATCTATTGGAGCGAGACTATCATCGACATCTGGACAGAAAGCAAGCGTCTTTATTTTTGTCTGGTAGTGCAGTTTTTGTGGAATTTGATGAAAGAATTCCTTCTCCGTGGCTCGTACGTTTCTCTTTCACCATAGTATTTTTTAGCTGATTGGAAAAGTAAAAAAGCTCTTTAATACATCACTTTGCAAATTCACGCCAATGTGTGCCCTAATCTGAATACGGAAGTTTATTGAAAATAAAACAAAATGTTCTATTTTTGAAGGCATTTGAACTATTTCATTCAATTTTAGAGATCCGACAAGATCACTCACGAATTCGATAACGCAATTTAAGTATTCTCATACATTCGGCTATTCTCTAAGGGAAGGAACATCGACCTATGAGTCTTATACTCGATTCTGTAGTCGACCATAGTTTCGATTGAAAGTCATCAGTTCCTCTTGGAACTGGATACTGGGGAGCTATTAACATAGCAATAAATGAATTCTGCGTCTTATCTCTGCCTCTTATCTTCAGATATTATCTTCAAATAACGAAATGGTGGTCAGAGAAAAGTTGATACCTCATGGTACCTCTGACAATTAACGTTTCCTCAAAGTATAATTCGAGATGTTAATTTAAAAGTCCTATTTCAGAGGCTTCTATGTTTGGGGGCGCCTAACCAAAATGCTGTAATACTGTCATTTTCCGTGGCAACAGAAGGTGCAGTGCAGGTGATTTCTCCAGTTCTGATTCCTTGGATGCGTGTTTGGAGGCCTTCAAAAACCCTCATGGTTTAAAAGGTATAACGTATAAGAATTACAGTAATAGAATAGCATACATACCGTCGTAAGAGAAATTAGCTCTTTCATCAGCGTGATATCAATTGCTTCAACTCGAGCTATTTCTTCCTTCTCAGAGAGTTTTTCGCATGAAGTCGATTATTTGCTTTCTACAGATTCTAGAATCGTCAACCGTGTATTCCATCGAGTATCTTTGAAGTGTCCTGTGATATATCAAGAGCAGTGAAAAGGCCACTTTTCTTTGTGTGAGTGACGAGTTGTTACGCTGCAGTCAAAATACCTTGAAACTATGGATAATTGACGCATATATATTCCGCATTAAAAGCATTTCGTAGTACTGTATTTAGCATATGGCGGTAACAATTCAATCAATAATAATTGCGCAGTGCAGCAACAGTGTTGGCACCTTGATTAGCCATAAAATGCCTGTCTTTCAAAATGAGTCGTGGATACCAAGAGACAGAAATCGTGTCGACAATTCCCTTCTAATTTTATCACCCGTTTTTGGTTCATCTGGAGACTGGAAGTAGTGGGGCAACAAGGACGTCAGTGCATTTAGTTAGTGCGAGTTGCCTACATCAGGGCCAGATATGTACTCAGGGGTAAACCTATTCGTCTACTTTGATTGACAGGTACTTAACCCATTGTTATCCTTTGATTGACAGATACTTAACTTATTGTTCTGCTAAAAGGATCCTTCCTTTTGACTGATAGGCACTTAACCTATTGCTTTCCCATCTCCTCCTCCCCTCCCCCCTCGGGAAACGACACCCCTTGCTGCTACAGGTACACCTTCAGGTCTGACTTATTGCGTAGCCTCTCTCACTCTTATCAATTTCATTCACTACTTAATTATGCTGTGCAATTAATTAACTTCCCCCTCCACTAAACCCCATCCCATCCGACCCTCCCTCCCAGAAATTGGAGCAAAAAAGACTACGATTATTAGGAGGGAATTGGATTGTAGTATATGTAATATTGCTTAAACAATTTAGACATTTTTTGGAATATTGTTTATTTAAATAATTTAGGGAATTCAAGGCAGTGTATGGAATACATGGAAACTGGTGGAGTGGAAGGATCTCATAACAGGAAATCCGAGGGTACGTTGTTTATCTACAAAAAAATCATTTCGTGAAGTTGGATTTCTGTTGTTCATCATTCTCTGCTGCTTGGAAACATATAGGTCTTGTAAGAAGGAATTACATTGGGCAAACATGTTGCATAACCTAATGTTCGCCACTGTGCTCTAGGTGTCTTAACGTAATGTTTGGGCCTTTGGTGGCACTTAACCTAAGGTTCCGTTATGTGGATTTCCATGTCACACGCATTTACCGCCTTTGATACCAAATTAAGTAATTACTTATGTACTCCCACCATTTTCTTGTACACTCTTCGAATTTCACATGATTTTGAACGCCATTTTTGGCGCATTCCTGTTTGTCAATCACCCCCTTAAACTACTATACTGCATTTTACATAAAAATTATGCAAATTAACCTATTGTTCTGCACTTAACCTGCTGTTCTGCTCCATGTAGCCCACTCACTCACACCATTCCCTTAACTACTGTACCACTAACAACATGTTGGTATAAAAAATGTATGCAAATTAAATAAATCGGTATTCTTCACATGTATAGGGTAGTTTTTCTTAATTTGCAGCATCCTATTGGTAAGTGAAATCTATGGAATATAGTTTAAACAAAAGATCGCTAATAAAAAACACATCCAGCCACCAAAGGACTGATGATGACAGTCGAGCATGGGTGCATCGGTGAGTCCTGTGAAGTGGCGATGCAGATGTCAGATGCCAAGCGATATACAGGTGTCCATTCGGGACCCAAAAGCATGAGTCAGCGCCATCCCTTTCATAACTGACACCTGAGAAATTCCTGTCAAAGTATATGTTCACCTAGGTACCGCTGCTGGCATGATGACGCATAGCTGCAATTCGAGTCCAATGCTTCCCAGAATAGCACAGGGTGCATTGTTCCTAGCGATTCTAACTGGACAGCCCATTTGTCACAGAATTTAGCTCTCAAACTGCTGATGCTGCAGTTGTGGGACCACCACCTGCCATGGATTTCTGCAGTCGAGACAATCACCAGCAAAATTATTTTCTACAGATCGCTACATTGTACTGACAGTTAAACCCCACAAAAGTTGTTACAGATCATCAAACACATACAAGACTCACAAGCATATTAGGAGTCAGGAACACATTTACTAGTGTTATTACAATTAAATATTACGATTGCTGCTGCAGTCTATGACCGATCGATGTGCAGGTAATGTCTCTTCTTGACGGCTGTAGTTATAGAATGTATGTCAGAATCTATAGCGCACTTAATTTTCCACTCAAAAATCTCTCTCGTAACCTCATGGTTATCACTGTGCTAAATCTGTATATCCCACAAATTAGGACACACAGTCATTTTCTCTGGTCATGCCACAACATAAGCCATAGTAACATCACACTGCAATACATACACATATTACACAAATAGTTTAGCTGTACAGCGCCCAGAAATATTATGGTATGCCTACACTGCCCCTGACTATATGTTTTGATCCTCATCAGTCCTAGGAAATTATGTCACAAAGCCTTCGAATCAGCGCTTCTGGAAGCTGCTGCATCCTGCTGACATTCTCTTAAACAAGTGTTATGAAAGACAGGCTTCTTGCACTATGTGATAATGAATACCACACCGGGCGACATAATGCTTGGAAAGACATCACGGATGCATGTTGGTGTACTGTAATCAACACCACTATTGATAGAACAACCAGTAAAATGCGAGGGTACAGTTTGGGGTGCCTAAAAGGGAAATATATTGTTACAGCCATATTGCCCATCCTGTTTGTACACTATAGCAGGTCCAATTAAACACTGGCATTGCTGTATTGTGCAGCAGTTTATTAGATGAATCTATCAGCACTTACGTTTGGATGTACTCTTCAGTGCACTGAAATCACAATTCATTATGGCCAATCTGTCCTTCCATTACGACTAGACATACATAATTTTGTTTTTTGTTTTTACATGAACAGTATTTTGATTACTTCTCACAAATGTATGTCTGTACATAAGACATGATACCTTTACGCTTAATCAACAGCATTTGCACTGACAATTAAACCTTGCAAAGTGGCCTACAGATCGTCAAATACGGAAAGACTCTTACTCAATTATACTGCTCTGTTACTGAGGACGGGAGCTTGAATATTTGAGTGTGAAACCGATCTCCAACCCAGATATATATCACCACATACCGTGTCGATGTAGTAAACATACAGTTCATATCCTATGTAATACAAAAATCGCCCCTTCTACATTATTTGTATAGCTATCGACCACCAGACGCTCGTACATGTACTGCAAAGACAGACAGTACCGTATATACTCATCCCAGCACTAGATATTTTCCTGCAGTCGATGGTCACAAGTCATCCATTCCCATCGCGTGACCAGAGCGCCCTCGGTGGACCCAAGCCACTCTTAGAATTGTTCTACAAATTCAGGCTCGTTTCCTCTCAGCACAAACACATTACTGTTTCTGATTAGTACCTGCATGCTTGCTTTACTACACCCATCTCCAGACTCAGGGAATTAAAAGAAACATGTATTTTCGCATGGTTTACCATAACATTATACCATTTTCGCAGTACTTCTCGATATCAAGCACACATTAGTATCCTACTGATCGCTCGCACAACATAATTCCAAATATATAGACTGCAAATTATTTTCTAAGAACCCAAAACTTTTGCGAGGTGGAGAGTGCTGTAAACCACTGAGTATCTAGAAACTTATCCTGTCTTTACGTGAGAACTCGCAAAAAATAGAGGAAACTGATAATTCCTCTCATTAATACCGATGTCGTGATGTAATAGATTCCAAATCATCCCAATTATTTACAAAGTCAACTTAGGTGTTTCTTATATCTAGAGAACCAGCATACGTGTCTTTCACCTGCTGGATGCACACAACACAATCAATGTTCCCTCAACTAAATAAAGGCGTGAAACATGAAGAAGCAGTCAACCAAGCTATTTACCTGGGAGAGAATAATGGTAAAGTGCAAACACATGTCCATATTGAATCTTCTCAAATTTCCACATGATCATGAAAACTATCCAACATAAACTAAGTATTTGTTAGCTATTCGGCTGTCTAGAGGACAACACAGTTAATTCATCTACATTCCTACACTCCAAAAGGTCTCTCCTATCAGACAGCTACTACAATTCATGGGAAACGTGAATCATTCCCACAACAGGTCACCAGCGCAGCCCGCCAAGCACGCAGAGACAGAATCGTCCTAGGAAAAAAAAACCGGCCTCATATATATTTTACCCCTGCACTTACAACTAAATGTTACAATTGTGGTCTCAGTTAAACGAATTTCGACAATGTGCAAAGCATCAGAAATAAACACTACTGACAGCTGTGACTGTGGAAATAGAATTATCAATACCATTATTATGACATGACATAATCTTTTCTTTTCTGTCACAATACTCCATGTCAAATCCACACCTTCCTTACGACTGGACATAGTCATTTCCTTTGCACATTTCAGAATACAAACACATACTATATGAGCCTGATGCTCAAGGCAAACCTACTACGTACCCCCTACTACTACGTATAGTACTTCATCAATAACTGATTGCTGTCGATATGAAATAATACTGACTGAAAAACGATGATGGGTAGACATGTCACATAAGTTTTTCTGGCGAGTGCTACCACTGTGTGTTAGAAAGAGAGGTATTCAAATGGTTCAAATGGCTCTGAGCAATATGCGACTTAACATCTGAGGTCATCAGTCCCCTATAACTTAGAACTACTATAACGTAACTAACATAAGAACATCACACACATCCATGCCCGACGCAGAACTCGAACCTGAGACTGTAGCAGTCGCATTGTTCCATGCTGAAGCGCCTATAAGCGCTTGGCACACCAGCCAGCTAAAGAAAGGTGTAACCGTCTTAAAAACCGCTATACAACCATATTTCCATCACAAGCAGTCTTGGTTCTTCAGGTGGACACAAGTGTCCATGTTAAAAGCTATATCGGCTTTATAGATCCACATATGGCATTACCTACAAATGATGTGCTTTTTCCTGACAGATTCCGTGACACAGAATATTGACGGCGATCGCCGGAGTGTATATTGTCAGACCAGCAGTGCAGTTGCACGTCGCCAACGGTGTACCCTCACAATAAAATTACCGAATTTTGAAAGTGTTTTAGCTAAGGAGTTTGGTATGAAACCGGTATTTGCAACTCCCTCACGCCACCGCCACTAGATATTTCTCCAGTATTTTTAATGCAGTCTGTCTTGATGGCTTGTCAGAGCTTCTGCGATATATCCACTAAGTTATAGGCGGTGACTGACTGAGAAGGATCACAAACAGTAGTAGATAGTGTGGTGATTGAGGTTGTAGGAAATGTATAGTAGCTTTTCAGTTCTCTAGTGCTACGCTTTCGGTAGAAATTACGTCTATGATTTGGAACCAAGACTTTCCATTCAACAACATACCTGCGTTGAATTCTATGGAGAAGTCTTTCAATGATTACAGCTACTAGTGAATAATATTTCTGGCACTCTCATATCTCGAAACGAGCCAGCTTTCTCGAACCTATCTGCTACAGTAAAATTTCAACTTGGTTGTAGGTAGCCATTATGCATCTTGCAAGTAACCCTCTGACTCTGCACTACTATCCCTGCAGCTTTGCGCATGTGATCGTTCCACTGTTAAGTCAGAAAGTTGGAGAAAGCTATATCTACCACCTTCTGCAACATGTGTAGAAACAGGCGAAGCTGAGTTACTGCAATAGGATGATGTATTGACCATTCGACGGAAACGAAGCCTGCTCCTGCAACATGAGGTAGTATAAAAGACAGTACAGGAACTGGGGGAAGGACGTGGATTTTGCTACTGCACTGTGGTGCTTCTCCAAACTACAAGCAGGTATTACACATGCTTCAGGGCCCATTCACATCTATCGCCTCATCATTCAGTCACCATTATTCTGTACCATTCACGAGAGAAAAATTACGAACTATAAAACCCCGACTAACTTCATCCAATAGAGAACTTGATAAGACCCTTAACGCTTCTCTATCCTCCCATATATCTAAAGCAAATACCGTATGTGTGCCGGCATTGAGCACATATGACGATCCTTTTAAATATACAGGTATTGATCCACTGCAAAAAAATTCATCACCTGTACTGTAGGAGAATCTCTATACCCCACAGACTATACTGTAAGTCGCAAAAGACGCTCCCTGTGATCCTGTATCATTGTTTGAAATATTGTTTTTTTCTGCTGTAGCATGCAGAAAACTAGACGATGCACAGTGTAAATCATGTTGTTACTGCAGCTACCATAACACGCCACACACACACTGGATGATTTTCAATAAAAGACAGTTACAACATAAGGAAACTGGGAGAGTTTGGCGGCGTTGTTGAGAGTTTCCAAATTGATGTCCAAAAGTGACTGACGACCTCTACCTTTAAACTAATCTGTCACAGTGACGGAATAGCTGATGGCTCTGCATTTTGTTTCGACTGATTCCTCATATTGCAGTCATGTATGCGATCACTGTTTCAGTGCTATCCATCCCCAGAAGGTGTTGTCCCTCCACCACAACTCTTTCTCCGTATCAAACTATTGATGTCTGGCAATCATTATGTGGTAACCAACTGCGTACCAGTGAACAGATGCGATGTACTCTATTAATAAGCATCACAGTTGATAGTGCAAACAATTTTAGCAATTTTACAGTAATTTCAACACCGAGCAATAATGCGACAGCATGTTTACCAGTTTCAGTGTCATACCTAAGCTGTCCCCTCTTTACTTTGTATCATTGTAAATGTAGATAGATGACTATGCAGTACGTCCATTCATTGTTAACTCTCAAACACATACATCATCAAAGTATATCACACAGTGCTCTGCATATTTCTACCACCTCGAAAACAGTGCTTAATTTACAATCTATCTCTATGCCGATGGGAGTCACAGAGCATTCTCGGAATCTTAGGATACAATTAGGAAAGACCCCTCTCGCACAATCATTGACCAACCCCCCCCCTTCAGTACCATTACCGATTTAATCTGCAACCGACCAGAAGTAGACCGCTACATTCATGTCTCGTGAATGAATGGAGCTTGCCATATCATGTCCATCCAAGTGCACAAGATTTCTCGAGATGCACCCATGTCGAGGAGGTTAGCACTCGTTATCGTTGTATAGTAACAGATTTGAAAGTCTGTGATGTAATAGCATACAGTTAAGAAGAACAATAAGTGGGTGATTTTTATGTGCGATGGAGCACCAGACCAATGGAGTTCGAAATTTTTTTATGTAAATCAACCAAGTTATCAATTTTAGAGTATTATTCTAGAGCCCAGGATCAGTATCTGGAAGGTAGTGGTAAGAGAGGACATAAACACACGCACTCCAAAGCCTACAACGTTCCGCACTAGAGACTGGCTATTATGTTAGATCGCTTGCGTTTCCAACCTATCAGTCATGTGGAATGTGGCGCTGTTAATATTCCAATGTAAGAAATATATTTCAAGTGCATGACATACATACTTCTTCCCAGTTTCTCTATGATAAACTACGTTATCGAACCTTAAAACGAAAAAACTACTTCTTTAAAACATTGGTTCTGTGCGATATGAGCACAATATAGCATTGCAGAGATGTATAGCGTCCACATCCGATCATGGTTCAGAAATTATACTATGCCTGCATCAGCCATCTGCGACACATGCACATGCACAGTCCTCCACCATTGCGAGAACTTGCGATTCTCCAGTTAATTGGGTTCGTGTTGTTGCTTGTAGTGTTGCCGAGGCAAAGAGCAGCGAGTGCTTAGGGAAGGTAGATCTGATTAGCTTTCCTGGACTTCTAATTACTATTTATTGCGTTCAGTTTGTTACTATTTGTTAAGTTCAACCAGCGGTATTTTTCCTGCCTCGTGGCCGCTAACGCCCCAGTTACTTGTACTGGGGGTTAGTGTATGTAATGGCTGTCTACATTTCCTCGCCTTGGGCTGCTGCTGTCCAGTGAGGTGTGTAGTTTAGACAGCTTTCTTGATTGTAGGTTGGTTGGCGATTCTTCTACTCTTTTGGTAGTGATTCCTTTCTCGTTCCGGTGCTCTAAGCACAGTATTCTGTGGGCGGAGTCCAGACCGCCAGTTCCGGATTTGGCGTATTTTTTCATCTTTGCATTTTGTTTATTGGACGCCAGGTAGCCTAAACAAGATTGTCATTAGTCCTTCGTTAGACTGCCACTACACTGAGTTACCATCTTGTGAAGTGAATGCAACTCTTGGCTTTCCATCTCATTTATCGCAAAAGTGATTTTTGCCAGACCTACTCAGAGGTCGATTCCTTGTGCACTGTCTGTGACTGGCCCTTGTGTTTTATTATTGTATTAGCTATTTTATTGTATGTTCCTAAATGTTTTATATAATTGCCATTCTTGGCGTTACAGCAGGTTTACATGATTGTGCTACCAAGTTTACCATAATTTTGTCTCACCTATTTGGTGATCAGTTGCTTGTCCTTGTAAATTAATATTTGGTGTTGTATTTGCTGTTTTATTGTATGTTTCTTTTAAATTTTTTATATCATTGTCGTTCTTGGCGTTACAGCAGGTTTAAATGTTTGTGCTACGCAGTTTATCATCATTTTATCTCACCCGTTTGGCGATCAGTTGCCTGTCCTTTAAATTAACCTTTGCTATTGCATTGCTGTTTTACAGTATATTTGTTAATTTTTTTTATAATTGGCGTTCTTGGCGTTAAGGGCCTTCTACTGTGACTATGGTTACTTGCCTTAAAATTGTCATTGGGATCACACTGGCTTGTTTTTAAAACATTATTTGTTGTGTCCGTATTTTATGATCATTTGGTAAATTGTAATTCACTGAAAACACTATTAGTCACACATTAATTACGTGTGATATCTGATTTATTGCTGTGCCTGGAATTACTGTTTTAAAATAAATGTGTGTAGTTGCAAAAGGGAATCAATAGTAACTGATTACAGCCCCATCCGCAATCGTAACTAAATCCTGCCTTCATTGACTACCGGGTTTCAAATAGGTAAAGTGCTGAAAAAGGCTCAAAAATAAGATTAAGACACCCAGAGTAGAGTGCCAAACATTAGGTTATGCAACATGTTTGCCCCATTAAATTGCTTCTTACAAGACCTACATGTTTGCTAGCAGCAGAAAATGATGGGCAAGGGAAATCCTACCCCACAAACGGATTTTTTTATAAATTAACAATATACCTTTGAATCTCCTGTTATGATATGCTTCCTCTCCACCGATTACCATATATTCTATACACTGCCTTGAATCCCCTAAATTGTTTAAGTAAACAGTATTCCACAAAATGTCTAAATTGTTATTATTTTCTACACTACAATCGAATTCCCTCCAAATGATCGATAAATTGAGTCTTTTTCCCACCAGTTTACAGGAGGTAAAGTGGAAGGTGAGGGGATTTACCAGAGGCCCGAGTTTATGCAATTGATCAACTTAATGGTGTAGTGAATCAAATTAATAAGAGTGAGAAGAACTATCCAATAACTCAGACCTGAAAGCGTACCTGTAGCAGCAAGAGGGGGGGTTTCCTGAGGGTGGGGGGAGAGGGGTGGGGAACTGATAGTTCAAGTACCTGTCAATGAAAAGGCCAGATCCTTTTGGCAGAACAATAGGTTAAGTACCTGTCAATCAAAGGAGAACAATCGCATTTCCCTTGAGTGCATACCTGCCCCTGATGTAGGCAACCTGCACTAACAAAATGCACTGACATCCTTGTTGCCTCACTACTACTGCATTGTAAACGAATCTGGAGATCTGAGAGTTCTGTCAACAAAACATGAAGTTTATGTCAGACAGTGGCTGGTTCTTGCGTTGCATATCCACTTATGTGTGTGTGTGTGTGTGTGTGTGTGTGTGTGTGTGTGTGTGTGTGTGTGTTTCTGTGTGTGGAGACCTAAGGGACCAAACTGCTGTGGTCATCGGTCCATAATCTTACACACTACTTTAACTGACTTATACTAACATCAACACACGCATCCATGGGGAGGACTCAAAACTCCTGCGGGTGGGTCCGCGCAATCAGCGCCATGGTGCCTGTAACCACACGGCCACAGCGAGTGGCCGTGTCCACATATCAGTAGCTGCTGAGCATTCAGCTTTTGTTATGAGCGCAATTACCTCGTTCATTATTATACTAATGGCAATTAAAATTGCTACACCACGGAGATGACGTGGAACAGACGCGAAATTTAACCGACAGGAAGAAGATGCTGTGATATGC
This sequence comes from Schistocerca cancellata, assembly GCF_023864275.1. Lineage (NCBI taxonomy): Eukaryota > Metazoa > Arthropoda > Insecta > Orthoptera > Acrididae > Schistocerca > Schistocerca cancellata. Next base: position 628,446,965 of record NC_064627.1, read on the forward strand.
AAGTGATTTTCAGAGCATTCACGCAAGGTTGGCAGCGGTGGCGACACCTACAACGTGCTGACATGAGGAAAGTTTACAACCGATTTCTCATACACAAACAGCAGGTGACCGGCGTTGCCTGGTGAAACGTTGTTGTGATACCTCGTGTAAGGTGGAGAAATGCGTACCATGACGTTTCCGACTTTGATAATGGTCGGATGATAGACTATTGCGATTGCAGTTTATCGTATCGCGACATTACTGCTCGCGTTGGTGGAGATCCAATGACTGTTGGCAGAATATGGAATCGGTGGGTTCAGGAGGTTAATACGGAAAGCCGTGCTGGATCTCAAAGGCCTCGTATCACTAGCAGTCGAGATGACAGGCATCTTATCTGCATGGCTGTAACGGATCGTGCAGCCACGTCTCGATCCCTGAGTCAACATATGGGGACGTTTGCAAGACAACAACCATCTACACGAACAGTTCGACGACGTTTGCAGCAGCATGGACTATCAGCTCGAAGACCATGGCTGCGGTTACCCTTGACGCTGCATCACAGACAGGTGTGCCGGCGATGGTGTACTCGACGACGAACCTGGGTGCACGAATGGCATTGACGGCACTTTGAACAGTGGACGTTGAATTTCAGATGTGTTACGACCTGTGGCTCTACACTTCATTCGATCCCTGCGAGACCCTACATTTCAGCAGGATAATGTACAACCGCATGTTGCAGGTTCTGTACGGGCCTTCCTGGATACAGAAAATGTTTTACTGCGGTCCTGGCCCGCATATTATCCACATCTCTCACCAACTGAAAACGTCTGGTCAGTAGTGGCCGAGCAACTGGCTCGTCACAGTAAGCCAGTCACTACTCTTGAACTGTGGTATCGTGTTGAAGCTGCATGGGCAGCTGTACCTGAACACGCCATCCAAGCTCTGTTTCACTCAATGCCCAGGCGTATCAAGGCCGTTATTACTGAAGAGGTGGTTGTTCTGGGTACTGATTTCTCAGGATCTATGCACCCAAATTGCGTGGAAATGTAATCACATGTCAGTTCTAGTATAATATATTTGTCCATTGAATACCCGTTTATCATCTGCATTTCTTCTTTCTGTAGCAATTTTAATGGCCAGTAGGGTATGTCTCATAGGCTTTTAGCAATCACAGCGAACAGTTAACAAAATTAACGTTTTCCCCATCGCCATCTACTATGGGGTTAAGCAGTGTTCAGGCTGAACTTCTAAGACTCGTTACAGGCTGTGTGGTTCTATGCTCACCATCAATTAGTTTTGTTTTACTTTATCTTGACATAGGCTCCTTCTTGTGCAAAACTTCGTTTACTTTTAGTATTCATTTTCTGTGCCAAAAAAAAAAAAAAAATGGAGAAATTCCACCACCTCACTAAGCACCGCTCTACTCGCCATTCGTAAACTGTTGCCACCACCAGCCCTTAGGGCGCAGCACAACAGTGCTTGCGCATGGCATTGGCCGGCCCGTGCAGTGTGTCGTCACATGCTCGCACAGTGCGGCCGCGGCCCGTGGGCTGCGCCTCTAGACGCGACTCGGTGGAGCCTGGAACACAACGGTGCTTTCGTGCAGTACACGACGCAAGCAGTGTCTTCACGGGCCCGAGACTTTAAAAATGGCTCTGAGCCCTATGGGACTTAACATCGCAGGTCATCAGTCCCCTAGAGCTTATAACTACTTAAACCTAACTAACCTAAGGACATCACACACATCCATGCCCGAGGCATGATCCGAACCTGCGACCGTAGCGGTCGCGCGCTTCCAGACTGTAGCGCCTTGAACCGCTCGGCCACTCCAGCCGGCGGCCCGAGACTGTTGTTGTTAAGTGGGGCCGCAGCCGCGGGCCGGTCCTCCGTGCACGATTCTGGCATGTATATTCCCCGTAGCGACTCGTGAGTATACATTCTGGGTGCTCACAACTTTTTACATTGATATAAATTTGTGACTGTGGAATTAATAGCGACTGCTGTATAACAGTTACGCGTTTCAACAAGTTCATATAACAGCCACTGTCAATAATTATAACACCAATAATAATAATAATAGTAATAACAAGATCCCTATCGTGTTCTGACAAAAGAAACAATTGATATGTGTAATTTTATGGTTTTGTACGTAATTAAATCCTTCTGTGTAAGTGGGAGTTCGTGGTTTTCCTTTTTGTCGGTCAAATGTACAAGATCCTTAACAGATGTATCAGTTTAAGAATTTCCTTCTGGGACGAGAATCAGGTTTCTTACGCTACATCCACACAACAAGTGTTCTAACTTTGCACTACCTTCCTAAATTTTCGCTTGATTTCGTCTCTCTCTCAATCAAAGAATCTGGTCTTGGAGGCCCTAGTTCCTTTGCGGCTAACTTTTCCTGATAATTTACTTTTCTGTTCCCAGGATGACATTTTCACTCTTTAGCGGACGGCGTGCTAATACGAAACTTCCTGGCAGAATAATGCTGTGTGCCAGACCTAGAGTCGAACTCACGACCTTCGTCTTTCGAGGCAGGTCCTCTACCGACTCACGAGCCGTCCTCGCAACTTTACTTTTGTGTTAGCATTTAAAACAGATTCAACGTAGTTAATGTTTAAACTGCACACGAAAGCCAATCCCCGCACAGTAAACAATGAACTGCAAATACAAAGTACTGTTGGAGGAAATGTTTAAACCAAGTAGTAGTGTCTGCCAGCATGGTCGCTTGACTAGAATACAAATGAGGCACTCTGATCCATAAGTGCTTAAGCACGCTGCCATCGATCCGACATTTAAGTGAATGTCAGAGAAACCAGTGATAGAGCTTTTCGTGAAATTTTATATTTACAGTGTGGGCCTACAGCGCAGGTAAACCTGACTCACCATAAGATCAACAGATTTCAGAAGCATGAATAAACGCTACAATCTCACAATCGACGGTGATGTGCTTTAGGCCCTTATGACTCTCAGCGCGTCAAATGGATTATTGTGTGACAACATTCTTAACTTAATATACTATAACTCATTCAAAAATCCACAAAATAGATTTACAGTCAGCACAACTTTAACATATACCGGCCTAATTTTGCTACAGTTTGTAGTGAGCGAATCAGCATACTGACTAATGTGTTATCGTCTAGCAGAATTAATACCGAGCGGACGGGGATAAAAATCTGCCGCAGTGTGCTACCACCCGGTGGCACTTATGTTAACTTCCAGTTGAGAGGCTAGTACTATCTTTGCTAATCGTGCCCGCATCTCGTGGTCGTGCGGTAGCGTTCTCGCTTCCCACGCCCGGGTTCCCGGGTTCGATTCCCGGCGGGGTCAGGGATTTTCTCTGCCTCGTGATGGCTGGGTGTTGTGTGCTGTCCTTAGGTTAGTTAGGTTTAAGTAGTTCTAAGTTCTAGGGGACTCATGACCATAGATGTTAAGTCCCATAGTGCTCAGAGCCATTTTTTTGCTAATCGTGAACCGCGCACGTTGTTTATCAAAACCGCATGTATATGGCACCTCAGGCAATAGCATCACGCGATTTGCGCATGCAAAAGAGCTCCTTAAAACCAGAAAAAGTGAATGTGTGCTCGCGACCCTGATGCCAAATGTAGAGGAGCAGTAGCGCGGTAGATTTAACTGCCGCATCTTTAACACTGCAGCAGCTATGTTACGTTTAACAGCCTCCAAGAAAAATAACGAATAAATCCGCAGGGTATCGGAAGTGCTCTTACACAGCAGCCGCCACCGTATATTCCGGTTAAAATTACTTGATACTTGACGTCTGTCACTTGTAGCGGCAGTGTTGCCACATCAGCTACCAGATAGAGCTATGTTACAGACGACACACGACGTGTCACTTCACAAGTGCTTTTAACGGGCCTGCACACGTTCATTAGTTATTGACAATACTAGTTTATCATACCTTTAAAATATTAAAGCGACCCTCACACCATCAATAATATTGTCAGTATTGTCTTTGGGCAATGCGATTTTACAGTTATATATGCTTCATATTACTCCATTCTGGGGGCGACCTATATTGGTATGAAGACAGAGGTACAAACTTCAAACTACCACGATCTCTTTAGAAGAGCATTTATTCGGAATACCGTTTTTGGCAAACTATGTTGCCGTAATCTGAATAAATGTTCTGCTAAAAGGATAGTGGCATTTAGAAGTTCGTTGCTTCTATTTTCATAATTTTACATGTGAAACATCCAAAAGGGAACGTGTGCCGCAATTATTTTAGCTGTAGCTGATACACAACAGACAACAACGAAAATGGGTCAATATTCCGAGAACGGTTGAAAAAGAAGCTACTTGTCGTATGTTAATTTACCGAATAAAATGTTAACCACAGACACAAAAGTTGTTAAACCATTTTCGTATGGTCCTTCATCTTAAGACAAATTATTGACATTGTTACGACGTAAAATAGAAAAGCAAAATTCGTCAATGTGAGAGGCAATCGCAGTCGACGAGGTTACATGTAACTGTGATTTCAGACAACAGGCAGGTCATTCGAATGCTTGATATTTAGAGCTCTAATATCATCAACGAAGGAGGGAAGATTTTTCTAATGTGATATAAGAAGAACCAGGAGTCGATAGGAAAGAAGTGGGGATCAGTATTAGTATCAGAATTTAAAAGAGCTGTGAAGGATTTAAGATGAAATAAGGCTGAAGGGATAGATAACTTTCCATCGAAATTTCTAAAATCAATGGGGGAAATGGCAGCAAAACGATTATTCGATTTGATGTATAGAAAGTATGAGTCTGGTGATATACCATCTGATCGTCGGAAAAATATTATCCACTGGATTCCGAAAACTGAAAAAGCAGACAGGTGCGAGAATTATCGCACAATCAGCTTAACAGCTCATGCATCAAAGTAGCTTACAGGAATAATATACAGAAGATTGAAAAGAACAGTAAGGATGTGTCATATGACGATCAGTTTGGCTTTACGAAAGGTAAAGGCACCAGAGAGGCAATTCTGACGTTGAGGTTGATAATGGAAGCAAGACTAAAGAAAAATCAAGACACGTACATAGGATTTGTCGACCGGGAAAAAGCGTTCGACAGTGTAAAACGGTGCAAAATGTTCGAGATTCTGAGAAAAATAGGGGTATGTAGTAGGGGAAGACGGCTAATTCCAATATGTACAAACGCCAAGAGGACATAATAAGAGTGGACGACCAAGAACGAACTGCTCGGATTAAAAAGGATGTAACACTAGGTCGTAGACTTTCGCCCCTGATGTTCAATCTGTACATCGAAGAAGCAATGATGGAAATAAAACGAAGGTTCAGCAGTGGCATTAAAATTCAAGGTGAAAGGATGTCAGTGATACGATTCGCTGATGACATTGCTTTCCTGAGCGAAAGCGAAGAAGAGTTACATTAAATGCTGAATGAAATGAACAGTCAAAAAATGGCTTCAAATGGCTCTGAGCACTATGGGATTCAACTGCTGAGGTCATAAGTCCCCTAGAACTTAGAACTACTTAAAACTAACTAACCTAAGGACAACACACACATCCATGCCCGAGGCAGGATTCGAACCTGCGACCGTAGCGGTCGCGCGGTTCCAGACTGTAGCGCCTAGAAACGCTCGGCCACCAGCGGCCGGCAAAATGAACAGTCAGATGATTACTGAGTATGGATTGAGAGTAATGGCGGTTGGAAGACGGAGGACTTCAAAAGCAGACTAGCACTGGCAAAAAGGGCTTACCTGGCAAAGAGAAATTTTCTAGTATGAAACATAGGACTTAATCTGACGAAGAAATTTCTGAGGATATACTGTTGGAGCACAGCATTGTATGGTAGTGAAACATGGACTGTAGGAAAACCGGAACAAAGGAGAATCGAAGCATTTCGGATTTGGTGAGGCAGACGATGGCCCAAAATTATGTAGACTGATAAGGAATGAGGAGGTTCCGTGCAGAATCGGAGAGGAAAGGAATATGTGGAAAACACTGACAAGGAGAAGGGACAGGATGACACGGCTTCTGTTAAGACATCAGGGACTGACTTCCGTGGTACTAGAGGGAACTTCATAGGGCATAAACTGTAGTTATTGAAACCTTTGAAATAATTATAGTTGTACAGCAATGATAATTAGGTAATTAACGTAAATAATGTGACGAGGCTGATACGTATGTCGTAGGTGTTGCATATACAGTACCTGCGAGGCCTACTACGTTTCCAAATAAAGAAGAATACAATGCTGCAGAGAAAGCTCAATTGATCACTGCAAAGTGATAAACACGACTATTGCATAGTCCTTATAAAACTGTTTTCTGTTAGAAGTCTACTACAAAACATAATCTGAGAGATATTATGCTCAAAGACGAAATTTTAACATAAATGTTGCACTCAAAGACGAACTCATAACATGAATAGTGCACATTAAGTCGGTGTGGCTGATTCGTGAAGCTCTGACAACACCTGAATGGAGAATAATTTCAAATCGTCAGTGCTCGACCCCACAAGCTCCAGTGCGGATTGACAATATTTTTGGGGGTCATCGATACTGCTCGTCAGTATTTCTGGTATTGACTATACGTCAACACGCGCCCCCAGGCGGCCAATATAAAGTCGGATTGATATTATCGAACGTGTGACGTCCCATTGCGTTACATGTAATGCGAAGGAATATTGGCAGTGGCCGTTTTGAGGTATGATGGGAAACCGAGATGCTCTGTTGACAGCTGATTTTAAGTGACTGAACTGCTAAAATAGCCACAAAATGGTGATACGCAATGTATCCTAGGAGACGGCGGTCAAGAACTTGTAGCTGGACTATTCATCACGCTCACTTTGTTTACAGCGGTTAAAGCTAACCTCTGTGGGCAAACTCAAGAGAGAAATCAGTGCCCAATGCAAACAGTAATTTCTCGCTTTCATTGGTGACGTGAAACTATCCTCACACTGGCTTCATGATCTGACATAGACGTCTCAAGCCACACGGGCACAGCACATAGAAATAATGCACGCTGTTTAAAAATAAGGAAACTTTTATCTGTAGTTGGTTCCACAGATTACTAACTACAGGCAGCTGCGCTGTCCAAAAGAGGGTGGATACCACTCATGTTAGAGGCACCTGGAAGTAATAACTTCCATAAAACTATCCCACACCTCGTCAGTTACTCGCTTCGTATGCCTCACAATACGCCTCCAGTCCATTTCGGAGATATTTTCCATGTCCTTTGTAGCCAGTTTCTCAACTTCACTCACAGTAATTTTTTTTATTTTTTATTTTGGCGACCAACACAACCTTTCACTTGCACCCAAATAAGTTCAGTAGCATTAAAGTGGCAGTGATAAGGTGCTAGTCTTAAGATTCTATGTCCATATTTATAAGCTACCTCGTCCATGACAAAGGTTGGATACTGTGGCTAGTGAAGTGACAGTAGTTCTAATAATTCTAATTTTGCAAATGAATCATCCGCAGTAACTGTGTTGTCGTAAACACTGAATAATATCTTTCTTTCGAGAGGACAGCGGTGGGTCCTTGTCGTTTAAAACCGAATGGTATGGGGCACTGTCGATGATAATTACTGACGGGTTTTCTAAACTAGGTAGCAACGTATTTTCAAATCAATTTAAAAATGTTCCATGATTCGTTTTTTCATGGCACTCAGATGTTTTCTTTGATCTGAAAAGCTTTTGAAAGCCAGGGATAAAGCCATGGTAGGTACCAGCATGTAAAAGAAAATTTCTACTACCTTTTCCAGAGGAGAGTGCCATAGCTTCACCTTTGTCGTCACTCCAAACTTTCGTAACAGTATGACCTGCATTCGCCCATGTTTCATCTGTAAGGTTGAGCCAGACAGTATGGGATTTGACTTCATTATAGGAGCTTTCAAACGGTAAGTTCATTTTTCTTGTTACGGCCAAGCCTCGGCCTGCAGCGTCGGCTGCCTGTAAATTTTCTCGTCCCACGGACTAGCAAAAGGAAGTCAGCACCAAGGCAGGCAATCTCGGTGACGCGCCTCCCTCGTGAGCTGACGAAGTAACGCCGTCCCAGGCGTCGCTGACAAAGCCAGGCTCAGGAGAGTTCCATTGCCGCCCCTGCTGTTTTCTCGGTCCTGACCAATCAGGGTGGAGGATGCCGTGTGGCCGTTCTGGAAGTACTCGGCCGTCCGCCACCGGGTCCTCTCTCCTGGGCGTGCGCCCTGCAGCAGTGAACATCTTCCACTTCTCCCAGTGCTGCGGCGCTGTGGACTTAGTTTTCGCAGCCGGCATGCCACTCGAACTTAGCCGATTGACAGGCACCAACTTTCTTTAGCTTCGCCAACTATGTTTTGCCAAACTCTACGCTCTGGCTCATCCTCGCCTCACTAGGCCTGGCTATGTTACCCCTTTTTAACATGCCTTCGCCAATAAATAGCCTTTGTCTAAATACTATCCTGATGACTTAATTACGCCCACCGATTCCCATCTGTCCATCCTGTACACATCAATCAAATCAATGTCCTCGGAATTAGTATATTTCACTTCATGCAAAAATCTGCATTGCCAGGCGCCTATTTCTTCTCTTTCCATCAACATTTTATTGCCTGAAATATTTTTGTACTTGAAGCCGGAGCTCTGCAGACCCAGTCGCAACGACGATTTGCTAGCTTCAAAATGTTCAGCCTCATGCAGTGCTGTACGGAGATTATCTAATGTAGGTCAATATTTTTTTTGATAATAACTGTATATGTGACGCCGGATCGCGACTTGTGTGAAAGCATCCAGATTTTTTATGCGTATGAAGACAAGAGGGTCCTCCTTCGCTTCTCTCATTCTCGTATTTCTCTTTAAGAATGCGAAGTACAGTCAGTTCATAATACCAACCACGGTTACTTTTCGCGCGACTTCTTTGGAAACCCATTTTCCTCCTCCCTCTCAAAGTATTCCCGGATACTGCACACGAGATCGCGACTGTCCTTTAAACGCAATTCCTAGAGCGGCTTTCTTTTCTGTTGTGTTTGCATCCCGGATCCTTGGACTGCCCCTATTCTATCGAATTTCATCAGACATGATAAAATGCCCAAAATACACAAGCATAATGACGGTAACAGAATAAGCACGTTTCATACATAAACCTGTAGGCCGGCCGGTGTGGCCGTGCGGTTCTAAGCGCGTCAGTTTGGAACCGCGTGACCGCTACGGTCGCAGGTTCGAATCCTGCCTCGGGCATAGATGTGTGTGATGTCCTTAGGTTAGTTAGGTTTAAGTAGTTCTAAGTTCTAGGGGACTGATGACCTCAGTAGTTAAGTCCCATAGTGCTCAGAGCCATTTGAACCATTTTTATACATAAAACTGTACAAACAATAGAAGTCAGTTGAGCATTTGTTGTGGGAGTTTGCAAACGGCGAACGATTCAGGCTTGACTTTGAACGCTTTCATTGGACAAAACCAGCTCCAGCTCGTGAGGTGTCAAGTAATTTAAAACAGACAATAGTATCAGTGAGCGTGCTGTCCGTGCGTAGAATGGGGAAGGAGCGCGATCTGTCTGAGTTTGACCGAGGGCAGATTGTGATGGCCCGGAGGCTCTGCACGACCATTTCCGAAACTTCACGACTTTTAGGGTGTTCGCCGAGTGCTGAGATGAGTGTCTTCAACACTGGAGAAACAAAGGCAAAACCACGTCCGCCGGCCGCTGTGGCTTAGCGGTTCTAAGCGCTTCAGTCGGAAACCGCACAGCTGCTACAGTATCAGGTTCGAATCCTGCCTCGGGCATGAATCTGTGTGATGTCCTCAGGTTAATTAGGTTTAAGTAGTTCTAAGTCTAGGGGACTGATGACCACAGATGTTAAGTCTCATAGTGCTTAGAGCCATTCTGAACCACTTGAACCACGTCCAGACACCGTGAGGTTGGGCGGCAACCCTTCTATACGGACGTCGAACGTCATAGGCTGGGCAGACTGGTAAAACAGGACTGGCGGCGAACTGTGGTGGAATAAAATAAAACTGTGGTAGTGCTGGGCAGAGTACAAGTGTGTCTGAACAAGCAGTACGTCGAACACTCCTAACGATGGGCGTTCGAGTCCGACGACCCATGCATGTGCCAGCATTAACACCACGACGTCGGCAATTACGACTGATATGGGTGGTTGATCATGGGCAGTGGATGTTGGCGCAGTGGCACAGCATTACATGGTCTGATGAAACCCGATACGTTCTTCACCACGCCGACGGAAGAGCGCGAGGCCGTCGTCGTCTTTGGGGGAACAGCTTCTTCACAGCTGTACTTCGGGAAGGAGACAAGCTGGCAGCGGCTCCATTATACTCTGGGGAACATCGAAGTGGGCATCCATGGGTGCAGTGCATTTCGTACAAGGCATCATGACGTGCAGGGAGTGCCGTAAATTGATTACAGACTACGTACACTCTTTCATGATGACCATATTTCCCCATGCCAATGATATTTTTCAAGATAATACCACATGTCATAAGACAAGGGGTGTGATGGAGGAACACAGTGCCGAGTTTCAGTTCATGTGCTGGCCCTCAAACTCTCCGGATCTGATCCCGATCAAACAGGTTTGGGATGTGATTAAACGTGGTGTCCCCCTCCCAGGAATTTACGGGAGTTAGGTGGTTTGTGAGTGCAGATGTGGTGCCAACTACCTCGAGCGACCTACATAGGCCTCATTGCTTCCGTGGCATGACGCGTCGCCGCTGTTATCTGGCAGCAGGCCATAATGTTTTGCCTCATCAGTGTACATAAGAGAGGCTTTCAGTAATTCCAGCAGAACACTGTCAAACAAAGCAAAGAAGGTACTGGATACGAAATCGCTCCATCCATTGAGCATCTTTGCTAGCTCTTGTTCTTTCGGTTTATAAATTTCAAGCTCTGATGGCCTAACATGTTTATGATCATAGACGGAAATAAAGATTCCTTCTAGAAACAGAACGTTTCGAGATTTTTCCTTCCTGTAATGGAATTCTGCATATCGCGCAGTCACTGTTCCATGTCTGCAGCACGGCTGGATCCGGTTGCGTGTGTACCACTTCAGGTAAGCAAAAACATGTATCTTTCCTGCCGTATACGTGTCGACATAAAACGTCAGCCTCAGAAGACTGGGTAGAGCTCCCTGCGGTTTGAGTCATGCAATACATTTCCTGCAATACTCTTAAGACTTGTTTTTTAAAGAATATGAAGCTGTGGGATTGCATGTGGTGGTGTCATAAACATTACTTTTCTGCCGTGCCTTTGAATATCAGAATTTTAGCCAAGAACTTCGTATTCCTTCACTCCTACAATCCATTTTCCTCGGTAAATATCATCAGCTAACTACAATGTTTCTACAGTGCCGTAAAATTTAACGCTATACCTTGTGAATTAGTATTAATCCACATGTTAAGCTGTATGGAACTTGAATGCCACTAAAACAGTGTCAGTATTTATGCTAATTTCCTTTTGCACAACAAAAATTCAGTTCACTGTCAGTATTTTATGAAGTAAAAAATAAACAACGCAGTTTTGTAGTCCTTTTTTATTTTCTACGTTGTAAAAATAATGAACCTTTATCTGTCTTCGAGGATAAATGAAGTTATTTACTCAATTACGACGTCTAAATGTCGTAAGCAGTATTTATTACTGTTTACTCGAACTGCTGCTGAGTAAAATCCAGACTACCGTCAGGCTGATTTAGGTTTTCCTTTGTTCCTCTAAATCGTGTTAATGCGGTCTGTTGTAATTTTAGCGCTCGAATTTGTGGGCCGTAAGTGGAAACAGAGACTTTGTCTATAGTTAGATAAGTGAATAATGAACCTTTCACGTGTTCTATTTTATTGTAGGTTGTTATTGAAGTAACTACACCCCAAGGAAAGAAAAGGCGCACCACGAAAGAGTTATGCAAATTGGTCACGAACTGGTATTCATACAGGTATCGACGGAAATGCAAAATTGTTGCCGGCCGGTATGGCCGAGCGGATCTAGGCGCTTCAGTCTGAAACCGGCAGCCGCTACGGTCACAGGTTGGAATCCTGCCTCGGGCATGGATGTGTGTGATGTCCTTAAGTTAGTTAGGTTCAAGTAGTTCTAAGTTGTAGAGGACTGATGACCTCAGATGTTAAGTCCCACAGTGCTCAGAGCCTTTTGAACCATTTGCCAAATTCTAAACTCTGGCTACTGATGTATGAATGCAGCCCAGTTTCACCGCGCTACTCTCAAAGGGTACATATCGATACTAAGGCATAAAGTCTTCGCAGATTTCGTTCCGTGTATTTAGCTGGACAGGTGACTGAACAACATATGACGGCATTTGAGAGAGGACTTGTAGTTGGGCTCAAAGAAGTTGGTAGAAGTAACCGGCAAATCACTCGATATTTGTATAGGAGCGATGTCTTTATTCGATGATGTTGGCAGGGATTGGTGAACTGTGGTCGAAGAAAGCGTCAAGAGGGAAGCAGTCAACCTAGGGAGGCGACAGAGCGCGAGGATCGAGATATAGTCAGAAAGGCTATCGGGGCCCCAGACTGATCATTATCAATCGATCTGACGTGCAGCTGGTGCATCAGGGACCAAAATTCATAGGCGGGTCACAGAAGGGAGCTGAGCTCACTGCGCCACTTGCGCCGAATGCCATTCACCTCTTCAACCCAACAAGTCCATTTTCAGTGGTGTCGGGCATACGCGGCCTCGAATCTCATTGACTGAAGCAGAATGGCCGTCAGTGATGAGCTCCGGCTTCGAACTGAGCCCCGATGACCAGCAGAGGTGTCTGGAGACGCGCCGGACAGCTATGGGATACCAACTTGACTAGCGCCTGCCATACAGCCTGACAACCAATAGTAATGGTTTGGTGGTGCTATTTCATTTCTTAGTGGGACTCATTCGGTTATTATCTGCGGCACGCACATAGCACTGCGGTACGTCAACGATATTCGACGCCCCTTTTCCTTGCCCTTCTTGGAAAGCCATCATGGGCTTACATTTCTGCAAGATATTGCCCACGAAAAGGCGGCGAGAGTTTCTACTGCTTGTCTTCGTGCTTGCCAAACCTTACCTTGGCCAGCAATGTCGCCGGATCTTACCCTAATTGAGAATGTTTGGAGCATTATGTGTAGGGCCATCCATCCAGCTGGGGATTTCGACGACCTAAAGCGCCGATTGGCCAAAAACCGGCGCGATATCGCTCAGAGTCTGGGAGCCCAAGCCGAATAACGCTTGCACAAGGCCAGAGGTCGACACACGTGCTACTGACCAGCTCAATTTGCGAAGCTCCTACTCTTGAATAAACAATCCAACATTTTTCTGAAATAGACTACTGGCCATTAAAATTGCTACACCACGAAGATGACGTGCTACAGACGCGAAATTTAAGCGACAGGAAGAAGATGCTGTGATATGCAAATGATTAGCTTTTCAGAGCATTCACACAAGGTTGGCGCCGTTGGCGACACCTACAACGTGCTGACATGAGGAAAGTTTACAACCGATTTCTCATACACAAACAGCAGTTGACCGGCGTTGCCTGGTGAAATGTTGATGGGATGCCTCGTGTAAGGAGGAGAAATGCGTACCATCACGTTTCCGACTTTTATAAAGGTCGGATTGTAGCCTACCGCGATTCGGGTGTATCGTATTGCGACATTGCTGCTCGCGTTGGTCGAGATCCAATGACTGTTAGCAGAATATGGAATCGGTGGGTTCAGGAGGGTAATACGGAATGCCGTGCTGGATCCCAACGGCCTCGTATCACTAGCAGTCGAGATGACAGGCATCTTATCCGCATGGCTCTAACGGATCGTGCAGCCACGTCTCGATCCCTGAGTCAGCAGGTGGGGACGTTTACAAGACAACAACCATCTGCACGAACAGTTCGACGACGTTTGCAGCAGCATGGACTATCAGTTCGGAGACCATATCCGCCGTTACCCTTGACGCTGCATCACAGACAGGAGCGCCTGTGATGGTGTACTCAACGACGAACCTGGGTGCACGAATGGCAAAACGTAATTTTTTTTTGGATGAATCCAGGTTCTGTTTACAGCATCATGATGGTCGCATCCGTGTTTGGCGACATGGCGGTGAACGCACATTGAAAGCGTGTCTTCGTCAGCGCCATACTGGCGTATCAGCCGGCGTGATGTTATGGGGTGCCATTCGTTACACGTCTCGGTCACCTCTTGTTCACATTGACGGCACTTTGAACAGTGGACGTTACATTTCAGGTGTGTTACGACCATCGGCTCTATCCTTCATTCGATCCCAGTGAAACCCAACATTTCAGCAGGATAATGCACGACCGCATGTTGCAGGTCCTGTACGGGCCTTTCTGGATACAGAAAATGTTCCACTGCTGCCCTAGCCAGCACATTCTCCAGATCTCTCACCAACTGAAAACGTCTGGTCAATGGTGGCCGAGCAGCTGGTTCGCACAATACGCCAGTCACTACTCTTGATGAACTGTTGTATCGTGTTGAAGCTGCATGGGCATCTGTACCTGTACACGCCATCCAAACTCTGTTTGACTCAACGCCCAGGCGTATCACGGCCGTTATTACGACCAGAGGTGGTTGTTCTGGGTACTGATTTCTCAGGATCTATGCACCCAAATTGCGTGAAAATGTAATCACATGTCAGTTCTAGTATAGTATACTTGTCCAATGAATACCTGTTTATCATTTGCATTTCTTGTTGGTGTAGCAATTTTAATGGCCAGTAGTGTAGCAATTCGTGTGTCTCTACATACTAGATCTCATTCGGATAGTTGCTTCGCGATGCATCGCTTTCTTTTTCTTATAGTATAGTCGCTGACATCTTTATGATTTACGAGAGTAATAGCAAAATTTTATCGGATTTTTATTCAGAAGATACAGTATAGTGGAGTTTATTGTTCTGTGTGTTTATTGACATAAAACGAAAACTGTATGTTTGGTAAGGCTGAGTTCCCTTCAGGATGTGAAACCTGAAGTCAGTAACAGTCAGCATGAAAATAAAATGAAAGGTCGTCTAGTTTAAATTATATTAGCAACGTATGCGTAACACGAACTCCTTTCGCTTATGATGTGGTAACGTCTCTTTGGAAACAAATGGATTAAAGGTACGTTATTGTTTAATTACTCTGAAATGAAATGAAATTCAGTTCGTTTAAACACAATACAGTTAAATAAATTTAATCAATTCCACAGCGATTCGTCAGATAACATTAATTACAGATAAATGATTATAATATGTGATGCTACCTGCTGCCAGTTAGTTACGTCTGATTGAAGGACCGCGTATCAAAGCATTACCCGAATCTGTAATGTCAAAGTGCTTTAAGTTCTGTGAATCTTTACCTTTCAAAAATATTGATGCAGAACAACAGATTTGCTTTAACCGGATGATGATGCCTATTTAAAGAAAACTTTAGTTCTTTTGCTTTTGTTTTTCTCATTCGCACCACATTTACTGAATCACACAGTTTCGACATCACTGTATAACTACCATAACGTACAACTCCTAGATACCTTCCAGTACTAGAGTAAATCAAGTTTTTTTGCATTACACTAAACAGACTTGTCCCATAAAAACCCACACACTGCGGTGGCAGATAATTTCATATTACTCCCTTTCATTTGCCAGCAAGAGATGATCTCTCGGAGACAGTACCGAAATTATGACAGTTCTACGTGTAGAAATCGGTACATTCATGTTCGGAAGGAAATCTTCATCATTTATCAAGTCTCGTATGTCATTGTTCTTTAGATACTACTGCAAAACAAAAATTGCACTCCTGAAAGAAATATTTAACACCAATAAATATTTTTCCACGTTTGGAAATAAAGGAAGACGTAAGTTATTTCAAGTAAAACTTCGTCTGTCCTTCATATTCTTGCGTATTCTTTAACCCGGCTGGTCTGTGTTCGTGTGGCATACAATCAAAAGGTAAATGCCTGTCAAACTAGGACGAATCTCAAAAAGACATGAGATTAGTATCATCTCTCAGCCGTCTACAAAAATAAAATAGATGTAATGTAGTCATGGCTTTGGAGTCACTGGTGTTCTCAGTATTACGTGTCTATGTGGAAGTATCTTCTGGGACAGTTTCTTCAAACGGTTTTCCAGCACAGTTCTTACATATAAGTTGCATATAATGTGCAGTCATACAGAAAAACCGCTGTGGGACCAGTAGATTTACGAATAAACTCAAGATCTTTTTTGAGCAAGCACGAGTTCCAATCAAGATTACACCATTTGGAGTTTAAATGACTGTGAAATTTAATATAGCTCTGCATTCAAGCGGTAGGATGATACCGACATACTACGTTTTTAGTCTCTCCCTGAAGACTAACTGAGATCCAGCCCATTACAGAGCCTTTGACACTTACAAAAAATGTCGGGTAACCCAAGAGTGGCATACAGAGTTACACAACTGTGAACATTTTCCAGGGGTTATTAATTCCGTTATTCGCCTTAAAATTATGAGAAATCTCCTGAAATATTTATTTTTGGAACGAACTTGGACACTGTTTTGTGCAGGCAGATCTTGTTTTCGAGGTTTCATTCTCCACTCCAAGAGCAAAGCCAGCTGTTTTAGGTCATGCCATTCATAGAGCCCCATTTGTTTTCGGCCAATTAATAGGCGAGCCGCTGGTGAGACAGAGCGGTTCTCGACTGAGAATAAACTCACAAGTTTCGTCATTTAACTGACAAACAAGGAAAATCTTCCCAAAACGTTAGTGGGAACCAGGTGACTGGAATTGTCTTCGCCTACTTCTGTGACAAATTTCTCGACTTTCTCACATAAAAGTTAAAATTATATTTACGTATATTTACTATTACAGGTATTGTGCGAGTGTACGCTGAAGTATGCCCCGTCATCATCTTCACTTACAAGGATTAGGCTAACTGCTAGTCTCGTCTTCAAAGGTTAAACTCAATTTATTTGGGGCCCACCAGGGTTTCTTCTTCCCCTCGATCTATATCTCAACCGTTGTATCGCCAGTCATTCTTCTGACATTCTGCTCACATGTCTTTTTCAACTGTTTTTATACACTCCTGGAAATGGAAAAAAGAACACATTGACACCGGTGTGTCAGACCCACCATACTTCCTCCGGACACTGCGAGCTGGCTGTACAAGCAATGATCACACGCACGGCACAGCGGACACACCAGGAACCGCGGTGTTGGCCGTCGAATGGCGCTAGCTGCGCAGCATTTGTGCACCGCCGCCGTCAGTGTCAGCCAGTTTGCCGTGGCATACGGAGCTCCATCGCAGTCTTTAACACTGGTAGCATGCCGCGACAGCGTGGACGTGAACCGTATGTGCAGTTGACGGACTTTGAGCGAGGGCGTATAGTGGGCATGCGGGAGGCCGGGTGGACGTACCGCCGAATTGCTCAACACGTGGGGCGTGAGGTCTCCACAGTACATCGATGTTGTCGCCAGTGGTCGGCGGAAGGTGCACGTGCCCGTCGACCTGGGACCGGACCGCAGCGACGCACGGATGCACGCCAAGACCGTAGGATCCTACGCAGTGCCGTAGGGGACCGCACCGCCACTTCCCAGCAAATTAGGGACACTGTTTCTCCTGGGGTATCGGCGAGGACCATTCGCAACCGTCTCCATGAAGCTGGGCTACGGTCCCGTACACCGTTAGGCCGTCTTCCTCTCACGCCCCAACATCGTGCAGCTCGCCTCCAGTGGTGTCGCGACAGGCGTGAATGGAGGGACGAATGGAGACGTGTCGTCTTCAGCGATGAGAGTCGCTTCTGCCTTGGTGCCAATGATGGTCGTATGCGTGTTTGGCGCCGTGCAGGTGAGCGCCACAATCAGGACTGCATACAACCGAGGCACACAGGGCCAACACCCGGCATCATGGTGTGGGGAGCGATCTCCTACACTGGCCGTACACCACTGGTGATCGTCGAGGGGACACTGAATAGTGCACGGTACATCCAAACCGTCATCGAACCCATCGTTCTACCATTCCTAGACCGGCAAGGGAACTTGCTGTTCCAACAGGACAATGCGCGTCCGCATGTATCCCGTGCCACCCAACGTGCTCTAGAAGGTGTAAGTCAACTACCCTGGCCAGCAAGATCTCCGGATTTGTCCCCCATTGAGCATGTTTGGGACTGGATGAAGCGTCGTCTCACGCGGTCTGCACGTCCAGCACGAACGCTGGTCCAACTGAGGCGCCAGGTGGAAATGGCATGGCAAGCCGTTCCACAGGACTACATCCAGCATCTCTACGATCGTCTCCATGGGAGAATAGCAGCCTGCATTGCTGCGAAAGGTGGATATACACTGTACTAGTGCCGACATGTGCATGCTCTGTTGCCTGTGTCTATGTGCCTGTGGTTCTGTCAGTGTGATCATGTGATGTATCTGACCCCAGGAATGTGTCAATAAAGTTTCCCCTTCCTGGGACAATGAATTCACGGTGTTCTTATTTCAATTTCCAGGAGTGTAGTTCTCTATTGTATTGTTTATCTCTTCAACATTCATTTTTTCTCTAATTTGTTAATTAGAATTGTCGTATGCCACCTTTCGCTGTTCTTAGAAGTCTCATTTCAGGTGCCAGTTTTTTGCGCTCGTCGCTCTTTGTGAGAAATCATGTTGCACTCCAATACCTGATCTGATTAATGCCACCAGACTCTCTCGTACATGGGACCAGGCTTTCACACCTACAGTGTCTTTCTTAACTCATAGATTCCTACGAAATAATAATATTAATATGACAAATTGTATTAATATGATTTGAGTGTCTCAATTGGCAATGTGACTAAATGAAACTATGAAATAATAAAGCTAACGCTGGCAGTACTTGTACTACTGCTGCTACCACTAACAGTGTTAACAGCAATAGTGATGGTGATGGTGATGGCGATGGTGATGGTGATGACAATAACAACAGCGATAGCGGTATATATAAGAAGAACTACAGGTTTACAATGAAAACTGAAAGAAAAAGTTTGCAACATCAAAAAATAATGATACAGAGTGATGAAATTTCGTGAATACATTCGTCTACGTAACATATTTAAGTTATTAGCATTGCAAGATCAAAGATAACGTAAGTGGGAGATACACCATTACAAATATGAAATGCTGTTACATCAGTAACCTGTGTAACCACCAGAACGTTGAATGTAGCTACTCAAACGCGCATGCCTTGTGCTACACAGGTGTCGGGTGTCACTTTGTGGGATGGAGTTCCATGCCTGTTGCACTTAGTCAGTCAATACAGGGACTGTTAATGCTGTTTGTGGATGACGCTGAAAATGTCGTCCGATTATGTCCCATATGTGCTAGACTGGAGACACACCTGATGATCGAGCAGGCCGAGGCAACATGACGACACTCTATAGAGCCTGTTGAGTTACATAAAGGGTATGTGGGCGACCGTTATCCTGTTGGAAACACACCCTTGGAATGCCGTTCATCAGCACAAGTCAAATCATCAGATTTATGTACAAATTTACGTTCAAAGTGGGTGGGATAGTCAGGAAAGTGCTCTTTCTGTCATGCGAAATCACATCTCAGAGGTAGGACCAGTGGTCTAGAACTCAGACAGGTTGGTTGCAGGCCCTCAATTGGCATCCTTCTAACCAACACACGACCATTGCTGGCACCGAGGTCGAAGCAACTTCCATCAGGAAACACAACAGACCTCCACTCTGCCCTTCAATGAGCTGTCGCTTGACACCACTGGAGTCACAGATGTCGGTGGTTTGGGTTCAGAGAAATGCACTCTACAAGGCGTCTGGCTCGGAGCTATACTTGAAGTAACCGATTTGTAACAGTTCTTTGTGTCACTATGGTGCCAACTGTTGCTGAAATTTCTGCTACAGGTGCAGTACGTTGCTCCACAGCCATACACCGAACAAGATTGTCTTCCCTCTCTATAAGGCCAGGTGGCCGTCCGGAGACCGATCTCTTTGCCACATACATTCCCGTGATCATCGCTGCCACCAGTCATGTACAGTGGCTACAGTCCTGCCATGTCTTTCTACAGTATCGCAGAAGGAACATCCAGCTTCTTGTTGCTGTGTGTATTTAAAGCAAATCCGACTTGCATGCTTATAATGGTGCTAGTAGGGCAACTCTCACGCGACTGGCCCGAAATTTCAATGGATATCATCTTTCAGATGTAAAAACACGCCTACCAACCTTCGTTCATGTCTCACAGCTCCTTCTGGGTACTGTGATTTTCTTTCTGTAAATGTAGATATTTTCTGATCCAGTGAGTTCTGAGGAAAGAAAATTTAAGGAGACTGTATCACCTAAGATTACTGGGAAAAGAGGAAGATTTGGTTGGGAAGAAAGATGTGCGAGGGTAACGATTGCGTACAGAGACAATGGTAATTCTTGTCGTTCCTTTAGTGTATACCTAATTAACTGTCTTCTGAACCTGGAAATTTTATTCAGTTCTCTAATATAATGCGGGAGGTTACGACGGAGTCGGGTTCCTGCTACGGAGAAGGACTTCGAGAAAATGCTTGAACAATAGAGTTGGACAGAAACGATTTCCCTCTGATAAGAATGTATGTTTCTGCCATGTGGTTCAGATAGGAGAAGACATATGAGGGACTGTCTTTTCTACCGGGGTATGCAAATTTCTAAACTTTCCTTGAGACATCTTACGATTACATCGAGTAACGACGTCGAAATATCGTGTTGGGAAGACACGAACCACCGGCAGAGCACCCAATCTCAACGAGAAAATAACGGATCACTGGCAAAGTCTAAGAGATTACACCTCTACGCTTGTCTACACGTAACCATAATAGCTGTGTATATGATAGTGAAGTATGGTCAAAGGGTCGAAATAACAGATATAACAAACAAAGGCATTCATAACCAGTACCAGGTACCACAAACTTTCCTGAGAAAAGCCTAACTGAATAACATCGGTGTAATGAGTAATTGAAAGTATATGTGCACAAGTTCCTTATCCAGATCAAGAGAGGATAGCTTTTTATAGTTTTGTAGGGCGTAGAGAGATGCTGATGCCTTCTTGCTCACCGCAGTTACGTTCTCAGCCCCATATAAGATTAAAGATGGTCTCTCTCTCTCTATTCGTTTAGTCGGTTCCGACTCTTCGTGACCCCATGAACCAAAACACGCCACTTTTTCCTGTCTTGCACTTTCTCCCATGGACCTTTCAGGTTGTAACACATTGCTTCTGTGATGCCATCGATCCATCTCATCCTCTGACGTCCTCTTCTTCTAGTTCCTTCAATCTCCCCAGCATTAATGTTTTTTCCAGTGAGGCATGCATTCGCATTGTGTGTCCAAAGTAGGTCAGCTTTTGTTTTAACATTAGATCTTCCAGGGAGAAATCTGGTTTTATTTGCTCCAATATTGATCTGTTGGTTCTCTTTGCAGTCCATGGAACTCTAAGAAGTTTCCTCCAACACCACAATTCGAAGGAGTCAATTCTTCACCGTTCAGCCTTTCTAATGGTCCAGGTCTCACATCCATACATCACAACTGGAAAGACCATAGCCCTCACAGTACGGATCTTCGTTACTAGTGTTATATCTCTGGACCTTATAACCTTGTCAGGGTTTGACATCGCCTGTCTACCGAGCAACAGGCGTCTCCGGATTTCATGGTTGCAGTCACCATCAGCAGAGATCTGGGAATCGAGATAACTGAATGTGGTCACTACTTCCATGGTTTCTCCGGTTATATCCCACGAATTGGTAGGTGTAGTTGCCATAATTTTCGTTTTCTTCACATTCAGCCTAAGACCGGCCTTTTCAGGCCTTTTCACTTTCGTCTTTCACCTTCAGCAAGATTGTCCTCAATTCTTCTTCACTTGCTGCCAACAGGATCTATCATCCGCGTACCTGAAGTTGTTTACATTTATTCCAGCTATCTTAATTCCTGTTTCTCCTTCATCTAGCCTCGCATTCCTCATAACATGTTCCGCATACAGACTGAATAAGTACGGTGACAGTATGCAGCCTTGCCGGACCCCTTTCTGAATCTTAATCCATTTCGTTGTTCCATACATAGTTCTCACCGTGGCTTCTTGGTCTAGGTATAAACTCCGTATCAGGTGAATGAGGTGATCTGGTACACCCGTGTTTTTCAGTACGTTCCATAATTTGTTGTGATCGACGCAGTCAAAGGCTTTGGCGTAGTCAATAAAGCAGAGGTACACATCTCTCTGGAATGCTCTTGCTTTTTCCATAATCCACCGAATGTTAGCAATTTGATCTCTAGTTCCTCTTCCTTTCCGAAATCCAGCTTGTTCTTCTCGTAGCTCTCGATCTAGATATTGGCGAAGTCTATTTAGTAAGATTTTCAACATGACTTTGCTAGCATCTGAGGTAAGTGCGATTGTTCGGTAATCCGAGCATTCTTTAGAACTTCTCTTCTTTGGAATGAGGATGAATACTGATCTTTTCCAGTCTTCTGGCCACTGTTGCGTGATCTATATTTTTTGACATATTGAGTGCAGCACTTTCACTGCATCCTTTCCAGTGACTTTAAACAATTCTGCTGGTATTTCATCATGTCCACTAGTTTTGTTATTAGCCATATTTTCAAGGGCCCACTGGATTTCGCTCTCCAAAATATCTGGCTATAGTTCTAAATTAA
The DNA here is from genome assembly GCF_023864275.1 of Schistocerca cancellata. NCBI lineage: Eukaryota > Metazoa > Arthropoda > Insecta > Orthoptera > Acrididae > Schistocerca > Schistocerca cancellata. The sequence continues at coordinate 628,469,484 of NC_064627.1, forward strand.
CATTAACATCAGCAGTAGGAGCCCTGGTATTATGCAGTTCTTTCTTGTATAGGTCTTCTACATATTCTGGACCATCTTTCCTTAACAACCTCTGCTTCACTCAGGTCTTTCCCGTTTCTATCTTTTATCATTCCAATTTTTGCATGAAATTTTCCTTTAATTTCTCTAATTTTCATGTAAAGATCTCTTGTCTTCCCCATTCCGTTACTATCTTCAACTTCCTTGCACTGTTCATTACGTTAGTTTTCTTAATTACATTTTCCATGTTGGATTTTTTGTGTGGAAGGTATATATGACATATTGCAATTTATTTTCATCGCCAAACACAATAAACTTGTCGTCTGCTAAAAGGCAGGTGCTTGGTTGCATACCGCGACATCTGTAACCAAGGATGTACTTCTTGTTGGCACTTAGGTACAACTACTCTTAAATAATTAAAACTGTTACTGATAACAGTTTATATCTAATTGGTTTGACACATTTAAATGCTGTTACGTTCGTTTTTTTTAATTACATTATCCATTATATATGGCCCGCATCTCGTGGTCGTGCGGTAGCGTTCTCGCTTCCCACGCCCGGGTTCGATTCCCGGCGGGGTCAGGGATTTTCTCTGCCTCGTGACGGCTGGGTGTTGTGTGCTGTCCTTAGGTTAGTTAGGTTTAAGTAGTTCTAAGTTCTAGGGGACTGATGACCATAGATGTTAAGTCCCATAGTGCTCAGAGCCATTTTGAACCATTATATATTGCCTAGAAGGTATATGTGACATACTGCAATTTATTTTCATCGCCAAACACAATAAACTTGTCGTCTGCTAAAAGACAGGTGTTTGGTTGCATACCGCGACATCTGTAACCAAGGATGTACTTCTTGTTGGCACTTAGTACAACTATTCTTAAATAATTAAAACTGTTACTGAAAACAATTTGTAACTAATTGGTTTGACTCATTTAAATGCTGTTACGTTCGTTTTTTTAATTACATTATCCATCACGTTTCGCCTAGAAGGTATTGTGACATACTGCAATTTATTTTCATCGCCAAACTCAATAAACTAGTCGACTGCAAAAACATTGAATTTATGGTCAACGATGAACTTCCTACAGAGTGAAGGCATCCCTAAAAGACAGCCTGATTCCCATCATAGCTGAAATTATATATCGTGATGGAAACAAAGTAGCTGCGAGCAATGCTTCATTGTTGTCGCCAATATAATACTGTGGCCGCAGTGCGTACTATTCAGTTATCTATTTGAGACATTCACTGTTAAAGTGGTGCTCCCCAGCATCTCATTTAAGTTTCGACACAGTCGAGCTTAATTACCCTGAATGCCTTGGCCTTGTAAGAATATTTTTAAATTACCATAGTTTACGTGCTGAAGTATTTGTAAATCCGGGGTTTATTGTGGCACTGTGAGTTCATTTTTTGTCTGTTACATGATGAAGGCATATTGCAGTGTAATTTAACTTTGGTATCTTGAGGCAACACCTTACTCCTTGTGTGTTCACGCACGGGAAGATTGATCTACTGTCTCGATGTATTGTTTACCGTATTTCGCTTGTTCAGTATTTGTTTGATATTAGTTTTGTTGCCTCTGCACTGTCGGGTCTCTTTGGGGCTAATATCTTCCTCAAACTGTTTCAGTATATTTGTTGCCTGTGTTTAAAATTATTTACTGCGTGTTACAGAAAGCGGAGCTCTGAATACTCGTCAGGTTGCCCGCTTTAAGGCGTTCCGATGATTTCTTTGAGGCTGACGTCATGGTGTTGCTGCTTCTGATGATTCCCTTCACTCGCAACTGTAGGGCAGGGGGGAGTTAGTTTCTGTTTTTTAATATTATCTCCCACGGGGGAAACTTGAGAATTTATTTTTAAATTTTATTAATTATCATTGTGCATTTAATTGATGGATTTTAATAATTTGATTCGATTTTAAATTAATTTGAGCCTCAAAATTTAGCATTTAAATTCTGTCATTTTTACATTAACGTAATCTGCTTTAATTGTAATATTTATGGGTTCACCAGATGTTGACATATGTGAACGTTACCAATGACGTTCTACCTCTTACGACCCAGTCATTCCTTCCAGAACAACCAAACCGCAAGAAGTGTGTTACAGCGATCACAGAAAATGGTTTATATTGTTAATCGGTGTCGGCCAACTTTGGCCATCAATAGAACGATTGACCAAGTCTGACGAAGCATTGCTACAAATGTAGAAAGTTTCCTTTCGTAGGTAATACCCGATGATGTTTCGCGACTGTAGCCGGTTACTAACACCCACAATTTTTCGTCTGCGAACCTTCCAGGCATTGTTAGACGAATCGTCGAAATTTCAGATGAAGATGTCTGGCTCGTGCGGAGACGAAGTACTGTGCGTGGTATTAAATGACCACCGGCAGCACTCCCCGAATATCACCGTGTATAGCATTGGTTTTTAACCATCTAAAGCTACTTTCAAACTTCTGCCGATGACCAATGGTGACCGACTCCGGTTAACGGTATAAAATGTTTCCTGTGATTACAGCAAAGAAAGTACAGGGTTATTACAAATGATTGAAGCGATTTCACAGCTCTACAATATCTTTATTATTTGAGATATTTTCACAATGCTTTGCACACACATACAAAAACTCAAAAAGTTTTTTTAGGCATTCACAAATGTTCGATATGTGACCCCTTAGTGATTCGGCAGCCATCAAGCGGATAATCAAGTTCCTCCCACACTCGGCGCAGCATGTCCCCATCAATGAGTTCGAAAGCATCGTTGATGCGAGCTCGCAGTTCTGGCACGTTTCTTGGTAGAGGAGGTTTAAACACTGAATCTTTCACATAGCCCCACAGAAAGAAATCGCTTGGGGTTAAGTCGGGAGAGCGTGGAGGCCATGACATGAATTGCTGATCATGATCTCCACCACGACCGATCCATCGGTTTTCCAATCTCCTGTTTAAGAAATGCCGAACATCATGATGGAAGTGCGGTGGAGCACCATCCTGTTGAAAGATGAAGTCGGCGCTGTCAGTCTCCAGTTCTGGCATGAGCCAATTTTCCGCGGGCTACGCGTGAAACTTTCCTGCACGCGTTCAACCGTTTCTTCGCTCACTGCAGGCCGACCCGTTGATTTCCCCTTACAGAGGCATCCAGAAGCTTTAAACTGCGCATACCATCGCCGAATGGAGTTAGTAGTTGGTGGATCTTTGTTGAACTTCGTCCTGAAGTGTCGTTGTACTGTTATGACTGACTGATGTGAGTGCATTTCAAGCACGACATACGCTTTCTCGGCTCCTGTCGCCATTTTGTCTCACTGCGCTCTCGAGCACTCTGACTGCAGAAACCTGAAGTGCGGCTTCAGCCGAACAAAACTTTATGAGTTTTTCTACGTATCTGTAGTGTGCCGTGACCATATGTCAATGAATGGAGCTACGGTGAATTTATGAAATCGCTTCAATCATTTGTAATAGCCCTGTATTATGTGCACAATAAAAATGTCACTTACTATATGTAAGACTAAATGGAACCTTTTCCGAGTCTCTTTTAATACTGGATGCTGTGTAAGAAGGCAGGTCGAGGCCATCATACTTTATATTTTGTCTGCTTACATGGTGTTCTCAAACTGTTGCTACAATAGAAATAAATACTTCCCATTCTGCAACCATATGAGCCAACTGAATCGCATGTTCCAGATTTCTGGAAAAGAGCTATACGAACTTTCTTTCAAGACTGGAACATAAAAACTCTAATATACTCAAAAATCTCTTGTGATCCTGACATTGTCAGACAGAATAGAAAATCCATAATCCTTCACTTCAGCGTTTTCAATAAGAGTGATTTCAAATGGTTCAAATGCCGCCGTGTGCAAGGGGGCATCAGTCCCCTAGACTACTTAAACCTAACTATCCTAAGGACATCACACACATCCAAGCCCGAGGCAGGATTCGAACCTGCGGCCGTAGCAGCAGCGCGGTTCCGGATAGAAGGGCCTAGAACCACTCAGCCACAGCGGACGGCTAAAAATGATTTCCTTTCTTGTTGGTAATGTCTGCTCGTGCTTTCCTTGGAAGGATTTGTGATTGGCTGTGGTCTGTCCAATGTGTTCAATTAAACTTTTCAGTGCAAGGGTCATGCGTTTAATTCCGATGAACCATGAGATGCCCATAACCCACACATGGTAGTAACGCTAAGAATTTATGCATCCCTGCTTTAATACATTCATAGATCAAAAAGTAGATGCACCGTCAAGGAGTTATCCGAGTGGGGGCAGAAATCGGTGGATGCGAGCAGAAATCGGTAGATGCGACGTAAATGTACAGAGAAAAATCTCTACATTTTCAGAAAAATTGTTGTGTTTATTCAAAATAAAGAGCTTCACGAATTGAGCATATCAGTACTGCATTTGTCGTCCTATGGCCCTTTTGCAAACAGTTATTAGACTAGGCTTTAATTGATAGATTTGTTGGATGCCCTCTTGAGGGATATCTTGCAAATACTGTCCAATTGGCGCGTTGGATCGTCAAAATCCTGAGCTGGTTGGAGGGCCCTGCCCATAGTGTTCCAAATGTTCTCAATTGAGGAGAGGTCCGGTGACCTTGCCGGCCAAGATAGGGTTTGGCAAGCACGAAGAAGACAAGCAGTAGGAACTCCCGCCGTGTGCAAGGGGTCATTATGTTTCTGAAATGTAAGCTCAGGATGGCTTGCCATGAAGAGGAACTAAACGGGACGTAGAATATCGCCGACGTTCCGCACCGCTTTAAGTCTGACGCGGATATGTTGTATGGAACGCGACAGTCAGGTTGGTATCCCATCGTTGTATAAGGCGACTGTCCACAAGGGTACCTGCAGCTCAACCTAAAACGACATATAAGCGCGTCTCATACAGCTGACTTCCGGGAAGGAAGAGTGGCTACGACGTCCGAAGACCAGTGAAGGCCCAGAGAAAAGTGGCTGCCAATTCACCTCGTACATCAGGACTGTTCAGTGAACCTCTGGGATACAGAACTACAAGTCACTTAGTAATTAAATCAAAATGAAGTGCAGGGAAGTTAAGGTCAAACGCCTATATGAAAAATATGAAGAAATCAAGGAAGAAATGATTTTCGGAAGGACTGATTCAGCATACAAAAGGGTGAGAAACAATCTTAAGTGAAAATAAGGACAAGGGCGATAACATCAAGAAAGTCATTGAGAATTCCAATGTTACATGCAGAGGAGAGTGCAGATAGGGGAAGGAATACATTTAAGGTGTCAAGGTCTCTAGAGGCCATGAAGGGAGGGGGGAGGGGGGGGCAGGATGACTCATCGGATTACGTAACAGAAGAAAGAACACGAGTCGGCACGGAAGAGTTAAGGATGCAGTATTTGAATTGGAATTTAGAAGATCTGTGGAAGACACAAAATCAGAGAAGGCACAAGAGGTAACATGCGATCTGAATTTCTAATACCATTGAGGAAGTGGCAACATAACGGCTATTCACGCTGGTGTGTATGATATATCAGACTTGTGATATGCTATCAGACTTTCGTCAAAAAATCGTCCACGCAATTCACAAGGTTGCAAGAGCCGAGACGTGTGAGTTTTATCACACAAGCTTATGCGTCCAAGTTGCTGACAAGAATAATATACAAACGAAAGGTAAAGGAAATTGTGGAACTGTTACATGACGATTGGTATGGCTTAGAGAGGCATTTCTAATCCCACGGTTGATAAAGGAAGCAAAACAGAAGAAAAATCAAGAGACATCCTCAGAATTTGTCGACCCGGAGAAAAAGAGTTCGACAATGTAAAATGATGCAAGACGTTCGAAATCCTGAGAAAAATGGAGGTAAGCAATAGGGAAAGGAGTGTAATATACAATACGTACAAGGAGGAAGACGGAACAATGAGAGTGGAAGATAATGAAGGAAGTGCACAAATTAAAATGAGTTTAAGACAGGAATGCAGTCTTCTAGTAGTGGGCTGGAACTCGAATTCTTGACGGCTTCTGGCCACTCCCTCATTCAACGTTGCCCCCCCCCCCCCCCACTTCCTAGTCACGTGTGCTGCAAATGAAACTGCTGAAAAAATGACAGCCCGTCTGCTTCTAGTCACATACTGGGAAACACCACCGATATCCACTGCTAGAATAATCACCTTGCCTGTACTGCGAGAACCGTATATTACCGCTACACGGACAGATTATACCCAACGCGTCTGGCCCGTTTCGTAGTAATTCAACAGCTCGGTTTCTATAACCGAAGTGCCAACACCCTGCACCCATCAGCTACCAGTGTCTGCTGCGATCCTCTCCCACATATTGGCACTGATTTTCTCCAGAAATGATAGCGCCACGACACCCTTGTGGAGCACTGACTACTAGCATTTATGTCGCCACTCAGTGCCATACGACCCAGTACTAAAAATATGGTCACCTGTTTCCTTCAGCATGGCATGAAATATCAAGTCTGCGGAAAAAAAATCTACTCTTATGGATGCTACATGTAGTCTGCTTTGGCAACAAATATGTGCATGTGACAGACAACAGGTTTTGGGATTAGCGTTAGGATGTACACAGCAAACAGACAATGTACAAGATATACCTGGTAAACCAAACCTCGAGAGCTATTCTAAAATTCGTATGTTATCTGAAGGAAGAAATTATCTGATTCGGTATTTCTCTCGCTCGGTCGTACTTACTTGTCTGCTTGAAGCCAATGAACTGCGGATTTCTTGGTAGGGAAGACGACGTTTGTTGTCTTCGTTGGAGAGCGACAGAGATAGAACTAGCTTCGTGAGTACCTCAGGGAAGTGTGTTGGGATCCTTGGTGTTCATGCTATATGCTGATTACACTGCAGACACTATTAACAGTATGACCTATTACTTCTCGCAGACGCATTTATCTGTAATGCATTGCAATCTGAAAAAAGCTGCACAGATAAAACGGTCAGTTCTTGATAAGATTTCAGAGTGCTACACATATTGGCAACTTGCTTTAAATATTGAGAAATGTAAAATTTTGCACTTTACAAAACATATCATATGACTACAATATCAACGAGTCACAAATGGAATCGTTCAACTCATGCAGATACTTGAGTGTAACAATTTGTAGAAATATAAAAGGGAACTAGAATATAGGCAGAGTCTTAAGCATAAAGGTGGCTGAGAAGCAGTGTACAAAAAGGACTGCTTTTAAAATAGCTCCCATCACACATCCTAGTATATAGCTCAAGTCTGTGGGACGCGTAGCCAGTAGGACTGCCAGGAGATACTGAAGATATACAGAAAAGAGCTATGAGAATGGCTACATGTTGTTTGACCGGTGGGAGAGTGTCACGGAGATGTTGAAGAAACTGAACTGGCAGACACATGAAAAAAGAATCAGACCATCCCGAAAAAGTCTCCTCATAAAGTTTCAAGAAAATCATAAATCTAGGAATATATTACAACTCCCCTACGTATCTCGAAGATAATGTCAGATTAATTACAACATGCACAGAGGTATTTAAATAGTCGCTCCTCCTGCTCTCCATACGTGAATGGAACGAGAAAAACCCAAATAACTGATACAATGAGAAGCACCGTCTGCCACACACTCAATAGTGATTTCTGTGGTATAAATGTAGATGCTGATGTAGATGCAGATGTAGAACGTCGAATTTCAACTGCTAATATTTACAAACATCTTTGTCTTGGTTCATCTTGAGTTATCTTAAAGATATTTACAATATCCTTAATATGCCTGAAAATTTTCTGAAGGTCGAAACGCGTTTTAAGTAAAGAATTATTGATCAGAAGCTTTTGGCGATTATCGTTTGACGATTTTGGCCTGTGGGGCACGGCCTGCATAAAACATGTTGGAGCCGGTAAGGGAGGCCACAAGAGCGATCCCGCCGAAGGTCAGCCTGCGGCACCGCGCGGGGTTTCAGGTCTCAGCCGCAGGCTCTGCCGAAGCACTTTATGGGTTTTAAAGGTTAATTGGTGACTCTCAGGAGCCCGCCAGCAGTCCAGCCGATACGCTGCAGGCGCCTCCCCAGCTGGCTGTAAAATCGCCTTACTGCAAGCCCCTTAGGAGACACTTACAACAAATCTGCAGAGGACATTAAATTCGTACTCGTGTTGGCGGCTTTCGGCGTGTTTGTGCAGCACGGAAACATTTCTCTGATAATGACCTTCTTATAAGAGACGCAATGGCTGTCAACGAGTTTATTAGTAGCTCGGGTGTACCCTTATTATGATTTCATTACAAGGATGACATAAACTTTTTATCACTGATATCCATTAACGTAAGCGTCCATTTTATTACGCTTTCTATAAATCTGACAACAGTAAAATGTGTATGTCATATGCAGCGTCAAAATATCTTCTCAGTATTTCTTGAAATTTTTCCGGCGGATCGAATGTTCCAGCATTTTTCGGCGTGCTTTGTCGCCATCAGTTTTACATCTGACGAATGAAGCGTATACTTCGCAGTCAGTAAAGCAATTGAAAAGCTTGCGATTCACACTGAGAACGGCCGAAAAGTTATGAGCCGTAATAACGGAACATGTATTAAAAATATCCCAGATGCGCGCCCGAAATGCGATGGACTGTCTCCTCCGTAATTTAATCATAAAACAGCAACAGCCGATATATGTTGTATTACTTATTATAGAGATGCAGGTTAATCATACATATAGAAAGGTAAAAAATAACAAATAAATTTACAGTGTAAGAAATTACATTTGTAGAAAATAAGCGATGTAATCGGAAAACAACATGCAGTTCACGTACCACCTGTCAGATGTATAAACCTTATAAGTGAAGTATCTGAGAGGTGTCAGTACCCATTGTGCACAGAAAATATAATGAAGAACACGTCCACTTCAAACGTATGTGAAAGTAATTACTTTTTTTCCTGTCTCTGATTTAACGTGGTTCATTTGCACTGCTTATCAAGCGTGTTGGTAACGTGGAAACATGTAGCTGTTCTATTTTCCAACATCGTAGCAATCTAGCTGTTGACTAGCATATAGTAATGTATAACGTTGGCGTTTCTATTTCTATTACATCTTTCTATTTGTAAGTACATTGTTATGGATTAATAATAAATTAAAGAAAAGGGAATAAAGGTTGTTACCAACACGTAATCTCTTACTGTGGGTTACCCCAGTGAAATACATCGAAATTAACAATGTAACTGAATAAGAAAGAAACATGGTATGTCTTCTCGCCGGGTGATAGTTCATCGCAACAACGACATTTCAGCGACTTACATACCTGTGTTATAGCATTTATTTTTTTTTCAAATAGTTTCTCCATTGATGTATCAAGGTTCTGAGGCTTTCGTTTCACAACAAGAAAATACTGCCTGGCCACCTGGAATTGAATCCGCTTTTTCCCTCGTAGTCAGTGCTGTTAATCTTTGACCACGTTGCAACAATTAGAAGCAGAGGGACCATCATCAACTGCCTCTTATACCATGGTTGAGGAGCCACTGTGGAATAACTGACAACTACGCTAAGTGATCAGTAGTATCCGGACACCCCCAAAAACATTTCTTTTTCATATTAGGTGCATTCTGCTGCCACCTACTGCCAGGTATTCCATATCAGTGACCTCAGTAATCACTACACATCGTAGGGGAGCAGAATGGGGCGCACCGCGAAACTCGCGAACTTCTAACGTGGTTAGATGCTTGGTGTCACTTGTGTCATACGTCTGTACGCGATATTTCCACCCTCCTAAACGCACCTAGGTCCCTTGTTTCCGACGTGATAGTGCAGTGGAAACATCAAGGGACACGTGCAGCACGAAAGCGTACAGGCCGACCTCGTCTGTTGACTGACACAAACCGCCGACAGTTGAAGAGGGTCGTAACGTGTAATAGGCAGACATCTACCCAGACCGTCAACCAGGAATTCCAAACTGCATCAGGATCAACTGCAAGTACTATGACAGTTAGGCGGGAGGTAAGAAAACTTGGATTTCATGGTCGAGAGTCTGCTCATAAGCCATACATTATGCATGTAACTGCCAAACGACATCTCTCTTAGAGTAAGGAGCGTAAACATTGGACGTATGAACAGTGGAAAAACATTATGTGGAGTGACGAATCACGGTACACAAATATGGCGATCCGATGGCGGGGTGTGGGTATGGCGAATGCCCGGTGAACGTCATCTGCCAGCATGTGTAGTGCCAACAGAAAAATTCGGAGGCGATGGTGTTATGGTGCGGTAGTTTTTTCATCGAGGGGCTAGCACCCCTTGTTGTTTTGCGTGGCACTATCACATTAGACGCGTGCATTAATGTTTTAAGCTCCCTCTTGCTTCCCATTGTTGAAGAGCAACACGATCGAGCACCTATTTCGTAATGCATGGCCTGTGGCTGAGTGGTTACACGACAATAAGATCCCTGTAATGTACTGGCCCAGCAAAGTGCTGACCTGAATCCTACAGAACACCTCTGGAATGTTTTGAAACGCTGACTCCGTGCCAGGCCTCGCCGACCGACATCGATACCTCTCCTCAGTGCAGCACTCTGTGAAGAATGGGCTACCATTCCCCAGGAAACCTTCCAGCACCTGATTGAACGTATGCCTACGAGAGTGGAATCCGCCAACTCCATATTGAATTCCAGCATTACGGATGGAAGGCGCTACGAACTTGTAAGTCATTTTCAGCCAGGTGCCCGGATACTGTTGATCACATAGTGTAATATGTGACTGGAAATGGAAATATAGTGATTATTAACAATAGCCAACCATAACCGCAACAGTATCGTCAAATTTCGTTAACACTCTTATATTTTTCTCTTACTAAAATAAATCAAAAGTGATGTGGATGTGCATTGCCTTCTTGATGCAACGTCGCTTGCAGTATGACACTGGCTAACAAATGGATGGGAGTCTTCAGTCATTAGATTTTCTGGGTTGTTTAGAAGTGAAAGGCAATAGCATACGTATCTGGATACGTACACATACACACACACACACACACACACACACACACACTCCTACCGCCTATGTCCATCTCTTCCTCCCCCTGCCTGTCCACCTAAACCTCCTACTGATATCTCCTCCTCCCCACTCTCCCTGTTTCTTCATCTCCTGCTCCACCTCTCTTGGTTCATTTCTTATACTCCCTCTCTTTAACCCCCTTCATCTGATCATATTCTCCTCGCCCTCTTTCTTTCCATCTCGACATCCGCTCTTCCTTTTCCACCCACCCACTACCCGATATTCTACCTGCCTCGAACATCTCTCTCTCTTCTTCACTTTCTGTTATTTCCTCCTCACAGTCGCTCTGTCCATCTCTATCCATCTCAACCTTACGCAACCATGCTCATTAGTTCATGTAGCTCCTGCAACACAGTTCAGTAAAGCAGCTGGTGCTATTCCTACAACATACCCGTCAAGCAGGGCAGGCCACATGTCATGCAATAACATTTATTTGCCCCTGACATACAAGCTGTCAAGCAGAGCAGGTCGATACTATTCCAGCATAATACCCCTGTAATGCTGGGCAACTTACATGATAGGGCTTGGAAAGTTGTTTCTTGTCCCAGATGCATAGGCTGGCCAGCAATTCAGCTGCATTTGGCAGGCTGATACTATCCCCACACAACATGCAGGGCAGTCTATACACCAATGGCTGGGGAAAACACATTTCTGGTAATATCTATGCTCTCACTTGACCCAGATTTGACTGAAATCTGTCCATGTACATGCGAGGAGGACGTACACACATACATACACTCTACTTTTTATACATATATAAGTACATATTTGCTTGAACACATTTTGTAATTCGTATCTGGACAAACAGTTTTTTAGGGTGGTCAAGATGAATGGGTTATATATATATATATATATATATATATATATATATATAGGAGGAGTAACTTATGATAACAAAACGAACAAGACGAGATGAAATTGTCAAAGTTGCGAAACAGCGTTATCATACACAATTACAGACACTAAAAAGCAATTATGTACAGTAGATCTGACTCAGATTTATAAACACATCTGTTAAAACACCGCCTGCCGGAGTGGCCGAGCGGTTCTAGACGCTACAGTCTGGAACCGCGTGACTGCTACGGTCGCAGGTTCGAATCCTGCCTCGGGCATGGATGTGTGTGTTGTCCTTAGCTTAGTTAGGTTTAAGTAGTTCTACGTTCTAGGGGACTGATGACCTCAGAACCATTTTAACAATTTTTTGTTAAAACACGAAAACAAAGATGGCTGTAGGACGATAGTCTCATAGGCATCATCCTCCGATACATAACAAGAGTAGGGCATGAGAAGAGGAAATCCATCACCCTTCCCGCAACGGAAGGAGCAGAGAGAACAGTACAGAAGGCAAATAACCTGCTCACAGTTTTATAAAAGTACGTGACCTGCTATGTCAAGTGTGCACAGAAAAATCAGAACACCTGGAAATATACCACATGTTTAGAGACATCTTGCGAGGCCATGAACGAACTGAATTCGAGCCCCAAATCCCATCACCGCAAGATTACATTTGAACTCACTTCCCATAATGTTCTTAAAAATCCTACAGATTAATGCAATAAGAAATTCCTTAGTAATCGCTGAACTGAGAAAAAGGGCAGAAGAAACGGGAGCTAACCTATTGTTTATTCAGGACCACATCTGAAAATCGGGAAACTCATACTTTTCCCCTAGTTACCAGCGAATTCCTTGGATCAGCAAATGCAAAATCAATTATTGTACTTATAAACAAAGTCACAATCATCAAAAAGTCTTAGAAATGTGTAGCGAGCATTCGGTTTTAATTGCTTTTCAACACCAAAACAGTGAATGGATTCTACCAAATGTATATGGTGACAGTTTTAATTTGAGACAACCAAATATCTCGAAGACCACGCATCGTACGGAAAAATATGTTGTAGGTGAAAAGTTAACAAAAATAGAGCGGAAATGTGTCTGTGCCACTATTGGCCACCTACTAGCCGTTGCTCCTGTGTGGTCAGCGTCAACTTTGTACTTTCAAACGGAAACCGTCATTTTTATTACACATTCGGATTCTACGCCAAAACATACGTACGATTTACTCAAACTATTGCTTTCCATTCATGGTAGTTGGTGTTATAATGGTGAGATATCAAGGTGATAATTTTGTCAATTACAAAGCGACCGCATTTAATTCTACATTTCATTCATTATGTAAATGTAGACCCTTGTGTTGTATCGACTGATATTTATGTTAGAAATTTACTTTCGAATTGCAAACTTTATTTTACATTACATATGGTTAGCCATTTCAGTGTCTAGTTAGAAACAACGTCTAATGTGGTCCACTATCAACGGTATGGATGTAGTAGTTTTCTGATCCCATCGGGATGGTTCATATTGGTGGGTACCCTTGCCTCTCGCCTAAACTGTAGTTCCCTTCTTTTTTTCAGTATTTAACACATATTCCTCTCCTCTCCCAGCCTGCGTAGAACCTACTCATTCCTTACTTTAGCAGTCAACGTAATTTTCAACATTCGAATGTAGCACCACATGTTATATGCTTCGATTCCATTCTGTTTTCCACTACCCATGTTTGACTACAAAACAATACTGTGCTCCAAACATTCATTCTCAGAAGTTTCTTCCCCAAATTAAGGGCTCTGTCTTATACTAGTAGTCTTCTTTTGAGCAGGAATACTCTTTCTGCCAGTGCTAGTCTGCTTTTGATGTCCTCCATGCTCCGTCCATCATTGGTCATTTTGCTGCCTAGAAAGTAGAATCCCTTAACTTCATCCACTTCGTGACCCTCAATCCTGATGTTAAGTTTCTCCCTGTTCTCATGTCTGCTACTTCTCATTGCCTTCGTCTTTCTTCAATTTACACCCAATACATATTCTGTACTCATTAGACTGTTCATTCCATTCGGCAGATTTTGTAATTTTTCTTCACATTTACTGAGGATAGCAACATCATCAGCGATTCATATCATTGGTATCCTTCCACCTTGAATACTAATTCACCACTGGCCCTTCCTTTTATTTCCATCAGTGCTTCTTCAGGTATAGACTGAACAGTGTTATTAAACGCTCTTTACTCTTGTACATGTTGTACATAACCCGTCTCTCCCTACAGCTTACCGCTAATTTCCTCAGAATCTGCAACATCTCGCACCAGTTGATATTGTCGAACGCTTTTTCCAGGTCGACAAATCCTATGACTGTGTCTGCATTGTTCTTTAGTCTTCCTTCCATTATCAACCGTAATGTCGGAATTGCCTCTCTGGTGGCGATACTTTTCCTAAGGCCAAATACATTCTCATATAACACATCGTCAATTTTCTTTTCCATTCTCCCGTCTATTTTTCCTATAATAATCTTGGATGCACAAACTGTGAAGCTGATTGTGCGATAACTCACGTACTTGTCAGCTCTTGCAGTCTTCGGAGTCTTGTAGATGATATTTTTCCGAAAGTTAGACTCATACATTCTGCACACCAATGTGAGTAGTCGTTTCCGTGCCACTTCCCCCCAGTGATTGTAGAAACTCTGACGGCTTGTCATCTATCCCTTCTGCCTTATTTGATCTTAAGTCCTTCAAAGCTTTTCTCTAAATTCTGATTCTAATAGCAGATCCCCCACCTCTTCTAAATTAACTCCTTCTTCTGTCACGTCAGAATAATCTTCCCCCTCACAGAGGCCTTCAGTGTACTCTTTCCACCTGTTCGCTCCCTCCTCGGCATTTAACCACGGTATTCCCGTTGCAGTCTTAACGTTAACACCACAGCTTTCAGTTGCACCGAAGATTGTTGTGAGTTTCCTATAGGCTGAGTCAGTCCTTCCAAGCATCATTTCTTTTTCGATTTCTTTGCATTTTTCGTTCAGCCATTTCCCTTTAGCTTCCGTGCACTTCCTATTTATTTCATTCTTCGGCGACCTGTATTTCTGTGTTCCTGAATTTCTGTGAACATTTTCTTTTATTTCCTTCTTTCGTCGATTAACAGAAGTATTTCTTCTGTTTACTTATGATTTCTTAGCAGTTATATTCTTTGTACCTATGGATCTCTTTTCATCTTCTTGAGTTCCCTTTTTATAGATGTTCATTCCCCTACAACTTTACTGTCCACTGAGCCATCCTTTATTTAAATATCTGTATTCTTAGAGAACTTCAAGCATATTTCTTCATTCCTTAGTACTTCCGAATCCAACTTCTTTGCATATTCACTCTTCCTGACTTAGCTCTTAAACTTCAGCATTCTCTTGATCAGTACTATATTGTAATCTGAGTCTATATCTGCTCCTAGGAATGCTTTACAATCTAGTACCTGATTTCGGAATGTCCGACAGTAATATTAACAGGAAAAATAATAATATACCTTAGTATTAACAGGAAAAATAATGATTACATATTGGTGTACACGTGGCTGCCTGATATTTGTAGTACAGCTTTAATAGTTGCCGTGTAGTATGTCGTCTACTATTAATAAGCGTTTATCATTATTTCGTCACGTTATTTGCCAAAATTTAACCCATGAATTTATCGATCTCTTTATGCCTAGTGCCCTTTTTCTTTCCCTTTTTTATTTATTTACCTGTTTCTTGATTTTTAACAATACTTTCAGAAAGTGACGTTATATTGCAAAAAAATGTTTCTCAATTATTGTCTTTGATTGCCGCTTTTTAAGTGCAGCACATGTCTTCGATAAATGTGTTCGAGTATATTCTGACTGTGAATAGGCTTCATGAAATAATGAACAGGGAGGGGGACAGACTATGTATGTAAATGTGTGTACCTACCTTTTGTAGGTGCCGAGTCTTCATGCTTCTACAGGATGGCTGAGTGGGGATACCTAACACATGCTGTTTCACTGTTTGTGTGGTTTTCACTTGTTCCGCCATCTTGTTCTGCGTGTTCTGCGCGGGAGTTTTGAATTTCGCGGCGATACTGAGCTTTTTTTTGATGGTGTGTGTGTACGGAATTTAAATTGGAAAAACAAGTAAAAATTTTAACATCAGATACACTAAACTTAAGGCTAACAGCATCATTTAATATTTGTTAGTCACTTGCTCAACAAGAACCGTACACCAGTACATATAAGTAGGGACTTAGAAATTCTTAAATGCAGTAATAGCTCTCCACACGAACTTATAATAGAAGAGAATTACCATGCACAAAAAAAACCTTAATGAGAGGGAAAGAAGTATTGGATAAATACACAGCAATACGCAACTGGAACCTACTCTCGGCTCTAAGACAACTATCAGAAGATCAAGACAAACAGTACAAACAGACACACACACACACACACACACACACACACACACACACACACACACACACCGAACCTCCAAACCCGAATGTCACTGCAAACTTTTTCTCCCAGAACGTACAGAATAAGATGGCGGAACAAGTGAACATCACACAAATAGTGAAACAGCGTGTGTTAAGAACTCCACTCATCTACCTTGTAGAAGCATTAAAATGCAACATCTGCACAAAGTAAGTATACACTTTTACATACATAGTGCGCCAACCCCTCCCTCATACAGCCTGTTCACAATCGACATATAATTCAACACTTTTTCGAAAAGAAGTACTGCAACCTGAAACCTAAAAAAACTCTATCAAAGGAGTAAATCTATTAAACTTTGTTTACAACACAACATAATGTAATGTCCAATCGAATTAATGTGACCACCTGTCAAAAGCTTGAATACGCATTTTTTGCAGCGTGGATCCCATCAAAACGTACAGAAACAGAGTCATTGGGATTGTGTGAGGTATCGAAAAGGATATGAAGCCACTCCGGCTCCTGTGCCAAGGCCAGCAGCACCAGGTTTCTCGGGTGAGGATCCATGGTACGTTCAGCGTGCTCGAGATGGTCCCACAGAGTCTCGATTGATCTTACACCTGAACAGTTTGGAGACTAGAAGAGTACGGTAGACTCATCCTGGTGCTCTTCGAACCAGGCACATACACGGCGAACAATGCGGCATGTTGCATTGTCCTGTTGGTAGATGCTATTGTTCCGAGCAAACTGAAGTGCATGTAGGAATGGGCATGGTTTCCAAGTAAAGATGCATACTTGTGCTGATCGACTATGCCTTCCGGAATGACGAGATCAGCCAGGGACGTCACGAAAACACTACCCCGACCATAACGCCTCCTCTGACCTGCCCCTTCTGAGGGATGTTGCAGGGTGTTTGCTTTCAGACGTTTCACGCTGTACACTCCAACGGCCATCGGTCCTGTAGAGCATAATACGTGGACGTCTAGTTGCAGCACTGACGTACAAATTCCAGGCTTTGTCACCTGTGTACAGCAGTCAGCCAGTCAGCAAAGTTCACTGAATGGTTTTTGAGGAGACGCTTTTGGTAGATCCGTGCTTCATTTGGGTGCTGAGATGCTCAAGAGTTGCACGTCTTTTCACCCGCAGACATCACTGCAGCCGTTTTGCACACTACTGCAACACAGTTGCCTTTTAACAGGTTTTGGATAGCGCCATTTTGCCATGTAAATTGTAGTTTAACCACGGAGACACACAAAAAGTTTATTACCTTTACCGTTTCAGAATTTCTTCCACTACTAGCTCGAAGCCAATGATAATACCCTTTTGAATTACAGACGAAAGACTGCACTGCTTTCCGCATTCCCCTGACACGTTTTATATACCGTCCACTGCAAGTGCAGCTCCCTGCTGTCACAGCAGCCCATAGACGTCCCTCTATGCGGATATGGAGGGGCATATGGTCAGCACACTGCACTCCTGGCCGTAGTCAGTGTACGAGCTAAAGCTGCTACTTCTCAGTCAAGTAGCTCCTCAATTGGCCTCACAGGGGCTGAGCGCTCTCCACTTGCCAACAGCAGTTGGCAGATCCGGACAGTCACCCATCTAAGCCCGACAACACTTAAATTCAGCGATCTGGAAGGAAACGGTATTACCACTACGGCAAGGCCATTTCCATTAATGTAGATCCTATTAGCAAATCCTATAACCTGAAAATGTTACAATGGACATATTCTTCATAAGTTATTTCAAAAAAATGGTTCAAATGGCTCTGAGCACTATGGGACATATCATTTGAGGTCATGACCCCTAGAACTTAGAACTACTTAAACCTAACTAACCTAAGGACATCACACACATCCATACCTAAGGCAGTTTTCGAACCTGCGACCGTAGCAGTCGCGCGGTTCCGGACTGAAGCGCCTAGAACCGCTCGGCAACCACGGCCAGCATATGTTATTTAACAGTTCTCCCACTGAAGATGGAGAAGCTTCTCAAACCTGTGTTTTGGTAGCGGAACTTGTAAAACTGTGGTTCCTCAAGGTAAAACCAGATTACTTTATCCTACATGTAAATTTAATTTTAAGACTACTTCTCGCTTCTGTTCGTATGCACAGGCTAATCTCAGCAACAAATGCAGGGAGTTTGACCCGGTTTAGATTGATAGATAGACTGATTCACAAGGAAGGTCTGGTATATCATTTTATAACTATCTCGTAGAAACTGGTAGAACTCTGATGAATTATAGTTAGACTCCGCTGTGAAAAGGATGGCACTGCCACATAGCGGTACAGCATCCGCAGCTCCTGAGAAAATCGAAGATTTCGCCGGAAAACCGAAAGATCGCGGAATGGAATCCGTGTTGCCCCATGGAGGTTTCACTGCCTTTTAACCTATTATTCGCCTTTCAGTGATGTGAATATTCGCCAGAAGCAGAAAATGGTTCGGATTCCGTGTTAAACTGTGGATATCATTTTCAAGAATACAATCACTGTCGGGCTTGGTGGTCTGGCGGTAAGGGCTCTGGCTGCAGGTGTTAGGACTTTACGTCTCAATGGCGATTGGACGAGACGAAAACATCGCAGAGAATACTGAGACGAAGTTATTCGACGGCAGCATCTACCCATGCGGAGCACCTACTGGACATGGAAGAACTTCAGAGGAATACGATCAGATTTGACTTCCCATATGGTTGCGCCAAACTGCGAATAGCCGAGTCTTATTATTGGCTTATTTCCAAACAAGATTTACCCGCAGAAGACAGATATGTCACGGGCCGTGCCGATGTCGATACATCGGTTCCGTCGAATTACCAAAGATATGCACCAATAGGCGTGGACGGTACTTGGGTGAGTGACCGTTCTGATACGCCGCGTGATGTTGACATTTCCCGCTTTACCTTTGAGGTAGAGGGAACACGAGGGTTGGTGGCTTGAAACCCCTGATCACTAACGTTTGCGCCAAATATCCTGGATTCAATTCCAAAACTCTCCGCAGTGTCTCATGAAGTGAGGTCACGGGACACTGCTGACGGTGATCATCTGTCGGATGATGACGTTAAGCTCAGCGGTCCCCTAGGTGCTCTTCGAGAGAAGTAAGCTGTGTGCCGGCAGTGGGTCTAACCTCTCCCTTCTCTCATCATCTCCAAAACAAAGATCACAGTACACACACATCCATCACGTTCATTAACAGATACACTTACGCACAAAGCTCTCATTGTTAGCGAAGGAAAGGTGCCTGCGGGCGCGAACGATAGAGAAAACTTTCCAATTAGGCAACTGAGTCTACGCTTGGGGTTGTCCCAGCCATTCATGCCACACGGCTTAATTTTATAGATACGTATTCCAATTTTTTTTACTTCAAACGCAGTTTTTGTTAAAGTCAACTCAGAACTAACACGTCAGTGATTCATGAACAATATTAGTGGAGAGGCCGATTTTGTGATTCCTTCGATCTAAATTATCAAGATGCCAAAATCAGTGGCGGGTCAGGATACATGGTTGGTGTACATAACGCTCGGTCAGGGTACGTAACGTTCACTTTCAAACGCCGGAAGAACACAATCAGTCGATATTGACGGATTGCGGTAGGTTTCTCCAAATCAACAACAGAAGTTATTGATGGATAATTTTATGTCTAGTCTTGCGAGGTGGCAAGAACAACTCGTAAATAAGTCGGTCCGCAGGTTATAATGAAATAACACTTTTGTTGTAACACATAAATGTACCAATTGGTTGTGGGTGAATACTGGGTGTCAAAAGGCGTACTAATATTTTCAAACATTTATTGAAGCTAAACAGTAATTACACTTTTCTAAAACTTTACGCCCATGCAGACGAATTACAAAAGAGAATATAATTAAAAGTAAACGCATCCTTGTTCTTTTTGCAGCACAGGGTTATCATTTAAACCAGGGGCGGGCAAACGTTGCACGCGGCTCATGAGCGCACAGGGCTGCACGTGTGCTGCTCGCGTGCGATCGTCGACTGGGGCAGTGGCGACAGCCGGCAGGTTGCGGCAGTGTAGTAACAGGCTAAGCTGCGGACGTTGATGCGTAGCGACCACTACGTAGTCAACGTTGTATTTCAAGAACCGGAAAATGCAGAGTGAAACAAGGAAACGGAGAAGTGGAGATTTGCTATCTTTTAAAAAGTAATGGAGAATCATTTTTTCTTTGTGCAAAAACGTGAAAATTCAAAATGTTTAATATGTGGCAGTATTCTCGCTGGTCAGCGGAAGTTTAGTATTGAAGGCCATTATAACAAATTTCACAAGGACGAGTACAATTTATTGTCGGATTCTGAGCGGGTGGGGAAATTGACTGAGCTTAAGAAGAGCGATCTGACGATACTATATGAATCTCTCGTAGTTGCTGTGGTCACGAGAGATCTGCGACTTCCTTTCGTCATGTCTCTCATGTAACTGATTTAACATTTTATGGAGCACCGTTTTCAATTTTTCAGGACGACAACAATAATAGCCCAGCGGTACGAGCTTAATATAGCGAGAGCTGGAAAACCATTTGCTGAATTAGTAAGTGTCGGTTAAGAGCAAACTTCAGTGATGAAAATTTAAGTAACTGCTTGCGTTTGTCTGTATGTAGAAATTTTGTTCCACTCCACCTGTGATAATTAAATGAAACGTATCGTAGGTAATAGGTACTCTTTCAAACCACGATATATTTCAAGCACTACTACTACTACTAATCTTATTCCTACATTCAATAAAGCAAGCTAGGAAACAAAACGCATTGCAGAGGAAGGAGCGGGCAGAGGGTATGGTGGGGAGGGGAGATAAGCGGGTGGCCTGCTTGCCCCTGTGTGCACGCAGAACACCTGTTAACTGCACGCGTGCAAGTGCACCGCACACGTGCAGGATTCCTGCCCGCTCCTGATTTAAACAAACTCCACAAGTAATCGAACCGTATTAAATAACGAATTTTTAAGAGACCATTTGTGCATCTTGAAAGGAAATAAATATTCAATACTTATGCTACGCTCAAACACAAATAACACAGAACATCACAGTCGCAAATGTGAAGGTCTTACGATGTGCTTGGGGTACAGTACGAAGAGTCCTCTTGTGGTGCCAGACGTGGTGACGACGTGTATGACTGCCCTTACGTTCATAAGCCATCCAACATCGGGCCACTGTCATATCTGAATGATTAAAAAATCTGGCTATTCGCCTGCTCTGCTGGGTGATAGCGTGCTTGCTTCCCATGGAAGCGGGCCCGGTTTCAATTCCCGATCGGGTTGGAGATTTTCTCAGTTCGTGGACTGGATGTTGTGTTGCTCTCATCATTTCATCCTCATCACCTGCGCGCAAGTTACACACAGATACAAGGTTCCTCCCAAGTACAGTAGTTGGCTCTGGGCGAACCTCGGCTTACACATTCAAGTGGCCCCAGTCATCTGCGAGTCCGCTATTGCTAACAGCAGTACCTCCCCTGTAAGCATGAACTGACAGCCGATCATTTCAAACCAGAAATTTACTGAATCACCAACGCCCAACCACCAATTATTAAATCATGCAACACTTTGAAAGCAAAACGCTTTCAACTTATAGCCGCTGCAAGAGTCAAGACAACTTCAATGACAGCGT
Source organism: Schistocerca cancellata (assembly GCF_023864275.1). Lineage (NCBI taxonomy): Eukaryota > Metazoa > Arthropoda > Insecta > Orthoptera > Acrididae > Schistocerca > Schistocerca cancellata. The sequence continues at coordinate 628,491,306 of NC_064627.1, forward strand.
CAGCAATAACTTCCTTATTCTCGATTTTACTCACCATAGTGGTTCAAATGGCTCTGCGCACTATGGGACTTAACTTTTGAGGTCATCAGTGCCCTAGAACTTAGAACTACTTAAACCTAACTAACTTATGGACATCACACACATCCATGCCCGAGGCAGGATTTGAACCTGCGACCGTAGCGGTCGCGCCGTTCCAGACTGTAGCGCCTAGAACCTCTCGGCCAAATGGGCCGGCTTCACCATAGTGCCCATACGACGGTGTTCACGAGCAGTTAAACACTCACACAACATTATTACCCATGGGTAAGCCCGTACACATGTAATACACAGTATTAAATCAAATCCCACGGGTAACAGCAGCAATCCTTTACAAATTTCTGCGTCCTCATGGAAATAACTAGTACAAGTTTTCGAACTCACCTGTTCGCACACACGGTAGCGTATCCGTATCAGATCAACACATGTAGGCAACAGTGTGAAATTCAAAAATAATACGGCAATGTGAGACAAATTAGGTGGTACAGAATCACATTACTCAATGTCAATTACTAGAAACCACTGCGGCCATAATACAGTGAATAATTTGTTCACTTCTAATCATCAGTATCTCAAGTCACCTAATGCCAGACGTTTATCAACATAGCAGACTTATTTAATGTAGGGGTGTACAAGTTGACGTACCTCAGTTCAATCCTTTGCTGGCTACGAATATAGTATCTCCTTTGATGAATCTTAATAATCTTCAATCTTCTCCGTCTAAATTCACTACTATATGACACCTCCGCAAGCAGAGTAAGCCACCAATCCGGGTAAGCACTGCCATAGTCCAGAATCCACACCATCGCTAGTCATTACTTTAACAAGCTAACAGTATTCGTAACCCCGGAACATCACTTTGTTGCTGCAGTGGCCTCCACTACTCGACTACGTAGTGCCTTAGCGCTGTTTCGCTTTATGACTCCCGATGGGACCATCAGTGCGTGTGGATGATTTGCAAATGTGCCATTCATCGATTGGTCGAAATCCCTTGGTCGCGCTTGGTCGACATCGGGTCGACGATCGCTGACGCTACATGAGCTAAATGGGGCAGCCAGCAATGAGCCCGGAGCGAAGGCAAGTGCTTAGCTGGTGGCTGTGCGGTGCCTTAAGTATTCCGGCGGACGGATTTCCACTCGGGTCACGTGAGATGCGGACGCGTGTTACGTGGCAAGCGGATTAAATTTACTGCCGCGATTTGCAACACCGCAGCTTACTGCGCGCGCTGCTGACGGGAGGTGATGGTGCCCATCGCGGAGCCCACTGAGTCTCGCATGTACACAGAACGTTTATATTACTGTTCTCCTCTCACGCGTGTTAATCAGCAACAGTATTTTTGCACCTGGGACTGAGGAAGCTTCGGTCAGTTTGTAGTGAGTTTTCAGTAGTATAGCGCAACTGACTTGAAACCATTCAGAGAGCGATGCACTTTCGTTAGCCACCACTGTGCTTGTTTACTGTAATATCACCACGTATTTCCAACAAATGCTACGGGAGGCCTAGAGCAATAATATCTTGTCTGGGTAGTCAACAGTGGAAACTGTTGCAGTGGTTGTGTGGCATACACGCATCTCGATGTGTTTGAGCAGAGTCAGGATTGCCGCGTGTCTCTGGCTTCGGTAGAGGACGCCTAGTGGTGCGGCAACCCGCTAGCTACAGGTGTGTTCCGTGATGATATGTGGCCAGGCGAGTCGCCGGATACTACAATGTTTGTGTTTCTTCATTATCTATATCTTACAACGCCCTTTAGACAGGCATCCAGAACAGATATTTTATGACGATTACAGCTTTGCCAAACATCATGAAATGAATGAGTATTTTGCGGATCTGGATTGATGCCAGCAGTTGGTGACACATCAAAATTTGTGCCGGACCGGGACTCTAGCCCAAATCTCCCGCTTGTCGTGGGCAGTCGCCTGAACACGTCTCCAATACCGATGAAAACTTCCATATGTCACGGACTGCACAATCCGTACGCTTGCACGTTTTTTTGATTCCTGCATAAAGAAGGACAAATGTTTTCTCGTCATTGTAAGCCGTATGGAATGGTAGAAGCTATTAAGGAGTGGTAAGGTGCCGGGCTAACATGAATTCAGACATCCTTAAAACAAATTTATTAACAAACAATTCTTAGGCAACAGTTATTAGAAAACATATTGTCCGAACCCCTTATTTTTTTGAAAAGGGTACCCATTACAAGGCTTACTCTTAATTAATAATATTTAAACCGAGCCAACGTCAAGGGTAAATTACCGGTAATAAGTACCGCCAATCTGAGACCAAAGCAAATATGACATCGATGTAAAGGTTCAACTCGAGCTCGGTAACTATTTGTATTAAAAGTTTAATATGCCCATGGCTATTTCAAACGTGCATGCAATAAATTTTAAACAAGTTCATAGTAACAAAGTGATAACAATTCAAACCTAACAACGGTATCCATAAGTCCAATTTAACAAACAGTTGAAATACACAACAAATTACAGCGAGATCACGTTATCACAAGTTTCCTACACGCCAGTTTTTCTCCCGACAAAATTTAAAATTTGCTCATTTACTGTATAGGAGTGCCGAACAATTTCAAACAACGTTTCGTGTAAACTTCTTGAGGAGAACGCCAAATGAAGAAACGTGAACAGTTTAGTTACAAAAGGTAATTACTTCACTCAAGAACTAATCTGCACATTAGGATTCATCCGCTGCTACCTCAGTGTGTTTACAGAGCCGTAATCTTGCCATCTTATTTTATTTTATACGTCAGTCTTGCGCACACTTCCCGGCAATGCATGACACACATCGTTAAATTGGCGTGATAAGATCTGAAACTTAAATCAGTTACCACTGCTGCCACATTTGCATACAAATAATGGGCCCCACCAGGACAAACGCAATGACAGCCTTGTAACTTGTACAGTTAAAACAAACAAATCACCAATTACGAAATAGTGGAACTAATGGCGCCCCACAAGAGCAGACTCAATTACAATTTTGGAAGATGAACAACTAAAACACACAGATGGGCAATTACTCGATAAGGAGGTTCACTTGGAGTTATCCGGTACTCGTGTGTCAACGCAACCAGGGCGCAGCGTCAGTATGGTGACCGCTGTGCAGAAATCCAACCGTTGCTTTAACTGCCGATCTCCTTCGGGTAACACCAGTATTTAGCAACCGAAACGCTCTTGCATGCAAAAGAGGACCTCCTTTCCAAATTAAAGCTCCCCAAAAACCAGGTCCCAAATGCAACTAGGCCGCGTTATCACTAAAGGTGCGGCCAAGTCGTTTTCGGCACATACATGGACCGCTCCCAGCACAGGACCCCTCTCGCCACCTTCCTCGTGCCGCTGCTAACTCCTCGCATCCTCTCAGACCACATTCGCACCACAAGTGTCTCTGGTAAAGAGATTCTTCACAACCAGTGAATGCACAAGGGAGGCACAAAGTCTAAAAATACCAAACTTTGGTTAAGGTTTCTACGCACTGTCCACCGTCAATGCATGTTACATTGTTATGTTTATACAGTCTCTGAATCTTCACATTTCAAAGTATCCATGCCTCGATGGGTTAAAATGACCTGTGCGGGAATTGAGAATTGAGAATTGCGATATGTGTGACCATAGAAGTTGTATGTGACATACGGAAGTTCGGATCGGTCATGTAGTTGTATGTGCTCAGACAGCTGAAGTCCTTAAGACGACCGCTCGCGATAAGCGGGAAATATCGGTTCCATTCCCGGTCTGGCACGAATTTCCATGTGACACGAACAGCTGACGTCAATCCACATTCAAAAAATGTAAATTGATTTCGTAATATCAAACAAGAGGAACCACAACGAGTACCAACTTGAATGTTTTGAACGGTGTTCGACCAGTCCGTATTGATTTAAAAATCATGTCCCATATTATATTAATGTGAAATGTCCTCGGACCGTGGCCGCATTTGAAGGTCAACCCAAAAAGTGTGCTGCATGTGGACAAGTTGGTCACCTAGGGATCAACGTACTCGCTGTTGTAGAGCCCTTCTGTTACCAGGAGACAGAAGCATGGAGGACACCCGCAGCATGGTAACGGAACAACTTATGCTGCCGTCTTAGCAGTTGGGTCCACTTAGTGAATCCGGCTAGCGATACATTAGCATATCACACACTAATCACAAAGACACCCAAGCGAAAAACATTTAGAACAACCCGACAGTATCACTGTCGAGCCATTTGGCGTACAGGCGAACGAGTCGCGCCGATACAACCACCTTCGTTCCCTACGCATCCGCAGTCACAACCGGGAGACTGTCAATGCAGAACGGACGGCGCATCCTTTTGTGACGCCGCCATGGTTCTCACTGAATCACCCATTAAAGATCAGTTCGCAGTAACTATTGAAACTCAGAAGGGTGCAATCCCGCCAACATATAAAACGAAGACGTTAGACAATCTGTACATGCTACATCCTTCTCGCAACCGGATAAAAAGTAGATACAGTCGATATCTAAAGAGCTCTGGTATCGCAACGAGAGGTAACTTCCACAAAAGTAGACAGAAAACAACTAGAAATTAGGAAACCAAGTAAAAAACAGACTGGAGAACATTTGATGCGTTGGAAATGATACAAAAGTGAATGCAACTGCGAATACGCGTTCATTAGCTGACCCACATCCGAAAAATATAATTACACTCCCGGACTTGCAATACAACCCAAAGATTTCTTTGTATGAAGACACATCTGCTTAGAGGACAATCACGAATACACAGACATATCGTTTAGCTACTATAAATGTAAGCAGGATATCTTCTGCCACCAAATTACTTGAGTTATATAAACATTTACGGTAAACAGATGTCGATGTCACCTTGTTTCAGGAAGTGGGCTCTCTCTATGTTGCAAACGCCACCCTACTGGGCTCAGTTATTAGTATCGAATCAGAAACATGTACAGCGTTAATGCTCAAGCAAGAAATACCGTGCACATTTACAGATTTGCTCCAATTTGGTAGAAGCATCATTTGACAGCGCTGTGACACACAAAATGTAAATATTTGTACCCCGTCAGGGTCAGAAGTTCGGAAAGAGAGAAAAGGATTCTTTAAATGGCAACTACCGTAACCTCTCATACATTTCAGAAGCGTACGATTATAGTAGGCGATTTTAATTGCATAATCTATTTCTAATTTTAATCTCAGCTCGTAACTGCAACAGATCACTATCACATTACAATTGGTGGATGTATCGCGCCAATTGTATCCATTACATTCGGCCATCACCTTTGTCACAGCTGCTGCGGTTAGCCGTCTTGATAGAATATACGTTAACATGTAGATGCTGCCGGGTGCAATAGAGCTGAGAAATACTACCACTTAGCTTCTCGGATCACTCCACCTGACACTTTCTGTGTTGTCATAAGCGACAACATATGTACAAAGACAAGAATTCTTGGCGGCTAAACCCAAGCTGCCTCACAGACAGAGAACGTCACGATGAGGGAGTAGCAATTTGGGCCAAATGCTTTTCCTTCCCGCTCGAAATAGAAGAGCAGAATTGCGTGGCGACTCAACTGTGCCCAGCAAAAATCGTTCAATTTTTAAATCTGTATGCTTGAGCAAAGGCTCAATGACGACCATCTACTCAGGAATATCATTCTACAGCGTTCAGAGAACTATATGATGACTGACCACCTACAAGATAACCTATAACGCATCAGACAACATAAGGCTAAGAATCTCCGGTTTAGTAACATAGGTATATAACGATTTGTAGTTAGGTCGACGAATACAGCGTCAAAGTTCAATCAGACTGCAGCCATATACCGTGTAATCAGATAATACAGTCGAACCAAACAACTCGTAGCAATCTTTGTGGACCCCCGCAGGACCAAGAGTATAATATGCGAAAAGCAGTTAAAGACTAAAAAACACAGCACATTGTCAGGAACTCCACATAACACTGCATCATCAAGAACTCCACCAACACTATTTTCCTTGCTATGTAGGTTCTGACATAGCTTGCTCGAACTCTTGGAGCGGCGCTAACCTCAGCAATGAGTATCCGTAAACTCCAAACGCGCGCTCGAGCGCGTGCGCCCACACACACACACACACACACACACATACAAACACACACACTCGAGCCCTTGACCTTATGCAGTACATCGCGGATGCAAACACCCGATTGTCTCAACCTTTCGACATCTAATAACTAACGCAAATTTAACACTAAGCACCTGAAGCAAACACTATCCCTACATAAAAGGTTTTAGTACTTATTGGGACAAGACCTCCAGCAGATCTTTAATGAAGTTTTAAATAGAACACAGTTATTGGAGAATTTCACTGAGTAAATCACCGTCCTTAAAGCTAAGCAAGCCAAACCAACAATGTTACATCATTATCGACCTATCACTTGCCTTAACGCTGACTTCAGGCTGTATATCCGTTCCCGTAGGAACTCTTGACTGCAGCCAGAGTACATCACTCTTGTCTACAATCGTTGTCTTGATGTAAAACGCGAGACTAGCTAATACGACGTCTGGTAACCAAAAGCACACGTCGACAAAATTTTTATCGCCCCTTTCCTCTTGGTGCTGCAGCTATGAGTATAATTCAAGCGCCGGTGGGTGTGGCCGTACGGTTCTATGCGCTTCAGTCTGGAACCGGGTGACCGCTACGGTCGCAGGTTCGCATCCTGTCTCGGGCATGGATGTGTGTGATGTCCTTAGGTTAGTTAGGTTTAAGTTCTAGGGGACTGATGACCACAGATGTTAAGTCCCATAGTGCTCAGAGCCATTTGAACCATTTTTATAATTCAAGCGAATAATTCAAATGGAAATATATTATCAAGTAAATTTAGCGAGTCAATTCAGTATCATACGCGGAAGTGACTACACTGTCACAGTGTTGCCAAATGTTTGTGACGATGTTGCCAAATCTCAGCTGTGCTCGGAACGGCTCCGTAGCATTATGGGAGGAGAATCCCGTGCTCGTGTCATAGGAGGATACAGAGAGGAGGAGAGGGGTTTGGTTAATATGCAGCATTTTCTCCTACCAGTTGTGCCAAACATTCAGGTGTGTAATCTTCCATCACGATTACAATTTCCCACAAAATAGATACGAATAAAATACTTACCTTGTTACTTTGTGTCAAAAGATTATTTCAGTCAATAAAAAGTCTTTGCAAATCAACTTTGATCACCTGTCACGAAAAGTAAGATAACAAACACTGTGCACCTCGAAATCTATTTCATCTATGTGCAGTCTTCTGATCATACAAGTAGAATTTCTTGAATGTAGAAAAATGTTGGTGCAAATGGAATCTGTAAGAAACACAGTTAACTAATTATTCTGTACCACGTAATAATCAATTCATTTGAAAATTCAGAAGAGAATAAATTAAAAATTATGCCCATTAAGAGAGAAACTAAAGTGCAGATTCGGGCACTGTGCAGATATGCGCTTTTTCATCTACAAATCTATACAAATAATGTATACTAACTAGGGTATTCATTCCTTTCGTAATGTTTCCCTATTGTTTAGTCTTCTAGTGATGAACTGGATCTGCACCCATGAGTCTGATTGTTTCTTTGTATCCTTCCATCCCCTATCTTTGTGTGTTATTGTTCGGTGTTCAAAAAGCAAAATATTATGCCTGCTCCCACGAGGTATTAAAACAAGGTCGCAAGAAGGCTAGCGAATTATAATCAAAATTCAGTGAGACGCCAATTTGTCTGTCGTCATGGTGTTAAGTCAACAGAAATAGTTGGGTGTTATTGCCTGCATCACCGGCATCCCTCTGTCGTCTTCTCTTATTGAGAGTTTCATATTACCTTGAACACAAGACACCGTGATAAATGTGTATATTCTCCGTGACGAAACATCCCATATTCCATTCATCGTGATCCATTCGTTACATGCATCGGCAGCAATGAGTGATAGGGAAGCTGTTGTGAGGTGACGAATAACAATAAAAATGGTAGTAATAACGAATCAGTAGCCAATTATGTTACTGCATTACAGACGATTAACAAAAAAAAAAAAAAAAACAAGAAAAACTGAGTGTTTAATTGGCCCACTGCGTAGGTGTCCTAACCACTTTGTTACTGAATTCTGCTCTGGTTGTTTGCAGAGAGAAAGGAAAAAACCCTGTAGCCATACATATCACTACTACAACGAGATATTACCTATCAACTATCCTTGCTTTACATCACGAGACGAACATGGCGTCACCGAGCTGATATTTGAAATACATTTATTTTTCTCTCTCTGTCTCTCTTTCTTATTTTTGTTTTTATTTTTTGAGGAAAGCATCGAGAAGCACGAATAATACGCAAGTAGGCATATAAGCTGTTTACTAGTATTTCCATTGGGATACATAATGCAAAAATACAACTTTTAAGTGTATTGTTGCGTAATTCAGATATCAGTTTGGATGCGTACCGAGTGTATAAAAGTATATCTTGAAATACGCAGAAAGTTACATAGAGGTATTAAACTGAAACATAGCCATGACCAAGACAGTAACTGGGGTCGACAGCATCGTCGTCTACCACCTTGACAACTCCAACGGTGACAGTGCCCGGCCGGTTACTTACTTTTACTGGTATAAAGGCTACAGCATGAAAGCACAAAAATGTTAATAACCCGAAGATCATTAACTTTGGAACCCGTAAAAAGTAAAGCAGTCATCAGTCGAAAGAATGGTTTGAACACCACAGTGCTTTAACAGGTACGGTCTTGTTGGAGGTGGTATGCCGTTGCTTTCCTCGGACCTTTGAGTTGAATTACCTAGCCAGTTAATAGGGGAATCCACAGTTTTAACGTGACTTCCGGACCACAGTGCAACTCGGCATTTTTCAAATCAACAAACACTGGCGGGAAATAAGTGTAAAATGGCACATAAAAACCATGGGCCTAACGAGGGATTGAACCTGAGACCGTCGTATCGATCCTCTTGCTCTTTATCACTTTGCCACAAATGCAACTACAATTGTGATTTCTAATCAGCATTAAAATTAAGGATCTCTCGTTTCTGCCTGCGTTGGCACATGCGCGTTCCTTAGGAGACCTTACTTTTGGGGTTACCCTCGTATACGTGTGTGTAAACGCCTTCCGATGCCCACTCTAGGAAGACAAGGATACACTGGCTAGCTTCAATATTATAAACGCGCCTCGTCTTAACGGCACTAAATCGTGGTTTGTGAATCGTTTACCGGCCATACTCTGCCGCATTTCGCTGGTTGCAAGGCAAAAACCTTACTGACAAATTTCACAGAAGGAAAACGGGAACGAAATGTCTCCCACTGGAAGGTCATGTTGTTTTATTTAAATGATTACAAGATCAGGTAAAACGGACAGTGAGGTTGTCAGTATAAGCACATTAATGTTGTCAGTATGATATTGCACCGCCCAGGGCCTGTAATGATAAGGGGCACGTTTAGGTCAGGCAAATTGTATACAGAAGTGGAAGAGAGAGCACCACTAAATTCTACAATCAGTATGCATGGCGTACACACAGAAATTACTGTTACAGTGTACTTATGGTGCCCAATGAGTGAAATGAGTGAATTGCATATTTTACGGTGAGAAAGAGCACTGGGAAACAGTCTCCGCTACATTAGGTTACTTAAACTGCTGTCACTCTGAGCTAGAATTTTGGTCAGCGACTAAGTGTAAGGACAGTGAGTCGGATTGCGGGTTTTTGCAACTGTGAAATACTTTTCCTTCATTATGGAAGCGAATATTATATTTGAACTAATATTGCGAAAATTTTGAACTTGGATAGCTTAGAATGAAAATCTTTCTGTTTATTGTATTGGAAAACAACTGATTTTTCTAAAACATTCTCTGTCATACACAACTTGAACAGGTCGCGTCGGCCAAATCATATGGAAGAACTGACAGCGACGTATATCGCAAGGCAGGAAGATCCCTCGGCTTTTGGTTTGGCATTATTCGACAGCTATTTCTAGGCGCAACTAAATGAAGAGAGTAAGCGCGTTTTACTTATCAAGTAAAGTCTACATCAATCACTTTAGTTTTAATGTAATCTACGAGTAATTGCTGATGTTTGATATTAACATGAAAAGGTTTCCGTAGACAGGGAAAGAACCTGTTCTTGGGCAACTACTTCCATAATGACCAAAAGGCATTAAATGATCTTCAAGCACATATGTTCCAGCAGCGGTATGAAGAAAATGATAGTAATAATGACGGCAATAATCGAATTATCCGGTAACTTCACAGTTCACAGTGGATTTTCTCGAACTAAGAAATTTCCTGAATTAGTAAAAATTTCAAAATGGCTTCACATCGAGGCTATGATGCCTAGAAGAGTCTTTACATCCTTCTGACGTGAGAATAGCATAATCTCCGCGTCAGAAGCTTGCTTCCACTTAACCATTTAATAGACTCGTATCTTTTCCACCGTGACTTATTTTGTAAGCTAAGCACACAATCCGTTACAGCACACTCGTGAGGCTGGGAAATGTGGTCACAATGGTCTGGTGGCACGAACTATCATAGGTGTAATGCGTCGATCAGGCATTTACTTTTAAGGGGCACAAACAGATTTGCTTTACCTCTGGTAACCTCAAGAGAAAGACGTTATAATCCAGAATCCGCATTAAACATCACTTTGCTTCATTCCCAACTGGACAGAGCCGGTTTGCTTTGGAAAATGACACAGGCGGAGGTCACTGTAAACAGAAATACTATCGCCAGTAAACTCACTTACATTACATTTAAAGGAACAGGGCTCTTATTTTACTTCTACTTGATTGAAATAGAGACGTTGAAAAACTTGGTGCTGGACTGTGATTTGAATTCGTATCTCCTCTTTCGAGGATCTGAATCCCTCGGAACAGTATAGTTCAATCATTTCGTTCCTTTTTCCAAGACTGCAATTTTCTCTAGGTCTCCCCCAAAGATAAGTATGTGGGTGATAACTGATCAAGTACAAAAATATTCATAATTTCATTTCAAGCCCTATCACGAGCACACCAGCCTGTTAGTGAAAAACAACGTGTATTTTTAATGTCTGTTCGTGTGTTGCCAACAATTTCTGGTCAAACACGCACACATGTTACTGTCGGTGAGTAAGTAATTGACACTTAAGCTATAATCGTGGACGTTAAAGAAGAACGGTAGGAAATCGGCTCGATTGTCGCTCAGGTACAAAAATTTGTATCGTTATTTTAGATTCAAACACTTAGCAGCTGGTATGAGAAACCGATACGTGACATTTGATTTTACTTAGTTAACAATCCGATTACGTGTTGGGTTCGTACCTCCGTCACAGAATTTCACATCATGCACTTCATCATTAAATGCATACACACTCTGTTACTTCTGAATGGAGGTATATCAGACATATTAGTTAACAGGGACGAAAGGGTCTTGATAGGAGTCCCGGTTTATTACAAAAACTGTCGTCTTTGATTTTCAAGTTTAGATTTGGTTACTGATATTGGCGAAAATTTGGATAATTCATGACTCTTCACGGCTAATCAGCAGTATGATATGATTAGATTAGATTAATAATTATTCCATAGATCATGAATACGACTTTTCATAATGATGCGGAACGTGTCATTTTTATGAATGATTTCTTTCCTCCCAGTATTCAATTTCTTTACAATAATTTTCTACCCTCTCTCTCTTTCTTTTATCTATCTCTCTCTCTCTCTCTTTCTCTCTCTCTCTCTCTCTCTCTCTCTCTCTCTCTCTCTCACACACACACACACACACACACACATTATTTTTATATTTTTGTTTGTTTGGTGTGCTCGACTATCAGCGAGGCACGAAAACGTCCGTGAATGAATATCTGAGTTTTGACTACAGTTGTGAAACAAATATGAGAGTTACTGATTTATGATGCTAAGTTTACAGTCAGTTCTGAGTATTATTAGCAACTACGCTGCAGTCCCTAAACCTAGTTACAGAAACGCGAATCACACGCATTACGTGTTCCAGACCGTAGCAGCCGCGTCTTTGAGAGGCCACTATGGTCACTTCCCAGCCCGCTGTAGGATCACATTGGTTCGTCTTCTTCCTGCTAGTACTATAAGTGAGATTTGGCAACAAGGCAAGGTATATTTGGCAACTCTGTGATCGACGATTACTTCCTGGTGTGCACGGAATTAAGCCTCAAAGTTCACTTGATTTTTCCAGTCATTTCCATTAAATTATCTAAGTTATTATCGCTTGAGGTGTAACAAAATATTGTAAATTTATGGTTTTCAGCCCAGGAAAGTCGTAGCATGTGGAAATCGCAACTAATCTCGTCCTTTAAACAGCGCTTTACGAGTTCTAGCCACTATTATCCTCGTAAGAGGCTCTAGCTCTGTGGTGACGTGCTTACCTGTGAAAAGGCGTCTGTTATGGTTCGCGGTTCCAGTCTCCCTGAATGCAACTCTTTTATCCCTTCTGTGAAAGAGCTACAAGCAGTCAGATCAAACATCGATAGGAAATCGCAAGAAAATACTTTTAGCTCATAGTGCAATGGTGAAAAACTTACAACGCTGCACAACAGGTAACGCCTCTTTCCGCTGCTGACAAGCAAATTTTGGGTTGCTAGGAATACATAACTTTATTAATGAATTGTCACATTTGCATACCTGTTGAGTATGACACAGCATACCAATTAAACACAGACCCAATCGAAATCTAAGTGAGTAGTATTTTACTAATTCGTACCGATAGAGGCATGCTCGTGTACAGATACTCAGTTTTATCAAAACAGACTTTCGTCGTAAGGTTATGGTGGATAGTTTTACTTCATCTCTTATAATACAGTGCACAATTTTCGTAAGGTTTCTTTTAGTGTTGTTAAAACAATACTAAACATGAGAGAACATCAACGATATATGCGAATTATGTGACGTTATCTATAACAGTCTGACAATGCACATGCAGTTTATTGATAACATGCATGTAGAAAACTTGTTCTGAGTTAAAGCTGTCAAACAAGGTTTGAAGAAGAATAAGAAGGCCACTACCAGAAGACAGATAATGTACAAAATACTTTTCTGACTATTTTGGCACGATGCGTTCTCTCCATACATAAAACAAAATCTTCGAGATGCATCTGCTGCCTGGTCGTCTATTAAACCTGAAAAGAACAAAAGTCGCAGAAATTAGCCCTTTTTCCACATGTGGCTATTTTGGGTTGACAAATGAAGGGAATTATGTTCAAAGTTCCATTAAATTTGTACTTCAGCAGACAGCAGAATTGTTTTGTTAGAAAAGTAGCAGTGAATGTAATAGAACTCGCGACGTCTTATCTACGATGCGCGACAGTTTCCGTGATGCTACTACGTGTCATCCAGCTGCAGCATCTCCAGAAGTCAACAACAGTTCCTCCAGAATTTCCGCGTTCCACAGTGCTGTGAGATAATGCATATGACCGGATCTAGACTTCTAGGAGACAGACAGTTACAGCTTTTCTTTTGCACTGCAGGACGTTTTCAACAAACATATAGCGCAATAGCGTAGCTCAAATGGAAGGAAACACTTCCTATTTAAATTTCTGCATCCTACGCTGTTGGCAGTTCTGTGTAGGTGGCACTTACCTGATTTTATTTCGGTGATTGCAAAATAGAGTAAATGAATGTCCTGAACATGCTGCAAACCACTTCAGAGAGCCTGTGTGTCGGAATTCTCATCGAGTGTGGCGAAACGGTGTTATGATAGAAAAATTAGTCGAATAGCAGAGGTTTTGGTGGTCTGTTGGATTGATGATAGGATCCTGTGATGATGGGTTGGGTTTCGAGTCCACCTTCTGCCGATGGTTTTTTAATAGGGAGAGACGTTTTTTAATCTCTTCTGGCTACGCCACATGAAGAAGGTATAATGGCATTGTGGTCTGAAATTCATATTAAACATGATATTCCTTCTCTACCAGGTATACGTTAGGTTGAACCACAATGAAGTCAGGAGGGGCGAAATGTGGGAACTCTATCACCTTTTATATACTTATACCTTTCTTATACTAGTTATTTATTTCTACTGATGAAACAAACGCTATGTAGGGTCACAGGACCCTTATTCCGTTTTTTATTTGAGCTTCTGTATGTCGATAAAACTGGTTCTGAACTTGGAATGCAACTCAGACCGCCCTTAACGTGGAATTTGATCCCTTCATGACAATACGGCTAGACAGCAATTTGTTGTTTGTTCAAATCTGCAGATTCCTCAACATTTCCACATATTGTGCTTGAATGGGTGCGAATGCTGGCCCGGCACCAAAGGTTTCATTATGTATTATCAAGCTCCAGCATGAGAACACCTATCTGGGGTGGATAATATTTTTGATTTTTAATGCATTTTCATTCGTTGTCAACACTAACGATATGGGACGTTTTTGACTCCCAGTGAGACACAGATCTATTTGAGAGATCACTGTAAGTTGAAGGATGTTATTCCGAGCTGCTGGTGGAGAAAATTTCGGTACCTGACGTCTCTTTGTGTGTAATCAACAACGGTATGTGTGGGGTTTGATTCCCAGTCAGCACTGAATTCTTCATCATATTATTTCTAATTCAAACATGCTCCCATGTCGCTCCTGATGTAATAAATCCATATTTAACGTTTGTTTTCTGTAGAATATAATAGCGATAGGTTCCGGGTTGGAGTCTTGGGGAGGAAAAGTTAATGTTTCGTCTCGTCGTTTTAGTTAAACAACTAGCTGCTGCCGAGAATATCCGATATGTCACAGTTGATTGTGCTTCGATAACAATCCGATTAGGTTCTGGGTTAGAATCCCTGTCCAACACAAAGTTTTACCTGACGGCATTTCGGCATTTCAAGTAAGTTACTTGTGAAGAAGCAATATGTAACATCTCTCGTAGTTCGTTAACAGGGACAATAGATGCTGGGTAATAATTCGCGTCCGTTAAAAATGTTTACGTTATGTAATTTAACGTTGATATTTGCTAACTGATACTGTCTAAAATCGAGGTATATCACTCTCTGTATGCCTAGTCAGGAATGTCTGTTAGTTTCCGTCAGTCACGAAATCTTAGTCTGCATGACCTGGGTTTGAATCCATATACAGAACGAGACGGTTCGTCATGTCATTTGAAGTTCATACATATTCTCAACTAGCTACTTGTGAATAAGTTAAATTTTTAATGTCATTTTGTGTTAAATAACAAGTACGGTATGTTACTTTGAAGAGGAAATTATGAATACAACGAACTTACTACGTGCATTACCTATCTGACGAAATAATGAGAGTAGTAACATTTCAGGTATGTTATTTATTGCAATAAATGTGAGCTTACAAGCCTTAAGGACAGTCTTATCTGTGATAAGGTGTTCCCTGATATTTGTAGTATCGTGGTATTACTTTACATCTTGAGTTATTGCGATACACAGCAGAGTTTTCTAGTCATGACTTGATGGAGCCATTTTCAATAGTCAAACGACTGTACAAAGGAGCGATTAGAGGACCTGCTAGACAGCTGCGTTATGCGGGTTGCATGTGAATCAGACGAAATGCAATTCAGGTCGTTCGGATACTTTTGAGCACGACTGTACATCACATCGCTGCAGGTAGCACACTTCATCCTACCAAATTTAAAAATGTTCTAGTCACACTACATACATGTACGAAATAAATCCTTGACAGTCCGTTGTTCCAACAGCATATCTTACATAATTCGCTCATTCGCTTATGTTGATGAAATGAATGTCTTCGTCATGTGTGAACAAGAAGCTAGTACACAATACTTTAGTGATGCTCCAGTGTATTTTTATTTCCAAACAAAAATCACAGTGAGAGTTCTGACAATCAGTTTTCAATGTTAAACGATTTAGATGATTTTCCAACAAATTGGTTCATGGTCATAAAATATGAATTTCTTAACAATTTTAATAAGATCAAAAGAACGTTAAACACATGGCATTTTCGAGTAATAAAATATTTCTTTTCAGGACTTACTAATAATAAATACACACACACACATATTTACATACTTACATCTATTTGGTAGTAAAATAATATCTTCACTGTTGCACACTACATTAGTTTAAAATATATTTCATCACTGTGACTGTATATAGAATTCATCTGTAACTTATATCTTCTTTAGGAAATATCATGCTTTTCTTGGGGTTGCAAAATATGTGGTCATATTTCTTTCATGAGTGCCAAGAGGGTTAGGGACACTATCTTATGTAGAGTGCTCATAGTTCTGATATTAATTTGGTACAAAATTACTGATTTCTAATTAAAAATAAGCACATAACTCTTGATAACTATTTTAGAGTTAATCACAACAAGAATGCCGAAAATTCACCCTGGTGGCTCCAAGTGCCTCAATAAACTACACAAAAATTCCCAATAACGTTTTAAAATGTTTCATGATTTAATAGTTATGAATATTTGCAAAATATTTAATAATGATATTACACTTTTGTTTACAGTCGTTTCTTCATTTGTGTTACAAAACAGTTTTTACAAAAATATATATAAATTGTAGTATACCGACTTACACACAGTCTGTAACTACTTACTCCCTCAAATCATGCAAGCCCAAAAATGTAATCATCGAAAGAGTTCACTTCCTTTGCGAATGGATAGTCTTGTACTGGTTATATGACAGTGATATCATTCATACAAAGATAAATTTATGCTCAACGAACAACAAGTAATAAAACTTCACCTCCTGCTCTACGCTTTCAGTACACATTTCATGAAGAAAATACTTGAAAATTCATCATTTTCTGATTTGTTATAAACATGTCTGTTCAAGGTAAACTACGTTCTTTCGCTGCGCTCGTTCATGTTTCTTCACAATCAAATCCATAAAAGTGGTTATTGTTCTTGACTTCCAACACTTCAGCACTGTTCCATTACTCTGGTAACTAAAATTCTTCCTGTATGTCTTTTATATTGCTAGTTAGGTTAGTGTTTCATCCTGCCACAAATTTCTCCTAAGCCAGTACCAGTAAGGAGCCCTGCAAGCATTTGATTCGAGTTTAACTACCAAAGAATGAACAGTTTTCAGAACAGTAGCTTAAGGGTGAAACTAATTATGGATATCATTAGATCAAATGTAACCATTATTTATCTCATGCCAAACATCGGCATGATCTGAAACTCCATCACAGAAAAAGAGCTTAATATCTATCCACAATTATTATTAGGGAAACATTGAACAATAAAGTTTCATTATCTAGGCAATGCAGATTGTTATTTGGTAGACAGGCATTAAACTGTTACTTACGAAAGACAAATTGCCGTTTGAGGCCAACAGATGACAGGTGCTACCATGAACAGTTTGATAGTCTGGAAGTAGTAAAACTGCTACTGTAAAATCCAAGAGGTTCTGCTTATCACAGAAACTGTATGCTTGTCTAGAAAATTAGCGATGTTGGTTACGGATACCACAAAAACTGTATGCTTGTCTAGAAAATTAGCGATGTTGGTTACGGATATCAAATAACAATACTGAAAAAAAGTGAAGTGCAATCAATTTTTTATATTGATATAGAACAGAAATATTTTTGTCCCCTGAAAAGAGTTCAGTCCAAAGCCTCCTATTTTTGTCCCCTCAAAAGGGTTCAGTCCAAAGCCTCCCCTGGTCATAAAATTTAAAAACTCAATATTAATTGAGAGAAATCGTACTTATGTTAAAAGAGAAGAAATACACTGATTTAAAGCAAATACCTGAAACCTGAAAACCCATTAATACAGGATCCTGTAGCAAATGTGTGTTATTTATAATTAATTGGGAGGATTGAAATTACATTACACGATATGTGTGCTAGCTGATTGAATGTGGCAAGCTGACACTATATGATAGTTTGGCGATCCAGTCCGAACAGCTGTTTCTCGGCAGCAGTTTTATAATAAACGATTCACACTTTATCATGGCGCAGGCTGACTCGAATTACATCTCTTCTAAGATCTGTTCAGGTTCACCCATGATACTGCGGAACTTGCTTCCTTTGGTGAATGGATATAGATAAGAGTTTCAGATAGTCGTTATTTCAGCATTGTAACTGACAGTGTATTTTGATGCGATACTAAACAAAAGTGTACAAACGACTAAATGTATCTCCTATCAGTTCGTATCCATCTGCAGTTGTTAACGCAAACGCTCTCCGCTACGCACTTGAGATGCTGGACCCGCAGAGGTGTGACAAAGTATTTTCCAAGTTAGATAGTGATTTAGTGGACCCAAAGAGGAGTTGAACTATTAAACTGCCCGCAAGAGACCAGTGTAATTAGAACTCTCTTTACATATAGGTACTATAGTTACTATATTTCCTGTAGTGATGTCATGAGCTTTGGAGAGCCCGTAGATGTTTCTCTAACGTACTACAGTTGGTCAGTTCGTGCAGTAGAAACGTATCTTCAAATAAAAAACACTCAGAATGGAACAGCCATCACCGGTATTAGTTGGTGCATGTCGTCCAAAAAGTTTGATTAATTTGTAGTAGAATAGACTCAGTACTGATAGAAATACATCTAAGTGTTGTTCAAATGAATCAGCTACTATACAGAATAGATTTTATCTAAAAAAGTGACTATGTTGCGAATATTTCAATTATTTTGGCCCAACACTGCATTGTTGCACAGAAACGAAACATCTACCTTACCTTGCAAAAATTTGCTAAGATTTGAGAATTAACATCAACAAAGTAGCTTATGGTACAGACGCGTTTCGGGCATCAGACACACACCATCTCCATCGCACAATAGCTACTGTTTTCGTTTAGTTGTAACGATGGTATTTCTTCTCTGACACCTCATTATCCGTTCCTTCTATGGTTGGTGAGTTTTAATATGTCATTTTGATACGGACTAAGTATTGTATATACCTATTCGAACAGTCTGCGTACAGTGCTTTTCAGTGGTTTTATTATAAGCATCATCAGTCTGGTACCTGATCGAATATTCACACGAGATATGACGCAGAACCGCTATGGTTTTAGCACTTCACTGGGGAAAGCAGCTGCATTCCACAGGTACGAGTGGTGACGAGCACTACGACCACTTATTTCACTTCACCGGACGTAGCGCCAGCCAGTAGATACGTAGTGTGTGTGGCATGGCGCTTAGTCCACGATCTTCGTGAGAGGCACATTGTTTATGGGCACAGAACACTGACCACTGTGCGTGGCGACCGCGCCAGGACGCACTGTTCGCGCGGCCGCCTAGCAGCGCGTCTCCAGGACGTCGCTGAAGCGCACCGCTCAGGCGGTGCCGTTGCGCATGCCGGCCGCTGCGGCTGCGGCGGCGGCTTCCTTACTGATGGTCGCGACCGAGGCGAGCGGCTTCTCTGCGGCGACCAGGGCGCACTTGACGTCGCCGTTGGAGTGCAGCGCCGCCGGGTTCTCGAAGACGTCGTCGGCGTCGGTGATGCCGGCGGCCGCCGCTGCCGCCGCGCGCCGCTCCTCGCGCGTGTAGTAGTGGGCCGCGTGGTGACGTGTGTACGCCAGGCCCGCCAGCAGCACAGCTCCTGCGACAGGCCAGAAAAAGGGAAAATAAGTGTTTAACGTCCAGACGACGACGTGGAGCGGTCGAGCTCTGTAGCAGGAAAACCAGGGGCTTACATGTAATTCAAATGATACGTACATATTACAAGAAAGGATGTAAGATTGTACGTATGCAAGTATCCATGTATGTCTCTGTAATTCACATATCCTCCGAAACCACTGGACCGTTTCAACCAAACTTGGTGCAGCTATTACTGTCTGGAAAGAATCGCTGTGGGACTAGGAACCGCTTACCTATCAAAGCGAAAGGGATGAAAAAGCGGTGTAGCTCACGATGCGCAAATACTCATATTTTACTGAAGCAGTATGTGAGATGTGAGAACTTAGTGACATGCAACAACCCTTAGACAAAATTTCAAATGCTTAGAAAACTTTTTTGTTTGACACCTTCCACGAACTGATGAAAGCTTATCACTAAGTACTTTTCCGCTGTTTATGCAGAAAAACTGCCGCATTAAGTAGGAGGTTTTAATTTATTACTTGTTTACTACTAATTGTCCCCACAACACAATTAGCAGACGGTATCGACATATATCGCTGGATCTACCTCAAAATATGTCACTGTATGATTCATGGTTCAGGACATATGAGGTAGGAGGGGCCAAGCGGTTCTAGGCGCTTCACTCTGGAACCACATGGCCGCTACGGTCGCAGTTTCGAATCCTGCCTCGGGCATGGATGTGTGTGATGTCCTTAAGTTAGTTAGGTTTAAGTAGTTCTAAGTTCAAGGGGACTGATCACCACAGAAGTTAAGTTTGGTTCAAATGGCTCTGAGCACTATGCGACTTAACTTCTGAGGTCATCAGTCGCCTACAACTTAGAACTAATTAAACCTAACTAACCTAAGGACATCACACACATCCATGCCCGAGGCAGGATTCGAACGTGCGACCGTAGCGGTCGCTCGGCTCCAGCGCCTAGAACCGCACGGCCACTCCGGCCGCCAGAAGTTAAGTCCCATAGTGCTCAGAGCCATTTGAACCATTTGAAGATATGAGGTCATAAACATTCACCGCACGAAAACGACACTCCATGGCGACACTGGTGGAGATACAGGTGAAATACGTTTATAGAGTACATTAGGTGTATGTAAAATGTATGGGACACGTGCGCACGTGGGAAAAGTCATGGGTAAAATGGCCTTCTTAAAACCCTGGATCGATTTAAATCAGATTTGGTACACATATTACTTACTATCTCACTGTCACCGTAAGAACCAGGAACTTTCTGTTGAGGTGGCGGTGATAATTTGGAGAAATAAAGGCGGAGGTGGAAATAGACAGAGAAGGGGAAGGAGGAGATTAGCACAAATAGGAATGAGGACGAGATGGTGAGAAAGGCAGGGAGGGGGATATGGACAGGGAAAGGGGAGGAGATGGACAGAGAGGGGGGAGATGAGGAGATTGGTAGGGAAAGAGGAGCAGATGGACAGAGACAAGAAGAGGAAGCTGTGGGAAGAGAGGGATGTGAGGAAGAGTTGTAAGAGAGAGGAGCAAGAGTTAAAGGACAGAGAAAGAGAAGGAGATGGGCAGACAGAGGGGAGAGGAGGACAAGGACAGAGAAAGGAGGGAGGAGGAGAACAATATCCGAAGGGGGAAGGAGGAGATGGACAGCAATACAGGGAGCAGGAGATGACTTTATGGTGAGGAGCAGATAGACAAAGATAGGGAAGAGGAGGAAATAGAGGGTGAAGGAGACGATGGAAAGAGGGAGAAGGAGCTGATGGACAAAGAAGGGAAGAGTAGATGAGCAGAGGGGCGGAGGAGGAGATGGAGAGAGAGGGAGATAGGAGCAGACGGTCATGGAGTGGAGGGTGGAGGAGATGGACCGTGAGAGGAGGAAAGAGGAGATGGTCAGAGAGACACTATGGACTAATACATACCCAGAGATTCAGCTTTTTATAGCGAAATTGGACATTATCAAATTGGAGCAAGCTACATATTTTTGAAAATATTTTTTTATTCCACTCTTAAGAGTCATCATCTTAACTAAAATGTACAGAATGAATAACACTGAACTTTGCTGCTAAACATTACAGCTCAAGAAAGTGAAAGATAAAGAGAAAAATAAAAATATACACAGTATACTGTTACAAATGAAACCTATCGAACAGTCACCTAGTAGCCATCCTTGTCACATGACATCAGCTGCCGTGCCTGCTCATCCATCGTTCCTAAAATGGAATAGCTGGCGAAGATAGCTTGAGCATATTATATAAACACTTCCAGAAAATAGAACTGAGTAACAAACCTGTGATTAGAAAACTACGATGTAATTATTACTTGTAATTGTTCTAAATATACTCAGCCGTAATAAAAAAGAAAAATCTATTAGCTTCACAGCGCGGTCCATTAGTCGGATAAAACGAAACCTACATATCTGTTTACTTTTGTAATTACAATGCAAGCAAAGTTACAAAAATCAGAGGAACGAAACATAAGTAAAAAAACACACGACTATTGCAGACACACTTATTCTACGTTTTATGGTCCTTTCATGGCAAAATAAATATATCTTTTATTTTAACATTAACACTTTTACTTATACCAAGTTTCCCTGGTTTCTGTAAATCTATATCTACCCTAATTACAGTAGTTAACAAAAGCATTCGGTTGTTTTACCTGACCAGTGAACCCACCCTGTAGCGCCACTAATCATTTGCCTTAGTTTCTTCAAATACCCTAAACTGTCATTTAACATACTTCTAGATACAAAAAATTACGTTCTATTTAAGCCAAACATGCTCATGTGACCGCTTCAAACATGGATTCTTTGTCTCTCTTGAGCACGAACGGCAGTTGACATCAAAAGACCGAGATAGACACAAAACGACTGTTTGACGTGTTACTCTTATAAGGAGATGCAGGATACATTTTTAATATTTCTCTTTAGGTTTAACCCTTCAGTTTCCGGTATTTAATAGCAATTCTGAGTTTCACCTCTTCTGAGTTTTTTAAATTCTGACGATGACTCATAAGAGACGGAACTGGGAAAATGTTGTAAGTAAATCCAGTCTGATAGAAGCAATGAGAATGTCAATTTATTATGTTAAGATCACGTAATTACTAAAAGCATTCGCTTTACCAGTTTCAACATATTACTGCCATCTTCAGATGAGTGATAATAGTCCATCCACAGCTTCGTTATGACGTATATGCACAACCCACATCATGAAAAGTTATAAAACATGTCAACGAAATATGCATCGTGCCGTCACACCGTAAAAGGGAATTTTTCCGCCATCGTCAATATACTTGATGATTAGCGTCTGTACGCCATGTCATCAGAAGTATCCGGTGAGCTCTACGTAATGCCGATTTGGCTACTAGATGTCAAGTGAGGCGGAACTGCGTCTATAAGAGGAGGAAGGGAGAAATGGTCGGCAAAGAGAGTTCGGTGACTTCCAGTGTGGACTAGTCAGTGGATATCACCTGAGAAACAGATCCATCAGGGGCGTCTCAAAGCTCCTAAAGCTGGCCCAGTCGACTGTTAATGATGTGAATCTGAATTGGAACCTCGAAAGAACAACCACCTCGGTCATTTCAAAGGGATGTTGTAAGAAGTCTTATGAAATCAGTGAAAGGCATTAGTTGGGAGTTCGAAAGAGCTATCAGCAGTCGTCCTAGAACAACGACAATATTTAAGGACTTAAAAAGAATCAGTCGAGTAGCTCTTCTTATGCCACACATATCTGTAATTAATGGTAAGCAATATTTGAGACAGTTTTTGAAACATATAACCGCCATTTGACTATAAAACCGGTTTATTCTCTATTATCAGCTGTTACAAGAATTTACAATCTTTAGACTTGAATAGGACACAAGTCGAAACATGTATCTTCGGTTATGTAAACCAATTTTGTCAAAAATAAATGCGAGAACAATGCTGACAATTAGCATGACTTCTTCACTTGATATGTTTGTGGTAAAGAAGTCATGCTGATTGCCAGTAAATTAGCTATTACAAAAACGTTCTCGCAGTTACTCTTGACAAAATTTGTTTATATAATTGTAGATACATGTTCTACCAACCCATTCAAAACCCAGGCAATCATCATAGGCTACACCACCTGCTCCTTCAGTCTCCATGATTTCTACCTAACCATTTATGGACGTCCTATCCACCTCACTCCTGCCCCAAAATACACTGCCCTCATTCTTGAGCGCCACCTCACCTGGAACCCCAATCTCCTCACTACCCAACACAAGGCCCACAAGACTCCACCTCTGGAAACCCCTGTCCGACCGGAAATGGGGACTGCATCCTTCCACCATCCTTCACACCTACAAATGCTTGATCCGCCCCGTCCTTTGTTATGCCAGTGTTGCTTGGATTTCCGCCCCTCCCATATTCTATAATGCCCTCCAAAACCTGGAACGCCATGCACTCCACCTCACCTTCCGTATCCACCTTTCGTCCAACATGCACATCCTCTACGACCTCTTCCCCTTCCCCCACTTTCTTCTTTTTCTTGAACATTTCCACACCCCATACATCGATCCCACTATCCCCCGGTGTCCCCCATCCCTTCCACCCTAGCCCATTGCCTCACCTTTACCATTATGTCCCACCCTCTCGCGATCCCCACACCCTCCACCTCCTTTCCCAAACTCAACTTCAAGCACCTACCCCTCCTGGATGATAAGCTTTGACTAACATTGAACCCTCCTACCAACGCTAAACCCACCTTCTCCCCCTACTCCTCAGTCCTCCCTCTCCCCTCCCCTTCCCTTCCCCTGAGCGCTTTTCCACCTCCTACATGCCCTCCCCTTTCCACGGCCCCCTTCTGTGTCTCTGTGTTCCATCCTGCTTCGTCTTCCATCTTCATCTCCAGCCCTGCCCTTCTCCTGCCTTTTGGTGAGCCCCCCCCCCTTCTTCCTCTTTCTACCGCTCCCCCCCCCTCCATCCTCCCAACCGCTCCTTCCACCCCTCTTTTTTCCTACCTTTCCAGACTGCAGTACCTCAGCAGGTCCCTACCAGCAGTTGTTGTTCTTCGTGAATGCCCTGTCGTTTCCAGTGGTTTTTTAAGTGTATCGCTATGTATGATTTTTATACCGTGGCCGACAATTAACTTGTATTTGACTCCAGTGTATTTTAAGTGCGCCACTAATTGCCAGGTGTGTTTTTTTGACTTTATGTTGACTTTTTAACTGTCCCCCAGTGCATGTCTCCATGTTAGCGTATATTTGAACTTCCATTATCTCCATTTCCGTGTTTATATATCCCTCCTTTTTTTCGCCCTTTTATGTATGAGTTCCCCCTTTTTATATGTTTGTAAAGCTACTCGGCAGAAGGGTGGCGGACTGTGCTGATGCCATCCTTCCCCTGCCCTTATGAGGCAGGGGCATGGCATTAGAGTAAGGGAAAAAATTGACAATGACTTGTCTAATGCCTTTTACTACCTGTAACACATGATACTGGCCTAAGACTGAAATGTTGATTGTGGAGCAAAGCCTGTTATACAGTCAAGTGGCGACTATATCTTACAAAATGTTTAATATAACTGTGGCTGCCCACAAAAGTAGAATCAAAACTTCGTGTGGTGTAAAGAGTGATGCCACTGGGCAGTGGATTACTGGAAACTAGTCATTCGGAGTGGAATGAGAGTAATGAAGCTGTGCACAGTTGCAGTGTGATAGAAGGGGTAGCGTTTAGCTAATTCCTGCAGAATTTTACCTGCCAATGTGTACCGTCAGTCATGTACAGAGAAAGTGGTGTTACTATACAGGGGTTTCTTGTATGTTGTGTTGTTTGGGGGAGGAGACAAGACAGAGAGGTCATCGGTCTCATCGGATTAGGGAAGGACGGGGAAGGAAGTCGGCAGTGCCCTTTCAAAGGAACCGTCCCGGCATTTGCCTGGAGCAATTTACGGAAATCACCGAAAACCTAACTCAGGATGGTCGGACGCGGGATTGAACCGTCGTCTTCCCGATTGAGAGTCCAGTGTGCTAACCACTGCACCACCTCGTTCGGTAGTTCCTTCCAGTTAGGGTGCGGTCCCCAAGTGCGCTTAAAAACCGCTGAATGTGGAAGTACATTAACACATTTATAACATTATGTATTGCGTACTATAGAGGAGAGTTTCAGAAACGATAGCTATTTGTATCAGCATGACAATGTATCCCGTCATAAACGAGTATTTGTGAAGCGCTGATTTCAGGACACTAAAATCTTCTGGGATTACAAGACGCGTCATTTCAAATAGAACAGTCGAGGCTTCTATGGCAGTCTCCGCCGCCATTGTCAGTGGTAAAACTGCAGGGGCTGCCACTGTTTACCGCTTATTTGTGCACGAATGCAGCACCTGGCACCAGTCATAGATGGCCGAAGGGACGCATGCCTGGAAGAGGAGTTGTGCAGCTAGCAGCAGCGGGACCTGTGATGGATTTACGCTTGGAACTCACGGTCTCACATCGCGACAAGTGTCTAGCATTCGTCTTTGTTTTCTTTCCACATCCAAAGCCCTAGAAAAACTGGTAGAAGCCGACCTCGGGGAAGATCAGTTTGGATTCCGTAGAAATATTGGAACACGTGAGGCAATATTGACCCTACGACTTATCTTAGAAGAAAGATTAAGGAAAGGCAAACCTACGTTTCTAGCATTTGTAGACTTAGAGAAAGGTTTTGACAATATTGACTGAAATACTATCTTTCAAATTCTAAAGGTGGCAGGGGTAAAATACAGGGAGCGAAAGGCTATTTACAATTTGTACAGAAAACAGATGGCAGTTATAAGAGTCGAGGGACATGAAAGGTAAGCAGTTGTTTGGAAGGGAGTGAGACAGGGTTGTAGCCTCTCCCTGATGTTATTCAATCTGCATATTGAACAAGCAATACAGGAAACAAAAGAAAAAATTTGGTGTAGTTATTAAAATCGATGGAGAAGAAATAAAAACTTTGAGGTTCACCGATGACATTGTAATTCTGTCAGAGACAGCAAAGGACTTGGAAGAGCAGTTGAATGGAATGGATAGTGTCTTGAAAGGAGGGTATAAGATGAACATCAACAAAAGCAAAACGAGGATAATGGAATGTAGTCAAATTAAGTCGGGTGATGCTGCGGGAATTAGGTTAGGAAAAGAGACACTTAAAGTAGTAAAGGAGTTTTGCTATTTGGGGAGCAAAATAACTGATGATGGTCGAAGTAGAGAGGTTATAAAATGTAGACTGACAATGGCAAGGAAAGCGTTTCTGGAGAAGAGAAATTTGATAACATCGAGTATAGATTTAAGTGTCAGGAAGTCATTTCTAAAAGTATATGTATGGAGTGTAGCTATGTATGGAAGTGGAAGATGGACGATAAATAGTTTGGACAAGAAGAGAATAGAAGCTTTCTAAATGTGGTGATACAGAAGAATGCTGAAGATTAGATGGGTAGATCAAATAACTTATGAGGAGGTATTGAACAGGATTGGAGAGAAGAGAAATTTGTGGCCCAACTTGACTAGAAGAACGGATCGGTTGGTAGGACATGTTCTGAGGCATCAAGGGATCACCAATTTAGTATTGGAGGGCAGCGTGGAGGGTAAAAATCGTAGAGGGAGAGCAAGAGATGAATACACCAAACAGATACAGAAGGATGTAGGTTGTAGTAGGTACTGGGAGATGAAGACGCTTGCACAGGATAGAGTAGCATGGAGAGCTGCATCAAACCAGTCTCAGGATGAAGACCACAACAACCACAACATCCAACGCCCTCTCCCACGCTCTACTTAGTGTGTACCACTGATAAAGACATTTGTATATATCTTTCGTTGGAGTGGGGACTGGTAAGTGAGGGCAGCGACGTACCCGTGAGGAGCAGCAGCAGCACGGCGCCGCCGACGGCGATGAAGCCGAGCCGCGACTCGTCGCCGAGCAGCACGCCGGCGGAGCCCGCGCCGGTCACGTCGGGGGCGCCGCCGCCGTCGTAGTCGGCGTCGGCGGCGCAGGGCGGCAGCGCGTGGAGGCGCGCCACCTCGGGCAGGCGGCGGCCGCGCAGGGCGGCGGGGGCGGCGCACTGGCCCGCGCCCCCCTCCGCCAGCGGGCCGTCGGCCGGCGCCTGCAGGCGCAGCAGCGCGGGCGCGTGGCACGCGTCGCACACCCAGGGGTTGCCGTGGGCGCGCAGCCTGCGCAGCTGCAGCAGCCGCGCCACCGCGCCCTCGTGCACGCCCCGCAGCAGGTTGTGCGACACGTCCAGCTCCAGCAGCGCCGCGGGCAGCGGCGGCGGCGCCGGCAGCTGCGTCAGCCGGTTGCCCGAGGCGTTCAGGCGCCGCAGCTGCGCCAGCGCGCCTACCACCGCGGGCACCGACTGCAGCTGCAGGTGCGCGATCGACAGGTTCTGCAGGTTCGGCAGCTCCTGCAACCGGTACGCGCGGTGCTCTTAACCAATATTATCACACTAACAGTTTACATACACGTACAAAATCTATACGTATAATAAGATGTAAAACATCCCCTTAGAAAAATTAATGATTTCTGTGCTGATAAACCACTTGCGTTATTTTATTTTCAAACAGCTGAGCAGAACTGAACGTACTCAGACATTTCCCTCTTTACTTATTCTGATCATCCCTAAACTGTCACACAATATTTTTAGCGCAACGCAATCTGACTTCCAATAATCCTTACAAAAGAGTGGCCGTGCCTAACAATAATCTATACCTTTTATGAATCACTTAACTCACAAAAATCTTCGTTACTCCAACTACTGGAATACAGCGAGCGCCAAAACTGCCAGCTAAATAAAAGATTGTAACTACTGAAGGCACTAACAACTGACAGGCATAGTTAGCAAATCAAAGATTTTGATAGAGAACAAACAATGTATTTACCTTAATAATGTACAAATCTCATCATATATATATATATATATATATATATATATATATATATATATATATATATATATATATCAGTTCATGATATCCAGTATTACAAATTTCCTCTTTCTGATGGACACACGTCCAGATCGTCCGCTCTCAAAACTCTGCCATCTCTCTGCCCACATCCACCACTGCTGGCGACTCACCTCCAACTGCGCAATGCCACGCGCTGTTCACATCGAACTGCCCAACTCTACAACAACGAATATTCCAACGATGCCAAACAGCCACAGACTGCACACAGCAGAGCCAGTGATTTTCATACAGAGCGCTACGTGACGTTACCAACATAAAAACCTAAACAGCCTACTTACAGAGGGTCATTCAATAACTAAAGAGACAAATTGGTCTGGGGAAGAAACTGTTAGTAGGGTAAGTTAAATACTTTTAAGGCTTTAAGTTGGCGTCACTGGAATGAGCCCTGATCAGCTGATGTAACAACATTGTTCTGTTTATAACCTCAAAAATACATAACAAGATGGTGAGCCCGCTTGAAACGTCCACCTTACTTGAGCAACGTTCTGTTATTCGTTTTTTACTTGCTGAAGGCGAGAAACCAGTGAATATATACTGTAGAAAGTCTAAACTTTATGGTGAAGGTTGTATGAATCGTGCATATTTTTACAAGTGGGTAAAGCAATTCAAAAATGGTCGCGGCTCAGTGACTGACGAACACCGCTCTGGCTGACCAGTTGAATTTTCAACTCCCTCAGTGGAGAGTCGAATTGATGACATTATTCGTGCTTTCCGCCATGTGACAGTGGAAATGATAATTGATAAGTTTCAAATTAGTACTGGTACAGTTCATAACATTATCTATAACGAGCTGAAGTACTGCAAAGCATGTGCAAGATGGGTCCCAAAGCAGTTGATGTGGCTACACAAGGAAACAAGGTATAAAGTGTGTACATAGCTAAAGGAACGTTATGAAAGAGAAGGTGAGCTTTTCCTCAACAAAATTTTTAACTTGTGATGAAACTTAGGTTTACTCTTATGAGCCAGAATCACAAAGACAAAACATGGAATGGAAGCGCACCAACTCACCTGTCAAGAAAAAATTCAAAACCAAAGCATCAGCAGGCTAAGTCATGTTGACGGTGATTTGAGATGCTGAAAGTCCAGCTTTTTATTATTATCTCGAAGAGCAACATACAGTGAACAGCCAATACTATCCAGATCTGCTTTTAAACAAGGTGAAGCCAGCCATGAGAGATAGACGTCGTGGATTTCAGAGGAGAGGTGTGATTTTCCAGCAAGACGACGCTCATCCTCATATTGTTCAACTAACCCGTGAAACGAACGACAAAATGGGCTGGGAAGTACTGCCTCATCCCCCTTACAGTCCTGATTTAGCACCTAGTGATTTACATTTGTTTGGCGCACTGAAGGAGCCATTACGTGGGAAGAGGTTCCATGACAACGAAGACGTCAAAAAGTTTGTGGGAAATTGGTTCAAACATCAAGATAAAGAGTTCTTTGCAGCCGGAATAAGAAAGCTTGTAATCCGTTGGAGCAAGTGCATAAATGTTCCAGGGGATTATGTTGACAAGCAGAAGAAGTATTGTTTTGTGAAAATGCACGCTTTTTTCTCCAGACCAGTTTGTGTCTTTAATTACTGAATGACTCTCGTAAAAGTGGATGTTGTCCTCCTAAAGCATTGGACCGATTTCTACCACACTTCACGTGTGGTTCAGCAGATACGACGTCATAAACCACAAGGTGCCTGCCACATCAACCATCATATTTAAATTTATTACTTCTTTACTACTAATTATATTCATGACACACTTCGATAACAGTGGCTACTGGATGTGCCTGTAAAATTTTGTAATAGTACGTCACATAATTTAGAAGGTACGACCTGATAAACTTTGAGCTGCTTGAAATGAAACTGCATGGCGAAATTCGCTAGAGATACAGATGAAATATGTGAGCAAATAGTGTGAAGTATGTTAAAGACACTGCTGGAAAATGAAAATTAGTGCACCTGGAAAGATGATGTCGATTTTGACCCGATGACGGCATATGTCACCTGGTGGATAGCAAATGTACTGATAAACGTTTAATGTCGATCGCCAACAGATAGCGTAGCGTCACAGCTACCAGAGAACCAACTGTGTCTACCCTTTAATCAGGAATGCTCACAGCCAGAAGGCTCAGTGTGGTGTAAACATGTGAAGCAACCAAGCCACCATGTCACGGAGACGCCATCGTGCTGCCAGTATCCAAATGAGCGAGTCTGAAATGGATGAGCATAACGTTATATTTAGGGATTTTTAAAAATTCCATGCGTAGTTTGTCGTACTCGATGGGGATCTGGGCGGGGTAAAGCATATCCGGGATTTTAGTACCTGTAATATCATAGAAACTAAACACAATTTCTTAATGCTGCTGGCTCCAATCCGAAGAATGATTCAGTGCTGATCTCCATTCTGGTTTGCCTTTTGCAAATCTTTTCATGTCTACATGAAACCTATCTACTGTAAAAGTAATTTTTAACACCCATATTATCCTCCATAACCATACTAACTATAATTTGTTGCCTCAGGGTATTTCCTACCCATTTACCCCTTTTCTTAGGCAATTTGTATCATAAAGCTCCTTTCTCCCCATTTCGATTCAGTACACCTCCATGGCTTAACCGATCCATTCTTCTGATCTTGTAGCACCACGTTTCAAAGTCCTCGATTCTTTTATTGTCTGTAGCGTTTGTTATAAACGTTTCTCTTTGAGAAATGTTTATAACAGACAATAAGACGATCGAGGACTTTGAAACGTCGTGCTACAAGATCAGAAGAATGGATCGGTTAAGTCATGGATAAGTTTTTCTAGTTATTGTCGGTCTGCACTTTATATCCATCGTCAGTAATGTTACTGCCTAAAGAACAAAACCCGCGTATTACTTTCACCGTCTTATTGTATGCTGCAATAGCGTCAGCATCAGTTGACTTCATTCGATTGCGTTGCATTCCCCAGTATTCTTAACGAGTAAAAAATTCTTTCAAAGATTTTACATAAAACACAAGCACGTTTTGTGAAAATATGTGTACCTCACAGTGACACTTAGATTTATTCGGCTGAAATAACAGTGAATTCTTCGTTTAAGTGCCCACAATATTACAAAACAAAAAGGTTCGTCGGTATTTCATACGCCTCTAGTGTGGTCAATGGATAATAATGCTATGCTGTGTGAGGTAGTTTTAAGAATTTTCAGCAGTGAATGAATTCGGAAGAGTAGTAGAGGAATAGTTTCCCATTTCCTATAATGACCGTAACAGAAGAGAATCGAAACGTTTGGAATGTAATGCTACGGAAGAATGTTGAAAATCAGATGCGCTGATAAGAACTGAGGAGGTTCTCCGCAATATTAGCGAAGAAAGGAACACAAGGAAAACACTGCCAAGAAGAAGGGACAGGATGACAGGGCAAGTGATAACGCGTCAGAAAATAGCCTTCATTGTACAAGAGTAGCTGTAGTGGGTAAAGATTGTTGGGGCAAACACTGGAATATATCTAGTAGTTAACTGAACTGAGGACGTACGCTGCTACTTTCCGAGATGAAGAGGTTGACGCAGAAGAGTAATTCGTGGTGGGCTGCATCAAACCACTCACAAGACTGTCCATCAAAATAAAAGAAGGTGACAGCCCTAAAGTTTGTGTTCTTGTAACACATCTCTCCATTATATCGGTTACTGACACCACAGGCTATGATCAGATCGTCCGTTCGACTGGGAGTGGCTGGTATCTGCGTTATAAGCTGGTTAAGAGTTTACAGGAATTAGTGACCGAATGGCTGTTACAAATTTCCCGCATAAGGTACCCTGCGTCGTTGTTCATAGAGGTACGTTGCATGAAATACATGGACATTCCTCGCAAACCTCGTGTGATCAGTAAAATCGCTAAGTTTAGAAGGCTTTAATTTTGTGTATCGGAACGTCATTCAGCACGAGAATATCCACCTATATTGCTCCCTCATACTGTACAAATTATTGTTTCGGTTTTTTAATTTTTTAATTTTTATTCTTTTTGTTTTGTACCTTCACTTGATGACAGTTGCCATCACCCTCAAGAATCTGCTGACCTTTGCAAAGATGGGAGTTGTAACTGCTGATCTGAGGTAGTTCTTAGGACAGGCTCGCACAGTTTGTGGTCTTGGACGACTGTAAGCCAGTAAGTAGCTCAAAAAGAGACCAAAATAGACGGCTTCGTATGTCGAAATATGTGCACAATGACCGTAGAGATAATGTCACATTTTACACAAGTTGACTGCACAACATCTTGTAATTGCTATTATCAAGATATAAATTCATTCAGTTAAATTGTTGTACAGAGAAATGCCTCAAAGACCTGAAAGTACTTCAAGAATCAAACCATAATAATCATTTGCGACAGTGGGCTTCTCGTGTTATACTTTTGTTTGGTACTAAAGGGCAAGAAGATATGTTAGAATCTTAGGACCATTGTAAAGCTAGGATGTCTTTCGCAATATCTTAGTGAATTGCAAGTGAGATAAGTTCGCAATTTAAGAATATCTGCCAACACTTCAGGCGATTCCCAGTTGCAAAATCTGCCTTATGACTGAAGAAAAGTCTCCATATGCCTTGATTTCAAATGGGTAATTGGAACGAATTTAAGTTGTTGCCATGACAACTCCGTCCCAGTTGCAAATATCTAAGGATGTTGCCTGTATTCTCTAGCTGTTTATCGACTTATAATTACACTTTCGATATTTGAGAGGGCTTCCATGAAAAACTGTGATTCTAGGAGAATGAAACTTTGTGGAGAAGATACTGCAGAGAATTAACGAATAAACCACTTAAAGCACCACAGTTTAATTTCCACATGAGAGGGAAACATTTGTTGATTGCATACCATCTTTACGACCCAGATTACGAACGTTACTCAATGAGACGACAATCTGCATCCACAACAGCTGTGAAGCCCACTGGAGATACCATTTCACAATTGTTCTCGGCATTTTTCGAACGGTGGTTCAAAAATGGCTCTGAGCACTATGGGACTTAACGTCTGAGGTCATCAGTCCTCTAGAACTTAGAACTACTTAAACCTAACTAACCTAAGGACATCACCCACATCCATGCCCGAGGCAGGATTCGAACCTGCGACCGTAGCGGTGGCGCGGTTCCAGACTGTAGCGCCTAGATCCGCTCGGCCACTCCGACCGGCCTCGAACAGCGAATCATGGAGCGTTCAGATGTTGTGACACGGCTCGTTCACTGTCTGAAGATCGCACATTACACCCTGCATTCTAAACCATGCCAACATTAACTTCTTCAACAATTTGTAGCACAACTGCCCGTCGGCCATTCCCAGGAGCACTTGTCACCAGTTAATTCGTCTTTAGCATCACGTCCTTCTGCCCCAGCCTTTAACACGTCGATACCCGCGAACAGTAGCAGAACTATTGCCGTTGTTTTGATAAAACAGATTTACGAGTAAAGCCCAGACCACTTTATCCGAACCCATGTTGTCTGTCTGCAACTGTAATACACACTGATGTTTAACCCTAGGTCGTCGTTACAGTACCGGCGCCTAACGGCAAGCCATGACACTAAAACTGCTAACAATGTATATACTGCAGAGAACAACCTGAACGTCATTCCCCTAAAGATGGGTACCTGGACGGTAAATATTTTTCTGTCTACACTGGGTCACGTAGTCAAAGCTTAATTAGAACCGCCCCTTATGTGAAAATACAGCTGGTTCAACATGTACTGATGTGCGCCTACCTCGTCATATTTGTGCAGCTAACGCACGATTGTTCTCCGTCAGCGTAAGAAACGTTCCTGAGCCGTGGTGGGACTGGCGCCAGTAGTATCTCTGACATGAGGACGATCGATTTCCTAGTGCAGGAGTTTGTCTGGACGATAGATTTCCTAGTGCAGGAGTTTGTCTTTGGGCTTGGGCCTGCTCGAGATGTAAGGGAGTGCCGATCGCGAGTAGAGCGAGAGGTCACAACGAGAGCGGAACGCGGTGGTGCGCGAGTCGGCGATTGGCTGGCGGACAGGAGCGAAAACGGCGTGCCTGTGGCGGGGCGATGTTTGTCACGTGGTTGTACTGGAGTCGGCGGGAGTTGGCCGCCGCTGTGCATTCTCCGGCGACCTTGTGAGCAGTGCATGTGCCCGCTTCCTTGGAGGGACACGCTGTTATGGTCTCGTGAAGTTATGGTCTGACCCTTTTTCAAAATCGCCCCAGCATCAAGACACCCAGTTACGTACGCTAATTACTAAGAACGCTTAGTTAACTGTGACTGTTATTGCTCTTGGTACAGTAAGACGTTGCAAGACGTATGATGTTATGTTTGTTTGATTTCACTTGAGGCTTTCTTACGAAGTGTGTGCTCTGCTTCCGCATAATATCGATGTATTTGCCGATGTGTGTCATAAAGTTCTAGTGAGTGTCGGTTCTTGAGAGCCAGTTCATTTAACTCTCCTAGTGTTTGTTTACCAAGTACAGTTTTACTGTGGGCAACCGAAGCACTGCGCTTCCCTTTAAATTACAACTCTGGCTTACGGGCGGTGGAATTGGCCTGAGCTCTTGTGTTCCTCTTCGATAGCGTTTACTTGGTTCACATTTTGGTGCCCTACTCGACGTGGGGTAGCAAACGGAGCCACGTCTTTGTTCGAAATATACTTTTCTCAGTCAGTTCCACAGTTAGTGGTTAAACTTCGGCCTTACAAGCTTGGACTTTGCTTCTGTTGTTACATATTTGTCATTGTACAAAGTTGAAACTTTCTATGCACCAAACGTCCATCTTACAAGTCAATGGGCATTTGAATAATTTCGGGTTCACTCTGCAAGATTGCCCAGCTTGTGTTTAATAAATATTTTTTAATTATTCGTGTTAAATTTTAAATTGAAAGGGTCTTAAATAATGTCTTAGCTAGAGTTGTTTGTTAAAGTTATAATTAAAATCCGATCATGGGAGATATTTATTAATTTGTTTATGGTTTTATGTAATGAGAGTTTCTTAAATATTTTGCCTGTTTATGGGAGATGATTTATTAACGTGCATATGATTTTATGTAATATAAGTCTCTTAAATAATCTTGCCCGAGTGGCTCCTGTCAAATTTTATGTGATTGTTTTGGGTAGCTAAGAAACCCATGGAACTGAAATGTTCACTTTATTATGTCAGCCCTTCCACCCCCTTTAGATTTAAAGAATAAATAAACAGGTATTAAGTAACTACGTATCAGTTCCTTTTCTGTCGTTAGCTTTACACGGTTCAGAAGCGTGTCATTGTCAATGCCAGTTTTTACACTGAAATTAGATTCCAGCGATGCGTTTCAAATATTTCTTTTTTGGCCAGATTGTCATATGAAAATTTAAATGGCGTATCAGATATCATGAAATACAACATCAATGCGTAGATATGTAACTATGGTTACGTATAATCGAAATGCTGTTAAGTCAGACCATACACCAGCCATTTTATTTGTTGAGGAGTAGTGAAACTAATTATGTAAGTGACATTTAACAAGAAACAAGAAATTCATTCTATATGAGTTATACTAAAACAAAAAACGAAGGGCAACTCACATAAAAGATAACATCCCAAATGGTGTAAAATTCCAGCGATTGTTCATCCATATTACCTCGATATAATTAATTCGAAATTGTACTTATTTGTTGAAGCAGTACACTGAAAAACATGACAGGTAGTATCCCCGATTCTTCGAGAGCCATTTCGTTGTATCAGAAATTGTGACCAATGTAGTTTTGCGAGTGACAGTAACGTTTGCCCGTAGATATGTAATAAAGGCCATTTTCCTATTGGATTCCTCTTTATACAGAAATTGACGAAGAATAGTGGTAGCAGAGTTTTATTTTCTCCCTTCAACGGTTCGTGTTCCGTGATAGAAAACCATAACTATTATGCTTGGCACTGTGCCATTAACCCCGTTTTCCCACAGAACATTGTTTGCGTTTGCACTAAGCGGAAATCGTGGATGTAAATCGTTGTAGTTAGCCTTCTGACTGAAATTGCCTTCGATTACAGCTGGCTCTTTAAGAGTCAGAGCTGGAACCAGCAGGAGAAACTTGTCGAAAGAGTTCTACACGGCTTGTAATTCCGGCATTTAATTCACTTTAATCAGTTTTTGTTTCAGGAGCTGTAATCCGTTTTTAATAAAGGGGACGGAAGTTTTCGCGCGAACTTCAACTACTTTGCTCTCTTTCCGTTTCATTCTTCCAACATTGGATATCTCTTTTCTTTTCGCCTTCGCAGACGAATCACGACGGGGTCATGAAATAACATTTCACTGTGCAACTTTTCGTGCTGCCCCAGGACACTTTTAGAGTCTTTCTGAAGCAGCGCTGTTAGGCTCTGAATATTCGAGAAAACTGCATCTTACAAATTATCCCCTTTAATTGTTTAAATGGCAGCAGTACGGAAGTATCTTGTACCACTGTTCTGAAAAATAAGAACTGCTAACATTATTGTTAGTACCGAGTGAAGTGGTGCAATGGTTTAGACAATGAACGTACTTGTATATGCGAGAACAATGGGTTCAAACCATGCTCCCGTACTAAAAAATATTTTGCGTCTGACGTAAATTGTTACAGTTTTTATGATCCCAATGGTCTGAGGCAGCTTTCCACACTAGTCTATTTTGTGCAAATCTCTTAATCTCTGCACAATTACCACCATCCACATCCATTCGAATCTGCATTCTGTAGTCAAAATCTGTCTAACAGAAGTCAGTGCCCGATTTCACGCTACACTAAACTTTCTCTCTTTTCTGATTATTATTATGAAAGGAAGATTCATTTCTGAGAAAATATGTAGAGTTTTAACATGTCACAACGAACAACTTTTCTTTGTATCGAATGCTACCGTTTGCACACTACCACGAGGCTGTATAGGTAATGTGCACCAGTGGGAATTCATTTTTCAATTATATTCTAGATAATGAAATACAAAAATACAAAAATTTTAAAAACTTTCTAGGAAACTTTTAAAAATTTTGGGAATTCTTTTATATGTTGTCTCAGTCACTTTCAATATTAAAAAAAATTTTACACTGTGATTACCAGTTTCGGTAGCTTAACTACCGTTGCCACTGATACCCGTTACAAGTTACGTAAAAATTGCTTTTGGCTTGCTTTTGAAATATTTACTGGATATTAATATTACGGTAAAATAAATGCAACTAGCAGTGTACAACACCTCTGTATCGCCCAGAACACTAAACTTTTAAATCTCCATGCAAAATCTGAATTTAAAAAAATTACAATACTAAAGAGTCTATCTTTCAATTGCTTCCAAAAATAGCGTGGTACACTCAATTAATTACCCTTCCTTCTAAATAAATAGTATCTTACTCGTTGGTCATTACTTAATTTATTTTCTTGCCGTTTTGTTCGTTTTAGGCTGAATATAACACGTTTTACCTGAAGATTTAAAATGAGAATGTTATGGACGATGTAATGGCGTTTTACCCTGCTACTTACATTTATAATACTGCTTGTGATATGTTAAATTCCATGCAGATTTCTTAAATGTAAGCCAATAGCAACTCCTACATAACTTGTTCTTCTGGTTTGTCTGTTCTCACGACTGGAGGAAATGGACAGAGAAAGGGGAGAAGAGGAGATAGACAAAGAAAGGAAAGAGGAGGAGATTAACAGGGGGATGAAGAGATGGACGGAGAAAAGAAAGGACGTAGAGAAAAGAGGGTGGAGGAGAGGAACCGCGAGAGGGGGACGGAGGAGACAGGCAGAGAGAGGGGGAGATCGATAGAGAGAGGACGGGAGAGAATAAATGTGAGTGGGAGGAGGAGATGGAATGAGAAGTGGGGAGGAGAACATGGATCGAGATGAAGGAGCATATTGACAGAGTGTGTGTGTGGTTGGGGGGGGGAGGAGCAGCTGATGGACAGAGAGAAGGTAGGGGGAGATGGGCAGATTTAGGGACAAGAGGAGATGGAGAATGGGAGGTGGACAGATAGATAGAGGAGGAGGAGGTGAATTAATAGGAGATTGGAATAAATGCACACCCTTGCAACGCCAGGTACTCAGCTAGTACTGAGAAACAGAACTGTGTGCGTCTCTCTTTTGGTAATTAGGTGTGACTTCCGTATATCAGTTTGGATATTTTTGCTACATTAACAGTGAGTACTAGTTACACTGCAAACAAAATGTGTTTTGACAAGTTGTTATTTTACTGTAATTTTGGATGAAAAATCGATAACTTACTGCTTTAATGTAATCTCCATGGTCCTGAACATAATTAATATTTATAGAAATGAAGTGGAAGGGAATTTGTTAACACACTATTATTTTTCGTATGGCTTTGTTGGTTACGGAGGAACATGAATTTCACGCTGACAGACTTCAGACAGCAAATTACGACGAGGGACATCGTCCAGTATGTATCTGTTTGATTCACTGTGCTAAGACCTACGTTGAAATCTCTCGAATACGCAATTAGTCCTGCACACTGCCAACAAGTAAGTAAGGTGAATCCTCAATCGCTAGTATACTCACAACCAACAAAGTAAATTTTCATCAGAAACATTGGGGGGGGGGGGGGGGGTTATATTAGAAAGTCTGTATTTAAAATGAGAAAAATATAAAGTTGATAGCAGAAAGAATAGAAGTTATATGCCTTTGTATGTTTTTTTAGTAATCCAAAGAATAATATATCAGTGCTAGTGCTCGTTTATAACTAGCTCCATAGCTCTCTGTTTGGTGTCAGGCACTGCACGTTATCAGTCGTGCAGCCTCACTTGCCTTTACTTTAACTGTTGCCGCAGGTAAAAACCTACCCTTTCACTTGCAAATTGTACTCAATAGATATGGTATTACTAAATCTTTGTTGGTAATGCCAATTACTTGGTATCTACATTTCTTCAAAATGGTGCCGGCCGCTATATTGTCTTCGCAGCATCCTAGAATTAGCATTTTTGACGAAATTACCGTCTTAAAATAACGGTTCACCGACTGAAAATGGCCTTATTACCTTGACATCTTGGCATTCAGTTTTCTATTAAACACACCAGCAAAGCAATTGGTAATCAAAAGTATTACGGACGGCAAGTGCTAACAGTTAAAACCAAGCGAGTAGTGTAGTGGGACGCTAAATTGAAGCGTCACCCATCCACCAGTGTCAGCCCAGTTTGCAGGTGAATATAAGTTTAATTTAGTTTCGTTTATGTATTTTTGTAATATTTTTGTAATAGCTGTGAATTATCTAAATTTTTTGTATTTTTGTATGTTTCATGTACGGAGAGGGCGGCGCAACGAACGGAGACAGCATCTTCGCTGCCGCGACCAGAGAGAAAATTGCTGGCCACTATACGTCGCGGGTCGACAGCCAAAGAGCAACAGAAGATCCTGGAACCGAGTTGTTGCGTCGTGCTTCTAAAAATTGAAAATGAATTTTTTGTACTCTTTTTGTATAACAATGACGTCATAGAGAGCTTAATCTTATTGAAAATGTCAGTCCTAGTTTGTCAACGGTCAAGTTCACATCTGTATGTAGGAAGCTAATAAAATAGTGAATACTACTAAAGTTGAAACAGGTGTTCCGAGGATTTATTCATGAAGAATTATGTGAATTGATTAATAATTATTTATTTGACAAGATTATTGAATTTTGACAGTGGTCATCGCAACTTTGAATCTGAAAAGTTTATTCAATGTGTGATTCTGATATCGATTAAATCAAGATAACGTGTGTCAATATAATTTCTGAGGAGAAACAAACGATATCTAAAATCGAGAAAGTTTACGAAAACCAAATGGCCGAAGTGATGTAATTCTTTGCATACGACTCAACTGATGTTTTACAGTTTCGTTCATGAACCATTCTGTGACAATTTAAAAAGAATATAAATCATTTTGAAGTGGGTTGTAATTGACGTAGGCGACGAAGTCTGCACATGGTCATATATCAGAAGAAAGTCATTTATAAACAAACCTATACGTCGTTACACTACACCGTGGCGACCTTATAAACAGGACTTGTGTGCAACTAAGGCATACCGGTACGAAACAAAACATCAAGAGTCCTTCGGAAGTCAACGCGAGGTTTCGTGGAGCCTTCACCAGCCAGCGGCGACTTCGCGGGTGTGGGCATCTGACGGAGCGCAGCCAAGCAGTACGGTCACGCAGTTATTCCACGAGAAGCCGCATCTGGTGGGCAGCATCTGAACGCTGCAAACCCCGACAACCCTTTTTCTCCCTAAACTAACAGGCCCAGTACGTCAGCTGAGGGGCGTTCCTCCGGCTGGTATTAGAGGTGTTGTTGAGGGCTTCGCCTGTGTACGGCGGTGCCGGGCGTGGTTGCAGCCAGTGACGTCTCCGGTGTTCGACTCAGCGTCCTGCCGGTTGCGGAAGCGGGGTCGCAGCATCTCAGCGGCTGCATCGACGGCTGTTACATCTGCAGCCCATAGCAGCACACTGATCATCGAGAACTACAAATAACAATACTAGTGTCCGGTGAGTTTGTTTCAAGTTGGAAGTGGAGTGTTGTACATAGGGAGTGTGCTTTTACAGGATTGTTGATTACAAGTCTGCGTGTGTAACTAGTTAATATCTTACAATAATGTCGGGAAGTGAAATGTCAGACGAAGAGCAATCTATGTCCGATAGGAGCATGAGATCCCTTTTTAGGGCGATCGCTAAATTAAAACAATCTAACGAAGAATCTGCTGCTAGATTAAAACAGGAATTAAAACAGTCTAACGACGAATCTACTGCTAGATTAAAACAGGAATTAAAACAGTCTAACGAAGAATCTACTGCTAGATTAAAAGAGGAACTAAAACAGGAATTAAAACAGTCTAACGAAGAATCTACTGCTAGATTAAAAGAGGAGCTAACGAAATCGACAGGCAGTTTACAGGAACATCTTAATGAAACCAGTCGAGAATTAAGTGATAAAATAGAGTCTTCTAAAGTTGAAATGCAGGAAAAACTAGTAGGACTTAGTAATAAGATTGCGGATAATTGTAAAAGGTTAGAAGAACATATGCAGGAATCGCGTGAGGAAAAAGCTCGCATGCGAAATGATACTACTGACTTAACCGAGAGACTAGATAGTGTCAATATCTTTGTTGTAAATGAAATACAGAAAAATAACGATATGTTACGAGATGAATTTTCTATGCAAACAGAAACTGTTAGTAGAGAATTATTGGAATCTATTAAAGAGGTCTCTACCAAACCTGTAGAGATTTCTTCAATAGATAATGTAGAATTAAAGACATTAACTCATCAAGTAGAAAAAGATCATACCGAACTCGAAAACATGAAATTTTTAATTACTGAAATATGCAGTAACCTTGAGACTGCCAAAGATAATAACATTGACGAAGGTACAGAGCGTTCACATCATGAACACAGTGAAGAATCGATATTAGCTAATCGCGTATCCAATACAGAAATGAGAATACAAGAAATTACTAAACGGTTATCGGAATTAGATAATAATGAAAATATTTCAAGTAGTAGAAGTAATAACGTAATCAGAGACAACAGTCGCATCGTATTTGCTAGCTCGAACGACAATAATATAAATAAAGAAATCACGGCAAGCCAATCCGATGCAACTCCGTCTCTGCAATCTAAACAAAATCCAACTATGTCTCTCACAGAATGTTTGGATGATATAACGACAAATTCAAATGTAGCAAGTCGATTTCCTGTATTCAAACCAGGAGGCGAACTTCACCCTATAATCTTTACAAAAGCTTTTGAAACTTCATTATCTCCTAAATGGAGTAATGAAAAACGGATTCAATTTGTAATAGGACATTTAGAAGCAGAGGCTGCGGAATGGGCAGTACTGCATAGAACTGAATTTAGGGACTGGGATGATTTTGTTAAGCAGTTTAAACAACATTGGTCAAGAGGAAAACAACAACACTTAACTTTAGAGTTGTTAGACCCTCCTCCATATTCTAAACGGTGGAGAGGTTATGGGAATTATTTCGAATGGCATTTAAACCGTGCTAAATTAATTGGAGACCCAATGATTGAAAGTCATCTAATACGAGTCCTAATTAGTGGATTACCGTATTATGTAAAGGAAAGAAAAATGTTATTCTACGAATTATAGGTGAGCCTTTACTAGCTGCTCTACCTTGGCCACCAGTAAATGAGATCCAGCAATGCATCCCAGACGAAAAAATTTGCGAACAGATTGTTAAAAATGCTGAACGGAGAATTAAAAGTTATAATCAACTTGCTATAGAACCCTCATTTCAGGTAGGAGATCTTGTGTTAGTACGATCTCATCCTAAAAGTTCTAAGATCGGTAAGGAATGTAGAAAATTCTTCTTTATCTTTGAAGGTCCATAAGTTGTACATAAGATTGGACATCCCAAAGCGTTACTTCTTATGGAACCTTCATCAGGTGTAATTAAAGGATTATATAGTGTTGATCAAATGAAACCCTTCATTCCTAAATAAGTTAATATTTAGTATAAGTTACATACGGAAGAGCGTTCATAGTTTATTCATGTGAAGTTTTCGTGATAGTTACGTGTTATTTTAAATAAACAACAGGAAGTTTAAACAAGTGTTCTACAATAATCTACCGGTACTTCAAAAAGAGAAAGATAACTAAAAGGGGATTTACATGGAAGAAATTTTGTTATTAGGTCAGTAGGAATTTTGTATATTTTTATATTTACTCGGATAGTAGGAACCAAAGGCGATGGTCAATAATTTTAGGGACCATGGGCGTCCAGAGCTATATGGCTCACGAGAACATAGCAGAGTGCCTTTAATAGAGGTTTGTAATAGTGTTAATATAGAACACACCAAACGGGGCTCTCTCGCTTGTTTCTCCTAAATAAATTGCCATTACCCCACAAGGTGTCCGAAGGTAAAGAAAGCCGTGCCGAGATTCTAAAGAAAGTTTTGCTTGATTTCTTCTTGACCTCAGACATAAATAAGGCATTAGTGAAAAGAATGGAGTATAGTAAATAGTACTACTATTAGTTATTGTGAGAAACTTATTAGTAATATACATTTTTGGAAAGAATAACTCTTGTAAATGAATAAAACTAAAACTAATTTATCACAATTTGAACGCTCTGTCCTAATGTAACAGCGTTAAAGAACGTACTAAATTAGTATTTACTAGCAACTATTAAACGAAAAGGAATAATCTCCATATATTCGATTATGAATTACCATAATAGCACAGTTAAGAGTAAATGACAAATAGTCACAACAATATCGTAGTAAAAGGATTAAATCTGTCTAAGAGCAAGGACTCTAGATTACGTAAAATGTGAGGAAAATGTATTAACAGTTAAATATGGTATATAGAAAAGGTCTTATTTTCGGTTAAAACCTGACAAACTGAGCTTGTGGGTGGGGTATGTAGTGGGAAGCGAAATTGAAGCGTAACCCATCCACCAGTGTCAGCCCAGTTTGCAGGTGAATATAAGTTTAATTTAGTTTTGTTTATGTATTTTTGTAATATTTTTGTAATAGCTGTGAATTATCTAAATTTTTTGTATTTTTGTATGTTTCATGTACGGAGAAAGCGGCGCAACGAACGGAGACAGCATCTTCGCTGCCGCGACCAGAGAGAAAATTGCTGGCCACTATACGTCGCGGGTCGACAGCCAAAGAGCAACAGAAGATCCTGGAACCGAGCTGTTGCGTCGTGCTTCAAAAAATTGAAAATGAATTTTTTGTACTCTTTTTGTGTAAGTGGTTCTTGGTGTGGGTTCCTGTAGTCATGTCCTAGTTCATGAACCACGGGCAACGTATGAGTGGCCAAGTAAGTGGTCCCGACAGTCGGGATACCAGTTACTTTGGAATAAGGCTGGGCATCTCGGACATATTCTGAGTCGTGGTCACCTTTGTGCTCATACGGCAAAGACTACCAAATCCACCGGTTAGTCCCTTAGCCGTTAGGGGTAAAACCCAATGGGACTCAGGGCAAGTAAGGCTAGCAACCTGCTTCCCAGGTACTTTAAATATGATGCTGGCAACAATCAGAGCAAAATGCCTCGGACCTTTGGAGGTGACGGAGTCCCACCTCTAACTGACAAACCAGGGACTCCTAAGATACGACTTGG
Source organism: Schistocerca cancellata (assembly GCF_023864275.1). NCBI lineage: Eukaryota > Metazoa > Arthropoda > Insecta > Orthoptera > Acrididae > Schistocerca > Schistocerca cancellata. Next base: position 628,535,770 of record NC_064627.1, read on the forward strand.
CAAACAAATGGTAATGAGATGGGGAGCTATTAATATCAATGGAGGCTACTCTGGGAAGAAGGTAGAGCTGGCAGAGGCTGCAAGTAAGATGGGGCTGGACGTTTTAGCTGTTAGTGACATTCGGGTAAGGGGTGAGAAAGAAGAGGAAGTGGGAGAATACAAGGTCTACCTGTCAGGAGTCAAAGCAAGAATAGCACAATGGGGTGTAGGGCTTTACATCAGGAAAGAAATGGAACCCAGCGTAGTTGCAATAAGGTATGTAAACGAACGACTGATGTGGATAGATTTGACAGTGTCTAGCAAGAAAATTAGGATTGTGTCAGTATATTCGCATTGTGAAGGGACAGATCAAGATAAGATGGATAGTTTTCATGAGGCACTCAGTGATGTAGTTGTTAGAGTAAAGGACAAGGACAGTGTTCTGCTCATGGGTGATTTTAACGCCAGGATTGGAAATCGAACAGAAGGGTATGAAAAGGTTATGGGTAAATTTGGAGAGGATATGGAGGCCAACAGGAACGGGAAACAACTCTTGGATTTCTGTGCCAGTATGGGCTTAGTAATCACAAACTCCTTTTTTAAACATAAGAACATTCACCGGTATACTTGGGAAGGCAGGGGAACCAGATCTGTCATTGACTATATAATAACAGATCAGGAATTCAGGAAGGCTGTGGAGGGACACTCGTGTATTCAGGGGATTCTTTGATGACACTGATCATTATTTAATCTGCAGTGAATTTGGGATTGTGAGGCCGAAAGTGCAGGAGGTCAGGTCCATATGTAGGAGGATAAGAGTGGAGAAACTTCAGGATAAGGAAATCAGGCACAAGTACATAACAGCGATCTCAGAAAGGTACCAGTTAGTTGAATGTAGTCAATTATAGTCATTAGAAAAGGAATGGACAAGGTACAGGGACACAGTACTAGAAGTGGCTAAAGAATGTCTTGGAACAGTAGTGTGTAAAAGTAGGATGAAGCAAACAGCTTGGTGGAATGATACAGTCAAGGCAGCCTGCAAAAGGAAAAAGAAGGCGTATCAAAAATGGCTACATACCAGAACCCAGGTAGACAGAGAAAGTTATGTTGAAGAAAGAAACAAAGCCAAACAGATAATTGCAGCATCCAAGAAGAAATCGTGGGAAGACTTTGGAAACAGGTTGGAGACTATGGGTCAAGCTGCTGGAAAACCATTCTGTAGTGTAATTAGCAGTCTTCGAAAGGGAGGTAAGAAGGAAATGACAAGTATTTTGGACGGGTCAGGAAAACTGCTGGTGAATCCTGTGGATGCCTTGGGCAGATGGAGGGAATATTTTGAAGAGTTGCTCAATGTAGGTGAAAATGCGATCAGTAATGTTTCAGATTTCGAGGTAGAATGGGATAGGAATGATGATGGAAATAGGATCACATTTGAGGAAGTGGAAAAAATGGTCAATAGATTGCAGTGCAATAAAGCGGCTGGGGTGGATGAAATTAAGTCGGAACTCATCAAATACAGTGGAATGTCAGGTCTTAAATGGCTACACAGGATAATTGAGATGGCCTGGGAGTCGGGACAGGTTCCATCAGACTGGTCAAAAGCAGTAATCACACCAATCTTTAAACATGAAAACAGAAAAGATTGTAACAACTACAGAGGTATCTCTTTAATCAGCGTTGTGGGTAAAATCTTCTCAGGTATTGGTGAAAGGAAAGTGCGAGTATTGGTTGAGGACCAATTGGATGAAAATCAGTGTGGGTTTAGGCCTCTTAGAGGTTGTCAGGACCAGATCTTCAGCCTACGGCAAATAATGAAGAAGTGTTATGAGTGGAACAGGGAATTGTATCTATGCTTTATAGATCTAGAAAAGGCATATGACCGGGTTCCTGGGAGGAAGTTATTGTCTGTTCTACAAGATTATGGAATAGGAGGCAAACTTTTGCAAGCAATTAAAGGTCTTTACATGGATAGTCAGGCAGCAGTTAGAGTTGACGGTAAATTGAGTTCATGGTTCAGAGTAGTTTCAGGGGTAAGACAAGGCTGCAACCTGTCTCCACTGTTGTTCATATTATTTATGGATCATATGTTGAAAACAATAGACTGGCTGGGTGAGATTAAGATATGTGAACACACAATAAGCAGTCTTGCATATGCGGATGACTTAGTTGTGATGGCAGATTCGATTGAAAGTTTGCAAAGTAATATTTCAGAGCTAGATCAGAAATGTAAGGACTATGGTATGAAGATTAGCATCTCCAAAACGAAAGTAATGTCAGTGGGAAAGAAATATAAACGGATTCAGTGCCAAATAGGAGGAACAAAGTTAGAACAGGTGGACGGTTTCAAGTACTTAGGATGCATATTCTCACAGGATGGCAACATAGTGAAAGAACTGGAAGCAAGGTGTAGCAAAGCTAATGCAGTGAGCGCTCACTACGATCTACTCTCTTGTGCAAGAAGGAACTCAGTACCAAGACTAAGTTATCTGTGCACCGTTCAATCTTTCGACCAACTTTGTTGTATGGGAGCGAAAGCTGGGTGGATTCAGGTTACCTTATCAACAAGGTTGAGGTTACGGATATGAAAGTAGCTAGGATGATTGCAGGTACTAGTAGATGGGAACAATGGCAGGAGGGTGTCCACAATAAGGAAATCAAAGAAAAATTGGGAATGAACTCTATAGATGTAGCAGTCAGGGCGAACAGGCTTAGATGGTGGGGTCATGTTACACGCATGGGAGAAGCAAGGTTACCCAAGAGACTCATGGATTCAGCAGTAGAGGGTAGGAGGAGTCGGGGCAGACCGAGGAGAAGGTACCTGGATTCGGTTAAGAATGATTTTGAAGTAATAGGTTTAACATCAGAAGAGGCACCAATGTTAGCACTGAATAGGGGATCATGGAGGAACTGTATAAGGGGGGCTATGCTCCAGACTGAACGCTGAAAGGCATAATCAGTCTTAAATGATGATGATGATGATGATGATGGCTTTTTGTATAATCTTGACGTCATAGAGAGCTTAATCTTATTGAAAATGTCAGTCCTAGTTTGTCAACGGTCAAGTTCACATCTGTATGTAGGAAGCTAATAAAATAGTGGATACTACTAAACTAGAAACAGGTGTTCTGAGGATTTATTCATGAAGAATTATGTGAATTGATTAATAATATATTTGACAAGATTATTGAATTTTGACAGTGGTCATCGCAACTTTGAATCTGAAAAGTTTATTCAATGTGTGATTCTGATGTCGATTAAATCAAGATAACGTGTGTCAATATAATTTCTGAGGAGAAACAAACGATATCTAAAATCGAGAAAGTTTACGAAAACCAAATGGCCGAAGTGATGTAATTCTTTGCATAAGACTCAACTGATGTTTTACAGTTTCGTTCAAGAACCATTCTGTGACAATTTAAAAAGAATATAAATCATTTTGAAGTGGGTTGTAACTGACGTAGGTGACGAAGTCTGCACATGGTCATATATCAAAAGAAAGTCATTTATAAACAAACCTATACGTCGTTGCACTACAGTAGTTGAAAAAGAAAAAAAGCAGATGAATATAAAAGTTGTGAAGTTCGTTGAACGAAGTGAAAGAGTTTTTTAAACGGCAGTTAACACACGTTTAAATCAAATGAATCATCGATTTTTCACACCGACACCATTCAAGATTTAGGATTGCTCAATGGATAGTGCAGAGATGTACGCAGAGATTAACTTGTGAATATAAAATGATTCGTTCTTCATTACTACGATCTAGCGTGAAAAATGCTCCATAGAAAGTAGCTAACTAGCAGGCAGAGAGAGAGGAAATCAACTGACGAAATCTTTTGTTGCATTCAGCGTAATTAAAAAAATTAAATAAATAAATAAAATGAAACGACCTTCCAGTGAATATAAAGTATCGTGTCTGGACATGCTCATGTAATGTAGGGCTACCCTCTCGTTATCACTAGAGTTAGACCCCCTCCCCCCCCCCCCCCAATATAATACGAAGAGGGGAATATTGTTCCGCCAGTAAAGCAGCAGCAACGAACAAATGGTTAACTTAGAAGAAGTCCGAAAGTAGACAAGTCATCGGATGTCACCTGTGTACCAGATCCATCAGGGACGTTACTATCCTAAATCTGTCCAAGGCAGCTGTTGGTGATATAGTTGTGAAGTGGAAACCCGAAGGAAGGTCGTATGTACTGAGTGACAGGCACCGTCGAGCACTGCGGTAGCTATTAGTAGAAAATTGCATGAAATCAGCGGAAGAGATCATTCGTGTGTTGCACTGTGCTACCAGCTTTCCAGCCAGCACAGTGACTTTGCGCACGGAGTTAAAAATAATCAGGTACAATAGTCCAGCAGCTCGTTGCAAACTACTCATTTCTGTAGTCAGTTCTCAGTGACTCTTGAAGAGATGTAAAGAATGACGCCATTGGACACTGGATGACTGGAAACGAGTAATTACGAGTGATGAACCACGTTATGCCCTGTGCAAGTCCGATGGAAGAGTTTGGGTTTAACGAAACCTGGGGAACATTACCTGTGTTCACGTGTAGTGCTAACAGTGATATACACAGGACGTGTTGTTATGGTATAGGTTCTCTTGTGGTTATTGTGTGATTAGCTTATTGCGCTTAAGGATACGCTAAGTGCGGAAGGATACGATGATATTTTATAACGTTCCGTACTGTGTACAGTAGAGGAAGATTTGGGACACGATGACTGTAGTATGACAATGCACCGTGTCAGAAAACAGCATCTTTGACCCCGGTGGTTTGTGGACAATAACATTCCAGAATGGACTAGCCGGCCAAGAGTCCCGAATGAACCCTATGGAACACCTCTGGCGTGCGTTAGAACGTCGACATCAGTCCGGACCTCAGCGTCCTACATCGCTATCGCCTCTGGTTTTGACTCTTGAGGAAGTATGGGCTGAAATTCCTCTCCAGACATTTGTCTGTGTACACACAGAGATCGTGTCGTTCTAAACGTAAAAGGTAGACATCCATAATAATTGTCTGGATACTTTTGATCAGGTAGTGTACATGCTCGTAATCCCGTCTCCGGCCATCCTGATTTAGGTTTTCCGTGATTTCCCTAAATCGTTTCCGGCAAATGCCGGGATGGTTCCTTTCAAAGGGCACGGCCGATTTCCTTCCCAATCCTTCCCTAACCCGAGCTTGCGCTCCGTCTCTAATGACCTCGTTGTCGACGGGACGTTAAACACTAACCACCACCACCACATGCTCGTAGATCAGGCTAGAAAACGTGCAAGAGCCACATGTGTGTTCATCGTTGAAAGCATAATGCATGGAAAGGTCTCGAAGAGATTTTTGTCTAGCAGTGGATGCTGCTTGTTGTGACGATTAGGATGACGATGATGTTCTAATAAGTTTTAATCTTACAAAATAGGGACAGTAGATAATACTTTCTTCAAACATTAGCAGTCAAGACTAAATATAACGGCTGAGTTTTGTTTAGTATCACATACAAAATTTTATTTTATCTCCGCCTTTCTCAATGGGGTAATTACACTCCTCTCCAAAAAAGTAGGAACCACTGATTTAGCTAAATCACTGTATGCCTAAATCGTCAGCACAGCATTCGAAGCCATTCGTGGTATTACAGGTGCATAAACCAGTGCGCCAAATCCCTCAGGCTGATGAGTAAAGGTTTTCCCAGAGCTGCCAGAGGCGCCCCAGTAGCAGCCTTTCCGCCCGACTCGCTGCCTTTGTTCGCAGCTTTGCTGCCGGCGTTGTCGCGCCCCTGCATCCCCCCCTGCGGACTCACCTGCAGCACGTAGTGCACGTTCTCCTCGGAGAGCGCGTTGCCCGCTATGTCCAGCTCCCTGAGGGACTGCGTCAGCGGCACGAACGACGCGGGCTCCAGACGGTCCAGCTTGTTCCAGCCCAAGTCGAGGCTCCTGGAACACGCAGTACACAATATGCCGAGGACCTAATGGTGATTGCTGTGAGCTGCTGCTTAGCAGTGGCCCATGCCAGTACTGATTTCACAGAAAAAGTTCGTGACCACAACTGACGAAATCTCAGGAATCTGCAATAAATCATAGATTTTTTTGAAAGAATACACCACCATCAGACAGTATATTTTTGTATATTTCTTTGTCTTAAGTGTAGTTTTGGCCTTTCGCGCCATTATCGAGTACAATGTTCTTAGACCATTAACGTCATTTTGCTGTGTACTGTGGCGGATGACAATACACACTTCACATTTGCTTAACATAATATGAATGGTCAAATTAACGTCTTGTAGGGATGCAGCACATTATCGTACAAGCACATGATGCCTGGAGAAGTCAACCCAAAGCGGATAAAAACAAGACTCAAGAATATCGTCTTTCCGAGACACAGTGCGCTTATTCGATAATGTGCTGCATTCCTACAAGACGTTAATTTAACCATTTATATCATGTTAAGCAAATGCGTTGAAGTGTGCATTATTATCCTGCACAGTCTACAGCAATATGACGTTAATGGTCTAACACCATTGTACTCGATAATAGCGTAAAAGCCGAAATTTAGATTGTACACAGGAAATACACAAAAATTTACAGTCAGATGGCGGTGTATCCTTTCAAAAAATACTGCATGATTGGGACTAAGCACCATCGAAACAAAAATCTTAGATAATTTATAGCCTCTCAAAGGGCAACATGAAGGATTATTGCAACAGTAATATTTACATCTGCTGTCTGAGCTCTGCAGCCTCGGTAATTTTAAAGTACTTAGTTTCCACGTGTCTGCTATTCTTCAAAATAAATACTTTATTAAGTCAGCTAGTGACGAACCAAGCAAGAGGATATAAAAAGAAGATTTTCACAGTAAAGACGATACCCCTGGCCAAAATAGGTCCACCAGTATCAACCAATGTCCTTAATTTGAACAGGAAATATCTGTTAATGTTCATCTGGAGGAGAGCATTGTATGGCAGCGAATCATGGACAGTGGGAAAACGGGAACAGCACATCACCGAAGCATTTGATATGTGGTGCCATAGAATGAAGTTGAAAATTTGAGGGACTGATCAGGTAAGGGATGAGACGTTTTCTTGAAAATGGGCGAAGGAACGAACGCTGACAAAAGAAAGCGATTAGAATACAAATGTTTATTTAAATTGCATCCGCAAACGAAAAACTTCATGTTGAATAAAAACAACACTGCATCTGTATGGTTACTTTACTTCAAAAGCACTACCGGTTTCGTAAGGGTAGATACATAATCAGGTGATAATTACAACACGATGCTGTTGCACATTTAATATTAAACTTTTCCTTAGATTCCTAGAATTTCATTACATTTTAAAAATAAAGTTGTGCCCCACTATAAACAAATGTAGAAGGGGGGGGGGGGCATGTTCCAGTGAATCAGACACGTGGTGTACGAAGCAGCGCCGCGACTCAGTGGAATGCAACATGATTTATAGAATGCAGTAAAATTCTAAGAATCGGGAGAAAAGTTTCACATCAAAAGTACTCCACGAAACCAGTCGTGATTTTGAAATAATGTAACCATACAGCTGAAGCAGTGCTTTTATTCAAAATAAGTGATTTGAGTTACAATTATCTGTGATAGGTAGAACAGTCGCTATGGTGTATTAATTTGTTCATGGTTTGTGATGTTACCACCCCTGGTAGTGTATAGAAGGGCCGTGAACAGCATCATACGTTTCCTGATGACTGTAAAGGACACAGAGATGTCGCAGCGTTGTGAGTACCTGACAAAGTATGAAAGGGGTTTTAATATTGGTCCCCATTTGGACGGCTGGTCAAATCAAGCAGTTCTCAGATTTGTGGGGCATTAGGATGTCACAGTGAATGGATGTTGGACTGCGTGGAAAGATGAGGGCATGCGTTCTCTTCGTCAAGGTTCCAGTGGAGCATATCCGAACACCGCTAGGGAAGATAGCTGTATTGTCCACTAAGTACTTCGTAAACCATTCACATCTATGCCTGCCATCCGAGAACAAATAATGGACTTACTGCATCATTCTGTGTTCTCCCGCAACATTGGTCGGAGTCTAGCAACAGCTGGACTAGAGGATTACCGTCCTAGGTGTAAGCTGCTGCGTACGCCTCAACATAAACGGCTGAGTTTGGACTGGAGATTGTCCACACATGTCATATGTGTCTATGAACGGTATGCATGATTATGAGGTACTTATGTGGTCAGCAAAATCCCCAGATCACTTCCCAGTGGAACACGTATGGAACCATCTCCAAGGTGAGTTCCGTCCCAATGCCTGCATCCAGGATATTAGAAATAACAGGCGTGGTCCAGGTGGGCGAGACAACAGCTTTGAGATTCCCTTCCCAACCGAATCAGCAGTTACATGCAGGTTATATGGGGTACAACGGCATCCTGATAAGCGGCCTCACCCTGCACAGATCATTGAAATACGTATCAGTTTTGCAATAAGCGGAATAATGTGACATACCATCTTAACTCGTGAAGTTTCGTTTCGTTTTGCCTTGGTCTTCTGGGTGCTTCACTTTTTTTGGCCAATGTAACTGAGGTCTTTGTGTAAAAGTGCTGCTGTGAGAGGAAGGGGTTAGAGCAGGAGAGGAACTCATTAAAGGGCGCATCAGAGAAGTCAGTAGGCCGATGATACAACAATAAACCTAGTCTCGAGTGCTGTTCATTCAAAAGGGACCATTAGATGTGAATAGATGATCCTTGTATGGTGTAAGAAACAGCACTGGCGTGCCACGCACGTTTAGGCAGAGCGTTTGGACACTAATCCATACACTACACATACCTACAACTGTTTGCAGCTCCATCATGGATATGTATTTTACAATAATAGTTGGGTGGAAATGATGTCGTTCTTTTAACAAAAGCTGTGTCATTTAAAATATAAGGTTGCTTTTCGGCAGGGTACCGCATAAAAATATACATTAAGCCTATCACACACACATTTCACTAAAGGGTATATTTCGTTTTAATGTGTGGAGTTTTGTTGATGGTCGATTAATACAAAGAAATTACGTTCAGCTGCTCTGCATCGCTTTGTAGAACTTGTCAGAAAGACCCCTTAACATTTACTAAAGAGACTATCTCAAAATCGGTAATGTGAATACATGAAAATGGAATAAAACAGCATCCTAACGGTGTCTGCGTGATTATTGTTCATTGTCGTTTGAAATTATATCAGACGTGTTAAGTTACAGAATTCGTTGGCGACAACAAAGTTTTCAAATTACTCGAAGACTTCGATAAATCTGAGATAAGAACAAAAATCAATAAAATCCTTCTGGTTGCTCTGGAGCTACATATAATTAAATAACACAACAGGTATAAGAAAACGACGGTGTAAGTGCAATTTCAGCATCGATTGCTACTGTTTTACCATTGCCAACACGAACGTGGCGACTTAGTGGCTTTACAAGTAGCCGCATAAGCACCCCGTGATGTTACCTGTGTGGAGCTGGGAAGGGTGTAGATCCACTAGAACGTGTGTAGATCCATTAGAACGCAGTGCGGTCACGGTAGGAGGGATTTCGTGCTGTGGTACTGACCTGAGGGTGGAGAGCCCATGGAACGCCTGAGCCGTGACCTTGGCGAGGCGGTTGCGTGCGAGCGACAGGTGTTCGAGGTCGTGCTGCTGCTGGAAGCTGTTCTCGAGCACGACCGGCAGCTGGTTGCCGTCGAGCAGCAGCGTGCGCAGGCGCCGCAGGTCGCTGAACTCGTCGGCCGCCACGTACTTGAACTCGTTGTCGCCCAGGTCGAGCAGCGTCAGGTCGGGCAGCAGGCGGTACACCATGGTGTTCATGTTGGACAGCGCGCAGCCGCGGCAGCGCAGCACGCGCAGCCTCTGCACAGCGCGGGAACACCGTCAGACACGCCTCACGTCTACGACTACTTACCTCTGCAGGTTGTAAGCGATGAACGCGTACAACGTCCACAGTGGTGTGGGGAACGACGAAACGGACAATTTGACAGGCCTATTAGACACGTGGTCTATCAAGCTGGGAAACAACCTCAAATACCATGCGCTAATAGCAGCGAGAGAGAGCTTGTTTGGAATATTTTTCGAATTACACTGCCGGAAAAAAATGTGTACATCTGGAATGATGATGTCGATTTCGAGCCGATGACGAATATGCCACCTGGGGTTAGAAGATGCACTGATAATAGCACAAAAGTTGTCCATCAACAGGTGCTGTATTTTCATAGCTACTAGAGCACAAATGGGTTTACTCTTTAACAGGGCATGCTCACAGCCAGAAGGCTCAGTGTGGTGCAAACGTGTGAAACAAGCAGGCAGCCGTACCATCAAGACACACTCGTGCTTCCTATGGCCAAATGAGCGAGTTTGGAAGGTGTCAAATTGTAGCCTTCCGAGTAGCAGAATGGTCCTTTCGGAGAGCTGCCATACGAGTTGGACGTGCGTCGTCAGTTGTACAACGATGCTGCTATCAGTGGTCACGTGAACATTCTCACACCAGTGGACGAGTTTCAGGACATCCACGCAGCACAGACGACCGTCTGGATCGTCGTGTTGTAAGGGCAGCAGTGGCAGATCTTACAGCTATCACAGCATAGATAAGGGGGATTATGAGCCCAGACGCGTCAACACCAACTGATGCGAACCGGTTACAAGCAGAGGGACTGTGGGCACGCACAGCTGTAGCCCATCTCCCACTCACGCCACAGTATCTACGTTCAAGGCTGGTGCTGTCAGAGGATTACTTGGAAGATGGAACGCAAGTGATGGTCGACGTAGACCCAGTCAGTACTGTCTCACAGAATGTATTCGTCCGAGACACTGTCCCCATGCCTGGCATTATGGTCTGTTGTGTGATAAGTTACAACTCTTTCACCTTTTGAGTTTCTAGAGAAGACGCTAACCAGCGCTTGTTCCTACAGGATAACCCTCACCCATACACTCCTCATGAAATTCATGGTGCTCTGCAAGACGTGCAGCAACTTCTCAGTCCAGCACGATCTCTCGACTTATCTGCAATCGAGCAAGTGTGGGATATGATGGCTTGTGAAGTGACTCTCGCGAATCGTCAACCAAGAAGTCGATCCGCCGTTTCATGACGTATCCCAGGGCAGTATTCTCCATCTGTACGATCGCCTGCATGCCAGAATCTGCGCCTGCATTGATTCTACACCCCGTATTAATATGGGTGCTTCAGAATGGGTACTCAGAACCGCTCTTACTCCTGATCGGTTAATCTGCTCAGTTTATGTATTTCATGTATTCATAAAACTCGAGTGAACTGCAAACGTCTAAAACGATGTACAAATATTTTTTCCGGCAGTGTGTTTACAATGTGGAAATAAGTGAAAATTATTTGAGATACAACAATGTTCTGTTGCGTAAGACAAAATATTTTAGCAAAATTAAGAACTTTAAGTACATCTGAAAAAAATATGACCATTTTGTTAAAATGATAAACTCTTTCACAGCGAATAGTAATTAGCAAATAATCATTAAGTGTAGATTACTTCTTTTTGGAACCTTTTTTCAATGGACATTAAGCGTGAATTTTATATAGTTGCACTACGTCACTCAAATCTTAAAGACCACGTGATTTGTAGGGTGTAGGACCACCTTTGGAATGCAATTCCACCTCGATTCTGCCTGGCACGGGTCTAATAAATCTATGGTGGGTTTCCGGAGGTACGTAGCACCATATGTCTGCTCACACGTCAGACAGTTCACATAAATATGGAGCGGTGGTTCTTAGCCGTGGAGTTCGCACCCGACATTGTCCCAGACGTCTTCCATCGGGTTCAGATCACGCACATTCGTAGGCCAACACAGAGACATCAGCTTTCCATATTGCTCCTCAAAACATCGTAACAAAAATCTGGCCCTGCAACATAGACAGTTATCCTGTTGGAAAATGCCGCCGCTGTGGGTAATAAATCAGGCATGGAGGGATGCAGATGATCCACAATAATGTGTACAAAATCAGCAGCTTTCACAAGTTGCATGAAAGATCAAGTGAATGTCCTCCATAGTATAATAGTGCCCTCATTGACCTGCGTCCAAGGAGTGGTGCAAGTTTCTAGCAGCTGTTCACTTGGATGATGGCTTATTCGGACACATCGACATTGTGTAACAAGAATCGCGATTCATCCGAACAGGCTATACGTTTCCATTAATCACGTTTCCATTAATCCACGGACAAATCGGTATGATCTCTTGATCCCTATCAGCTCACACGTTTCTATTGTCCACGGTTCTATCTTGATAGTTCTATACCCATTGTTTTCGTAAATGAAGATGTCACTGAGCCACCATTTGAGTTTGTAGGAGCTGCCTGCTGCCGAGCGCGATGTCTAACATTTGCACTGAACGGTGTACTCCGAAAAATTTGTGCCGGCACCAGTACACTGTCGTCAGATCTCTTAAAAATCGTCATCTACCTTAATTTACAGAGCAGGAAAGCCTTCAACTGTTGTATGTTGCAAGTATGAACACAATTCATTGAGTATAAAAATTCACACAGAGGGTTAAATCGAGTACATGCAGGGTGAATTGACACTAAGGACATACAGTCAGTTGAATCAAGTCCATGAAAGTCTAGGATCGTAGCCTGTTGTCGCCGTAATATAACATACCGGTGTGCGACTGTTTCCATTAGCGCGATCTCAGTAGAAGTGATCGACGTGGTCTGAGAAGCTTCGTTAAACACAGCCAGCGATCACAGGGTCCCATCACGTGTCGTGACGTGTGGCCCAGGTGCGTGGTATATGCTGATGACGCCACTTGCGGTCAACTCGCTTCGGTTGCGACGCCGTCTCGTGTCAGGGACATGAACGATACTCAAGCTGCGACAGCTACTATAATTTCGGACCGTTGCAGGAGTCTGTCACAGCCTTGACTTCCAAGCTCTGTGATGAGATGTCACGCGCAAAACCTTATCGCCTAATCATTGCTTCACAGTCCTTCAGTCACTTTCCATAAGTGATCACAACAGAAGTACGCTCACAGTCGACCAACTTCGCTGTTACCGATTTGCTTGTTCCCGGACGCCGGACCATAACAATCTGTTCATCGTCGAAGTCGTTTATATCTGTGCAGCCTAGTGATTGTCAAAATGCGACCCGCTGGTCACATGTTGCCCGAATCAAGTTTTCGTGCGGCCGCACTTACTGGCATTACAATGATCGTCATTACAATGGTTCCTCATTGGTCGCTGCTGCTCTTATTTACAACGTCACGCGTCCAACGCCCACAGGTGGCATTCAGTCGCGCAGTTGGAAAAGTCGTGTTCTAGGTCATCAGCGTATCTAGTACAGTTCTGTAATCTCTCGTTCTGTGTCCTACTCAGTGGCGAACACCTGCTTAGCTTTCATTTGTTTCATTTCTAACTATCCTCAGCACCTATGACATATGTGTCGGTGCATTTGACTCTGACAAAATCTCCGATCCAACGTCATTGGCTATCGATGCATGACAATAGATTTTACCCTTTACATTACAGTTTCAGATGGTTATTTCTTGTCTCCTCTCCTGAAAGTGAAAAATACGTTACGTAGAAAATTTTACACGAAAAGATATTATTCTTGCCTTCTGCCTTGAAATACTCAACGGCACGTCATAATTCATCAGACGCTGACGCACAGAGCATAAAAGTTTTCTTTTCCTATCGTTGTATGCTAAATGAAATAAAATAACTGAGATGTGGATGTTAAAGTGGATGTAAGTCGCAAAAGCTAGTTTTTATAGGAGAAACGACAAACTATCGTGGGCATCTTAGAAAGGTATTTGAGCTGTATAAATTCGTTGTGGACTGTAGACAACTCTTCTGAAACTAACTAAATGCCAGGAACTTTTAAACTTTTCCCAGCATCACCAGTATGGAGGGAGAGGTTGTATTTGGAGAACGCCTTTATGTGAAACATATTACAGAGGGTCTACATTGGCCTATCACTTGCTCCACGTCCATAAAAGGTTGTAGATGGCAGCTGAAGGCAGGTTTGTACTGTTGTGATATCCGGGGGTTTTCTTTGTTGTGGCTGTGCAGACGTTTTGATTCGGTCGGCGCAGCATGCTTCGTATAACGTGTAACACCGTTAAGTCTGGAACTCACACGACTCATTGGCATGCGGGCTGCATCCTGATGCTTGGCCATATCCTGTGGTGTCATAGTTGAAAAAGCAGCTGAATGCGAGGTCACTAATTACATTATCATATCGCATTGCATGTACTGATTCTACCCCTCAGTTACTTGACGCTATCCATGGTTAGCTGTCCTGATTTTAATAGTAAATTATTCACTCTGCAATGCAGTACACACTGCTTTGACACTTCCTGGCAGTAACAGCATGTGGGACACGTAGTACCTTGCCTTCCATGGACATTGGTGTCACCGACATAGCTACCCAAATACGTCTCTCAGCCCTCCCTTACAAGTTACATCCAGGAGTGCTACCCCCCTAATATATGCAGAGGAGCCTCTGAGATGTTTGAAACCTAGAACAGAGAAATTGGCGGAAGTGTGTATGTGAGGTCGAGCTTTGAATCTTACTTGTATAAATTAGTAGGTAAAAGGATTTCCCAAGTAAAATCAAGATGCGACATTGCCCGATTATTGCCCTTTTATTGGAAAATGACACAAATTTTTAGTTTTATGATCCTGTATTAAAGGGAGGGAAAATGAACTGGTCCGGGAAATACATTGCTTGAAAAGCTATTGAAGCACCCTGAAGATATTGTTGGATGGCAACGTAACTTTGTACACGCGCACACTATCAGCGCGTAGGTAACTTATTAGTGTGGCAATTCTCTGTGACTCATAGAACGGTCATCGGAACGCATTGGTGTTGTTGGTGTTTAGTGTTGTTACCAGACCTGCAAATGTATATAAGAGGCATGAACAGCGTCAGATACTCGTTGTAAACGGCAAAGAGATGGACTGTACTCGCATGACACAGAATTATCAAGACCTAACAGAGTTTGTGTGTCTGTTTGGTCGACTGGTGTAATATCCCGATCTTTGGGGAATCCGCATGTGACAACGGCCCCGATGTTGGACTGCATGGAAACGTGAAAGAGGGTACATTCGCCGTCAGTCGGATGCGTCTGACCTCCACAAGGAAAGATCAAAGCAATGTGTACCAAGCCCGTCGTGCAATATTTATGTCTGCGTCTGCCATTCGAGAACAAGGGATGCAACAGTCTGTGTCATCTGGCAACGTTGATCGGAGACTGTCAGCACTACGGAAGTACCACGCTATGAGTAGCTTGCCCTTAACACAACATTTGGAGTGATGCTATGACAGTGAAGCGTGTAGTAGTGCTGAGTGGTTTCACAATGCGTTTGGCGGTGAATCGTGGTCCTGCGCCATCCAGGACGACCATCGTCGACTAGTGTGGCAGAAATGTGGGAAAGCTCTCATTCTTTCAATGATTTCGAGAGGGTCATTGTTATAACTGGCGCCACGGTGTGGGGAGCCATCGGGTGTGACTTCAAATTAAAGCTGGTAGTGACTCAGACAGTTCTGATGACACAGTGGTACATCACGGACACTTGCCCCCTCATGTATTATGTCTCATGCGATAGTATCGTGGTACCACTTTCCAGCTGCACAATGTTCGTCCACACACAGCACTGTCTGCGTGATGTTGCTTTACTCCCGTGGCTAGCAAACTCCCCAGAATTGTCCCGGATAGAACATGTGTGGGAACAGCTCTGATGTCACCTCCGCCCCAGTGCCACCATCCACGATATCAACAAATGTGGGCCAGGTTGCCTCAGAATCGGATACAAGGGCTGTATTGCACCCTTCCAATCCAGGCCAGAGCGGGTGCAAAGTCATGCTGCCAAATACTTTTCAAATTTGCCTTGACTCTGTAATCACTAAAATAACGTAACGTACCCTCTCAAGCCATGAAGTTTCATTTTGTTTCGTCCTCCACTTGTGGGTGCTCTACCTTTTTTTAGGCAATGTATTCGTAATACTGGCGCAGCAAAGACCCTCGTTAAAGAACTACAGATAATGCCGGAAGCCGTGATTTCATTGCACAAGCCGCATTTTCCAGGGAGTGCACCTCACGGGCACTCTGGCCCGAGTACTTTTCTGTGTAATTACATTGAGTGAGGAAGAGCTTCAGACGCGTTTAGCGAGCGGTTGAATGCAGTACAAAATGATGCTCACGGGGAAACAGTGCATGTTTTTTTGTCGACTGTTATGCCAAGCACAGTTCGTAGGAAACGTGCAGGGAACTGTTTTCACAAGAGTGTAAAACTGAACGTGTACCGGCAGAATCTCCAACAAAATCTCCAATGCAAAACGCAGCGACAAAATGATGCGAAACCGACTCCGTAGCGAATAAAAACTTTACCTATTCGAAAAGAGTGCGAGTACCAGAAAACAGGAGGAACTGTTTAATCCATTTAATCAACCCAGAAGAAAAACGAATGTACTGATATGTTCAGCAAGAGGGACCAACAGCGCATGAGGTTTCTCTGGTCACGCCATTTGCCTGAACTTTCTCCCGGTGTGGCAAATTGAAGGGTGAGATGTACTTCAATAACGCTACTTTGCCATATCTCAAGCAGAGATGCTAAGCTTGTCTCACAGCGTCATAAATCGAGCACAGCGCTGCATCGACGTGGATGATGACTATTTTAGCATCTTTTGTGATGTCCATTAACAAAGGCAAGTCCAGAAGCAGTTCTGCTGAAAATACTTTCCGGTACTCTTTTACTTTTCCCTATCCTGTATTAGAATGATCATTTTCTTATATACTTTATTCGCGTGACAATGATATAAAAGGCAGACAAGCACAGGCCAAGATGGTATTCTTGGCTAAAGTAGGTCTAGTATTAAACTTAGCCTTAACTTTAGGAATAAATTTAGGCAGTTCTAGAGCACAACTCTGTATGGACATGAAACACTGACTGTTTGAAACCGGAAAATAATAGAATCGAAGCATTTTCGAACTGATGCTTACAGTATTCTATGGGTGGTGAAATATAAACGAAGACAAGCACTATGTGCAATACTGTGTCACCAGTCGCCCGAAATTTCGACGACGTTTTCATGCCCACATATGGTCAGAGAAACGCCTGCTAGAGGACATGGGTGAACTTCACTGACTGAAGCATCTGCCGCCGAAACACTGTACCCTGAAATTTCATTGTGGTCATAAAATCATTTTGTTTCACGTATCTTCAGTTGAAGGGTTCAAGAAGTTATAGGTGATCTTAGATTAAGAAAAACTGACACTAAATTTATTAGAGCATCCACGACCAAACGAAAGACTTAATATTAATTAAAGAGATACGATGTTGGGTGGCGGTAGGGAGTCATTGGTTTGCTTCCGTGACGTCAGAGGCAGGCAGCCAAGACAACTATGCCTGAGGGGCGCCAAGTACACCTGGAGAAAGACTCCGCTGCTCAGGAGCCACCACTACCATTAAAACCATAATTTTATCTGGATTTCCACTGCGAAGAATCTGGCTGCCATGCCAATGACAACTGGACCGGTTTTGTAAAATAAGAACGTCATCCTGAACACGACTATAGAAGTATATTGGTGTCCACTGTGCTTAAAAAACAACGGGTACGACTACAATGCGTTAGTTACTCATTATTAACATTGACAGGCGCGTCTAAGAACAATCCTAGCTTGCATCAATTACATGACAGCAAAAGAGTTGCTCCGTTCTCATAAATCCGTTCCAGAGGTTAATGATGGTGGCAATTTTTTACTAAAAGACAGATTTTTGAGAAGCAGCTGGCAGCATAGGTCCAAATACTACTTGATGAGCGACTGAAGAGTCTAAATTCTTTGGATAGTCAGATGTCACGTAGCTGGAGTATGCCTCGAAGCTTGTGACATATCTGGGCAGCAACTTTACGATTATTTCTTAGGAGACTAGATAACAGTTCTCGTTTTTGTTAAAAGTGAGACTCCTTCAGCTGTAGTTAAGATTTCATATTTATTTCGCTACCCGTTTCGATGTTTAGTCAACGCGATCTTCAGGCCCGTACACTTTGATGATATCAGTTGTGTGTGGCTGAGTACTGGAAGTCTGTGGTGAGACCAATACGTGCTCCACATGGAAGGCGGGCAGCCACTAGTGTCACTAGTTACTGCACGTACTGCCGGCCGGTGTGGACGTGCGGTCTAGGCGCTTCAGTCTGGAACCGCGTGACCGCTCCGGTCGCTGGTTCGAATCCTGCCTCGGGCATGGATGTGTGTGATGTCCTTAGGTTAGTTAGGTTTAAGTAGTTCTAAGTTCTAGGGGACTAATGACCACAGATGTTAAGTCTCATAGTGCTCAGAGCCATTTGAACCATTTTGAACTGCACGTACTGGTCTCACCGCGGACCTCTAGTACTCAGCCACACACAATTGATATCATCGAAGTGTACGGGCCCGAAGATGGCGTTGACGCAACGTCGAAACTAATAGCCAAATATATATGAAATCTTACGTATAGCTGGAGGAGTTTCTTTTTTAATAAAAATTGTACCAGCTGATGTACCACCATCATCCGATTTAATATGGAAGTACGAAGAGATAACAGTTCGATCACAGTTGACTAATGACATCCCCAGTAACCCTCACGATTACACAGAGAACATTTGCAGAAAGCGCACTGGAAAAATAAAACATTTGTTCCATATTGTTTGAATAATTTTACACAAAGCAATTGCATTAATGTCATTCGCAATAATTATATTTTCTGTAAACTACATGTGTTGTGGTTATCCAACATTTCCTGCAGTGTCAGTTCGTTTTTTAGCGGTCGAGGTATAAATACGATGTTCCATGTATTCCTTTTTTGCAGACGGAGTGACAGTGTGGGAATCTGTTTGTATACTGTTAGCTGAGTTCACTAAAAGTAGTAAATTTCAAAGCTAGGAACAGAACGATAATTCGTTAAGCTGTGTTTAGGGCAGCGAGGCGATGGAAACTCGAGTAAGCATATTTATTAATTGATGGTCCGCGGCTATGGATCAAGTCTTCCTGAAAGCAAATGTGGGTCCACAGGGAGCTGCCCGTTCCGTGACGGAGGTAGGCAGGTGAATCACTTGTCCTTCTGAAACAGAGAATGCGCCTCACTGTCTGACAAGGAGGAGGACATTTGGCTTTTAATGAGCGACCGCTTTCCATACTTCGCATGGAGTCGGTGCCGTAACTGAGACATAGCTACATCGGCAATCAGTACCTGCTGAAAGAACCACCGACAAAGTGTAAAAAAAAGCGGTGCTGGGGCGCCATAAGACACGATGAAACCGTGCTGCGTTATTGCCTTTTATTTTTGGTAAGTAAGAGGTACACTCCTGGAAATGGAAAAAAGAACACATTGACACCGGTGTGTCAGACCCACCATACTTGCTCCGGACACTGCGAGAGGGCTGTACAAGCAATGATCACACGCACGGCACAGCGGACACACCAGGAACCGCGGTGTTGGCCGTCGAATGGCGCTAGCTGCGCAGCATTTGTGCACCGCCGCCGTCAGTGTCAGCCAGTTTGCCGTGGCATACGGAGCTCCATCGCAGTCTTTAACACTGGTAGCATGCCGCGACAGCGTGGACGTGAACCGTATGTGCAGTTGACGGACTTTGAGCGAGGGCGTATAGTGGGCATGCGGGAGGCCGGGTGGACGTACCGCCGAATTGCTCAACACGTGGGGCGTGAGGTCTCCACAGTACATCGATGTTGTCGCCAGTGGTCGGCGGAAGGTGCACGTGCCCGTCGACCTGGGACCGGACCGCAGCGACGCACGGATGCACGCCAAGACCGTAGGATCCTACGCAGTGCCGTAGGGGACCGCACCGCCACTTCCCAGCAAATTAGGGACACTGTTGCTCCTGGGGTATCGGCGAGGACCATTCGCAATCGTCTCCATGAAGCTGGGCTACGGTCCCGCATACCGTTAGGCCGTCTTCCGCTCACGCCCCAACATCGTGCAGCCCGCCTCCAGTGGTGTCGCGACAGGCGTGAATGGAGGGACGAATGGAGACGTGTCGTCTTCAGCGATGAGAGTCGCTTCTGCCTTGGTGCCAATGATGGTCGTATGCGTGTTTGGCGCCGTGCAGGTGAGCGCCACAATCAGGACTGCATACGACCGAGGCACACAGGGCCAACACCCGGCATCATGGTGTGGGGAGCGATCTCCTACACTGGCCGTACACCACTGGTGATCGTCGAGGGGACACTGAATAGTGCACGGTACATCCAAACCGTCATCGAACCCATCGTTCTACCATTCCTAGACCGGCAAGGGAACTTGCTGTTCCAACAGGACAATGCACGTCCGCATGTATCCCGTGCCACCCAACGTGCTCTAGAAGGTGTAAGTCAACTACCCTGGCCAGCAAGATCTCCGGATCTGTCCCCCATTGAGCATGTTTGGGACTGGATGAAGCGTCGTCTCACGCGGTCTGCACGTCCAGCACGAACGCTGGTCCAACTGAGGCGCCAGGTGGAAATGGCATGGCAAGTCGTTCCACAGGACTACATCCAGCATCTCTACGATCGTCTCCATGGGAGAATAGCAGCCTGCATTGCTGCGAAAGGTGGATATACACTGTACTAGTGCCGACATTGTGCATGCTCTGTTGCCTGTGTCTATGTGCCTGTGGTTCTGTCAGTGTGATCATGTGATGTATCTGACCCCAGGAATGTGTCAATAAAGTTTCCCCTTCCTGGGACAATGAATTCACGGTGTTCTTATTTCAATTTCCAGGAGTATAAATACACGAGACTGTCGGAACTAGCGTCAGTGAGCAGATGTGCTATAACTACACAACTCATTCATTGGAGTCAATAGAAGCATCGCATGGTATACAAGCATGTTGAAAGTTAGGTGGACAGATAAGATAGGAAACAAGTAGGTTCCCTGCAGAATTGCCGAGGAGAGGAGGATGTGGCAACAGTTGATACGATGGAGGGATAAGGTGACATGACATTATGAAATAACATCCATAGAACTCGAGAGGACTGTGTAGGTAACAAACTCTAATGCATACAGGCATATATCGAGCAAAAACACTACAGGCTATTAAAACTGCTACACCAAGAAGAACTGTAGGTGATAAACGGGTATTCATTGGACAAATATATTATACTAGAACTGACATTTGATTTCATTTTCACGCAATTTGGGTGCATAGATCATGAGAAATCAGCACTCAGAACAACCAATTCTGGCCGTAATGACGGCCTTGATACGCCTGGGCATTGAGTCAAACAGAGTTTGGATGGAGTGTACAGGTACAGCTGACCATGCAGCTTCAACACGATACCACACATCAAGAGTAGTGACTGGCGTATTGTAACGAGACAGTTGCTCGGCCACCATTGACCAGACGTTTTCAAATGGTGAGAGATCTGGAGAATGTGTTGGCCACGGCAGCAGTCGACATTTTCTGTATCCAGAAAGGCTGGTACAGGACATGCATCACGCGGTCGTGCATTATTCTGCTGAAATGTAGGGTTTCGCAGAGATCGAATGAAGGGTAGATAGACGGGTCGTCACACATCTGAAATGTAACGTCCACTGTTCAAAGTGCCGTCAATGCGAACAAGAGGTGACGGAGACGTGTAACCAATGGCACCCCATACCATCAAGCCGGGTGATACGTCAGTTTGGCGATGACGAATGCACGCTTCCAATGTGCGTTCACCGCTATGTTGCCAAACACGAATGCGACCAACATGATGCTGTTAACAGAACCTGTATTCATACGAGAAAATGACGTTTTGCCATTCGTGCACCCAGGTTCGTCGTTGAGTACAACTTCGCATGCGCTACTGTCTGCGATGCAGCGTCAAGGGTAACCACAGCCGTGGTCTCCGAGCTGACAGTCCTTGCTGCTGCAAGCGTCATCCGATTGTTGGTGCAGATGGTTGTTGTCTTGGAAATGTCCCCATCTGTTGACTCAGGGATCGAGACGTGGCTGCACGATCCGTTACAGCCATGCGGATAAGATGCCTGTCATCTCGACTGCTAGTAATACGAGGCCGCTAGGACCCAGCACGGCGTTCCGTATTACCCTCCTGAAACCACCGATTCCATATTCTGCTAACAGTCATTGGATCTCGACCAACGCGAGCAGCAATGTAACCATACGATAAACCGCAATCGTGATAGGTTACAATCCGACCTTTATCAAAGTCGGAATCGTGATGGTACGAATTTCTCCTCCTTACACGAGGCATCACAACAACGTTTCACCCGGCAACGCCGGTCAACTGCTGTTTGTTTATGAGAAATTGGTTGGAAACTTTCCTCATGTCAGCACGTTGTAGGTGTCGCTACCGGCGCCAACCATGTGTGAATGCTCTGAAAAGCTAATCATCTGCATATCACAGCATCTTCTTCCTGACTGTTAAATTTCGCGTCTGTAGCACGTCATCTGCGTGGTGTAGCAATTTTAATGGCCAGTAGTGTAATTGAGGACTTTGGTTGTAATGACTCTCTGAGATGAAGTGGCTGGCACATGAGAGGAAGTTTTGACGATACGCATCAGATCAGTCAGAATACTGATGAAAATAAAAATGGCGTTTCTTGCTGTAGGAAAGACGCCACAATAACTCTGCGACGAACAGGAAACACTGCTACGTGCAAACTTGGACGCGACTGGTGCTTACCTGGACGTCCTTGAAGACTTCAGGATTGAGGTCTCCGAGCCGGTTGCCGCTGAGGTCGAGCTCTGTGAGCTTGCCGAGCATGAGGAAGAGTCGCGGGCCCAGCTCGGCGAAGCGGTTCCTGGCCAGCGTGAGCACGCGCAGCTCCTGCAGGTGCCGGAACGTGCCGCTCGGCATCGACTCGATGCGGTTGTCGTCCAGGTGCAGCGCCTGCAGCTCGGCCAGCCCGCGGAAGTTGTGGTCCAGCACGTGCGAGATGTTGTTCTCCGTCAGGTTCAGCACCTGCGCACACGCACATCTCACACCTCACACACGATGCCCCTGCTTTCAAACGATTATAGGAGAAAGGTACAAAGTACTGAGAAATAAACTGCTAAAAATGAAAAAAAGCTACAACTATATTACGTATTGTGACTACGTAGGCTTTCCCGGCGTAATAAGTCTTGAAAGTCTCTTCGGGTTTTATATTACGTATTGTGAGATCGGAATTTCTTCGGACGTATACAATGAACAAATAACTCACGAGAATGTAGCCGGGTGACGCCGTCTTCTACAACAGTCTGTATTTCAACCAACGGAATGAGTTAACGCTACCTCAGCCGTTGTTTAGTGATTTTCACTATCGATAACTCCTGGCGTCGGCCATCTTTGGTGGCTCTAGTGTTTACAATTTGTGTGTGTGTGTGTGTGTGTGTGTGTGTGTGTGTGTGTGTGTGTCTTATCTTTCCGGAACTGCGGTGTAAACCAATGATGTAAATTTTCTTGCGTACTGCTCTCCTGCTAGAGTTTCGCCTTGAAAATGACAAGATGATCCCCTGCCGTCCGCAGCTCGTGGTCTTGCAGTAGCGTTCTCGCTCCCTGCGCACGGCGTCCTTGGTTCGATTCGCGGCGGGGTCAGGAATTTTCTCTACCTCGTAATGACTGGATGTTGTGTGTTCTTCATCATCATTGACGCGCGCAAGTCGCCAAAGTGGCGTCACCTAAAAAGAACTTGCAATACGACGGCCGAACTTCTTCGCATGGGGCCTGCCAGCCAACGATGCCATACGCCATTATTATTATTATCTCCTACCCAAATATCGGCAGTTGTCGACGACGTCAACCTATTGTATTCCTGTAAGTTACTTGAAAATATTTCGTATGATGGAAAATATTAAATTTATGGCTCTAGTAGCTAAGCTCGTATGATATCCAGCAGCCCACACAGTAGGACGTTGCTCACTTCGGCGCTAGTCAGCCTGTCCTATACGTTCATCTCTGCAACCTACATTCACTTCAACCTCTCTGACTAGAAATTTTGCCCTCTCACTTTTCCCTCTATTACCAAATAAGCAACACAACAAATCCGCAGTGGCAGAACACCAGAAAGACTGCGAAAAAGAAATAAAATTCAGCGAAGCCTGTGTGTTGGCCAAGCAGCCACTTATGACGAAACGCAAAATCAGAGAGGCCATCGAAATACTTAAACACCCTAAAAACATGAACACGGAGGATGGACTCACGCTTGCTCCATCTTGGCTGCCAGCAATCAGAGCCCAACAGACCGCACTGTCAACACGAGGCACGACCACTACCGGCGAGTAACTGCCGCCGCGCTGCCGACGTCCAGCAGTTGGTAAACAACAGCAAACTTCTCATTCGACGGTGACCACCAATCATGGTACATAACACAAGAGCCAATAGAAAACAGAGGTCACCTTCTCCCTCCATCGCAATAACCTATTAAAATAAAGTTCCCTCTTCCTCTTCCTTTTCTTTAATGACCAATGAAACTAACTACCTTTTAAAATTATGACGTAATGGCATGCGCAATGAACACTAACAACAAAATATAAAGTACACTGCATAGCTTGAACGCACCATTCCACCCAGAAGAAGGCCGTTGTAATCGTGGCCGAAACGTTGGTTTTTCTCCAGCAGCAGTAGTTTTTACATTATGACGCGGTACCAACCCAGAAAACTCTTACGTCAAATAAGCTAATAGTTAATACCCCAGGACCTACAATTACGAACAATCAACTATTTAAAATGTAACGATAGCACAGATAATGTTGAGGGGAAGGCGAACTACAGACAACGTTTTATTTGCAGAGCACTTTCAACATGCAACAGGTCTACCACTGAGTCTATCTACACTACGCTTGTCCGTCCTCCTCTGCATTACTGTTGCCGTGTATGGGATTCGTACCAAATAAAAGTAACGGAGGACATCGAAAGGTTCAAAGAAACAGATCTTGTTTTGCAATATCACGTAATAATGAGAAGTCTGTCACCGATAAGAGCAGTGAGTTGGTTTGGTAATCCTTAAAACAAAGGTGTGTTCCGTTGGTGCCAGATTGTTTCGCGAAATTTCAGTCAATAGCTTTCTCCTCAGAAGGTAAAAACATTTTGTTAACACTAACCTAATTACGAAGGAGTTATCATAGTAATAGAATTAGAGTAATCAGATCAAGCACGGAAAGATTTAAAAGTGTTCGTTTTCCCATCTCACTGTTCCAGAGTGGAACAGTAGAGAAATAGTCCGATCGTAACTCCATGAATCCATTGCCTGGTAGTCAAGTGTGAATTGCAGAATAGTCAAGAAGATGTATATGTAAAGTAGATGTTGATATATGCTATCAGTGTATCCATTATTTTAGTGCTGCTCTGCTATAAAAGTCTTTTGCCCCTAAATCGATGCTGCAGGTCTTCAATTATTATTATTATCGAATCTATCCAGTCCATCTTCTTCATTCTTCTGTAACAGCACATTTTTAAATCTCTAATTGTGTTTATTGCCCCATTTCAGTTCCGTACGAGGATACAGCTACTGTCATGATAAAACAGTCACAGGACGTATTATATTACTCTCCAGTCTACAGCAAGAAGTCGAACAACTATTCCACAGTAGTGCAGTACGTCATTCAACCAGTACACGACTACGGTTCTCCATCTCTGCGCTAGTGCCAATGTCACAACATTCCCAGTAGTACTGGGACCTGTAAATTGTTGCACTTTTACTATGACAACTATCTTCACTTACTCAGAACTGTATATTGCTATTCTGTATACCAACAACCTGTCTTTGCTACAAGATTTTCCAGAACATTTGCTCTCTTCTGTTTGTCAATGTTATATTCGTGTTAACAACTCCAGTGAATCCTATCATTACAGACAGTTTTTATACTACATTACTTTTTTCAAGCTGTATGCTTTGAGGATTATTTAACGCCAAGCAGCTTATTATTAATCACTGACCGATTCTGTAACCCTTTCGATACACTGTTCTATAAATACTCTCTTATTTCCTCACTATTTCTGATTTTCGGACGCTTGGCGTAATACATTAACCTATGTGGAAATAATAAGGTGAAGTACGTGCTTCGTCTCTTGATTTCTTTCTATCAAAACATATTCAAGAACAATTTCTGTTTTGAAATTTCGTGTCAAATGAAAACTTTGGGCCAGACCGAGACTCTAACTCGAGACCCTTGCCTTTCGCGTGCAAGTGCTCCACCGACTGAGCTACCCAGGCACGACGTGATGAACTATGGTCACTGTTGGAGTCCCGGGCTCCAAGAGCGCACACTCCGTAGTAGGGTGAAAATTTCATTGCGAATTTAGCTTCCCATTTTGCAGCTTTCAATTTCGCGATTCCTGTCTTCAGAAAGCTGTTATGAACGACTGTTGTGCATTTTCCTGTCTTAATATTTGACCTATGTTTCGTACAGTACAGCAAGTATTTTACCTCGGAACACGTTTCAGACTTTCGCCTCCAGCCAGCCCTGTAATAGAAGCTTAACACATTTCCTTATTCCATTCTCAGATAACAGAATTCACTTTATTTGTACTGGAATCTTCTTTTGAAATGACAAAACTTACTCCGGGAGAGTAAGATTTTTTCCAAACGTGGAAAACTGTGAAGGTACAACGTCATCATGTAGCAGTAAACAAATATTCTGTTCAGATTTAAAAGCGTTGCAACCGTGAAATGAGAAAATCTTGTTAATACAGTATTCAATAATCAGTGCCTTACATTAATAATCTATCATGCAGCAAAACCAGTGAGTGAAATCAAATGAAGAACAACGTTACCAGAAACTGGTCACAAGCGAAAAACACTTTGAAACAAAAGATTTTGGGAAATTTTCTTTTTCAAAACAGCGTAAATAGTTAAGACACTGAAGACACTCAGTCCACTCCACATATCACGTGTTGCATGGTAGAGGACCTCCTTCCGTTTCAAGGTATAACATGGTAAGGTACCAAAAATATATGGCTTAACCGTCCACAAGTTATGTAATTAGTATTAAAAATATACTCAGTTTTACTCACCATAAGATTATGTGACTTTAATCTTTAACACAGTTATACACCACTTGAATAATACGAAGCTGTGGTAGTATTTACAAAGTCTGCACAGTACACAATCTAACGTCTCACAACAATAACAGGAGTAGAAATGGTCGGACCTGCATATTGCAGTCTTTGGCGCGCATTCCCTCACGTGATTCTAATCGGTCATTAGATTGAGACAAAGACAAAGACATACCATGTGTTCCCAGGTATACCATCCTCTAGGAACAACTCTCTCCTCAGCTGAGAAAAATTTTTCATTGTGTGTCCACTACGTCAGGCATTCATTACCGCGAAATATTTTATTTTATTCGTGCCAATCTTCATTACTAAATCGCGCTGTAATCAATAGTGCAACAGAAATTAATTTTGAAGGTGTATTTACTATTGCTAAAAATGCATGAATCCTTCTGTAGTAAACTTACAAAAAACTATTCAGTTACCTACGCTATTTTGTGGAATTCAATAATATTATTCACTTGAAATAGAAAGGTAATAGTTAAGTGCTTTTAGACCAAGAATTGCAGACAATTTCCTAATTCAGCTACTTCGTCAGATGTACAGAAGACTCATACAAATACCAACATAGTACCGTAAGTACATGCAAGCCATTTATTTGGAGAGGTATAAGGCATAACCCCTCGAAGGAGCGTATATGAATATCACACAGTCCGAAACGCAGCGGCTCACGTTTTGCCAATCTGTAATATATGGTATTTACTGATAACCATATTTTACGTTCTACAAGCAAGCTTGACATCCAATATCCTGTAAGCGAAATCTTGTCATGGAGAGGCAGTTTATGAAATTTAGTCAGATCTATCGTGAAAAGTAATCTCAGACCCTCAGCAACCTATGGAAGAATATGGAAATGGGCCAAAACTGATTCGGTGATTGATAACAAATCTGCATATAAATCAAACCATAACAAGGGGGGAAAACAAGGGACGCTATATGGCCAAGGGCACAAACGAATTCATAATACGGCATTGTTTTCTTCTTATTCGAATTCAGTATGTATGCAGAATCCTTAACCTGCATATTTCAGTAAAATTACATTAAATCATCACAACAAGTAATGCACGGCAATAATTGAAATGTCAGGTAGAAATAAACAACTGATGGTCGTCTACAGTGAAGTTTCACAACTCTACATACTGTTAACACAGATAAGCTGTTAAACAAGAGTTTCATCGGTCTGCAGCCGGCAAACAAAAATTATACGAAAATGGAAATCATCCCACCCATTGCACAATTAAGAGGTCGCACTTAACAGGGAATGAAATATAAGCAACAATTAACACCTGCGTTCGTCGTTTAACTAACAGTACATCGCTACCACATACGAAATATCTCTCTCTAAGCAAAAACCAGTACTAAGCGGTTACATTTAACAATTGATCAAGAAAGTTTGAGATAACTTTTCACATACACATAGAATATGACACGCGATTTTTTCACGGGTACCATACATAGCTGAAGGTACAACAAAAAATTCTTGAAGTGCCAGGAATCGAACCTAGGCTAGATGCTTTTCGCAGGCAATCACCTTACAAACTGCTTATCCTAGAACGATTCCCTGCCCAATCCTAACTCTCTGTTTCACTATGCCAAATACTAGTATGCATATTGGGAATGGCACAACCACAAGGGAACGGAGGCTCATTGACTGAGAGGGCAACTGCAGATCATGTCACATTTCTGTTTATTTCATAGTAGAGAAAGTGTTATACTATGGAAAACATTCACCTAGACATCCACTAGTCCCATGGTAGTAATAGAAGCCACCATGACATCTAGTCTGTAGTAGGCAGACTAGGGCAGAACAAGCACAGAGTGCATAATAATCAGATTTACTCACTCCTCGCTGCGCCCCCTCTACGACAGTACGCAAAGTTGCCAGATTTCTCTCTCCCCTCCCACTTATGCCTCTGCCATACGAAAATTAGTCTATGTATAAAATGGAAGGAAAGTCAAAAAAACGGAGGAAATTCAAGATTCCGTGGGGAATTAAAAAATAGCCCAATTGTGCCTCTTATACCCCCCCCCACCCGACCCGACCCAAAACCCCTATGGTGGCACACTAGAAGTAGGGCTGTTGTCCTACTGGATTTCAAGATGGCGGACCAGGGATACTGGTGCAGTCTGCATTGTTGCCAGGTTTCCCATGACATCACTCCCCTGCAGGTACTAGTCAGACAACAGATGGTTTTCTCCTACCACTGTGAATCTGTGTTTCTGGACAAAAAGCATTGTCTCCCAAGGCCATCCACCCTCCCCCTGTGCTGTTTCTAGGACAAAGGGAATTGATCCACATGAAAGAAAGCACTCAAAAATTACAATTTATGTCAGTAATAACCTAGAAATATGAATATAATACTAGTGTGGACATCAGATCACTTTCAATTTACAGTAAGAATAATAGTTCCGCATCAATATCAAATTTCCATCAACTCAAGTTACACCTACAGTGGAAATCAGTGTTAGTTAAAGAAAAATACTGTCATCTGTCAAAAGGTGTGTGGTCACTGATGTTCAGCTATCTGATAATCTACTACTCAGGTTACTGGAGACTTGTTTCAATGTACAGTACGAATTTATTGCTACATATCTTACTGTTTGAATCCAGGATAGAAAGATGGTCCGCATCGATCACAATCTCATGAGACTTTTTTAATGCATTGCCGATCTAGATTTCAGCTGACTGTGCAGCCATCATTAGTGAATTATAATTAGTCATGTAGATTGAGGGTAATCATGACGACACATTTTCCAACCCAACTCAGGCAAGTACAAGCATTAGTCCAACTCTAGAGTTCTGGCTCGTGACTACCCGTACTATGCAGCCTACTTTACCTAGCCTCCTAATTGACGTCGTATTAACACTTCACTGTGATACAATAAAGATTAATTTATGGTACATGCTGTACTTTTCTTAAACTTGATGAAGTGTGCGCTGGCTACAAAGCTGTGGTGGCTTTTCAGAATGTTTGATGGGTATTTTGTGCCTCTAGAACGTGTGGAGTCAAATCATAAGGTGTATACTACGTTGTTAATATTGGTTAAATTAACGGAAACGCTCTTCTACATACAATACCTAGAAACCCTCTTCCAGCGGTCACAAGCAGCTATGAACACAGATAGGGAGCAGCTCTATTGTCAGGCATAAGTTCTTTTCTTCTTCAGTTGCATATCAGATGTCCAAAGTGCATGCGTTGTTAAATTGTTGTTCTGTTGTTTGTATGCTAGATCTGCTGACAAGCGGAATGTAGATTAAGTTGTAGTAGCAGACCTCACTATCACGACCATACACAACCGTCGTCAGCAAAAGACTTCCGAGACAAGCCTTTGCTACAGGAAACATAATTACGTTCATCGTAAATAATTTGGAAATTATGTGGAAGTATACAGTGTGTGAGCCTAATAATTAAGTCGATACATCTTCAGGATAGGTGTCGTAATACCAGGGCTTAATCGTGCTACATTGGTTTGAAGGAGCCGCGCGGGATTAGCCGAGCGGTCTTAGGGACTGCAGTCATGGACCGTGCGGTTGGTCCCAGCGGAGGTTCGAGTCCTCCCACGGGCATGGGTGTGTGTGTTTGTCCTTAGGATAATTTAGGTTAAGTAGTGTGTAAGCTTAGTGACTGATGAGCTTAGCAGTTAAGTCTCATAAGATTTCACACATATTTGAACTTTTTTTTGAAGATGTGTGTAGAGTAGCTCACTATGATTGTAGTCTAATACAAAAATTTGTGTCACCTCTCCGACTTGCTACTTTAACTGTATGCTATTTGGTGCAGCGTGCTGTACTTAGGTACAGAGAAACAGCAGGGGTTACCCTACTGTGAAAAGTGTCACCATTTGATAAATATGTACACTAGTACACTTTGAGAGATATAGTGCCAGTAAAATTGTGAAATTGCATGAAGCACATTAAACCATTACCATATGATCATGAACACTTTTCGCAAATACAGTGTAATCGTTCTTGGACTTCGTAAGTTACAGGAAGCAAATCGAAGACACATTGTTGGAACTATTCTCGGAAAACACCATGTGCTGCAAAGGAAAATCATCACAGAAGAGCAAACATGTTCCGCACCATTTCCAAGAACTTTCATTCCAAAAACATTAACAAGCCGTTATATCACAGCACTCCTTTCCAATTTTACCTGGGTTGTAGCTAATGTATACACGACACAAGATCCCTTGCTGAGGATAACATATTCAAATCGTTGTAAATTATTTAAAAACATTGTGGACACATTTGATGTCGGTACTATCATCAATATTTGTCAAAAACTGTGGAAAGGTCATTTCCTTACTTTTTGTGGTTTTGAGTCCACCACGCAATGGAAAAGCCTTAACGTTGCAACCCAATGCCTTTGTTCTGCACATATCAGATTTATACCTATTAATTTCTGCATTTTCTGCTACCTATGTTGTTCTCCTAGAAACAAAAAAATTCTTGAATTTATCGAGGTTATTATGAATTACCTGAATGAAAAGATCGCTATCGCTGAACTGCAACGGGACGTAGTTTTTGTAATAACTAGATGCTCTATGCCACTCAGCAAAACTATCAAAAACTTGCGTCATGCAGAATCGACGAGTAATACAAGTAACAGCACGGTGCGAAAGTAGTGAGATAGCGTGCTCCCGTTGCCTTGCCATGCGTACTCAGGCATGTGATTTGCTTCGTCAAGCTAATGCGTCGTTATGGAACTGCGACATATGATTCACTTTAATGCTGAAAGTTCTCTCCTCAGCTGCGACAACGTGGTGTGCAACAGTAATGGATGTGTCAATTCCTGAAGTGTTTTTAAAACTCAGGCGTGGTTAAGACTTTAGAAATACTTACAAAAGAGATGCATTCCAGGAACAAAGAGGCCAGAAACCGTCCAGTTATAGTTAGCCTTGCTCTATGTGGGAATTCGTGTATTCGACTATGGTGGGATATTCATCTCTCACTGGACAGCAGATGTTTTCCTGTGTGCCAAAGTGGAGGCACAAGGGCATTAGCACAGAACTTCTGCCTGCCTGTCTACCGGAGACTGCATGACATCATATGGACTGTTCCACATGATAACTGCTCTAACTTGAATGGAGGCAGTCAACCTAAGTGAGTGTGTCGCACTGGTGGTGGCAGGTCAGTGCTTGTGCAGGCACCCCCAGCCCAATATGATGGTCCTCTAGAGTTTTGATAGCTGACGATCACAGAAGCCTCAATACACGAGCGACGTGTTTCGCAACCAGCGGAGCGGCAATGCCAGGCTCAGCACATTAAACAGGTCAACTGGCAATCGATATGTCCTGAGGCTGAATAGAAAATACCTAACAGGCGCTAATGTAATTAAGTTCTGAGTGTAAACCTCTCCTATTCCTGCCTCACATACACAACAATTCCAGGTGCCTGGAAATCCTATATGCTATGCCAAAAAGCTATACAGTGTTTAAAGTTGGGATTAATGGTCTAGTTCTGATAACCTCAAGGTTTACCATCATTTTGAGCTTAAGGTATGTACATTTATCACCATTTTAAGTGTAGGAACTGAAAGTAGGTTAGCAGGAGAGTCCAGGCTGGTTACTACCTGTAAGTTGAAGGTTATATTTATGTAGCCAACAGGCTAATACTGACAGGCTTGGACCAGCATGAGAAAGTCACTGTTTTTTATGATTGTGGTTAGCAGTCTAGTATCTCACCAGGAAAAGTCCAGATGGGATACTGCTCATGGGGTGAAGAGTATGCTTAGGTTTCCACAGGCTTGCACTTCCTTCCTTATTCAAACAGAGTGGTTTGGCTCTGCAGGGGAACTGGCTTAGAGTTACATGGTGGAAAAATACTCTTTCTCTTAGGTGAGGCAATGACCTTTGTTCATGCACAGGTGGAGGGGGATGACCTTGGGAGACAGCACCCTTCATCCCATAACCATTGGCTCACAGTGGCAACAGATAAACATTTTTTGTTCAACAGGCAGGCTTGTACCTGCAGGGGAAGCAAACATATTTGCCTCAGGTGAGTGATGTCAATGGAAACCTGGCAAAAATGCAGACTGTCCACAATCCTAAATTCCCACAGGAAAAGGCACCTTCTTGGATATCCCATCAATTTAATCTTAGGACAACCGACCAATTTCTACAGCGACATCATAGGAGTGAAACGAAAACTCACTAGCACAATTAGGCTACTTTTTAAATATCCTGTCAGACTACTTAATTTTCCACTACTTTTTGATTTCTGATAGTTCTAAATTTGATTTTGTGTGTGGTTTTTGTTAAGTGTGAATGTGTTATTCTTTATGGGAGTGGGTTTCTTGTGTGTTTATGTATTTCTCTATACATGTGTGTGTGTGTGTGTGTGTGTGTGTGTGTGTGTGAAAGGGAGAGAGAGAGAGAGAGGGGGGGAGGTGATGAAGGAGAGAGGGAGCGGAAAGCGAGAAAGGGAGGGAGGGAAGGAGAGAGACAATTCATTGCGTAACTGTTCTGGTTGTGTTTTACATTTCTGTTGCTATAGTTTTAGTGGCTAATATGGTCAGTGCATTATTTCTTATACTGATTGCGTCATTAATACTTCCTTCCAAATAGCTCTTTGAGCATTAAGTTTTTGTTGTAATTGTTCACAGTAATAATTTTCATATCCTGTTCTATGTCCTGTTACATGTTGCTCATGTTGGCAGTACTACACATTGTAAACACACACATGTTCAACACACAATGAAAAGTGCAAGTGAAATGTAGTGAATGTGGGTTAAAAAAATGGAAATCGGCCATCTGGAATATGGAGACCGAGCAAACACATCTTCAGAGCCACACACGTGGTCTAGCTAGATTAGGAGTTGCAAGTGAAGCCAACTATAACTTGTTGTACTGCAGAAGTTGTTTATAACCCGAAAAACGATCAAAAGACAGGATAAAACTTACTACAGTAACATACTTATCACTACCACGTAATTAATTTATTATATGTGTAAGAAATATATTACAGACCACTGAAGACGCTTCATAAATAAAAGGAGCGAAACGCGTAAGGCAGAAAACCAACTGCCTTTCATTTAGTTGTAAAGGCGGAACTTATGTCCCTGGATTTTGTAGCAACTATGGACAGACGGAAAACGAAAAATTAATGACGGAAATTAGTGATGTTTAATTGTGGGAAGCAGTCTCGTGGAATCTTTTGAGAAACATGTCTTGTGAACTAGTTTTCTGTGAAATTTATTAATTCAGAAGATTCATTGAAGAAATTGTTTTATTTGATATTGACAACAACATTAACTCGACAAATCTAAAAACATTATATTTATTTGTACAGCCAATTCTGGAGACCTAAATGATATCTTTAAAAGTATAAAATAACGCCAATTTCAAGTGGATCAGATAAGCAAAATTTATTTTATATTTTACTGAAGTGAGCATGCCGTTCTATGATTCTTCATTTAGTACAATGATGAAAGTCCGTTCAGTGGATACACTGTGCATACGTTATTGAATACATGCGTGTTACGATATTCGTAACTGAAATGTAAACATGTATTAAGTCCTTAATTAAATCAGACATTAAGCTGCTTACAGTGTTCTCTGTTTAAAATTACTTTTAATCTTCTTTACTTTAGCCAGTGACCTTCATCCTCACGGTTCTTTTTCCCCTTTTTTGTTTATTTTTACTTGTCGGCCATGGCTTCAAATACTAGCAGCAAGCATGATAACAGCGAACATCAAGGAAGTTTTCGTAATGAATGTATTCTGAATATTTCAACGAGCATCAACATGTATGAACATACTACACAAGACAAATAGTAATACGGGCAACCATATATCCTATTACGTAAAACAAAGAAGAATTCACTGATCTTCATGTAACAACACGAAACAAGTTAGGAAAACATTGAACTACGGGACATCTGTTACGTTGAAGGCATAATTATTGAAGAAAGCACTGTCGAAAGAAATGTTTTTCCGAAAAAAATCAATTCAACGTAAGAGTACTTGATTGTAACTGACTATAGAACTACTTACTTGTGTTCGCTATTTTATCCACCTGAAGAAGGAATGGTGACATTGAGTACATGATTTAAGCCAACTCCGAAGCGGCTGATACATCACTCTCCATAAATCGAGCGTCGCAGGAAGACCTTGTATATTGCAATAGTACTGCATGTTGAAAATAAGAAAATGTAACCTACTGATACCCAGAAATCTGTAGGTTATCGGTTATATTGAGAAAGGCACAAATCTAATGTCGGACTGTTCTCTTAGTTCTTGTGCTTTAGATTTTAGAGACGCCTTCTCTCCTTCCAGCAATAGTTCCCCGTACTACTGTAATATTACGACTGCTATCCTGTTCCACTATACGACTGTTTAAGCTACAGCGTAACAAGAGGTGAGATAGTCAGATTTGAAGAAAGCAGCGGGCGTATGATGGAGAACAATTGTATTTTGTCATCCTCATCTCAAGTAAACAATGATTTCATCCCCAGTTTTATTTACACGTGATTTCGATTTCCTTATTTCTATGTGTAATGTGCTGCCACTCGTGTAAAATACAGCACGCTTTATTAATTTGTTAGATCTTGCGAACAGCAAATGCAGGTAAACTGGTAGATTGTGTCGTCTAGATTCCCGAAAGGTGTTCGTCGTTGTACGATATCGTGAACTTCCAGTGAAGATACCATCAAACGGAGTATCTTATCAAGTATGTAGTTGGCTCAAGGAGAGAAGTATTTGACAGCTGTGGTACGTCGTAATGGAAGGTGAAAGTTCTAAAGAAATGAAAGTAAAGAAATCTGTGTTCCTTGAAATGGTAATAGTACGTCCAATGTTCTCAATATACATCAACGATATGTCAGTTGGGATCAGCAGCATTGTAAGACTGTTGTCTGGCGATGCTACTGCGTACAGTACGGTCTCACTGTTGAACCGCCTTAAGGTACTCCACCGGGACTTTACGCTAGATTGAACGAATTGTGACTCTCTTCAAATGGAGGTAAATGTCGCGTAATAACCATAATAAAGCGATAGAAACTGATAATGTGAGGTACAGGATTTGGGGTAAACATCTAGAACACGTTGAATCGGTGGTAATACTAAAAAAACATATGAAATACAGCGATCACTTAAAGTCAGTATTTGGGATGGCACATGGAGGACAAATTGTTGGAATAGCTTTGCAGGGGTTGGACAAGACAAGTCAAACGCCGTGAGAAATGCTGATTCTAACCAAGCCGGCAGATCGCGCTTCTGTATTTGGCCACCCAAGTCACCTGTGTATTGCCTTCAATACATTGAAAGTACTAGTCGTCATCAAAACAGTATTTTACTTTTGCCTGAGAGCATTATGTCAGAGCTAAGCGAACGCGAACGTTGACAAACTGTTGGTGCTCCAATGATGAGTACTCCAGTAACCAAGGTAGCCGAAGCGTTCGGTGTTTTGACAGGCACCGTACCGAAGATTAGGTCACATTGTGGACAAAAGTGTGTGCTGAGTGTTGAACGACCGTGACGAAAAAAACTGCAAAAGCCACGGCGGAACTGAATATCGGACTTGCGAACCCTATCAAGCACCAAAACGACATTAATTGACGTTGTAACAGGAAAAAGTGGTACCGATACCATAAAACATGGGCTATGCAGCGACGGAATAAAGCTGTTTGATTGTATGAGTCTTTTTTCACACTGGTTCCGACTTCTGGCCGAGATTACGTCCCGAATGTGAAAAATCGCGGAGGTTTGGGATTCCATATCGGAGAATTACATGGGCCGCATGGTTACCCTGAAAATTCGCATTCCTGCCAAGGATTATGTAACCATTTCGCCTCTTCATATTCAACTCATGTTACAATGTTTGATCCTTAATGGTGATGCTGTGTTGCAAGACGACAGGACCCCTATTGACATAGTTGGTTTTGTGAGCACGAGGATGAACTTTCGCATCTCTCCTGGCCACCACAGTCACCAGATCTAAAAATTATTCAGTCTTTCTAATTTCCTTTGTAGAGAACGGTGCGTGATCACCATCAACCTCCATCACCATTTCCTGAACTAACCACAACTTCCCACGAAGAATGATACACTACTGGCCATTAAAATTGCTACACCACGAAGATGACATGCTACAGACGCGAAATTTAACCGACAGGAAGAAGATGCTGTGATATGCAAATAATTAGCTTTTCTGAGCATTCACACAAGGTTGGCACCGGTGGCGACACTTACAACGTGCGGACATGAGGAAAGTTTACAACCGATTTCTCATACACAAACAGCAGGTGACCGGCGTTGCGTGGTGAAAAGTTGTTGTGATGTATCGTGTAAGGAGGATAAATACGTACCATCACGTTTCCGACTTTGATAATCGTCGGATTACAGCCTATCGCGATTGCAGCTTATCGTATCGCGACACTGCTGCTCGCGTTGGTCGAGATCCAATGACTGTTAGCAGAATATGGAATCGGTGGGTTCAGGAGGGTAATAAGGAACGCCGTGCATGATCCCAACGGCCTCGTATCACTAGCAGTCGAGATGACAGGCATCTTATCTGCATGGCTGTAACGGATCGTGCAGCCACGTATCGATCCCTGAGTCAACAGATGGGGACGTTTGCAAGACAACATCCATCTGCACGAACAGTTAGACGACGTTTGCAGCAGCATGGACTATCAGCTCGGAGATCATGGCTGCGGTTACCCTTGACGCTGCATCGCAGACAGGAGCGCCTGCGATGGTGTACTCAACGACGAGTCTGCGTGCACGAATGGCAAAACGTCATTTTTTCGGATGAATTCAGGTTCAATTTACAGCATCATGATGAACGCATCCGTGTTTGGCGACATCGCGGTGAACGCACATTGTAAGCGAGTATTCGTCATCACCATACTGACGTATCACCCGGCGTGATGGTATGGGGTGCCATTGGTTACACGTCTCGGTCACCTCTTGTTCGCATTGACGGCACTTTGAACAGTGGACGTTACATTTCAGATGTGTTAAAACCTGTGGCTCTAGCCTTCATTCGATCCCTGCGAAACCCTACATTTCAGCAGGTTAATGCACGACCGCATGTTGCAGGTCCTGTACGGACCTTTCTGGATACAGAAAATATTCGACTGCTGCCCCGGCCAGCACGTTCTTCGGATATCTCACCAATCGAAAACGTCTGGTCAATGGTGTCCGAGCAACTGGCTCGTCACAATACGCCAGTCACTATTTTTGATGGACTGTGGTATCGTGTTGAAGCTCCATGGCCAGTTGTACCTGTACACGCCATGCAAGCTCTGTTTGACTCATTGCCCATGCGTATCAAGGCCGTTATTACGGCCAGAGGTGGTTGTTCTGGGTACTGATTTCTCAAGATCTGTGCACCCAAATTGCGTGAAAATGAAATCACATGTCAGTTGTAGTATAATATATTTGTTTAATGAATAACCGTTTATCGTCTGCATTTCTTCTTGGTGTAGCTGTTTTAATGGCCAGTAGTGTATAAGATTCCCTTCAGAATCATTCAAGACCTATAATAATCTATTCCGAGACGGCTGGAGATTGTTCTCCTACACCATTAATCTCACACTGCACAGATGTAACAATTTATTCTTCTGGAAAGAACCAAGGGATAATTCTGGACCATCGTTTAGAGTGGACGGAGCACACAACTGCGGTTCTTAATTAGGTATACGCGTCACTTCATCCAGTAAAAAAATTTTAAAAAAATTTCGTTTGGAGCCTAGACAGTAGCTCGTAGACCACTAAAGCTCCCCACACTTGACTACGGTAACGCCATTCTCCAAGGGCTTTCGTGAGAGAACTCACGCAGGTGGAAGAATGTAGGCAGCCTCTTTCCCCTTTTTCAGAACACGAATGAAATAGGAAATAAAGAGTATTGGTACGTTTAAACTCCAACATTTACTGTAAAGCGGCTAGTGAAATATTTAAATAAATGTATAAACCACGTCGGAAAAGTACTACAAATAATTCTTACTGCTGTGTAGGCACTATTCTGATTAATCTTACATCATCCTTCTGTGGCGGGCGCATAGAAATAAAACTGAATTCCTCATCAACGCAGTACGTTCCTTACTATCACATTACATATTCAGTTGCCTGAAGTAGCGTGTGCATCTCAGCACTGTAGGCCACCAGCGTACTGCGTCAACTCCGAGAAACGGAAAACGCCACTGACAACACAACCAATACTTGACTAAAAATCTGGGTTCCCCATTTATCACGGGCAGGCGACTCGTAATTTAAGTTGGCGTGAGAGGACCGAATCTGACACGTGCCCTGCCAGAGGCGGACACGGCGAACCGTCTGTTGGGCCCCCGAGATCCATCAAAGCGAACGCGCATCGATCGGATGCTGGCTACTAATCCCTGCCCGCGTGCGATGACGTTATCTGGGCATTGATTCACGTCCAGGGGACCAGAGGGTTGTTTAATGCATTTCCAATTTAAATGCGAGTGACGTCATCCCGCGTCCGTCTGCAGTCCCTCACGGCGCGCAGCGAAAGGGGTGGCAGGAGCACGTGGTGCCAGTCGAAACCCTTTGCGGGCGCCGGACCCTCGCTAGGGGAGGATCAACTTCATTAGTGCACGCTCTGCGAGGTAAGCCCATCCTTTTTGCCCGGGAAACTCTTCCGAGCGAAGAAGTTCGAACTGAAGGGAACTGCCATTTTTGAAGATGCAGCTCTGTAGACATACATCAAAACCTATCCGTACCAAAGGGAAGGTTTATGTTGGAGCTGTGATAAATTACGTCTATGACAGCAGCACATAATAAAATGCACATTTATTAGCTTTCATGAGACATTTATTACGCAGCTTAGACGAAAGCGTGGACCTGTGTGTTGAGCAGTGTCTTTGCTTTGCTTGTCGAAAGGAAGCCGTGGTATTTCAAAGTTCATGAGATACGTTTTTCCATTTACTTCGGACTGCGTTTCTAACAGTCCTAACGATGGACGATTAATAATACTTATAAATGCACAGTTAATTGGGAAACATTTCATTTTCTTTCCTGAATTCCGATTTGCTTTCAGAGTTCAGCCTAGTGATCAGTCATTTAGTTGCCTTTACGTTTTCTTTTCGTTCGAGTTGCTACTGTACCGAAACCCGCAAGAGCATTTACAATTCCAGACGTCGATGTTTCTCAGCGACTTCAAATACGACTACTGCAATATTTGGAATTTCCCTAACTGCTTACAAAGTGCAAACGTAAAAAAAAGGTTCAAATGGCGCTAAGCACTGTGGGACTTAACATCTGAGGTCATCAGTCCCCTAGCTTTAGAACTCTTAAACATAACCTAAGGACAGCACACACATCCATGCCCGAGGCAGGATTCGAACCTGCAACCATAACAGCAACACGGTTCCAGAATGAAGCGCCTAGAACCACTTGGCCACATAGGCCGGCGCAAGCGTAAACCATCTTTAAATTATTTGTTCTGCCTGTTCTACCTCTTGTTGTGAAATAAATACAAACATCAATGTACTACCGTGTTACAAGCACTGGCTGATACTAATTAAATTTTCATAACATGCTGGTGATTACGGAGAAAAAAGAGATAGTTGAATATTTAGATCCTTAAATGGCTCTGAGCTCTATGGGACTAAACTTCTAAGGTCATCAGTCCCCTACAACTTAGAACTACTTAAACCTAACTAACCTAAGGACACCACACACATCCATGCCCGAAGCAGGATTCGAACCTGCGACCGTAGTGGTCACGCGGTTCCAGACTGTAGCGCCTAGAACCGCTCGGTCACCCCGGCCGGCTTTAGATCCTTAGATCCTCCCTTTGTTTCTGCATTTGCCTTAGGGAAGAGACAAAATTCTTTTGCCAGCGCCTTAAGGCTAAAATATGATATAACCTTTTCTTGTAATAGGCAGTGAAACTTACCCAGTTTGTTAAAAATCTTACGGAAGGCATCAGTTAAATGCTATAAAAGAACACTTCAATAGTAATTTTATCACGAACACGAGGAAATGGCAAAAGTGTGTTCGCAATAATAGAGGGTGACGCAGGTATGAAAGATCACACCAGATATATCAAGAATTCATAAATATGTCGAGGTGCGGTTTCTATCAAAATGGACAATATGACGAATTTTCTGACGTTCGGAAGTAATTTTCGTCGTTTATAGTCATTCGAATTACAACACCGACATTTTTCTTAATGGAGCTAGAGGTATATGCTTTGTTTAGGGCATTTGGAAGAAGCTGCTAAGAGAACTTCAGCGACATAACCTGTATGGGACTTGATCAAATTGTATCAAGTTAACAGCGCCGCAAACTATTGTCCCTCCGTCAAGAGAAGAGGTCCCACAAACGTTGGTCCTGTTATACCAAATGGTAGCAAGCACGTTAGTCTCGTACGATTCAGGTGTTTATTATCACGGCTGTCATACCAAGTGTTCAAAACGTCGACCTTGGACATTGCTACACGCTGTGGAGTGATTCTGGAGAAACAATACTACCCTTTGAATTTCATCTGGAGTTAATGGCAGTAAAGGCACGAGTTATCACTCATTTGATGCCTTTGGGAGTCGTCGGTGTTACCTGATAGTCCTCTTGTTTTAATTCTCGCCACAGATGAAAGTATAGAAATTTTAAGTTTGATGAATGTGCAGACCATTTTGCGCTTCCTTCCACACTCTCCAAACATTCTCTTAAGGCGGTTTGTCATTACACGTGCGGCACGGGAGGGACATCCGCTATGTTGGTACCACACTTATGTTCAGGGCGATACCTTCCAATAACTGCGACAGTCCTTAGGAACTCGAGGTACTTGAGCGTATTTAAATTCTCATCAATAAAACAGAGACCAATGATGCGGCTCTTCAAAATGTGCAAGAAACGTGTAAAAACCAAGGGCGAACTTTTTCGTACTTCGCTCAGCCAGCGTGGATTTGCAGCTGATGATTCGTGTATATTGCGAAGATTGACTTGCCGATTTTTTGTTGACGATGCTACTATCTTCAACAAAATTTTGCATACATATGCCGCATCACATTGGCTTTCCCTAGATACCATTCGGAGAATTTAACAATGTTGAAAATCACTGGCATGAAGCTGTAGATACACCGAAACGTGAAGAGTATGAGAATGCAATGGAATTTAGTGTACACGGACCATTCGGTAGGTAGATTCCTCTCTTACTTCCGAGATGGTTCTTAGTGACATTTGCAGTGTGTGTTACTCCTGCTAAAATGTCAGTTTCATTTTCTTCACTTTTTCATTCTCTACACTTCCAGTTTCTAAAACTTTTTTATAGTGTTGGCAATGACAGATGGTAAGTGCTTGACCCGAACTGGATGCTCTTCAGCACACAACCACACAGCTGCTCTAATAGCTTGGAGACATTCACCATAAACCACGTCCACTTTTCAACTACTGTATACACTGTGATTGTCTCAGTACCTTGACGAGCAAATTACCTTATTACTACAATAGCAGAACACAGTCTAATGGGCTTCAAGTACGCAGGTAAAGGCCAGAACCATATCTAAATTACGTGTTTCTTTATTTTTGGTATAACAGGGCAAACGTTTGTGGAACCACTGAAATCTCTTCTCCTCACGGCGAGTCAGTGGTTTTCGGCGCTGTCATCTTTACATTGTTTGATGAAGCTTCATACATGTTAAGTCGTTGAAAATCTCTTAGAAGCTTGTACCAGGTGCCACAGAAACAGTTCCAAATATAGAGTTAGATGTCGTAATTCTGCGGCTCTCAACAATCGATCATCAGGAAATTCGCTGCCTTATAGTCCGCTATAACTTGGCGAAAACCACAAATCGATATATTTGTTCATTCTAAATGTATCTGGGTTGAACTGTCTTAGCTGCATTACCCTGTACGTTCTAAGTGGAGACTATTAGCCACAGCAGTGAAAAAAATTGTTTATGTGGCAGATGGTACTGTTATATGTATTTTCTTACTGCATAGTTTAATAATTAACAGAGAACACATCGAAGATTATTTTGCAGTGAAGACACTTTCACAACTAATATGATGTTAGCTAAATAAGCTTTCTCCGAAAGGCCACGTCAACCGGCTGCAAAAATTCGTGATGTCTTGAAAACTTGTCTTTGTCAGAATCCAATGTGAATTCGCCTTACTTCTTAAAACATCAGTTTAGTGACGTGAAAACAAATTGTTGTTTCTGTATTGTTTTCAGTTTGACAGTCACATCGACGCCACGTGACGTGCGGTGGCGCCCCCTACGATATCCATATAAGCGGCGTCCCAGCTCCTAGCAGCCAGTCGTTGACTCACCTCGGAAGATGTTCTCCGTAATTGAGAACGAAACGTCAGGGAGAAGAAGTTCTACAGATCGACCACGGCAACTTAGCCCGGAA
Organism: Schistocerca cancellata; assembly: GCF_023864275.1. Classification (NCBI taxonomy): domain Eukaryota; kingdom Metazoa; phylum Arthropoda; class Insecta; order Orthoptera; family Acrididae; genus Schistocerca; species Schistocerca cancellata. The sequence goes on from NC_064627.1 coordinate 628,579,014, forward strand.
GTGTTTACTTATGAAGACGCCGGCCGTGAAAACCTACATGGCATGATATACATTTTTAGGTTTTTGTGGCACGCTGAACCATATAGCTACAACATAGTCTTTCGTTATACCATAGTTTAACCTGGCAAGCAAAGGGGTAGACAAGGGAATGAGTTTTATCCTGATTTGCTGAACTAACTGTAATATAACGAACTACTGTTTGATAAGGTGGCGTCAGCACTATATCATTGTTTATCCACGCAGTGATAGTCATATATTGGTACCTTTCGTTATCACACTGTTTATATTTTTGTATCGTAAGCCCAGTAAATATGCGTGCTTATTACATTGGCGCAACTCAGCTAGTATAACGTGACTATTGTTATCTGTACATTGAATATTAATGTTTATAAGCAACGGAACTTGTATACCTGTTCATATTTTATCATCTGATTGCGCTAATATGTGGAATCTGGCTTTAAGGAGAATTATTTAACACTCTGCGACTGTAATCTACCGTCAAGAAAAGTTATGTAACACTGTAAGACGGTAAAAGTACTCTATCGTGTTGTTCGTCTGCCTGAAAGTTCTAGACACATGCGGTAATGTCCAGTTATTTTTAGTTGAGGAAGTGGCGGCGCTGCGATACGTTTCTTCTATCCATAGTTGCGTTATCTTTGTAGGTGAATAACTAATTGAAATAGTTGGCACGTACACACGTTCTTTTTATATCGGGAATTATTATTTAGAGGGATATTTGTTTGACACCGTTTTAATTACCGTGCCCCAGTCTGTGCGGACTACTTAGCACTCTGTCAAAATTTAACTGATTTACATACTCTTCTAACCAATATTCTGCACCGTATAAGTAAAGTTAACTGTATGTATCATTCTGTCTTCACGGAACCCAATATCATTTGGAAATACGGAAGCGTCCGATCCCGCCCGTCTGCTTTGACCCATGACGTCACAAATATGGCGGAAACAAAAACACACACACTTTCCACAAGAAGCCTAATGACACTAACGGGACAAGCGCGGGAAATGGGGTGTTTTGGGTGGGGGGAAAACTAAATATAAACAAATTTAGACGCCTTGCGTAGCTACAACGTGTAAGTGAAGACAGCCATGCATGAATACCCACCCACCTCCCCAGGGGTCGTAACCCCAGCAACCCATAGAAGATAAAGATGCTTCAGTAGCTGATTAGTGTTTTGTCTTTTTTAAAACAAATCTCACGGGATAGAACGGACAGATCAGAAAGATAAATATAATAAACTAAAATAGAAATTGGAGGAAACAGATAATTAAAATAAGTAATAAGCGTTTTTAAATTTAAAAAATTCTCACGAGATAGAACGAACAGATCAGAAAAGTAAATAAAATAAGATAAAACAGAACTGGAGACAGCCTCACTCAAACCAAACTCCGCGCCGTCATGACGTCACACACGACAACACCCTTACATCACGGGTCAAAGCCGACGCGTGGGATCGGACGCTTCTGTCGACCCTATCATTTCTCTCGCCTCGACTTCGTCGTCCACGTACAGCCATCGAGATTTAGGTTTTACTTGATTTCTCTAAACCGCTTAGAGCAAATGCCGGGACGGTACCTCTAAGAGGGCATGGCCGATTTCATTCCGTATCCTTCCCTAGTACAAGCTAGTGCTTCGTCTCTAATGACCTTGTTGTCGACGGGACTTCAAACGCTGATCTTTCTTCTTCTTTCAGCGCCATCGTCTCATGTCTCCCCTCTGGCGTTCTGCTTGTTCTTCTGTCTACGTCTGGAGTCTTCCCATGCTTGGCATCGCCCTGAACAGTATACCCGTTCGGTTGACGCCTGTGGGAGCGCCCCTACTTCACTTGTTCTGCTGGACACATATTGCACCATGTTACTACACATGATTCAAACATGACTGCATCACTCTTCCACTGATTTCCTTCCATGATTGGTGCTGTGCTGTAATTAAACTACTAGATACTCTGCGGTTCGAGTTCAAGGTTATCTCACATCTACAAAGCTTAATTATTTGTCACTGTATCAGCTGATGACGCTTTGTCATTATCAGTGAAGCTCGTCCAGTTTAAATCTCTTAAATCGCAATAATCTCAAAGATGGAAAAAATAACAATTGATAGATAATAGCTACTGGTGAAGAAGGCCATCCAAATTAGTGTATGATGGTTTGGGTGTTTATGGTCCGACAATGTGGGCCTGGAAAGCATTCATCAGCCAAATTCTCGGCATCCGTACTCTATACCGACGAAGAAAACTCAGGTTGGGGTTTCCGACGCTCTTGTAGCTCCTCATTTGCTACTCTGCAACATGGACTGGTTACCAAGCCGTAGAGAAAAATAACTCTATCACATGACTAGGTACAGTTACGTCGAAAATACCTTCATGGGAAGCCACTACAACTTGTTCTTACCTTCATCAATTTCACTTAGATCGAGAGATGTCTGAGAGTGCCGACAGAGGAGATGACAGAAACAAATGTTAACAAACAACGCTTAAAGTAAGTCAACGGTGTGCAAACTACTGAGTGGAGAGGCTTGAAGCCCAGTGGAGTAGGATTCAGATATCTGACCCAAAAGGAGGGTAAATAAAATGAATACGATATATCATTACTTATATAGATAAAATTCTTATTACACAGCAGTTTCTGCAATATTATCAATAACTCTAGAATATACCATTCTTGCTAAACGTCGTAGCTTTTGTAATGCAGAGCTGGAATTCCGGGCTAGCAAAGACACTCGAAGGAAACTAGTCCACTTTGATTTAAAAACTGTCAGAATAAATGAAGCATTACGTGCAGGCGAGAGAAAAGATTTACAAAAACAGTGAACTGCATTAGGCTTTTTACGAAAAAACAAACCATCAGAATTATAGTGGCCAGCTATTTATTCAGACGAACAAAGGATGAATGTACGCTTCACTGTCAAACAATGCTTCGAATTGAGGGCGTGCGAAGAGCATTGTCCAGTAAAAGTGCCAGACAAAGTTTCATTTCTGTGGATACAGAGTATCTTTTTCGTGTTCACTTCTGCTCTGAGTCCACAACAGGAATACTTTCGCCAGTCATTAGAAATGTACAGAAGAAAAAGATATGCAAGTAATAACGAACGCCAGACTTGGCATTAAGCAAGGAGCACATATTTCTCCTGTTTACTCCACAAATGAAATTTTCCAAGAAATTGATTCCCATCTCCGTGCCGCCGTACTATGTAGGCCTATATCTGTAGACTTGGACTGAAACCTTGCAATGAATAAAATCCACATGTCAATCTCTAAGCCGGTCTGATGCTTTGCTACTAAGAAATAAATTTTGTGTCATCTAGCCTGGTGCAAGCCTTACGACCTACAACGCTGCTTCGACGAATTTTGGCGTCAATATCGCTGCTTTTATATTCAAGAAACTTTTCAGTTGCTTTCCCAACGCTTTTCCACGGAAGAAACATTGGACGTTGTCACCGAGACCTCGGTGTTATTAGCCATTAATTCTAACCAAAACAGCAAGCGGTAACTTTTCGTTTGCAATTGTTGCATTACCTTCTACTAATGTGACATCAGGAGACTACAAAGATTGTGTATCAGGCAAAAAGTGTTTGATGATGCTCTGACGAATGAGGAAACTGAAATGTGATAAAATCTGTTGGTATTAAACTTTTCAGGGCGTCGTGCCTTGAAGCTTACATATATTGAAGAAAAACTATTTTTTTTTTTACATATTGAACACCGAAGCTGCTGTTTATTTATTGGCTGATTACCTTGTATTACTGCCGGACTAGACTAAAAATGCACCTGAAAATAAAGCTCAAATGGTTCAAATGGCTCTGAGCACTATGGAACTTAACATCTATGGTCATCAGTCCCCTAGAACTTAGAACGACGTAAACCTAACTAACCTAAGGACAGCACACAACACCCAGTCATCACGAGACAGAGAAAATCCCTGACCTCGCCGGGAATCGAACCCGGCAACCCGGGCGTGGGAAACGAGAACGCTACCGCACGACCACGAGCTGCGGACAATAAAGCTCAGACTGAGGAAAATGGGCAAAGCCAGAAAATAGTCAGGCGCCTTTGATATTAAGCATTCAAAAACGTCTTTTCCTTAAGTTCAATTGGCGAAATTTCGAACAAAGTGTGGGCTTTATCATTCGTGACTGAAACAACAAACACATCTGTGAAAGAGAGCGACGTGAGCGGCTAAGGTGAGATACGCTGTCCGTCCTCTTCTCCTTTTACATGGGAGCTTCCTTCTGTGGCGTGAATGCTTGCAGTGTGTGTCAGCGCGCCTCTTGTAAAAGAATAGCACTGCACATCATCACTGCCTCTCCCTCACTGCTCGTCGGGAGTAAACCTACGGTGCTCCAATGCTGACAAGGCAACCAGTTGGCTTTGCCGCGTATTGCTAACAATGGGATCGTACAAACTTTCCCACACCGATTTGGTTCATTTTGACATGGTGTGCAAGGCATGACTACGACTTTAACGTATTTCAACAGGAAGGTGCAACTCTCGGACGTTTTCCAGAAAATCGAGTTTGAAAGGCCAACACAGTTGCTCAGCGTGTTCGTTCAGAGAGCTGGTTGGCCTCTGTAATAAAAAGCTGAGTGGAAGGATACTCAAACGAACTGTAACGGACGTCATGTGACATCCGCAACGACAAAACACACACAAAAAACAAAAAAAAGACTGTCTAATCTCGCTTTCCTCATTCCCACGTAACTCCAACAACAGATTTATTATGACCGTGCAGTTCATTAATATTTAATCATTCGGTATTGTTTTCCTGGTCTTCGTCTTGAAAAATAGAAGAAAGGTTTTTTAAGGAAACTGGTAATAAAAATGTATACGCAAGAGCTTTCAGTCAGATCAGTGTAGTCATTTCGTTTACGTTATGGTTCAAATGGCTCTAAGCACTATGAGACTAAACATCTGAAGTCATCAGTCCCCTAGACTTGAAACTACTTAAACCTAACTAACCTTAAGACATAACACACATCTATGCTTGAGGCAGGATTCGAACCTGCTACCGTAGCAGCAGTGCGGTACCGGACTGAAGAGCCTAGAACCGCTCGGCCATAGCTGCCGGCTCATTTATGTTATTGTATCAACATTTCTGACAGGTATAATATGTAACGTACGGAGAACTACACGAAACAGTATGATACTGATCGAAAATATTCGATCAAGAGATCTGGCTCTTATGGCACTAAGCGCTTACTCGCTCAGCTGCTAACTCATTGCATATTTGTGAGAAGTACAAAGTAAATAAGCTCACCAAAAATTTTCAAACACAGTTTTCTTGAAAACGGTTGACAGCTGCGTCACCCTGTTTGTGCTGCTCGTGCCACGCACACCCTGTTGATATGAACAAAATAGGTGAGGGGAAGATTGTATGGTCCCCATGTAAGCGCGGATCGGAGCGATCCTCTAATATTAACTCCGTTATTGGAATCCTGTACACAGTTTTAAATGCTACGGAATTACGGTCACTCTTGTCTTATTTAACAGTTGTAATACAAACTAAACCTAATGAAGCAATGATTTCACTAAACTTATCATTCTTTCCACTAGACCGAGCGAGGTGGCGCAGTGGTTAAACACTGGACTCGCATTCGGGAGGACGACGGTTCAATCCCGCGTCCTGCCATCCTGATTCAGGTTTTCCGTGATTTTCCTAAATCACTTCAGGCAAATACCTACATCTACATCTACATTTATACCGGGATGGTTCTGTAACGCCGGAAATGCATATCGTCCTATTTCCATCTATTGTACTATAAATTTGTTTTCCTTATTTTTGTTACCTGAATATATGACATTTCTGTGTCTTTACATATAGTAATTGTTTTACTATATATATATATATATATATATATATATATATATATATATATGCATTAATGTCGATGTATAATTGGTTTGTTTCGTAAATATTATTTGTATTTTTACGCTGGGTCTTGCCTAGGGAAAACTGCTATCGAACGATTACATCGATAGGTCGTGTGAAGAATCAAAGTGTGTAGGATCTTTGGTAGTGTTAACTCTGCCTCGTGGAGCGCGGGCAGAGAGAGAGTGTGGCGGGAGTAGCGAGTGGAGCAGGTGTGTTGTGTGAAGCTCCCGCGAGTTGCCGCGCTTTCGGGGTTTGGCAGAATGTAATTGCGCTCGACTTGCGATGATAGTTTTTGACATGGTGTCGCGGACGGGAAGCATTAGCTGGCGCACATCAAGAGCCCGTTTCGTCTGGTGACCGTGTCGAGAAGAAGGCGCGCCAACATCCAGCTTCAGCAACAGCGACGGCCGACAATGAGTGACTGTCGCCACCTCCTCGATCGACGGCTTCAAACCTTCAATCAACCAACAAGGAAGACTGGAGGCACGTAAAGTCTTAGAACTGTATGGCAGACCTCAGCTTTTCAAACTGTTCCATTTTCATAACTAAATTACAGCAACATAGCATGAACCTTTGTTGCTCATTGTCCCAATTGCATAACCAAGCAGGGTCCCTTCCTTTTCCGGAATGAACCTGAGTTTCGTTGAAATTCAAACGCCAGCATCATTCGATTTCACTGCTTTAATTTCAAAGTTCAGTTAAGGTATTCATAGTTGGCTACAATATTTAGATTACACAAGCACAAATTAAGAGTGTGAGTTTTGTTACCGTATTTTAGCTTACCTGTGCCTGCAGCTCAGCTTGGTACGTACTAAATTTTACTATTGCTAATTGTTCAGAATCATTTAATTCAAGTTCAGAGTTAAATCTCTTATTTCTAAAGTGCATAGATTCAAGTAGCTTTTGAAATGATTGTTGAGGTAGTCCAAGACTAACCGTATTTTACTGAATTTCGATGTGCTTCAGAAAGAAAGCTCACTATTAACTTCAGTCACTTAATTAACTTTCAATTTTCCGGTTTTATTAATTCTTTTGCTAAATTAAGTCAGAGTGTAGCGAAATTTATTACTTCTGACAAACTTTCAGTTTTCACACTACACCTGTCAACCTTCAGTTGCCACGCTTCTAGTGCTAATTATATGTGTAATAACTTTTCTTTTTCAGTTACTATAGTAATTGTCCTTAGGACTGGCGACCGTAATTTCCCCCAAATCTCAAATATCTAATTACCGCTAGTTAATTGTTAACGTAACGGCCGCACATTTACTTTCTATATTAACTTTACCCCTTTTCAAAATTAATTTCCACCAGTTTCATTTGCATTTTTCCTTTCATTTAGATGTAACCCTTTCCTCCCTCTTTACCGACAGATTAACTTCGGTGACGATAGCTTATCCCAAATTAGGTACACGCGGTTTAATTTTTCACTGTCATTAAGGTCGATAAGTGAGGGGGAGGTTACAGTTCCTCTGAAAGGGCACGGCCGACAACCTTCCCCATCCTTCCGATGAGACCGATGACCTCGCTGTCTGGTCTTCTTCCCCAAAAACAGCAACAACAACAACCTTCCATTAGTTGAATACCTCAAATAAAAGTGTGATTCCCAAATTAATGTAGTTTGGCATGTACTTGAATGCATTTTGCTATTGTTCTCATTATACACGTGTGAGACAGAAGATTGGATTATTCTTCGAGTGGTTTCAGAAAAGTTTCTTTTCAGATATGCATTGCAACTCACACTCTATAGGGAACAATAGTATCAATGTTTCTGTGTTTCTCGATTTCTTTTACAGTTCAAGAATAGTTGGCGTTGTCTGTTTAACATTAGCAATTCAAGCATATGAAGAACAGTACCAAGGCCATACTAATGATGTCTCGAATTTTTAATTCCTAGGGTGCCACTTGACAGTTATGACGATTAAATGTCTAAGCCTAACGTTCCAAAGCGATATGTCGTCGAACCAGCATGTAACGACGGTAGTGGGGAAAGCGAATTATCGACTTAGAAATTTCGGGAGAATTTTAGGGAAGTGAACGTCATCTGTAAACGAGAGCATCTGTATACCACTACTGCGACTCATTCTTGAGTGCTGCTCGAGTGTTTGGAGTACCCTTCAGTTCGGATTAGAGGAAGGCACCCAAGCAATTCAGAGGCGTGATGCTAGATTTATTACCATTAGGTTAGATCAAAACGAGAATATTACGGAAATGCTCTATGAACACAAATGGGAATCTCTGGACAGAAGCCCATGATTTTTTCGCAAAACACTATTGCGAACATATGAACCAGTATTTGCGACTGACTAACTGACGTCAACGCACATATCGCGCAAGGGTCACGAAGGTAAACGAGATACTGCTACGGAGGCATATAGATAGTCGTTTTTCCTCGCTCTATTTTCGAGTGGAACATGAAAGGAAATCATTAGTAGTGGTACAAGGTACCATCCACCACGAAAAATATGGTGACTTGCGGAGTATGTGTCTAGATGTAGATGTAAGAGAACACGCCGTTGTACATTAAGTAGCAATTAGCAACTTTCATTTGGTTTTCATTCTTAGCACTGTATTTGAAAGAATTTGATGTAACATGCTACTGATCGGCCTACAAAATGTGTTTACGTATTCGCTTCAGCAGTATAAAACCCAGTTTTAGTTTCAAACGACGCAACTGTTTGCGAAATACCAAGTTCGTACCGCTGGCTACACCTCGAGCTGTTGAAACAGCGTAATTTCTCCTAGCACGGTCGCAGGAGGAAAATGTAATGCGTCGGATGTCTTCTGCCTCACGTCTGACAGGTTTCCGATACAAAATGCGATCAGACAACTGCTCTATAACATTGTACTAAATTTCAACAAACTCCCATCCAAACAAGCAGAGTTTCATCGTCCCGGGCGAGAAAGAAGGTACAGGGTGTTTCAAAAATGACCGGTATATTTGAAGCGGCAATAAAAACTAAACGAGCAGCGATAGAAATACCGTTTGTTGCAATATGCTTGGGACAACAGTACATTTTCAGGCAAACTTTCGAAATTACAGTAGTTACAATTGTCAACAACAGATGGCGCTGCAGTCTGGGAAACTCTATAGTACGATATTTTCCACATATCCACCATGCGTAGCAATAATATGGCGTAGTCTCTGAATGAAATTACCCGAAACCTTTGACAACGTGTCTGGCGGAATGGCTTCATATGCAGATGAGATGTACTGCTTCAGCTGTTCAATTGTTTCTGGATTCTGGCGGTACACTTGGTCTTTCAAGTGTCCCCACAGAAAGAAGTCACAGGGGTTCATGTCTGGCGAATAGGGAGGCCAACCCACGCCGCCTCCTGTATGTTTCGGATAGCCCAAAGCAATCACACGATCATCGAAATATTCATTCAGGAAATTAAAGACGTCGGCCGTGCGATGTGGCCGGGCACCATCTTGCATAAACCACGAGGTGTTCGCAGTGTCGTCTAAGGCAGTTTGTACCGCCACAAATTCACGAAGAATGTCCAGATAGCGTGATGCAGTAATCGTTTCGGATCTGAAAAATGGGCCAATGATTCCTTTGGAAGAAATGGCGGCCCAGACCAGTACTTTTTGAGGATGCAGGGACGATGGGACTGCAACATGGGGCTTTTCGGTTCCCCATATGCGCCAGTTCTGTTTATTGACGAAGCCGTCCAGGTAAAAATAAGCTTCGTCAGTAAACCAAATGCTGCCCACATGCATATCGCCGTCATCAATCCTGTGCACTATATCGTTAGCGAATGTCTCTCGTGCAGCAATGGTAGCGGCGCTAAGGGGTTGCCGCATTTGAATTTTGTATGGATAGAGGTGTAAACTCTGGCGCATGAGACGATACGTGAACGTTGGCGTCATTTGGACTGCAGCTGCAACACGGCGAACGGAAACCCGAGGCCGCTGTTGGATCACCTGCTGCACTAGCTGCGCATTGCCCTCTGTGGTTGCCGTATGCGGTCGCCCTACCTTTCCAGCACGTTCATCCGTCACGTTCCCAGTCCGTTGAAATTTTTCAAACAGATCCTTTATTGTATCGCTTTTCGGTCCTTTGGTTACATTAAACCTCCGTTGAAAACTTCGTCTTGTTGCAACAACACTGTGTTCTAGGCGGTGGAATTCCAACACCAGAAAAATCCTCTGTTCTAAGGAATAAACCATGTTGTCCACAGCACACTTGCACGTTGTGAACAGCACACGCTTACAGCAGAAAGACGGCGCACCCACAGACTGCGTTGTCTTCTATATCTTTCACATCACTTGCAGCGCCATCTGTTGTTGAAAATTGTAACTACTGTAATTTCGAAAGTTTGTCCACCTGAAAATGTACTGTTGTCCCATGCATATTGCAACAAACGGTGTATTTCTATCGCTGCTCGTTTAGTTTTTATTGCCGTTTCAAATATACCGGTCATTTTTGAAACACCCTGTATCAATGACTCAGCAAAACACTCATAACTTTCCTACAATATTTTAAGCTGTTGATGAAATATTACGTGAGACACATTATACAAGAAGTATGATTATCACTAGTTAAAAATAATACGACTGAATATTTGCGATAGTCGATGGAAACATGTTCCAGCAAACTTAGGTCCGCAGACAAGTAGTTTGCGCGATAATTGCCAATTTGTAGTTCCGACCCACCACTGACTTCGGCATGAAATATCACCCTAGTGAGTTAGCACTAACGTGCTTGCAATGTTAACTTTACAATTACGTCCTCATTGTAACTGGGCTCAAATTTTACCCAACAGCTCATGGTTGGGAACGTGGAGCATGCGTGCAAGAGGTGGAGATGGATACGAGAGAGGCTAGATCAGTGGTCGTCAAACTGCGTTCTGAATCAAGCACTCGTTTGACCCGTGGTTCTCACCTTTTTTATAACAATATGCATCTAGCAACTAACAGTTGGATTAAAAAACGGCAACTAATGTTACGAGCTTGTTAAGACTGCAGTTTTCGTGCTGAGTAGTAAACAAAAGTACGTACAGAAAAGATAATATTTTAAGATGGATTTAATTTTAATTGACGTTGATAAATTCGGCTGTGAGCTAAGTAAATTTGGCCGCGTACCTCAGGCCCAGAAGGCCATGCAGAGCGGTCATTCGCATTTGGAGGATGTGAGGCGGTGAATGTTTTATGGTTTGTCTTCCAGTACTGGCAACCCGCAGACTTGCGCGAATCATACCGATCACCTGCTATGATACAAATTACAAACGGAACTAGCCCGGGTTCGTGAATACGCATTACAGAGTGATTCATTTTCAAATGCGCTGCATATTTGTAGCAAGGAATGTGAAGTTAGATTAAGGTCGTTGTAGTACAACGCAGTGTGTAGACGATATATGACTTTCGAAATCTTCAGTAAATATCTGCAGTTACAACTCACGTTCCACAATCCATTTAAATATAAGTACAAATACAGCTAAATGATGTTGCTAGTATTCATTCAAACCAAGCACGGAGACCACTTGTGTTGACAGAAGATAACATCATTTTAAAATTAAAATCAAATGGTCATCAAGTTTCATTCAGGTACTCTACATGAAAGCTTCATGCTTCTAATGACTTAATGAACGTGTCGTTCAGTGAACATCTATAATTTCTGAAGAGCATACCGGCAACTCTACTTGCTTCTTTGGTGTTGAATCGACTGAGAAAACTTGGTAGTGTTAAAACTGATGGGCAGCGCCATGCATCACGAGTCATTATTTCCAACACACATGGTATTATCGGCTGATAAGTGATCTAGGGATAAATGTCGCGAATACTGCAGTACCTATCCATTTCCGATCTCCAAATTCCGTGAGACATTCTTAATCGCCTTGAGAAGCTAAAACAGGAGGTTACTATTGATAATAGCAAGTAGTTTCAATATTGTGACTTGGCAATGTTTCTATAGGTCTTGAATGACACAAAATTGGCGTTTTGTATACATTCTATCGTACTTTGATCATTGTTATATTCAAGTTATTACCAAGCGTACGATTAATAATTGTCAGAGGGTTGTTTACCACATTACCACATAAAACCCCCTGTCTTATTACTTTAAACTCCTAAAAAGTAATGAATTAGGTTATCACACGTTAAGTGAAGCAAACATTTTGGTGAGTCCTCCATCAGAAGCGACGACACTCGACGTACCGTAAATAGGGCCAGCGAGTGGCATCAAGTTGGCATAGTACTTATCAAAAGATCAAGATGCAAAAAAACGCCCTTAGAACTTTTAGTGACACGGTCACTTCAAGCAATTCATGTAACTATTAACTGTAAATTTGTTATAGATCCAAGAACTTTTCAGATACAGCCGAAAAGAACGGATTGGGTTTTTTTACTGTTTCAGGAATTTGACACCAAACGCCTAATCATTTTGTTTTTTTTATTTCCAACCCTCAAACCCTGTCGCACACATGCCAGCAGATCCTCTAAAACTTGCATCTATCGACTCTACGTGTCTTATTCACACGTAACTTTAGTCATCTGCACCTACCTAACGACCAAATTTCACTTTTAGTCCCACCAATCCTTCTATATGCAACAAAGAACAACTTTCTCTCTCCATATCAGAACTCCACACTCCTCACACTTTTCTTAGTACGACTCAGGTTCTGGGTCCACTTCCACAAATCCTGCTTGTCATCCGTCCATCACCTCCGACAGTCTCAGAACGATGTATCGTGACTAGCACCAACAATGTAAAACACCACTGAAGAATAAAATGAAGAGCCAAAGAAACAGGTACACGTGTATATTATCTTGTAGGAACCAAGCGAGAACGCAGAAATGCCGCAGCAGGACGTGGCATGGACTAGACTAATGCCCGAAGTAGCACTGAAGGGAACTGACACCATGAATCCCGCAGGCCTGTCCATACATCTGTAAGAGTACGAGATGATGGAGATCTCTTCTGAACAGCACGTTGCAAGGCATCCCAGATAAGATCAATAATGTTCATATCTGGCGAATATGGTGGCCAGTGTGGAAGTGTCTAAACTCATAAGAGTGTTCCAGGAGCCACTCTGTAGCTATTCTGGACGTGTGCAGTGTCGCAGTGTCCTGCTGGAATTGCCCCAGTTGTCGGAATACACAGTCGACATGAATGGATGCAGGTGACCAGTCCGACTGCTTACATAGGTGTCACATGCCAATGTGTATCTAGACGTATCTGGGGCCCCACATCACTCCAATTGCACACGGCCAACACCATTACAGAGCTTCCACCAGCTTGAACAGTCCCCTGCTGACATCCAGAGTCCATGGATTGATGAGGTGGTCTCCATACCCGTAAACGTCCATCCACTCGATACAATTTGAAACGACACTCGTCCCACCAGGCAACATGTCTCCAGCCATCAATAGTCCAATGTCGGTGTTGACGAGCCCAGGCGAGGGCTAAAGCATTGTGTCGTGCAGGCATCAAGGTTACACAGGTGGACCTGCGGCTCCGAAAGCCCATTTCGATGATGTTTCGTTGAATGGTTCGCAGGCTGACACTTGTTGATGGTCCAACACTGAAATATGCAGCACTTTGCGGAAGGGTTGCATTTCTGTCACGTTGAACGATTATTTTCAGTTGTTATTGGTCCCGTTGTTGCAGGATCGGAGATTTGATGTTTTATCGAATTCTTGATATTCACGGTACACTAGTGAAATAGTTGCGCGCAGCCGGCCGCTGTGGCCGAGCGGTTCTAGGCGCTTCAGTCTCGAACCGCGCGACCGCTACGGTCGCAGGTTCGAATCCTGCCTCGGGAATGTATGTGTGTGATGTACTTAGGTTAGTTAGGTTTAATTAGTTCTAAGTTCTAGGGGACTGATGACCTCGGCAGTTAAGTCCTATAGTGCTCACAGCCATTTGAACCAAATAGTTACGCAGTAAAATCTCCACTTCATCGCTACCTCCGAGATGCTGTGTCCCATAGCTCGAGAGCCGTCTATAACAACACGTTCAGACTCACTTAAATCTTGATAACTTGCCATTATAGCAGCAGTAACCGATGTAGCAACTGCGCCAGAGACTTGTTGTATTACATACGCGTTGCCGACGGCAGCACCATAGTCTACCTTTTCGGATATAACTGTATTTGAATACGTATGCTTATACCAATATCTTTGGCGCTTCAGTGTGTCTCTCTTTGTATAATTTTCGAGAAAATTTTTCTTCCTTAATACCATCTCAAAGAGAGTCGTGGCTATTTCAATTTATAAAACAGATGCAACAAATTTTGTATATATCAGAAATTGCTCTGGGTGAAGAGCGGATATGGCTAACATTTCGCTGGCCCCTACACCAAAAGGTTTTTGTGACGAGAACGGACGAGGAACAGTAAAGGAATAACGATCACCCCTAATAGACAAATTACATTTTACAACAAAAATACTAATGAACTTCGTTATCATATCTTACTAATAGCGCAGAAAATGTGTTTTATTATCTTACTAATAGCGCATAAAATGTGTTTGTACTTAATTAAGCTTCTCAGATTTACAAGCATATTTTAATTAATTAACAATTTTAAAAATTACTCCCATGGTTTATTTTCATACAAACAGCACCACACGTCTACATGGAATTGTTAGACACTAATTTAAGCAGCATAAAAGTTATCTTGCTCCACGGTTAGGTCCCAATAAATACATATACATGTATGAAGTAATCAGCAGGATTTCAAAGCGCTAATTCCATTATGCGAAAGTAAGATTATTTCGTAATGTATAAGTCAAGTTAGCCGCATTGACCTTACAAATTGCGATTTAACGTTTCTGGTAATTCCTGCGGTAGCTTTGTGTTCCAAGAGAGCAAATGGTATCTAAGAGTGGTCGATATCTTTCATAGCTTTCGTTAGCCTCCATTTCCAGACCGTTAATCAAAATTATCCAAGTTGGTTGCCTTGATGCAAAAATCCTCGGCCCTCTCTGACGTGAGACGACTTACGATTAATCCGCCTCTTTCTGGGAAGGAGCCTTCATTAATCACTTTCCTAATTGTTCTCTTCTTTGTGTCATCGCTTGTACTTTAACACCCAGTCAAAACTTAAATATTTTTGCGAACTAGAAACTTCAAAAATGTAATAAGTGATAGTTGATGTTTTCGTAATTTCTTTTTATGACTTACTTCCTTTCATATTTTAGATCGTTTCATCGATAAAATGATATTATTATTGAATTACTACTAGAGCAGATCAAATGCCACGAATGTCTTCCCACAACTTCTCCTAATATTAGAAACCTGTACCCCTCACATCTAGGAACAGTGTGAGTTCACGAATGATCTAGTTAAGTGAAGGCTATAGTGCGACTTTGGTTAGCAGTAGTGGTTTCAATTAATCCTGTGTTAAACAGTATAACCACCATGCTGTTAGCAACGAACGGCTGCTTATCACATCTCGTTATCGAACTGCTGAGTATGAAGGACGCTAGTCAGCGTACTTGTTTGCTGGTTTATGTATCATGAGCCTTATATAACTTTCTACATTTAAAGCACTTAGCAACAGAAATAACGAAAGACGCCAGGGAAAGTATAACAAACGGGTTTTGTATAGTAAGTTTCGAAACAATGATAGAGAGTTTACTGGTGCGTGAAATAGCTGCGTGCCGTTGTTTTCGGGAGCCTCTGGCTCTAGTACGAATACTGATGAGCATTATCTAGGTTTATCGTGCGTTTTATAATATTTTGAGCTATGGTTTTAACTCTGAATTAAAGTTTAGCTAAACGATTCTGTTACCATGCTCCCGTTCTTTATACACCGCTGATTCTGCTTACTCGTCGTTTTCAGATTTGCTAATGCTCCACTCACCATCTTTCCAGTAACTCATAATATCCTTTCCTCTCTCACAATATCCCACATGTATGGATTATTTTCATTAGGCTTAACATTTTTAATCAGATACAGATCAGCCGTAGGATTCCCCATTACAGTGCTTGCAACTCAGCCTTCAAACGGCAGTGACAGTGCCGTCAGTTTCTAAAAATATAACCTATTCCAATCGCATGCTTACTGTTTGTCGAAGACATTTCCTTTCCAGCTTTATAAATGCAGCAGTTGCATCTGGAGCCGTTCTTTTTTCTTCAGTTTCAAAAAAGAAATGGTTTCGTATCTTCTTTTCTGTTGATGCATGACTTAATTGTTACTAAGAATAATTAATATAATCAAAGACATTGTCCTTACAAACAGTGTGCTACGGTATTACAGGCACATTCCTCCTGCACTGATGTAAGGAGCTAATAAACAAATCTCTTCAGTGCTCAGTGAGCAACACTCAGGCTTTGAATTGCTTGTACTGGCATTACTCGCTGATTATTAACTTATCGAAAGCGTACTTTTGAAAAGCGCAGGCACGCGAGTCGAATATTTTTAAACCTTATTTCTTCTTTTACTTGTCATGTGTTTGTTTTTAAGTGTCTTAACCACAGAAACTATTGACCTGGCGCTGAACTTCATTTGTAATTTGTATTATATCCTTGTCGATCTAGTGCTTACACATTATGTCTGTCTTACTATGAATGAATGATTTTCAGACACCTGTACTGAGTGCCCTCCGTTGCTATTTAAGTTTATCTGCTTTAGAGGCGAACATTAGAATGTCACGCTCAAAACGAAGTAATTTAGCCGGCCGAAGTGACCGTGCGGTTAAAGGCGCTGCAGTCTGGAACCGCAAGACCGCTACGGTCGCAGGTTCGAATCCTGCCTCGGGCATGGATGTTTGTGATGTCCTTAGGTTAGTTAGGTTTAACTAGTTCTAAGTTCTAGGGGACTAATGGCCTCAGCAGTTGAGTCCCATAGTGCTCAGAACCATTTGAACCATTTTTGAAGTAATTTAGACTGACACATACTAGTTCATCTTTCTTTCAGTTAAAAAAATTTGGAAACTTTCTTTAGAACTGCTGAGAATAGTTTGGTTATATGAAATAAAACATTTGTAGATCCTAAGAAAAACCAAAAATTTAGTCATTTATTGAACTCTGTTTTACCACTAAGTTAAATCCACATGTCACCAACATAAATACCTGAGAACATTTTAATTAATTTATGTAATTATTCCCGAGGAATATTTCTAATTAACTGAAATGGAGCACAAAAAGCAGTTATATTTTTACAACATTCACCTTTGGCAAGAATAGCATGGCTTCTTGTTAAAAAGCTGTTGAAATAATCGTATGGCATTAATGGGGTTGTCCAGCTGATTGGCATCAGTTCAGCGACTTGCTCGACTTTGTCATGAAGATGAGATGAAATCAGTAGGACTACAGAAACACCCAGTTCTCAAGCGAAAAATATCAATGGCCCATCCGAGAATCGAAACAGGAATTACACTATGTAGACGCAGCAATGATAACCACTAAACTACGAGTTGCTGACAACGAGCTGTTGACCACCCAAAACATGCATCTGAATTGGTCATTCCAAATTATGATGCCTCTTGTGTGGTGTCATTTGAGCTATTTAGCACACTCCAGAGATGATACAGATTCTATTCCAGGTGACAGACAGTGATGGAAAACTCGCCATAAGATCATAGGAACTAAAAGGAGAGCAAGTAAATTGCCTCAAACGCTGCAGAAAGGTGTCTTCTTCTGTGTCCTTGGAGGAAGTGTGTTTTGATCTCCTCCGCAAAACTTAGCTGGCTCTGCCAGTGTGAGATCTCGCCGGCCATTTTCAACAGACTTTGTAAGTTCGGCCTAATGATAACTGAACAAACATCCCAACAAATTCCTAAATCATGGATTTTTCCATGGTTAACCAACGAAGTATATTTCTCCATTGGCATGGGGAAGAAGGCAGAAAACCTCTCCCACTATGTAACAGATACTTAGTTACGAAAAATAAGAAGTATTCAATGTAAATACATGCAGGAAATCTCCCTTTGCTACTAAAAGAATTAGTATGAGCCAATCACAGATTTCATTTCAAAATTTAGGACAAGCGCTCCGGGCCTGACAGATAGTCGCATGCTAGTACCATCATGGTTTCCTCTTGTCCTTCAGATCTTTATCTTTAGTAAAAGGGATTGTTGTCACTTCATTCACAATGAAGCTTTGTGATGGGATGGCTGCCCTTGTTAGTCGCCCCTACTGCACTCAGCAGACAGCTCTCCCCTGTATTTACCTGCACACGACTCTGGCTTTCAGCAGAAACATCTTCGTGACCCATTCCGCTACCCCAATCACACTTTTCTTCTACCAACCAAAACAAGCTCCAAGACCTTTGTAATTTCAAGAGTCCTTCACTGTTTCAAAAGTAAAAGGGATTGAGATAATTAGAATTGCAGTTATTGGCAGTTACTATTGCTTGCAATTTTCATGCACCAGTAGTGATTTTATTTACTTAGCCTATTAGATGTGCATAATGGATTACTAATTAATTTTTTGGCAGTTTTGTGGTAAAAGCTGTCACGTGACACTGCCTTTTCCAAGGGAGCCATTAATATATAATCTTCCAGTGGGATGAACATTTCTTTATAGATACCGGGCCATTCCTAGGTCTTCGAAAAGACATGGAGTTACCTTACCTGCTTCACTACTATCCCGATATTAAACTGCCTTTATGGTGAACAGATACCGGAACATCATCCACTATGGAGCATCACGATTCGCCTGCTGAACATCTCCCGCTTCGTCTTCCACATACACGCTGCAGCGTTTCTTTTTTTAGATAAATCTATAGTGTATGAAGTCCCCGTTTTCGGCGAGTAGTGATTATGACTGGGAACTAACGGACGCTGGCTAGGATATACAGCAGTACATAGCTAAATATGCAAATACGAAAGAATCACCGATAAGGAATGGGGAAAGAAAAATCTGGAATGGCGAGAAACAGCAACCGCGATTGACAGAGTATGACCTTATTTCTGAGTAATGCAGTAAAACCGACGAATTCTAATACCTCAGAAGAAATAAAACACGGCCAGTCCAGCTGTTATAAAGCGTTGCATGCACAAAGAGGTTTACTACGACTTAAACACTGATACTTAAATTCCTCTGCTGCCTACTTGTCCAAGACATCTGCAAGTGTCTTTGGCCGCTAATGATCTTTGTCAGCTGATTAATCGAGTCATTTAACAGCTGAGTAGCTTCCATAATTCTTGGGAGCGGAACTGTTTACTCTGTAGCTTCTCGCGCGGCGAATCAGACTCCACAATCACGGGCAGCCCCTGCCTGACTATTTACCATTCGGGTTACCTTCTGCCTTCAGCGTGGCTAACCCTGAAGAAATGCTGGCTAGCTCCTCATATCATTTCGAATCAATTTCACAGGCCATAGACGACACAGTCACTTACTCAGACTCAAGGAACATTTGCCAAAGTTCAGGGCCCCAAAAATAATTATTAACCTACAATCTGTGTAAGCTGAGTCTATTCCGGCGTGTAAAGTGCTTTAAAAACTTAGGGGAATGCAGCTGAGTTGTGTATTCGAAACCACCGATATTTCGACAAATGGAAACATAGTGATTTTAAAGACACAAATGCAATGAGAGCATTACACACAAAGGCAATTTAAACCCTCGGTGGGTGGGATTACGCCGACGAAAAACCAAAACACTCCATATGCAGAAAGCAAAACACAATGAAAGTAACTAGCCGCATCACACAACCAAAGGTGACGGACATGATGTTATCAGTAGAGAACATTAATTACCATCAGGTGAGCAAATCCCATGAAGTTTTGGCCTCTTTTGTTTGACCATGGAGACAGCAGGATTCGAAGCAGAATTTAAGTAAAAAGCTTCAGGTTTATTTATAAGGTCGCTTTATAATTTAATCTCAACTACTTCCTTAATTAAATTATCCGAACAGCTGGAGTGCGTGCCACAATCTATGTGTTGTTATATTCCTTAGGATGGGCGGTACCAAAGCAAAGTTCTGCAATGGCAGATTTACTTGGTAGTAATGTGTGTGGAGCTTTTGCTCTACGCATCAGTCCTCCACGCACTTGATGGTCTGATTAGTAAAAGCCAAGCCAGTCACCTCACGTAAGCCGAGACAATTCTTTACAGATTATGACATGACAATGAGCTTCATGGTGGCCGAGAAACACACTTCGCATCATGTTTCCTCAGAGTGCGATCACTCCTGTCGGAAACTCTATCTGCATAAAACAAGAAGTCCGTAGACTGAGGTGCGACCTCCTTATTATAACTGCTCACACTATCGGTCGTTATGGGAACGGTTGTCTGACCGGCCTTCACCGAAACTGTTCTGACTCTAGGTGATTTCGATATGGGCTAAATCAGTAGACAAACTTTTAGGATATAAAATAACGTTAGCACTATGAACCAAGGTACAAAGTGACTTTTCAGGCTCATGTGGACAGTGACATCTTCAGCCTGAAGATGATACTGCAGAGCCTTGCCTTGGCACTAATCACCGTATGGAGTACAAGAATACAGAGATTCACGTGCGCACAGCAAGATGTTCAAATAGTATGAATGCGAGCTGTCTTTTCTTTCGGACTGATATGCCTAGATGGGCAATGAAGTCACCTTCTTCAGTGCGGTTGCATAAAGACGTCCTACCTCCTGTGAGAATCTCAGAGTAGCGAGCATGGAGGAAATGGGCAGGACGACAGATAGGTGTCGCTCTGTGGGAGTGTCGGTCACCCATGAAGTGTGCCGAGACAATCCGCGCAGTTACGATAACACTGTGTCCCGGATGGCGCCGTGGTTAACGCATCTCCCTATTAACCAGGAATTCCAGGGTTCGAACCCGATCCGGCACACATCTTCACTCCTCGCTGAAGATTCCGCGTAATGTCCCGATACAGCTGAGATCACTAATCCCTTCCCATTCGTTTTCTTTCTCCCCCTTCCACCTTCAGTTTAGATCTACTGAAACGAGGTAATGCTACTTGCTCGTCGTTGGTAATTAATACTCACTGTCGATAACTTATGGCATTAATGAAACTTGGTTGTCTGATGGCACTGGTTATGTGCGTTCATGCTTGCGTGCGTACGCGCCCGCGCGCGCGCGCGTGCGTGTGTTTGTGTGTGTGTGTGTGTGTGTGTGTGTGTGTGTGTGTGTGTGCGTGTGTGTGTGTGTTTGTGTGTGTGTGTGTGTGTGTGTGTGTGTGTGTGTGTGTGTGTGTGTGTGTGTGTGTGAGTGTGATATCTCTACCGGCTGCGTTCCTGTGCGTTGTTTCAATAAACGCACGACCAGTCTTGTAGCCATATTAAGTCACGAGAGATATACCAATAAATTATTAGACGTTCTTATTTGATTAAAAATCGGTGTGCGTAACAGAGATGTTTATTATAGTGCAACTGGTTCTGTTAGCCGATTTTGCTTCGAGTAACGTACACTACTGGCCATTAAAATTGCTACAGCAAGAAAAAATGCAGATGATAAACGGGTATTCATTGGACAAATATATTATACTAGAACAGACATATGATTACATTTTCACACAATTTGGGTGCATAGATCCTGAGAAATGAGTACACAGAACAACCATCTCTGGCTGTAATAACGGCCTTGATACGCCTGGGCATTGAGTCAAACAGAGCTTGGATGGCGTGTACAGGTACAGCTGCCCTTGCACCTTCAACACGATACCACAGTACATCAAAAGTAGTGACTCGCGTATTGTGACGAGCCAGTAGCTCAGCCACCATTAACCGCACGTTTTCAGTTGGTGAGAGATCTGGAGAATGTGCTGGCCAGGGCAGCAACGAACATTTTCTGTGCCCAGACAGGCCCGCACAGGACCTGCAACATGCGGTCGTGCATTATCCTGCTGAAATGTAGGGTTTCGCAGGTATCGAATGAATGCTAGAGCCACGGGTCGTAACACATCTGAAACGTAACGTCCACTGTTCAAAGTGCCGTCAATGCAAACAAGAGGTGACCGAAACGTGTAACCAATGGCACCCCATACCATCAGGCTGGGTGATACGCCAGTATGGCGATGACGAATACAGGCTTCCAATGTGCGTTCACCGCGATGTCGCCAAACACGGATGCGTTCATCATGATTCTGTAAATTGAACCTGGATTCTTCCGAAAAAATGGCGTTTTGCCATTCGTGCAACCAGATTCGTCGTTGAGTACACCATCGCAGGCGCTCCTGCCTGTGGTGTAGCTTCAAGGGTAACCGCACGCATGGTCTCCAAGCTGATAGTCCATGCTGCTGCAAACGTCGTCGAACTGTTCGTACAGTTGGTTGTTGTCTTGCAAACGTCCCCGTCTTTTGACTCAGGGATCGAGATGTGGCTGCACGATCCGTTACAGCGATTAGGATAACATTCCTGTCATGTCGACTGTTAGTGATATGAGGCCATTGGGATCCAGCACGGCGTTCCGTATTACCCCCTGAACCCACCGATTTTATATTCCGCTAACGGTCGTTGGATCTCGACAAACGCGAGCAGCAATGTTGCGATACGATAAACCGCAATCGTGATATGCTACAATCCGACCTCTATCAAAGTCGGAAACGTGATGGTACGCATTTCTGCTCCTTACGCGATGCATCACAACAACGTTTCACGAGGCAACGCCGGTCAACTGCTGTTTGCGTATGATAAATCGGTTGGAAACTTTCCTCATGTCAGAACGTTGTAGGTGTCCCCAACCTTGTGTGAATGCTCCGAAAAGCTAATCATTTGCATATCACAGCATCTTCTTCCTGTCGGTTAAATTTCACGTCTGTAGCACGTCATATTCGTGGTGTAGCAGTTTTAATGGCCAGTAGTGTATCAGTCAATTATTTAACTTTCTTATTTGGTTAAAAACACAGGTGCGTAACGCAGATGTTAGTTATACTGCAAGTAGTTTCGGATGGCGGATCTTGCTTCGAGTAACTTATTTCCAAATTTGCTCGAACAGTCCTCGGGTATACTGCCGGTTCATAGTGTCCAACGGGCACAATATTCCGGCGATCAGACATGTCGCCATCGTCAGGTGCGCTGACGAACTGAGCTCCTGAGAGCGGGCGACCGATTTAAATCCCCTCCCCCCGCGGGCCGCTCTCTTCGACGTCCGCGCCCGCGCGCCGGTGGCCGCGAAGACGTGGATGCGGACGGTGGAGAGAGCGGTCCACGGGGGAAGTGGATTTAAATCGGCCGGCCGCCCTACGGAGCTCATTTCGTCAGCGCACCTGACGATGGCGACATGTCTGATCGCCGAAATATTGTGCCCGCTGGACACTATGAACCGGCAGTATACCCGTGGACTGCTCGAGCAACAAATACGCCGGGAGAAACTGAAGAATCTATTTTCAAATTGGTCGTTAAGTATTCCTCCTACTGATGTGGCTCCCAATCATTAAAATGCTTTATAAGATAAGAGAGTTACTGCTTGAATTTACCAGCGTAGAGCTACGAAAACTAGCAATCTACAATGTGACGAATTAACACAGCTTGACTCACCCTGAGAGAGGGCACTCCCCAGAAGGAGTGCTTGCCGATGGCGGGCACGCGGGAGCGCGTGATGTGCAGCTCCTCGAGGCGCTGGAAGTGCTGGAAGATGGGCCCTATGGTGAGCGTGTTGGGGTGGTGAGGCGGCGCCGAGATGCGCAGCACCTCGACGCGCGGCGGGTCCATGTCGGCGGTGGGCACCGGCCCGTCCATGCCACCCCGCAGGCACGACACCTCGCGGCGGCCGCGCGCGTCCAGCGAGCACTCGCACGCCTCGGGGCACACCGACCACGCGCCGCGGCCCGCCGCCGGCGCCGCCGCCACGGCCGCGCACCACAACAGCCACGCAGCCAGCAGCCGCATCTGCAACACGCACCAAACCGCCGCATGATAAACATCTATCTCAACCCTACATTACCAGGCACTCTTTTATTTACGACTGCGTACGGTACCAATTCGCGGTTTGCGCTAATCTCGTACTGTCAGTATTGTGAAACAGGACCATTTGTACTTGTTTTGTATGTTACATACCACTGGATATCTTGTGCGTAAACTATAACCATAGTTCTACCC
Organism: Schistocerca cancellata; assembly: GCF_023864275.1. NCBI lineage: Eukaryota > Metazoa > Arthropoda > Insecta > Orthoptera > Acrididae > Schistocerca > Schistocerca cancellata. The sequence goes on from NC_064627.1 coordinate 628,602,834, forward strand.
CCACTGATGACTTTCTCGAACGGGTCCGACAGCGTCCAACACAATCTAGAGTGAGGTACCTCACGGTACACCATCCTCCGGAGTGGAAAACGTGGAGGAGAACCACGCACCCGCGGCGTAGGATTTGTAGTTAACACAAAAATAGTAGAACAACATCGATTAGCCCTATTGCTGTTATTGAAAGAATTATGACTCCTTGCATTCCTCTCGCTGGAGATAGCTGTGTCACCTTCGTCTCTGTCTATGCCTGTATTAAAGGCGGTCAGGAGGATACAATGAGTCAGTTCTACCAACAACGGAGCAATGTCCTCGTTAAGATACCAACTGAAGATAAACTCTTGTTACTGGGCGACTTCAGTGCTACAGTTGGAAGAGAGAATCGTTTTTGGGAAACATCGTGGACAATGAAGGTGTAGGAAACTGCATTGCAAATGGGCTATTTCTAGGTCTCTGTTCTGAGAATAAGCTTTTTATCACCAACCCGTAGTTCCGATTACCTAATCGTTTTACGACCACGTGGACATATCCACGCTACAAACACTGGCATCTTATTGACTATGTCATCTCTCGGTAGCGTGACAGGAAAGTGGTCCTGATCACAGAAGTATCTCGAAACATCTATTACTGCTGAACTGACCACAAACTGTTGACTAACTATCTGAATGTCCTCGTCCAGCGTAAACCACTATCCTACTTTTCAGATCGTTCAAGGAGACAATGCAACATCAATGGCCTGCGAAATGAAATTGATTGCTCTTTCTTGCAACACACACGTTTGGATCGACTTAGCCATGCCCCAGTTAAAACAACAGATGTTGAACAAGAATGGCCCACTTTTAAATAGAAAACCACCATCCAGAAGACTGTAAAAGAGGTCATTAATTTCGATGCAAAGAAGAAAAGTGACTGGTTTGATGACAACTACGAAATGATTAAGAACTTCCTAAGTGTCAAGCAGGATGCCTACCGATCTCTTACTCAAGATCCATTCCCGGTGGAAAAAAGTACTCTTTCAAGAGCTCAAGCAGAAATGTCAGACTGACATAAGAACAATCACGAACAGAAGCCAAGAAACTCCAAAGACTGTCAGACGTCAGGAACTTGAGGAGTTTTTATGATGGAATAAAAGAAATAGATGGGTCTGTTCGCTCCTCATCAGGAACCCTGAAAGCTGCCGACAGCAAGACCTCCTAACTGACACTCAGTACATCTTGAATAGTGGTAAAGCGCATTTCAACTCACACTTAAACCATGGTTCTACTGCTACTGATGACTTTCTCGAACGTGTCCGACAGCATCCAACACAACCTAGAATGACACTCCCATCGATCGTTCCATGGAATTCAACAAGCACCTGGACATCATGAAGCCAAGAAAACCACGTGGACCTGACGGCATCCCCTCTCGACATAATTCCGAATGGGTGGCTTGTCTCTAAAATGTATAGTCTCCTCCTTCTTTCTTCTAATGTGGGAATCCAGTAAGGTGCCACCTGACATTGAGAATTCGGCAGTTATCACCATCTTTGAAAAACACGACCGAAGCATATGTGGTAACTATCGTGGATTTTCCTTGCTCTCATGTGGCTTGTAAAATTTTTGGTATAATTATGATCAATCGCCCCCAAACTCTTTCCAACACCCTGAAACTCAGTGCGGATTTCGCCCCTACATAGTCACTATTTATATGATATTCTTCTCAAGACAACTGAAGGAGAACTGAAAGGCGGAACATAAGCCTTTACTGTTTGTGTTCTATGACGTAGAACAAGCGTTTAACACGGCGGGCATGGAAGCTATGTTTCAAATGGCTCTGAGCACTATGGGAGTCAACTACTGAGGTCATTAGTCACCTAGAACTTAGAACTAGTTAAACCTAACTAACCAAAGGACATCACACACATCCATGCCCGAGGCAGGATTCGAACCTGCGACCGTAGCGGTCTCGCGGTTCCAGACTGCAGCGCCTAGAACCGCACGGCCACTTCGGAAGGCAGAGAAGCTATTTGGCCGGTCTTAAATGTTTTGGCTGCTCTCAACACTTTTATCAAACTGATTCAAGCTTTCCATGATGATAAGTCAGAGTAGTACAATCTAGTCTTTCACGGCCGGTATTGTCTTCAGTTGAAACTTCCGGGCTGAGAGGCCGTGGTCGATGTATAAAATTTCCATCTAACGTTTCGTCTCCATCTGCGGGAGACCTCAGAAGATGTCTCCCGCAGATGGAGACGAAACGTTTGATGGAAATTTTATACATCGACCACGGCCTCTCAGCCCGGAAGTTTCAACTATAAATTACAGACTTCCTTTGATAAAATACGGAGTAGTAAAATTTACAATGATTTAGTAAAAATGTAACTTTTTCAGCCCTCTAGTGTGCTTGGGTTAAGAATGTTTGTGTCGAACGTTCTACATACTCTAAAAGGATATTATTAGGTCTACAACTTTGCTTCCGCCGTTTTGCAATAGACGGCAGTAGTGGAAAGTAGTGGTGCAAGTCGTTCGTCGTAAGAGTCATACAGTAAGTTTGGGCATTTGAGAACATAACGCCATCAAAATACCAGTCTATTTTTGATTGCATCATAAAGCTATTCTCGACTCAATATGTCTACTTATGAGCCCAATTCTCGTCATCTCCTGGAGGGTTTAATTGTCTGGTTTGATATGAAGACATCTGCGTATGAGGCTCATAAAAAGCTGGGTAACACCTATGATGAGACGCCTGTTAGTGACAGAACTTCGCAGAAAATGGTTTCCATGCTTCAATAACGGTGATTTTGACGCTGATGACCGGCATGATTGTGAAAGAGAGAAAGTTTTCGATGCTACTTCAACCGTCGGGAACAATCACAGGAGATCGTTATCCAAAGCAGTTGAAGTATCTGAGCACTGAAAGACAAACGGCCACACTACAGCGACAGACATGAAAAAATTAATGAAATTTTCACTCTACAGCGGAGTGTGCGCTGGTATGAAACTACCTGGCAGATTAAAACTGTGTGTCGGACCGAGACTCGAAATCCGGAACTTTGCCTTTCGCGGGCAAGTGCTGTACCAACTGATCTACCCAAGCACGACACACTCCCCGTCCTCACAGATTTAATTCCCTCAGTACCTCACCTCCTACCTTCCAAACTTCACAGAAGCTCTCCTGCGAACTGTAGAATAAAAATCTCATTCTGGAAATATCCCCCAGGCTGTGGCTAAGCCATGTCTCCGCAATATCCTTTCTTCCACGAGTGCTCGTTCTGCAAGGCTCGCAGGAGAGCTTCTGTGAAGTTTGGAAGGTAGGAGGCGAAGTACTGGCGTAATTAAATCTGTGAGGACGGGGCGTGAGTCGTGCTTGGGTGGGTCAGTTGGTAGAGCATTTGCCCGCGAAAGGCAAAGGTCCCGAGTTAGAGTCTCGGTCCGGCACACAGTTTTAATCTGCCTGGAAGTTTCATGAAAAAATGATTTTGCAGCATGACAGTGCACGATCGCATGTCGAAAATCACGTCAAAACATACTTGGAAACGTTGAAATGGTATGTTCTACCCCACTCGTTGTATTCTCCAGATATTCCTTCCTCTGACCGCCACCTTTCTCGATCTGTCACAGACGACCTACAATAGCTGAATGGCACTTGCCGTCATACGAACAAGTGGAAAATTGGATCGTTTCATGGCTCCCCTCAAAACATTCCCAGCTTATACACTGCGGGATTCGTATGCTGCCCTAAGGCTAGGATAAAGCAGTGGCTAACGATGGTCAGTACTTTGAATTGTAAATTTTCTGTAAGTTTTTCACTATAAAGTCTCGAACTTTCAGAAGAAACGGCGGAAGAAAAGTTGTAGACCTAGTAAAAAATTAAGAAAAATAAATCCACAGCCTCTAGATCTCAAAGGGTCGCCGGCTGTGCTCGTATCCGAGTTTGCATTTTTCTCTTGCATTTCTATTATTGCGTGGCAGTTCACATATGGAGATGCCAATGATGGCGTAACAGGCCAATCCCGGAATGAAACACACGCCACATACATTACATAAAACAGAGCGTGAAGGCAGTGGCAGGGCCTGGCGAAGTTTGCATCTCTAATGTTTCTCATTTTGCTTCCTCCGAAGTTCCTACTCAAAACGTAAGACAGTACCTGAAGTAGTTATGCGACACCATTTACATCTACGTGGATACTCTGCAAATCAGATTTAAGTGCCTGGCAGAGGGTTCGTCGAATCACCTTTACAAATCTCTATTAATCCAATCTCGTATAGCCCGCGGAAAGAACGAACACCTATATCTTTCCGTTCGAGCTCTGATTTCCATTATTTTATCATGGTGATCGTTTCTCCCTACGTAGGTCGGCGTCAACAAAATATTTTCGCTTTCGGAGGAGAAAGTTGGTGATTGGAATTACGTGAGAAGTTTCCTCCGCAGCGGAAAACGCCTGCCTTTGTTTCAGTGACGTCCATCCCAAACCCTGTATTATTTCAACTACACTCTCTCCCCTATTTCGCGATATACAAAACATGCTGCCCTACCCTGAAATTTTTCGATGTACTCCATCAATCCTATATGGTAAGGATCCCACACCGTGCACCAGCATTCTAAAAGAGGACGGAGAAGCTTAGTGTAGTCAGTCTCATTAGTAGATTTGTTACATTTACTAAGTTGCTTGGGTCAATGTTTAGATGTTGAATTGCTCCTTATAGCACTTCAGAGGAGCAACATGGGGCCTTCTACTTGTCCTCACTAGACCATCTACAATTTGTCGATGAAGTCTGTTACTTCTCATCCGGTGGACATGCCACCTCCATGTAAGTCGGTGACCAGTAATGGGGGTTTCTGTACTACACATTTTTGCCTTCTAAAGAACCGTTGTGTTTGATACGAAGTCATCCTATTTGACGTGCGGAGTGTGTCTGTACTATACATTTTTGCCTTCTAAAGAACCGTTGTGTTTGATACGAAGTCATCCCATTTGACGTGCGGACTGTGTCTACGCTCCTTTTGTCTGAAGCGTTCTAGTTTCTTAAGAACACGGCGATATGATGTCTAGGGTTCGCAATCGTAGAACAGCGTAGAAACAACAAATGCTCGATAAACCATCGGTATGTTGCATAGTGTCAGAGCTTTACACAGGAACACCCTGTGTATGAAACGTCCAAAAGCAACACGTGCGGCATGTATCCTGTTCTCCACGTCCTTTTCCGACGAGCAGTTTGTTGATAATATACATCCCTGATAGAGGAAGTGATCTACCTGTTCCAAAGATATACTGGAAATACAGATATTTAGACCCTGAAATACAGCTCCCAGTGCTGGCTATACTAGTACCTTCCTTTTTTGGATGTCGATAGTCATGCCGAAACGTTTATATGCAGTTCTGAAACAGTTTACAGACATTTGAAGCTCTGCGGGTATACGAGCTGGAGAAGCATTGCCGTCAGAGTATTGTAGTTCAGTTACCTGAGTGAGACTTGTGAATCATTTAGAGTGCAGTCTGGACTAATTAAATAGCCCTCCGTCAAATCTGTGTTTGTATTATACTCCTGCATTGTTCACAGACGATGATGATGTTTAATCACGGCTTCTAGGTTCAGAGGAAACAACTTTGGCGCGAGGACGCTTCGTTGTTTGAGCCAATTAGTACTAGTGAATCTGTCATATGTTTCGTTCTGGTACAGCACTCTCTCAGACTTATCATCATGGAAAGCTTGAATCAGTTTAATAAAAGTGTTCAGAGCAGCCAAAACGTTTTAAGGCCTTCCACATAGCTTCTCTGCCCACCGAATCAAAGGCTTTTTCTACGTCATAGAACACAAACAGTAAAGGCACATGTTTTGCCTTGCACTTTTCCTTCAGTTGTCTTGCGAAGAATATCATATTGATAGTTCCTCTGTAGGGGCGAAATCCGCACTGAGATTCAGGAAGTACAGTGTTGGTAAGAGTATGGGGGCGATTCATCAGAATTCTGGCAAAAATTTTACCAGCCACATAAGAGCAAGGAAAATCCTCGATAGTTACCACATATGCTTCGGTCGCGTTTCTTTTTTTTTCATTTCAGGTGGCACCTTACAGGATTCCCACATTAGAAGAAAGAAGGAGGAGAGTATACATTTTAGAGGCAAGACACCCATTCGGAATTATGTCGAGAGGGGATGCCGTCAGGTCCACGTGGTTTCCTTGGTTTAATGCTGTCTAGAGGCTTGTTGAATTCATGAAACGATCGGTGGGACTGCCATTCTAGGTTGTGTTGGATACTTTCGGACACGTTCGAGAAAGTCATCAGTAGCAGTAGAACTATGGTTCAAGTGTGGGTTGAAATGCGCTTTACAACGATTCAAGATGTACTGAGTGTCAGTTAGGAGGTCATGCTGTCGGCAGCTTTCAGGGTTCCTGATGAGGAGCGAACAGACCCATCTATTTCTTTTATTCCATCATAAAAACTCCTCAAGTTCCTGACGTCTGACAGTCTTTGGAGTTTCTTGGCTTCTGTTCGTGATTGTTCTTATGTCAGTCTGACATTTCTGCTTGAGCTCTTGAAAGAGTACTTTTTTCCACTGGGAATGGATCTTGAGTAAGAGATCGGTAGGCATCCTGCTTGACACTTAGGAAGTTCTTAATCATTTCGTAGTTGTCATCAAACCAGTAACTTTTCTTTTTTGCATCGAAACTAATGACCTCTTTTACAGTCTTCTGGATGGTGGTTTTCTATTTAAAAGTGGGCCACTCTTGTTCAACATCTGTTGTTTTAACTGGGGCATTGCTAAGTCGATCCAAACGTGTGTGTTGCAAGAAAGAGCAATCAATTTCATTTCGCAGGCTATTGATGTTGCATTGTCTCCTTGAACGATCTTAAAGGAGGATAGTGGTTTACGCTGGACGAGGACATTCAGATAGTTAGTCAACAGTTTGTGGTCAGTCCAGCAGTAATAGATGTTTCGAGATACTTCTGTGATCAGGACCACTTTCCTGTCACGCTACCGAGAGATGACATAGTCAATAAGATGCCAGTGTTTGTAGCGTGGATGTGTCCACGTGGTCGTACAACGATTAGGTAATCGGAACTACGGTTTGGTGATAAAAACTGATGCTCAGAACAGAGACCTAGAAATAGCCCATTTGCAATGCAGTTTCCGACACCTTCATTGTCCACGATGTTTCCCAAAAACGATTCTCTCTTCCAACTGTAGCAGTGAAGTCGCCCAGTAACAAGAGTTTATCTTCAGTTGGTATCTTAAAGAGAACATTGCTCAGTTAATGGTAGAACTGACTCATTGTATCCTCCTGACTGCCTTTAATACGAGCATAGACAGAGACGAAGGTGACAAAGCTATCTCCAGCGAGAGAAATTCAAGGTGTCATAATTCTTTCATTGACAGCAATAGGGCTAATCGATGTTGTTCTACTAATTTTGTGTTAACTACAAATCCTACGCCGCGGGTGCGTGGTTCTCCTCGACGATTTCCATTCCGGAGGATGGTGTACCGTGAGGTACCTCACTAAAGTGCCATTCGCCTTATAGTCTCGTTTCAATTCAGGCGGCAGCATCTATAACTTATCTATCTATCTCGTAACTGCTGAGAGCTGTTTTTATATTGGTCTATAACTATTAAGTCTAGAAGAGACTTGACTTCTGTATTCCGGTAGTCTTAGTCACATAGTTCTTTCTCGGTTTTCGTCCACAAATTAGAAGCGACCATCTGGGTGCGGATTCCCAGCCAGTTACAAGTGCGGCTACCGGTATTTAGTCCACCTTTTCTAGGACCTTCCCCATTCAGAGTGGGCAGCGGTTATCCTAAAACGCCTTCCCAGCTACAGATGCAGGACCAGATCCCTGAGTGGTCACAAAGGCCTTTGTTTGTGGCATAGCGAATCCTTACGTTATGCAAGTATTTTATTCTTTGGACTCCTATTATAATTTTATGTAGACAAGAGCCTTTACCAGTGGGCAAATTGAGTTGTGCTTTGGTTCTGACGTACGCTGAGTGCAATGTGGCTGCTGTTTAAAGCCATGCCATTTTATGTTATTGGTTTTTATAACACTTTTATGTATGACAAGATCAGCTCAGCTTCAGCTAGTGTAATTTACAACCACGTCATGTAACAAGGCCCACTCCTTCTGAAGAAGATATTTTTATAAATATCGAAGCCTATATAAAGGGCTAAATAAATCTTTGATTTGGAACTGGTTGGCTGATTTTTTCAACCTCTTTAAGATGTTATTCTCTGTGACAAACGAAATAATAACAGAAACGAATTCATTTTGGTTAAGTGATGTTGTTCTGTGCTTCCTCTCGAGTTTCAAGAAACTTTTCACCCCACTTTATGGTTGATCTCAATGAACTGTAAGGTAGTGCATTCGTACTCCTCATAACTTACAAAGACGTAGAATTCCCTGTGCAACACGAAAGATGTATCAATAGCTAATACTCGCATTCGAAAACTGGCAGACATGGTTATGCCAATCTCATTTAGAACTACTGTGGTCCCCGTACAACAGCGATGGCTTTCTAGTTAATGGCACGGAGACGCTGGTACTCCAACTGTTACGACACCTCCGTGGAGAGGACGCTAATGTCTGTGTGGTCAGAAAAGTCTATCAATTATCAGGACAGTTGAACAGTTGGAGAATGTGGCTTCTCACTGATGGTGCTGGGGACGATTAATCAATCAGAATACCGAACTACACGATATTCAAAAGATATCATAATCTCTGTTGCTTAGTAAGTGGCCTGGATAGCAGGATCGAACTATTCTGAGATTCCATGCGTGTGAAGTAATAACTGTTCATGTTGCTAAAGAAATCTGCATCTTTGGGCGCCTACCTTGAAAAAAGTTCTCCTGGAATTGGTAGTAGCGTCAATCCAAGACTCAGGGTTAATTCGGATGCGAAAGAAAAGTTACTTGTAGTCAATGAAGACAGTCTCACATGGGAGACTATGCTTCTACTGAAAAGAAAGAAAACGTTAATCTCCTTATCCAGCACTTGGTTTTATGTTGGTAAACTCATTCCTTTTATATGATGCTGGTATCTGTACAGATACCATTGGTAATCTAGCAGCTCTCGAAGAATGAAATTATAATGAAATCCAGACCTTTAGCTGCTTACAGGCGTTGTTAAATATCAACGGGAACAGTTGAAAAATGTGTTCCCAGACTGGGATTCGAATCCAGGACCTCCTACTTACATGGCAGACGCTCTATCTACTTTTTTTATCTCATTTTCTTCGCATTTGTTCGTCGCATCTCCTCGGGGGTCTATCCGACTGAGCCACCGAGAACACAGAGAATACTACGACTGCAGGGGTGAACTGGGTGGCCGAGCGGTTCTAGGCGCTACAGTCTGGAACAGTGCGACCGCTACGGTCGCTGGTTCGAATCCTGCCTCGGGCATGGATGTATGTGATGTCCTTAGGTCGGTTAGGCTTAAGTCGTTCTAAGTTCTAGGGGACTGATGACCTCAGAAGTTAAGTCCCATAGTGCTCAGAGCCGTTTGAACCATTTTTTTTCTATCCACATACTACATTTGTAGTGCCCCTGCCCACCATAAACCGCGGCAGTCAATCTACCGATTCCCGTAAGAGTTCGGGCAATGTGAGTGCATCCGCACTAAAGAAGATCATTGGCCGGTAAGCCTTATCCATATGAAGATTACTCTTTCGGACATGTTCGGGGCACACATTTTCAACTGTCTCCGTTGATATTTATCAACGCCTGTAAGCAGCTAAATGTCTGGTTTTCATTATAATTTCATTCCTTTTATGGAATTAACTAATTAACTTTTAACATTAGGGTAGGACAGAGGACCTTCACTTCACGACACTGGAGACCTTCTAAATTTTCTTCACTGTAGTTGAACCCTCAAAAACATGGCAGTAACACCACTTATGACTACTAAATAACTGCTACAAAAACCAACTTAATTACGTCATTCACTATTCGAAAATCGAAAACGACATTTATTAATTTAGCCCAGGTTTTAGAAATAATTCGTTCGTAATTATGTACGTTTTATAGTTGAAATGTAATCGATAGTGTATTAAGATAGGCCGAGGTGCCATTGTCTTCAAACTATATGACTGTGTACAGAAATCATGAGTATGTTAAGTCACGTCGTGAACAATACCTTTTTCAGTACTGCGTCGGGCTAGTGATTGTCGTATGGCATTGTCTTCACATTCACATGACTGTAGTGTGCTCTCTATTTACGGGATCTACTCGTCTGTTTTTTTCCAGTTGCGTCTTCGTCACATGTATATGCATAACAAGATTTAGTCTATTCCAAAAACGACTCGTGTATTATGGGATTTGTAGGTGTTCTCACAACTTATTTTCAACGTCGATGCTGTGCGTATCGCTGTGAGTATGTATTTATATTATGTATACGTTGGAGGTTTTTAGGCGTCACCTGAAAATAAACAAAAGGAAGAATCTAGCTAGGTACCACGAAATAGTAAACTAAGTTACTGAAATGTTAGACAGCTTACAGGACGAAATAGTTTTAACCTATGCAAGATTTGTGGAGGCTGTCGGATCCAGCAATACATACTGAAAGAAACTAAAGACACACAGGAGATAAAAAATGAATGCTTCGTTTCACAAAATACGCGTAATTAGAAGTCCCCATAGCTATAGGTTGATCTCCGGAGAAGAACGTCGCCTGAATTTTTTAATGTGTTCTCAGTCCTATTTTAAATATGTAAATCGAATTACGAGTCGAAATCCAGCTCTAACAACTGATAGTCCCATTACTTTCACTACCGCTGCATATATTATTCCTGGTGTTGCAAACCGTCTGCCGTTCTGAGTGGAACAAGTTCGCTGACTTCCTTCTTTTACTGTCTCGGGTTCCAACTAAATTGCGTTAAATGGGAAGTAATTGTCGCGGTATGAACGCACTCGCTGCAGGAGCCTTGAATGGCCAACTATCGGCCGTAATTGCCAGTGCAGTATGGCTGTCGGGGCGACTGCTAAAGCTGCGTTAATGTTGCACGATGGAGCATTCTGGCTCAAAGGACCCGGCGGTGCGTGTCCCCGGCTGTGGTGACGTGCTTGCGTTCGTGTGTGTGTGTGTGTGTGTGTGTGTGTGTGTGTCTGTGTGTGTGTGTGTGTGGCCCGGATTGTGCTGCGCCGGAGCGTGTCAGAGCAGTGGCTGCCTGCTGCCTGTCTGTGTGTTCAGTGGTGGCCGCGTCTCCTGTTGTCCTGTCCTGTCCTGTCCTGTCCAGTGCCGCGCTGTCGTGTCATGTCGAATCCAGACGGGAGCCGCGGCGGCTGTCAAACTAGCGACGGATGTCCAGCTGAGCCACGCCACGTCACGGCCTGTGTGTGTTCTGGCAGGAGGCCGGCTACGAGCACAGTGTTCGCCTGACAGCTCGCGCTCTGCTCAGAGTCACTCGCGGGAAACTGTTAATCCACTTCCGTCAGTACTCCCGACCAGCCGGACGTTAGGTAGACAAATTGGCGAAGCATTTCATAAGCGATTACATATGCCCAGAGAGATTTTGATTGAAACTCATATACTCGATTCCCCTCTTTCACCGATTTCTGTTGTGTTGTCGTCGCCTTGTTCAGCTAACGAAGTGAACACGGCAAGTGCCATAACACGATTAGCCCAGAAATTTCTCTCACTGGAAGGGGACTCAAAATACGCAAACACGTACCTCAGCTTATCCGTAGACACGCGACCGCTTGTGAGAAAACGAGAATCAAAGTTGTCGACCTAATTTAGATCCCTTACAGTGCGCAACAATTCTAGACGAAATTCTGGCACAGTGGCTAACGTTGCAGCCTCTCACCTTTGCTCTTCGTGGTCGAAACCGTATTATAGTTTTTACTTTCTTTATTTATTTATTTTTCATTTATCTACGCATGTCCGTAGAAGATTACTACACGAATTTCTCATCAAATTAGAGTGGGCCGGGGTGACCGATTCAACGTGTTCTAGATGTTTACCACAAATCCTGTACCTGACATTATCAGTTTCTATCGCTTTACTATTGTTATTACCCGACATTTACCTCCATTTGAAGAGAGTCACAATTCGTTCAATCTAGCGTAAAGTCCCTGTGGAGTACCTTAAGGCGGTTCAACAGTGACACCGTAATGTACGCAGTAGCATCGCCAGACAACAATATTACAATGCTGCTGATCCCATCTGACATATCGTTGCCGCCCGGAGTGGCCGAGCGGTTCTAGGCGCTACAGTCTGGAACCGCGCGACCGCTACGGTCGCAGGTTCGAATCCTGCCTCGGGCATGGATGTGTTGATGTCCTTAGGTTAGTTCGGTTTAAGTAGTTCTAAGTTCTAGGGGACTGATCACCTAAGCAGTTAAGTCTCATAGTGCTCAGAGCCATTTGAACCATCATATTAGAGCATAAAAGCGCGCTGTATAGATTGCAAAATTGCGACTTTGTTTCATAAGTGCCTTACGTTTATTACATAATGTATGTGTGTATGGTATTTCCAGAGGATACAATCTTACTAAGTTCTCATCTTCTTGTATTTCATTCTTATCTCACTCCTTATATTTTACTCTTACGTTTATTCTCCAGAAAGATTTGGTGCTTTCCCTTGCACGATACCCATCGTAGAAATATTGTAAACACGGAAATTCCGAACACCATGAGCATGGCGTGAAGACAGGTTTGCCACAGTGACACTGCTTCGTATGAATCTCATTCGGGAAAGAAACGTCCTTGACAATGGTGAAGATTTCATGCGTGAGCAATAATTTCGCGGCAAACTACGCATAACGAACCTCTTTGGCGAATTCTGGCCCTTGTAACTTATTATAAATCAATATACACTACAGGAATTTCTCCGAAAACAGTTTCACACAATTTTCTCATTCCTTCCTTTTATTGGCCGGCCGAAGTGGCCGAGCGGTTCTAGGCGCTACAGTCTGGAGCCACGTGACCGCTACAGTCGCAGGTTCGAATCCTGCCTCGGGCATGGCTGTGTGTGATGTCCATAGGTTAGTTAGGTTTAAGTAGTTCTAAGTTCTAGGGGACTGATGACCACTGCAGTTAAGTCCCATAGTGCTCAGAGCCATTTGAACAATTTTTTTTTTTTTGACCGTCGCTTTCTCAGAAATACGTGACTAATCCACGACGACGGTTCCATAACTTTGACTTATCCTCTACTGAGCGAAGTTGATCGAAAATCGGGTTGTTGCATTTCCCCTCGAAAGTACTAAGGTTACTCCGATCGTACAGGCATAAGTCTAATAGAAGAATTATTTTTTTCTATTCGGTAGCAGTATCGTTTCCTCTACTGTCTATCGAATATGACATATACCATCAGATCTTGCGACGATTAATGGGTGTGCCGCGATGCACGCAGCAACATTCCGCGGCTGCTAGCTGCCCAGCTTCGAATTACGCAGCGGTCGCTCCGACTGCCACCTCGGCGCTCGAAGGTGCGCGACAACTGCGTACTGTGTAACAGCGAGGCATTCGGCGACAGAAACTTTTCTAGGTGTCGAACTGAAATACGATATTGCAATGCCTGTGTGATTCCGACTTACAATGCAGAGTTTCTCCGGACATGCATAGTGCGGCGACTACAGCCGTTATGAAATATACACTCCTGGAAATTGAAATAAGAACACCGTGAATTCATTATCCCAGGAAGGGGAAACTTTATTGACACATTCCTGGGGTCAGATACATCACATGATCACACTGACAGAACCACAGGCACATAGACACAGGCAACAGAGCATGCACAATGTCGGCACTAGTACAGTGTTTATCCACCTTTCGCAGCAATGCAGGCTGCTATTCTCCCATGGAGACGATCGTAGAGATGCTGGATGTAGTCCTGTGGAACGGCTTGCCATGCCATTTCCACCTAGCGCCTCAGTTGGACCAGCGTTCGTGCTGGACGTGCAGACCGCGTGAGACGACGCTTCATCCAGTCCCAAACATGCTCAATGGGGGACAGATCCGGAGATCTTGCTGGCCAGGGTAGTTGACTTACACCTTCTAGAGCACGTTTGGTGGCACGGGATACATGCAGACGTGCATTGTCCTGTTGGAACAGCAAGTTCCCTTGCCGGTCTAGGAATGGTAGAACGATGGGTTCGATGACGGTTTGGATGTACCGTGCACTATTCAGTGTCCCCTCGACGATCACCAGTGGTATACGGCCAGTGTAGGAGATCGCTCCCCACACCATGATGCCGGGTGCTGGCCCTGTGTGCCTCGGTCGTATGCAGTCCTGATTGTGGCGCTCACCTGCACGGCGCCAAACACGCATACGACCATCATTGGCACCAAGGCAGAAGCGACTCTCATCGCTGAAGACGACACGTCTCCATTCGTCCCTCCATTCACGCCTGTCGCGACACCATTGGGGCGGGCTGCACGATGTTGGGGCGTGAGCGGAAGACGGCCTAACGGTGTGCGGGACCGTAGCCCAGCTTCATGGAGACGGTTGCGAATGGTCCTCGCCGATACCCCAGGAGCAACAGTGTCCCTAATTTGCTGGGACGTGGCAGTGCTGTCCCTTACGGCACTGCGTAGGATCCTACGGTCTTGGCGAGCATCCGTGCGTCGCTGCGGTCCGGTCCCAGGTCGACGGGCACGTGCACCTTCCGCCGACCACTGGCGACAACACCGATGTACTGTGGAGACCTCACGCCCCACGTGTTGAGCAATTCGGCGGTACGTCCACCCGGCCTCCCGCATGCCCACTATACGCCCTCGCTCAAAGTCCGTCAACTGCACATACGGTTCACGTCCACGCTGTCGCGGCATGCTACCAGTGTTAAAGACTGCGATGGAGCTCCGTATGCCACGGCAAACTGGCTGACACTGACGGCGGCGATGCACAAATGCTGCGCAGCTAGCGCCATTCGACGGCCAACACCGCGGTTCCTGGTGTGTCCGCTGTGCCGTGCGTGTGATCATTGCTTGTACAGCCCTCTCGCAGTGTCCGGAGCAAGTATGGTGGGTCTGACACACCGGTGTCAATGTGTCTTTTTTCCATTTCCAGGAGTGTATATAAACTACTTCCAAATATTCTTGTGTATTGCAGGAACAGACGATATGCTGCTGACAAAATATCAATGTAAATTGAAATATTAGCCACCTGAAGACCGGCGCGGTAGACTGAAACCGGTGATGGCATCTAAATAAACGTATTTGTGCCTGGATTCGTTTTTTACTTACGATCTCTAAATTTGCTGATTTATGGAGTAACTGAAATTGACAATTTTCTCACCATACAGATAACTAAGCTAAATCGTTTTGCACTCGGACTTGTTCTTCTGAGCCGGCCGCTGTGGCCTAGCGGTTCTAGGCGCTTCAGTCCGGAACCGCGCTGCTGCTACTGTCGCAGGTTCGAATCCTGCCTTGGGCATAGATGTGTGTGATGTCCTTAGGTTAGTTTGGTTTAAGTAGTTCTAAGTTCTAGGGAACTGATGACCACATATGTTAAGTCCCATAGTGCTCAGAGCCATTTGAACCATTTGATCTTCTGATGACTTTACTAGACGACAAACGACAGGATCATCTGAAAATAGTATAAGATGTCTACCCAGATTGTCCCCTACATCGTTTACGTTGACTAGGAACTTCGTTGTTGAACAGCCCATACCATTTCTGACTCTCCGTCAGTTATTAGCAATTGTAGCGTTTCTGACAGGAAATCACGAATTGAGTTACATTACCGTAACGATACTGCACAGGTACGCAATTTGATTCGACGCCCTTTGTTAGGAACCGTGTCAAAAGCCGCAATAAATCTGAAAATATGGAATCAGTTTGAGATCTCTTCTCAATAACACTCGATGCTTCGTGATACATCGGTTGTTGACTTCTGAAGCCAATGCGGTACATTCGTTTCCGTATAGTCCCGGTAGAAATGGGTTCCTGTTGCCCCGCATTCAAACTGATTGCAGTATGATTCACAGTCGATCGTATGGATTTACGGCAGCATGACGTTCTTTCTCAACCACTTGTCTTGTGCAGCGGTGTACGAGGTCTGGAACATTGTACGATACTGAAGTTATTCCCAAGACACTGCTGACCTCGGAAACTAAAATTCTTGTTGTTACTACAGGAATTCGGTAAATGTACGCGAAATAGCAGTCCACTAAAAATGATATTTTCTTACTGAGGAACAATTACATAAATAAATAACACTACAGGTTACTGCACACGTTTGATGTGAGTCACAGGAAGAAATTATCAAGTAACATCACTGAAAGGTTTATGATGAAGTCCTAAACCAGTGAGGCGTGGCATGAAGTCTAGGGTCTGCAAGTCAGTGCCAGTTATGGTAAGGTCCGTCCAGCATCGGTGACGATCGGTGCTAGTCGCAAGTCACTGTAAATGAGGAACCGCAGTCAGGGGTATTGTCTGATGTACCTCCCGGCAACGAATGGCTTATCAATGGCTGTTCGCTGGAAAAATACTCCTCAGGCGGAGGTACACAGCGCAGACTATTTTCAGAGATATGAAATAGTCCCGCACAGGCTGCTCCTCCAGTCCTCGATTACAAGACCGCCTGTGTGCGAGAGTTGCGTCAACAGTTGTGGTGTCCTAGGTTCCCGGCTATAACAAGCTTCGACATTATTACTGTTGCTGTGTCAGTTTGCTACCAGAAAATTGTTGTGGTCGTAGCTGGCCTGCATTTGCCTGTGCAGGTAGTGATGACGCCTAAATGCAGGCCACCTGTGGAACGGGGGTGTGCGTATAGTTGCTGTCCGATCCAATTGTACGTACGCATACCGTATCCATTCTTCCTTGGGAAAAGATGGAGGAGCCATGTTGCTCGTAGCCGAAGATTCTGCACTTGTATAACCTGCGATTTGCAATAAACCACACGTCTTGCACCGGTTATCATCCCACAATGTAAGTCAGTTACCTTTCGACGTTAACTGCATGGCTGTCTGCAAGAAGCTGCTCAGATAACGTGTCTACACTTGCACCACACGCCGTTTCTAGCTCCAACATTCGGCACGTAAGTAAATGGGAGAACCCTTCCCTCGATTTTTTTTAATTTGCTGGCTTTTGGGACGTGGCCATATAATCATATCAATAGTATAATATCAATAATGACGACATGAACTTAAGGACATCACAAGACCCAGACCCCGAGCGGAGAAAATCTCCAACCACGCCGAGAATCGAACCCAAGCCCCATCAGTTAGCAATCAGCCGCACTGATCGCACAGCTATCGAGCTGACTTCCCATATATTTTGACCACTGTCATTACTTTATAAGTAATCAGGTTGGCTCTTCATAGGCGTCCATTGAATGCCCTCTTCTTTCGTGTTTATATAAGGGGCGTTCAAGAAGTTTTCGTTGCTGCAGCGAATATGCAACGTAGCGCGACTCCGATGTGGGTATAAAAATACCAACATATAGGCAGTGAATTATTGGGGAGTTCGAGTTTTTCCGACGTCCTTGTTGTAAATGCGGAAACGTGAGCTATAGTGTAGTTATTACCAATGCGTCCAAAGAGGATCAACAATCTATTATTCTTTTCTTGGCTGCCGAAGGACAAACACCAGTAGACATCAATCAGAGAACGAAGAACGTGTATGGAGCAGCATGTCTGATGAAAACTACAACTGTGGAATGGTGTGCAAGAATGGATGCTGCTGCTTCATGGTGACGCACGTTCCCTCATTGCACATGTCGTAACGCAGAAGTTACACCAATTCAAGTGGGGGCACATTCGAGCAGTCGTCCTGTTGTTCTTATCTCTCCCCAAGTGAATATCATGGTATCAGTTCCCTAAAAAAGGCCCTGAAGGGTCGACGATTCCTGTGTAACGAGGATGCGCAGCAAGAAGGTACGGACTTCTTTAGGCAACGGGACATGGTGTTTTACCAAACGGATATCTTCAACCTGGTGCATCTGTGCGATGATTACCTAAAGGAAAGGCAATTTTGCTTCAATAGTATATCTATTCTAGACTGCACGGCCTTCGAATGGAAAATGTCTGATCGCCCCTCATAACTTGGCGTTGTAGGAAGTCACGCGTATTTGATCAGGTATTTAATGTTCACTTCAGCTTTTAACATTCTTCACTATTCTGTATCTGCATGTATGTAAATTATGCGCACGCTACTGCACAGATTCACCAAAGCATGCTTTATACCGTTATTATCGATTTTCTGTCCTATTTTATTCCCGTATGGGGCGAACGAGAAATGACTGCCTATATGCCGATGTATACGCCCCACTCTCTCTTCTCTCATTTTATGACCCGTGTGGGAGATATGCGATGATGACAGCTGAATGGTCACCAATCCTCCTCGAATACAGGCTCTCAGAAGTTATACACGAGGAATTCTTGAGAACTACGTCGCCTTTCTTGCAGAGTTTTCAGTTGAGTCCGTGAGTGTCTCTTTTTCCAATTTCATATAGGCTATACCGTTTTTAGCAGTGCTTATTCGAATTCGTAGGAAGTCTGTTAACGTGACTACCTGATAAGTACGTCAGACGCTGGAATAACTAGAACCGCTCATATTTCTGACCTGTAGTCGATTTCCTTGCGGATTCACTTTCACAGAACTCTTTCAATAAATCTGTCTTCCGTTCGGCATCGTTCAATTTCATACGGTTTTTCATAGCAACATTTTACAATAAACTGGTTATACCATTAGACTTCTTACTCTGTTCTGTTTCATATGTGGTCTGCTCTTGTTTAATGACTGCTCTCACGAAGAAATTTCATTTCTGCAGGGGTAACGCCGACAGATCACAGTTTTATGGCTTATTACTCTCACATTGTGTCTGGTTTTATGTACTGTTTTGTATGGTACCATTTGCACTTCCACGTCGAGCCACATTTTTTTTCTCTATGCTGTCTGCGCAAGCCTGAACGACGATGGTTGTTAATAAATCATAAAAAACTTCCACAGTATGATTATAATTAGTACTAATTCCTTAAGTACGAGGTTCGTTGACGAAGAGAAACGTTAGTATTTGAAGTCTCGTCAACAGTGCGGTAGTCGAAGGCGGAACCGGATACCGGAAAGACGCTTATAAAGAAATTACCAGCGTCTTTATACTACAGCTGTGCATAAACCACGCACAAATGAAGAAAGCTGTAACTCGTTTAATGTGGCGGTGCAAAGAGTATAGCATAATAAAATCGCAGTCCCTTGTGGAACAAAATGTACATAACATTACTGTGAAGTAGGAAGTCATAGAAATGACGATGTAACACGGAGAAATATCCAGACATTATTTGTCACACGTTTATATTTCAGTGCAATACGTTTATTACTGTCTATGGTTTTATCCTGTTGTATTCCACCATTACAACTTGTTGTTAGCGCTCAAGCTGTAATGCACTTCTTCGACCCTTCTAAGGATATTTTCTAGAATTAATTCCATTCAGATCTCGTTTTCTACGAATACGGTACGAATTGGGCCATCCTTGCCTATAAAACGTTAATGATTGTGTCACAAGGCTCCTTTCATATTTTCTGCCATATCTTTAAACTGCATAACAATAAAAATATCTAATCTGTTGGTGATAGAATACATTGGAACAAATTGGGCCATCCTTCCCCATAAAATGTTAATGATTGAGTCACGCACCTTTTGTCATACTTTCTGCCAGCTCTTCAAATTGCATAATAATAAAAAAAATATTTAATTTTGTGGTCACAGAATACATACAGTCATTTCGACTTCGTGTGGTAAACAGTGGACAGCTTAGGAACAGAAATGATACATATTACAGCTTATTAAAAGGTTTTAATAAACTGCAATCTAGTGGTTTTGCTGAAACTTGTGTGTGAAATTCCCCAGATTGTGGAACTGAATCCATGGACCAGGAGCCAACTATGTGGATTAAAACTAAGGAAACAGATGAATTACCAACTGAGTTACGCTCCATGATACTTGAAAGTGGTCTAAGGCCGAAATTGTAGAATCGTACAGGAATAAAGAGAATGGAAGCTGAAGGCTACAAGAAACCTTTTAGGAAACAGAGAGGAGTTTTGCAAATTTTCGTTCTCCATCAAACTGTGCTGTCATCTGTGATTATGGGGGCAGTTAATTCGATCATAGAATAAATTTCAGGTATAAAAACGTGGCTGTATCTACTAGGAGTGGGGTCACCATTCATGGAATTTCTTGCAACCAGCATTGCAGTATGAAGACTTCACAACGAATCTTTGATGGTGACAACACTCAAGACGTTGGCAGGCTGCACAGGCCTCTGTTTGATGTGGCTTTGGAGGATGACAACGCCGTTGACGACCTTGCTGATGCTGACACTGAAGATGAAATTGACGAATGTGTTGAAAATTCGGAATCTTAACAAAGCTGTGAAGAAACGGATGACGACGAAGAAGAGTGCAACGATAATTTGTACTACACGGCGAAACGAATAAGGAAAAAGGTCACTGACTAGATCCAATGGAATAAACGTCATCTACCGAACAGTAGAAACACGAGAAGTAAAATTTACTTATTCATGTTCCTGGTGTGAAACGTGAAGCCGGACACGTGGAAACTATCACTGACGCATGGCGGCTTTTTTTCGACGGGTCATTTCTGAACTCACTCGTTAATGGACGAATCAATACACTGACAAAGTGATACCAGTTCCCACACGTCCTAGGAGTGCTCGCATAAGGAACCTAGTTGAAATAAAAGCTTTCATTGGCTTGTTATATCTTGCTGGTGTCTATGACGCAACGCGCCTAAGTCTGGAAGAGTTGTGGGATAACAATGAATTCCGGGTGAGTCATTTAGGCTCACCTAGTCATTGACTTGTTTACAATTTTTGATGAGATGCATTCCATTTAACCGCAACGAGATGCGAGCAGATAGGAAAACGACCGACCGACTTGCTCCAATAAGAGAAATATTTCAAATATTTGTTGTTAACTGCCATAAATGTTACTCTTTTGGACAATATGTAATTCCCGATGAAAAACTGGAAGCTTCTGTGGGCACTGCTGTGTTAGTCAGTACATCCCGTACAAGCCACTAAAGTACACTCCTGGAAATGGAAAAAAGAACACATTGACACCGGTGTGTCAGACTCACCATACTTGCTCCGGACACTGCGAGAGGGCTGTACAAGCAATGATCACACGCACGGCACAGCGGACACACCAGGAACCGCGGTGTTGGCCGTCGAATGGCGCTAGCTGCGCAGCATTTGTGCACCGCCGCCGTCAGTGTCAGCCAGTTTGCCGTGGCATACGGAGCTCCATCGCAGTCTTTAACACTGGTAGCATGCCGCGACAGCGTGGACGTGAACCGTATGTGCAGTTGACGGACTTTGAGCGAGGGCGTATAGTGGGCATGCGGGAGGCCGGGTGGACGTACCGCCGAATTGCTCAACACGTGGGGCGTGAGGTCTCCACAGTACATCGATGTTGTCGCCAGTGGTCGGCGGAAGGTGCACGTGCCCGTCGACCTGGGACCGGACCGCAGCGACGCACGGATGCACGCCAAGACCGTAGGATCCTACGCAGTGCCGTAGGGGACCGCACCGCCACTTCCCAGCAAATTAGGGACACTGTTGCTCCTGGGGTATCGGCGAGGACCATTCGCAACCGTCTCCATGAAGCTGGGCTACGGTCCCGCACACCGTTAGGCCGTCTTCCGCTCACGCCCCAACATCGTGCAGCCCGCCTCCAGTGGTGTCGCGACAGGCGTGAATGGAGGGACGAATGGAGACGTGTCGTCTTCAGCGATGAGAGTCGCTTCTGCCTTGGTGCCAATGATGGTCGTATGCGTGTTTGGCGCCGTGCAGGTGAGCGCCACAATCAGGACTGCATACGACCGAGGCACACAGGGCCAACACCCGGCATTATGGTGTGGGGAGCGATCTCCTACACTGGCCGTACACCACTGGTGATCGTCGAGGAGACACTGAATAGTGCACGGTACATCCAAACCGTCATCGAACCCATCGTTCTACCATTCCTAGACCGGCAAGGTAACTTGCTGTTCCAACAGGACAATGCACGTCCGCATGTATCCCGTGCCACCCAACGTGCTCTAGAAGGTGTAAGTCAACTACCCTGGCCAGCAAGATCTCCGGATCTGTCCCCCATTGAGCATGTTTGGGACTGGATGAAGCGTCGTCTCACGTGGTCTGCACGTCCAGCACGAACGCTGGTCCAACTGAGGCGCCAGGTGGAAATGGCATGGCAAGCCGTTCCACAGGACTACATCCAGCATCTCTACGATCGTCTCCATGGGAGAATAGCAGCCTGCATTGCTGCGAAAGGTGGATATACACTGTACTAGTGCCGACATTGTGCATGCTCTGTTGCCTGTGTCTATGTGCCTGTGGTTCTGTCAGTGTGATCATGTGATGTATCTGACCCCAGGAATGTGTCAATAAAGTTTCCCCTTACTGGGACAATGAATTCACGGTGTTCTTATTTCAATTTCCAGGAGTGTATTTCGTCAAGATATTTTCCCTTGTTAACTCAAAAATGTGCTACACCTGTGGGAGGAAAATATATGTTGGCAAGAAATCGGAGGAGGAGGATCGTGTCAGTAATCACTCTTCTGACGTCGTTCGCAGAAAGATAACGCAGTAATCAACACAGGCCGTAATCTGACCACTGACAACTGGTTCGGCGATGTTCCCCTAATGAAATAACTGACAAATAAAAGACTTTCAGTCGTTGCCACCTTGAAGAAGAATATATGGCAAAATCTGTCTGAGTTCAAAAATTTGTGAAGAAGAAGCGAATATTCCAGCCTTTTGGGTTTCAAGAGAGAGAGTACGATGGTTACGTACATTCCCAGTAAAAACCAAAACGTGATTTTGTTATCAAGTCTCCACTTCGACGATATGATCGACGACACAAATGGGCCCCTGAACAAACCTAAAATTATCTTATTTTACAACCAGGTGAAAGGGGGCGTTGACACGGTTGATAGCACAACCTATGATGTGGCTAGAAATACACTGCGATCGCCAATGGTTATTTTTTTTGTGTTCTGAACGTGGTCAGTATAAAAGCTCGGAAAGCTGGAAACGGCTATGACTCGTACAGCCGGAGGTTCTTCTTGCGTTACTTGCTCAGAAAATGGAAATTTGTCGTAAGACTTTATGGGACCAAACTGCTGGGATCATCGGTCCCTAGGCTTAGACACTACTTAACCTATCTTAAATTAACTTACGCTAAGGACAACACACACCCATGCCTGAGGGAGGGCTCGAACCTCCGACAGGGGAGCCGCGCGAACCGTGGCAAGACACCTCACGCCACGCGTATACGGCGCGCGGGCCTTATTCAGAGAGCTGATAATTAACGAAATGGTACGACGAATAAACGACGAGACATCTCTGCCCATACAGCTACGGCTACGGTTGGCAGAGGTGACGCCGATATCGCAGGAAGGAGTCAATTGCAGGAGATAATTGCGTGCGCCTTGTTACCAGAAGAAAAGGCGCAGAAGCCGTTGCTTGTGAAAATTACTTTCAGTCACATAACTACAATTTTGCAACGAATTTCATACTACTAAAAATACAGTGCAGGGTAGCAATGAAGCGTCTGACAGTTCCTGAAATAGTTTATTAGCATCTGCCGGACTAACAAAGGGAAATTTATGCTCTGATAATGTGGTATGTAATTATATGCTACCTGGTATTTGAAATGGTGTTTATTTTACTGAGTTCTGTGATTTTGTGGTGAGTAAATTTCGAAAATAGTACTATTCCTAAAATTTTCTTCGTGAAGGTTCGTGATGTAACGCAGTCATTAGTAATATATACGTAAAGTATGTTTGTAAGTTTCCTCTGCTGAAGGTAAGCTGCAATAAATTCCATTTTTCAACATGTTCTGATTTTCCTCACCCTTTCCCTTAATTTTCAATGCAATCTGTTGTTCTTCGGAAACTTTTTTCTCGTGAAAAAGAATTGTGCACCTCTGAGGTCCTCCATTGATGGCGGAAAAAGGGGCACCGCTAGCGGAAGATTAGGGACAAAATGGCTGCCATTCCGAAGTATACACTCGGACACCTAATGGAAAGCGCCCCCAGAAAAGTTAAAACCATCATAAGGTGAAGGGTGGACAGGTAGTATCTTAACGTCTATTAACAAATGAACACATACTTTTGAGCAGATAGTATATAATTCGGAACGTATGCCACGTTTGAAACTAAACAGTTTATGCGCTGTGAGCAGACAGAATTTGGATTCAACTTCAGGTGGGTAGATGTTCAATTCGCCACCGGCTACCCAGGTCTAGTTTTCAGTGATTTCTCTCAATATCTTAATGCAAACGCCGCTGCCATTCCTTTGTGAGTACACTGTACCCATTCAAATTCGCCTTTTTTTACCTTTAACACTGCCTTTCTCAACAACCAATTTCATCACCGGCGAAAGACGAAGCATAGCCTTGCACTTGGTCTGCTGCTGTGAGAAGGCATCTGTAGTCTACACTAATAACAGGAACGTAGCTACACAATTCTCCAACTGAAGATGATTATGTGAACCATCGAAACGACTAGCGAGGAAACAGACAAGTGACAGACTCAGTAAATTGTTTTATTCATAATTCTACTTAATTGTCCGCCGCGGAGGATTAGTGAAGCGGTCTAAGGGACTGCAGTCATTCACTGTGCGGCTGGTCCTGGCGGAGGTTGGAGTCCTAAAAAATGACTCTGAGCACTATGGGACTTAACTTCTGAGGTCATCAGTCCCCTATAACTTAGAACTACTTAAACCCAACTAACCTAAGGACATCACACACATCCATGCCCGTGGCAGGATTCGAAACTGCGACCGTAGCGGTCGCGCGGTTCCAGACTGTAGCGCCTAGAAACGCTCGGCCACCCCGACCGGCTTCGGGTCCCCCCTCCGGCATGGGGTGTGTGTTTTTACTTAGGATAACTTAGGTTAAGTAGTGTGTAAGCTTAGAGACTGATGACCTTAGCAGTTAGGTCCGATGTGATTTCACACACATTTGAACATTTTTGAACTACTTAATTGTCAATATCAGAACTTTTTTTGTCACTATTGTTGTAACGAATTCGGCTTCTGACTTCGATTTATATCGCAAGGGAAGTACTAGACGTAAACTCAATAAGTCATAAGAGATTACGTGTACACTGCATACAGAGATTTGTACTAGAATCAAATAAACATTCAAAAAGTAAAAAATTGCAACCGAGTGGCGCTGACGGATATCACACGCAAATAAATTTCATGAGTAGCTGATATGTTGATTTAGAACGTAATAGGTACAATCAGGCACAGCCGATGCACTAGGTCCAGAGAACGTCGGATGCTCACGCACGTTGTAACGATATCTGATGCAGCCTGACAGGTTATCCCCCGGGGCTGCGTCAGCTCGCAGGCTGGACACCTTTGCTGCTGACAGTCTGTAATTGGACGCCCCGACCTGACGCGGTAATTTGTGGAGCACCCCTTATCTCCCCCTAACACCCCTCCCTCCCCCTCCTCCTCCCGCGCCGTCGCCACTCGCCGCCACCTACCGACACACCCACGCACGTCAGCGCTCCTTTCAGCGAGCGCCACAGGTCAAGTACCTGCCCGCCTACCATCAATACCGATCGTTACAAGGTTGCGCCTGTTCTATGAGAGTGGCTACTTAAGCTAATGTGACAATTGTTTGTAATACAGCGCCGTTAAGCTACAATTTCGATTCAGTACTAAAGAAGGAAACGAGATGAGGGTTTGACGTCTCATTGATGGCCAGATCGTAGGACGCGAGGCTTGCAAGGATAACATGAAATATACTTTTCATAAAGATCAATATTAGCAGCCCATTTCCTGTGACTGTGATGTCACTAATACTCTAGATGTTTCTGAATCTCACAGTAAAGCGCGAAGGGCGGAAGAATCACCGGTAGATTGAGCGCGCTTTCGAGACCTCCCGGCCGGTGACTAGCGTAAGAGTCAAGTGTGACTGTCAGAAGCGCGGACAAAAGTTTAATACTGAAGTATAATAAGTTTGAAAATGACAATGAGTAGTACTTGAGTCTTGTGTTTGGCTGAATATTCATGGGAAGCAATTCTGTAAGACAACAGTGTTTAGACACAACGGTGTAAGGGGATGACGACAGTGGAAATTTGTGGCAGATCGGGACTCGAACCCGAATATCCCTCTTTAAGCAAGAGGTCCCTTAACCCGCGTTGGCTATCCGTGGCATGGTTCATGGAGAGACGCAAACTTCCGAATGTCGTCCATCCCACGTCCCAAGCTGTACTCGTTTACACGTAGACACGCTACGTAATTCCCGTAAGAGGGAGGAGGGAGACATTTTAATTGAAAGTCGCTGCCTGGAAAGGTGGATAAATACACTACTAGCCATTAAAATTGCTACACCACGAAAATGACGTGCTACAGACGCGAAATTTAACCGACAGGAATAACATGCTGTGATATGCAAATGATTAGCTTTTCAGAGCATTCAAACAAGGTTGGCGCCGGTAGCGACACCTACAACGTGCTGACATGAGGAACGTTTCCAACCGTTTCCTCATACACAAACAGCAGTTGACCGGCGTTACCTGGTGAAACGTTGTTGTGATGTCTCGTGTAAGGAGGAGAAATGCGTACCATCTCGTTTCAGACTTTGATAAAGGTCGGCTTGTAGCCTATCGCGATTGCGTTTTATCGTATCGCGACATTGCTGCTCGCGTTGTTCGGGATCCAAAGAATGTTAGCAGAATATGGTATCGGTGGGTTCAGGAGGGTAATACGGAACGCCGTGCTGATCCCAACGGCCTCGTATCACTAGCAGTCGAGATGACAGGCTGTAACGGATCGTGCAGCCACGTCTCGATCCCTGAGTCAACAGATGGGGACGTTTGCAAGACAACAACCATCTGCGTGAACAGTTCGACGACGTTTGCAGCAGCATGGACTATCGGCTCGGAGACCATGGCTGCGGCTACCCTGGACGCTGCATCACAGACAGGAACGCCTACGATGGCATACTAAACGACGAACCTGGATGCACGAATGGGAAAAAGTCATTTTTTCGGATGAATCCAGGTTCTGTTTACAGCATCATGATGGTCGCATCCGTGTTTGGCGACATCGCGGTGAACGCACATTGGAAGCGTGTATTCGTCATCGCCAAACTGACGCATCACCCGGCGTGATGGTATGGGGTGCCATTGGTTACACGTCTCGGTTACCTCTTGTTCGCATTGACGGCACTTTGAACAGTGGACGTTACATTTCAGATGTGTTGCGACCCGTGGCTCTACCCTTCATTCGATCCCTGCGAAACCCTACATTTCAGCAGGATAATGCACGACCGCGTGTTAGAGGTCCTGTACGGGCCTTTCTGGACACAGAAAATGTTCTACTGCTGCCCTGGCCAACACATTCTCCAGGTCTCTCACCAACTGAAAACGTCTGCTCAATGGTGGCCGAGCAACTGGCTCGTCACAATACGCGAGTCACTACTCTTGATGAACTGTGGTATCGTGTTGATGCTGCATGGGCAGCGGTATCTGTTTGACTCAATGCCCAGGCGTATCAAGGGCGTTATTAGGGCCAGAGATGGTTATTCTGGGTTCTGATTTCTCAGGATTTATGGACCCAAATTGCGTGAAAATGTAATCACATGTCAGTTCTAGTATAATATATTTGTGCAATGAATACCCGTTTATCATCTGCATTTCTTCTTGGTGTAGCAATTTCTAATGGCCAGTGGTGTACAATATTTCAGTTCTTGTGTTGCTAATATCACAGGCACTACAATATCGTAAATAATGTAAAAGTGTTTAGAACCGTGAGTTTTGAGTAGTTTGAATGTTGCCGAATGACACGTGTATGGCAGCCATAAATAGAACATAGCAGACTAATCTCTTAGGCGACTGTGTATAAAAGTTGAATTTCAAAGGATGCCCTGAACAGTTTCGGGAGAAGTAACTAAGTAATTCAAATATTCGTGATGTGAAATTGTTGAAAGAACTGAGTTATGTGGCTAAGGGAAATGACTGATGTTGGACTGAGAGAGACTGATAACGGAGCGTCATCTGGCTACAAGTGAAACAATGGACAGTGTTTACTTTTGTTGCCTTTTGTCGTTTCAAAAAACCTGTTGTTGTTCCCTATATATATATATATATATATATTATTATTATTATTATTAGCGAATGTCCCCATGGGAGAACGATAAGCAGGTGATTAACATTTCTTAATGTTCTTCTTATTTTCCCAGTATTTCTTCATTGCCTCCATATATATATATATATATATATATATATATATATATATATATATATATATATATATATATATATATATGGGATATAGTACACAGGTTGGTACCCACACGGTTCAGTTAAATAGCCCCCTGTGTATCTAATGCAAAGAACTAGTCCGATTGTCGCAAACTTGAGCGGATACGACAACGATGGAAAAGAAAACTAACGTACTCAAAAGTACCATCACAGCGTTCACAACCTAAACATGGATGTGAGAAGAAATTCGAACCTATACTTCCTGAACGTGAATCCAATGTGTTACACACCGTGGAACCTCCAACTGTGATTCAGTGCCAGTCTTCCGATGCGGTGGGGAGTATACGCTAGCAATACTCCGACCCCATCAGATGATGTCGAGGGGTATGAATATATCTACAGCAAGCGGAAGAA
Organism: Schistocerca cancellata; assembly: GCF_023864275.1. Taxonomy (NCBI): domain Eukaryota; kingdom Metazoa; phylum Arthropoda; class Insecta; order Orthoptera; family Acrididae; genus Schistocerca; species Schistocerca cancellata. The sequence continues at coordinate 628,631,402 of NC_064627.1, forward strand.
TGTCTTTCCTCACAAATCGTGTTACTTTGTGTAATAACAGCTTGTAAACAACTATTCGACATCACGAGTAGTTGAGGATGTGAAGCAATATCAACATCGAGGATCGTGTGGCACGTTAACTTTTTGTCCACGCGTACACCAGAATCGTTACTCCCAACAACGCCAACAATATGAAAGTTCCTGGCAGATTAAAACTGTGTGCCGCAGCGGGACTCGAACATGAGACCTTCGCCTGTCGCGGGAAAGTGCTCTACCGACACATCTATCCATGCACCACTGACGAATTGTTTTTCAGAAAGTTTTAAATCAGTCGACACACCGCTGCGGACTGAAAATTCATCCTGGACACACCAACAATGCCACCTACAATGCGAACGGCGAGCGGCACACGTTTCAAGTGCCAGTCGTAGTCATAAAAGTGATCTGCGTGGTAGTGAGTGCGTTATGTCGGCGCTAAGTGATTTTTAACTTGGGCAAGTTGCTGGTGGTCGTACAGTGGGTGCTTCCGTAACCAAAGCATCCGACGTGTTTGGTGTCTCAACAGGCAACGTACCGAACATTTATAGCGTATACAGAGAGAGCGGAAAAACATCATCCGTTACGTCACAACGGAAGTGTGACGTAACGGCAGCCGGTCATCGAAGAGTATTATGACGACAAATAAGACAGCAGCCGGTGACACGTCTCCATTGATATCCTGTCCAGTCTTGATGTTTACTGTCCCACTGCAGTCGTAATTGACGAAATCGTTGGGTCGACATGGCGACACGTAAGGTTGTCTGCTGTGGAACCCTATGTTCAGCAATGGGAGCTGAACATTTGGATCTGTACCAGATATGAACTGTGTTGTCAGATGTGCTACAATCGCCACGTGTCCTTTTGAACAGAGCGTACAAGCTTCCAGCCTCCACGCTCCGTGATGACGTGTGGACGTTTCACACCTTGTCGCCTGCTCGCAGTTTCACCTCAGTTCTACCAGTTTCCAAAGATGCTCATCACTAGTATCTGAACAACCGACTAGCCTCTCCTTTTTCGGGTTGCTCGTTCCAAGGGCCGGAATACGAGAGGCGTTAAATTTTTCTCTGAAATCATGTTGGTGTTATTCAGGATTACAATACACAACTCTGTTCCCCATTCTTTTGGCTACAAAATCCTATTTGTCAACATAATCTCCGATTGGTGCTACGGCCTTACGCCACATTATAGAGAGGACCGATATGCCTGCATGGTACCATTCCTTCTCATGGAGAAGGACAGGTTAGTTTGTATTTTTGTGCCTACGAACACGCTGAAGTCGTTTCTTCAATTTCCTAACTGTTGAACGTTGCTCCATGAGGGAGGACGTCAAACTATGACGGCCAGTTGAGCACCAAGAATGAGAGTGTCCGCAAGTTCCGACATTGCATGAGTCACAGCTGTGTGCAGCTGAACTTGAACTTCAAGTTGAAAATCGATTAATTGTGTAACCTCTTAAAAAGGTTGACTATCGGATGGCTAAACTTTGAGTTTATACACCGTAAGGCGAACGTCGAAAGCGTCAAAACTCATGCCCAATAAAATACTTACGAAACGAGAGCAAATCACTGATAATTAGAACACATACGGAAGATTCACCGATAATAGACACCGTGTTAGCCGCATACAGTTTCCTTTATTAGGCAACAAAACGGTCACACTTCTTTGTAGGTGCATCTTCAGGTGATAGCCTGTATTGGACACAAAAAGTTGTTTCATAAAATGCTGTTAACATGTAGTGTATTATAGCGAAAAAAATGAATAGGTTTCTTCTCACAACATTTCACTTCATAAGGCTAGAGACGATGTGCAATATCCCAACGTACTAGTAGTAAACCGATTCATTGTGTAACCTCTTAAAAGTTGATCACTGAGTGGCTAAACCTGGAATTTATACACCGCAAGGTGGACGTCGAAATCGTCAAAACTGATCCTCCAAGGAAATACCAAGGGACAAGATCAGATCACTCCAAATTAGAACATATAGGGCAGAAACAGTGATAACGGACACTCATGCTCCAAAAATATACGTAGAAACGAGAGCAAATCGCTCAAGATTAACACGCACAGGACAAAAATAGTGGTAACGGACACCATGTAGTGAAAGACTACACTAGCCAAAGCTGTGTTATAATAGACACAAAATCTTAAAGTTGGCTGATTATTAAACATAGCGCTAAAGTGCAATCTATATTAGAAGCGCAGTTAGCATATTCAACTATTCGTCGGGTGGGTAAAACCATAGTTAAGTAGATCACCTACAGACAAACAAGAACCGACAAAATTTGAAACGACTATCGTCAAGAATATACAGGGAAAAATGGAACAGCAACAGAACACTTGTGAACCGAGAAGAATTGATAAGAAAAAGCTTTTTGGGAAGTTATCAATAAAACTACGCTGACGCATACCATACAAGAAGGATTCTCAATAGCCTGATGGAAGAACGTATCACCGGATGACCACTTTAAACTTCCATAGTTCCTTCACAACCGTCAGCTCTTGTTTGTTTGTAGGTGTTCTACATGAGCTATTGGTTTAGACACCTGGCAGAGATCTTGTATGTGCATTTACGCAGTATGTTTAGTAACGAGTCAACTTTTTAGATCTTGCGTCTACTATAGCACTGCTTTGGCGAGTGCAACCTTTCACCTCACGGTGTCTTATTGGCTCTGAGCACTATGGGACTCAACATCTTAGGTCATAAGTCCCCTAGAACTTAGAACTACTTAAACCTAACTAACCTAAGGACATGACACACACCCATGCCCGAGGCAGGATTCGAACCTGCGACCATAGCAGTCCCGCGGTTCCGGACTGCAGCGCCAGAACCGCTAGACCACCGCGGCCGGCCCGGTGACTTATTATTGGTGCTTCTGCCGTATGTGTTCTAATTACCAGTGATTTGCTCTCGTTCCGTAAGTATTTTATTGAGGCATGAGTTTTGACACTTTCGACGTTCGCCTTACGGTGTATAAACCCAAAGTTTAGCCATCCGATGGTCAACCTTTTTAAGAGGTTACGCAATTAATCGATTTACAACTTGAACTTTGGGGTACCAAACAGTCTCTCTATCCTAATGACATGAAAAGTTCTAAGAAAAAACCTTTTCCTCTTTCTCGCTATTTTAAACTCTATATCAACAGCGTTAGTAACAATGCCGTTTGTATTTGGTACAGGTTATCACCTGAAGACGAACCTATTATGGTGTGAAACCGATTCTGTTGTCTAATAAAGGAACCTGTGTAGAGCTAAAACAGTCTTGAAGTATTTTCATTTATTTCCAGAAAATTATTTGAAGGAATTTTTAAGATTATTCTGGAGAAGTTTTGGAAATTTCTTTACAGCAACCATGTTTAATCCAAGCTGTGGTTGTTCTAACTACAAAATAGTTTTCTGAGACTATAGCGGCTGTTAAACGAAAGGGGAAAAAGTATTTGTTTGTAATCTGAAGGAGGATTCAAAAGCGGAAAATAACCTCTGTTATTGATTCGGTGTCTAATATCCATGCTACAGGCATCACAATAAAAGGAAACGCCTCTTAACAAATATCGACACGATGTACTCCGCTGGGCGTATGGCTTATACAGCGACTAATCTAAGCCCTTATATACACTTTGCTGGCAACATGCAAATCCTGTGTGGCTGTAAGCTAAGCCGACAATTCATTATTTTGACATACCGTTGAATTTTGTCCCACAATTCAGTTCACGTATTAATCTCGTAGTGAATTACACTTGGTACGTAGTACAGCCCTACTACGAATGTTCACTGTGTCTCGGAACGTCGGAAAATGGTTGAAATATTACTTCATTATGTGGTTGTTTGACCTGTTTTAATGAATTCATCAGTTTTACTACGCACGACAGGTTGCGAACGATAGTTTCCTGCCAGCGCACTAGACGTTTCATACAAGGCTGAAGGTCAGGCTTTAAAGTCCTAACGTCTACGTACTCACCTAGAGACGCGATTCAAGCGAGGGAAGGGAGGGAAGGATGGCGAGGTAATTCGGCCATATTCTGTCCTTATGGACCTTCCTGGTATTTTTCTTAAGCAGTTATTCGGAAACTATCGAAAAGCTAAGTCTAGGTTCGGTGGGTGTGGATCTTAACCGCCGTTCTCCCTAACACGTGTCCATTGTCTTAACCACCTCACTCTGTAAATTTCACCAGATCTATACACTCAGCTCACAATGAAAGTGTGGACAGGAGTGAGACACATGGAACTACGCATTTCTATTAAACCTCGTGAATATTCCAATAGAAATACTAAAATTTCGATTTATGGGAAAGGTTTCCATACATCACTTTTCCCACTATCTATTACACTTCAATCTCGGATACTACTTGCGCTGTCATTTCTCCATCGTACGTGTCTTTCGAACGTAATAACAGAAAACATTCTCGTAAGCAAAAACGAGCGAGTTGGTGCAGTTGTTAGCGCAATGGTTTCGCACTGAGGAGGAAGACGGTTCAGATCCTCGTCTGGCCATCCATATGTAGGTTTTCCGTGATTTCCTTTAATTGTTCAAGAAAATGTTCAGAATTTCCTTTGAAAACGGAGCGGCGGATTTCCCTACCCCTCCCTTGTGCTCCGTCCCTAATTACCGCGCTGTTGATGTGACGTTAATCTCAAAGCCATATTGAAAGCTTCATTGTTTCTTGAATTCATTTCGGAAATGATTTCCCGGTTTTGTTTTCGCTTAATTAAGGGGTTAAAAATTCCTCACTAATAATTCCGTCAGGAAACCAATAGATAGGTGAGTTAATAAATTCTGTATTTCAGTGCTATTGTACATTTTTTAGAGTTTCATTGGTTGAGGGTACCTTGTTTGTTACAAGGACTAAGTACGAAAGGCGGAAAGGTGATGCATACTTTAAATTCACTCAAATATTGGCATCTGATGCCTTTTAGTAACTAACAGCGATGCTAATGACAATCTTTTTTCATTTATATACTGTTTTGTAACGTGAATGTTCGGCGCTATCACTGAAACTTTTGCGGCCAATATCACATCCAATAAAAAACGCACTGAACGCACGCAGGTAGCAGTGTAACGTACGACTGTTTGTAAAAGATCATCAGCATGTCTAGAGAGAACATATTAATACGCGGAAGCATTTTAGAGACAAGTTCTGTCGACAACATTTACCAACTGCAATTGCGACGTTCATATTAAATGTGAAATGTTTATTACTCGAATCGTCGATAGCGTCGTGCTCCTGATCGCCGTGTACAGTATTTACGCAGTGTCAACTTTGCTCCCGTGAACACGATTAGAGACTCAAAAACTGATGGGAATTAAAGAACATTAAAAATAAGCATGCCGTTTCCAGCCATACTAACCGAAAGCAGCACGACAAACAAAATCTCATCGTACAGTCATGTGCATTTTTATCGCCATACAATTCAACAGATTTTATTACCGGACGCAATTTATCACCCCTGCTCGTAATCTGTGAAATAAAAAAAAGTGATGTGTACAATAAGCAGTAATTACACATGTTACATTTTCGCTCTTACTCTGACAGCGCCTAATGTTCTTGTTATATGCGTTCCACTGTAAGCATAACTAATGATTACTCATCGGCCAGTACGTAAAATGTCAATACTTTACACATATGACTTCCGACAACCGTTTTAATCAGTACCACACCAAAGCTTATTTAAAGGAAAAGCAAAAAGAAAAGAATAAAGAAAAAGAAATAGGGATCGGATTCGTGATATACTGGTAGTGAAGGTGCAAGTCGTTCTCTCCGATGGATGGTTATTGGTAGATGTCGAAGTAGCCGGAAGTGTGCCTTAGACAAGTGATCACTGCTGTTTACCTTGTACATTAATTACCAGGATGACAGTATTAATGGTAACTACAGACTTCTTGGAGAAGACAGAATTATTTTTAATGAAGCACCATCTGAAAGCCGGCCTAGGTGGCCGAGCGGTTCTAGGCGCTACAGTCTGGAACCGCGCGGCCGCTATGGTCGCAGGTTCGAATCCTGCCTCGGGCATGGATGTGTGTGATGTCCTTGGGTTAGTTAGGTTTAAGTAGTTCTAAGCTCTAGGGGACTGATGACCTCAGAAGTTGGAAGTCCCATAGTGCTCAGAGCCATTTTTGAACCATCTGAAAAGAAAAGCGGGTAAAATATCCAATCAGACCTTAATAAGAGTTTACAGCACTACAGATACCGGCAGCTTGCTTTAAATATCCAGAAATGTGAAACTGCGCACCTCAGAGAACGCAAAGCAGAAATATACTATACCTGCAATTTCAAAGATTCAACGAGAGATGGTTAATATTTTCCTTTTCTTCACTGTCGCCGTCTTCATCCGGCATATCTTCATTTTGTGTAGACGTTGCAGACCGCTGCAGTGAGCAACTGACATGTATGCGCTGCAGTTATAATTATTTATTAATCTTAAGTGTACCAGAAATAAGAAAAAAACAATAAGGTACTTCAAGACCGCTGTTTTTCTTTTCTTTTTCTTTGTTCTCCTACGCCAGTGATCCCAATACTTAAGAAATTTAGAATACGACATACATTTCTATATGAATTTTTACTCGTACTATTCATCAAACCTCACACACATGAAATTGTGAAGAGCAACAAGAAGCAAATGTCCTCCCATGTGTGGTTGTGTGGGTGTTGAGGGGGGGGGCAGCTGATGGGGGTGGGGGGGGGGTCTCATGTGGCTTTTGAATAACACACAACAACTTTGCTCTGACCTGTGCCATCCTCTTCATCTCAGAGTAGCACTTTTAACCTACGTCCTAAATTATTTGCTGGACGCATTGTAATCTCTGTCTTCCTCTACAGTTTTTGCCCTCTACAGCTCCTTCTCGTACGATGGAAGTCATTCCCTGAAGTCCTAAGAGATGTCCTATCATCCTGTCCTTTCTGATTATGAGTGTTTTCCACAAATTCCTTTTCTTTCCAATTCTGCGCAAAATCTTCTTATTCCTTAACTTATCAGTCAACTACATTTCAACATTCGCCTGTAGCACCACATCTCAAATACTTCGATTCTCATCTGTTCCGGACTTCCCACATTCCGTGTTTCACTACCATACAATTCTGTGTTCAAGAAGTACAATCTCAGAAACTTCTTCCTCAAATTAAGGCTTACGTTGCATACTAGTGGACCTGGCCAGGAATACCATTTTTGGCAGTGCTAGTCTGCTTTTGATGTCCTGCTTGTTCCGTCCGTCATTGGTTGTTTTGCTGCCTAGGTAGTAGAACTCCTTAATCCTGATGTTAAGTTTCTTGCTGCTGCTACTTCTCGTAACTTTCGTTTCCCTTCGATTTACTCTCAATACATATTCTGTACTCATTATACTGCTCATTCTCTCAGCAGATCATCTAATTATTCTTTATTTTCACTCAGTGTAGTGATGTCATCAGCGAAGCGTACTACTGATATCATTTTAACTTCAATTTTAATTCCACTCCTGAACCATTCTTTTATTTCCAACACTGCTTCTTGAATCTACAGGCTGAACCATGACACAATCACGTTTAAAATATCGCATTTTTTCATAATGCACCCTTTACTAGAAACGTTTAAAAAGTGGAACAAAAGTCCTAATAGTCTTAACGGAAGCATTGTACGTAACCTTGGGCTATACTGCCGAATTTGCTCTAATACTTTTAAACGAGAACAGACATATTTCTCTTGGTTCGCGTGAGAACCACATCGAACGGCAGATCTTCTCTGATTACTCATTAAGTTAGTGACTTTGAATTAATCGGTACTTTATCATATATCTGTCCTGCAAAACGCATTTTGTTATGATTACTGAACAATGAGGTCAGCGTTCCACTGACTGATTCTCTGTTACAGTCTTCATTCGAAGTTCGCCTGTATTGTAAGCTGAAATTACGTCGTGATTTGATACACAAACACTGTTCGAGACGGTCGTGCGATAAAGTGGTGATCGCACACAGCTGGCTTCTGCTCGTTGTTCATTCCCGCACAGACATATTTTGGAGAGGAGATCGAAGTAACGGATACGAGACACGTAGTTCTCTGCACGGCACCGATTACAGAGAAATCGCTTATGATCTGGACTCACGAGTACGCTACTCCGCCATGATCACTGCAATTTCAGCACTCCTTAACTGAGGTGGTCTGTGTAACGAGAATCTGTACACTCATGTTGCAACGGCTGCTAATGCAGTCACAACAACAGTGCTGAGCATCTGAAAATTGACTGCACGACACAACCTGTCAGGTTTGAATCAAATCCGCTGTGTTGAAGTCACTGGAACCTATGTGGTGCTCGTGTTGCACACTCTAAAACACAACAGACTGCATTAGTATGTAAAAACGTAAGGACGAAAGTAACTTTCGCATGATGCGTCACTGCCGATTAATACAGGCTAACTTGGACTTAACATGGAACTGGCTGCCGCAGCATAGAACAGAAGGTAGCTGAAAGAAATTGAGGCGAACAGAAATGACATCTTTATTATAAGACAATAATTACACTGAAGTCACTGCAATTTATGGTAGTCTCCTGGAAATTAAAAATATGTAATATGCTGTGTGACCTCACGGACGAAAGTGCGTGCTCTGAAAAGTGCTCTCATGCTGGCCACAAGGTTGGCAAGAAGTTCGTGTGGTAGGGCTTTCAGATGGCTCCACCAGGGCTGTTGACAATTTCTGGATGTGGACGTGCTACAATACGAACCCCCCCCCTCCCCCCTAAAGCACTTCAAACGTGCTCGATGCGATTTAAATCGGAGAAATGGGCAGGCCAGTCCATTCGCCGAATATCCTCTCTCTCGAAGAACTCTTCACCACTTCAGTAAGGTTCGAATACATTGCGTATTATCGTCCCTAAACTGAAGCCAGAGCCTAATACAGCCACGAAAAGAGGCACGTGTAGAAGTTCTACAGTGCCACAGTAACGTTTACCAGTGAGTGTGCCGTATTCAAGGATTTTGAGGTAAGTATTCCCATGCAGCACTGTACCTCCCAAATTACATATTTTCACATCTCGTCGTATGACGCTAAGTCCAGAACTGTCGAACATGGTCGTTTTGGTAGTCCCAATGTTATTGTGTGGGGAGGCATAATGTCGCATTGGAATACTGTCTTTGAACACGATACACTCATTGGTCACAGTTACTGTGATACTGTACTCCTTTTATTTTGCCAATTTTAAGGGGTCCATTAGGCCGCGAATTCTTTTATGCAGCACAACACATGACCACATCTAACTGCGCGTGTGGAGGAACTCTTGTAGCGAGACACTATTCGGTGAATGGGATGACCTGCAAGTTCCTCTGAGTTAAATCGATTCGAGCAGGAGTGGGGAGTTTTTCGGAGACCTACTGCATCAAGTCCACATGCGCCAACGACCATCAGTCAGTTGTCTGTCGCGCTGTTGGAGGAAAAGCAAGACCTACCACGAGAATACTTATTGTCTTTGAATAGAGGTGTCGTTTCTGTACGTCTCAATGCGTATTTCTCTCAGTTACCTTCTGTAATATTGTGAAACAGTTCTTTCTGCGTATGGCCCCTGCTTCATCAAGCTATGTTACTTGGCAGTGACACATCACGTGAAAGTTACTTTCGTGCTTAAGTTCCTCATACCAGTCTTTCAGTTCAATGTGATTACTCACATTCGAGAAGATCATAACGAATAACCATAAGGTACAAATTTTTCCCTGATAACATCTATCTGTTAAAACTGTTATTAATGTACATACCATAATCTCAAAAGTTGTTATGTATTATGATGCAAAAAATCTTTGTACGTTCTTTGAGAAACTTCTCCAAAACTCATTTGGATATTGAAATATATATAATTTGTATTTGCTCAACCATTTTTACTTATTATATTTTACGAAGCAAACATGGACAGAAAGAGATCTTCAGTCCCAAGAATGTGTAACGTGAAAATTTCTTAATGGTAACACAACTGACATTTGTCAAATTCCACATTTTCATTGTAAGCACATACTGTTTTGTACTTTACAAATTGTAATATTTACTCCCTCAGAAAGTCTGTTGATATGTAAAAGAGGTCCTGGGCGCCCTAATTTTACCAGGTGAAATAAAGGTATCAATAAACAAAAAAAATTAAAATTGTGGTGGCAATTACTGCCACTGAATGTATCCGGGTGTCGAAATGTAGTGGGAAGAGGTAGAAGCCACTATATTAAAACTCGGCGAGAGCTTTCCAAGTGATTTATTGTTTTCAACTACAGTGTCCTCGTTCCTCTTGGCCTGCGTCATAGGGCTCCGCAATGCTGAGGGAGCACCCCAGTGGCCACAATGCTGCGTTGTGCCGGCCCTGGACAGCCACAGAATTAACAGCGTCAGGGTTCCGACAGTTGGCTCAGTGGTCTGCGTCCCTGCCAACTCAGCGCTGCTTGGTGTGAGCTGCAGGCGGCCAGCTACTTCTTCTTCTTCTCGCTGGAATGCCTGAGGTAGCAGTGACGACTAGTGCCCATGATCCGGTGTCTGAATCTGCGGTCCTCGCCTCGGGATGCCTCCGTCGTGAGTTGGAAGCCAGGACGACTGCCCACAGTAGTGATCTGTGGAGTGCCCCGCTGCTGACTGGATGGCTACAGACCCCGCATCAGCCTCAGGGGGTCGAATAAACGACCCGCCTTGGACTGGAACGCTGGCGCGCCATCTGCTGCTGTGTGTAGCCGGTGGTGTGACACGCCCCGCCGTCCAGGAGAACTGCCACACTTGAATCTCGTTAGAAACCCGCACCTATTTATACGTGGCTGTGCGCCTCTGATTTCGCTAACGTGCTGCTTAGTGTCACGTACACAAAACACTTAGGCTGACCAGTGGCCCCATTCTGCCTGTGACTTGCGCCATGCAAACTGCTGCGTGTGCCCTCTCCAGCAGTTCTACGCCCATGTGGCCTCTATTTGTCTTCGCAACTGCTGGTATGCGTAACCCACTGCAATCCAGCTCACACCTGGCTGTAACTTGTGCTCAGAATATCGCACAAAACTATCTTTCCCTATCCTAAACTGTGGTTTCGCGACAGTAAATAATGACTCCTTCCACATGCGCCACGTAAAGAAACGGGAGTGGCTGTTAATAGACGGCAGCTACTCCAATGCACAAGCAGTAACTGATAACAATAGTGTATCGCACTATACTTTTGAATTGTATATATTAAATGTAGAAAAAATACACTCAAAATGTATTTAACGTAGAAATGCTAAACAAGTTAATATTTTATCGTCTCGATACATTAGCAGTACGTTTGAAAAGTTTCAAATACTGATACTAATATGCTCCCGAAAGGAAGCATATTGATCGGACAAGAAGTAGAAGGAAACTGTATGTCACTTATTATCATTAGGCCACATCTCCAGTTTCTGGGAAGCATGCTACAACATTTTCAAGCCTTGTAGACTTGTTCGTTATAGACCCGTGCCAAAGGAGGGCGTTTTCGGCGCGTCCTTGCTAAGTATCTCGATCCATCTTCTCCTCCAGTGTTCCACGTGATCTCCCATTTATAGTCATTTCAAGGAAATTCTTGACTATCCTTGTTTATTCCACTCGTTTCACATCACCATGCTACCTCAATCAAGACTTGCGTAATTTTTCCGGTACACTTGCTGTAATTTTACTCAAAGATCTGTCAAAATTCATTTCAGAGTCCTGGATATGGTTATCCTCCCCCTTTGTCAGAGTAGGCTAAAGATCTCCATTAGTAGATCTAAATGGGCATATAAAACGTACTGGTGATGGTTTTCTTTGCCATCTGTTGCTCAAAGGATTGTAGAACTGGGCAGCCTGATGGGTACAGCTTAGAAATTCGCTTACCGTTAAGTTTTCACAGTCTGTCACACTCTCCAAGCATGGGACATGTTCCACATTCTCCAGGACTCTTCCATTCAGCTGTAACTGGAGCTGTTCTCCTTGTCTTCTTATCTTCATGGCTACAGCCTTTGATTCACTGACTTTGTGAACAAACTCGTCAAGCATGATTGACCAGACATGGAGTATTACGAAACTGTATGTTCATGTCTTTAGTTTTTCTTGGAATTCCTTAGTATCTCCACAAATACTATGGCACATAATTGATTCTCATTGAATTTGTGTGTGATTTTTGTATTAAACAGAACCATAAATGATCTGACGGAGTTACATCTTTCTGGCGAAAGTGTAAGGATAGAAGCTGAAGCAACTAGTTAATATTTGTGCCACAGCCAGGACTTGAACCAAACTTTCCTCTTTAATAGGGAGATGTGCTGCCCACTACACCCAAGCAGAGTGAGACCACCACAGCAGAATGGAGTATCCTAGCCTAGGGCCCTCCCTAACACAAATTTCCAATTCACATCTGTAGCCCATTTTCCTCCGGTTCAATCGTCAATTTTGCCGAGGCTCTCCGATAGTGGAATAGCATCCCAGCTTTGTAGGTAATGCGGAAATCCTGACTGTACCTCAGGTGAAAGTGAGCGACTGATTTGATAGACTTACACTTTCCTGGAGACATATGAGTCTCAGCTTTATCTTCGATTAGGATAGGCAGGATATCCCCATATCCTATTCCACTGTCGGCGAGCCTCTGAAGTACTGACGTTCTAAAGAGGGAAAATGGGCTGGAGATGTGAACTGATGTTTATGTTAGGAAGGGCGTTAGCGTTAGACTAGGGAAGTCCGTGCAGCAGTGGTAGCCACAACGCTACAGTGATGTAATGGATAGCGCATCTGTCTAGTAAGCAGACTGATAAATGACTGTAAACGTATGAAGTTTCATTCATAGCATGCTAACCATTAACTTTTGAGCTTCTTTTTAATGTTCGGTAACTATTCACTACTAAGTTTCTTTCAAATGATAATTTACCCAAGCTGGATTTCTTGAAACCCGGGCCCGTTAACGATTGCTGGTGAATGGAAACAGACAAATATTTTTAAGAAGCTTTTGCAATAACCAGTTTCGGCGTATGAGGTCCATCCTCAGATATTCAACGTTTCCTATTACATTAATGTTTTCATAGGCAGAATGTCGTTCACTAGAATATACTGCAGGAGCGTACGACTTGTAGCGGTGGATACATTAATTTAATCGTAAATGTTAACCATCTGAAGATGGGCAGTCCAAAACCGATTAAGACATGGAAATAAAAAGTCTTAGAAATATTTTTCACTGTTTAAGTCGTTCACCGACTTCCATTTTATTGTTCAAGACATATTTTAGGCGAAATAATCAAGAGCTTTTTTATAATAACTTTTTTCGTTGCTATGATGTGGCAGAGAGAAACACACATGAAGCGGTATTAATTTACCACCTAAGACAAGGATTTCTCTCAGAAATGCTTTGTGATCATTAAATCAGTTGATGTTGAGGGAATTACATTAGGTAGTTAGACACTTAAGTTAGTAAAGGAGTTTTGCTATTTGGATGCTAAAATAACTGATATTGGTCGAGTTAGCGAGAATATAAAATGTAGACTCGCAATGGCAAGAGAAGCATTTCTCAAGAAGAGAAATTTGTTAACATCAAATATAACAGATTTAAGAATCAGGAAGTCCTTTACGAAAGTATTTGTACGGAATGTAGCCATGTATGGAAGTGAAACATAGACGATAAACAGTTTGGACAAGAAGAGAATAGAAGCTTTTGAAATGTGATGCTACAGAAGAATGCTGAAGATTAGATGGGTAGATCACATAACTAATGAAGAGGTACTGAGTAAAACTGTAGAGACCAGAAATTTGTGGGACCACTTGGGCATAAGAAGTGATCGGTTGGCAGGACACATTCTGAGGCATCAAGGGATCACCAATCTAGTACTGGAGGCAGGCGTCGGTGGTAAAAATCGTAGAGGGAGACCAAGAGTTGAATATATTAAGCAGATTCAGAAGGATGTAGGTTCCAGGACATAATCGGAGATGAAGAGGCCTGCACAGAATAGAGTAGAATGGAGAGCTGTATTAAAGCAGTCTTTGGACTGAAGATCACAACATACAGAAAACGAAATCACCAAAGACTCGGTACGGTGCATCCATTAGAAGACAAAGCGTTCACAAGAATTTATGAAAAAAGAGCGTGCCGTAATGATGTTCTATGCTGTTTCCATTTCACGTCGATGAAACTTTGCCTTTAAAGTAACTGAGCACTGCATACGGACAGACTAGTTGTTGTGAGATTCACCTGCAAGAAGTTTGTCCTGGTAAAGACAATATTATGTTTGTGAAAATTCAGTTACTAAAATGTCCACCTGACGTCTGTATGATCTCATCTTTCTAATATCGCGAGAAAGCAGGGCTTACACGTCGCGAGGGAAACGGTTACCAGTATCAAGGTTTGCAAACGAATTCTCTCTTTTGACTGTATGTAAGGAGGGCCTTTCTAGTCCCGTTTAATGAAATGAAGAGCGTTCGTAGCACAGTATGGATTACAGATAAATAAATCACACGCGATGGAGGGGAAGCATGGTGGAAAGGAGAGTGTAGACTTGTTTAAAGTCAAAAATGGGAGCACCACAGTAGTGCCAAAAAAGAAATGGTTCTCATGTTTAGGAAGCAAGATTTCGTAGTACAGAACGATACCACAAGTAAACTGGCCCAGGCGAAGAAAGCTTTTTCCAGTTAAAGAGATCTACTGGCATCAGAGATCGATACAGGAATGAGCAGGCAGTTCCAGGAAATGCAAATCTGGAGCACAACATTATGTTGAAGTGTGACGTGAACCGTCCAAAATCCGGAGAGGAAGTAACTACAAGTACCTTGAGGATTATTAAAACGTAACTGGTCAGATTAAGTAATAAATGAAGACGTACCAAAAATAATATACTAGGAAAGCCATTCATGGAAAACCCAAGAATAAGATGAGACAGGTTAGAGAGAAATTTGCCACCGCATCTACGGATGCACTACTTTATCAAATGTGTCCGAATACCTATATGAATAATTGAACTGACCTCTAGATCTCACGAAAGGCAGACCCACCAGCGTAAAGAGAAGGCGGGGAGTATTGTATTGTCAGCAGAGAAGCAGTAACAACACAGTGAGTCGGTCAGGAGAGCTCGGTGACCTCGAGCGTGGACTAGGCATCGTTACCTTAGTAACAGATCCATCAGGGTGATTTCAACCCTTCTAAAGTTGCCCAAGTCGACTGTTGGTGCTGTGATATTGGACTGAAAGAAGATCAAGCAGGCCTGATGTACTGATGGACAAAGACCATCTAACATTGCGGAGGATGGTTGTGAAAAACCGCATAATATGAACACAACGAATCTTCGTGAATTACTAAGTGCATGGTATTTCATCACTACTCTGCCCACTATATCCTCGATGCAGCTCTGTACCGGTTTACAACATATCTAAAATGGCAGTCAATCACAATTCGCAGCGTATATACGCTGTGCAACAAAATTACATGGTCACAATTGCTGTGTGTAGAGAGTGATATGGAATGGGGGCAATGGTCGAGCAACCCCTCATTTCTGAAGACAACGGTAAGCGACGCTTGTGTTGGTATAAACAGCAACGCCATTAGTCAGAGGGTGATTGGAGACGAGTGCGTATTGTGCGGTGAATCGCACTATAGCCCGTGGCAATCCGATGAAACAGTTTGGATTAGGCGAATTTCTAGAGATCATTGCCTGCCATCATGTGTAGTCCCGACAATAATGTTCGGAGAAGGGAATGTCTCAGTTTGAGGGCTTTATCCGTGGTTAGGTTGTGGTATCCTTATTATGATTAAAAAAAAAAGAAACAAAGAAACCACATCAACACGTTTCTTATAGCATTGTGCACTGCGTACAGTAGAGGAACGGTTGGAAGGCGGTGACTGTTCGTAACAATATGAAAACGCACACTATCGTAAAGCATCTTTAGTGAAGCAATGGTTTGTAAACAACAACTTTCTGGCCTGCCCAGTGACCAATGTGAACCTACTGAACATCTTTTGGATGACTCTTCTCCAGACCTCGGTTTCCACCGTCATTACCTTCCCTGTTTCCGGCTCTTGATCAGTGAGCTTCCATTCCTCCACAGACATTCAGGCACCTGCCTGAAAGTCTCCGCAGACGAGCGGATAATTTTGGTCAGATAAGATAGTTAACTTGCGCTGGACGTATACTTGGTAAAATAGTAGCAACAGACGATGATGAGGGTATGCAAAATAGATTGCAGAGAGCGCAGAGATGGAGAGATTACTAAAAGACAGGAAAAGATGAAGGACCGTATCAAATCAAACAAAAGATTAATGACTTAGTAAACCGACGGCAAGTCTATCGCGTCGTTAGTGAAACCTCATGGGCGAATGGTATTTCATCACTACTCTCGCCTCTATATCCTCGAGGCCACTCTGTACTGGTTTACAACATATCTTAAATGGCACTCAGTCGCAACTCGCAGCGTATGTACTCTGTGCAACAAAATTAAATGATCACTTTTTTGGGAACACCTTAATTCTTTCCTTGCGACGCATAAGTTTGAAATTTGGATCAAAAGTGCCTACAACATTCTTTGCAATTGTGCAATAGCTTGGCGTCCTGCAATACCCTTGCGCACGGCACCGCTTCAGACAGCAGGATGAAACTTGACGCGAACATACCTCAGGAAGTGGATATGGGGCCTCAATTAAATAACCCACTTCCCTGGCGCGTTTTTGCCCACACATTATGCGGTCAAAAACGCAGTGCGATGAGCAGTGGGAAGATCATCTTGACTGTCTCTGACACTACTGACCCCTCAGTAGTTAGGCAAATCACACGCTAAGGATGTAGAACAGGATGTCTAAACCTCAGGGGCTGGAGCAGCCGCCAGGCTGATTTGGTGTCGAAATTTCTGAAAGTACAATTTTAATGTGCACAATAAAGGTGCGTGGGTGGCACCGAGGGTGTTGCTGAACTGTGGGGCCTTAGAGCGACCCTTTGCCGTTTTATGGGACTGCTGTAAATCATAAGCACCATTTGTTTCTTCAGATGAAATTCAAATGTCATCGAACGGTTCAGAACGGTTCCTGGCCTATACACGAGAGCAAAAATAGCAGTTGTGCTCCATTCCAAACGGTTGGAATCACGCTCAATGGCAAGTCGGAGGGTGTCAGTAGTGTTAAAGGATGTCAAGAACCTCTTCCTGTTACTCGTCCCACAGCAAATTGTCATTTTAGACTGTGAAATGTGTGAGAATAAACGTCCCAAGGAAATGCGTGGTTTCATTGATGGCCTTTATGCCAACCCATGAGTCCTCTTCGTGTCGATTTTGAGCGACGGCGGGTCTGAAATGTTGCTCTCCGCCACCGATGGGAAAACCGTATGGTTTCAACGCTGGGTATCGCGGTTTTGATCTCCATTGCAGAGACGTCTAAATAAGGGGTGAAATATGGGTAAGAGTGGTTGTGACGACCTTCTCGTCGTATGAAACATCCACAGTGGCGTTGGGCAGAGATGTGGTGAAATTTGGTGTCAATGTGACATCATTAACCCACCTTACAGCTCACATGAACTTCCGAGCTGCGGCCTTTTTTCGCGTGTGTCGACACTTTGCTGTTTGAAGTGTCACCGAGTCCCACGGTGACGTCACAGGGCGCCACGCTTTTGCACCGTTATAACCGAAGATTGTAGGCACAGTTCAGCCAAATTTAAAACTCATTCGTCGCAAGGGGGGCCATACGGTGTTTCGAAAAAGTGATCCTTTAATTCTGGTGCGCAGTGCATTTCAGCACGTTGCCTGTGGATCGAGAACGAAGCAGCTGGACAAAAAAAAATTACGTCCCTTCACACATGAAATACTTTGAAATGTTCCATGATCTTTTCTAGAGATTGCGTTGCTTCATCTTGATCACAGAAAATAGCGTTGAGTCTTTCGAGATACTGTTACTCACAACAATGATCTCCATTTTCAGCTCACTCGTAGTCTTAATATATTTTTGTCGCAGAGAAAGCGGTGATAGCGATAAAGAGTGTAGGCTACTGAAGAAGAATGCTAAAATTTACGCGAGTTGTTCAACAGCGAGTTTCGTTCCGAGCGCGTAGGGAATGGGTAAGAAATCCAATTCGGAAACAACAGAAACGTAATTATCGTTGATTAAAGGTATTTGTGGTGTTTGAAAAATATTATATTGGGCCGCAGTTAACCAATGTTTAAGATAATGAGCGACGAAACAAAGCAAAATGAAACATTAAGTGGTCTATACAATTGAGGTATGTAACTTGTTGATTCTATCAATAAAATTAATTTTGTATACGGGCTGTTTAAAGGCTGTGAACAGTGCCAGGCGAACTGTGGGATTGTAATCTGAACAAAGTCAATATTTACCCCACTCGATACAATGCTATCTGCTTACCACAAACCACTAACTTAGTTTAGTAATTATGCTATGCTGAATGGGGTGTGCGCTAAACATTGAGTGACGTGCTGTCCGGCTATACTATCACGTATAATGGTGTAGTGAGGGACAAAAGTCGTGTAAAATCGCGTTTGGAGTCACTGCGAGTACAAAACAGGACAGTAGCCCCGCCACTTACTGAACCGGTTAATACAACGCTGTAATACATTTTTATGGAATATTCCTTGTCAGGAAAGGACAAAATTGAAGCACCTTGACCCAAGTCAGGGCATTGTAGACTCATCCCCGAATGTTTGTCTAATATTGGCAAACGGCATTCACAAATGTGTGACTGCGGACACATTACAACAGTTAGTCTGTTTAGGGTAGACATTAGGAAGGAAAATCCTTTTAATGATTTTTATAGCCTTCGAAGAGACTCAGAACTACGTTCTTCAATGGAAACAACTGCACACAGTGTTTCGAAAACAGTTTCATAACATCCTCGCTTGACGCCTCGCCAGTGAAATGCGTTAGCTTACACTTAATAACGAAATTTTGTCGCAGTTGCGAATATTTTTGACATCGGTCGTATTCTGTGTCGAAATCATACTTATTGATGCAGCATGAACATTTGTGCTGGACCGAGATTCTAACACATATTTGCCGTATATTGCGAGCAGTCATCTTAACTATTTCAGCTATCCGTGTACGCTACCACGACCAACTCAAACCTCCAGGTACCACTGTGTCTACGCCCCCATGGCTCGCAGCGTACTTGGATCGCGAAACAAGATTGAAAAGACAAACATGTTCATCACTAGTATCATAGTCGTTTTGCCTGTCTAGACTAAAATACTTATAATAATGTCTCTTCCTTCAGACATGCAAGCAATATTACAATCTAGACAAGCAAAATAACAATAATAATAAGGTAGTACTGCTTGCTTGTCTGAAGAAGTAGACATTGTAATAAAAAGTATCACAGCCCAGACAGGCAAAACGACGATAGCTCTCATGTTGTACACGTGTGTCTCATTAACGTTGTTGCCGCAATCCAGGTAAGTTGCGGTCAGTGGGGCGAAGACGCTGTGACATGGAAGTTTGGATCGATCCTAGAAATGCGCACGGACGGCCGAGACTGTTAACGTGACCGTCCGTGGTAAGCGGGAAATCCGGATTGGAGTCCCCATCCCGCACAAATTTTCATTCGCCACCAATAGGTATGACCTCCATGACTAACACAGCTGATGTAAAAAATATTCGCAACTGCGAACTTAATACTATCAGATTTTAGATCGTCACCAATGTCTGTTTTTTCAGCCCTGCTTGCATGACTGAAGGAACAGATATTGTAATAATAAGCTATACTTATAAGTACAAATACTGTTGTTCAGCACAGTGTTACGCGGGTATTGTGTAGTATCTGGTAACCAGAATCAGAGTACCGGAAACCCGCTGAGGACTTACGGAGATCTGAGTGATGTTAAGACAAGTAACTGACGGAGAGACAGTCCGAGAATACCGAGTAGGTTAAGTGCGGTACAGTTATTTAATTTAGGATACATGACGAGGTCAGGCAACGCTCGAGGTCGTTTCGAGACAGCCATGAAACTTTGAGCGTTTGTAGAATAAAACAGATGTACGTACACTGAATAGCCAAAGAGACTGACTGGTACATCTGTCTAACATCGCGTAGGGCCCCGCGATCACGCAGAAGTGCAGCAACACGACGTGGTATGACTCGACTAATGTCTGAAGTAGTGCTGGAGAGAATTGACACCATGAGTCCTGCACGGCTGCCCATAAATCCCTAAGACTACGAGGGGTGGAGATCTCTTCTGAACAGCACGTTGCGAGGATCACATAATGTTCATGCCTGGGGATTTTGGTGAACAGCGAAGGTATTTATACTCAGAAGATTGTTCCTGGAGCCACTCTGTAGCAATTCTGCACGTGTGCGGTGTCGTATTGTCCTTCTGAATGGATGCAGGTGATGAGACAGGATGCCTTTACGTACGTGTCACCTATCAGAGTCGAATCTACATTATCAGGAGTCCAATACCACTCCAACTGCAACCGCCCCACACCATTACAGAGCCTCCACCAGTTTAAACAGTCCCCTGCTGACATGCAGGGTCCATGGATTCATGAGGTTGTCACTATACTCGTACACGTCCAAACGCTCGATTTCTAACGAGACTCGCCCATCCAGGCAACTTGTTTCCAGTCACCAACAGCATGATGTCGGTGCTGACGGCACCAGGCGAGGCGTAAAGCTTTGTGTCGTGCAGTTATCAAGGATACACGAGTGGGCCTTTGGTTCCGAAAGCCCATATCGATGATGTTTCGTTGAATGGTTCGCACGCTCTCACTTGATGGGCCAGCATTGAAATCTGCATCAATGTGCTGAAGCGTTGCACTTCTGTCACATTAAACGATTCTCTTCACTCGTCGTTGGTCCATTTCTTGCGGGATCTTTTTCCAGCCGCACCGATGTCGGAGATTTGATATTTTACCGGATTCCTGATATTCACGGTACACTCGTGAAATGGTCGTACCCGAAATCCCCACTTTATCGCTGTCTCATAGATGCTGTGCCCCATCGCCCGTACGCCGTCTATAGCACCACATTCAAACTCACTTAAATCTTGATAACTTAACACTGTAGCAGCAGCAACCGATCTAACAACTGCGCCAGACACTTGCTATCTTATATAGGCGTTGCTGACGGTAACACCGTATTCTGCTTGTTTACATGTATCTTTAAATGAATACGCATGCCTATACCAGTTTCTTTGGCGCTTCAGTGTAGGGGTGGTGTAAATTTTTGTATATTAAGTTGGTACTGGACTATGACCAGCTTGTATAGCTTACCACTCAGGACGCTAGCTTCCAAGGGAAGTAAATGAGCCATAACAGATATTCATCTCGGTGTTGTTACATAGTCGGAGAGAAAAAAGGACAGTATGAGATAAATCACGTCGTTGTTAGCTGAGAGTCGGTGTCGGATAGTTTGTACCTGGATCAGACGCGCTTCGACGGCGGCCAGCAATAAACAAGTGATTTCTCTCCAACGCTTCTTATTGGCTACCGAGAACGGGTGAACAATGAACATGTTGTCAACAAATCGTGTTCCACAGGAACAAGCAACCCTTGCCGATGGGAGGATCCTACTCGGTACGTAGGCCCACCGAAATGTACTTTGGCATTGTAGTAGAATATTAAAGTGAAAATGTAGAATTAAAATAAAATTTTGGAATACCAATTAGATAGGTTTCGCTAAATGCACATCTGGGTACAGAAACAGATAAAATACAATTAAAAAGGTAAAAAATGTACAGAATTCGCAGACAGGAGGCGAATACTTCTTGATAGTCAACATCCTACCAAAAACTTAAATAAGACTAATTTCTCAGATGATGAAAGCATCGGGCCGTGTAGAGCGTGATACACGCTATGAACGACAGAGAGGTGATTCGATTACAGTTATTTCATTTTATTTTATTGTACTCATTATGTTAAACACATCGTTTTTCCTGCAAATAACTTTATTACAACAATAATGGTTTGCGATACGCACAACAGACAAAAAAAGGATACTCCCACCAACATTCAAGCTAACTCAGTGTAACTGGACTTCCTGGTAATGGTACCCTATGTGATCAAAAGTATCCGGTCACCTGGCTGAAAATGACTTACAAGTGCTTGGTGCCCTCCATCGGTAATGCTGGAATTCAATATGGTGTTGGCCCACGCTTAAGCTTGATTACAGTTTCCACCCTCGCAGGCATACATTCAATGTGGTGTTGGAAGGTTTCTTGGGGAATGGCACCCCTTTCTTCATGGAGTGCTGCACTGAGGAGAGGTATCGATGTCGGTTCGTGACGCGTAGTACGATGTCGGCGTTCCAAAACATTGTCTATAGTATTCATATCAGGACTCTGTGCGGGCCAGTCCATTACAGGGATGTTATTATCGTGTAACCACTCCACCACAGGCCTTCGTTATGAAAAGGGTACTCGATCGTGTTGAAAGATGCAATCTCCATCCCCGAATTGCTCTTCAACAGTGGGAAGCAAGAAGGTGCTTAAAACATCAATGTAGGCCTGTGCTCTGATACTGCCGCTCCATGAAAAACACGACCACAACATAACACCACCGCCTCCGAATTTTACCGTTCGCACTACGCACGCTGGCAGATGACTTTCACCGGGCATTCGCCACACCCACGCCCTGCCATCGGATCGCCACTTTCTGTACCGTGATTCGTCACTCCACGCAATGGTTTTCTTCTGTTCAATCGCCCAACGTGTATGCTCCTTACACTTCGCGACACTTGGCATTTACCGGTGTGATGTGTTGCTTATGAGAAGCCGCTCGACCATGAAATCCAAGTTTTCTCACCTCCCGCCTAGCTGTCATAGTACCTGCAGAGGATCCTGATGCAGTTTGTAATTCCTGTTTGATGGTCTGAACTCTTCAACTGTCGGCGGTGTCTGTCAGTCAACAGACAAGGTCGACCTGTTCGCTTTTGTGCTATGCGGGTCCCTTCAGGTTTCCACTTCACTATCACATCGGAAACAGTGGACCTATGGATGTTTAGGAGTCTGAAAATCTCGGGTACAATCGTATGATGCAAGTGACATCCAGTAACCTGACCTCGTTCGAAGTCCATGAGTTCGGCGGAACGCCCCATTCTGCTTCCTCGCGATGTCTAATGACTACTGAGGTCGCTGATACGGAGTACCTGGCGGTAGGTGGCAGCATAATGCTCCTAATATGAAAAACGTATATTTTTGGGGGTGTCTGGATACTTTTGATCGTATAGTGTATCAATTCGTTGAGGAAGCGGCTCAACGGGTTTCCTCAGTTATGTCGTATCTATCTGAAGTCATTCAATGATGGTTAGATCCCGTACATCTACAAAACTGCGGGGTACTGGTTCTACGCCTCACCTCCGAGATACTTCCTATAAGATTAAGGTTGGCTAACGTTTTTGCTTGCAGACCTGTAAACACAGCTAATGTTAGTTTCAAAGACACACCATCATAAGAATGTAGATGAAACACAACAGTTTTTCACAGTGTCGTGAATTGTACATCCCGCTTCATGTTCAAGATTAACTGAGTTATTTGCCGCACGTCATGGTTCGAAAAAACAACAGCACATAACCCTCTTTGGCCCGAAACAGAGCCTCGACACACTTATGCTAAACGCCTCATTTGGCCGTTGGTGCACTCTACAGCTTGTATTGCCACGTTCGATGTCTGGCCACGACGCGTGCGAACACCATAGCTCGTTTATGCCAATCTGTCCTGTCTCCCCGTATACACGTATTTCTGCCTTGATTCAATACAACTGACTAACACATACACACCAGTTCAATATCTTGACTCATGTCAGCGGTGGACGGTCAGGTGCCCAACTGGTGCCTATTATAGACTATCTAAAGGCGTTGTAGTCAAACTGCGGCTCGCAGGCTGCATGCGGTCCAAATCATGCATTCGTGGCGTCCGCTGTTCTCAGCCGTACTTTATAATAATATGCATCTAGCAACTAACAGGTGAATCCAAAACTTCAAGTAACTTTAAGAGCTTTTGAGGAGTGGAGTTTCCTCGCCCAGTAACAAACAAAAATAGAGAGAGTAATATTTTAAAAAGTGCTTTATTTTAATTGACTTTGGAGGATTCGGCCGTAAGGTAAGTGAAGCTGGCCGTTTACCACAGAGGCAGAGAGGAAAGTGGCGCAGTCACTGTGGGTTTAGCGGATGCCAGAGGGGGAATATTTTATTATTTTTCTTCCAGTACTGACAACTTTGGTACGTGTAGGAATCGAATCGATCAGACGCTATGGTACTAATCTTGAGAGGGAAGTAACATGGATGCGTGAATAGGCATTATAGAGACTGTTGTAATGCAATACAATGACTAACAGAAAAATGAAATCCAACGTTTAGTGAACAGTTGTGATCGTGTTATGTATTTCATAATGCATTTAAAGATACAGGTGTAGAGTGGAAAAGTGGGAACACCAAAAAGACAACATATTACTATGCGTAAAAAGACGTAGAAAACCCGTTGGCATTCGAAGCCATTCTTTCCGCAAAATAGGTGCAAGTTCAGACTACGACGATGGAGGCTGATAACGATCACGGACACTTCTTTCAAAAGTAGGCCACAAAGGGTCAATAAAATTGAGATGTAGTGTCTGTGGTAGTTATAGGAGATACGACAGTTCATCCTTGTCCTCACAAAATGGTTCAAAAATGGTTCAAATGGCTCTGAGCACTATGGGACTCAACATCTTAGGTCATAAGTCCCCTAGAACTTAGAACTACTTAAACCTAACTAACCTAAGGACATCACACACACCCATGCCCGAGGCAGGATTCGAACCTGCGACCGTAGCAGTCCCGCGGTTCCCTCACAAAATGGATCGTGGACAATGCGAGCTGTAGAAACATGAGCCCTGTCGTCTTGGACCAGAGCATCACCATTGGGGAACAAACACTGTACCAAGGGATGAACCTGATCACCCAAAACGGTCACATAATCCTTGGCAGCAATCGGCCTTGTAACAATGGCGGCCATTGGAATATCACGATATGGCTATCAAAATCATCACCGAGGCCCCATCATGTTTTACTCTTTGGACGTAAACTTGGCCAGAAATTGGAAACAGTGTAAAATAAGACTCATGGCGACCAAAATCGGGTTTTATGACTTCGGCCACACATCTTCCTGTTACGGGAACTTGCATCACTGATGAGTGGCTTTTGAATTTCAGCTTGCCCTGCCTAATGAGGTTCCCTTCCTGCTTCATTTTTCTCTCGTTTTTTTTTTTTCAGTAGAGATCGCCTGTGCGTCATTCAGTTCTGCAGTGACTTTTGCAACTGTTAACTGCTGACCCCTAATTTTTCGTTGCAATACTCTTCAATGATCGTCTGTCACGATCACTCAGTACATAATTTCGTCCGCATTGTGACTTTCTCTTGCACTGTACGCGGTATGAACGTTCGCCACAGTGCTTCTTGAAACACAAAACACTTCGTCTATCCTGGTTACGGAAGCAGCCACCATATGAGTACCAACAATTTTCACGTGTTCTAATCCACTTAGCTCCTTTACAATGCACTCTTAACGGCACAGAACACTCATCTGATTATAGTGGCCTTCCCTACTGAATCTTAACACGCAAATGGGATTATGAGCTCACCAGGCAAAATTTTTGTTACCCCCTCAATATCCTGCAGTAGTACGTTTGGAACAATCTAGATGATTGGTCTCACTGGTCATTGAGTACTTGGTGCTCAAAAATTTGACAATCAATGACCTAGAGCATTCCAAAGCGTGTTAAGATTTAATAGGGAAGACCACGATGAAGTGCTGTTGTGGTCCTAAGATTGTTTTTTTATCGCTCTCCCAGCTATTCTATCATGCGCAAGTCAGTGCATCTCTGTGTAACTACCACAACCTGCGTATATAACCATTTGAAACTCCTTATTGCCTTGGTCCCGCTCTACAATTTTTACCTTTCCCTTCCCCTCATTGACCACTCTACCTACCCATCAAATTTTCAATTTTCTTGTGTACCACCACATATCAAAAGTGCGTCTTGTTTTCCTTTCTAAATTGCTTATCGTCCACTTTTGACTTCCGTACGAGGCTACACTCGATACAAATACATATCTTCAAGAAAAACAATGCCTAATACTAAATTTTAACGAGTTTATGTTTTTGAGGAATTTTTCTTCTGATTTTGCCTATCTGAATTTTATATCCTTCCTTCTTTGGTCATCATCGTTTATTTTTATGCCTAAATAATAACACTGGTCAGCTAATTTTAGTGTCTGATTTCCTAAATCTATCAACGACACCTTCTTCAGTTCGGCTGTCCACTTCGTTCAACTGCTCTTCCTAGCCCTTTTCGGTTTTCGACAGAATTGCAATGTCATCGGCAATGCAAAGTTTTCAAGTCTTCTCCCTGATCTTCAATCCCCCTTCCATATATCGTTTACTGCTTTCTCAGTAAACAAACATCAGGGAGAAGCTAGAACATTATCTCACTCCAGTCTCAATTACTCCTTTCCATGTATGTCCTTCGACTCTTGCAACTGCAGACTTGTCTCGCATGCCTGCTAGCTTCAGGATTTCAAAGCATGTATTCCAGTCAACATTGTCAAAATCTTTCTCTAAGTCTGAAAATGTTAGACGAAATAATATCAAATCAATAAATCAAACATTTTAGTGCGCAGTTCGGGTCTCTGAAAACGTCGGGCAAAATCACAACAAGCGTTTTGCATTAAATGTAATTTAATTATCGATCTCCTTAATACTATGCACTCCGTCTGTAGCCCACAAGTGGCCCATCGGGACGATCCGACCATACACCAAATTTTAATGAATTTTCGTGTTTGAGGAATTTTGCCTGTCTGAATAATCAGCCTCCATCGTCGTTACCTTAACTTGCCCCTATTTTGCAGAAAGAATGGCTTCGAATGCCAATGGGTTTTCTACGGCGTTTTAAGCATAGTATTGCGTTGTGTATTTGGTGTTTCGACTTTTCCACCCAACACCTGCATTATGAAATATATAACACGATCACAACTGTTTACTAAGTGTCTTCTTTTAGTCATTGCTGAGGAGCTAAGGACGCGGATAGGATGTGTGGGTGGTCAGCACACCCCTCTCCCGGTCGTTAGGATGGTTTTCTTTGACCTGAGCCGCTACTATTCGATCGAGTAGCTCCTCATTTGGCATTACGAGGCTGAGTGCACCCCGAAAAATGGCAACAGCGCATGGCGGCCCGGATGGTCACCCATCCATGTGCTGGCCACGTCCGACAGCGCTTACCTTCGGTGATCTAACGGGAACCGGTGTATCAACTGCGGCGGGGCCATTGCCTTCCTTAATACTACCGTTAAACATATTAACATGATGATTAAAGATCAGAGAAATCACAAGCCTGGACTGTCGCCGGCCCCTGTGTGCCCGATGGGCGAACTATGTAATCGCTTTGCGCCGTTTTCTTCGTTTCCGTTTTGACGCTATTGTAGCTCTCGCATTCGCTCAGCAATGAACTTTCAGGTTTTTTGAATTTCCTTAGACGCATGCTTTCCCTAGATGTACATTTTCTAAGATTCCGAACATGTTTACGGGACTCATGAGACGACATCTTTCATTACTTTGTATTTTTTTTAAATTTAATACTGATTTCACTTATACTCCATATAATATTTTTATTGTCCCGCTTTGAGTCCTAGCAGTACTCCGCAGACTCTTCACAATGACTTCCGAATCAGTATTCCAGCTAAAGATGTTCCACGCTACACCAATTACTAACATTACACAAAGCTAATTTGTAAGACAATTGTTCGGGGATATCAATGAGGAATCGAGTGGCATGCTAAAGATCCGAGTAGTGGTGACACGCATTTGAAGTTCTCTACTGTAATACGGAATACCACAGTAGGCATTGACACTGAAGAGGAATGAATATTTTTAAAAGGATAGGAATACTGCAATATAAATACTCAGGAAACAAATAAATAGGTGAAATGATAATTAAATGGACACCCTAGCTGCAAACAGGCGTTGATGTACTTCATTGGGGACATGTTGAAAATCTGTGCCCCAACCGGGACTCGAACCCGGGATCTCCTGCATACATGGCAGACGCTCTATCCATCTGAGCCACCGTGGGTACAGAGGATAGTGCGTCTGCAGGGACTTAACGCTCCCCGTGAGATCCACATTCCCAACATGTCCACTCCACTACATTGGTAGTGCGCCTAATAGATGTTTGCCCATCATACTCATTACTCGTGGCAGATTAATCTACCAAGTCCCGTACGAGTTCGGGCATAGCGTGTGCGTTCGCACAAGAAGGTCAGTGGCCTGGGAGCCATATTTTAACTATATATGTGTAACGCCGGAAATGCATATCCTCCTGTTTCCATCTATTGTACTATAATTTTTTTCCTTGTTTTGTTACCTCAAGATATGACATTTCTGTCTCTTTATATACTGTAATTGTTTTACTATTTGTATATATTTATATTTATGCATTTATGGCGATGTATAATTGGATGTTTCCTAAATATTATTTGTATTTTTACGCTGGGTCTTGCCTATGGAAAACTATGCTATCGAACGAATACGTCGATAGGTCGTGTGGAGAACCAGAGTGTTTAGTATCTTTGGTAGTGTTAACTCTGTCGCGTGGAGCGCGGGCAGAGGGGAGTCTGGCTGGAGTAGTGCAGTGGAGCAGGTGTGTTGTGTGACACTCCCGCGAGTTGCCGCGCTTTCGGGGATTGGCAGCATGTAATTGCGCTGACTTGCGATGATAGTTCCTGACATGGGGTCGCGTACGGGAAGCATTAGCTGGCGCACATCAAGAGCCCGTTTCGTCTGGTGACCGTGTCGAGAAGAAGGCGCGCCAACATCCAGCTTCTGCAACAGCGACGGCCGACAATGAGTGACTGTCGCCACCTCCTCGATCGACGGCTTCAAACCTTCAATCAACCAACAAGGAAGACTGGAAGCACGTAAAGTTTTAGAACTGTATGGCAGACCTCAGCTTTTCAAACTTTTAAAATTGTTGCATCACAAAATTACAGCAACTTAGCATGAACGTTTGCTGCTCATTGTCCCAATTGCATTACCAAGCAGGGTCCCTTCCTTTTCCGAAATGAGCCCGAGTGTCGTTGAAATTCAAACGCCAGCATCATTTTATTTCACTGCTTTAATTTCAAAGTTCAGTTAAGGTATTCATAGCTGGCTACAATATTTAGATTGCACAAGCACAAATTAAGAGTGCGAGTTTTGTTACCGTATTTTAGTTACCTGTGACTGCTGCTCAGCTTGGTACGAACTAAATTTTACTATTGTTAATTGTTCAGAATCATTTAATTCAAGTTGAAAGTTAAATCTCTTATTTCTAAATTGCGTAGATTCAAGTAGCTTTTGAAATGATTGTTGAGGTAGTCCAAGACTAACCGTATTTTACTGAATTTCGATGTGCTTCAGAAAGAAAGCTCACTATTAACTTCAGTCACTAAATTAACTTTCGATTTTCCGGTTTTATTAATTCTTTTGCTAAATTAAGTCAGAGTGTAGCGAAATTTATTACTTCTCACAAACTTTCAGTTTTCACACTACACGTGTCAACCTTCAGTTGCCACACTTCTAGTGCTAATTATAAGTGTAATAACCTGTCTTTTCAGTTACTATAGTAATTGTCCGTAGGACTGGCGACCGTAATTTCGCCCAAATCTCAAATATCTAATTACCGCTAGTTAATTGTTCACATAACGGCCGCACATTTACTTTCTTTATTAACTTTACCCCTTTTCAAAATTAATTTCCACCAGTTTCATTTGCATTTTTCCTTTCATTCAGATGTAACCCTTTCCTCCCTCTTTACCGACAAATTAACTTCGGTGACGATTGCTTTCCCAAATCTCCATTAGGTACACGCGGTTTAATTTTTCACTGTCATTAAGGTCGATAAGTGAGGGGGAGGTTACATATGGCGGTAGTATCTGTTCCCGAAAGAACAGTTACCGTGGATGACCATGCAGCTTTGCTAGAAATGAAATGATAATTAAATGGACACCCTAGCTGCAAACAGGCGTTGATGTACTTCATTGGGGACATGTTGAAAATGTCCCCACAGTCTGCCTTCGGCTGGGCAACAGAGCGGACGCGTACGTGTTGACTTCGTGCGGCGCGCGAGCTCGCCTTGTTTACTTTCTGACGGCCGTTGCTTAAGTGCCGGCTTACCTTGTACGATCCATGGCGAACCGTTACCGTAAATCAACACTCCGATTTACTTTCTGCAACGATTACGCCCGACCCACAGCACTCGAGGAGGAGCGTCTTCTGCGAGAGGAAGTGAAGATCCCGGCGACCGATATTATCGGCATACATTTGTCCATCGTGAGCAGCACGGTCTATGTGAAAATCATTAACGACGCGGCGTGCGAACGCATACTACGTGAGATCAAACAGGGGCTCCGCTTCTGTCACGCTGATGGCAATGTGAGGAAGGTAACTGTCGACCACGCATGCTTAGGTATGCGAACGATACGCATTTTCGAATTGCCATTCGAACTTCCAGCTGAGGAAGTCGTCGCGTCACTACGCCCATACGGCACAGTCCACGGCCACACTGCGGAGAAGTATCCTGTCCTAAACGGGGTCCGACAGGTCACCATAGACCTCCGAAGACACGTCCCGTCCTACTTACAGATCGGCGGATGCCGTGCAATAATTATATACGACGGCCAGCCTCGGACCTGTTCCAGGTGCGGCAAAGAAGGCCACCTTAGATCCGAATGCCTACAATGGCGTATTATGCAACTTCCAGCTGCCGAAGAACCACCCATGTCGCAACCTACAGTGCTACCGGTGACCTATGCCGCTGCTCTAGCTTCTCCTACCACTTTGCCACGTCGCCCGGTCACCACAAACGACGCCACCAACGCGCCCGACCAGACACCGACGGAGAGCGCCTCGGACGACCCGCCGCCTCGGCCGGCCATTGACGCCGCACCGAAGATGCCGGCGCAACCAGACGCTGACCCTGATCTCGGAAACACGATGGAGATCGACTCGCTCATCGTTCCTGCGGCGGCCTTTCTGCCAGAACGACGCGACTCCCTTCCGTCGTCGGGCACGGAGGGTCGCACAAGGAAACAACGTTCCCCGAAACGTCGCAAGCGAAGACGTCGCACCGTTTCCGGCCAAGAGGAGACGTTACAAGTCGAGGAGGACGTAACCGTTGACCAGCACGAGGCCTCAGAACCAGCTACTGCTGACGAAGACGTAAAGAGCGCGGAGACATCTATCGGTGCGCCTGCGCCCCGTGCTGACGCTGAACTAAATCATGAACGTATCACAGGCGACACTACACCACGCACAATTACAACATCTTCTGTAGACAAAATGGACGAGACACCAGTTTCCGATTCCACGGCGTGGCACGAGGAGGAGGTCACGGAGCAGGAGCCGTTACGGGACCCTGCGCCGTCACGGCCGCACCACTAATCATACTCTCCCCAGACTCCCCTGCGGGCCAGCGGGATAACTTTCCGCTGCGACGCCCACACCCTTGCGCGGACGGCGGAGTGGACCAGCCTACTGCAATCCGACACCAGGCCTACCGGATAGCAACCATCAACACCAACAACATCCGTTCCAGGGTGAAAATACGCCTTATGCAGGAGATTTCTGGGCTTCGGATATTGATTTCGCCCTTCTGCAGGAAGTTCACTTGGCTAGTCTCCCGGATGTCAATGGCTATACCGCACACGCCTCCGCGAATGATCCTATGGGCCGCGGGGTGGCCATCTACGTCCGTCACGGGATTTCTGTGACCGATGTCGCCTTCCTTCCAACAGCTCGGGCCATGGCACTCACTGCCATGGGGACATGCATCATTAATGTCTACGCTCCCTCAGGCACCGACCGACGGCATGAAAGAGCCCAGTTTTATTCCGAGGAAATCGCTCCCCTGTTTTTATGGCGTTATGACCATTGCCTACTAGGAGGTGATTTGACGCGCAGGTCGCCGAAGTGGCGTCAAATCGAAAGACCTGCACCAGGCGAACGGTCTACCCGACGGGAGGCCCTAGCCACACGACATTTCCATTTCCAACTGCGTTCTGCATCCTAAAGATCAGATTCCCCACTATACTACATGCCAGGAGCTACGTATAGTGGTGCGAGACCTCCTGCTTCACGATACCTGGGAAGTACAACACGGCGACATTTCTGGCCATACCTTTCTTACAAGTCATTCCGCAAGTCGACTAGACAGGATATATGTCTCACAAACTCTTAGGTCTGCGATACGGGGCGCCGAACGCTGGCCGCTGGCCTTTTCCGACCATTGCGCTTACATCTGTACGGTCCTCCTTCCGCCGCAATCAGTATGGCGCAGCCGTGCGCCATAGAAACTCAATACCTCACACTTGCATGACCTGGCGTGTCGCCAACAAGTCACTGAAACACGGACAGCCTGCGAACGACGCCTTCCCCGCTACCACTCGACATTGACATGGTGGTTGGACTGCGCCAAGCCGGCGCTCCGGAGGACACTGATGAGATACGGGAAGGACATGGCCGACTGGCATCGCACCACTGTTGACTTCTATTACACGATTCTCCGAGATCTGGATGCTCAACCGCCAACCCAGGACAACCAGTTGGAACGGCAAAGAACTAAGGCGAAGATAATTGCGCTGGCACGCCGGAAACTGCAAGGGGTCGTGATCGGACGTGGCACCACGATCACGCGGATTTAGAAATTCCATCCATGAATGATATAGTGTCCGACAAACGAAGACGTCGTCGGCAGATCATCAGCACTCTGACCACGCCTCATGGAACGCAGGTGACCACTCAGAATGACATCGTCCACGCATTCGTCGAGCACTACCGTCGTACTTATAGTGATGAAGACACTGAAACTGCAGCAGACGACTCCATTTTGCATTACGTCACGCGCACCCTCCCCCACGTGGAGGCGGATGCTTTGACAGTGGCGGTCACGCTAGACGAAGTCAACAACGCAATCGCCAAGGGTGCAGTCAACAGATCGCCCGGCATTGACGGCTTACCGATTGAGTTTTACCGTACCTTTCGGGACCTCATGGCACCACGGTGGACGACTATGTATCAAGAACTGATGAAATCTGACCAAGCAATCCCACCCGCCTTTGCTGAGGGCACCATTATACCAGTCCACAAACCAGTCCGTGGTTCGATGGTCACGAGTTACAGACCGCTCACCCTAATCAATGCCGATTACAAGATTTTCGCGCGCTTACTGGCAATGCGGCTCCGAATTACACTCCCTCATATCCTCTCGCCAGAGCAAACGACGCCTGGCGGACAGGTTAACATACAGACTGCCACAGGGGAATGCCGCGACTTAATTGCGATAGCGGCGACCTGCAGGCTCCAGGCAGCGGTCGTCGCTATAGACTTCGACAGCGCCTTCGATAAAGTGCGTCATCGTTTCCTGTTTTCGGTGGCAGCCCGAATGGGCATCCCCCTTCCGTTTCTCGACGTCATCCGGCGTCTTTACGACAGTGCCAGTTCACGTGTCCAAGTCAATGGACGTTTAGCAGGGCCGGTACCTATCTGCCGTTCGATACGGCAGGGGTGCCCCCTCTCTACCCTCCTGTATGCCATTGCCCTTGAGCCCCTTATTGGGTGCTTGACGAACAAGCTCTCTGGCCTCATCCTACGCCAACACACTTTTCGCTGTCGGGCATATGCTGATGACCTCCTCCTCCTCCTTCGCTCCGGCTCTGAGATTCGGGAAGTCCTCGAATTGATTACCCGTTATGGGGCTGCCGCTGGCAGTGACATGAATGTCGCCAAATCTTCTGCAATGCACATTGGACGAGGCCTCCAGCAGGGTGAAGTGGCACCCCTGCCGCTTGTGCGGACTTTCCGGTACCTGGGTATTACCTTTACCCCCACGGTCACACGCACAGCGACAACGAATTTCCGTCGCCTGTTACACGTCATCCGCAGCGACGTCCGCCAGAACCTCTTGCGCCGCCAGCACACACTTCAACGGGTTGAGTTTATTAATCTTTATGTGGCATCAAAATTGGTTCACATCGCGCAAGTTCTCCCTCTGGTAATGAGGAGACACTCAAAAATTACGTTGCTCCTGGAACAAAGTATTAAAAATGGAAAAATAAGCCAGGCAGCAATATTGCAGATAAAGAACGAACTGTCTACATGGGCAATTGCTCATGCCAAATTGGAAGGAAGAGTGGAAGAGTTGGAGAAAGAAAACACCCGGCTAAGACAACAGCAACAACAACCAAGCAAGACCTGGGCGGCGGTGGCTGCACAAGCCCCCACCAGACAAAATAATACAAAAGAAGCAATTGACAGGGTAACTAAGAAACAGGAGACGGCGGTCTTCCTTAGGACCTTGCCTGGGAAAGACACGAGTGTTAAAAGGATTCAGGAACTCCTGACTACCACAATTGGCCCTGTCAAAGACAAAATTAAGATAAAACGTGTCAAACCAAGCCGCAACTCAGTGATAGTAGAAGTTGCGTCTGAAGAAGCCAAAACCAAATTGCTCGAAAATCCCATACTAAATGCAGTTGTTAAATGTGAACCCCCCAAGAAAAGGAACCCCTTGGTCATATTATATGACGTCCCTACTATAATGACAAACGAGGAACTGTCTGAAGCAATAAGGAAACAAAATTTCGAGGATATTGATGAAAACGAATTCCAAAGCAGCTTCAAACTAAGATTTAAAACGGGTCCTCGGGACCGCGATGTCGTACATCACGTTGCCGAGGTCTCCGCAACAATGTGGAGGAAAATAACAGCACTGGGCAGACTATACGTGGGTTTCCACGCGATTAATACTAAAGACTACATTGTGGTACCTCGTTGCCATAACTGCGGCGACTTGGACCACATCCTGAGGCACTGTACCAGGGGGTCGGCCTGCTCCAAACGCGGTGATAATGGACACACCAGAAAAGACTTTAAGGCCACAGGTGTCTGCATCCCCTGTAAGAATCGTGGCAAGAAGTCTTGTGGAGCCACAGGACGGAACTGCCCTACCTACCGGATGCTCGAACAAAGATTGATCTCACGTATAGACTATGGCTGAAAACGGCATACCATGCAGGATGCCAAAGCATAAATCCCCTAGCAAAAGGAGGAGGGATGCAATGAGAGCAAGTAGGCTCAGGAACTTCCTGAAGTCGCTCATCAGCGCAGAGTAGTTGACAAATCCATACAGACAGAGTCCCCCACCAGGGACATTGGTATTCAAACTGAGCTACCCTCCTCCCAATGCCGGGGCACGCTGCCGATTAAAAATCCACAACGGCAAGAGCATCCTGTGGTAGTGACAGATAAAATCACAAAACCCATCCAAGATAGCATAATAACAAGCTCCACCGCCAACTCTGACACCAAAGACGGTCCAGTGGTCAGGTTGCCACCCGTGGACCCGGTGAGGGTGTACCCAAATCTAGAGTACACCATGCAACTAGCAAGACTGGAGCAGCCGACTACCCTGACCACTGCCTTACGTCATGTGGTCCGGGTTGGACATGAGTACGGACGAAGGGTAACCTTCTCGGTGATGGAGGCTGTGGATAGGATACAATTAAAGTCGGTGAACCTCCCCACTGACTTCAGAGCACTGCGGGACCTACTTAAAAAAGTCTTTGAAAGACGAGGAGAGAAATTCGACCTGGATGACATTTACAATCAATCAGTAATAGCAAACGGCCGACTGGCTTATGACTGGAACAAAACTTGGCCACATGACCATATACATACTTATTTTCCATGACGACCAGAATAAAAATCGGACAACTTAACACTCATAACAGTCGACTAGTAATGCAGGAGCTCCGAAAGGAAGTGGTGGAAAAGAGACTGAATGTACTCTGTTTACAGGAGCCGTACTCTCTGGCTGGAAAAATTGCGTTCACTGCCGCAACATGGCAAACTGTCAGCAGTGGGGACACCCCCAGAGCGGCTATTCTAATAACAAACACGGCACTGCGTGCAACCCCCTTGTTACAGTTCTCCAACAGTCACTGCAACGTCGTGGAGATACAATTTCCGGCTGGAATTGTTATCATTATTAATATGTACTTCCAGTACGGAGAGAGAATTGAACAATATATAGACCATCTAGTGAGTGTGGCCACGGCGTTGCGGGGACGCAAAATCATTATAACTGCCGACATAAATGCTAAATCCCCCCTGTGGTACAGTGGCACTAGGGACGAAAATGGAGCCAAAGGTGAAGAAATGATAATGGCTCTCCAACTAGTGGTGGCAAACAGACCAGGTAATCCCCCCACCTACGTGGCTGGAGGAGGACAGGGTACCAACATTGACGTGACGTTGGTCACGCCAAACACAGTGAATATACTCCGAGAGTGGAAAGTGGAAGACAATGCCACCACTAGTGATCATAATCTAATCACCTTCATGGTTGGAGATAGAGAGTGCCGCTGGGCCATGGGGTGGGAGGTGCAAAGGAACTTCAGGAAAACAGACTGGGAACGTCTAGCCAGAGAGTGCGACATCCCTCCATTACCGGAAGGAGACGAAGGACAAGACATAAATGTGGACGACAGAGAAGAAGGACTGGTACGCGCAGCAACAAGAGCGATTGAGGTAGCCGTACCAACCAGGAGAAGGGCTGTGGCGGCCACACCGGCACCTTGGTCAGCCGAACTGCAAGAACTACGTCAGTCAGTCAGGAGACTGAGGAAGCACTACCAGCGCAGTGTCGTCTGGTGGGAGAAGCAAAGATGGCTGCAGTTATACCGGGAGGCAAAAGAGAACTTTCAAAAAGAATTACAAAAGACAAGAACAACTAGTTGGGAAAATTTTGTAACCAGTCAGCTGGCCCTCGATCCTTGGGGTGTGCCATATAGACTGGTAAGGGAGAAGATTCGTTCCCCAACAATAATATCAACGCTCAGGCGCGGAGACGGGATGACGGAATCTTGGCAGGAAACTGCCGAGGTCCTCCTCCGGTCGCTGTTGCCTGACGATGATAGAAATGAAGACACTGAAGAGCAGCGCCAATTACGCGAAGAAGACCTTCATAGGTATGAAAATGACGTGGCGGTCCTCCCCTTCTCTGAAGAGGAAGTTGCTGCTCTTATTAAGTCACTAAAGAAGGGAAAAGCCCCCGGGCCAGACGGCATTGTGGCGGAGGTAGTGCAGTTCTTAGCCCCACAGTTAGTTGCGCCACTCACACACACTTTCAATGCATGCCTTAGGCAAGGCAAATTCCCAAAAATATGGAAAACTGCGAACGTGGTGATCATTAGAAAGGGCCCTGAGAAGGACCCTGCAGAGGCCAAATCCTACAGGCCCATTTGCCTGCTGGACGGCTTCGGCAAACTACTTGAAAAGCTACTAGCGGACAGATTGACTGCTCACCGCATGCTGCACGGGATGAGCGACAGGCAATTCGGTTTTAGGCCGGGGCGATCGGCATCTGATGCAATCGCCCTAGCGGCCGAGGTCTGTGGCTCAGCCCCGTGTAAATATGTTGTTGGCATCATGGTTGATATCAGTGGCGCCTTTGACAACCTGTGGTGGCCTTCGCTCTTCTCCTGCTTACGGGAGAAGGAGTGCCCAGGGCTGCTCTATGGGTGTCTGAGGAGCTATTGTGAAGACTGGGAGGTATGGCTATCATCCCCTAGCGGGAAAGTCCGGAAAACTATCACCAAAGGTTGCCCCCAGGGCTCCGTGTTGGGTCCCCTTTTTTGGGACATCCACATGGAGCCTCTTCTGGAAAGCTTACAACAGAGCGAAGATGTGCTAGAGGTGATAGCTTACGCCGACGACCTCCTCTTACTGGTTGGCGGCCGAAGTCGCGAGGACATAGAGCCAAAAATACAGAGAGCACTAGACATACTGCAACTATGGTGCCACAGGACCAAAATGACTATTTTACCAACCAAGTCGACTTACTTATTACTCAAAGGACAATTAATAAGAAACCCGACTGTGAGAATTGACGGTATACCTGTTCTTAGGAGACGAGAGACACGATACTTAGGAATCATCATCGATGAAAGGTGGAATTTCGCAAAGCACATAGAAACCGTGACCCAGAAAGCACTACAATCACTAAATAATCTGATTACCATAGGACACAAGAGATTTCACCTCCCGCCTCAATTAATTAAACTCTACCACAACAGTATACTGACGTCAATAGTGGGTTACGGTTCAGGAGTCTGGGCTCACAGGCTCACGAGGGTGGTGCCTGCTATGACGGTGAGGAGAGTACAAAGAAATGTGATATTAAGGTCCGTGGGAGCTTACAGAACATCCCCAGGAGGAGCCCTGTTAATCATAATGGGACTCTGTCCCCTAGATATAAAGATTAGGGAACAAGCAGCTTGGTACTGGGTTAAAAAGGGGGTTATCACCAAGGTAGAAGAAATTATAGGAGCACCAGTCAGGGACAAAGGTGAGATTAGGGAAAGAGGGGTAAACCTATGGCAGGAAATATGGGAATCGGATGAAACTGGTAGAAGAACCTTTCAGTTCCTACCAGATGTAAGGGAAAGATTGAAAATGAAGTACCTTAAGCCAACTCGGGGATTGTTCCACTTTCTCACCGGTCATGGCCCCTATCCGACATATCTTTGTCGGTTTGGGAAAAAGGCTACGCCTGCGTGTGACTGTGGCGCACTGGAGGTTACTCCTGACCATGTGGTTTATGAGTGCCCCCTTTGCTGGGACATTGAGACAACAATTACCTAGCACAAACACCTATGACCTTTTAAGACAGGAGGAGACATTTCACACACTAAATACATTGGTAAACGAGGTATCACAGAAAGTTCTGACAACTTTTTTGAGAGACCTTCATGACTAAGTAAATAGACAACACTGAATGCGACCACCGCCCCAATCCCTTACCGCCGGTTCGTGGACGGGTCGACTTTATAGTTGGAATCCGCCACGACCAGGACCAGGGGGACTGGGGCAAAGCCTGATCAAGACAACGCACGATAATGACATAGATTAGAAAGTAGACGTAGTTAATTAGAATAGGATAGTAAGTTAGGAACCTGCAGCGATAATTTAACCCTTGCCTGCCCTGTGCCAGGGGCTCGCTCATAGGGATTAGCTCTATGAGCAGGGCATCAAGTAGGTTTATATCATTAACTGGCACAATTGTAACGCTGCAGGCAGTTAGTATTAACCAGTAGTAGTAACTAGAAATTATGCTAGCTAGTAAACTAAGAAGTAGTCTGCCTAGTTGAAATCGTAGAACTGTCTGTAGTTAAGTTAAGAAAAATGTATAGCTGCTATTGTAAATTTAGGAATGTAGGACCCACTAATCATTAAGGTGGTGGGTCATTATTGTATAACTATTATGAAAAGAAATAAATATTTTTCTTTTTTTTTAAAAAAAAAAAAAGTTCTCCCTCTGCCAACTGCAATTGGGCGCAACCTTCAGGCGGCTTTTGGCTATTATCTCACGGCTGGTTCAATGTTTAAAGTCCGTTATGAGACACTTACCCTGCCCTGACGGTATGGTGGCGTCGGGCTCGTCAATGTCCGTCTGCGAGCTGCAGCCTTGTACATGAGTACCATGAGTAAACAGTGGACGGGCCAGGGTACATCTCTAACACGCAGCTTGCTTGAGGTCCCCCTACCTGCTTCCACCTCATCACCGGTGTCTGTCGGCCATATCGTGCCTTATTTGTCTCATATTTCGACCCTTTTCGTCGACTACAGTTACATACATACCAGTCTCCCAGATACACGCCCACCCAGGACTAAGGATTTTTACAGCCTGTTGCTGCGCTGTGTTCCCCGGAATGTGATGGAAACCAAACATCCCTCCATCCAGTGGCCCATAGTGTGGACTACCGTCCACCAGCCCTTCCTCCCTACGAACGTCCGGGCACTGTGGTATCACATAGTCAACAGGAAATTTGCCACGAAGCAGCGCCTGCACAACATTGGCTTGTCAGAATCCCCTGTTTGTCTTCTTTGCCAGCAACTGGCCACTGATGAACACCGTCTGACTTGCGCCTCATCGCAAGATGTATGGAGCTTCGTGCAGCAAATCATTGCCTGCTATCTCCGGGTGCCACCAGACACAACCGAACCTCGAATGTTTCTATACCCGGAGGACCGACATTTTCCCGCCGCCAAATGTCATGCTATTACGTGGGTCAAAGGGTGGGCGGTCGCTTATCTCTTTCATGAGGGACCTAAATCCCGCCTCGACTTCTGGACCTATTTACGAACAGCCCATGCAGCTCTCGAAAACACGCCACGTTACCGAACAATATTTGCTAACTATCTTCGAGCGGTCTTTGTTAGACCTCCACTGAGTTGGGGGGTGCCTGGCTCAGAGGGCACCCACCCTTCCTCCCCCGGCGGTGTCTGAGTTTCAACCGCCTACAATCTATTCTACTTCTGACCTCCGCGGATGGGAGAGCGCGTCGCAGATTGCGCGGATTTTATTTCTTTTTGCTTTCCCTTTTTCCTTTCTTTTTCTTTAACCAGAATTTATATTTCTTTTCTCTTTCGCATATGTGTTCCCATAATTTCATGCTATCAGTGAATCTTACAAAAATACATGCAAATAAATAAATAACAACGCCTTCCACTACTGTTGATTCCTGTGTCTCCCACTTCCCTAAGCACCACAGGCTCGGTGGTGGTGAGGGGGACACTGTGGCCAGGCCTCAGGTTTCGACCCCTGCCCACTTTGCCCCCCGAGCCCCCACCGGTCCACTACATAAAAAAAGGTGGTTCTAGGCGCTATTTAAAATAAAAAGAGCGTGTTCGGTCAGAGGGTTAGCTGCCCTTTGTAATAAAAAAAACAGAGTTACTCGATAAAAAAAGAAAAAAAAGATGGGTAGAGCGTCTGTCATGTAAGCAGGAGATCCCGGGTTCGAGTCCCGGTCGGGGCACACATTTTCAACATGTCCCCAATGAAGTACATCAACGCCTGTTAGCAGCTAGGGTGTCCATTTAATTATCATTTCATTTCTAGCAAAGCTGCATGGTCATCCACGGTAATTGTTCTTTCTGGAACAGATACTACCGCCATATATAAATAAATAGGTAGTTTAGAGTAATGGCTGCAGGAAAAATGTGAAAAATTCGAAAAACAAACGATCTCAGGAAGCATTGACTCACCATATAGAAAAGTTACAGCAAGGAGAATTTAAAAGCAATTACGCAGGAGAGAGAGCGAACTGGTGGAAAGGGTACGTTGAAGACCTCTGTGAGGACAGACACTATCCGATGACTTGATGGAAGAAGAAATTGGAGTCGATGTGGAAGACATAGGGGATCCACTAATAGAGTCAAAATTTAAAACAGCTCTGAAAGACTTAAGATCAAATAAGGCAGAAGTGTTAGATAACACACTATCGGAATTTCTAGAATCATTGATGGTAGTGGCAATCAAGCGACTATTCAAGCTGGTGTGTAGGTACTATAGGACTTAGGGAAATTATCACCCATTCAGTTCCGAAGATACCAAGGCCAGGTAAGTGCAAGAGCTATCGGACAATCAGCTAATGCCTCCCAGTTGCTGGCGTGAACACTATACAGGAGGATGGAAAAGAAAACTGGTAGATGACGATTAGTTTAGATTTAGGAAAAGGAAAGGAGCCACCCAGGCATTCATAATGTTGCGCTTGATAATACAAGCAGGACACGTTCATAGGGTTTGTCGACATGGAAGAAAATTTTGACAATGTAATATGGTGCAATATGTTCGAAATTCTCAAAAAAAAAAAAATAGCAGTAAGGTATAGGGAATGGCTGCTAATTTATAACATGTATAATAACCAAGAGGAAGAATAAGACTGGAGGACTATGAACGAAATGCTCGGATTGACAAAGGTAAGAGGCAAGGATACACTCTTTCAAACCAACTGTTCAGT
The DNA here is from genome assembly GCF_023864275.1 of Schistocerca cancellata. Lineage (NCBI taxonomy): Eukaryota > Metazoa > Arthropoda > Insecta > Orthoptera > Acrididae > Schistocerca > Schistocerca cancellata. Next base: position 628,673,152 of record NC_064627.1, read on the forward strand.
CTGCACATCGTAGAAGCAACAACGGAAATAATAGAAAGGTTTAAGACTTGGTTAAAAATTGAGGGTGAAACGATATCAATGGTAAGATTGGCTTATGACATTGCTATCCTTAGTGAAGGTGAAGAAGAATTTACCATGGGAAATGTTGAGTGAAGTGGTGTATTGACTACAGAATATTGATTGAGACTAAACCGAAGAAAGACGCAAGTAATGAAAAGTAGCAGAAATGAGAATAGCGAGAAACTTAATATTAGAAATGGTGATCACAAACCTGACAAGAATTCTGCTGCCTTGTAAGCAAAATAATCTGTGACGAACGAAGCAAAAGAATTCTCCTTGTGCCAAAGATAGTCCCCAATCTGAGGAAAAAATATCTTAGAATGTACATTTGGAGCTCATCATTGTATGGTACTGATTCATGAACTGTAGTAAAAGCAGAACAGGAGAGAATCGATGCGTCTGAGATATATTGCTATAGAAGAATGTTGAGAATTAGATGGTCTGGTATGGTGAGAAATCAGGAGGTTCTCCACAGACTCAGCGAAGAAAGGAACTTCTGGGTGTCACTGACAAGAAAAACGTACGTGATGACAGATCATGCGTTAATACCTCACAGAATAGCCTCCATGATGTCAGAAAGAGCTGTAGATGCTTTAAACTGTGGAAGAAGTCTGCGACTGGAATATGTCCGACTAACAACTGAGGACGTAGGTTGCAAGTGCTATTCTGAGATGAAGAGGTTGGCACAGCAGAGAAATTTGTGCCGGGCCGCTTCATACCTGTCAGAAGACTGATTACTCAAAAAAGAAAAATAGAGAAAAGCTGATGCTCCCGCACTGGTGCGATGAGCCATAAGTAGAGTTGCGCTCTATCAAATCAACGGTTCGGTAATTCTGGTACAGTAAATAAATCACTTAGTAAACGGTATGATTACCGGTCCTATCGGCAGCATTGGTTGCAAAAGACAGATAAATACTTGCGTGAGAGACAAACTGGGAGCCGACGACTTCTCCTTGTATGTTTTGCACACAATTACAACCGCATATTGTTTAGTGACAGACTATTATAAAGTTTTGAAATCTTTAAAAAAACATAAATTGCATTTTACAAGTAACATAAATTACCTGATCACACAACTTCGTCACTTTTGTGCACTTTTCATGAAATTACGGCTGAGATGCACAAAACGTAAAAACAGGCAATATAATTATTTTTTTATTTTATACTCAGTAGAATGGTCTCATGATGAAGGATGAGTGTTTCCTGTTATTGTCGATAAGTGCGAAAATTGTTTATAAATAACAGAGCACGTTTTTTACAAGTTCAACGAAGACTAAAGAGATGTTTGATAGGTTTTAGTTTCGTACTTTTTCTTTTTTTTTTACGTTCACCTTTCTTTTGTGATAAAATCGGGTTTTCTAGTGCTAAGTGATAAATCTGTACGTCGTAAAAACAGGCAATATAATTATTTTTTTTATTTTATACTCAGTAGAATGTTCTCATCATGAGGAAAGACGAGTGTTCCCTGTTATTTTCGATAAGTGCGAAAATTGCTTATAAATAAGAGAGCACATTTTATAAAAGCTCCACGAAGGACTAAAGAGACGTTTGATAAGTTTTAGTTTCGTATCTTTTTTAACTTTCAACTTTTTTTGATAAAATTGGGTTTTCTAGCGCCAAGTGATAAATCTGTGCGTTTTGGCTATGTTTACTACAAATTCCCTGTGTTTAACGTTAAAGTCAACAATTTTTGAATAAAACCGGAATTAATCATTGACAGATTCTATTATGCCATAAACACTGGTTATTTTTAAGTAACATATAGGAAGATAGGTACGTAAAATAAAATTTTTATGTGGGTTACCCAGCTCTTTATGTATCCACTCGTTTTCTAGACTATCCAGCAATTTCGGTTTCCAACGCAATCTATTAAGGCACCGATCGCAAACGCAAACAAAGCGATCGAAAAGGGATAACGTCCGACAGGTATGCAACACACCTGACGTTCAGGTAACGCGTTTGCGATCGTAACTGACCAACGCTACGAGGAAAACTATTGTAGTCTACGCATAGTTCCAATAGTTTACTATAGCCTACGGAAGTTTTACAGCTCTAGTCACGGGCAAACAAATATCGCACTGCAGTACCGACATGATCTACTCATTGTGGGTTCACCAGTGTTCATGCAATAATAGTCTCGTAGATATTAGCGGTTCAAATGTGACCGCGTTTTGTAACACAAGATATTTCGACCGACGAGCGAAAAGACTTTTTCCCATCATTAAAATTATCTTCGTTGTCGAGTTGTAGGGCGTTCGTCATACAAACGTCGTCGCTTAGCATCCGATCACAACTGGCAGCTCATTTTCCAGCAGGCTGCCAGAGGCAGCGAGAGGGTGAAGTTAACCGGACGGCAGCAAGTTAGCCCTCGTCAGCGCAGCGAGCCGTTCCGAGGTGGGCCGATGCAGCAGGCAAAATATTCTCGTCCGGTTCCCCGGAACCAGCGAGCGGCGTCCCAGCCGCCGCCGCAGCTCGCGTGCTGCGCGCCGCGACGAGGTCCCGCCTGCTTCCAGCGCCGGCGTCGGCATCGGCGGCGTCGGCGTCGGGCGGCGCTTGCCGGCAAACACATCAATCTCCCGCTCACCGGCGCGTTAGCAACTTTTGCCGCCACGGCCTCCATTTATCATCCCGTGGTGCGGCGCAGCGCGGCGCTGCTGGCCTCGCCGTGACTTCTGTCAGCTCCGCCCCAATTCGGCAGCCGGTTGACACGGCAGGACAGGCTCGTCCTACGAGTCTATCCCCCACCCCTCTCCCACGCCCAGCCACCACCTTTCCTCGCAGAGGTCCTCCTCCTGTCCTGCCACCGCACCCTCGGGGACAATACACGCGGATTACGGCCGTTGTTTGTCTACGTAAGCGAGCTTTTGCCCGTGCCGTTCTGGGCCAACTATTTTTCGTGGGGGAAGGACCGCACTTTACGATGGTAGTTAACTATTATGGGACCTTCCTACGCGGTCGTAAAATGTGTTACTCGGAGCGCAGTGCGCGGCATAACAACGCATTCACCGCTTTCCATCCGGGGCTGGCTATGCAGCGCATGTCTCCGTCTGCGAACAGCTGGAAGCGGCTGTATCTGCTATTGTGACTCCTCAGGGACTGTGCTCTTGAAGAAACAAGGCTACTTATTTCGTCCGTGCATATCTTCTGACACTTACAGAACAAAAAAAAAATCTTCAGCGCTAAAGTCATAAACCGGAGAGAAACACTGCACGCCAAAGCCTTCCTTCCCAAAAAGTTTATTTTCATGTCTTGTCTAAATTTTCAAGGTTTTTACTTATATCGTGGTCTTGTAGATAACTTACTTCTGTATACTACACATTTAAAACTTCTTACTGGTTCTATAAATTTCTCATAAAGGTCAGATTTTGATCTTATACATCTCCGATTCTTCTAAATGTAAAAAATGTGTTTCATTACTTATTGAACGCCCCTCGCAATTTAAATCCTGTCTCAATCATGATTGGATCAGTTGGTGTGTTGCAAAGCACCTGTTTTTTCCAAATAATTTAGCGCATTTTTCACTATCCGAATTGAAGCACAGATCCTCGCAAGGTCATTTCATTGTTACGTAGTACATTTAGACCGCCAATGCTGTTATATTAGTTTCTGTACACTTCCAAAGTGATGATTAACGTTTCCGACCTACCGGGAATATTGGGAGGATAAAAAGATAGTCAGTGGATGTGTCATAATATTACGAACGCTCCCTGTAGGGATCGATAGGAACGGCAGAGTTCAATATTCAATGCCACATTTTCTCTTTTCTGCAACTCTGCAGTCCTTCTACTTTCCACATTTTTATCCTTCCACGTTCAACAATCTCTTGAATTAAACACCCAATGCACGTAATACTCCTATACAGAGATACGTGGTATTCGGAGATATAAATAACATCGCATCCTTCTATGATGGTAAATTTTCTGAGAGTTAACAGATTTGACTTTTCCATTAATGTTCTGCAAACTAAATTAACACATTAATGTTACAAAGATTTATTCAACTACTGCAGATCGTTAGTTAAATGACCGTATGTACCATATTTATGTTATAGTCATTACAAGTGAAAAGCTCAACGGTTTAATCTGGTACACGAATGTCAGCGTCGCTGTCCTAACTTCGCCGGCCGTTGTGGACGAGCGGTTCTAGGCGCTTCAGTCCGGAACCACGTGACTGCTACGGTCGCAGGTTCGAATCCAGCCTCGGGCATGGATGTGTGTGAAGTACTTAGGTTAGTTAGGTTTTTAGTAGGTCTAAGTTCTAGGGGACGGATGACCTCAGTTGTTAAGTGCCATAGTGCTCAGCTCCATTTGAACTATTTTTCTGACCGACCTTCACTTAGTGTGACCGCTGCTCTTGCCAGTAAACACTCATATGACTCAACTCAATTTCAACAACTTGAATCACTGATGTGCCAATAACTTAATAAAAATCAGAACGAAGAACGTTTCGTTGCTATTTTCGTTACGTGTTTACCTGGTCAGAGAAGATTTGGTGTGCAATGATGAAACAGCACAGATTATTCGTGAAAGGACCCGTAGCCTTCCAAATAGTTTGTTCGGAATGACATACTTTTTAACAGCGATTCAAGAATATAAAGGTACGATGACTAAAGCCTCAGAAAATCTGCTTAAACCTAGGTTGGCCCCTGTGCGGAAGGACTGACACGCAACGACAGGAACTGTTAAATTCGATTTATAAGCGCGTCGAGGGGACTGCGGGAACTCCAGTAAAAATAATGTGTCATTTCCGTCAGCATCGCCTGATTTAATTCCAATAAGTTCCCCTATCCTTGCTTTGTTTTCGTTGATGTTAGTCTTACATCCTCCATTCAAGACACTGTCCCTTCCGTTCAACTGCACTTCAAAGTCCTTTACTATCTCTGACAGAATTACGATGTTTTCCGCAAATATCAAAGTTTTTTATTCCTTCTCTCTGATAATTAATGATTGTTTTCTTAAATTTTCTTTACTGCTTTCTCAATGTACGGATTGAATAACATCGGGGATAGGTTATAGCCCTATCTCATTCCCTTCTTAGACACTGCGTCCCTTTCAAGCTCCTCGTGTCGCCAGCTTTTCCACCCTTCTGTAAAGAATTCGTGTTAGTGTTTTGCAACCACGTCTTATGAATATGATAGTCCGGTATATTCACACTTCTCAGAGCCTGCTTTCTTTGGAATTATAGTAATTATAATTACTACATTCTTCTTGAAGCCTGAGGGTACTTAGCCCGTGTTGTTCCACATGAAACAGTTTGCTTACTCACCATCACTTATCATAACAAAACTACTGATATCAGAGCGCAGCTGCGGGTAACAGCTAATTGAACATAACGATGATTTATTTACGATGACGTTCACCTGCAGCACACCTGGTCACTGTACTCGTAAATAGCGCACAATGACAAATCGAATTGTACTTTTGTACCTCCCACAGACTCACACATATCGCAGTCTCTCACTTCACTCTTTCCATTAATAAACCTGTTGCGTCAGATTGATGAGATTCTTGGCTAGCCAAGCAAACACAACATACGTACAAACACACGTACATAACTTTTTATACTTGTGGATTTTTATTTACAGATGACTTATCTTAATTTTAAACTAATTAACTAGTCTAATGACAAAACTACGAGTAAAATACATTGTTGTATATTGGCTTTTACAATATTGCTAGAGAAAGCAAAATTACAAAGCCAGAGTGGGGATACATGAAGTGTATCATAGAATGAAACAGTAAAAGTAAACAACACAGTGAAAAAATAAGAGGCTCTGATAATCATACAAAATAAAGGTGGTACATCAATAGAGAGGGCTTAAAAAGGTGCTTTAGTACCTCCAGATTTACAAAAGAAATACTTCACATTGTTGGCATTGTATATACAATGTACGTGTGTTTGTATGTACACTCCTGGAAATTGAAATAAGAACACCGTGAATTCATTGTCCCAGGAAGGGGAAACTTTATTGACATATTCCTGGGGTTAGATACATCACATGATCACACTGACAGAACCACAGGCACATAGACACAGGCAACAGAGCATGCACAATGCCGGCACTAGTACAGTGTATATCCACCTTTCGCAGCAATGCAGGCTGCTATTCTCCCATGGAGACGATCGTAGAGATGCTGGATGTAGTCCTGTGGAACGGCTTGCCATGCCATTTCCACCTGGCGCCTCAGTTGGACCAGCGTTCGTGCTGGACGTGCAGACCGCGTGAGACGACGCTTCATCCAGTCCCAAACATGCTCAATGGAGGACAGATCCGGAGATCTTGCTGGCCAGGGTAGTTGACTTACACTTTCTAGAGCACGTTGGGTGGCACGGGATACATGCGGACGTGCATTGTCCTGTTGGAACAGCAAGTTCCCTTGCCGGTCTAGGAATGGTAGAACGATGGGTTCGATGACGGTTTGGATGTACCGTGCACTATTCAGTGTCCCCTCGACGATCACCAGTGGTGTACGGCCAGTGTAGGAGATCGCTCCCCACACCATGATGCCGGGTGTTGGCCCTGTTGCCTCGGTCGTATGCAGTCCTGATTGTGGCGCTCACCTGCACGGCGCCAAACACGAATACGACCATCATTGGCACCAAGGCAGAAGCGACTCTCATCGCTGAAGACGACAGGTCTCCATTCGTCCCTCCATTCACGCCTGTCGCGACACCACTGGAGGCGGGCTGCACGATGTTGGGGCGTGAGCGGAATACGGCCTAACGGTGTGCGGGACCGTAGCCCAGCTTCATGGAGACGGTTGCGAATGGTCCTCGCCGATACCCCAGGAGCAACAGTGTCCCTAATTTGCTGGGAAGTGGCGGTGCGGTCCCCTACGGCACTGCGTAGGATCCTACGGTCTTGGCGTGCATCCGTGCGTCGCTGCGGTCCGGTCCCAGGTCGACGGGCACGTGCACCTTCCGCCGACCACTGGCGACAACATCGATGTACTGTGGAGACCTCACGCCCCACGTGTTGAGCAATTCGGCGGTACGTCCACCCGGCCTCCCGCATGCCCACTATACGCCCTCGCTCAAAGTCCGTCAACTGCACATACGGTTCACGTCCACGCTGTCGCGGCATGCTACCAGTGTTAAAGACTGCGATGGAGCTCCGTATGCCACGGCAAACTGGCTGACACTGACGGCGGCGGTGCACAAATGCTGCGCAGCTAGCGCCATTCGACGGCCAACACCGCGGTTCCTGGTGTGTCCGCTGTGCCGTGCGTGTGATCATTGCTTGTACAGCCCTCTCGCAGTGTCCGGAGCAAGTATGGTGGGTCTGACACACCGGTGTCAATGTGTTCTTTTTTCCATTTCCAGGAGTGTATGTATGTACGTGTGAATCGATGTTCCAGATCTCCTACTAAACCAGTAAAACCTTTTCAATCAAACTTCCTACGCGTATCACATACTGCCTGAAAGAATCGCTGTGGGAGTAAGAATCACCTGTCTATCATAGGGAGGGAGTGGATGTGAAATGAAGTTTAATCAACGCCGTGCGAATACGCAGACTTTCTTCATCCACCAACTGAGAATGAGAGCACTTAGTCACTTTCAACAAATTTTACGCATAGTTTCAAACACTTGCAAAATTTTTCTTGCTGACAACCCCCACAAAGTATGAAAGGAAAAAGAATTTAACGTAACGGTACTGTATCTTCGCAGCGTATGCAGTAAAACTGCCGCATCAGGCATAACGTTTTAATTTCCTCCATCCATGCTACTAACTGTATTCTCGACACAGTTTGCAGACAGTATGAGCGTGTACCGCTAGATGTACATGCGAAATAGTATCATCGTACAACAAGTAATTCAGGAAATATGACATCATGAAACATTGAACTTCGTGGAAATGAAACTGATGAGCAAAATTCCCTAGAAATCACAGTTGATCTACGTGTACAAATTCGCCTGAAAAATGTTAAATATGTGTGAAGTATACTCGACATGTGCGTACACCACAGGTAAAAATCTCCTGCTAAGCCCCTGGATCGCTTTCAACCACATTTGGAACACATTTTACTTACTGCGTGAAAATAAGTACTGTCCGGGTAAGAACCAACAGCTTCGTAATGTTGGGGGACTGATAGCGTGAGGAGATAGGGAGCAGGAGGAGATGGACAGAGAGAGTGTGGGAGAGATTATCGGCTTCGAGGAGACGAGGAGGAGATACAGGAATGGAGGAAATGGATTTAAAGGGGGAGATAGAGATGGACAAAGGGAGGAGGTGCAGATGAACATAATGGAGTGGGGCAGATGGACAGAGATACGAAACAGGAGGAGATGGACAGAGGCAGGGTGAAGAAGTGATGGGCAGAGAGAGAGAGAGGTAGGATGAGATGCTCAGGGAGAGAGAGAGAGAAGGATAAAATGGTCAAGCAAAGGAAAGAGAAGGAAATAGGCAGAGAGACGAGACCAGGAGATTGACGGGAAGAGCAGGAGGAGGAGATGGCTATAAAGAGAGGGCAGGAGGAGATGGACGAAGACGGGGGGGGGGGGATGGGGAGGAAAAAGAGGGGTGAGGAGAACGTATAGTTCCTGGAGATCGATATGTGGATCTTGTGTGTTAATCACTCTGAGTTTCTATCTCAAAAACAGAGCGCTTTAATCATGAGTATTCCGACATTTACGCGGGACCGACACTCTGTAGTGTCTGGAAGCGAGAACTATCTCCTGCACAGGTCTGGCCGGTGTCTCTGTGAAGAGCCTCGTAAGGAGAGACTGCGACTACTAAGCAGGAAGGAGCCCATCACGGGCCGCAGTTAACCGCAGGGGCCGCTTTCTCGTTAACCGAGTCGTCCTGCGTGCTTCGCAGTCCAGACATCGCTGTTACACATCTTGGCAGTTTCACACAGCTTTAAATACCGTTATGCAACCACAGTGAGAAGACTGCTTCTCACGTAGTACCTGTTGTGATAAGAATTATCTCTAGCAGTAAAAACATTGCGTACCCAAACAACAACTACAGACTTTCGGAAGTTCTGCTCAGGGATATATCTGCGTATTTCGGTGTAAGGCAACCGTTGTCTTCAGTGTGTCGGTACACTATAATTTCATTCGGTTTGCTACTATCATTATCTTTGTATGTGTAATGCACTGTAAATCTCTCTAAATAGAGCATGTCGCACCACGGCAAGAAAAGTGACACAAGTCAAAAAACGGAACTTTTTAGTTTATCACACTGAGAAATACTTGTGAAGGGTCCCAATCTGCACGAAAATCCAGCTTATAATATTTCCACTTGAAGGCAGCTACGTCATGATTCGCCACTGCAAAAATAGTGTCGTTTCAGCGTTGCTATGAACAGGTATGCCTGCGTCTTCCAAGAAGACCGACGCACTAGTAGATCTGAGTTGTGTCACTTTCTACATATAAGGTAAGTTGCAGGTAATTATTAGTATCACCGATAATTGCAGTTTCTGTGTTTGTAAAGTGTCTGTATCTTACATTAAAATGTCCTTCCGGCATGCATATATGTCTGAAGAAATTGACAGTGTTTTGACGATAACAGTTGTTGTAAGTATTAAGAAATTTAGTGCGTTGCAGCTTAGAAGAAAACAATGGAAATTTCTGTACGTAAAAAAGTTAATATTGAGTCCTTTTCCTCGGCGAAAAGTATTCCTACAATATGTACGCCCATTTATGATTCTATGTTCTCGTAAACTGAGTTCCTTAAATTGAATCTAATTTACCATCCTTATAAAAGTTTATTAATTTTCATAAATTATAATTTTGTATTGTGTGTGTTTCTGTTCAAATAATTTAGATTTGTTAGTCTAATTTAAGTACTAATTTTTCCTGATGAAAGTTCGAATGTCGTGTTCTGTAACAGTAAGTGAAAATAATGTATATTATTTGACGTGGACAGTTGTAAAAAGTATTAAATGATGGGTCATAACAAAAACAAGAAAAGCTATTAGAAAAGCAAGAAAAGTGACACAACTCAAAGAAATAATTAATAATTATCTGATGACCCCCCACATTCGACAAGAACGCAGCCGCATCTCCATATTACTGTTTTATAGAATCTAACGGAATTTACTGCCAAAAATACTTACTTCACATTTAAACGAAGCTTATAGAATTTAATATAAGCTTCACTGAATTCTTTAACTCGATTTTTCTCAGGTATAGCATTTTTGAATTGTGTCATTGCTCTTTCCTGTGTGCTATAAGTCGACGGTATGTGTGTCTCGTTTGGAAACGGACTTATTTCTTTCATTCACAGAACTTGCTGTTTACAATAGTGATATATCCTTCGACCTCAAGAACGTATTCAGTACTGCTTTATTTGCGTCGGGTTCTTTTATCCTGCAGTGCCGTACGCTAACATTGATACATAACGGTACACATAGGTTTACAGTTCAAGAAATGTCAGATATGCACTTAATGCTCGGGTTCCCAGAATGCAGCGGCTGCACGACCAATGGAAACTACCAGTTACTTCTACCAAAATACTCAGAAAAATATCCTTGAACGATTTCTGAAATGCACTATATGAGCTTTTCGCAGGGTGTACGATGTTCAGTGATGTTGATGACAATGATCCGTGGTTTATGGCCTTAAACGTGTAGTCTTTAATCGACAAACATGAGCTGGCACTTAAGTACATGCTCGTATTTAAAGATGATTGCCTTAGACGAGTAATCTTTAATCGACAAACATGATCTGGTACGTAAGTATATGGTCATATTCAATGATAGTAATCGTTAGTTTTCGTACTGAACTGTTTCCTGCAGTTACATTTTCCTTCGTATGCGTCAGTGCGCTTCTGAGTACAGTCATCATCATCATCATCATCATCATTTAAGACTAATTATGCCTTTCAGCGTTCAGTCTGGAGCATAGCCCCCCTTATACAGTTCCTCCATGATCCCCTATTCAGTGCTAACATTGGTGCCTCTTCTGATGTTAAACCTATTACTTCAAAATCATTCTTAATCGAATCCAGGTACCTTCTCCTCGGTCTGCCCTGACTCCTCCTACACTCTACTGCTGAATCCATGAGTCTCTTGGGTATTCTTGCTTCTCCCATGCGTTTAACATGACCCCACCGTCTAAGCCCGTTCGCCCTGACTGCTACATCTACAGAGTTCATTCCCAGTTTTTCTTTGATTTCCTCATTGTGGACACCCTCCTGCCATTGTTCCCATCTACTAGTACCTCCAATCATCCTAGCTACTTTCTTATCCGTAACCTCAACCTTGTTGATAAGGTAACCTGAATCCACCCAGCTTTCGCTCCCATACAACAAAGGTGGTCGAAAGATTGAACGGTGCACAGATAACTTAGTCTTGGTACTGACTTCCTTCTTGCAGGAGAGAGTAGATCGTAGCTGAGCGCTCACTGCATTAGCTTTGCTACACCTCGCTTCCAGTTCTTTCACTGTGTTGCCATCCTGTGAGAATATGCATCCTAAGTACTTGAAACCGTCCACCTGTTCTAACTTTGTTCCTCCTATTTGGCACTCAAACCGTTTATATTTCTTTCCCACTGACATTACTTTCATTTTGGAGATGCTAATCTTCATACCATAGTCCTTACATTTCTGATCTAGCTCTGAAATATTACTTTGCAAACTTTCAATCGAATCTGCCATCACAACTAAGTCATCCGCATAAGCAAGACTGCTTATTTTGTGATCACATATCTTAATCTCACCCAGCCAGTCTATTGTTTTCAACATATGATCCATAAATAATATGAACAACAGTGGAGACAGGTTGCAGCCTTGTCTTACCCCTGAAACTACTCTGAACCATGAACTCAATTTACCGTCAACTCTAACTGCTGCCTGACTATCCATGTAAGTACAGTATTCGTAAAATAATCGTCCAAAATAGTTCTAATGAATACTGAAGCCCTCCAGTTATTGCTACGTGAATACATTAACCATGATGGCCATTGCGAGAATGGGCAGGACAATGAGATATCTGTTTCGCTTTTGACATCGAACAACAATAAAGCGCATTGCACTCCAGACCTCGCTTTACTAATCCGTCGTCAGAATTAGCTCTATTGTTACAAGAAACAATGGACGCTGCCATCTGTTTAAGCATAATAGCTGTTACTGTAAACACGTTAAATCGTAGTAGTATGACCAGTGTTCGTGCTAAGTAACCATATATCCCCATTGCTTAACAGGACTCGTAACCAACCGGGCATGTTTTAGAGTTTTGCGTGAATTGACGACACGAGTGTATTATATCACCGTGGAACAATATGAAAGAGAAACCAACCGTGAGTGCATATGTGCAGCGTTGTTAAGAATCGTGTGTAATTTTTTAGACGAGAAGAAACGAAACGACGAGATTTTAAATTGAGATGGATTTTGTATACAATGAAAATAACTGCATAAGAAAAGAACCACAAAACAGATGGCCTGGGTAAGGATTCATGTAACCTTTCTGCATCCATGTGACACTGTACTTAATCAGCACCAAACCCATCAACCTTCAGGATGAATTCAGTTTGCTTAGTTTTCCTGCTGTAACTTACATTTACGTTTGGCTATGCTAGTCATTTTAAGAGCATTAATTTTTCTCACTTCCTGTATCTGTCGACTGTACACAATGTATTTGTAGGCATCCTTATTGTTTGGGAAGGAAATTCAGTCTCCACCGTAAACACACATTTCGACAAGCAAGCCGAGACACTTTGCAAAGTCATAGTTACTGGCAGTAAGGAATTAGTTCAACTTTTTGTTGTTCTCGGTAACGTGGTGTCACACTAGCCTACAGATTCTCAAACACAGTCCCGATAAATATCTTACTGTAATGTAAAATGTGATTTTGTAAATAAGTAGAAGGAATCTGGTGTCTGAATAACAAAGAGAAGAGATTCACCTGATTTTTTGGGCCATCAGTCTTCTGACTGGTTTGATGCGGTCCGCCACGAATTCCTCTTATGTGTCAACTTCATCTCAGAGTAACACTTGCAACCCACGTCCTCATTTATTTGGTGGATGTATTCCAATCTGTGTCTTCCTCTAGAGTTTTTGTCCTCTACAGCTCCCTATAGTACCTTGAAAGTCATTCCCTCATGTCTTAACAGCTGTTCTATCGTCCTGCCTCTTCTCCTTATCAATGGTTTCCACATATTCGTTTCCCCTCCGATTCTGCGCAGAACCTCCTCATTTGCTTAACGTAACAGTCCACGTAATTTTCAACATTCGTCTGTAGCACCACATCTCAAATACTTCTATTCTCTTCTGTTCCGGTTTTCCCACAGTCTATGCTTCACTACCATACAGTGCTGTACTCCAGACGTACGTTCTTACAAATTTCTTACTCACATTAAAGTCTATGATTGATACTAGACTTCTCTTGGCCAGGAATGCCCTTTTTTCCATTGGTAGTCTGCCTTTGATGTCCTCCTTACTCCGTCCGTCAATTGATATTTTACTGCCAAAGTGTCAGAATTCCTTAACTTCATCTACTTCGTGACCATCAATCCTGATGTTAAGTTTTTCGCTGTTCTCATTTCTGCTGTTCTCATATCACCTGATAGTGCAAGCAATTTCACTAACGTCTAGTGCAATATGTTCAGAAAAATGCTACCTGTTAAATGAAAAATTTATGTGATGTTTGTACTATCGAAAATATTCTTAAAAAGTTTTTTTAAATCACAGCTGCGTTTTTTAACGGTACTGGTATAAGTAATATAACAGTTCCATGAAATCGAACGTATTAGGCACTTGAGTGATTCCCGGCCTTTTGTACCGTGTGGAATTGTATGAATCGCTTATACTACTCTCATCAATATGTGGGACCACTTAACGTTTGCAGCACTTCATGTTGTCGAAAAACTGTTTGATTTTTTCCTTTTTAATTTGTGATAAGCACCTATGGGACCAAACTGTTGAAGTCATCGGACCCTAGACTTACACACTACGTAATCTAACTTAAGCTTACGGTAAGGACAACACACACACCCATGCCCGACGAGGACTCGAACCTCCGTGGGGGCAGCTGCGCGAACCGTGGCAATGCGCCCTAGACCGTGCCGCTACCCCGCGAGGCCCGTTTGATTTCCATGAGTCTGTGTGCCAGTGTAATGTCGGAAGCACTTACGAATGCAGTGAGAGAAGCAAAACCTCGTAATGGATTAAAATTGATTTCGGAACGCCGCCCATTACATGGCCGACAATGTTCTGCCTAAAACAACCGTCTAGACATGATTCACCATAAAACACACGTATTTCATCTTCCAGTACTCTCCCCCACTTCCTAAACTGCACTGTAGGATCGACTGGCACGTACATAACACTTCACTGCCATGACTTACGTTGCTAGTGTGAGTGACTGATAGCATGTATACAACGTCTACAGTGGTCCAAAATGGGCCAGTTTGCTTTCTCAGAAACTTCTTCAAATTCTCTTAGCACAGAAAATTCCAAATTTTTCACTCAGTCTCTCTTTGTAAATTAAGCCTTCATGCTCAACATCTCTTACTGTCGCTAATTTCGTCCATTGATTTACAGTTTATTCCACTGCCACTGTCTCTTCTCTCTCTTTCACGCTGTCATTGTGTCTATCTTTCCTACTTTCACGGTTTCGAACATGTCTCGACATCTAAAAAGTTGTGGGGGATGGGGGCGGGAGGGCAAATTATTTATTCATCTACATATGTATCTATATGCATACTCCGCAAGTTACTGTACCGTGCATGGCGGAGGGTATCCTGTACCACAACTAGTCGTTTCCTTTCCTGTTCCACTCGTAGGTAAAGCGAGGGAAAGACGACTACACTCCTGGAAATTGAAATAAGAACACCGTGAATTCATTGTCCCAGGAACGGGAAACTTTATTGACACATTCCTGGGGTCAGATACATCACATGATCACACTGACAGAACCACAGGCACATAGACACAGGCAACAGAGCATGCACAATGTCGGCACTAGTACAGTGTATATCCACCTTTCGCAGCAATGCAGGCTGCTATTCTCCCATGGAGACGATCGTAGAGATGCTGGATGTAGTCCTGTGGAACGGCGTGCCATGCCATTTCCACCTGGCGCCTCAGTTGGACCAGCGATCGTGCTGGACGTGCAGACCGCGTGAGACGACGCTTCATCCAGTCCCAAACATGCTCAATGGGGGACAGATCCGGAGATCTTGCTGGCCAGGGTAGTTGACTTACACTTTCTAGAGCACGTTGGGTGGCACGGGATACATGCGGACGTGCATTGTCCTGTTGGAACAGCAAGTTCCCTTGCCGGTCTAGGAATGGTAGAACGATGGGTTCGATGACGGTTTGGATGTACCGTGCACTATTCAGTGTCCCCTCGACGATCACCAGTGGTGTACGGCCAGTGTAGGAGATCGCTCCCCACACCATGATGCCGGGTGTTAGCCCTGTGTGCCTCGGTCGTATGCAGTCCTGATTGTGGCGCTCACCTGCACGGCGCCAAACACGCATACGACCATCATTGGCACCAAGGCAGAAGCGACTCTCATCGCTGAAGACGACACGTCTCCATTCGTCCCTCCATTCACGCCTGTCGCGACACCACTGGAGGCGGGCTGCACGATGTTGGGGCGTGAGCGGAATACGGCCTAACGGTGTGCGGGACCGTAGCCCAGCTTCATGGAGACGGTTGCGAATGGTCCTCGCCGATACCCCAGGAGCAACAGTGTCCCTAATTTGCTGGGAAGTGGCGCTGCGGTCCCCTACGGCACTGCGTAGGATCCTACGGTCTTGGCGTGCATCCGTGCGTCGCTGCGGTCCGGTCCCAGGTCGACGGGCACGTGCACCTTCCGCCGACCACTGGCGACAACATCGATGTACTGTGGAGACCTCACGCCCCACGTGTTGAGCAATTCGGCGGTACGTCCACCTGGCCTCCCGCATGCCCACTATACGCCCTCGCTCAAAGTCCGTCAACTGCACATACAGTTCACGTCCACGCTGTCGCGGCATGCTACCAGTGTTAAAGACTGCGATGGAGCTCCGTATGCCACGGCAAACTGGCTGACACTGACGGCGGCGGTGCACAAATGCTGCGCAGCTAGCGCCATTCGACGGCCAACACCGCGGTTCCTGGTGTGTCCGCTGTGCCGTGCGTGTGATCATTGCTTGTACAGCCCTCTCGCAGTGTCCGGAGCAAGTATGGTAGGTCTGACACACCGGTGTCAATGTGTTCTTTTTTCCATTTCCAGGAGTGTATCTACCGTATGTGCCTCCGTATGAGCCCTAATTTCTCATATCTTTCCTTTGTGGTCCCTACGCGAAATGTACATTGGCGGCAGTTGGATCGTTCTGCAGCCAGCTTCAAATGCCGGTTCTCTAATCTTTCCCAGTAGTGTTCTTCGGAATGAATGCCTTCTTCCCTCCAGGGATTTTCACATGATCCCCCGAAGCATACCCGTAACAGTCGCATGCTGATCGAACCTAGCAGCTCGGCTCTGAAATACTTTGATGACTTCTTTCAATCCGAACTGGTGTGGATCCCAAACACTCGAGCAGAACTCAAGAATAGATAGCACTATATTTGTATATACATAATGTGCTCATTTACAGAGACAGCGGATCAAGTTTTATTGGTAAAAAAAGACTAAAATTATTTTTCCTCTTATACACAGTTGTTTAAAATTTCAATCAAGAAGGAACTCTCCACTATACCCATGTGTTAAAGTTCGCTGGGAGACTCCAGAGCCTTCAGGCCTATGTATGGTCTCCACTCATCTGTAGTTTTCATTTCCACCATCAGCTCTCTCTCTCTTGCTCCGACTGCTTCTGTTGCCATTCACCTCTTTTTCCCTTTCACTAACACTATCTCTCACTGACCATACACAACTCCTCTCTCTTTGGTGTCCACTGCTGTTGTCTCCATCTCTCTTTCTATTTCGCTGCCACTTTATCTCTCCCACCATCACTGCGTCTTCTCTCTTTCTCTCCCACTGATCCTGTCTCCTCTCTCTTCTAATGTCACTGTCTTTCAGCGAAAAAAGCGCGTATTTATTCGCATGACAAAATTTTTAGTGAGAAAGGCGGAATGAGGGTTGAAACGCCTGGTTCCACACTTTCCTGTCAGCGTCTGTTAAAGAGGGACATATTCCCCATTGTTATGCTCCGACAGTAGAATTTTTCGTCTAGTGCCCTTCTTTCCCTCCTACAGCAGCTTGTCCTGCTTATATAAAAGGAATTCTTTGGTTGCAAAGTTCTGACATTATGTTTATGTACTTTGACACATGTATATACTTTAACACATACAAACAATAAATAAGTACGCGTAATACAAGGTTAACACAGAGTCGTTTGCTTTACAGTTTTTTCTGGGCACTTTCCTCACCGATCGCAATTCATCGAAAACGCCTGTGTCATTATTATTAGAAATATTTTACTAATTTGCAGTCTTCTCTATTTTTCATAATTTCTGGCTGTCATTTTAAATTCTTTACAGGCATATTAAGGTACTTTCTAGCCCATTTTATTCAACGTGGCATCACTTGGAGCCTATCCGTATAGACATGTGGGCCCATTTACAAAGACAGCCTGTCATCAAGTTTTATTGGCGACCTCAGAATCTTTGAGATGAATTTAGAAGCCTTTCCATCTGTTCAGTGCGTCAGTTAAAGCTATATTTATGCCACAGAAAGTATATTACGTGCATATTTTACGTGCATAAGTATAGTAACTTTGAACCGCTCGATCTTTGTATCGGCTAGTACCGCTCTTGAACAAAGGACGCTTTCATAAACCACCTTATGTCCACCCTATACCATATCGAACGAAAAATAATCAACCGATTTCCTCAATTTTCAGTGGCTGCAGGAAGTGCCCAATGTTTATATTTTGACCCCCAAGCTCTATGATAGCTACAGTATGCCCGTTCTTCCGATAGCTATATAAATGATCGCTAGGGCTACAAAACCTATAATACCCGAGATAAGCCCCCCCTAAGAATCGCTCTTTCACATGTGACTTTTTGGAACATATGAGTATTGGTATCAACAGGTTGAAACACGCCCTAACGCACAAGCTACAATCCGGGCTAAAATTACATTTCCACGTTTCAACAGAGTGAATCCAATGCGAGGTGCTCTCTGAATCTGTTGCTAGTCACTATCGTCGTGGGCCGATAGCCGTCTTTACTAATTATGTCGAAAGACGTAAGTCATTTTCTTATATCTTCCATAATGTTGTCGTCTGCTGATTTGTTACTGTTCTACACTATTTTTTTTCTATCAAGGTCATATTCCTTTTACATGCCGATGCCTGGAGGAGGAATTCTGTAAGAGATTTTACTTTATAGTCATTTGTGATTAGCAGCTTCACGCATCCCTATATACTAATTCCTTTGGTAGCAACCTTCAAAAATGGGAATAAGGCTGTGCAGCTCCAGGTCAATGGAGTTTTACTTTCTTTCCTTCTCTGGGAGGCTAGGAGGAATTCGTTTGACTTTCTTTTCAAACTTAGTCGGCAGGCCAAGTCTTAATGGAATTGCCGAAATTTCCCACCGTCATTAAAATCTTATTGTTTAATTGATCCTGCAATTTGCCGCGTAACATTTTCGGGGACATTCTCGTAGCTTTATCTGTTCTGGATATACTGAGGCCAACGAACACCCGCACTTTTTCAGCCTCTCTTACTGGCTTAGCACATCACGCTTTCGGTGGGCGTTGGATATTAGTCAGTTAGCCACACACTCCACAGACAACTGACGACTAGGGTTGCGTCTACGGGCGGCTAGCAGAAGATTCAGAGGGCACTCTGCTTTGGGGACACTCTGTTGCAACGTGGAAATGTATTTTCAAGCCGGTTATATCTTTTGTGTTTCGATATGTTTCAGCCTCTTGGTATCAGCACCTTCAGGCACACGGAGTGACCGTATTTATATTTAAATTACTTTTTGCGTGTGAAATTTTGTTATTTCGACTGAGCCTTAGAGTCATGCATTCATTATGTCGTAGGGACTTGTAACCGTTTGAAAAGACATTCAGTGCTCGCCGTAATTTTATTTGTACTGATCTTTTCTCTATAAGGCCATTAAATTCTGCTAAACGTGCGGAACATTAATTCAGTTTTATCCCTGTCGTAACGCTGAGTGAGTTCCTGAGTTATCACTATGGTATGGAACGGCACGTCGTCAACCATCATTGTTATTTACACTACCGGCCATTAAAATTGCTACACCACGAAGAAATGCAGATGATAAACGGGTATTCATTGGACAAATATATTATATTAGAACTGACATGTGATTACATTTTCACGCAATTTGGGTGCTTAGATCCTGAGAAATCAGTCCCCAGAACAACCTCTGGCCGTAATGACGGCCTTGATACGCCTGGGCATTGAGTCAAACAGAGCGCGTACAAATACAGCTGCCCATGCAGCTTCAACACGGTACCACAGTTCATCAAGAGTAGTGACTGGCGTATTGTGACGAGCCAGTTGCTCAGCCACCATTGACCAGACGTTTTCAATTGGTAAGATATTTGGAGAATGCGCTGGCCAGGGCAGCAGTCAACATTTCCTGTATCCAGAAAGGCCTGTACAGGACCTGCAACATGCGGTCGTGCATTAACCTGCTAAAATGTAGGGTTTCGCAGGGATCGAATGAAGGGTAGAGCCACGGGTCGTAACACATCTGAAATGTAACGTCCACTGTTCAAAGTGCCGTCAATGCGAACAAGATGTGACGGAGACGTGTAACCAATGGCACCCCATACCATCACGCCGGGTGATACGCCAGTATGGTGATGACGAAAACACGCTTCCAACGTGCGTTCACCGTGATGTCGCCAAACACGGATGCGACCATCATGATGCTGTAAATAGAACCGGCATTCAACCGAAAGAATTACGTTCTGCCATTCGTGCACCCAGGTTCGTCGTTGAGTACACCATCGCAGGCGCTCCTGTCTGTGATGCGGTGTCAAGGGTAACCGCAGCCATGGTCTCCGAGTTGATAGTCCATGCTGCTGCAAAAGTCGCCGAACTGTTCTTGCAGATGGTTGTGGTCTTGCAAACGTCCCGATCTGTTGACCCAGGGATCGAGATGAGGCTGCACAATCCGTTACAGCCATGCGGATAAGATTCCTGTCATCTCGACTGTTAGTGATACGAGGCCGTTGGGATCCATCACGGCGTTCCGTATTACCCTCCCGAACGCACCGATTCCATATTCTGCCAACATATATAAGTATAATATTTTTATCTTTAAAAATCGATCTTCATTCATGTACAATAGTTTGACACTAGTCACCTTCAAAGCCCCTTTCAGCTTCAACAGATCTCTCCCACGCTGCAGCCGCAACTAGAATCATCACTGTTAAGCCATTTTTGGTACGGCGCAGCTGCTCCGTTGAATTCTGCATAATGTCTTCCCCTGTTTTGCAATTTAGCTCTTTCCCGAGAGATTTTCAGCTTATAAAAAGGCAGAAGACAAGGAAACAGGACCGCTGGGTTAAGGAAATAGGGACGCCAACAAACCACAAACGTGCTGTGTTTGAACAAAGAAAAAAATCTCTGACTGAACTAAGAACGATAAATGAGTGCGTTATCGTGGTGAAAGTTTCGCTGCTTCATTAAGGCAACGCAGAACGTCTTGGGGTTACTCCTTATTAACATTAGTACCCTCTGCAGCGTACTTGTGTTGGACCAGACCATCGGAGTTAAAAAAGACGGTCAGCATGTTTTTGACATTGCTGGGGTCCTGTCTCGCTTTTTTGGGTCTCAGGATGTGATGAATGGAATTCTGTTTCTGGGTCGTAACCATGAACTCAGAACTCTTAATCAGTGACCACAGTGTTAAGGAATTTGGGATTCATGTTAACAGTATTCAGCTTGTCCTGCGCGATCTCCGAACGATGTTGCTTCTGCTCAGTTGTTGGCAACTTCGGCATAAATTTTTCTAGGATCCTCATGAGGTCGAAATGTTTCGTTGCAATGGAATGAATGGATCCAATACTAATGTCAACCCCGTCTGCCAGTTCTATGGCCGTGATTCGTCTATCTTGCATCATAGTCCTTACGTGATCAATAAGGACCTCCTCTGCAGATTTTAAGGTAATACCAGAACGTGCTTCACTCTTCTCTGATGAACGGGGTTGAACTACTACTTTATCTGTGTGGTACCCATTGTTTCGTCCCCAGACGCTTATCTAACGTTGCGGATTGTTTCAGCTTGAGAATCGCCGTGGTTAAACCAAAACCTGATGCAATAACGTTGTTGCACTTGTTCTCTCAATTTGCACAGCACACGCTGACTAACTCTTAGACTTCACTTGTCAACGGCTATCCAGCCACTGGTTGTTTCAGCAGACGTGAAAAACATCAGGCATATGCACTGCGTATATTCCTACAAGCAACATAGGCAGTGCGAGCATCTCGATACCGTTTTTGGTTTCAACAATAAAGAAAAGGTCCGATAGTTCTTGAACAGCCATCTTAGAGCAAACATGTTAAATAGGTGCCTCACTATTAAAGCAATCCGAAGTAAACAAAATAAGTTCGTCACGACATGATCATCCCGGATTTTGGCGTTTTCGTTGCGTTTACATTGTCTGGTCAGATCTTTCAAAATAATAGGGCTTAAATGGTTCATAATCTAGTCAGAATCCGGTATGATCCTGCACGTGTAGTGAAAGAATAATTGATAAGGGCCTAGGGTGTCATTGAATGACCACTACCACGATAATTAGTCAAAGTACAGATGAGAGAAATACGCGCACCCGTTTAAAGTAACGCCCGTTTCTTGAAGAAGGAACAAGAAAATAATTTTTTCCGCCATTTGTTGGAGGAGCTGGGATGCTACGGTCTGGAGATTGCTCCGCGCTCTCCGGACTGGCAGCAGCCATCGCCTGCCGGGCCCCGCGGCAGTCCGGCGCAGCCGCTGCCGCCCCCAGAACTCAATTCCGCGGCGCCCAGCGGCCAAGGCCGGGACACTACGCCGGCAGTCGGGCCGACCTCTCGCGATCCCTCCCGCTCTCGGCCTTCGACGCTCCACTTTGCGTGGTGGCCAGGAGCGCCTTGCTGTTCCTAGCAGGTACAAGCATGAGCACGTCCGAGCTGATCGTTGCAGGCTTCCAAAACTGCTATTTAGAGCACACAAACACACACAATTAAAATAAATAAAAGAATTGAAAACTCACAACAAATATCATTTAACACAAAAACACACGCACATCACACATGAGCACAAGCACACACACACACACACACACGCGCGCGCGCGCGCGCATACAAAAACAGATCTCAGATATCTCAAAAATTACACTCTGAAGTTGGCAATAATATTCGATCTTTGGCAATATCATCCGACAGTCGACAACACAAACCAAAACATGACATCAAAACAAGTGTTCAGTTCCTCGTGCTGTGTAAAGAAAAAAACCCAAATGGCAGTTATAAGAAGAGGAATAGCGCCAAAAAAGGAACAAAAACATACATGTAGAAAATCATCCACGTAACTTGTCAGTAGAATTATAACATTACTATGTTATAGAAAAACCCACCACTAGAACTGTTTATACTCCAAAATTAAACTAAATAGTAAAAATTGAAAAATATTACAGGCCACTGAAGATGGCTTGCAGAGGATAAAGGCGAAACGTATATGGTACGAAAATTGTTTCATTCAGTTGTAATTAGACGGTCCAAGAGTAAAAACTATGAATACACCGTAATATTACACGCAACTGAGGAAGACAGAACTACAAAAACTGAAGATGATAAACAGTTTGGCTTACTTAAGTTCGAAAACGTACTAACCTCGTCTTTACAGCCTCTGTGGATGTCTACAACAAGGGAAGACAAGACGTTAGGCACGGAAACGATCTTTAAACATTGGCCTGAAGTCGATATGACAAACAGCACCAAGAACATACGAGGTTAACTACAGAGATTTTTCATGACACAACGGGCGATCAAAAAGTTTCCGTTTGAGGGCGATGGTGCAGCTCCTATACATCGCAGCGAGACTCCACTGCCGGTGTGTAAGCACCGAGATGTAGGCAAGGGATCAGTGCGGCATTCGAACGGGAACTCTCTGATCGCTCGTTGTCCTAAACATATTGAAAATTTAAAACATGATACTCTACTTACTTAGAGTCATACTCTTATGATAAAGCTTTAACACAGTAAGACAAGAGTTTCATGTCAGAAAATGTGTTTGTATCTTGAGGCAGCGTAGCTAACGACGCGCAAATTACCCAGACTTCATTAATACAAAATTTGAAAATTAGAACACTTAGCAATTTCCAACTACCTTTACACCAACTTCCCCCCCCCCCCTAAATAATGATGTAAAAAGAGAAAGTTTATCGCCTAACTACATTTTCGCCGACCATGCAGTGAAACTTCAGCATCAGGCCAGACGTTTTACTGCTTCTTTACCACTAACTCCATTCTCAACACATTTTGTGGGCAGCATACACATACAGCAGTGTAAGTAGCTGCAAAATTTTCATCGTCAAGCTTTTGGAGTAGAGTGTGCTGCTCTTTTAATACGGAAATCCAGAGTGATACATTCGCTCAGGCGTGGAACACGTTGTGTTAACGACAGAGACCCTTACTTTATTAGGAGACCGCGTTACTCATTTACACAAAAGAACCTTAGTGTAATCTTGCAGTACCGTAATAGTTGAAAATCTGCTAACTCGGGCTTTAAGTCAAACTAAATTACCTCTACAGCTAATTCAGGCATGACTCATTCTTTAGATTGTTTGCGAGTTGTTATTGCTTGTAACCGTATAACGATCAAATCGGCAACAAACATGGTTAAGACGGTAGGTAAATTTTTTCTCATTTCATGAACGTGTACTGTCAGACTGTTGTACTACTGTACAGTAATAGATTACCTACCTCTTTCTTTGCCTGTCTGTTTCGCTTATCCCGTCACACTTATATACATGTTCATTTTTGATCCTATATAGAGAGCGTTCAAAGAGTACGTCTGCATTTCGTTAAAACTGAGTACAATGAGCAAGAAACTACACCGTGACGTCATTTGTCAGGTCGCACAACGCATTTCACCGATATTCGAATAAAAAAAACTGACAACATAAACAACTTATAAGAAGATACACTCTTATTAAAGCATTTAATAGAGGCAAATCTTCCAGGCCAGATTGCATATCAATTAGGTTCCTTTTAGAATATTTTGACACAATATCCCAATACAAAGCAGTCGTATGCAACCGCTCCCTCGACAAAAGATCCGTGCCGAAAGTCTAGAAAGTTGCACAGTTCACCAATCCTCAAGAAAGGAAATAGGAGTAATCCGCTGAGCTAAAGACCCATTTCACTGAGGTCTATTTGCAGTACGATTTTGGAACATATTCCGTGTTCGAACCTTATTAATTACCTAGGAGGTAACGGTCGTTCGATACATAGTCAGCACGGATTCAGAAAATACCGTCCTTGTGAAACACAGTTAGCACTGCATTTGCAAGAAGTAGTGAGTGCTTTTGACAGGCAATCTCAAATTCATTCCTTTCCTTGTATCTAGAAGGGTTTTGGCATCGTTCCTCACAAGTGACCTCTAATCCGATTACGTGCCAATGGAATTCCTGCACTCTTACTCATAAGATCTTCAGCATAATCCGGGATAGTATAGCAATTATGCATGTAATTATGGTAACCTTCCCCGTGCGTATCACGAGCAAGCTCGAAAACCATTGCAGAAGTTGTTTACTCCTCACGGTAGGACGCCATAATTCGTGTCGCTACAGGTACGAACATTGAAAAGCGTTGTAACTGACCGAGTTTACACATTATCGTGGCTGAAGAGAGATGTCATCTAATGGAGGAAGTATTGACTAATAGCATAACACCTGTCAGCGTGGAACTTGTTACTACAATTAGCTGCAAGCCACAAAATACTGAGAAAGGATACATCCGTGGAACTCATTGAGAAGGAGCGAGCCATGGACGGATACATCTGTCATGCCGGTTCAGAGAATGAAGCATTTTGAAGAGTAACGTAACAGTATGACCGTTATAACCGTGCACTTCTCTCTGAGGAATTTCATTTACAGTCATAGTGTGCGGAAGGGTCGGGGAGGGGAATGGGAGGAAGGGGGCAAGAGGCGCACTTGAACACCCGCTTCACAATCCTTGAATCTGTAGAACAGAGTTTTTATTAATAACAAAATCTCCCCATAGCAAGTACTTAGTGGAGAAACATAACATCTCCGAGAAATAATACGTTTTTCGTCATGTGGTACGTTTCGAAACTGACCATCTTGATTATGTAAAGAAATGACCATTTTATAGTCTTGCTTTCCACCCCTCCCTCTCCTAATCCGTACCGGAAAAGTTTTTTCAGATGCCTATGATCAATGCCACTGAAGTTCGACTTATTTTTAATAATATGTAGTCGTGAGAATTTTGATGCTCTTGAAATTATTGTATATAATGTTTCGGTGGGGAGTGAATCATTATTCAAATGGTCGCAACTCGTCCTGCACCTCTGTTATACATTGGCATTACTCCATGAAGTCTCTTGGCGGACCCCTTCCTACGACGCGGCTCGCTCTGCTAACCCACACTGTCGTTCAGCGAAAACAGTGCACAAACTCCCACACAGAAAACCACCGGAGAAGAAAAGGTATTAGCCGACCACATTATTGTTGCACCTGGGAGTGAGAATTCCTCGGTCGGCTTATTATAAGTTTTTATTTTGATATTAGCCGAGGACACGTGAACCACCTGATAGCGTGTGCACAAATGACCTGAAGGCACTGACAGTGTGAAGCCTTTTCTTAAGTCACCACTGTAGTTGTTTACTGTAACGTCACAAGTTGGTTCCGACAACGGCGTGAGGCGCCATGTCCAGTAATACCGTGCTTGAGTAGTGCACCGCCTGGGATAAGCACAAGCTTAAGTGGTGTGTTTACTCAGCAAACAGATATTTATTGGGCGAAGCAGTGCGAACCATGAATCAGTTGTGCCTGACGATATTACGTCGGGGCCACAGCTGTGGGTTTGCTTTTACAGGGAACCACTCTTTTTCTTTATAGGACATTTATGAGAAGGAGTAATAGGTTGCCCATTTTTAGTGCATCCTGTAGGTGCGGTCGGAATAAAACAGAGGTCGTAGCCCGGAAGGTGGCAGATGTTACCCGACGTGTTGAATGGATCGGTGCAGGCGGGACGACACGTGGGGAGGACCGGTAGCGCACGTGCATCAGGCTCGAGGCATCTGGCGGCGGCGGCGGCGGCCCCTGTCCTCTGGGCTAGGCTGGGCTGAGCTTTTTATCCCCTTTATCCGCCCCGTTGGAGGGTGCCGGTCCCACTGGCAGCTGCAGGTTTGCACCGTGCGCGCGCCCGCACTTTAGAAACGAACGTGAAACAATTAATGTAGCTATTTTGGTCAGCTGATAGCTGTATTACGTTTGCTTGCGAATAACAGAAGAGCACGACGTGATAGACTTACCTGACGTTACTGTCACAGCAAAAACTGCAGGCGCGTGGAGCTGTCTCGTTCTTGCCTTTCGCTATATGACCTGAGCAACTGCACTTACTTTCATACACAGTAATGAAATCCTGCATACGGCATCTGTTTTATTGTGTGACATTACTATCACATGTCGTTACGTAACACTGATTCATTTTTGCCGCCATTTCATTTTATTTAGAGTGTACTGAGCACATTTGCAAGGAGAAGAGCGGTGCAATTTTCTCAAAGGAAGGTGTTATACTAGAGTGGTCTCTCTGTCCTCTTTGCCTGCAGGAGGTGGTCAGTGACTCTCATTACGAAGAATGAAGGTCCCCTGAGAGCTGGGTAGTTTTTGCTGAACTAAGGTAGCGACCTACTTCGTGCTTTTGTCGTTAGAGCCGTAATATCGTCGTTAGGCCTGAACAGAAGTTGCCATGCTGCCACTAAAATACACAGTAAATAACTGAGCGCGACATTTTTTCCCTTTCCATTCGGACATCAAAGAACGAGACACAGATCCATCGTCCGACCACCATCGGAAAGTTCGTTGGTTTTACCTCATGGTTTGTTGTACCCGATGAGGATGAGTCGCCTCAACACAGTGTTTGGCGCAGAGAAGTCGACCAATCGATGGGGCACACCTCCATCCCAGTACCAACCTTTTATTTGTGGGTGGGGGACTCCATATGGTTCCCAAGTTGTGCAGCGACCGTAGACCATAAAATTACCAAATAAGCAGCAACCAGTCGCAAGATCATGTTTTCTTTATTTTATTTTGCATATCGATTTCTACTGATTAACAGCCATCATCGGTGCTTTTGACGTGTATGTTCCCTGAGTGATAACACTGTCTTAAACAGTCGTCAAAAATGGAATCAACTGTTGACGACTGTTTAAGACAGTGTTATCACTCAGGGAACATACACGTTAAAAGCACCGATGATGGCTGTAAATCAGTCGAAATCGATATGCAAAATTAAATAAAGAAACATGATCTTGCGACTGGTTGCTGCTTATTTGGTAATTTTAACCTTTTATTTGTTGCTGGCCGTGGTGGCCGAGCGGTTATAGGCGCTTCAGTCCGGAACCGCGGGACTGCTACGGTAGTAGGTTCGAATCCTGCCTCGGGCATGGATGTATGTGATGTCCTTAGGTTAGTTAGGTTTAAGTAGTTCTAAGTCTAGGGCACTGATGACCTCAGATTTTAAGTCCCATAGTGCTCAGAGCCATTTGAACCATTTGAATAATAGTATTAAGAGAAAGAAGAAAGACAAGTATGTATACGAACGAGTGATGTAGTCAGAATCAGAGGGGAAAGCACAGCTTATGAAGGAAAGGATCAGATAAAGTGTAAAACATTAAGGTACGCGTATAAATTAACGGATGGCCAAAGACGTGAGAATCAGCAAACATGAAAGTTCTGTCATCTTACTGGAAGGTAAAACATCGGAAAAAATAAAATCTTGTAGATACTTATGCTTTTTAGTGACTGAAAATTCAAAATAAGTTCAGAAAAAAGAGAATTTCAGTATCCAGGGGTGAGAGACCTTTTGATAACTTGAAAGCGTTTTTTATGGCATAAACAATTCGAATAAATTAAGCAGTAGATTCAATAAGTATTTTATCTGGGCTATTAAATACAAGTGAATCATGGAAAGTCAAACACTTGGTCAGTTTTTAAATGTCCATGCAGAGACTAGTGTTAGAAGCGAACTGAAAGAATGACGAATGAATAAGTACATGTATGACTACTAGAGCAAACAAAACTCATGGAAATGGTAAACATGTGAAAAATACACTGCCTGACATTAAAATGAAGCACTCACAGGACACGGTCGGTTGTCAGTGTAACTTCGTAGACGTCCACACCTCCAGCGGATATGTATATGAATAGAGTGGCAATACTATATGAGAGACAGAAAGGCAACCTGAGTACATTAGTGTTGTTCCTATTTAGTGTTATTACCAAGCCTGGTATGCTACGTTACGGGCATAAACAGCATTGAGTGATCATTGTGAAAGACACGGAAATGCCGCATACCCATACGAGGCAGCGTTATCAGCACTTAACAGAGCTTGAAACGGCCTCGTTGTGGGTCTCCACTTGGCAGGGAGGTCGAGCTGTGCAGCATACATATACGTGGGGTATATGTGACAGCACCCTAACGTTGTCCTGCAATTTTTTTTTTTTTTACTATGGGACTTATTTGCTGTGGTCATCAGTCCCCTATAACTTAGAACTATTTAAACCTAACTAACCTAAGGACAACACACACATCCATGCCAGAGGCAGGATTCGAACCTGCGACCGTAGCGGTCGCATGGTTCCAGACTGTAGCGCCTAGAACCGCTCGGCCACTTCGGCCGGCGCACGAGAATGTGAGAGCGATCATACTCGCACCAACCAAATCGTAACCCCTTCACAACTTCGCCTGCTGTCAGAGAACACGTAATGGACTTGCTGCAACGCTGGGTGTTATCCAGCACCATTGATCGGTGATTAGCAACAGCTGGAACAAGGAATCACTATCACATGCGTAGGCAGCCGTTAACACCACAATATAAAAGGCTGATTTTGGAGCGGTTCTATAAGCGGGAAGCATGGACTGCTGGTGAACGGTGTTGCATTGTGTACTACTACGAAATGCGGTTCTGCATTACCTGCAGGACCATCGTCAGCGAGTATGGCCGCAACCTGCGTAGAGGCTCCATTCTTCCAGTGTTTTGGGGAAGTACAGCGGTGTTACTAATGGGGTCATGGTGTGGATAGTGTCGTGTCCTGTCCACTCGTCTAATACAGAGTACCTAAAAAAACTGTCTTCTCGGATAGCTAAACAACGTTCAAACGGTGTTTATTATAGTAAATTAAACTGACAATATTTAAGTTTGCGTATTTACAAGGAAGGGTCGCAATCAAATGGCGACATGCAAATAATCAGTGTCCTTTGATATATATAATTTCCATGCAAGCAAATAATACAGTTCACAACTCATTGCTATAGTGCTTGTACCACGGCTATAGTGCTTATATCACGGCTCGTGCTCCAGTGCGACCGCAGCTAGGAGGAGCTTCGCTTCTATTCTCTTTGTATAGGGGCCGCTGCTGTCGTGGAGACGTCCTAGTCAGCATACTATAGGCTGACGTCGTCTCACAGCCCTCTCTGCAGTAACGTGGCAGGCCGGCGTGAGGGCGCTTCATGTTACGCCGTGAAAGGTAGAAATAGGGTACGGCGTCAATAATGAAAGCATAAAGCCGTCTGACGATGAACTGTAATGAATCAAAAACGATAATAGTACCTTTGTAATAGGGAACTGAAATTAGATTTCTGGCTGGTTGCTATCTCAACACCATCAACATTTGTTTTCAAATAACAGTCACGGTCTCCAACCATGTCATCATATGATAAAATTGCACGACTTCTAGTAACACCTATGGCACAACGGTATGTCATGGACATCCTGTGTCCTTACGTGCAACCGCTCATGTGATAGTATCGCAGAGCTGTTTTTCAACATGACAATGATTTCTGTACTGTCTGCATGATGTTGAGTTACACCTGTTGTCATCAAGACCTGTCCCTCACAGAACGTGTTGGACTAGCTCGGACGTCAACTCCGGCCTATTGGCTATACCGAGGATACCAAGAACTACTTGCAAAATTCGTGGGCCAGCTCGCCTCAGGAGGGCATTCAACAGTTTTATCTCAATCTTCAAAAAATGCTCAAAATGTGTGTGAAGTCTTATGGGACTTAACTGATAAGGTCATCAGTCCCTAAGCTTACACATCACTTAACCTAAATTATCCTAAGGACAAACACACACACCCATGCCCCAGGGAGAACTCGAACCTCCGCCGGGTCCCGCCGCACAGTCCATGACTGCAGCGCCTTAGACCGCTCGGCTAATCCTCCCTCGGCTATCTCAATCTTCCCAAAAGAATCAGTCCACACTTCCGGTCCAGAGAAGGTGCAGCGTCATACTGACAGGTGGTCTCATTCTCCAAGTTGTTCGCATTTCTGACTTTATTTTGTGATCACTGACAGAAATTCATATATCCTCTAAACAATTAGATTTCGTTTCCGCTTTCCTTTCTGCTTACTGCACTGTTTTATCAGCCAGTATGTTGGGCGGAACACACGTATTGCTAAAGAATGTGCCTGTACGTGATGAAGAGTCACCGAAGAAAAGATAGCAGAGAATAGGTTAAGAGGAAGGTTAATATTTGGAGCTCTGGATTACATTTGAAGTGGAGAACATTATGACGAGAGGGAGGGCAATGGAAGGTGGAGAGCTTCTAGCCGATACCCGCTGTAAGTGAAGACACATTAACAAAGAATAGGACGAGTGAGTTGAAGACACGGCCACAATCTTTCCGAGGTAGGATAAGCTGCGTGGCTTTCAAGTGATCCGTCGTGAGTAGAATGTGTTTCATAGAATACAAATAAAGAGAGAAAGACATGTAAGAGAAACCAGCATAACATTCGACAATCGGTACAAAGAACGTATCGGAGCATGGAAATATAGAACTGGTTCAACTGGCTCTGAGCACTATGGGACTTAACATCTATGGTCATCAGTCCCCTAGAACTTAGAACTACTTAAACCTAACTAACCTAAGGACATCACACAACACCCAGCCATCACGAGGCAGAGAAAATCCCTGATCCGCCGGGAATCGAACCCGGGAACCCGGGCGTGGGAAGCGCGAACGCTACCACACGACCACGAGATGCGGGCTAATATAGAACAAGCCGCTCGACGTTTTCAGAACATGTACGAGAAAATAATAACAAACTTACTACAAGAGAGAAAAATATGAAAATAGTTACAATAAATAATGAAAGACATCTCCTAACCTTCCAAGAAAATAGCCACATACACAAAACAACAGCTGAAAAGAAGCCACTATGAAAATAAAACCTGAGAAAGTTGGTGACACTTACAGAAACGAATGACACTATACACACAGAAAATGGCAGTTACAGTGCTACATTTCGAAAACAGCGTCCACGAGGAAATGTTGAAGCTTTCAATAAGTTTTACACAAGAGAGTAAGCTGTTTGGCTTACAAATAATGCAAAGACGCTGACCCGTAAGCACTTTTTCATTTTATTATGAAAAATTCAATGATACGTTTTAAACCTATGCCTGTATGTCTAAACGATAACCTATATGTGCAAACGGAAAAATCGTATAACATTTCAGGACACTCACTGAAGTTGCCTTCTAACTAAGGTGAAACGTGTTTGGGCGTACAAGTTAAATTTAAAAAAAAATTAATGTGCAGTATGCTAACTTCAGTCTTACTGTGCAGTCTTACTTTTGAACTTTTTCAATCTATAGAATAATTTATTAATTATTTAATTTATTTGTCGTTGTTTATAGCAGCTGTTACAAGAGATGTTTCACTTGTGTAATGTTATAGTACCTTTGTCTACATCCTCTCTCAAGCACAGGTTGGCAAAATTAATCTCCTTCCAACAATATTAATCTTTTCCTTCCTCTTAATGCGTTCGATTCCTATTTTCAAAACATCTCTAAATTACTATATGACAAATTCTTTGTTTTTCACAGCATTCGCAAATATCTCACTATCTTTCATACTATAAGTAAATTTTGAGCTATGAATAGCTCCGATGAAAATGAAAAGAATAACATCTTGTATAAACAGAACGCTGATTTTTACAACAGAATTACGGCCAACATTCTGGCATCTGACTTTCAGTATCATTCTTGTACACTGGCTGAATTCCAGCAATTCCAGCAATCAAACGGCAGCGTTTATAGATACTGGATTTGGGGGATACAGGAATTAACTACATACACTGACAGATAGGATGAGCAGCAATCTGTGAATGTTTCCGATGATGCTGCAATGTCCGGGGAAGTACCGTCGTTGAGTGACTATGGGAGGATGCTATTTGACTTGTACATAATATCTATTTAGCGTGACGAATGGCAGCTGGCTGTCCATACAGAAAAATTAAAGTTAATGGAGACGAGTAGGAAAAATAAATCTATAAGTTTCAAACAAAATATTAGTGATGTTCTGCTGACACAGTCACGTCTATTAAATTTCTGTGTGTAATTTCAAAGCGATATAAGATGGAATGAGATGGAACGAGCACAGATAGTCTCTAACAGGAAGGTCGGATAATCGATTTCGGCTCGCTGGGAGAATTCCAGTAAATGGAGATCACTTGTAGAACACTAGTGCGACCTATTCTCGAGTACTGCCCGAGTGTTTTGGACCACCACTAGATTGGATTACAAGAAGACATCGAAGCAATTCAGAGTCAGATTTTATGCCGGTATCTTCGATCATCACCCGAGTACTGCGTGGATGCTTAATGAACTTAACTAGGAATCCATGAAGGGAAAACGATGTTCTTTTTGCGAAACATCACTGAGAAACTATAGAGAACCATCATTTGCGGATGACTGCATTTGCGACTGGAATACAAGAGAGAAAAGCTAGTAGTGGTACAATCTAGCCTACACCATGCACCGTATGGTGGCTATCAGAGTATGTAAGTTGATTTAATTTAAAAATATTCACGTATAGGCAACGAATTAAACTGAAAACCGGTGAGGAAATTACTTACAATTTTGGAAAAACCGCTTCTCAGTGGGAATCCACGTGAAAACTGGACCTCACCCCATTATGCTTGGTAATCAACGAAAACGTCGAGGCCACATTAATATTATAAATCTGATAGAGGAGTACATGGTGTTATACTACACTTACTCTACGAGACGGTATGTTAAAGAACTCTTATACATGACACAATCAAAAATACTGCCTCACATATACTTTCACACATATTTACAGAAGAAACAAGAACACACAGACACCGGCTAAGACACGCTGTATGTTGCCTCACAATTGATTAAAACAGTGAACAATCTTGTTTCCCCATAGTATCGATAATCATGTTTAGCTTCGTTATTTATAGAAATTCCTGGAACCGGAGAGTAGCACAGTGTGGAGTCGCTGGAAATCTTTTACTACTTGGCATTCTAATTCTGAGGAGAAGATTTTCTCAGTCTTTCGGAGGTGGGTTGCATGGTTCATACGATATTCTTTATTCTGTGGATTAAGGTGCTTCTTGTTGAAGCATCACGGTCCAAACCGCCAACGAACAGGAAAGTGTGACTCAGGAGACGTCACACATCATTGTGAATTCCTACAATACATACACATCGTGTACATGTTCTCTCACAATACAGTAAATACTGATGCACTTAAGACACCACATCAAAATGTTACTATGCTTCTCTTAATTTCTTTTTTGCTCGAAGACAACCCGGTGGCAGTTAATGAGTTTGATCCACCATTCAGTTTTCCGTTATCAGCCTCATCTCCGGCGGAAAATTAATGTGACTTATTTCTTATTCCTGATTAGTTCAGACAACGAATACTGTACTACGAGGTGCGGTTATAAAATAATGGGACTACTGCTGTACAACATTTTATTTCTGAAACATACACTTTTTGTTATTGTCACCCTCAATACACTCCCCGCCTCTCTACCCACGACGGTTCATGCGAATTTTCAATTGAGGTGACATTGTATGTCCTATGCCGCCAATGTTAAATTATCGAATTTTGTGACCCATTATCTTGGTAACTTTTTAAGACACCAATTTACAGTTTTCCATAATTATTGAATGCACCTTTCTAGATATACTGAACAAGAATTATTACTAAAATTGTATTGTATGGCATGTTACTTTTTTGTTCAAACACTTAATTTCTTGACAGAATTTTGAAAGTAAATGAAAATAAAACAAAACCACTAGAATATTTTAATTATTCTAGTTCTACATATGTTGAGTCTCACACTTGGCAAGCTGTGAAAATTTCATGTCTCTACAATCATTCCTTTTTTAGAAAACGAGTCGTTAATTGCAAAAAATTTTGTTCCGAGATATTGAGGTTTAAAGCGTTTTTTATTACAAATTCTTATACAGACTTACATTTCTGCGTCTTTTATGCACTAGAATTTCCCTGGCCCATAGTCTGTGTCTTCTTCAGTGTCACAACAGTCCAGTGCTTGCCCCTTCCTTTCTCTCTTTTTTCTTTTCTCATTTGCTGAGCAGCTAACTCTGCTTCACGTACAAGAAGCTCAACCAGTTCCCATAGTCCTTTAGCTGTTTTCTGTCCACCCCTAACTTCTCCAGAACCTTAAGTCTTTCATAGTTCCACTCATTAAAAGTTATTACAGCATCAGGCACTGCTAACCTTAGAGTCATAAGCCCTACAAATACATTTTTAGCCACACACCACCACACAACATTATCAAAGGACTCATTCACATTCTGAGTATTGCCTTGTAAACACTTCTTTGGTAGCTCAGGATTTGCCTAATCACTGTAAATAGGTTTGATTGCCTCCATTACTGCCAAAGGAAGAGAATGTTCATGTGTAAATTCATGCAGGGTGCCAGAAAATTCAGCTTGCCTAGATTTACACCAAGTGTTTGGCGAAAATGAAGATAAAGCATGACATGGCTTTTCATCGGTTGATATTCGATGAAAGAAGGTGTTCCACACGGATCTTTTCATCTTCTTCAAATTGTCACAGTTATCTCCAATGGCCTTCCCATAATATTCATGTAATTCATCAACTACTTTGTCCGTTAGTATTCCAGCACATTTTATTGTCTTGCCATCAGACAGTTTTCTGCTGCCCAGCTTGGTTTTTAGGTTACGCAGACATGTTCCCACCCTTTTCTTGACATGTCCTACACAGTCAAGTTTTTGTATAGGAACATCATATGGCTTACTGTTTTGTACGGCAATGAAAGCCTTGCTGTCTCCATCACCTAAGTAATTCACATACCTGACATCTCTCTCCTTCTGCGAATGTTGGAAAATGTTAACTGCTCCTTTTACCTCCATTCCTCCAATTGTGCCATCATAATTTTTGTACACTGCTGCTTATGAAGTAATCTGTTCTTCTAGTTCACTGTATTACCTTGGCAGTACTTCAAATTCCAGAACTTTTCCTGTATCAATGATTATTGCAGATGTAAAACCATTTTTAGAACTAAACCTACGCTTTTGCCAGAATCCATCCAGAGCAATGCTGATGTCTGTGTCACCCTCATTTTGTTCACCAGCTTCTGATTTAGCAGCAACAATTGAATCTTCAGCCATAGCATTTACAGGGTCCCCAGTTGCTGTTACATATTTCGTATACCTAGAAGGTGGTTTTGGCAAATTCAACAGAGTGCAGAGAACATTACCAGCCCTTGCACCTTTACCAATGCATCTAAGGCCATAGAACAGTCTCACACTACTTTCATACAATTCATTACCTGAACACTTTGATGAAGTATGGAATGCTTTTCGTTTCTGCACTTCCAAAATTTAATAATTAATTTAAGCACAACTCCTATTCTAGCTCCAATATCGTTATAAAGTTTAACTTCACTAACACAAAGACAACAATAGACTGTTCCAGAAAGAACTTGCGCAAGGATCTGCAGTTCAGTTATGACGTTGTCCATAATATCATTACTTTTACCACTCCCATCCACTTATAAAGTTACTTTCCTTGTCGATGAACTAGCGGGCGTGGTCACTTCAGAAACATTATAGTGGTTTCCTTCACTGCTAGCACAACTGTTTTCAAGTACTTCAGAAGAAAATGGAGGTCTCCCATATCTGTTACCAGCAAATTTACGTTTCTTGGAGTTACTTTTACGCTTTTACTCGTTTTATTTATGTATAAAAAGCAATGGTAGTTAGCTTACTACAAGGTAGCCGATAAACACACTACTTTCAACAAAAACTTGTACTAGAAACAAAGGACTGATTTGTTTATTCGTCATAATTCCAGCTTCTGAGACGTACCACTAGGCACAAAACAAAGCAATTCACAGCCTTCTAGACTGTGTAGTTCCCAAGGTATGACTGCTCAGCTGTGGCAGTATATGCGTTGCAGCGAAATTTGGCACCCACACTTTAACATTCAAAATATTATTTTAAGGTCTCACAATTGTCTGATTTGAATGTGTTATATACCAAAATGTTCAGGAAAGTACAAAGTACATTATGGAGTAGAAAACAGAAAATGTCAAATTACAACGAATTTCACGTACAATGGAAACATTGCTGGAAGTCTTAATCTGTGAGCTCCTTGACGACGCATCCCGCTTTTCCTTTCGCTGATTTAGTGGACTGAAATCTTGTTCCTCTTAATGAAGATCTGACCTATGGAAATAAAATTCACATAATGTTATGTCAGATGAAGAATGTGGATGGTCTAACACAGGGATGTGACACTTCGCTAGAAACCTCTTAAAAGGCAATGTGGTATGAGACTGTGCGTTGTCTTCATGCAGAATCAACGATTTGTTCTTCTGCAACTCGGGTCTAAGATTCTTCACATGTTATTACTTTTTCCAAGACATTATGATTATTTTCAGTGGTATTCAAAGTGCCAGTACAAAGATTTTCACGAGTTGCTTTTTGTTCGATCGTGAGATTTTTCGGCACCAGTTCCGCACAAACTGTTCTCAATTTAAATTAGATATGTAAAATTTGCCTTATTAATTCTTTGTCAATTCTTACAATTTCAGCAATCGATCGAATACTCAACCGAGGGTCAGGTCTAATTAGATTACCTGCTTTTCATCTGTTTTTAATGTTGAAGGGCCTTCCTGGCGTGAGTCATCTTCCACGTCTCCATGGCCACCTTGGAAACGCTTGAACCACATAAAAGCTCGGGTGCATGCTGAAGAGTATTCGCCATACACTTCTTTAGTAGAAGATGGAGTTCAGATACCGTTTTACCGTTCCATATGAAACTTACGACAATTCGTTGCTCTGTTATTACACTTATCACTTATCCGACAAAACTAAATAACAAATCTTGCATAAACGAATGCCACGGCCACTCTGATTTTTTCCACACACAGCAGATGTACAGACCGCATTCGACTGAGAAAGCTTCACGCTTCAGTGCTATTAGTCGTTCAGGTTTGGCGCATGCGTACAACTCCGTGACAGCATCAATCACACTCTTTTGTAGCCACATCTCATACTGTGTCCAGCTGGGATCTTTTGATGAAGAATTCTTTATCTCTCTGTGGTAGATAAAAATGCCTATACAGGTGGAGCTTTGTACCAGGTTTTATGTAGACTATTAGGGGCTACCGTAGGAATCCACGTTCTCCTTGAGGTTTACACATCGTGGATAAAAACCATATCCTGTTTTGTAAAATTACAGTACAGTCAATAGAATCAGTATCAAAGCAGAAAACAAGTTGGTCTTGCTGACAGACTTCTTCAGGGGATTCGAAATTCATCACTCAAGGCAGAAATATACTAGAAAGCAGCGTACTCATAGTGCCCCGCAACTTTTTATACGAGGTTTCAGTTGCATAACACCCGTTTCATCCAAGTAGCCCGTAGTACTAGCAACGTAGCGAGTAGTTTGCGTGACGGAGCGCTGTCTGTCTAAGTAACAGACGTCGTAAATCTGACGGACTGCAGCAAAACCTGTTATGTAAATAAGGCGTTTGTGCGTTGGACAATTACTATTCAACACGCGCGTGTTTCAGCGAAGCAGCAGTTCTCGGATGCCTTTGGTACTAACACAGCGAAAAAACGGAAAATAAAAATCACATCTTTTTTTCGAATATAAGATGGAAGCTTAAACAGATGTGGTGAGATATGTGGTTTGGGTCAGAGTGAGCAACCGTATTACCGTGTGTGCGCTTCGCGCGCTGCCTATCGCCCGGCTTGCTTAGGTATTCCAGTCTCCTCAATGAGGCCTTTGTACACCCGAGAAACAAAGTAACATATCGGCAGAGACGCTTTGAATCAGAATGAAGACTCGTATGGGTACAAAATCCCATCCAGCCATACAGATTCAGTTCATGAATGGCGTTTCCTCAGTAGGGCAAGGTGAACGCCATAATTATTACATTAAAGACGTCGCTGCCGACGTTTCTTCCCATCTTTGTCCAAATGAACTGTCACACTGCCTCCAGGAATCTCGATGTTAACAGTACGTTAATAAAATGTGGTGCAAGATACACATCGTGTTCCTGGCAATAACATAATAAACATATTGTTGAAACATCACAACCGAACACCCTCTTTATATAATGTTTTTCTTAATAACTACAGGCAACCCACAACGAACTCTTTCCCGTCGAAACAGAGTTAATTCACCAAGCTTGACGAATTTACTGCCGCCTGGTGCAGGGGTCTCCAGACTGATAGGCCATGAGGGCAACATACGAAGTTTAGTATCTCATTGGGAGCCGTTGATTAAGGAATGAAATAATAAATTCATTCATTGTTGTAGCACACGAACACAATATTCAGTGAAGACCTCATGTACATACACCTTATTACTCTTTAATACACTTAGCGAGACGTATGAAATTTGTCTTTTGAATTTAAAAATATCTCAAGCCCTGTCTCTGTCCGTTGTATGACTTAAACAGTTCGTAAATATTCGTCACTGGCATTACTTCTGCATTTAGATTTTTTAAAATTTTTGCAAAGAATATGTTTGTCCGTACCTGTAGGCAGTGCTAAATGCAAATAAATCTACTGCTAACTCTCTTGAGATAGTTTCCTTATCGAAGAAACTTCTAAAAGTGGACAAGGCTTCCTTATTTACACTTGCCTTTCATGGTGCCATCAGCTTAGAGATCAATGATTTCTATTTTCATTGCATAAACACGTTCTACTTACCACCAAAAACCAACAGGACTTGGACATTATCAGATCTCTATGCACTGGTCCGGGGCTATCGAGTATCAAGCAAATTTAAGATGTCTTCTTGTAACGTATTTGACAAATACCAAATGTTATCATCATCAACTATTGATTATGCTACCGTCCACAGTTGCGTGTAATATTAAGTTGATAATTATTACTTCTATAGATCCGCTTATTCACAGCCGCACAAAACAAATTTTTCTTGCCATACGCGTTTCGCCCTTATTATCTGCAAGACATCTTCAGTGGTAACTTTCGTTTACGCTGTTCTAAATGTCCTCTTTGTTTTCATTTAAAACAGTTGTTCCGCTTTCTGCCATACGACGTTTCGTTTTCACAGCACTAGGAAAAATTATCTTCAACTCGACGCACCACTCTATTTTTTGCAAGAGTAACTGCTTTTCATTGTTTGATTTCGGTGGGATGCAGTTGTTCCGCTTTAATTAAAATGCATCTCTTTATGTAATCAACTTCGGCGAATGACCAGGCTTGTTTGGCGATTTATTCTTTAATTTGTAAACTTACTTTCGTAATGACTTCACTTTTCTGATAGCATGCTTCTAAAACCGTTTCGCTGAAAACGAAGTCCATGTTTACATATTTATAGTTTACGTTCACGCAGCTTGTCCCTGCATTTATAAAACTATGTCCTCTGCCGCTTTCGTAGTAGTGATGAATACTGTATTCCCCAGTAGCTTCGTTATATATTAAAGCATTGGTTTGTTGTCCTTCTCTGTAACGAAACATTTAACGGCCAAAATTATTTTTAAAGCTAGGACACACGGTATCCATGTTTCTCTGTTTCGTTTAATCATGCATATTGCTTACGTATTCATAAGAAAAAAAATTGAAATTATAACGAAGTACACAGGCAGGGAGTCACAGGCAGCTGCAGGCTGAGCGCTTCTCGAGGCATCTGTCACAGTGTTATATACGAAGAAGAGAAGGTAATGCTACTAGCGGCCTCTCTTTGAAATTAAACGAGCTAAAAGAACCGTGCGCTAACTTTAAAAAATTTCCACTCAAGTGAGGGTCGTAGTTTGGAGACCCCAGGCCTGGTGTGAAGTCCTCAATAAATTTAAGGATAAAAGCCATTCTTGTACTACACTGTACGAAACACCACACTTTCATACGTTTCAGAGACAAAGAGTACAGCTACAGCAAACTGTTGCAGAAGATTATCTACTGCGCGGCCCCACCCGCCGGAGGTTCGAGTCCTCCCTCGGGCATGGGTGTGTGTGTTGTTCTTAGCATAAGTTACTTAAAGTTAGTTTAAGTAGTGTGTAAGCCCAGGAACCGATGACCTCTGCAGTTTGGTCCCTTAAGAACTCACAGACACATTTCATTATCTACTCCGTCTCGAATTACCTCGCTGACGACAACATCCTACATCGCAATTTGAAATAAAAGAAAGAAAACGGCAACAGTTTTCGGCTTTTAGCGAACAAAATAACGGTTGTTACGAGTCACTGCAAAAACAAAAGAAAATATAAATACTGAAAAATCAACATCTTGTTGAACCAACGTGAACAACACGATACAAGCGGACTTGTGCTGTAGGAGTCAGAAAGTTGGACCTAACGTAGAGTGCGAAAGCGCTGCTTTCTATGAGAAATAAAATCTAAGGTGTAGTTGCCTTAAATGAAATCACTGTAGTATATTATTATGGAAGGACCAGGAAAAACTTGTCATTTCAAACGCACATGTCCTTACGTTCCATTTCAAGGAAACGACGTAATGTACCTTCCGCGATAAAATATTCCAAACTGTCATCAGGAATACAGCTGACGAGGAGACAGCGCTTACTCGTCATCACCGATTTCATTCAAATTTATGGTGCATACAGGCCTTGGTCAGAAATGAATGTGACAGAGGCCGGTGATCCAGATGGCCAAGCGTTTAGGAAAACACAGTATTTTTGTCCTGGTCGGGCGAGGCACGAGCTATTTACGTTAATCTAGTTTTCAGGCAGTGGTTGGTGCCGTGAGAAAGTACAGAACTGTAAACCGAAAGACATAACGTTGAGTCCCTATGCTGAATTATTTTTTTTATTTTTTCATTTTCAGTTCTTACTTTACTTACACTGCAAATAAACGGAAACCATGTTCAGTATACTGTATTTAGTAATACTTTCAGTAAAGGCATGAGAAAGAAAGGCAAAGAAAATTTTGGATTGCAAATAAATTTCCAGAAAGGAGCTGTAAGGCGTACACAAGAATTTCGTATTCAAAATTACGTACTTCTATTATTTTACAGTTGGTGATTTATCTGTGCTGATGTGTTATTCGTCATGAAAACAAGTGAGCAGTAATTTTCACAGTTACTTGGTTATTTTAAACTTTCTATAGAAAAACAGTACTCTCACACACTAATCGCAGTTCTTTCTTGTAATGTCATTTGCAGAGTCGTCATGGACGCTCTAAGTACAACCGTTTTTTGGAATTTATTTGCAATCCCAAACTTTTCTTCGCCTTTCCTTTACCTGCCTTTTATGAAAATGTTAATAAATACACTCCTGGAAATGGAAAAAAGAACACATTGACACCGGTGTGTCAGACCCACCATACTTGCTCCGGACACTGCGAGAGGGCTGTACAAGCAATGATCACACGCACGGCACAACGGACACACCAGGAACCGCGGTGTTGGCCGTCGAATGGCGCTAGCTGCGCAGCATTTGTGCACCGCCGCCGTCAGTGTCAGCCAGTTTGCCGTGGCATACGGAGCTCCATCGCAGTCTTTAACACTGGTAGCATGCCGCGACAGCGTGGACGTGAACCGTATGTGCAGTTGACGGACTTTGAGCGAGGGCGTATAGTGGGCATGCGGGAGGCCGAGTGGACGTACCGCCGAATTGCTCAACACGTGGGGCGTGAGGTCTCCACAGTACATCGATGTTGTCGCCAGTGGTCGGCGGAAGGTGCACGTGCCCGTCGACCTGGGACCGGACAGCAGCGACGCACGGATGCACGCCAAGACCGTAGGATCCTACGCAGTGCCGTAGGGGACCGCACCGCCACTTCCCAGCAAATTAGGGACACTGTTGCTCCTGGGGTATCGGCGAGAACCATTCGCAACCGTCTTCATGAAGCTGGGCTACGGTCCCGCACACCGTTAGGCCGTCTTCCGCTCACGCCCCAACATCGTGCAGCCCGCCTCCAGTGGTGTCGCGACAGGCGTGAATGGAGGGACGAATGGAGACGTGTCGTCTTCAGCGATGAGAGTCGCTTCTGCCTTGGTGCCAATGATGGTCGTAAGCGTGTTTGGCGCCGTGCAGGTGAGCGCCACAATCAGGACTGCATACGACCGAGGCACACAGGGCCAACACCCGGCATCATGGTGTGGGGAGCAAGCTCCTACACTGGCCGTACACCACTGGTGATCGTCGAGGGGACACTGAATAGTGCACGGTACATCCAAACCGTCATCGAACCCATCGTTCTACCATTCCTAGACCGGCAAGGGAACATGCTGTTCCAACAGGACAATGCACCTCCGCATGTATCCCGTGCCACCCAACGTGCTCTAGAAGGTGTAAGTCAACTACCCTGGCCAGCAAGATCTCCGGATCTGTCCCCCATTGAGCATGTTTGGGACTGGATGAAGCGTCGTCTCACGCGGTCTGCACGTCCAGCACGAACGCTGGTCCAACTGAGGCGCCAGGTGGAAATGGCATGGCAAACCGTTCCACAGGACTACATCCAGCATCTCTACGATCGTCTCCATGGGAGAATAGCAGCCTGCATTGCTGCGAAAGGTGGATATACACTGTACTAGTGCCGACATTGTGCATGCTCTGTTGCCTGTGTCTATGTGCCTGTGGTTCTGTCAGTGTGATCATGTGATGTATCTGACCCCAGGAATGTGTCAATAAAGTTTCCCCTTCCTGGGACAATGAATTCACGGTGTTCTTATTTCAATTTCCAGGAGTGTATATTGACAATTATTTCGGTCTCTTTACCGTGTAAGAAAGGTTAAAAATTAAAAACAATAAATAATTGCCTATAGTGAATCGAACCCAGGGCCATGGTATTACCATTTGGGAATTTCCTCACTGCGCCAACCGCTGCCTGGAAACAACGCTCACATATACGGCCCATGATTCACCCAACCAGTGTTCCCACGACCGAAGAGCTGTCTTCTGTGCTGGGGACACAATTTAGTTGGAAAGAACAGTTAGGGACCCTTATGAAGCTTCTACAGACCTCTCCAGCTTCCAGATCTGACTTCCAACACGACAACGTATAATTTATATTATGCTGCTACGCCACGACGATATTCATAGATGTCAGTAAAAACAATTTGCCCTTGAACTAAAATGACATTGCGTGGATGTGTATGAAATTCGTCTACAAATTTATAAGATAGTACGTAATGAACTACTTAAAGGATCTTGTTAGCAATTATTAGTTTTACTACACTATTTTTAGGTGATGCCGGAATTTACATACGAGGAACAGGGGCATTCATGTTAGCTTAACACGTTCAGGTCGGTGCTGATAAATGTGTTTCTTGATGTGGGACTGCACACATATTCATGTTTCCTTTCATCTGGCGGCGCTGCTGTTTGTATTTCTCTCCTTGGTACGGTGGTCGTATTCAAACGCTCTAAGCTATTATTTTAACATACTGACCTCCGTGTAAGTCCATTCTTTCAAAACAACACATAAAATACTTTTACACTAAATTAGTAACAAAATGTGTGGTACCCACTTGTTCAAAAGTTTTTTTCTTTTAAAGGTCCCACAAAATTAC
Source organism: Schistocerca cancellata (assembly GCF_023864275.1). Taxonomy (NCBI): domain Eukaryota; kingdom Metazoa; phylum Arthropoda; class Insecta; order Orthoptera; family Acrididae; genus Schistocerca; species Schistocerca cancellata. The sequence goes on from NC_064627.1 coordinate 628,717,111, forward strand.
ATTTACACTCATGTTCAGAAAACATAGAGCACCTTGAACGACTAGAGATAGCACGTTCATATTGGCAGGACATGTACATAAGTACGTTCTGTAGAAATGATTAGCATTTCAGTCACCTCGGCTCAGCCTGTGTCCCGTTGTCTGGTAGGCTCAGGGTCCGCCATGGACCCAGATAACTTGTTTCATGTGTGATGCCATCGACGCGTATAAGACGCGAATGGCGGCCTGTGGTGTAGCCATTCACGCTGCATTCACCTGGCTCCAAAGTTCATTTATGGCGGTTGGCATTGGGTCACAGCACTGCACCGGTCGTTTCATCATATCCCACGCATTCTCGTCTGGAGACAAGTCTGGTTATCTGACGGGATACGGCAAAAGCCTGACGTCCTGTGACACCAAGAATGCACGTGTTCGTGCAGTAACATCTTATCGTGCATTGTCTTGCTGAAAAAAGGCGTTTGGGATGGTGTTCAGAAACGGTATGGCTACTGGTCGCAGGATGTCTTCACATAGGTCGCTCTGGTCACAGTTCCCTGGACACACACCAGTGACTTATGATTGCACTCAACAGCACCCCAGAGCATAAGGCCTTGAGTTGGCGCTATTTGTCTTGTGAGAAAGCAGTCACTGTGATGCCGCTAACCCCTGTCTGCGGCAAACCAAAATGTGGGCATCATTTTCAAATGGTGCAAATGGCTCTGAGCACTATGGGACTTAACTGCTGAGGTCATCTGTCCCCTAGAAATTAGAACAACTGAAACCTAACTAACCTAAGGACACCATACACATCCATGTCCGAGGCAGGATTCGAACCTGCGACCGTAGCGGGCGCGCGGTTCCAGACTGTAGCGCCAAGAACCGCTCGGCCACTCCGGCCGGCATCATCATTTTCAAACAAACAGAAACTAGATTCTTCAGACAACACTATCTGGTGCCATTCCTGTCCCAAGTGATATTGTTCCATACGCCATTGCCGTCTAGTATCGTTTCTGCAGATTCGTCAGAGGCACGCGCAGAAGTAGAAGACGCGCACGTAACTCATGCCGCAATAAATGGTGACGGAATTTCACCACTGATCGTTGCACTGGCGAAACACTTCGCCCACATGAGCAGCAATTTCCAGATGAATGCATCACATCCTCTCACGCCAATAATGCGCCCCCTTTCAAACTCACTGATTTAACGATATGGTTCACGCATACTTCTGCGAGGCATCCTACACGTCTGCTAAAGTCGCACTGATCCATTACCTTCGGTTTATAGCGACAACGAGAGTTGCAGGCACATTTCACTGGTATGTGGTGTTGAGTCGCGATATCGATGTTGACCTTGAATCCGCGGGCGACATGGTTCAAATGCTAATCATTTCTGCAGAAACCCCTAACGTACATTTCCTATGAATATGAACGTCCTATCTCTAGTCAAATGGTTCAAATGGCTCTGAGCACTATGGGACTTAACATCTTATGTCATCAGTCCCCTAGCACTTAGAACTACTTAAACCTAAGTAACCTAAGGACATTACACACATCCATGCCCCAGGCAGGATCGAACCTGCGACCGTAGCAGTCCCGCGGTTCCGGACTGCAGCGCCTAGAACCGCACGGCCACCACGGCTGGCCTACCTCTAGTCGTTCAAGGTGTTCCGTCTTTATTGAACTTGAGTGTACATTTCTTCGTTGCTCCTGGTTGATGGATAATACACCATATGTTAAAGTATTGGAAGCAGCATAACTGGTAAAGTCGAGCGTAAACCATAGACGGTACACACAGCCCGATGGGAGGGTGTAGCGTGAGCCACCGGTGGCTCATGCTGCTATGTGGGAGGGTCTGTCATGCGCATCAAGTGGTTCAAACCGTCGTGAACATGTTAAATCGACTTCCTACATATCTGCAGCTAGAAAACTGATTCCTATCCGTTTTGAGCCTTGATAATGGAGAGGAGTAATACTGGTATACTCTGTGCCGAAAGAAATTACCGTAAATTACGAGCCACTTTGTGGTCTGCTCATCATCCATTGGAATGTAGCTATAAGGAGAATATATTACAATTTCCTGATTTCTTATCCATTCATTGGCCATTGTTGTTGAGGTCTTCAGTCCTGATACTGGTTTGATGCAGCTCTCCATGCTACTCTATCCTGTGCAAGCTTCTTCATCTCACAGTACCTACTGCAACATACATCCTTCTGAATCTGTTCAGTGTATTCATCTCTTGGTCTCCCTCTACGATTTTTACCCTCCACGCTGCCCTCAAATACTAAATTGGTGATTCCTTGATGCCTGAGAACATATCCTACCAACCAATCCCTCCTTCTAGCCAAGTTGTGCCACAAACTCCTCTTCTCTCCAATCCTATTTAATACCTCCTCATTAGTTATATGATCCACCCATCCAATCTTCAATTTCTTCTGTAGCACCACATTTCTAAACATTCTATTCTCTTCTTGTCCAAACTAGTTATCGTCCATGTTTCACTTCCATACATGGCTACAATCCATACAAATACTTTCAGAAACGCTTTCCTTGCCATTGCCAGTCTACATTTTATATCCTCTCTACTTCGACCATCATCAGTTATTTTGCTCCCCAAATAGCAAAACTCCTTTACTACTTTAAGTGTCTCATTTCCTAATCTAATTCCCTCAGCATCAGCCGACTTAATTCGACTACATTCCATTATCCTCGTTTTGCTTTTGTTGATGTTTATCTTATACCCTCCTTTCATGACACTGTCCATTCCGTTCAACTGCTCTTCCCAGTCATTTGCTGTCTGTGACAGAATCACAATGTCATCGGCGTATCTCAAAGTTATTATTTCTTCTCCATTGATTTTAATACCTACTCCGAATTTTTCTTTTGTTTCCTTCACTGTTCGCTCAATATACAGATATAATAACATCGGGTATAGGCTACAACCCTGTCTCACTCCCTTCTCAACCACTGCTTCCCTTTTAATAACTGCCATCTGATTTCTGTACAAATTGTAAATAGTCTTTCGCTCCCTGTATTTTACCCCTGCCACCTTCAGAATTTGTGGCCGTGACACTGCAAAAAGCCACATACTACCAATTTAACGGTACAGGGATCTTCGTTTCGAATATCTTCCACGCAAAGAATAGTTGCCTGTCTGGCACATCCTGCATATATCTTTAATCTGGATACAAGCTTCTGTCATAGATTGAACTCCTTAGAGATGTACTAAGTTATAAGAAGATTAAGACTGAATATGAAGTGCATCAGGTAATCGATTAAAGAAGAATTCAGTAGATAAAAACGGTGCTTTTAATCTAGGATTCATGTTTACGTAAACATTGAGCACTTTCACTGATCGGAATACAGACTATGTTGGATCATGTAAACACGTTCTGAGTAGTTTTGTACACGTTATATAACCAAAACAATTGGTAAAATTGATTTTGTATCTGCTGCACCCTTACACTATGTTTTCGCAATATTTCTAAAGCGCACTGTACGCCGTGGCGCGGTGGTTCGCAGTCTGGACTCGGATTTGGAACGACAGGTGTTCCAGTCTCCATCTGTCCATCGAGATTTATGGATGTGCAGTTCCTCTAAACCGTTACACGAGATGCTCCTGTCGAAAAGACACGGCCGATTTAATTCTCAATCATTTCCAGTAGCGGTCTTATGTTCCGTTTCACGACACCTGGTCGTCGACGGGCCATTAAAACCTAATGCCATTTCCTGCTGCTGTTGTTGCGCTTAGAGGTGTGATAGTAGAACAAATCATTTTGTAAGTTATTGATATTGTCTGGTCCAGCACTCTGCTTACAAGCAAATTTTTACCACCTAAATGCATTCTCTCTTCTCTTTCTTTTCACTAGCATTAAGGGCCTCAGGGGGATATTTTCATCGGTGGTGCCAGGAAGCGACACGATGTCTCAGGTCAGACGGAACTGCCTTTTGTGTTTTAATCTGCAATACTTCTGAGTTCTTGTAGCGGCGCACAGCACGCGATAACCTCTATTCGTGAAGGAACAAAAGACTTTTCATCTCGATTCGCACGCTGTTTTCTCTGTTCAAAGTAAAGGAACTGGTTTAAAGAATGGTCTTCTCAATGTACTGTCAATCAGGGTATGTAGAGTGTCTCGATAAATAAAATCATTAGGTATTGCCATGATATCAGAGCTTGATATAAATTTGTTTACATCATCTCTTTGTGGATATGAGGATCAGCGACTAGTATGTACAACATATTTTCAGTCTGTTTTCTCTCATAACGAATTTGACGTGTTAGCCTTGTAATAAATTCGGGTATGAGATAGACATCATAAAACAGTCATGAATTATAGACATCATAAATGTCTTATGCCTCCCTTTTTGATTCTATAATTTCTTTTAAGAAGAATCAGAACACAAATACAGAAATACAGGGTGCGTGGAGAAATATTGACACAACATAGATAAAAACAGGAATGTCTTTCGAAGACGTTGCCTAGGATGTACCTACACGACAGAATCCTTGATTCTTAGTATGGGCAAGGCAAAAGGGCCCAGTGTAATGACGGCAGAATTCCACCTGTCACTCTGCGTGTGCCCTCGAGAACGATGGGCTTCCAAGACGTTGGGTGTCGGCAGCGTTGCAGGCCACGGGTCGACGACAGTTGCTGTCAGTGGATGACGAGCCGTCTGCGACGTCGGGCGTCGGCGGCTGTTCGAGGGTATGGGTCGGTGACGATGGTTGGCGGTGCGACGACAATGTTTCCGACACATCGGGCATCGACGGGTGCCGGAGACGGTAGTTCGATGACGGCGGTCGCCGGTGAGACGAAGTGCGGCGAAGCGTGGCACTTACGAGCGACAGGCAGCGGTGCTGCGTTACGTCAGCGATAGGTGCTCACGGCGAGGGCCTTAAATCTGGTGGGTGGGTTGCTGGTGCAGCCGGAGTGAAAGCCGAGAATGATCATGGCCGCAACCGCTGCTGCTATCGTTCTCTTATCTTTCTTGGGGTGAAGAATGTGAGACGGTGTTTACCCTTAGATATTTACAGCGACAATCGTGTGTGATCATTTATTTAATTACAGCATGTACAGGGTTATTACAAATGATTGAAGCGATTTCACAGCTCTACCACAACTTTATTATTTGAGATATTTTCACAATGCTTTGCACACACATACAAAAACTCAAAAAGTTTTTTTTAGGCATTCACAAATGTTCGATATGTGCCCCTTTAGTGATTCGGCAGACATAAAGCCGATAATCAAGTTCCTCCCACACTCGGCGCAGCATGTCCCCATCAATGAGTTCGAAAGCATCGTTGATGCGAGCTCGCAGTTCTGGCACGTTTCTTGGTAGAGGAGGTTTAAACACTGAATCTTTCACATAACCCCACAGAAAGAAATCGCTTGGGGTTAAGTCGGGAGAGCGTGGAGGCCGTGACATGAATTGCTGATCATGATCTCCACCACGACCGATCCATCGGTTTTCCAATCTCCTGTTTAAGAAATGCTGAACATCATGATGGAAGTGCGGTGGAGCACCATCCTGTTGAAAGATGAAGTCGGCGCTGTCGGTCTCCAGTTGTGGCATGAGCCAATTTTCCAGCATGTCCAGATACACGTGTCCTGTAACATTTTTTTCGCAGAGGAAAAATGGGCCGTAAACTTTAAACCGTGAGATTGCACAAAACACGTTAACTTTTGGTGAATTGCGAATTTGCTGCACGAATGCGTGAGGATTCTCTACCGCCCAGATTCGCACATTGTGTCTGTTCACTTCACCATTAACAAAAAATGTTGTTTCATCACTGAAAACAAGTTTCGCACTGAACGCATCCTCTTCCATGAGCTGTTGCAACCGCGCCGAAAATTCAAAGCGTTTGACTTTGTCATCTGGTGTCAGGGCTTGTAGCAATTGTAAACGGTAAGGCTTCTGCTTTAGCCTTTTCCGTAAGATTTTCCAAACCGTCGGCTGTGGTACGTTTAGCTCCCTGCTTGCTTTATTCGTCGACTTCCGCGGGCTACGCGTGAAACTTGCCCGCACGCGTTCAACCGTTTCTTCGCTCACTGCAGGCCGACCCGTTGATTTCCCCTTACAGAGGCATCCAGAAGCTTTAAACTGCGCATACCATCGCTGAATGGAGGTAGCAGTTGGTGGATCTTTGTTGAACTTCGTCCTGAAGTATCGTTGCACTGTTATGACTGACTGATGTGAGTGCATTTCAAGCACGACATACGCTTTCTCGGCTCCTGTCGCCATTTTGTTTCACTGCGTTCTCGAGCGTTCTGGCGGCAGAAACCTGAAGTGCGGCTTCAGCCGAACGAAACTTTATGAGTTTTTCTACGTATCTGTAGTGTGTCGTGACCGTATGTCAATGAATGGAGCTACAGTGAATTTATGAAATCGCTTCAATCATTTGTAATAGCCCTGTATATACAGCCACCTCGGTTGCACAAAATTTATGTCAATTGACTATGGTTTTTATGGGCAATTTTCATTATAATACAGAGTTCCATGGAATACCTAAAAAATATTACATGGTTTGAAATAAGATAGACTTAATAGTATTACTTCCATAAATTACGTACAAACAGAATGTATTTACACGTAATCACATCATGGTTAAAAACGTCTGATCAAAAGTGCTCTCGTCGAACAAATGTCATAGTAATAAAAACTAAAATTTAAAAGTATAACATGACTGTCAACGAGATAAAATACTACATGGAATATAGTGACAGCCGCAAGGTCGCTTAGTGCCAAGAGCGGCATCACAGAGCCGCTACCGCAGACTAAACGGCTGACACGAAGAGGCAGCCACGAGGTGGACACGAAACAGATTCGCGCCATCTGTCAGGAAGTAATCGAATTAAAAACAACTTAGGTGCACATGAAGCATTGCAAGGACAATATTAAACTTTATTGGTAACAAACAGGAACCAGCGTATGAAAGTTACAACATAAAGTAACAGTCTTTTTTCAAAACAAAATATAGTTCAGATAATATACAGAGAAACATAAAATTGGAAGGACAAGCGATGTTTAGGAGGCTACATTGAGAAGAGTATCGCCATTCAGACAACTTTAATTAGCGGCTGTATACGCAACAAAAACGTTTTTCAAGGTATAGAGCCGCTAATTAAAATTGTCTCAATGGAGATACTCTCCCCCTAAGTAGTCACCAAAGACTCGCGAAAACTAACTCCGTTTAATGTGTAAGTAGGCTGTTTATGTTTTCTTTATGTAAGTTTGCTGTTTATGTTTTTTATTGGCAACGTTACGTAGCGCTCTCTATATGAAAATCACTGGCTGTGCTGTGTGCAGTATGTGGCTAGTTTGAATTGTTGTCTGCCATTGTTTGTGTGCCAGGTTAAGCACAGTCTTGTACAATTGTTCTAAGTGGACGTTTCATATGTATAAATTCCTCTAAGGGGACGTTTCATATGGCGACCCTGCCAGGATACCTCACTGGAATCTTCTGATTTTTTTTTTCTTGTAGTTTGTGTATTTAGTGTAGCTTTTGTTTATTGCTAGCGCGTAATTGTAGAGAGAATCTCCTTTGTAGTTGCAGTCTTTCATTGTTGTAATGTAAAACAGTTGTGGCATGCATGTAGATTTGCAACAAGTATTTCGCAGCTGCGCTTGTAATTAACTACATATTATTTTCAGTGCTGTGTTAATGTGTTCTCTTGTTTTTGCTATTCAAGTTGTGCTTTTCTGTGTTGTCGTGTGAAATATTGTGACAATAATGGCGTGTGAAAAACGTAACACTAGGCTCCAAACTAAATTGAGAAATAATAGTGACGACGAGCGTAGCTTATCAGCACCACTGGGTAGTGAATTAACTAATATTCAAAGTAGTAATTTGGTAACTGTGCATAGGGAAATGGAGCGGGCGTCAGACAATGGCGTAGGCAGTGAAACAGGTAGTGAACAGGGAAGCATTATCGATCGATCGGTCGGCAACAGCTCGCCTCAGGAATCCGAAATGACAGGACACAATTTTGCAAATACTGTAGATTCAGGTTTTGCGTCCTCACCGTTTTCTCAAATGAGTCAAGACACATTTTCTGCTTGTCAAAATGTGAATGCTGCCGGTGAAAACGCAATGCCAAAAAGCATAGAGAAACAGATTCCAGACACTAATACATTATTATTGCAATTAATGCAACAAATGGAACAAAATCAGAGACAGATGGGACAAAATCTTCAAAAGTTAGACACAATGGAACAAAATCTTCTAAAGTTAGACACAATGGAACAAAATCAGAGACAAACACAGCAAAAGCTTCAAAAGTTAGATACAATGGAACAAAAGCTTCAAAAGTTAGACTCAGTGGAACATATGCTTGAACAAACACGTGAAGATTTAACTACTGAGTTACATAAAATAGAATCGAAATGTCAGAAAGTCTGTAATGACGTAAAAACACAAATTTGTGAGCATTTCCAACCTATTTTTTCGCGTCATGAGAATGTATTACAGAATCACGAAGCAGCCATAAAAGAGCTGCAAACCATTGTTCATGAAAATCATGAGACCTTGTGGGCTAAAATTGACTCAGTTGCATCTACCGATTCGGTTACGCAACTGGCAAAAACTCAGGAAAACTTAAAGAACACAGTAGATTCGATCTCAACACAAATGGACACTCTGAAACTTGGTTCAGAAAAACACACTGAGGAAATGTGTTCACTATCGGAGAAAGTAGCCAAACTTTCGGATCAGGTCACTAACTTATCTACAAAGGTAGATGATGATCTGAATGACACAAGACCCGTAGCCTTCACTGACACAGAAGACTATGAACAAATTAGAAAATTCAAACAAAATCAAAATCAAATCAATACACAGTACAAAAGAGAAATCCGGGAAGTACAAGATCAGTTGACACAGGTAATACAAGAATTACATATTTCAGAGGATACTCGCGCTCCAACACGGGAAGAGGAACTTAGAAATACGGAAAAGCCACAAAATAATAGCACAGGGCATTTCGGTAATTATGAAAGAAATTGGCAAGGTACACCGAATTTTGAGATGGAACCGCCGAAACGACGTGACAATGACCGACATGCTACTCGCCGACACGATGATTTTGACTATAAGCTGTTCATTACTACACGTAAATTCAAAACATTTAAGAATTCTGGCAACGACATTCATCCACAAGCATGGCTCCATCAATTCTCTCATTGTTTCCCTCCCAACTGGTCATTGGAGCACAGGTTAGAATTTATGTGTGGCTACTTAGAGAATGAACCAGCTGTAAGAATGCGATCGGTCATTCACGATTGCCACAGTGAAGGAGAATTTTACCATGCCTTCCTCTCAGCATATTGGTCACAAGCTACACAAGATCGCGTAAAACATAGCATCATGATGATGAAACACTTTGAACAATCTAAATTTTCCAGTCTTATGAAATATTTTGAAGACATGTTGCATAAGAAACAGTATCTTTCAAACCCATACAGCCCCTCGGAACTCATCCGCATTTGCTTAATCAAATTACCTGCACATTGACGACATATTATTTTGGCAGGACGTTGCAAAGACGACATTGAAGCTTTTCAGGGACTCTTACAAGAATTAGAAATTGACACAGACAGTCGCAGAACGCGAACACAGGAGTACAACAATTACAGGTCACATCTGTCACAATTCCGCAATGACAGAAATGGCCACGACAAACCTATTCTTACAACGTAAATCGTGACCAAAACAGACACCACCCATATGACAACCACTGGCAGAGTAATAGTTACAGGGAAAGATCACCTTTCCGCGGTAATGACTATCACAGAGACAATCAGAGAAACAGAAAATATGGGAACCAAAATAACTATTATCAAGGGAGACAGAATAACTTTAGACGCAACGGTCCAGCGCGTAGTTACGATTCCGGGAGAATTTCTCCACCACATGAACGACAAACAAGAAACTGTGTAAACTACCGGCAAAACGACAGACGTGAATTTCATCAGAGCTGGCGAGCTTTAAACAGAGCTGGGCCCTCTCGGCAAGGCGAATTTGTGGAAGTTCGGCCTCCTAATCCCAGTAACGGCGCGCGCCAACAAAGAAACAGACAATGACTCACACCGCAGGCAGCCGCATGCGCCCGCTGGCTCAGGGAAAAATAACATTGACGCTAACCTTGAGCAAAATTCCCGTATTCTTTACGGACGAATACCGCATGATACTTGCATTCAAGTTGAACCTCTGCGTACTGAGAAGAGCAAAGGGTAAAAGATTGCACCACATTTCTCATGTAAAACCATTTATTGACAGATAATCTGCTTTTTAACTTAGTCTTTGCAATTTTCACTTCACGCTACTTGTACAGTTTGTCAGACTTAAGAAACTGTTAACATGCAACTATGTTTTAAAGCTAACTAACTATCCAGTCAAGAACATAGCTAACTTAGACAAGTAATTGCGAATGCATTGTTATTGCGAACAGACGACACAGTGTTGTTATTTATACATTCTTCCTTGTTAGTTGCACGATTTTATCACGACGTTACTAATGAGTGACAATTTACAATGTTGCTTTTGCGGTGTATCTGTTTGATATCTGCACAGTTTTTCTGAATTCTTCTGTAAAGTAAAACATGTTTTAGTAGTAACTTTTGTGCTATTGCTACAAGGAGACAGCCTTTTACGTAGGACAACAATACGTTACAGCACAGTACTTTCCTCATCACGGCAATAAGCGTAATAAGTATGATATCCATACGCAAAGCATTTCACTTTTGTGTATCATGAGGTAAGTACACTGACTTCTGCAGAACTTAGCTTTCGGAGGTCAATAACTACGACACTTCCCAGAGATTATCTTACAGCAAGACGCACATTTAGCGCTACAGGACACGTATTTGAATGATTAATTTTGTACTTAAAACATTTATTTTTAGAGATTTTTGAATTACAAAGAAAGTTTTTCGTGATACATTTCATTTCATTGCTGTAAGCTGTAATACCTGAGGATACAATTACAATAAACCTCAGGGGGGTACACGCCTACTTTGTGTACCATGTGTTTGGCAAGCACAAGGAGCCCTAGCTAATATGGTATTTGCTTATACAATTTAACACATCGGTACCATATTTCTCTAACACATAAATTACACAGCTATCTGATCATTTAACAGAGAAACAAACATCTTTTTACTACGTCAGTGACACATGTTTACGCAATTACAGAGTTGGATTACTTCACACTTAAGAAATTGTACTTTGTCTGCACTTTGTGAACTGTTCATAATTTTTTTGAAACCATTGTGATACTATGAGAACTTTGAATGATGTATTTGGTAAGGGAGTATGATTTTAAAGTACGTTGGAGGCAGGTGACACTTTTGACATGAGCAGAGAATTTTGTTAGGTTTTGAAATTATTGGAGGAAGCTACGACGATTTTGAGATTTGACTGAGGTGTTATGATGTTATTTTTACGACGACGATGTGTATTATGCTGTTGCGGTAAGTTTATGATCCATAAGCTGATGCTATATGAGTTATTTGATTATGCTATGTATCTGTTATGATGAAATATGGAAAAAGTGTCGACGAATAAGGTAAGGAGTAATGAATAGTGGTTAGGGACTCTTGACCTGTGAAATATTTTTATATGAGACTGTCACTGTAGCGAAAACTGCTGTCGTAAATATTTCCATAAGAATGTTAAGTGACCACCTGCACATGCGTCGTGGGCACACAGCTGTGTCAGACACCTGGAGAACAAGCCATTAGTTTGAGTGCCTCGTTAGAAGCACAGGTAGAAAAAAAACAGAAAGGGAAGGCCATTGTACGCGCCACTGACATTTCCTCGTTGAAAGCATACTGTGGAGCTCGTAATTTATGATATTTACTGAAATGCCTCATGAAACGATGCGAAACATTTCACCGCTATTGTCTTGCTAGTTGAGAAAAATGCCATATGGCTTGCTTTATGTATTTATTTACACATTTTGTTTAATATCAAGTTTCTAGCTGCACTGCAGCATTGGTTAAAATAAAATTTAATATATGCACTAATATAAATATTTTATGCCTACAGATCCAGTAAATAATTTTATGATCTATCCAAAAAAATGAGGGAGCACAAAAAAGGACATTTCCCTTCACAGGAATTGTATAAATTATTTTTTATGATTTGGTAACTTATCTACTAGCGTAAGTTTTTGTGATGCATCACTCTAATGTTAAGATGTGATATAGGTATTAGACATGGCCATTTTAGTGTAATATTTTTTCTGCTTGCGCTATGTCATGTCTAGGTATAAGTTGCTGCTGTTTGCCAGGCATAGTGTTACTGAATTTGACTTTGTGTTACTCTTCTAAGCTAGTTTTTCTTGTTTCCTGCATTGCCTTATATTAGTTGTAATATTGCACTTGCTTTGCTAATTTATGCTGCTTGCTTTGCCATTTCTATATTTTGTCATTGATGTTTGTGTTAATTATTTTTTTTGCTGCATTGCCTCGTCCCTTGGTATATATATCTGAGCTCAGTAGATTTAAGTTAGCTTAAGAGGGGGTAGACTATATATGAAACTGACTATGGAGAATAGGTAAAGAATGCATTGCGAAGAAAGATTTGGGCCCCAATGAGTATTGTACAATCAGAAATAATTAGTTTGAAAGAAATATGAATAGAATACAGGAAGGAGGTATAAATAGGACTTTTGGGAATAATGATGAATGAAGGGAGATCTCCAAGCAAAATACTGCAGTAAACCAAACCCTGTCCTTTCCTCTTTGCTGCTTTTTCCCAATATGTAATTGTGTGTTGTCCTTTCCTTTTGGTGTTATCCCACTATGTGTTTGTGTACCCTTGTGTATTTGTGTTTTTCCTGTCTTTATGTGTTTAGCTGATGAGAGCTATGTTGTAGAATTTTTCTAATACTCTGTTATTTTCTTTGTAATGATGCTTAGACATTATTTATTCTGTTTTGTTTTAATGCTCATGTGTGAAGTTGACGTTTCAAAAGTGATTCTGATCTTTTATGTATGTACTCATGTCATCATTCCTGTAACACTGATGTATATGTTTATTTCTATTCTTTTGTAAAGCCCCTATTACTACAAATATTATCTGTATTGTTATGTTTGTAATGATGTATTTTGTACCTTTGTAATTGTATTCTTACGTCATAAAATTGTAATTGACACCAGTTCATCATATTATTAACTTGTAAGCATTCATTTCACTGCACACATTCTGTTGGTCATAGTATATGGACAATATGTGAGAAGTAGGGACTGATAGTGTTTGCACGTGTGTTAATAATTCAGCAAGGGACTGGATAACAGCATTGCTGGTTCTAAGGACAATTCCAAAAAACTTTGTGAGTGCACAAGTGGTGGTTATGGACTTGCTCTATTATCCGCAAGACTCTTCAATGGTGATTGTGCACCTGCACAGTCGCAACAGATGGCTGCTGGCCATCTCTACAAGGACTACAGTGGGTCTACACCTCTGGTGGCCCACCAATACCACAATCTCTACCAGGACTACAGTGGGCCTGTCCACACTTTTTACAAGGACTACAGTGGGTCTACACCTCTGGTGGCCCACAAATACCACAATCTCTACCAGGACTACAGTGGGTCTACTCTGTGATGACCTATCTACCAATATTCGTCAGAACTTCGAATGACTCTGCTGTGGATTTGCTCTATTGTGGCCCATTACCTGTCAGCATGTCAAGAGTCAGCACTGTCTTTCCGTTGGAAGGACAACACTACTTCTTCAAGACTGCATGGAAATCCACTACTTCTGTGTGCAATTTCTTTTACTAATGAGACTTTGTGAAAAACAAAAACTGTAATTACTATTATGATGAACAATCTGGACTGTCTTTATTGACTGTGAAAAAAATTTTAGCTGTTGACCAACATTGTATCAATAAGTGTGTGCATTTGATATCTTTCTTACTGTAATTATGAAAAAATTTTTCAAATCTGTATTGGCCACTGGCCAAAAACATTTGTAAAATTTTTTGTGGGGAGCATGGGGGCTATGTAAGTAGGCTGTTTATGTTTTCTTTATGTAAGTTTGCTGTTTATGTTTTTTATTGGCAACGTTACGTAGCGCTCTCTATATGAAAATCACTGGCTGTGCTGTGTGCAGTATGTGGCTAGTTTGAATTGTTGTCTGCCATTGTTGATGCGAACAGCGCGTAGCGCTGGGCAGTTGGAGGTGAGCCGCCAGCAGTGGTGGATGTGGGGAGAGAGATGGCGGAGTTTTGATAATCTGTAAGACTGAATGTCAATTATGAATATTAAGGTAAATACATTGTTTGTTCTCTATTAATATCTTTCATTTGCTAACTATCCCTATCAGTAGTTAGTACCTTCAGTAGTTTGAATCTTTTATTTAGCTGGCAGTAGTGGCACTCGCTGTATTGCAGTAGTTCGAGCAGCGAAGATTTTTGTGAGGTAAGTGATTTGTAAAAGGTATAGGTTAAAGTTAGTCAGGGCCATTGTTTTGTAGGGGTTATTGAAAGTCAGATTGCGTTGCGCTAAAAAAATTATTGTGTGCCAGGTTAAGCACAGTCTTGTACAATTGTTCTAAGTGGACGTTTCATATGTATAAATTCCTCTAAGGGGACGTTTCAAATGATCACAATGGACCTAAGATTCTTTAGCTCAAAATAGTTCAGAGTTCAACATAATGATTCATAAATTAACCAGCAAGTCAAGAATAGTAACTCATACTGTGTATGATCTCTATTGTGTAAATCAAGAATCTTCGCTGGAGCATATTCAGATCTCTCGGAATATAAAGTCCCTTGAGAAATTAAAGTTGGATAGCGGCTGTTCACCGCTCAGAATCAATCACCTATACGACCCAATCACGTAAGTTACCTCAGAAAGGTCTGCCTTCTACAAGATTCCGACACAAAATGTCAAGAATAGCTCCCTTGAGCTCTTCACTCGGAAAGTCGCAGCAGTGTTCCGCACTCTCCATCTCTTATTTCCTGAAGGCCATCCCCAACAAAAAAACCTTGCTCCTTAGTTCCTACAGACATGATTTAACTTCAGCTTGGCCGCTTTCCCGCACTAAAGTAATATATTAGAACAAAATTTAAGCAAAAGAAATTTTATAAATATTCGGTTACCATCAGACCATGTACAATGATTAGAAATAAAGGTTTGTGCAGAAATAAATAAGCTAGCATTCTTGTGCAAGTGCGTTCACGTTAAATGACACCGAATCTTCGTTAAATTTGGTTCAAACAGCTATTTATGCCTTCTTGACAGAAGCATCTTTTGGTTCTCTTTCAAACTGTGCTGTTCGCTAACACTTGCGATTGACCCCTTTTAAATTAGCACAGTTTCTTAATAGCATTCAACATATGAATTAAGTTACTAGCTAAATAATAAACTGTTCGCTAAATAAATACAAAAGTATGAGAAAATATGAGGTATTGATGGTATTAATGCTGTGTTCTTTTGCTGTGTAAATGTGGTGAATACGATGTTACAACGAACTTTTTCGAGATAAAAAAGATATTAAAGACGTCGCAAATAAATAAATAAAATTCATACAGGTATGTAGCTTTCACGGATGACAGTTAAAGTGCTACACTATCATCTAATATATCATTTTTTGAAATTATCAACGTTTGTTGTTTTAAAGGTATTGAAATACTTCTGTGTCATTGGACGTGTCTCACTGGACGTGCTTCATGTATTCACATTCGCTTTAACATGCAATTGTGATTTATTGTAGAATTGCAGAGAACTGCAACTTAGCAATCTTCATTGTCTGACTAGCCGCCATTTCTTGGAACATTTTCTGTTCTCCTAAGCGCCCGTTCGTCGCCAAAATTCCCCGCATTTGGATTACCCCACATCTCGTCCTTTGCACAGGGTGCATACCTGGCTCACCTGGTGCGGCAGCGGCGCCCGCCCACCGCCGCCACGACCATGGAGCCGCACAGCTTAGCAAATAATTTCGCCTCAGCTTTTACCAATCTAGGCGACCGATTAGCTCCCCTAAATTCGCGAAACATTACACAGTGACGCTCGTTGCTAGGCGCCGTTTCTTAACAATACACACTTTGCGAAAACGACTTGTTTTAGTGGATTTCCCCATTTGGGACCCGCATCGTCACTACAATGGTTCCATATTCTCCTCCGTTCGTATAATCTCCCTACCGAGTCACGTGCTCCAACATCACCATGTGCTTTTCAAACTCGCGGTGAGAAGAGGTCATGTTATTTTGCCTCATCAGTGGATATTTGTTAGGATTTTATCAATTATGTGAAATACGCTGTTTCTAAATGAACCTAAGACCTTGAAATGATACATAATTGTAAAAATCTTTGTCTGAAATGTCAGTTACTTTAAGACATTCACTTAAAAATCTGGTATATCTGGTCTAGTTATAAGGTGGTTATGTCATTTTGATTTTTGTATCTTCTCAATATGCATGTCAGAGAGAGAGAGCAAGTTATGTTACTGTTAAACAATCTTTGGCCTTGTCGTGGCACAGTCTTTGCCTCTGCGCAATCTGATATGCTTTTAGTTGTAGTGTGGTAGATGATGGACGTATTTACTAGTGCTCTGTGGACTACTAATAGTATCTGTTAGATGAAGAAAGGACAACACTGATGAGTGTCATGGGTATATTGATAGGCGAAAGGAATGTTAGGATTTAATCTTAGGATTTATCTTAGGATTAATCTTAGGATTTAAAGGTTGGGTACAGCGCGCATACACAAGCTCTGGAATCTACGATATTGTTGTCGCGCTTCGCAGCGCACGCATTAACTAGTAGCAATTTGGAGGCCAGTGTAGGAGCCCGCCTGCTGTGGTGCGCACGTGTGTTGGGCGAAGGGGTCGTCGCCGAGCTGCCGTTCTGCCGTGTCCGCCAGCAGCGACACAGGATTTGGTATTTAGTTGATATTTTTTATAATTTGCAGCACGCTTATTAATTTAAAGAAAAGGGTTTGTGTATGTGCGTAGCAGCAGACGGTAATTTTGATAATGATAGGAGTTGAATTCTTAAGGGGAAACCATTGTTAGATTAAGTATTGATTTTTGTCATTGATTTCTTTTGTAATTGTCAGGGAATTGTTTCACTATGTATTCCATTGAGAGGTATTTGAGTCTGTCTCAAGAGTTTGATTAATTTGTAATATTGCTTAAATGCCACTGGAGGCATATTTACAAACCAATGCGATTGTTCAAAGAGCTTCCAGCGTTTTGTTAATTGAATGAGATAGAATCGCTTTCAGAATATAGTTTTTTGTTTGGGTTATCATTTATCGAGTTTAGATCTGATCAAACCCTTTCTCTTGAATTATATGTAGTTGTAGTAAGCAGAAGCAGCCGCAGCAACAGCAGGAGCCGCCATACAGAACATGCATTCCACTCAGCATGATTAATAGGTTTTTTTATGTTTTTTTTTTAAATAATGGAATGCAGCTGATCAAGCAGTGGCAGCAGAAAGACCAAGTAAGTTATTTGTTGCGCACAGGACCAATAAAAAAATAAAGTTTTTGCGATCTCTGTAACGGTAAAGTTAACAAGAGTACAAGCACGATATTTTAAGTAGAAAACACGAGATAAGAAGATAGAGCTCGCAACTTTCTATATAGATTTTGAATAATCTCAGTATTTTTGAAGAGAAGAAATTTGAGGCAAGACTGCAGCATTGCGCAGCTAGGAATGCATATAGTAAGCTATTTAACTTGCTCGGAGCTGAGAGAAAAACCACCCCATTTCTGTGAGTCATCGATTTGCATACTAACAGATTAAGCTCTTTGATTTTTATACATATTCTCTGCTAATTTTGTACCTTTTTATTACATCATTCAAAAGGGCTCTGAGCACTGTGGGACTTTTCTGAAGTCATGAGTCCCTTAGAACTCAGAAATACTTAAACCTAACTAACCTAAGGACATCACACATATCCATGCCCGAGGCAGGATTCCAACCTGCGACCGTAGCGGTTCCAGACTGTAGCACCTAGAACCGCTCTGCCACCCCGGCCTGTTATTACATCATTCTTCACCTTGTTAAGGTTAGTATGGTTCAGACCAATGTTACGTGTGAAGATCACGCGAAGTCTCACTCTTTCTTTTTGAATATATATTTCATTCTAAAATAGTTGTCTTGGAATATCATTTCATAGGAATAGTTACTGTCCCCACTCTACTGGTTATCATTGTGCATTACCACATGCAACAGACCGACTACGTACTTAGAAATAAAAATCTAGCTTAGCCGCTGCCTGTTTGCTGTTGTGCTTTCGAGAAATCTGCAACAATGCTGTCAAGACTCGAGGTAAGTGGAAATTTTAATTAAGACCTGATAATGGTTTCACTTCTGTTGCGCATTTAATAAAAAGTAAAGCTGCATTCAGATCAGTTACAGTTCACTTCATATTATCTTCTGTGTAGTTGGGCTAAATTTCAGATAGAAAAAAGGTATAGAGAGCAACTTACATAGATTGGGGTTTGTATTTCATTTATTTGGTGTGCAGTGATCTGTGTCCACTACCGATAACCAACATTTTCTAAAATTGAAACTATATGGTTCCAGAGACCTTTTAAAGTCTCAGACATGTATGGTGTATATATGCAGAATGAAGCAACGAATGAAAATTTGCACCAAGGCTTTTACATATTTTCATTTGTCACTTCGGTCTGAGACTTGAAAAAGTCTCTTGAACCATATGCTTTCATTTGATTAAAGCGTCTGAGCCTGGGTTTCAGGCAGGATCCGCCGTTTCATTCGGCGCTGAGGTTCTACTGCAATGGAATTGGAGAGGCTCTACGATGCTGCTCGAGTTTAGGGGGAATATTAAGGGTGGCTGAGGCGTGACTGGGAAGTCGGATCGAGGAGGTGGCGTGCTAGGATAGTCCGTGCAGTCGTGCAAACCCATTTGTACCAGTGTGGCGTAGTGGTCAGCGCATCTGCCTAGTGATCAGAAGACTCGGGTTCATATGCCAGCAGCCTGCCGCGGTGGCCGAGCTGTTCTAGGCGCTACCGTCTGGAACCGCGCGACCGCTACGGTCGCAGGTTCGAATCCTGCCTCGGGCATGGATGTGTGTGATGTCCTTAGGTTAGTTAGGTTTAAGTAGTTCTAAGTTCTAGGGGACTGATGACCTCAGAAGTTAAGTCCCATAGTGCTCAGAGCCTTTCATATACCAGCGTTGATACAAATTTGCATTCGTCACATCAGTTTGCATACATACATCATTCTTTTTTTTTTTTAGAGGTAGCCTCGCATTAAGTTTTCCAGTGTCTCAAAAACATTGTAGCGTTTTTCACCTAAAGGGGCAAACATAAATGAAGGTTTATATTCTACTTTGCTTTTCCCCTATTTATACAACAGTGTAAACACATCAATATTATATTGATGTTTAGGTAATACTGATCGATAAACAAACACTACCGGATTAATAAATTGAATCTTCGGTCGACTTCCATGATGTGTAAATGTGTGGAGTGGCACAGCAGGCTATCATACCATGAAACAGTTGTTCTTAGAGGGGGCTCAGAATCACAACTATCGCACTCCAAACACTGCAGGAGTACTAGGAATATTTGGTTCGCGTACATATCGGTTACAAATTTGACGCAAGGCGAGATTCCTTTGTTTTTAATTTGAAGCTGACTTGTATTCTACCAAGCCATTTTATTATGTCTCACACATGTGAAGTTTTTCCGTTATGAGAATGCACAGAATACTGTTACCAGCTACATCAGATGATATTCAGTAGTTGCTCGCAAAACTGGAAACGTAGTTTCAGTGAAGGAACACATTCTCAACTAGTCTTGTGCGAATACCCATCCGTCAGTGCTATGGACAAATATAGTGTTAGTTATGACTCAAAAGAGGGAGGGTGGGATAATGGTAATAATGACCAAACGTCCTGAATTATCTGCACTTGTAGAGCCCAGTGGTCCAAATCTGATGTACGCTCAGCCCACCGCCACCCTGGACGTTCGTCTGTCTGAGAGGACCCATGATCACACAAACGGCAGACAAGGGTTTGAAATATTGCGTGATGTGGTTGGTGTCGGGGAAGATACTTGTTTTGGTATACCCGTGCTGTCTCTCTACCGTTCACATTTGCTTGGCCGTACACAAACACCATCTCGGCTTGTTTCTGACATGAATACTGGACCATTCTGATGCTTACTTTACGCTGCGTCAAACTCACAGCCTGCAACACATAGGGAACGCACACCGCGTGGTTAGAGAAACTTTCATTCTTCAGCGCGCTCTACCGTGGCAACAATGCATTTCGGCACAAATATTCACGGACCTCTTTTCTTTCATTTCCAGTCAGGAATCCGTTCCTGCAGTTTCTCAGTTGTATTAATGTTCACTCTGTATGTTTTGCTGGGCCCTTTTATTTAAACTGAGGTTCTGTTACACTCTGTTCGAGGGTCCTTTTTCAGTAATTCATTTGATCGCTAACTTCATACATAAATTATTTGAGAGTGCTATACACTACTATTGTTTTAAGGGAGTATTGTCGTCTAGTTATTTCTCTGATTTTCTTCACGCCTTATTCGTATTTAGTAAATTGTGAAAACATTGCGTAATATCCTAAGTAATGGTAATTGTATTATTTAAAATAGTTGTACATTCTGTGAGTTATTATGCTGTTATAACATTTCTACGAGTTACTATTTGTATTGTTTTAAGTTATCGTACATTTTAGTGGTCTTTGCATGTGCTTACTTGTGAAACTGTAATTATTTGGGTCACCAATTGTTTGAGTATTCACTTTAATGCTTGGAATTTTGTTTCATTTTGTGAGAAAATGGTTAATTGCGGAATGTTGTTACGCACATCTCTCGAACCCAGAAGCACCATTCCCTCTACCGTCACAAAGTCCTCATATAACTGGGAGCCAATTTCACCTATAAAACTTACTGGACACTTGTAGTTGCTCAGTGGGATGTCCCAAGTGTTGTTCTGCATTTGGATGTAATAAAATGTATTCGTCTCTGCAGTGAGCTACCAATTCTTCAGAAACCTCCGGATCATGTCGTAAATCTAGACAAGAGTGTACCATTAGCTGCTCCAAGCACTGAATCAGATCATCGGGAATGCTGTATAATTCACACCTGAGACGACCAAAGGCACAAAAGCTTGAATTAAAAAAAAAAAGCAAATCTGAAAATTTCCTTCTGTTATAGTACACGTTCACCAGTGTCAGACTTCGCTGCTTGTTATGATAAGTCTAAGTATCAACGTTAGTTTTCTATCTGAAGACTCTCGTTGTAATGTGATGTCTAGACAGTGCAAAAGGAGTAGCAGCAAGTGAATGTCAGTACAGCTTCTAGTGCCAAGAACAATTTAAGTATTGCTCTACCATGATAACCAATCGAGTGTCCACACCACGTATTGTCCCGTAACCAAGAGTCGATGTGCGACTTTCCACGAAATAACATAAGGTCGTTCCACCAAATAAGACGATTACAACTACGTCCTTGCAGAGTATGTGTGACTTCATAATCATCGTATTACATTGTGGTGAATATCAGGGCGGCAAGAGACCACCTACGTAGTTACAAGTAGCAAACCGATTTAACTTTAATTCCCCTACGGCAAGACGAAGACACCAGTTTACTATAGCCTGAAGTTTGTGCTCCAGCTTTGTTGGTGCCGCCTTTCGATATGAATGCCGCACAGCCTGACACGAAAAGTGTTGCCAGTCCGGACCGCGTTGCGGCGAGCCATTGTGGGTCACGCGCGGGCGAGAAATATGAATCCAGTGTCGGAACGCCGCAGCCGCAGCCGCCGCCTCCAGAGTGTATTGTCCGCTCCAGCGAGCGCGGGGGCGTAAATCATGGCACGCTCCAGCAGCTCGGCCCCCGGGCATTCAGGAGCTGGACCACCCTGCGGCCAGCCTGCGCCCTGGGACCCCAACTTTGGTAATAGTATGGTAATGGAGTCACAACAGGCCTCACGCCTGCACTTGTGCATTCGGCAAACTGACTGCCCCGGGCTGACCCGTCCCCCAGTTAGCCCAGCAATGGGTGCATTTTTTCCCTGTTCCAGCTTCTGTCTCTGTAATTTATGGATCAATGGAAATGTATGCGGAACAGGAAGTTGTGCGGTACTTAAAAGCCATGCTTAGAACAGCGGAAGGTCAACCACAAACAAGCTTTCTGCCCCCCCCCCCTTCAATCTCTCTCTCTCTTTCTCTCTCTCTCTTTCTCTCCGTCTATTCCGCTCCCTCATCTGCAAATTTAGGTGCTGTGGCAAGCTTTATTAAACTTGCAGGGAGACAACGAGAACTAGAAGGCGGTAAATGTTCCCAGCTTCGGCGCTCCACTTCTTGGCTTCCAGATAGACTTCGCTTACTGGGAAACAGTATGAAATTATACCAATAGGACGTTGCAGGGGTAAAATACAGGGAGCGATAGGCTATTTACAATTTGTACAGAAACCAGATGGCAGTTATAAGAGTCGAGGGACACGAAAGGGTAGCAGTGGTTGGGAAGGGAGTGAGACAGGGTTTTAGCCTCTCCCTGATGCTCTTAAATCTGTATATTGAGCAAGCAGTAAAGGAAACAAAAGAAAAGTTCGGAGTAGGTATTAAAATCCATGGAGAAGAAATAAAAACTTTGAGGTTTGCCGATGACATTGTAATTCTGTCAGAGACAGCAAAGGACCTGGAAGAGCAGCTGAACTTCATGGACAGTGTCTTGACAGGAGGATATAAGATGAACATCAACAAAAGCAAAACAAGGATAATGGAATGTAGTCGAATTAAATCGGGTGATGCTGAGGGAATTAGATTAGGAAATGAGACACTTAAAGTAGTAAAGGAGTTTTGCTATTTGGGGAGGAAAATAACTGATGATGGTCGAAGTGGAGATGATATAAAATGAAGATTGGCAATGGCAAGGAAATCGTTTCTGAAGAAGAGAAATTTGTTAACATCGAGTATTGATTTAAGTGTAAGGAAGTCGTTTCTGAAAGTATTTGTATGGAGTGTAGCCACGTATGGAAGTGAAACATTGACGATAAATAGTTTAGACAAGAAGAGAATAGAAGCTTTCGAAATGTGGTGCTGCAGAAGAATGCTGAAAATTAGATGGGTAGATCACATAACTAATGAGGAAGTATTGAATAGGATTGGGAAGAAGAGACGTTTGTGGCACAACTTGACTAGAAGAATGGATCGGTTCTGAGGCATCAAGGGATCACCAATTTGGTACTGGAGGGCAGCGTGGAGGATAAAAATCGTAGAAGGAGACCAAGAGATGAATACACTAAGCAGATTCAGAAGGATGTAGGCTGCAGTAGGTACTGGGAGATGAAGAAGCTTGCAAAGGATAGAGTAGCATAGAGAGCTGCATCAAACCAGCCTCAGGACTGAAGACCACAACAACAACAATGTACGAAACATCATGAAGTCGGCCACGGAAAAGCTTTCGCTTCAAATTATGATGTAGCATTTTCAAATGAGGACTGTTGATATTTTTAAAAATATCGAGATTCCCATATACCGATATTTAAAAAATGTCATTATCGGCCCTCGACATAAAAATATCGGATTCACTGCCAGTCTTGGAGCTGCATATTTAAGTATTGATTTATTATTAGATATTCGGTACATCAACAAGCTTGCAGCCTGTTTATCCCCCCCCCCTCCCCCCTTAGAGCAAGAACTGAAAGGAAAACGATGCACGTGCGTGCTGGGCAGTAACCACTTGGCTAACGATGGTAACTGGATGTAAGTATCCGATGGGTCCGTCGTTCGGTTTAGTCACATATCGTATGTGTGTGCCAACACTTCAACTTCCCTGCTTTTCATTTCTGCAAACGCCAGCGACCAAACGGCTGTAGTGTCAAAATTTCGCGATGAAGTTAAACATTGCACTTTCTGTTGATAGCGCCGATTACGTCAGCATTTCCCCTCACACGTCTCCACCCACCACAAAGAGCAGTCCTGGCATTTGGATTTTCGTTCATCAGCTTCAGCAACTGTTTTTGTTGAATGCCGATATGATGAAATAGCACACTAATTGAGTTAAAAATTGTTTTTTAATGCAACTGCCGTGCTATTTCTTCACATCGTATATCTTGTTATTCCATTCACCCAACCCCCCCCCCCCTCCCCCTCATTCCCCTCCCCAGTGCAAGCGGACTTCTTACTCGTGCCATCTATAATTCTATACTTGCATCACACAATCGAAGAGAAAGACTGGACGTAATGAAAGATCAAGAAGTAGTAAGACTCTTGTAAGAATTTCACACAGTGAAAGTAAAATTATGTTCTACTACAATTTCAAATATTTCCCGAAAATTAAGAAAAAAAATTAAATTAAAATATCGGCACTTGATATTGCCATTTCGATATATGTATATCGGTCCAAATATATCGGCGTTATCGTTCTTGGATGTATACAGAATGTTGTTGTTACCGCCTGTCATCTGTGAACAGTACAGGAATGACAGGAAATTGTACTGGTGTACAACATACCCTTCTTCATGCATTGTTTCCTCAAATGTGGTGTAGATGTATAAATATGCATGCAAATAGAAATTCATTTCTGAATGGTGGTTTGTAGGGTAATACCATTATTTAAGAATTCTTTCCTTAAAGAAAACATAAAAACAACGCCAACTGTATTCTGACAAGCGTAGATCACTGTCGTTATCTCAGACAACACAACATAACAATTTTTGATTCTTTACTGACCAGATAGAAAAACTCTTTATAAAGTTTTAGCTGCTATGCTGCACCGGTATTGATAGGGGAGAGAGGAATAGGTGGAGCAGTAATAGGTTTCCACTCTCACTAAAGCCCTCGGTTTAAGTACTGCTCTGCAAGTAGCGCAGTGGTCATAATACATGAGAAGGATTTGAGTTTGCTGTTAGAGTAGAGCAGATTATCTTTGTTGTATGGAAGTGTGTTTGCACTATTAGTAAGTGTTTTACCCTGAAAAATGAGACAGGCAGTATTTGTGAAACTGTTGGTACAATTTCGGCATTGCGGAAGATATACGTGATGGAGAAAAGTGTATTTTTATGAACAAAGGCATCAACAGTTGACACAAGTGAATGCTAAAATAACGAAGATTACTACACTTGTAATAGATGAAGAGGCATCAGATGAAGGAAGTGAAAGCGCCATGGCAGAAAGGAATGATGCAATGTCAGCAGTGGTGTATTTCAAAAATGGTTCAAATGGCTCTGAGCACTATGGGACTTAACTTCTGAGGTCATCAGTCCCCTATAACTTAGAACTACTTAAACCTAACTAACCTACGGACATCACACACACCCATGCCCGAGGCAGGATTCGAACCTGCGACCGTTGCTGTCACGCGGTTCCAGACTGTAGCGCCTAGAACCGCTCGGGCCACCCCGGCCAGATGGTGTATTTCCAGGAAGGAGCAGATCATCTTATCAACCATCGCCTCCAAGAAAACGAACGGAGTTTCCAGAAGGATATCCGGCTGATGTGTCAAAGATATGGACAAGGCAATAATGGCTAAAACCTGAAAATGTTGATGATTCCTGTCTGTTTTGTCCTAGATTAACAATTGACATGACCCCGTGCCAGACAATTACGACAGTGTTGGCGCAGAAGAGGAACATAAAGAGGAACACTGCGTTACAGAACTTTGAAAACAGGCTAAAACAACGACAGCCGGCGGGGTAGCCGCGCGGTCTTAGGCGCCTTGCACGGTCCTCTCTCGGGCATGGGTGTGTGTGTTGTCCATAGCATAAGTTAGTTTAAGTTAGATTAATGAATAAGTAAATAGTGTGTAGGCTTAGGGACCGATGACCTCAGCAGTTGGGTCCCATAAGACCTTACCACAAATTCTAGAAGATTTTAGAAAACAACGACGTTCGTCAAATCCACAAAGTCTGCAGGATATGAATAACTGTGAACTCCATCATCGTTTTATTACAAAGATACAGCAAAACGCAGTAGTATATGAGCGTACAATCAGACTTTGGGTACTAAAATGGTGGAATAGAACCCAGCCTCACATTTCACTGCAGTTCAAAACTTCCAACTCGAAGGTAAAGATTAAGACTGTCTGTCGCAAAATAACCCATGAAGTTAGCAACCGGTTGGGTGAAGGGATACCGATATTCAACAAGAAGCTTATCAGTTCGTGAGAGAAATCAGGTTTCTCATTGAACAAAAGTGTCTGTCTCCAGATCAAGTAATTATTACCGACCAATCAAGATTTGAAAAAGAGCTACGATTTGGATGGACTCTCGCAGGAGAGAGAAGGAAGTATGTCTTTGGTGTGGTTGGATCCAAAGCGGCAACCACACGCTCTTATATGATAATACTTGTTACTGTGATGCAAGACACCCTGATACCCTATTTGTATGCTCCTGTTCCTTTCCTCCCCTATTCTGCAGAGAATCACCTCATTTATTACCTTATCAATCCACCTAATTTTCAACATTCTTCTGTAGCACCACATCTCAAAGGCTTTGATTATGTTCTGTTCTGGTTTCCGCAGACTCCATGTCTCACTATCAAACAGTGCTATGTTCCAAACGAAATTTCTTTCTCAAGCTAAAACCTATGTTTGATGCTAGCAGACCTCTCTTGGCCAGGAATTCATTTTTGACAGTGCTAGTCTGATTTTTGCGTTCGCCTTGCTCCGTCCATCGTCGGTTATTTTGCTGTCTACGTAGCAGAATAAGTTAACTTCGTGATTCCCAATTGTAACGTTAAGTTTCTCGCTGTTCTCATTTCAGCTATTTCTCATTACTTTCGTCTTTCTTCGATTTACTCCCTATCGTTATTCTGTACACATTAGACTGTTCATTCCGTTCATCACATCCTGCAGTCCTTCTTCACTTTCACTGAGACTAGCAATGTTATCAGCGTATCTTATCGCTGATATCCTTTCACTCTAAATTTTAATTACACTCTCAAATACTTCTTTTATTGCTCTCATAGCGACTTCAGTGTATGGATTGAACTACACCCCTGTCTCGCGCCTTTCTTAATCCGCGCGTTTCTTTCTTGGTTTTCAAATCTTATTGTTCCCTCTTTTATTTGTATATCACCCGCCTTTCCCTATAACTTACCGCTATTTTTCTCGATCTTTCGAACATCTTGCACTATTTTACACTGTCGAACGCTTTTTCCAGGTTTTCCTGTGAAGTGTCTTGATTTTTCTCCGTTCTTGCTGGCATAATCAACCGAAACGGGAGGACTGCCTCTCTGATACCTTTACCCTTCCTAAAGTCAAGCTCATCGTCATCTGACAGATCCTATATTTTCTTTTCCATTCTTTTGTATATTATTCTTGTCAGCAACCTGGATGTATGAGCTGTTAAGCTGATTGTGCTATAATCTAGCAGATATCATCTTTTGCTATCTTCGGAAATGTGTGGTCGATGTTTTTTTCCGAAAATCTAATGGTATATCTCCAGTCTGATACATTCTACACACCAATGTGAATGGTCGTTTTGTTGCCACAACCCCAATGAGTTTCGAAATTCTGGTAGAATGTGGTCTATCACTTCTGCCTTATTTGGTTTTAAGTCTTCCAAAGCTCTTTCATATTGTGATTATAATATTGGATCCCCTACCTCTGCCCTTCCACTAATTTGTTTGTCATTAATTATTCCATTTTTTCAAGGTATCCTACAGTGAAGCCACGAAAACAATATCGTCTGCCAGGGTACCGACGAACTCAGAAAGATTAAAACATAATGCGTTAGATAGAATGGTCTACCACTCGTAGCCATGTAGCAGATCATAACAATAGTCCCTAATCAAGAGGGGCCGAATGGCAGTTACACGTTTGTGAGTAATAATCGGTTTCAAACGCGACAGGAAATGCTGCTGTCACTGAGTGCACGCCCATGTCAACCACTTTCCTATCAAATATAATCATGGAAACTGCATGCAGTGGATATTTGGAGCCACGTACCACGCAAAAGTCTACCTTCGCAGTGACACGTAGAACTGCACTTCTTCAGTAAGTGAAAGAACTCAGACTGGAGGCGTGTAGTGGGGTCTGACGAGGCGACACTTGGTCTATTGGGAAATGGCGTCGGCAGTAACAGACTCCGACGGCGATATGGAGCTGTCCCACCTGTCAGAAATAGATCCCTACCATCGGTGGGTCCACAATACACAAGCTGTCACCGAAAGAAGCGCTTTGGGAAGACGTCATGGCCCTGGAGCTATCGTCACGTCACCCGTGGCTTCCGATCGACTATAACCGTGTGCCTGCCTCGCAGAGGACTCACTCCCTTATGTACTCGCTTAGTGAAATACTCGCTCTACCGGCCGCTTTCTATTGACAACTTCTGCTTTTATCTTGGACTACGTGTGGACATTAATACTGGACGGCTCTTTAATACTAGGTGGCTAAAAAATTGGGAAATTTTGTGGTAAGTTCTATGGGACCAAACTACTAAGGTCATCGGCCCCTAGGCTTACATACTGCTTAATGCAACTTATTGTAACGACAACAAGCACGCACATGCCCAGGGGAGGACTCGAACCCCCGACGGGGGAGCCGCGCGAACCGTCAAGGCGCCTGAGACCGCACGGTTACCCGGCGCGTCTTTAGGCGGTTATCTTCTGTTAATGTGGTGTTGAATTCACCTTATTGTCTTAAAAGTGCATTTATACTTTGTCACTGTAATAAGCCGAGTAAAATAGTGCTCCTAACTCCAGATCTTACAGCGTCGAGTGCACCGACGGCCCAATGGGGCGCTTAAAACGAAGTGTGTAGATTGTGTAGTTCAGACTGTAAGGGGTGTGTCTATGCCATAAACTGGGATGATTTATTCAGATAACCGCGAACAAGGACCAAGATGTTTCTGTCAACACTCTCGTTGACCAAGTGTTACCCTTTCCTCTACATCTGTGTAACGAATATACTGCGGACCCTCTGATCTTCCACGGCGACAACAGTCGTGTTGAGAGGGCTGCACGTATAATTACCTGAGCTGTTACACACTCAGTCACACTGTCACACCCAGATTGACAGTTAAATCACCCAGCCCGCATCTCGTGGTAGTGCGGTAGCGTTCTCGCTTCCCGCGCCCGGGTTCCCGGGTTCGATTCCCGGCGGGATCAGGGATTTTCTCTGCCTCGTGATGGCTGGGTGTTGTGTGCTGTCCTTAGGTTAGTTAGGTTTAAGTAGTTCTAAGTTCTAGGGGACTTATGACCACAGCAGTTGAGTCCCATAGTGCTCAGAGCCATTTGAACCATTTTGAACCATCACCCATTCTATGCCATAGGAAATGTCTGGGACCATTTGCAAGAGCAAGTGAAACGTTGCAGTCAACACTCTCTCAGTTAATTAGCTCTTCGGGATCTAATGATGGATGCGTGTCCTCGGCTGGATATAGCGGACGTGAAGAGACCTGTGGTCTCATTTGTGCAGTCTGATTGCTCTAAGAGATTAATGAGTGGCTTCCGCTGGTTCTGTAATCTACATGTAAGTGATTACTCCTTATTTTATCGTGATGATCATTTCTCCCTATGTTGTTGGGTGCCAGCAGAATGTTTTCGCAATCGGATGCGAAAACTGGTGATTGAAATTTCATAAGAAGATCCCGTCGCAACGAAAAACGCCTTTGTTTTAATGATTGCCACTCGTATTCACGTATCGTGTCTGTGACACTATCTCCCCTGTTTAGCGATAATACAAAACGAGCTGCCCTTCTTTGCACTTTTTAGATGTCATCCGTCAGTCCCACCTGATGCGGATCCCACACCGCACAGCAATGCTCCAGAATAGGGCGGAGAAGCATGGTGTAAGCAGTCTCTTCGGTAGACCTGTTGCACCTACTAAGTGTTCTGCCAATGTCTCAGGAATCTTGTACACTCTCTTCCTCGCCAAATGGACAGTACTGTCAAGGCTAGAGGCGGCTGTAACGGACATTTTCTCTGTCACTGGGTAATGCATTTTCAATCTATGAATTATATTGCAAATGTCTCAACATCCTTTTCCCTTTTCTTAATTTTCTGTTCAAGTGAAAATGAAACTTCATAATTTACCTGAACGTGTTGAGGTGTTTTATGTAACCTTAACTGTACAGCATTCATATTCAAAGAAACGCTTTGATACAGTAGGGACAGTTGTATGTGTGAAAAATCCTGCTAACGCGAAAGTGAGAAGCGAACGGAGTCTGTTGTGTTGTGACTGTGTACGGGTGAGGACGTGTCGTTAATCGATGGAAAAAGCTGGTACTTCGCGGAAGGAGAGGTAGATTTACTGGCGTAAAAGTTAGAAGATGATATGCAGGAGAGAGAATAGCAGCAGTGAACTATAGGAGGCATTTTATACACGCAGAAAGGAGCACAATGTAGAAGCTTCCGGAGGACTACCGTAACAACAGTGAGACAACGGAGGACGGAGGATCCAGAAGAAATACGATTCCACACTATGAACGGAGGAGAGGAATCGCAAGAAAGGAAGATTAGAAACCACAAGACTGAAGACAGAGGATTTGTCAAGAAATTAGCGCGGAAGACAATGGAAGGGCAGAGCTGACCATACGCAGAGGAGAAGAGAACTATAATCGGGTTACTCACGAAAATGCGGGTAAATTGTGATTTAATTGAGGGAGTGTACTGGACGGTTGTCAGCTTTATTTTAGTTGAGTAGAGATTGTGTATATCCTGAATGCTACGGACTACGTTAAGAAAAGTGACTGTTTAGCAATATTCTGTGTTTAGCTTTGCTGGACTGTCTGTTGTAGAACTAGCTCTTGTAAGGATAAAACCGCACATTACCTGAAATGTGAGAACTCAGAAATAAATCCGACGCCACGCATTTTAATACATCGCTACACAGGCGTCCAATGTTGTGTGTCTAAAACAATGTTTATACTTCAGTCCCTCCCGTAAACTTTATACAATAATTTAAAGAGTCCTGACATTGAGAGTTGTACTACAGGGTGCAGCATCGGGGTGGCGGCGGTAATCTATTTTGAATCTCTTAATTTAAATTTATCATGACAAAGTAAGTCCGCCATCTTGTACTTTTCCCACGGATCGCCGAACATCTGCCAGGCGACGCCACCAGCGATTGTCAGTTGCAGCAGCGGCCTTGCAGTGACACATCTCTGGCGCTGAATATGGTTTTGCATCTCCGTAAATAACGGGTGGCGCAGTTAAAATAGCGCTCTTCCGATTTGAATACGAATGCAATAGAGTAAACACCTACAACAGTGGACAGTTTTATGTAATAATCGTTTGTCAGCATTTTTTGTCAGCATTTCAGTTTATTTCATCAGCGAAGTTAGACTTTTTTCTTGGCACCTGCTAAATGTCCTTTTCGGCAGAAGAAAGAATTGAAATTGTGGGAGCATAAGTGAAAACAGGTTTGATTACGCAAACTCGCAAAATTTTCGGGGTCAAGTATCCGGATAGAGGACTGGCGGACTACCAGCAAAGAGAGCAACACAGAGTCTGTATAAAAATTGGTGCACATACGGATCTGTGCAAAATGTAAAAGACAAAAACTTCCTTCAATTCGCTCACCAGAAGTTATTGTAGACATTCGCTGAAGAATTATTCAGAGCCCAAAGACTTCTAAACGTAAACTGGCCCAGCAGGCGCACGTAAATAGGAGGAGCGGCCAGCGGATATTGTAAAGTCTTAATTTAAAGCTTTATCGTGTGATTATTGGCAGCAGCTATGGGAGAATGACAGACAGAAGCGTGTAGATTACTGCACGTGGCTTTTGAATAACATCAACGATGGTTTGTTAGGCCCTTTGCGTTACATCATGATTGATGAAGCATGGTTTCCTCTTTCCGGTCACGTGAATTCACAGAAGATGACGTACCGGGCAACGGAGAACCTTAAAATTGTGTGTCAGCAACCACTACACAGTGAAAACATCGGCGTTTGGTTCGGTGTAACGAACATGCATCATTGCACCAACATTTTTTTGACACTATCCTCAACACGGTTACATGAATGAAATTTTTTTGTGCATATTGTGCTCAACTCAATATGAAATACAATACTGCTTCTTCCAGCAAGATGGGGCAACATGCCACACGTCTAAGGTATGGAATGAGGCCATGATGTCTTCACTGAGGAACGAACTGTCAGCAAACATGTATGGCCACCACGTTCGCCGGATCCAACAACACGTGACTGTTTCCTGTAGGAACACTAGAAGAGCAAAGTCTATGAATCAGATCCACACACAATAAAAGAACTGAAAGACGTCAGCCGTGAAGTTGTCGCAATCGATATCTGAACTTAACGCCCGGTGTATCTGAGTATGCTTAGACGTACACAACTGTTGATTGGTGTTCCAGGGGTCACTGTCAACATCTTACATAAATGAATTTTTTGCTTCATTTTCACTGTAATTCAATGGTAAGTCTATTTCAGCTTTCCGTTTTTGTAATTTTACTGTGCTTTCTTTAGACTGTCTACTTTTTTCTGCGCCACTTGTAAGTAGCAGAATTTTATGTGAAATATACTATAGTTAGACGAATGCAAAGGACAGCGAAATATCAAAGACAGTTATCTAAAGTAATAATAAGCTAAATATATTTTATTTCTCGACTCAAACTCAAATTTTCTCGCAGTTTAGAACTGTTGTCACACTAGTTAGTTGACTGTGAAAGCATAAAAGCTTATAAAGAAAGTAACAAAGCAGAGGAGTAAGCACTGAATAATACTGTATGAAGTACTGCTCAAGTAAAGAAGAAGTTATCACTGATTAACATTTTACGCAGTACTGTTGGTCATGCCGCACGGGGTAGCCGGGAGTTCTAGGGGCCTTGCCACGGTTCGCGCGGCTCACCCCGACGGAGTTTCAAGTTATCCCTCGGGCATGGTGTGTTGTCGTTAACGTAGGTTAGCTTGAGTTAGATTAAATAGTGTGTAAGCCTGGGGACCGATGACCTCAGTAGTTTCGGCCCATAGGAACTAACCTCAAATTTCCAACTGCTGGTCACGCACGCATGGTGATAAAAGACTGTAACCAATTAACTCACATTCATTACAACGAAAATGTAGTACTTTACCGTTTCTGTTCGACAAAGCAGAACAAATGAACCAGTAGCTAGCATTGTACTACTGTAGAAGGCCTCTTATACATAATGATAACACACACTGAACGATAAAATCCCATTCGGTGCGAGAAGAGTACCGTAACAGACAATTTACGTTACCGTTTCTGTTCCATAAAAGTAAACAAGTATACCACTGGATGATATCTAGTTATTGCCATGGGCCTTCTATACATCATGACAGCAGACTCTGACCAACAAAATCCTATAGAGTACAAAAAGAGAATAGTAACAAACATTTCACGTTACCGTTTGTTTCCCATCCATAATTTTAAATGAAATTAGTTCATTCAGTTTCTCTAATTCATGGCAATTTATACATCAGTGAAATTACTGCAGGAGAGCCATTTCGTTTGACAGCCCACATTTCTAGTCTAATTCAGATTGTAGTATGACATAAGAAATTACTTAGTGAATGTTAATAATTAACTTCGATTTACACTCACTTAGGTCCGTACTGTAAAAGACGTGAGAAATATATTCATATTCAACATATCAGAAGAATCCAAAGAACAGTTTATCTTTCAAAGAACACATACCTGATACCTAATTGTGAATCATTACTTGTTCGCCGGCCGCGGTGGCCAAGCGGTTCCAGGCGTTTCAGTCTGGAACCGCGCGACTGCTACGGTCTCAGGTTCGAATCCTGCCTCGGGCATGGATGTGTGTGATGTCCTTAGGTTAGTTAGGTTTAAGTAGTTCGAAGTTCTAGGGGACTGATGACCTCAGATGTTAAGTCCCATAGAGCTCAGAGCCATTTGAACCATTTTTTACTTGTTGCTGTCTTCATGTAACTGTGGAAGTATGCCTGCATGTATATCACATTACGAAACATACAAAAAAGCGGGAGAGAGTTTAGCGGCGTCTAGGTTCAACGGAATTATTAATCACATACTGAATTATTTTGGTCAAATGTGGCGAACGAAGAGGTAGCAATTAGGCTGATTGTTACTGCCAGTGGTAGCAGGTAGCTATTCTCGCATACGTCGGAGGTATTCAAGCGTACGAGAGTAGCAGTGCTGGATGCTTCAGCAGTCAGTCGTAGCTGTACATCATATTATCATCACAGTCAGTACATCATATTGTTATCAGACTGTAACCGACACGTTCGTTAGCGACGGTGGCAAAGACAGCAAGTAGTCACTCATACGAGATTCAGTGGTATTACAGTGACCGTTAGCTACGAGTTTTCCATGTTACTTGGTGCCGGTATTACTTTGAAGACAATGTAAAGGCAAAGTTTCAACTAACAATTAAGTCATATTATATAAAATCATCTTGAGTATCATAAGATTAGCATTATTACAATGTACGAATAGAACCGTTTTACGGTTTTACATTTTATCATCTTGATATCTCCAGCGGACGAACATAAAGCTCTGATCGCCATGCTTACATTGTAGCGAATCCCGAATAGTGACTTTGACGCGACCTACAGCTCAGTAGCGACGACGTTCTGGCGGTAACGTCTCCATGCGTCGGTCAAGCAGAAGACGCCAGGTCCCGAGGAATGCTGCTATCTTCCCGACACAGCACGCGCCCAGGCGCCTGGCCGGCTATCTCTGGGCCACGGGTCTGGCGTGTTGTTGTTGTTGTTGTTTTGCTTCTTCCCTGCGTAGACAACACCAGAGGAGGGGCCCATCCGACCTGACCCACGCACCCCTCCCTATCGTAATCCTAATGGAAAGCTTCGTCGCCGTTTCTGCCTGATTGACGGTCCGTGATACGTGCTGCTATACTTTCGGTGCCACATCTCGTTATGAGCGATATACGTTTTAAGTGCCGTTGCTCTCTAATTTAATTACTTGTTCCTTGCTTCAGTAGTATGATGTATAGCGACAACGTAGGACGAGTTGCTCTTATGC
Source organism: Schistocerca cancellata (assembly GCF_023864275.1). NCBI lineage: Eukaryota > Metazoa > Arthropoda > Insecta > Orthoptera > Acrididae > Schistocerca > Schistocerca cancellata. Next base: position 628,751,978 of record NC_064627.1, read on the forward strand.
TTATTTACAGTAATTCACGTTTGAATATTCCTTCCATTTGTACAACAATTTAGTAACTGCATTAAGCATTTAGCTTGATAAAAGACATAGGCGTGTAATTGCCTTTTGACAACGTAAACTGTAAGTTCATAAAAAAAGTCCTCTGTCGAGTAGAATGAGTGACCCAGACACATTTTTTTTTCTTCCTATCTATTGAGCATTTTAAGTCCAAGCAGCAGATAAAGGATTTCAGTACCAGCATTATTCAGATCTTTCTGGATAAACGCAAAATTTTATGAAGAATACTGATAGAAAATTTTTAATTTACTATTGCACGTATATACTCGATAAGACAACGTCTGGTAGGTAGCGGAGGATACCATGTACCACTACCGGCCATTTCCTTTTCTGTTCCACTCGCAAACAAACCGAAGGAAAAATTACTGTCTATATGTCTCCGTACGAACCCTAATTGGGAGCCGGCCCCTGTGGCCGAGTGGTTCTAGGTGCTACAGTCTGGAACCGTGCGACCGCTACGGTCGCGGGTTCGAATCCTGCCTCGGGCATGGGTGTGTGTAGTGTCCTTAGGTTAGTTAGGTTTAATTAGTTCTAAGTTCTAGGGGACTTATGACCTCAGAAGTTAAGTCCCATAGTGCTCAGAGCCATTTGAATCTGAACCTAGTCAGGAGGAGACTCGCTCTTCTGTCAGCCTCAAATGCCGGTTCTCTAAATTTTCTCAATAGTGCTCCTAGGAAAGAACGTTGCCTTCCCTCCAGTGATTCTCGTTTGAGTTCTCGAAGTATCTCCGTAATTCTATAGTTTTGTTCGAACCTACCGGTAAGAAATCTAGTAGCCCGCCTGTGAACTGTTTCGATGTCTTCCTTTAATCCGACATAGTGCCTATCCCAAACATGAGAACAGCACTCAACAATGGGCCGCACTAGCGTCGTACATGCGATCTCCTTTACAAACGAACCACACTTTTCTAAAATTCTCCCAACAAAACGAAATCGACCATTCGCCTTCCCTACTACAGTATTTACGTGCTCATTCCATTTAATATTGCTTTACAAGGTTAATATATCTAATCCCAGTTTCGCTATCAAGCAGCACGTTACTGACTCATGATGTGTTTGTTTCACGCACTTATAAATTATAGACTAAGTTAAAGATCATTGTTCCTTCCTATCTGTATAGGGTATATCAAAACAAATTTCATGAGCAAGTGTACAAATTGTGTGGGTAGAGTAAATGACATAAACTGTGAATAAACGTACAACAAGATGAACAGGCAAGTGGCCGGCGGTATGAGGAGGGGTAGGGGGGAGGTTCGGGGTAGAGGACTTGAGTTCTCAGATTATATTTCCGTAAAACATTACTAAAGAAAAATAAAAGGAGTAATAAGTTGGTTTCTTATTGTCCAAGATGTTGCTAACAACAGTAGCCGACCCTTTTGGTTTTTATGAACTGCTATGACTGGCCGGCCGGGGTGGCCGAGCGGTTGTAGGCGCTACAGTCTGGAACAGCGCGACCGTTACGGTCGCAGGCTCAAATCCTGCCTCGGGCATGGATGTGTGTGATGTCCTTAGGTTAGTTAGGTTTAAGTAGTTCTAAGTTGTAGGGGACTGATGACCTCAGAAGTTAAGTCCCATAGTGCTCAGAGCCACTTGAACAATTTTTTGCTATGACTGCGAAATGCCTGCCGCCTTCGAGATTTAAGAAATTAAGTTCTGTAAGTATCAATTCCGATGATATCACTTGAATAAAATGAGGTTTCGTGTCCGTACTACGCAGTGCGTAAATTTCAGACATCACAAAGATTCCGATGTTGGCTGAAATCTCTTTTCCATCTGTTTATAATTGTTCATTGTTAAAACATCCTTTCTCTTAGGAGTAGCACACAAAGTATACATTCAAGCGCTGTCGGAAGCTTTTAAGCTTCTTAATTTGAGTCCTCACAGTTTCGCTGCAACCATGAAAGTTAAATACGTTAATATCTCTGATAATGATAGTTTTATCTGGGACTTTACTCACGCGACGACCTTCTGTTTCTTAGTATAAATAATTTACTGAAGCTGCCCACATCATGCAGATTGATACACTGAGGTGACAAAAGTCATGAGATGCCTCTTGATATCATTCACCCGGCGTAGTGCAGTAACTCGATTTGGCATGGACTCAACAAATCGTTGGAAAACCCCTGCAGAAATATTGACCCCTGCTGCCTCTAAAGCCGTCCATAATTGCGGAAGTACTGCCGGTGTAGGATTTTCACACGAACAGAACTCTCGGTTATGTCCCATAAACGTTCGATGGGATCGGACGATCTGAGTGGCAAAATCATTCACTCGAATGGTCCACAACGTACTTCAAACCATTTGCGAACAATTGTGGCTCGGTGACATGGAGTATTATCTTCCATAAAAATTCCATCGTTGCTTGGAAACAAAGTCTATGAAAGGCTGCAAATGGTCTCCAAGTACCTGAACATAGCGCTGTAAACATAGACGGCAGTGTTATGGAACCACAGTACCATGGCTTCGTGGGATCTGCGCCATACTCGAACCCTTACCAACAAAAATCGGGACTCACCTGACCAGGCCGCGGTTTGCCAGTCGTGTAGGGTCCAATTGACCTTGTCAAGAACCCACGTGTGGCGCTGCATCTGACGTTGTGCTGTTAGCAAAGGTACTCACGTCGGTTGTCTGCTGCCGTAACCCACTGACACCAAATATCGCCGTACTGCCCTAACGGAACCGTTCGTACATCCCACACTGATTGCGGTTATTTCACGCAATGTTGCTTGTCTGTCAGCACTGACAACTCTGTGCAAACGCCGCTGCTCTCAGTCGTAACGTGAAGGCCGTCGGCCACTGCGTTGTCCGTGGTGAGAAGAAATGTGTGAAATTTGGTACTCTCGGCACATCCTTGATACTGTGGATCTCGGAATACAGAATTCCCTAACGATTTCCGAAATGGAATATCACATGCATCTAGCTCCAACTATCATTCCTCGTTTAATTCTGTTAATTCCCATCGTGCGCCCATAATCAAATGGTTCAAATGGCTCTAAGCACTATGGGACTTAACTTCTGAGGTCATCAGTCCCCTAGGCTTAGAACTACTTAAAGCTAACTAACTTAAGGACACCACACACACACATTCCCGAGGCAGGATTCGAACTTGCGACCGTAGCAGCAGCGCGGTTGCGGACTGAGGCGACAGCGGCCGGCGCGGCCATAATCACGTCTGAAAGCGTTTCATATGAATTACATGAGTACAAATGGCGTCTCTGCCAATACGTACACTTTTATAGATTGCGAAGCGATACTACCGCCGTCTGTACATGTGCATATCGGTGTCCCACGACCGTTTTCAGCTCGGTTTAATATATCGTGTTGGCTTACGTGAACGACCGTGTCACTGCCGCACACAGTGCACCGAAAGCTAACAAACGATCATGCTCGAGCTCTTCCTCCTTCGGTCACAAGACGTTCTTCATAGATGTTTTATGATATCATTCTTCTGTGTTCTGATTTCTACTTCTTTCACTTTTTGTCAAAATAATTCACGCACACTCAAGCTCAATTTCTAACTAACTTTAACACCTCTGTACAGAAGAGATTTTTTAAGTAACTCTGAAAGAGACTTATGTTAATTTATGCCGTCCCTTCCTTTCGGTTTTAAAGTTGTTCAGTATCTTATTAATCCAGACAACCAGCTGTATTATGCAAAATTAGGAGTGGGCGAGTTACGCAATGTCCTGGGACAAGTTACCTGCGACTGTGATACTAAGAACTTCATTCTTCATGTCATGCATTCTGCGAGCAGATGCAAAGTAGAAGAAAAGTTTAATCAGGCTTGCGGGAGCAAAGGAGAGGGAGAAAGAAAAGAGTAAATGCTCACTGTCAGGGCGGATATTTTAAAATTCACTTTAATTTATGTTCTTCTGTGTTCTTTAATACCTTCTGCCTTCCATTTCTGCTGAAAGGCGAACCACATTTCACTACAAAAACACTCTTGGCGAGGGCTACCTGCTGCTCATTTTCAAGTCTTCTTTATGAAAAAAAAAAATACGATGAACACCCGTTTACCAATCGACCAAGCACTTGAAAAGTTAGGAAAGATATTGAGATACCTGTTAGAAAACGAATGCCAAAAATCCAGGACAATGGTGACTTGATAGAATCTCACCTTTTGCTCCCACGCTAGGTTTTAGATCCGTAATCGGCACATCCCAAGAACGGCGAAGACTCACCTTCTTATGTTCTGCTACGTAGGCAGCATTAGTGGAACAATACAACGGCAAACCACGCTAAATTGAACGTTCCAATGGTTGGTTTTTAAGTTAATGAAATGGTGTGGACATATATCTGTCTCGTGAATTTGTTTCAGTGACAAGCAAGATCTCACGGGATTAGCACTAGAGGATCATATCTGTTACTCCCACAAAACTTCACTGTAAAATCATCACATCACATATGCTTTCTGTCGATATGCTCTGCGGAAGAGAAGATTTCAGTGAGCATTTTCCCCTCGTTAGTTAGTTGAAATACTGTAGTCACAAGAAACGGTGCCAGCTTTTACTCCTGATGTACTAATGTGTTAGCAGATAGTTACTTTTCGTTAATGGAATCGATTTTCTACTCTGACTGTAAGTATTAATGCGTTACGTGATGTAGTGCAACAGAACGTAATGATGGTCATAATGTTTTGGCTTATATACTGGAATGTAGTACAACAGCGATTTCGCTTGGCATGGATTCGACAGCTCTTTGGTAGGTATATGGTACAGGTTTCTACGCACTCCGATACTGCACCACATTTGTTTCATTGGGCTCAGATCAGGACAGTTTGGTCACAACGACATCAACCTGAGCTCACTTTCATGCTCCGCAAACCACCGTTGCACGATTCCGGCCCTGTGACACAGACCGTTATAGTGGTGGAAGATGCCAGCGCAGTCGGGGTAGATAGCAAGCATGACAGGATGCAGGTATTCCGCAACAATGTTCACATAGTCTATAGTTGTCAGGTTGCTTTCGATTACAATCGCAGGTCCACCGGAACCCCAAGTGAATTTCCCCGTAACATTAAACTGCTCCCTACCGACGTGCGTCCGTGACATGGCGCATGTTTCGAACAGCCTTTCAATATCCGAACACGACAATTCATCTTGTGTGCGAGGAAACGTTCTTCTTCTGACCAGGTGACAAGTTTCCATTGATCCACCGTCACTTTATATCTCTGAAAAAAGTAAGGTAGAGAAATGAAACCAATATTCATTAAAGGCAAATACAGTTCCATACATTATGTAATCGTAAGTACATACATCTACATAGATACTCAGAAAATCTCATTTAAATGCCTGCCACAGGGTTCATCGAACCACCTGCACAATTCTCTATTATTCGAATAGCTCGGGGAAAGAACGAACACCTATATCTTTCCGTACGAGCTCTGGTTTCCCTTATTTTATCATGGTGATCGTTTCTCCCTACGTAGGTCGGTGTGAACAAAATACGTTCTCATTCGGAGGAGAAAGTTGGTGATTGAAATTTCCTGAGAAGATTCCGTCTCAACGAAATGATATCCAGCCCAAATCCTGTATCATTTCAGTGACACTCTCTCCCATATTTCGCGATAATACAAAACGTGCTGCCCTTCTTTGAACTTTCTCGATGTTCTCCGTCAGACCTATCTAGTAAGGATCCCACACCGCGCAGCAGTATTCTAAAAGAGGACGGACAAGCTTAGTGTAGGCAGTCTCCTTAGTAGATCTGTTACATTTTCTAAGTGTCCTGCCAATAAAACGCAGTCTTTGGTAAGCCTTCCTCACAACTTTTTCTATGTGTTCCTTCGAATTTAAGTTGTTCCTAATTGTAATTCCTAAATATTTAGTTCAATTTACGGCCTTTATATTTGACTGATTTATCGTGAAACCAAAGTTCGACGGATTACTTTTAGCATTCATGTAGATGACCTCACACTTTTCGTTATTTAGGGTCAACTGCCAATTTTTGTACCATCCAGATATCTTTTCTAAATCGTTTTGCAATTTGTTTTGCTCTTCTGATGACTTTATTAGTCGATAAACGACAGCGTCATCTGCAAGCAACCTAAGACGGCTGCTCAGATTCTCTCCCAAATCGTTTATATAGATAAGGAACAGCAAAGGGCCTATAACACTACCTTGGAGAACGCCCGAAATCACTGGTGTTTTACTCTATGACTTTCCGTCAATTACTACGAACTGTGACCTTTCTGACACGAAGTCACAAATCCAGTCACATAACTGAGACGATATTTCATAAGCACATACGATTAACTAGGAACGTTTTAGATACGAAATATACAAATACAGACTTAAAATACAACAGTAAGTTGAAACTTTTTCGGCTTAATACTGAAAAACTTAGGGAATGCGCTTTAGACAACTTTTCACCAGCAATTGTATTTCATCCCTTATTTGTTCTCGTAGGTGTAAACAATACCCAGTAACAGTTAACGTAACCTTTTCCGTCTCAAAAGTGTTTCTAGAGACAAATGTTTTATATGTGGGAAAGGTAGAGGTTGCAGCTAAATTTGATGAATAACTGGGATATTTCGCCAAGCTGCGTATTAAAGTGTTCAACCTACTCGTTGCTTCTAGCGCAGCTGTGGGCGGGTGCTACGTTATGATGAAAGTTTATCCTTTTATTTTGCATTCCATGTCTATTTCGCGTACTTTTTCATGCTGTAAATCGAGAACAAATGTACTGGCTGCCCCTTCCGAAGGTATTCAATACACCGAATCCGTCTTGCATCCGAAACAATGAACATAGCCTTCCAGGCAGATAAAAACAGATTCTCCGTTTTGATACACGCCCCCGCCTTAATTGGCGCATGGAATTCACGCAGTTACTATACAAACCAATCAAATAATTTTTGAGATATTCATTATCACGTTTGCTTTAGATCAGCGTTCAACTAAAGCAGCACCACCTAGCACAAATCATTTTGATACCGTAATATTCATTCTGGTATGCCTAGGATCACAACCACTACGTATTCCTCTTATCACTCACAGAAAAATTCCATACTGTAGTCGGTTGTTGCAGTTTCCAGAAGAGCATCACGAGTGTCAACTACCGTTCAGACGTCCTAGTATTGGTGAAAGAGCACACTTCCTACAAACCTTCATTAACTATGGATGAATTTCCGTTGCCAATATACAGTTCAAAACAAATTTTATTATTCGAAGTGCGATTTGTGTAAATTTTACATCAAAATTTTGTGAATTTCGACAGCGTAAAAATTACAATTAAACCGCTTTGTAATTTTTGAGGAAATTTCTCGTGGAGAATATCATATGTGTCGATAAAATATTTTAAAATTAAATTAAAAACTGTCTTGACCGCAATAAAATGGTTATTGGCAATGGTAACTGGTTTCGGTCAAATTGCGCAGACCATATACATAATTGCGGCAGGCGGTGGCTGTAAACGGAGCTGGTGTCGTGGATCCACGAACGTCAACTGTTTAAGGTGTATGTGGTCTTAAGATGATTACATTTTGTCTGAAACAGTTTACCATTGCCAATCACCATTTTATTGCGGTGAAGACAATTTTTAATTCAGTTTATAAATTGTTTTGTTCATCTGGCCTTCTAACTACGACTATTATGCCTGTGAGGATTAAACGTAGTTCGAAATAGTATTTGCATAATGTTACAAAATTCATTCCACCTCATTAACCTCCCGCGAAAGGCTACATTATTAACCTTAAGGGAAGAAAATATTCAAAAATCTGACAGACTTGTGTAAGACGGAGAGAGGATATTCAAAATCTTGCGCGGTGAACATGCGCTGTAACTTATGTGCTTTGTAGACCACTTTGAGGTTGTTTCCCGTCATGGTAGACCATACATGTACTATGTCAAGCTTTTCGTTCCCCTTCCTCACTGTCTACCGTTGTAAACAGTTACCATTTGCATCCTGTAATAGTACTGTACGACAGACGTGCCGTTTACGCGTTGATGGCCACACTTTTTTTGTGGTAAAAGGAAGACCCAATGCTGTCATGCACTTCACTTGTGATACGCAGCAGTCCGGCTCAGAGACTGAGATACTGGACTCGTAATAGGAACGTGCTGATTTCAAAATGCCGTTCGCTCATGCTATTTCACGTTTTAGCTGGATTCCCTTTATATCTTCTATAATAATGCAGAGATGGATCCTTTAACAAGTTCACGGCCGTTACCTTCTCCTTTACCTCGCCAGTAGCAATGCTCTATATCAAATGATTGGGGCGTTGACAGCCTTCCTTATTTTACTTGTTCGAACGCATGTAATTTGTTGGTTCTGATATAATTCAGAGAACAATATAAGAATACACACTCCCACATTATCATCTGTTCTCGATCTATGAGTAATAAAAATTTTCAAGACAAGTAAGAGCGTTTTGCTCAAGAACGGTTTGTGGCATCTGGAAAAATTTAACGGCCGTACATTAAGTGAGAATGAAGAAAGACCAGAATTCCAAGCTACAAGCTTCACAACGCAAAACTTGTGACCTTGGACTGAGTAAGGGCTACCCTTGCATTAAGCCATCGATCATAAATTATCATTGTGATTATTTAGAGGATTATTCTTGTTGGAATGGAGTATCATTTACAGGAATTACTGGAACTATCATGGATCTGTCATAAACAGGAATGTAATATAAATTTAGGTTCATCATAGAAGTACAAGTATTTTCTGTTCCATGACGAGGCAGTATAGAAAGAGACGTTTGAAAACGTGTAGAAATGTCGACGGCACAAAGTACAGATAAGTTACAGGTGAAAATTTCTCTTCCATTTGTTCTTGTTTGGCGCATGGTTTAGTGGATAGTTAACGGCAAAGTTCTTTTCTTTTATATGGACGACTTTTTGAAACATCCTGTGGCTAACACTAGCCGCCACTTGCCGTTGCTGGAAAAAGTAGCAGTGCTGGAGACTTCGTAGCCCGCGCCGATAATGTGGGACGAATACACACTAGTAAACATGTAATTAGTCCTGCCAGGAAAGCTTGGAGGAAATATAGTGCTTCCAAACTTATTATTCTGTTTTGCTTGACTCAGTGCTAAAGCATTTCATGCATTTTACAACCCATGTGATTCGTGTGGACAAAGCAGCTCTATGGGCTCTTCATAAACTGTTTATCGTAAGGATGAGTTACCTGGATTTATATTCCTCTGACTTGTAGTTTGTGAGCTACAGAAAATTAGAGATAACTCTATAAATGTTGGTCTGAGCGTAAATCTGTGTCTAAGTTATCGATTTGACGAGTCTTCGATTCTTATAGCGGTGTTCAGTGTGTGTGGAGTGGGTGACTGGAATTCAATCACAATTTCTTTAAGAGTAATAGATATTGGACACTGATTGTAAGCTGCATCAAATCTTTTCTATAAACATCTCAGGCTTCTTTTCAGAAAACGGTCTGCCTCTACTTTCTATTGGTAGAATTACTCTTCAGATAAGCTAGCAATTTCAGGAACGTAAGAGAAAAACTTCATTTCCATACGTAAGTGTGCTGTCCCAAGCAAGTTAAAGCACTTTAAGAGCTCATCCGTGGACTGCCTTAACGTAACATGAGAAGTAATAGAAAGGAAGTTCTGCCGCAAACGTGTACGCCGCATGGCCACTGATGCCATCCATGCATAATAAACAGTAGTTCAGTAGGGGTAACGTTGATAGAGATGCTAAGTCAAAGACGACCGTAATTACACAATGACGGGTTATAATTTAAAACGTGCTGTCCTAGACGTCAAGAATCGTCTTGCTTCTATAATAAATAAGCCTTACTAGCTCTCAGTGTGAAACACCTTCCTTTGTTTTAATTAAGTACATCGAGAGCCTTAGGGACGGAGGTGTTTCTCATTTGGTCACGTAGGGAGTGGAACATAGACAACGTAATTTGTAAAATTCATTTTGGGATTAACCTAAAGAGATTTCCAAAAACGAAAAATCGAAATTTACATGTCTCTATGCGCATATGAAGTTACTTTTTTCACGAATAGTTCGTTGTACGATTGGCACTTCAGACAATGACAGTACGGTTTACCTAATCGGTTTTTGCCCTAACTTCTGCGTCTCTGACGTTTTTTCCTTTCGACAGGAAGTTAAAGGAGAGGAACAAACAATACCTATGTGTTAACTGCTAAAATGTAATGGGCTTATCTGTAAAATAATTACTGATAAAAAATAGCTAAATTGTGTGACAACACCACTGAAAGCACAGGGAAAAGTTCCCTATTTTCTGGAGCTTCCCAACTTGAGGAAGTCATGTATTTCTGCCAGGTAGGTGATGCCATCACGCAATGAAAACTGGAACAAGAGAACAGGCATTTGACTGACCTTGGAGGCCCACATTTTTAGTAGAGCGGCACTATATTGTGTTGCTACAAGCAGGAAAGCATTGTTCACGTTGCTGAAGGTATTTTCATTTTCATAAATCTGGAAATACATTATATGATTAAATAATTATACATACGTTAAATCTACACCCCTTTAGGATTGCAATGACATAAATAGTTTCGTTGTTCACAAACTGCGAAGTGCACTAATGGAACACATTTTGTCAGTACGTGTAGGTTTATCAATTTGGGGACGTCTGGGATTCCTAATACGCGGCTCTCCAAATTGGGATCCGAAATCACTCACTGCAACTTTAAGTTCGTCTATATGCATATTTAATCACATTTGCTTTGTGCAAAATTAATTTTAGATGAATCCTACTTACACATCTGTAAACATGTTTTCATTTTGTATGCTGAATGCTATACAAAAAAAAATATTTTTATAGAAACAGAGAAAGAGTCCCTAACAGTGGTATGTGTTCCTTCTATAGTTGATACCAAGAATACGTTGGGACCTAACGAATGAAGGTTGCCATTTTACTTATTCGAAGTAAAGGAATATGGACCTATAAAGCATCTTGCACCTTCGATGTCCCTCAAACAACATTCGAGCGCCCAAATTCTCAAATGAATCTATGAACACTAAAATAGGAAGGAAACCTTTTTCGTCGAGAACTGAAAGAGGGGATTGAGGAATTACTGCGTCCAGATGGAACAGCAATTCTATCGCCTCTTTAGAAAAGATGTCCGAAGACTTTCCTATCAGCTTGCTATAAAAAATAGCACGGAAAACCCATTTTCGAAAGAAAAACTGGAAGCTGGTAAAAAAATGGTTACGCAACTTCCTATAAAGGAATCCCGAAAACTCTTTTAGATCTCCCTAAGAACTTTCATTCGCCGGAGCTAAGGGCTTCGCAGCCACTGCTGTCAGCAAATTTTTTGACATTTATGAGCTGACCTTAGCTTCAACCAAGAGTAACCCAGCCAGGTTGATTAAATGTGACGAAAGTGGTATCACAGTTTTGCAGTATAAGAACACTAAAATTGTTGTATTGAAGGTGAAACAGAAAATCGCTTCTCTACACGCCACTGAAAGGGGTGCTCTCATTACTGTAGTGACATTCATGAGCCATTCGGGACACACCATACGACCCCGATGATCTTCCCACGGAAGAAAATGAAGATGGAATTAATGAATGGTGCTCCTCTGGGTTCCATTTATGCATGATATCCTTCACTTTGGATTCAAACAGATATTTTTACACAATGATTTCGCCAATTCTTGCTCCATGTGAAACCAACGAAAGATTGTGCTGCAGTTCTCGTCGTGGATGGATACTTCACCCATGTCAGAAATACTGACGTCATTAATTTGGTCAGGAATAAAATTGTCTGCATTGTGTCTCTGCCGCCTCATAGCACCCATAAAATGCGACCACTCGACGTTTCGTTTACGGGGCTGTTGAAGACGTTTTATGCTCAAGGGATTGGGAGCTGGATCAAGTGCCTTGTTGTTAACGTTGTAACTGGGTACCACGTAAATGACATTTTTCGAAAATCTTACGTACAGTCAGCAAGAGCAGAAACAGCGGAAAACTGTTTCCGGAAGACAGATCTGTTCCCATGCAAACGTCAGAATTTCCGACACCATGAATTTGCTGTTATAAAGAACTGGCTCACCCTCTCGAGAACAGTCCATCAGCAAATGAGGATCCACAAGAAGGAAGTTCGTGGAGCTCTCAGAAAAATGTCGTTCCAGAAACACTGAAATATGAAGAAAGTGCTGTTCCCCAAAGTCCAAGATCGATATTTGTCATGACAACTTACATCAGTCCTCTTCCAAAAATTAGAAGCCAAGCAGGTTCCAGAAGATTCCGTACTGGTTCTGTTCAGTTGAACACTGGGTCTACTTATAAGCATCGGTTAGCGGACACGAAACAAAGGGTGATAACACCAAAGCAAGGTAGAAATACCAGACGTGGTAAGCGTGGAGCATCAAACCAGGCACCTGGGCGTAGAAAACCAAATGGCAAGAAATTGTGGATAATTGAATCTTCATCGGTGTCGGAAGCGGATGATACTGGACTGTCTGAAGAAATTGAAGGTAGCGACGACAATGAAGAGGCGGAGTGTAGTATTGTACAGGGCCCTTCTCGAACGACCACAATGGAGAGAACTGTATCCGGTGCTCAAAATGCATGAAATGGACACATACAGCATGTTTTGCTCCTCAAGCAAGAATATGTTAGCGATAGATGTCGCTGAAGGTGCTGCAGTTGCAAAATATCTGATTACTTGGTTTATATACAACAGTCATAAGACCTCCACAAATTAGAGACAGTTTTGCAACATTATTTGTTTTGCAGCATATCTAATACAGTATAAATGTATAAGAAGAGCAAAAGTTGAATACGCATCATCATTCGAACGTATTAGATAAAGTATGTTCAGTGTATGTGCTAACAATAAATTATTTCCATTTTCTTCCATAAGATACCTTATTAAAAAAAAAAAAAAAAAAAAAATTGGCGGCTTTCCTAGACGTTATGGGAAGTGCGAAAAGTAACCTGTTTACCTCGAAGGTGATGATTCTCATGATGGCGGAGACGAACTTTCTATTATCCCTGCAGATGAGATATAAGGACCAAAGACAGCAGTGTTTAAGAAGAGACTAGTACACCTTAACATGTAGCGATTGAGCGCCTCGGACGAAAATTCACAGTTGATGTACAGGCAGAGAGTTTAAGAGGATTTTGTATGATGCTATGCGTCACAGAGACGTATGTGAATGTCAGAACGGACTATTAGACACATATACTAGCATAGAGCCACAGATTTATTTTAGTCTTCAGAGAGTCTCGACATTTTAGTTACTGATGAGTACCAGCGTTTCTGTATGGCTGGTCCCGGCGGAGGTTCGAGTCCTCCCTCGGGCATGGGTGTATGTGTTTGTCCTTTGGATAATTTAGGTTACGTAGTGTGTAAGTTTAGGGACTGATGACCTTAGCAGTTAAGTCCCATAAGATTTCACACACATTTTTTTTTTTTTTTTTAGTACCAGCGTTTCTGACTAAGTGCATGCTCCTGCAGAGGAGAGGAAGACGGCACTTCAACAGGGTTTCTAGAATCGGACAGAGGATAAGATCACAGACATCCTACCTGCCAAAATCGTAAAGAGTAGCGTAAATGTCTGCCAGAATGAAGGTGCCCACGTTTACTCAGTCCGACGCCAAGTGAGGGGGCTGGTGCAGATATCCTGTTACGGAGCCATGAACAGCGATTGATGGTCTATCCTTCATCATAAGAAAATTAGGCAATAAAACAGTCACGAATTATTAGTAGTTATTACACCTAGAATTATCTTAGAAAATGCTTGTTTTCTCTTTTCATTACGTTTCATATTTGTTTTTAACCAGTTAAGTTCTGTAATATGATGATGTGTATGGGATTTGCACAGATAACTATCCTTAAAAGAAGAAATTAATTTTATTAGTGTGTCGTTTATTTGAATAGCGGTAATAATTTTGAAACATGACGTGCAGTAACTCGAAGAATTTTGATCCTAAAGGTCAAGAAAGGGTAAAAAGGAAAACATTATTGGGCGATTGATTCCTACAATACCACGGAGTTTTACCTTACTTAGGCCTAAAAATGTAATAAATCTACTTAACCGTTCCTTGATGTTTCTGCTTCGTTATACCCGTAAAATTTCTGTGGTAGAAGAATTGATTATGCGAATGCTATAGTCATGCCTACTTAAAGCTCCTACTACCTATTTTTTAAAGTAGTTTTTTGAATAGTTTCCTATCGCTTGCTGATCTTTTCATCTCTACGCAATTACTCTACACTGTTTTATGCACTCTACTCTTTGTTTGTCACTAGTACTTTCCTGCTCTACTGCTCTTTCGAGCGTTAAGTTGGTTGTAGTAGCAGATGTCCCCCAACGTCTAGTATGTGCTGTCATAGATTTCATTGTTCACCTATCCTTTTCAATATTTCCGTGATTTATCTGTCCACTTAATCTTTAATATTCTTCAATAGCGCCGTATTGTAAATGCTTCCAACTTCTTCTCCCGATATCTAAGGTACAGATTTCAGTTCTATACGTTTTCCAGGAATACACTTTTAGAACCTTTTACTTCATCTCCACTCCAATATCTAACGTCAATAATTATTTTTATCGAATAAACGTTCCTTCAGCAGTGTCGACGTACTTCTGATATATTCCTTTCATTAGACATCTTGTGTATTTTTGCTTCCTGCACAGGAGAACTATTTAATTTCTTCCCCTGCGGTTTCGTTCCCTTTTTTATGTTTACGTCGTTTTCTCCTTACTACAACTGTTTATCGCATTCGGCTTTGCTTTGATGGTACGTACCCTGGCATAAATTATATCACGTCGAATCGGATGTCTGATGACTTTGAGCCGCATCGTTCAGGGTGGCGCACAAAATGATCGAACATTTGTTTCTGTAAATAATTTATATTTCAGTCGAAATACGTAAAATTACGTAAAATACAAGGTGTTAAAAATACAACTGAAGATTATGTTTTGCTTATGACGCGTTCATTATGACCACCATGAGGTCTACCAACTTATTCGTGTATTCTGAAATACTTGCCGATGCATCCCCGGTTATCTAGTTATACGCCTCAATTATCAGCATTCGCAGTTCCATCACGTTTAGGCAAAATCTCCTCAATTACAAATCCCCAAAGAAATAAATCAGACATTTTCAAACCAGGACTGTTGGGGGGCTGGTTCTGTGCACACGCGAATCGATAAGGAAGTGTTTCTGAACTGACATTTGCCTTAAAACTTTCGTAGAGTAAGACTAAGACAGCAATAGCTGCGTGTGGTTTGGTTCCTCCTCGCGCGAAACAATGGCTATCTAATAGAAAATCTTTTGGAAGAAGCTGCGGAACAGAATTATTGAGCACCATGTTAAGATAGCGTCCACTGTTCAGTGCGTGTCCAAAAACAAATGGTCCGATATTAACCAATGACTTGAGATAGCGATCCACACAGTAATTCCTGGAGCGTGGTGCACCTCTTCATAAAGCACGTTTGGATTCTCGGAATCCCAAAAGCTCACATGTTGTTTATTAACAACGCCATCAAGGTGAATATGTGCCTCGTCTGAAAACCAAACGTTGTCCAACGACATGCCTTGATTCGCTGCCCATTCAGCGAATGTTATTCTTGTTTGTTGTCCGTCTCCTCTATAAAAATCACCATGGATTCCACAAACAGAGATCTTGTGAAACTCAGATCGCTCTGTTCCTCCATGAGATCCATAGCGCTGTAAGCAACGGCGCTCAGGTTGATGCCGTGTTCCTTGACTTCTGGAAAGCATTTGACACAGTAACATACTGCCGCTTAGTGAAAAAAATACGAGCTGATCGAGTATCGTACCTTATTTGTGACTGGACTCAAGACATCCTTGCAGATAAAACTTAACAAGTAACTCTTAACGAAAGGAAATCGACAGATGTAAAGTTAATTTCCGGAGTATTCCAAGGAAGAGAGACAGGTCGTCATTGTTATAATACACATAAGTGATCTAGTAGAAAGCAAGGGATGCTCTTTAAGACTGTTCGCATATGATGCTGTTGTTTAGAATAGCATCGCCAGATAACGATATCGATTTGTTAAATTACCTGCGGAGGACTGACGAATGGTGCAGGTTCTAGCAAGTGATCGTAAATAAATGTAACATACATACGAGTAGAAAGCCAGAAATGTACAATTACACTATTGACGAGGAACTGCCTAAAAATGGTTCAAATGACTCTGAGCACTATGGGACTTAACTTCTAAGGTCATCAGTCCCCTAGAACTTAGAACTACTTAAACCTAACTAACCTAAGGACATCACACACATCCAAGCCCGAGGCAGGATTCGAACCTGCAACCGTAACGGTCGCGCGGTTTCAGACTGTAGCGCCTAGAACCTCTCGGCCACCCCGGCCGGCGACGAGGAACTACTGGCAACATTATTTACGGTAAAATACCTAAAGTAACAATCCATTGGACTGACCACATAATACAAATAATAGGAAAAGCGGATACCAGACTGAGATTCATGGAAAGAGTCTTAAGGAAATGGTCGGTCGAACGAGTGTTTTATAAGCAACTTCTTTCGTGGATGGGTTCATCCAGGGAGGAAGTTGATTGTAACACACTCGTTCGACCGATTCTTGAGTATCGTTCGTCAGTGTGGGATCCTTACTATGTAGGGGTGCTAGATGAAATAGAGAGGATCCAACGAAGAGCGGTGTTGTTCGTCACGTGATCGCTTAGTCGGTGGGAGAACGTAACCGAGATGCTCAAGGACTACAGTGGCAGACATTACAAGAGAAGCGTTATGGATCCCGGAGAGGTTTATTATTGAAATTTGGAGAGAGCATTTTACGGGAAGAGTTAGACGACATATTACTTCCTCCCACATTCATCTCGTGTAATGCTCACGGTGAAAAAAATTGGAGAAAATAGAGGCAATACAGAGGCTTACGGACAATCATTCTTCCCACGTCCTGGTCGCGAGTGGAATATGGTAGAAGGGATGAAATGATCCAGAAGTACTCACTGCCGCACATCGCTAGGTGGCTTGCGATGTATGATGTAGATATACATGTAGACAGCACAACTATTTTGCATATTATGTTATACAAAACATGCAAATCAGTTTTTAAAAATTATCTGTACAGATCGTCTAGAAATCCCAAGCTGTATTGCTGTTTTCCTTGTTGATTTGCCTGGTCTTCTCTGTAATGCTCTTATGACAGGCCGTTCACGCTTCCTTTCAAGCAATGCGCCATTGTTATTAAATGTTTGGTAAATTCTGCTTATTGTTTTAAATTGAGACCGACCATCGAGTTTTAAAATGTTCACCGTCTCTGTAAAAGCACCACACTTTTTCGTTTCATGAAAAAATAGCACAGTTGTAATGCGCTCTTTAATAGTCAGCTTCAACTGTCAGCCATCTTGCAACAATACACAAACAGTGTACTCGGAATTAAAAGAACCTGATCTCCATGAGCTACTCTCACTTCCGTAAACTTAACACACAATACCAATTCACATCATAAAAATGTTGGATCGTTTCGTCCACCACCCAGTACATTCAGTATGTCTACAGGATTGAAATAACACCATACACTGGGGGATAACTCCTAACATCGAGTCAGGCCTTCTGCTGCCCAGCGTAGTGCAATAGCTCGACGTGGCATGGACTCAACAAGTTGCTGAAAGTCCCCATGCTGCCTCTTTACCTGTCCATGATTGCGATGGTGTTGCCAGTCCAGGAGTTTGTGCGCGAACTGACCTCCCGATTATGTCCCATAAATGTTCAATAGGATTCGTGTCGGACAATCTGGGTAGATATTAGCCTGAACTGTCCAAAATGTTCTGAAAACCAGTCGCGAACAAGTGTGGCCCGTGAAGTGGCATGGTTGTTTGGAATCATGAAGTCCATGAATGGCTGTAGATGGTCCCCAAGTAGGCGAACATAACGTTTCCAGTTAATGATCGGTTCAAAAATGGTTCAAATGGCTATGAGCACTGTGGGACTTAACTTCTGAGGTCACCAGTCACCTAGAACTTAGAATTACTTAAACCTAACTAAGGACATCACACACATCCATGCCTTAGGCAGGATTCGAACCTGCGACCGTAGCGGTCGCGCGGTTTGAGACTGTAGCGCCTAGAACCGCTCGGCCAACCCTGCCGGCAATGATCGGTTCAGTTGGGCCAGAGGACCCAGTCTATTCCGTGTAAACACACCCTACACCGTTATGGAACAGCCACCAGCTTGCACTGTGCCTTTTTAACAACTTGGGTGCATGGCTTCCTAGCGTCTGTGCCATACTCGAGCACTACCATCAGCTCATACCAGCTTCAGTCTGGATTCATCCGACCAGACAACGCTTTTTCAGTCGTCTTGGATCCAACTGATACGGTCAAGAGCCCAGGAGAGACGCTGCAGGCGATGTCGTGTTATTAGCAAAGGCACTCGCGTCGCCGGCCGCTGTGGCCGTGCGGTTCTAGGCGCTTCAGTCCGGAACCGCACTGCTGCTGCAGTCACAGTTTCGAATCCTGCCTCGGGAACGTATGTGTGTTATGTTCTTAGGTTAGTTAGGTTTAAGTAGTTCTAAGTTCTAGGGAACTGACGACCTCAGATGTTAAGTCTCATAGTGCTTAGAGCCATTTGAACCATTTGAGCACTCGCGTTGGTCGTCTGCTGCCACAGACTATTAACGCCAAATAGCGGATACGTTCGTCGTAACTAAATGGTTCAAATGGCTCTGAGCACTATGGGACTCAACTGCTGAGGTCATTAGTCCCCTAGAACTTAGAACTAGTTAAACCTAACTAACCTAAGGACATCACAAACATCCATGCCCGAGGCAGGATTCGAACATGCGACCGTAGCGGCCTTGCGGTTCCAGACTGCAGCGCCTTTAACCGCACGGCCACTTCGGCCGGCTTCGTCGTAACTCCCACATATATGTCTGAGGTTATTTCACGCAGCGTTGCTTGTCTATTAGCACTGCCAACTCTACGCAAACGCCACTTCTCTCGGTAGTTACGTGAAGGCCGTCGGCCACTCCGTTATCTGTGGTGAGAGGAAATGCGTGAAATTTGTTATTCTCGGGACACTCTTGACACAGTGGATCTCCGAATACTGAATTCCATAACGATTTTCGTAATGGACTGCCCCATCCGTGCAGCTCCAACTACCATTACGCGTTGAAAGGCTGTTAATTACTGCCGTGCATTCACGATCACGTCGGAAACCTTTTCACATGGAACACTTGAGTACAAGCGCCGGTGCACTGCCTTTCATACGGCGTGTAAGCGACACTGCCGCCACCTGTACATGTGCATGTCACTACCACATGGCTGTTGTCACCTCAGTGTAATCGGAACTACAGTTTAAATATGTCTTTAATGTTTGTTAGAGAAGCCTAGAGGTGGAGGTTACAGATAGGGCCTAACAACGAAAATTTACTCGCGAAAGATAGCTGCATTAACCCGTGCAGGTGTTTTCTGAGTACTCACGGGAGATCTAGTTTAAGCACGCGATGCTGCGGAGCAGGACCCTGTGCCCCCGCGCGGCAGCACCGAAAAAACAACGGCGGGCCCGCCTGGCGCCATTATCGGAGGGTATGCGCTGGCGTGCGCGCGTGCTGGCGTCGCTTCGCAGGCACGGCGCTGCTGGCTGCTGGCTGCGCGCTGATAGCCCGTGTTATCGTTGGGCCAGGAAGCGCGCTGCCGACTCTGCTGCGCCAGCCCCTCCCACTAGCCTCTCCCACCCTCACGCTCCATCCCATCCCTCCCTTTGCTCTCCCCCCCCACCCCGGGTTACCAATTCCTACCCCCCACTCCCCCGTCACCGGAGGAAGGCGCCGTTCGTCGAGATTTCTGGCCGCGGGACGAGCATCTTCCAGAAGGACCAAGTTCTGTGAGGACTTCTCCGTAATTACACTCTGGCTTACTACCGCAGTTCTGGTTTCAAGTATTTCTACTACTTCCAAATATTAGGACTACTCGACTGTTTTCCAATGACGGTAACTTGGGAGAAAACGTACGTACCTGCATACGTAAGTGGAATGGATGGAACAATCACTGAGATACGACATATTCTCTGACAATGAAATTATAACTTATATGCGGCTCCAAGTGGCGTGTGTCGGAGAGATTGGTGCTTCCTCATCGCATTAGCGCAACTAGGGTATGGTAGTGAAGTTCATGTTCTTACGGATCTTGCTCCGTCCACCGCCATCAGCCGCCATCATGGACTGAAGTTGGCCTAAATTATAGAATAAAACTGGTCTTCCACCAAAATAAACATCTACATCTACATCTACATACATACTCCGCAATCCACCATACGGTGCGTGGCGGAGGGTACCTCGCACCACTACTAGCATCTTCTCTCCCTGTTCCATTCCCAAAGAGAACGGGGGAAAAATGACTGCTTATATGACTCTGTACGAGCCCTAATCTCTCTTATCTTATCTTCGTGGTCTTTCCGCGAAATGTAAGTTGGCGGCAGTAAAATTGTACTGCAGTCAGCCTCAAATGCTGGTTCTCTAAATTTCCTCAGTAGCGATTCACGAAAAGAACGCCTCCTTTCCTCTAGAGACGCCCACCCGAGTTCCTGAAGCATTTCCGTAACACTCGCTTGATGATCAAACCTACCAGTAACAAATCTAGCAGCCCGCCTCTGTATTGCTTCTATATCCTCCCTCAATCCGACCTGATAGGGATCCCAAACGCTCGAGCAGTAAATAATAGGTCGTATTAGTGTTTTATAAGCGGCATCTTTACAGATGAATCACATCTTCCCAAACTTCTACCAGTGAACCGAAGACGACTATCCGCCTTCCCCACAACTGCCATAACATGCTTGTCCCACTTCATATCGCTCTCCAATGTTACGCCCAAATATTTAATCGACGTGACTGTATCAAGCGCTACACTACTAACGGAGTATTCAAACATTACAGGATTCTTTTTCCTATTCATCTGCATTAATTTACATTTATCTATATTTAGAGTTAGCTACCATTCTTTACACCAATCACAAATCCTGTCCAAGTCATCTTGTATCCTCCTACAGTCACTCAACGACGACACCTTCCTGTACTCCACATGATCATCAGAAAACAGCCGCACATTCCTATCCACCCTATCCAAAAGATCATTTATGTAGATACAAAACAACAGCGGACCTAACACACTTCCCTGAGGCACTCCAGATGATACCCTCACCTCCGATGAACACTCACCGTCGAGGACAACGTACTGGGTCCTATTACTTAAGAAGATCGGAACTGTTTTTACTGAATTTTTAACTTCCATAATTCTTACTCCTCCCTTAAATAGGCTTGTTAATTGCATTCGGCTAGTAGATGGAGCAATTTTCGTTGTGCAAAGCCTAGTAATTAAACGAAAATGTGAAGAGTATATGTTCTGAGTAAAAGTACTTCCACCGTTTGTACTGAAATTTCGTTTTAGGTTTTTATTTCAGATAATTCGGTAGCCGAATAGTTGCAGTCAGGGTAGCACAGTGTGTTCAGTTAGGCGCTGGCCGCCGTTTGTAATAAAAATTGTTGACTCTACCATCAATACAATTCGGAAGATATCATCCGGTCTGGAAAAAACCACTCACGACATGACAGCGAAGAAAGAGACGTACAAGAAAGTAGACCAACAGAAAAGTAAACGTCTCCGCATTTGGTGCCGAAAGACGTGGGTTGGATTCCTAGACGTGGGTTGGATTCCTAGAAGCTCGTCAGATTTTTTTCTGAGGTAGGAAGGCCTAGAGAGAGGTCTACTGGGTTTCTTTAGGCCAAATGAGGAACTGACTGAATAAAGAAGAAACAGCACCAACATGATTGATAATAACAAAAAGTTCGAATGTGTGTGAAATCTTATGGGTCTTAACTGCTAAGGTCATCAGTCCCTAAGCTTGCACACTACTTAACCTAAATTATCCTAAGGACAAACACACACACACATGCCCGAGGGAGGACTCGAACCTCCGCCAGGGCCAGCCGCACAGTCCATGACTACTGCGTCCTAGACCGCTCGGCTTAGCCCGCGCGGCTTCATAATAACAGCTAATGGGACTGGCGTCTTGCTGATGGTCTGTCCCAGAAACATAGAACGCTGCTCGTACTCCCATGTAGGCAGTATTCTGCCAGTTCGAACAGGTCTAAGGCCTAATCCGACATTGGTGTTGTAGTGTTACATCGAATCGTATTTTCGAACGAAACTCCATCACCAATTTTTCCAAGGCTTTTGATCATCACCTGGAGAATCTGTCGCACACTGGACATAGCTTGGAGAGGCTATCAACTCTATTCAAAATAAATTGTAAAATATTCGGTACCCGTACCTATTGTCATTCGGATTTACATAAGTTTTGTTAGTACTATTATGTTGATTTCCTAATCTTTCATTTGAGTTGTAGATGGCTCTTTGTTCATTGTTGTTGTGGTCTTCAGTCCTGAGACTGGTCTGATGCAGCCCTCCATGCTACTCTATCCTGTGCAAGCTTCTTCATCTCCCAGTACCTACTGCAGCCTACATCCTTCTGAATCTGCTTAGTGTATTCATCTCTTCGTCTCCCTCTACGATTTTTATCCTCCACGCTGCCCTCCACTACCAAATTGGTGATCCCTTGATGCCTCAGAACATGTCCTACCAACCGATCCATTCTTCTAGTCAAGTTGTGCCACAAACGTCTCTTCTCCCGAATCCTATTCAATACTTCCTCATTAGTTATGTGATCTACCCATCTAATCTTCAACATTCTTCTGTAGCACCACATTTCGAAAGCTTCTATTCTCTTCTTGTCCAAACTATTTATCGTCCATGTTTCACTTCCATACATGGCTACACTCCATACAAATACTTTCAGAAATGACTTCCTGACAGTTAAATCTATACTTGATGTTAACAAATTTCTCTTCTTCAGAAATGCTTTCCTTGCCATTGCCAGTCTACATTTTATATCCTCTCTATTTCGACCACCGTCAGTTATTTTGCTCCGCAAATAACAAAACTCCGTCCGCAGCTCGTGGTCGTGCGGTAGCGTTCTCGCTTCCCACTCCCGGGTTCCCGGGTTCGATTCCCGGCGGGGTCAGGGATTTTCTCTGCCTCGTGATGACTGGGTGTTGTGTGCTGTCCTTAGGTTAGTTAGGTTTAAGAAGTTCTAGGGGACTGATGACCATCGATGTTAAGTCCCATACTTATCAGAGCCATTTGAACCAATTGAAGCAAAACTCTTTTACTACTTTAAGTGTCTCATTTCCTAATCTAATTCCTTCAGCATCATCGGACTTAATTCGACTACATTCCACTATCCTTGTTTTGCTTTTGTTGATGTTCATCTTATACCCTCTTTCAAGACACTGTCCATTCCGTTCAACTGCTCTTCCAAGTCCTTTGCTGTCTCTGAGCGAATTACAACGTCATCGGCGAACCTCAATGTTTTTATTTCTTCTCCATGGATTCTAATACCTACTCCGAAATTTTCTTTTGTTTCCTTCACTGCTTGCTCTATATAGAGATTGAATAGCATCGGGGAGAGGCTACAATCCTGTCTCACACCCTTCCCAACCGCTGCTTCCCTTTCATGCCCCTCGACTCTTATAACTGCCATCTGGTTTCTGTACAAATTGAAAATAGTTTTTCGCTCCCTGTAGTTTACCCCTGCCATCTTCAGAATTTGAAAGAGAGTATTCCAGTCAACATTGTCAAAAGCTTTCTCTAAGTCCTTAAATGCCAGAAACGTAGGTTTGCCTTTCCTTAATCTAGCTTCTAAGATAAGCCGTAGGCTCAGTATTGCCTCACGTGTTCCAACATTTCTACGGAATCCAAACTGATCTTCCCCGAGGTCGGCTTCAACTAGTTTTTCCATTCGTCTGTAAAGAATTCGCGTTAGTATTTTGCAGCCGTGACTTATTAAACTGATAGTTTGGTAATTTTCACATCTGTCAACACCTGCTTCCTTTTGGATTGGAATTATTATATTCTTCTTAAAGTCTGCCGGTGTTTCGCGTGTCTCATACATCTTGCTCACCAGATGGTAGAGTTTTGTCAGGACTGGCTCTCCCAAGTCTGTCAGTAGCTCTAATGGAATGTTGTCTACTCCCGGGGCCTTCTTTCGACTCAGGTCTTTCAGTACTCTGTCAAACTCTTCACGCAGTATAGTATCTCCCAATTCATATTCATATACATCCTCTTCCATTTCCATAATATTGTCGTCAAGTACATCGCCCTTGTATAGACCCTTTATATACTCCTTCCACCTTTCTGCTTTCCCTTCTTTGCTTAGAACTGAGTTTCCATCTGAGCTCTTGATATTCATACAAGTGGTTCTCTTTTCTCCAAAGGTCTCTTTAATTTTCCTGTGGGCAGTATCTATCTGACCCCTAGTGAGATAAGCCTCTACATCCTTACATTTGTCCTCTTGCGATCCCTGCTTAGCCATTTTGCACTTCCTGTTGATCTCATTTTGAGACGTTTGTATTCGTTTTTGCCTGCTTCATTTACTGCATTTTTATGTTTTCTCCTTTCATCTATTAAATTCAATATTTCTTCTGTTACCCAAGGATTTTTACTAGCCCTCGTCTTTTTACCTACTGGATCCTCTGCTGCCTTCACTACTTCATCCCTCAAAGCTACCCATTTTTTCTTCTACTGTATTTCTTTCCCCCATTCCTGTCAATTGTTCCCTTCTGCTCTCCCTGAAACTCTGTACAACCTCTGGTTTAGTCAGTTTACCCAGGTCCCATCTTCTTAAATTCCCAACTTTTTGCAGGTTCTTCAGCTTTAGTCTACAGTTCATAACCGATAGATTGTGGTCATAGTCCACATCTGCCCCTGGAAATGTCTTACAATTTAAAACCTGGTTCCTAAATCTCTGTTTTACCATTATGTAATCTACCTGAAACCTGTCAGTATCTCCAGGCTTCTTCCATATATACAACCTTCTTTTATGATTCTTGAACCAAGTGTCAGCTATGATTAAGTTGTGCTCTGTGCGAAATTCTACCAGACGGCTTCCTCTTTCATTTCTTAACCCCAATCCATATTCACCTGCTATGTTTCCTTCTCTCCCTTTTGCTACTCTCGAATTCCAGTCACCCATGACTATTAAATTTTCGTCTCCCTTCACTACCTGAATAATTTATTTTATCTCATCATACATTTCTTCAATTTCTTCATCATCTGCAGAGCTAGTCGGAATATGAACTTGTACTACTGTGGTAGGCGTGGGCTTCGTATCTATTTTGGGCACAATAATGCGTTCACTATGCTGTTTGTAGTAGCTTACCAGCATTCTTATTTTCCTATTCATTATTAAACCTACTCCTGCATTACCCCTATTTGATTTTGTGTTTATAACCCTGTAGGCACTTGACCAGAAGTCTTGTTCCTCCTGCCACCGAACTTCACTAATTCCCACTATATCTAACCTTAACCTATCTATTTCCCTTTTTAAATTTTCTAACCTATCTGCCCGATTAAGGGATCTGACATTCCACGCTTCGATCCGTAGAACGGCAGTTTTCATTCTCCTGATAATGACATCCTCTTGAGTAGTCCCCGCCCGGAGATCCGAATGGGGGACTATTTTACCTCCGGAATATTTTACCCAAGAGGACGCCATCATCATTTAACCATACAGTAAAGCTGCATGCCCTCGGGAAAAATTACGGCTGTAGTTTCCTCTTACTTTCAGCAGTTCGCAGTACCAGCACAGCAAGGCCGTCTTGGTTAGTGTTACAAGGCCAGATCAGTCACTCATCCAGACTCTTGTCCCTACTGAAAAGGCTGCTGCTCCTCTTCAGGAACCACACGTTTGTCTGACCTCTCTACAGATACCCCTCCGTTGTGGTTGCACCTACGGTGCGGCTATCTGTATCGCTGAGGCACGCAAGCCTCCCCACCAACGGCAAGGTCCATGGTTCATAAGCGATATTTATCTTCAGTGTTTCATAATTCAGTTTGTTGACCATATAAAACAGAACTGCTGAAAGTTGTATATTTTACTTCACTGTAAAGTCGTATTGAACTCAAGAAACGAATAAATAGGCGATGTACCAATGTTGAGTAAACGAATAAACTGGGGTTCTCTGGATGTGTTGTTCCTGGACGCCTGTTAACCTACTTATGCCACTGCGTGAATAGGGGCAGTGCTTAGCGTGGAGAAGAAATGGCAGCGAACATCAGTAGTAACCAAAGCACTTGTGCAACAATCGTATGTGTACATGAGCCCGGCAATTCCCGATCCTGTCAAAAGAAGTGCGTGCTTTCATCGCGATCAGGATTTAATGATCCTTCGACGACGGGGACGTAAGAAACGTAGCGCTAATCCGAATTAAGGAGGGTTGGGGATGAAGATCCTCCGAGGCTACAAAGGAACCACCTCGGTATTCTCCTTGAGTGGTCGAGGGAAAAGCTGGGAAACCTAAATTTTGATGGACGGGCAGATTTGAACCTCCGTCTTCCCGAAAACGAATCCAGTGTTTTTATCACTGAGCCACCTCGCTCGGTTTCTCGTTAAGGCGAAATATCAAAAGTCGGCCAACATCCGTCGCGAAATTGTAACGTAGGAAATTTAAGGAGGTTGTATAAACATCTATGGCAAACACGTGATCGAAATACCGTCTCCTGCAGCTGATGCATTTGTTAACGTACTAGAAGGCCTGATATGGCAAGACTGCCGTACGATTCACGATGAAGTGAATGGAATATCTTCTGACATTTATGTAACTGTGCTGTATGAATCGTTAGATCTCGTATAGTATAATCATACAGTCGAACGGTGGCCTAAAGTTTACATTCTAAGACAAAAATGATAAATACGGATTTATCCGTATGGGACGAAAATCGGGATTTAAGATAAAATTGGATGATTTATCCAGGAGAAAGCGCTGAACAAATTGAGGAAGTCAATAATGCGTTGGTCCACCTCTGGTCTTTACGCAAGAAGTAATTCGCCTTGGTACTAATCAATACTGTTGTTGGCAGTCCTCCTGAGGTACATCGTGCCAAATTCTGTCCTATTGGCGCATTACATCGTCAAAATCCCTAGCTGCTTGAAGAGCCCCCCCCCCCCCCCCCCTTAGTGCTCCAGATATTTTCTGTTCAGGAAAGATCCGGTGACCATGATGGCCAAGGTACGGTTTGGTAAGCACGAAGACAAGCAGTAGAAACCGTCGCCCTGTGCGGGTGAGTATTATCTTGCTGAAAAGTAAGTCCGGGATGGTTTTGTAATGAAGAGCAACAAAACAGGTCTTTGAATATCGTCGACGTACCGCTATGCTGCAAGAGTGCTGCGGATGACCGTCTTCTAGGGAAAGAAGTGGCACGTCAGACCTTTGCTCCTAGGTTGTTGGACAGTAAAGTCGACGACAGTCAGACTGATACCCCACCGCTGTCCAGGGATTGTCCAGACACGTCTTTGGCCTGGAATCTCATTGGCTGGAGCAGAATTGTCTTCAGTGATGAGTGCTGCTTCGAACTGAGCTCCAGTGACCAGCAAAGTTGTGTCTGGAGACGAGCCGAGCAGCGGTGAGATACCAGTCTGACTGCCGCCCATTATAAGGCCCAACAGCCAGGAATGACAGTCTGGGATGCATCTTCTTTTTTGCACAGCAGTATCCCTTTCGTTGTTCAAATGGTTCAAATGGCTCTGAGCACTATGGGACTTAACATCTGAGGTCATCAGTCCCCTAGAACTTAGAACTACTTAAACCTAACTAACCTAAGGACATCACACACATCCATGCCCGAGGCAGGATTCGAACTGCGACCGTAGTAGTCGCGCGGTTCCGGACTGAAGCGCCTAGAACCGCTCGTCCACCGCGGCCGGCCCTTTGGTTGTCATCCGCGGCACCGATTTAGGACAATACCTTTCAAGGCAAGTACGTTATTAATAGTGGTAAGGAATTCCAAGTAGGTGTTCGAAGTCAATATGAACTTAATGAATAATGCTTTCTATATCGCTTATTAGTTGTTACTTTTTAATGTGACATACTCCGTCAACTCAGATCTTCAGAGTAAAACTTAGGAATGATTAGTGATCCTCTTGAGCGTAGGTAGCTATAGCTGGATAAATTGTTTATAATATATAGTGTGCTACCGTCGAAAGTTCGAATCCGGCCTGAGGCATGGATGTGTGTGGTGTCCTTAGGTTAGTTAGCTTTACGTAGTTCTAAGTCCATGGGACTGATGACCTCAGATGTTAAGTCCCACAGTGCTTAGAGCCATTTGAATATATAGTGATAAACACAATACTTCCTCGTGAATCAGTCTGCCTGTTAATGAAAACCGTATTGAAATTGCTACTGTAGTTTCTGAGATTAGCCTTAGCACATTAAGAGAAAAACGGGTCGGGAAGATATAATTTTTAAAAATTCAGATTGTGGTCAAGCTTCGTCGCTCTCTGGAGTTAAATCGGCTTTTCCCGCCAGATACGGCCTTCCCTATAGCTCACCAGCTCGTATCTCCCATCGTTCTCACAGGAAGTCACTCCAAACGCCAGTTAACTGTGGAACAAATAGCAACACATATATTACATGCTTTTTATTACTATGTTCAAACCATAACTCATATGCGTCAACCTTCCTTGTGAACCAGTCTCTCTATTATTGAAAACAGTATCAAAAGCCTTACAGTAGTTTTTGAGATTAGCCTTCACACACAGACAGAACACCGCGGCGAAGTACTATAGGAATAATTGGTCAGTATCAAAGGACAGTACATCGTATCGGGACGAAACATACCACTTTCAATTAGGAAGTTCCGAGCCGAATCAACAATTGACAATTCAGTACGGCTATTTTCTGTATACCAGTTGTGAACCTTAAATGGCTCTGAGCACTATGAGAGTTAACTTCTGAGGGTCATCAGTCCCCCAGAGCTTAGAACTACTTAAACCTAACTAACCTAAGGACATCACACACATCCATGCCTGAGGCAGGATTCGAACCTGCGATCGTAGGGGTAGCGCGGTTCCAGACTGCAGCGCCTAGAACCACTCGGCCACTCGGCCGGCTTGTGAACCTTAGCTTGCAACCCATCGTGACAGTAACCGAAACGTAATATACGAAATAATGCACCAATTAAAATTAATTATTGAACTATCTAGGCTCTGTTACTGTTAAGTTACTGATAGCTTCTGTGTAGTAGTTAAAGCGCTCACCAACAATGACATAGAGTCATCTGAAGTTGACATCTTAAGATCTCGTTCTGGCCGGCTACTTGCCAGTCGAGCGAATGATGAGCAAGCACAGAGCTCTGGTACCCCTAACTTGGGCAATCCATCTCCAAGGTCTTTTGAGACATGTGCTTCTCGCGTGGCATCAGTTCGAAAACGAACCATGGACTCTCGATTTGAAGAAAATCTCCAACAGCTGAATGAAATACCGATGGCGACAGCGATTTGAACAGGTGTCGAGATAACACAACCGAACGAGATCATGTGCGGAAAACGTTTTTAAATGGACGAGGAGGGAAATAGTTCTGTGCTTAACTGATCAAAGGAGAACCAAATGACTGCCATGTGTTGATTATGGTGTGGAGCATTTATGGTATATCGTTCTAACACTCATTATGTTTGAGAAATAAATACGTATTTCTCTACGCGTTAAGTACATTATGATCTTAAATTTAGAACTCGCCCCGTATTTCTCCGTGTATACCACTAGATATAAGACACTCGTAACACAGTGTTACCAGGTTTCGTATTTCTGTGTTATTGAAAATTAGCCTCGTAGGCTTGCAAAACCTGTGTGACAACCGCATGTCCCTCGTTGTCCTTCTGACACTGAGTAATGTCTGAGAAAGTGTTAGGTCCGAGCATTATCACGACTACAGCATGGATGCTCGAACACCATCTAAAAGCAAATTGTGAGCATTATGCGTTGCACAGTGAATACCTCCTGTTCTTAATGGTCCGAACAGTTGTCGCTGTATTTCGTAGTACCGTTCACCTTCATCTCTGCATAACGTGAAACAGAATGGGTTTTGTGCATTCTTACATGTGCAGAGCTGAAGGTGAACGGTACTACGAAATACAGCGACAACTGTGTGAACCATTAAGAACAGGAGGTACTCACCATGCAACGCATAATTCTCACAATTTGCTTTTAGATGGTGTTCGAGCATTCATGCTGTAGTCGTGATAATGCTTCGACCTAACACTTTCTCAGACTTTACTCAGTGTCAGAAGGACAACGAGGGGCATACGGTTGTCACACAGGTTTTGCAAACCTATGTTATCACGGACGCCATTCTCCATGCAGAGTTCGTAATGTACCGATGACAGTTCTCATCTACATATTCCACAACAGACTCAATATCTTATTTCTCTCATCGGTATCTGTGTCTATCTACAGCGAAAAAGATTCCATGCCATTCATCATTTTCACAGTGATGAAGAACTCCTGACTGCTAGATTGCACTGGGTATAGTTTCAGGTGGCAAACTTCTATGACAGAGAAGACTTTTTCTTACGGCGTGACTAGTGTGTCAGTTTTGACCTTGAGAGCAGCTGAGTAATTGCTGTATCTATTCCAGCAATCTTGTTCATTTGCATTTGTTTACTATTTGTTCACGGTCTGACGTAATTTTATTTTCTGGATAACTCTTGTGCACATCCGATTCAAAATATCATGACTACCTCCCAGATGTGATGTCAGCAGAGTGTAGCTCGGTTACAAGCATCTCAAGTAAAGCACATCGGCGGAGAAAATAAAGGGATCGGCACAATGTGTATACGCATTTCGCGGATTTATGTCACAACTATAGGATGTGAATTATCTGATTTGGGAAAAGGGGGCGGTCATCAGCTTTCGCGAAAAACTGAAAAGTA
This sequence comes from Schistocerca cancellata, assembly GCF_023864275.1. Lineage (NCBI taxonomy): Eukaryota > Metazoa > Arthropoda > Insecta > Orthoptera > Acrididae > Schistocerca > Schistocerca cancellata. Next base: position 628,782,739 of record NC_064627.1, read on the forward strand.
TTTCACAATCCGCGAAACTGTTCGTATGCTTCTGCGGTGCAACTGTACGATTAATATACAGCGGCATCATTGTCAACAATAGCTGTAAAGGGACAAAAGAATAAAAAAGACAGTACTCGACGTTATCTCTATTATGAAGAGAGTGGCACTAAACAGAATGATATATAAATGAGATAGTGCTAAAACAAATTATAATACTTAGTATACGAATTTTGCTATTTCAATGGACCTTCACCAATTAATTTCGATGTGGCCAAGAATTCAACGTATACACTCATTTAATCAGTTACACGCGGATGGATATTCCTGTTTGTAATGAGCAGTTACACACGATTCGAAACCAAGGAGCTTATTGTGATGAAGTAAAGTTTGGTTTGCTGTCAACTGTATGTACGTAGTACGCTCGTAACTTGTAGATGTTTGTGACTTGTTTACAACGCAGCACCCTAACACTCAATGACAAAACGCTCGACATACGTTAAGTTAAATTTGCAGATAACGAAGAAAGTCATGGATAACTTGAAAGGTCTCTGTTGGATTCCTTTCATGTTTAATTTCTTAAATCTGTTGCCATTTATGGAATAAATTCCTCTTCTAAATGTACTGTGGCGTTTCTGACTATCTGGGAGGAGACTGAGCAGTGGAACGTGTTACTTTTACACATAAACAAGAACGATATGTCACACTACTACACTTTAAAGCACAGTTTATATGTAATTCTTATATGTAATTCATGTCACACAGTCTCATACGGAACCTACATCCGCTTTCTTTTATATACTGTATATGATAAGATACTGTCATCCCCCTTCCTTTTGTGTGAGAGGATGAATGAGCATATGTATTTCTAGTTGCATGCTTGAGGGTAGCAGACAAGGCTTTCTGCTAGAGAACAGTAGGACCAACGTCGGAACAGGTAGCTACGCTTCCTAAAAGCAAAGAGGTTTCTATCCTTAGTATGGTCCTGTCCGTCCGTTGTCATGTTGGTATAGGAAGCTGCCCCTCTGGCCACTTCCGTTGGTCTTTGTGAGCCACCCCTCAGGAAGCACGCTGGGCAGTAGGCAGTTGCTGTGTGGCCGTGGCGAGCGTCTGAAGTGGTAAGATCTCCGGCTAAGCGCGTGTCTGTTAAGTCCGTAGGACAATGGATTTCTTAAGTTCAGCCTAACTGAAAATTTAATCACCTTGATTTCAGGTTTAGCTCTAAAATATCTAATGCTATCTTAAAGTGCAGCGGAGTGTAATTCTCGTGTTAAATTCAGATTATTTTGTGGTAGTTGCTTTGTTACTACTTTGTGAGTAAAGTGGAACCACGTGTTGATCAGTAACTCTAACTAAGTTCATCAATCTTAAATCCGAATGTGCGTGAGATTATAACGTCTCGTCTTGAGAATATTTTTTTTAATATAGCAACTTTTCTTTATGCTTTTCTTTATGTTCAACCCACGTGGGGTGTACTTTGCGAGACCAGTACCACGTGCTTATATAACTGTTTGACCCATCAGGTTAATAGTAAGACGTTAGTAACCAGTTCAAGGTTTTTCTTTGGTCAATTGCTTTTCGATCTAATGTATTTTAATTATCAAAATTATTGTGGAGTTGTACGCTTTGTGTAAACCAAGTTGACCACGTGGAGCATGTGGTGTAATCATCAAAGTAGCCCTCAGCTATTCCTTTTGCGAAGACTTCACAAAGAGTTAATATGAATTTAGTATACCAGTGTGTGGTAATTACGTGACGGACAGGATTGTGATATGAACGTAATTTCTTTGGGTAAAAACTGAATCTGTTGGTTGTGGTTAATTTCTTCTTGCTTATGTTTCAATGTTCTTCGTGTGTTATTTTATGAATGGAGTGTTGTATGCAGTTTCCCAAATCTTGGCTCCATATTTTATGTGTTCCGTAAGATAACAATCTCACATTCTTTTCAATCGTAAATAAGGCACCAGCTCAGTTATAACTCACGTATAATATGCTGAAATTTCAATGAACAATCTTAAAATAAATTTCCAAATATAAACTGATTTCTTTCCTTTTATTTAAATTCTCCTTTTTATATATATATGTTACCGGTTTTGTCTGCTTGGTAAACCTAGACTAAATATCTGATGAAACAGTTGCCCAGTAATCCACGGTTAACGTCCCCAGACAGATCACGGCTTTTAACCCACTTTCATTGTGAATTAGCACCGATTTCAGCATACCAAATTAAAGTTGCAACATTACACATCAGATACCAAATTTAAAGCTACAATATTACAAACTGCTAAAAGAACCACTCCAATAATATTATCTGAACGGTTTTCATTACCGAGGGCAAGTGTAAGAGCCCTTTAGACAGCGTTGACATGAGAAACGTAAAAGAGAAATTCAATCTGTTAGATTCACTCAAGAGCATAAGCGCATTGGTAATTTCAACAATGAAAGATATCCTCTGGCACTTGTTATACGTCATTTTCTGTACATACATGTTCCTCAAAACTGACCAATTTGTAGAAGTATCGGTTTACGGTAATAGTACTTAATTCGAATTAAATAATTTTCTAAGACATACAACGCACCGCTCTACGGTTATGACGTATTGGTCGCAATTGATTTACGGCATTGTCTTCTCGTGTTTCCTGTTTCTAGTACCTTATTAATTAGTTGCAACAGGACTGAGAAGATATTCAAAACTTGTCGCTTTCAGGAAATTGCATACGCGTCATACGCTATATGTTAGTTCTCAGAAATCATGTTTGAAATAAATAGTGACTGAGGTGTACCAGAAAACCCTTACACTATGCGATTCCCTGTCGCTAATTCGTTGGTTTCTGTAGAGAGATAATTTTTTATTTTCCATTTCTAAAAGTAGCTAGTTACGTGGCGTCTGTAAAAGTGAAAACTTCGTAATTTCTGTGGCTCAAAGAGAGTGCTTTTCGGCTCAGCTGAAAGCGATATTAAATCGAAATTTCAGAGACGGCGGTGCAAAGAAATATGCCAGAAATTTATCGTTTAACATTCAGATGAAATGTGATTAAATTCTTTCCATTTCATAGCGATATTATCCTTTTAAACTCATTCGCGAAGGAAGCTTCAGTGTTTAAAGTGTATTCGGGGGAAAGTCACAGGAGTTCTATCGCTCCGGGCCGGAATTAATTGAGTTTATACAGAAGTCTGCCACGTCAGCTGGTACCACTTCAAAGGAATTCACGCCCTGATAGCTGAAAAGAAATAACGTGAGCAGCGCTCCAACTTTTAATCCGATGCAGCGCGGGGCATCTTCTGGTGTTTCCGTGACAGGTGCTGGGCCGATGGGCTTCCGCTGGTGGCACTACTGTATACGCCACTGCTTTCATGCGCCCAGCTGTGTATCAGTTGAACTGAAATTTCGCTGGAAAGAAGCAGTGTTCGTCCAACCCTCCTGAAGTGACAACTACGTTGTTTCAAAGTATCGAATTCTGCAGCTATCGCATCAGAGCAATACTGAAATACAAATCATTGTTTTCTCTGGAAAGCTTGAAAGTTACTTGTTCAAATGTGTGTGTGAAATCTTATGGGACTGCTAAGGTCAGCAGTCCCTAAGCTTACACACAACTAAATTACCCTAAGGACAAACACACACACCCATGCCCGAGGGAGGATTCGAACCTCCGCCGGGATCAGCCGCACAGTCCAAGACTGCAGCGCCCTAGACCGCTCGGCTAGTCCCGCGCGGCAAAGTTTCTTATTTGCGTTTCCGCAACTACATGATCCCATCTAGCGCTAATAACGAAAGTGGCATTTTTTGGCTACCGAATTAAACTGACTGGCCAAAAGTAACGGAATGGTTAGTCCCGTATGAAGAAGTTACATCATCTCACTAGATATTTTTACCGAGGACGTGATGGTGTGGATTGGTTGTGAGGATCATACGTTTGCCATTGGACGTTTCCGTTGGACACGCTACACTTCCAACACACGTCGTTGTGTTCCATACTCAGAAGACATCAAGCGGTCGTAGGTCCACCGACAACACTCACTTTTACTGCAATGAGGATCACTATGATTGTAGTTGTCTGCTGAGCTATTTCAACGAGTAATGAAGTTTTCTTAGGAATGCCGTAATACTTTTATTAATGGCCGTTGTGCGAGGTGTATCACATTTTTACTACAAGCACTATGGAAATAATTACACACAACTGAAATCCAGAATACGCAAAAAATTATACACAATTTAAGGAATGAAAACTATTATTACAAGTTTGTTTTTCACTTAAATACTGATCACACGTATACTACTGCCTTCAGTTAAGTTCATGGTTAGATTACAGGTTCAAAAGGTCCGTCGCTGACACCCAGACACATAGCGGAACGACGAGCGGTCGCCACAGCTTCATCGATCAATTTTTCAATGGAAGTCGCTTCATATGCCGCTGTAGCCTTGTGGCGAATGTCCCCGAAGTGCGCAGCTTACGTCGGTAGACTTTAATCTCTCAGAGTTCACCACAAGGAAAAGTCCGTAGGGGATACATCTGGTGCCCGTTGGTGTGTGTGTGTGTGTGTGTGAGAGAGAGAGAGAGAGAGAGAGAGAGAGAGAGAGAGTGAGGGAGGGAGGGAGAGAGAGAGAGTGAGGGAGGGAGGGAGAGAGAGAGGGAGGGAGAGGGAGGGGGAGGGATCTCAAAAGGGTCGTCTACGTCCAATTCACTGTCCCTGCAGATTGTCATCCAGGAAAGCTCGTACGGCAAGGTGGTAGTGTGGTGCCTCCCCGTCGTGATGGTAGTCCTCGTCAAAGAACGCATATCTTTATTGGTGGGCTCTGTAGAATAAAACGTTCACTCAAACTACGCCTTTCGCCCTCAAACTGACACCACCTCATCGTATCAGGCCCAGAGTGGAACGGTAGAGAAACAGCTTGAAAGTTATTCGATGAACCCTCTGCCAGCCAGTTGAATGTAAATTGCGGAGTAATCATTTAGATGTAGATAGTAAAATATATGGCGTATAACGACCGAATGTTGCAGCTGGGTGTGGCGTTTGGTACGAGGTTAGACAAGCAGTTTGTAATATGCAAGCGTGCAGTTGACATGACAACAAGTCCAGGAAGCTACCGAGCACTTGCCAGATCCATGCCACGCATAATCACTGGTGTACTGCGTTCTTAAGGTAGACTAACAGACTCTCTACATGGTCTTTATGTTTTGGCTCGTCAAGTTATAATATGGAAATGAGAAACACAAATTACGTAATTTTATTCTCTTGAGTCACTTCACAGAAGCGTAAAAAAAAAAATATATATATAACTAAATTCAAGTTCGTTTACCGACTTCGGTAACTTACCAGCAACTGTGTTTCTTTCAATCTCACCGTCAACCAGGCGCTCCAGTTGACGAATAACGGACGGGGACTACTAATAATTCTCAAACGATCCCAGAATAATCGCGATAGTACTCCTCCGCCCTCCCACCCCTCTCCTCGCACCACAGTCAGTAAAATTAAGCTTCAACTTGATAGCAAAAGCGAGTCGCGTCAGATGGTGCATTTACGAAATGACAAATAAATAGAAGCAAGATGTACTGCCATGATAACTCTTTCAATAGATCTTGTCGATTGTCGATGTTTCTTTGAAATGATTCTATGAATCTTTGAATCACTGATGATTTTTGAAAACTGCTACTGTATTAAATACTCCGAAGTCCAAGAGAAATAAAGAATTCTGAAGCAACAATATTCATCCTCTTTGATACGAGAATTCCTTAGTAAATGGTCAGTGAAACGTAAGAAAAGTGGTAGTAACACAGAAAAATCAATTCTTTGCGTATACCGATAAAAATATTCCTCGTTATCAAATGATCCGTTGAATTTAGGAAACTTGAACCCCAAAGACGCTAGCAGTGCCAGTCAGCAGTAACCACGTGTTCTCAACGAAAGGAAATCATGTGCTGTAGACTGGATTATTGGCAAACATAAAGTTTCCTTTGGGTTTATTTTTGCTTTTCTATCAGAATTCGTATCAGAAACCCTTCAACTTAACGGGTTCAGTAGTAGAATGTTGCTAGTAAAATGCAACTGGCAGCTTAACGCAAGGAGAATGTGAGAATTTGTGAATAAGTTTCGTTTACAGAATAGCTGATAGCAGAATTACTTTAACGACTAAATGTTTCAGGGTCATCAATAACGATGCCAAATTTTGTCCCTCCTCTTCCTCTGCCTCGTGTTCATGGATAAGTCACGTGTTCCTGGGACCGGGTGATCTACCAGATGAATTATGTTTCCAGAATTTTAACTTGAGGAATATCGCACACACCATTTATCTAAAAGTTGCATTAATTAGGTAATTTTTAAACTGTTTGTGTGCTTTATTTATTAGTCGGTATGGAGAATCAGTTCCCGATACGTACACTTACGATCACTAGAATGGAACTACGCCGTGATACCATTTCCAAACTGGCCCATCTATCGTTCCAATGGACGTGAATATAGTGACAAGAAATGATGTAGTTCCGGTCAGCCGCTTTATTTAAAAAAATCAACAACCTGATGCTGAATATTAGTTCTGCAGCTATGACTTATAATCACCATACATGCGAACAAACATTCAGTTTGATTCAATTTGTGTATTATTGGTAACATTCCATTGTCGTGCACCTAAAACCTACTGGAGTGTAGACCGCAGAACTTACACATCTATACAAAGAGGGTCATTAGTGTGGCTTTCACTTTGGTACAGATCTACTACCGGTAGTAATAATATTAAAACATGTACAACAATGTGAGGGTATTCTTTAACCGTCGCGAAGGAAACCTTTCATTTCAGTATCCGTATTGGAATCTACAGGATGTTCAAAATTATTCAGCCGATTTCAGAAGACCGTAACTTCTAAATACATAAGGGCATGCATCTGGGGTTAATGTTAACTGCAAAGCATACAAAGCATTTATTTTAAAACATACGATTTAACAAGAAAGATGGCTATTTTTTTTTCAAGATCCTGTAGATTGCAAAATTAAAACCACAGTAAAAATCTGACGAAGCTTTGCGCAGGTGTATTGTTCAGTGTTTCTAGTACGCCCATCGATAGCGTCACGTAGCACTTTTCAGTTCTTAGCGTAAAATACCTAGAACAATGAACTCTTCTGCTAAGTGTGAAGTGCGTGCTGCCATTCGATTTCTTCGTGCTGAGGGGTTCTGTCTCGTATCATGCAGCCCTCATAACTGTTATGCGTGACAGAAAATTGAGGCTATGGTGCAGGAACTTTCAAGCAGGACGTACATACGTTCTTGATTCAGCCGGTCAGGGAAAGAAGCGACTGCCAGCCGATGACCTTGTTCAGTGATCAAGCGAGACGGAAAATAGTCTACGAGGAACAATTCAGAACAAGCAAAGAGAAATGTTGCCCTGAGCCATTGTTCTCCTTCACGATTGTGCTCAGCCGCACTCTGCAGCTACAACAAAGTCGCTCCATCAGCGCTTCCGATAGGAATTGATGGCGACCAAACGTAGAGTCCGGACTTGGCTCCCTCTGATTTTCTTCTCCTTGCTCACATGAACTGCTGGCTATGAAGATAACATTTTTGCACTGACAATGAGCTGCAAGACCAGCCTAGAGAAGTGGCAGAATTCACAGGCGGCTGTCTTCTGTGAGGACGGATTCGGAAAGTTGGTTCAACGATACGACAGATGTCTAAGTCGGAGAGCCGACTATGTAAAGAAATATCTATAAGGTGTAGCTAAATGCTGCAAATAAAACTATTTCGATTTTCATTGTGGTTTCCATTTCGCGACCAATCGGACCTAATTTGGGATAAAAATTTTCATCTACGTTCTATAATTGTTCAATGCGATATCCACCGGATGCCCGACAAACCTCTAGAAAATAGTTAAACTTGTCTCATATTTTTTACGACGATATCTGGAACAACTGCGGTTGTTATTCGTTGTCGTAGACCATCCAGAATTGGTGGTAATGGAAGCATGTGCACGGAGTTTTCCACAAAATTCACATACTGCACCCTTGGAGGCCAGTCGTGAAATGCGAGGTGCCGTCGTCGAATAGTCTGAGCTTTAGGGTGTGGAGCACCTTGCTCTCGATGGTAATCACACTGCACAATTGCAAATGAACTGTATCCATTGAAAAGGAGTTCCTAGGAGGCATTTTTGTTGCAGTTTCATTGCTATCGATTCGGTGGACATATTGAACGGATCGATCTAGCAGCTAATGTGGGATCAATTCCAGCTACTACGTTAACCAGCAAATTATAGCTGATAGCAAGATAAATCCTTAGTTTGTATGAGTACTGTACGTTGAAATCCACCCCAGTTTTCTGTCTACATTCGATTAGAAGTCTAGTGAAATCGGATGAATCATTTTGAAACAACTTGTAACCCTACAACAGCAACAGATGTGTTTACATCTCTTGCAACATGTAACTCTGACATTACTTAAATACTGAAAGACCTTTAGGGTAAGGAGCGATCATGAAGGCTAAAGAGAGATTTCGTTGAAGGGTTCAACAAGTTATAATCGGACGCAATATAACCCATAATGCCATATTTCTGCCTCTCCCTAGTCTAGGCGTGGGCTCATTGCCCGGTAAGAGAAAGGAACAGTTCCGGGCACCATCACCGCCGTAGACGTACGTTCTGCTGTGCTGTTAAGGTGTAGTACAGCCGTCAGATGATGAGACAATGGCAGAAACGATCATTTTTCTCTGCTGACCCGAATATAAGCAGCACTTTTATCCCAAAAATTCTACCACGAAAAGGCAGATTCAGGATTGCCTACATGGTGCTGTAAATACAGGTATATTTTCAAATCATAGATATTTCAACAGGATTACCAGTTCCTCAGTTAGAAATGGTGCAGCAGTATCGCCAGTGTTCGGAAATTAATCCCTGTGTATCAGGTCTTCCACTGTTGACATTTCAATTATCGTGATCACAGTTAAGCTGTTTTACACGACAGGACGTGTACAATATCTTTCTCTAACGAAAGAGTAAAGTATGGACGTCACCAACGAGCGGTAACGTCGGAAGAAAGTCAATAAACATCGGAATTTGGCCTAGTTATCATGCAAATTTGGAACTCGCGATTATTCTTTATGTGTAAAGAACGTCTAATTGAGAAGTTTTCAAAAAACGTAGTTCACGAAGTGCTGGGTGTCCAATGCGCTTGTTGCTAGAGAGTTAAACGTACTTTGAAAGGAGAGGGACGAAAATACAGAGGCTGAAGCAAGAAATACTGGCACTGAGGTTAACAATGACACTGGCGTAAAATGTGATTCGCGGGATGCTATTTCTGTGAAATTTATCTGCATCATAACATTAAAAATGTGCTTAACTATGGCCTCATTATGAACAGTCTTTGTTAGTGAGTAATGTGACCCACTGAGTCTCTGTCTCTTGCCCATCCCCCCCCCCCCCCCCCCTCAGAGTTAACGGTGCGGCTTATATTCGGAACAGTACAGGTTGTACGTATAACTATCGTTCAAGCTCCGTCCACTGCTCTCAGAGATTGGCCTGTGCTTCTGAGTTCGAGACATTTACATATCTCACGATGGTGTCCCAGTTGTTCTCAACACGACTTAAGTCACATGACGGAACACAAAAGCAATATCTTGTCCCAAGAATGTTTTTGATGTTTGACACATTTGAGTGACCCGTTGTCTTGCTGAAAGTAGAGGTCTCCTGCGGGAGGAAGTGAGGGGGACTGGGATTTAATGTCCACCAGTGATGGTGGACATGATGAGCCTAATGCTCATGATCGGATAAGTCGGCTGCAGAAAGTCCATAGCATATATACCTGTAACCTCCCCCTCACTTACCGACCTTAATGACAGTGAAAAATGAAACCGCGTGTACCTAATGGGAGTTTTGGAAAAGCAATCGTCACCGAAGTTAACCTGTCGGTAAAGAGGGAGGAAAGGGTTACATCTAAATGAAAGGAAATGTGCTAATGAAACTGGTGTAAATTAATTTTGAAAAGGGGCAAAATTAATAAAGAAGCAAATGTGCGGCCATTACGTTAACAATTAACTAGCGGTAATTAGGTATTTGAGATTTGGGGGAAATCACGGTCGCCAGTCCTAAGGACAATTACTATAGTAACTGAAAAAGAAAGGTTATTACACATATAATTAGCACTAGAAGCGTGGCAACGGAAGGTTGACACGTATAGTGTGAAAACTGAAAGTTTGTCAGAAGTAATAAATTTCGCTACACCCTAACTTAATTTAGCAAAAGAATTAATAAAACCGGAAAATCGAAAGTTAATTTAGTGACTGAAGTTAATAGTGAGCTTTCTTTCTGAAGCACATCGAAATTCAGTAAAATACGGTTAGTCTTGGACTACCTCAACAATCATTTCAAAAACTACTTGAATCTACGCAATTGAGAAATAAGAGATTTAACTTTGAACTTGAATTGAATGATTCTGAACAATTAACAATAGTAAAATTTAGTACGTACCAAGCTGAGCTGCAGTCACAGGTAACCTAAAATACGGTAACAAAGCTCGCACTCTTAATTCGTGCTTGTGTAATCTAAATAGTGTAGCCAGCTATAAATACTTTATACGAATTTTGAAATTAAAGCAGTGAAAACGAGTTAGCTATATTACTTTAATGCTGGCGTTTGAATTTCAACGACACTCGGGTTCATTTCGGAAAAGGAAGGGACTCTGCTTGGTAATGCAATTGGGACAATGAGCAACAAACGTTCATGCTAAGTTGCTGTAATTATAGTGACGAAAATGGAACAGTTTGAAAAGCTGAGGTCTGCCATACAGTTCTAAAACTTTACGTGCGTCCAGTCTTCCTTGTTGGTTGATTGAAGGTTTGAAGCCGTCGGTCGAGGAGGTGGCGACAGTCACTCATTGTCGGCCGTCGCTGTTGCAGAAGCTGGATGTTGGCGCGCCTTCTTCTCGACACAGTCACCAGACGAAACGGGCTCTTGATGTGCGCTAGTTAATGTTTCCCGTCCGCGACACCATGTCAGAAACTATCATCGCAAGTCGAGCGCAATTACATGCTGCCAAACCCCGAAAGCGCGGCAACTCGCGGGAGCGTCACACAACACACCTGCTCCACTCGCTACTCCCGTCACCCTTCTTCCGCTCAGCCCGCGCTCCACGCGGCAGAGTTAACACTACCAAAGATCCTACACAGTTTGATTCTTCACACGACCTATCGACGTAATCGTTCGATAGCAGTTTTCCCTAGGCAAGACCCAGCGTAAAAATACAAATAATATTTACGAAACAAACCAATTATACATCGACATAAATGTGTAAATCTATATATACAAACAGTAAAACAATTACAATATACAAAGAGACAGAAATGTCATATCTTGAGGTAACTAAGCAAGGAAAGAAAATAATAGCACAATAGACGGAAATAGGAGGATATGCATTTCCGGCGTTACATACCGATGGCCTCATTCCACCCTGCATAAATATTCTGCACATAACCACACCATCACCGTCAGCCTGAATGATAGATTGTTGCCAAATAGGATGAGCAGCCTCAGGTGGCTTCCGACAGTATACTACGTTTCCGGCTCGTAAAAATGTATAACGTGGCTCACTGTTATGCAGACTTTTTCCAAGCTCGGGAATTTTGATCTAGAGGCAAAACCATGATGACATCTCGTATCTTCTTCATCCTACGCTACACCGTCATGCAGACGGTGCGTACAGACTTAATGACGTTCCACTCAATTATTGCATTTGTCGTGGGGGCAGGAAAGTATTCTCTCCACTCACAACAACAGCATTTGCTATTCACATAGCTACAACAACACAGGAGCAGACGACAGAAACCTTGTGTTTCGTGATAAAAATAGCGATAGCGAGGAAAATAAATGCTTTAACACATCTAGAACGACAGGAAACAAGAACAAAGGATTGGAAGCCACGACAGGCTGTAGATTATATGGTAAACATAAAACTACCGGTGTAAAGTAACTGAAACCGTCGAGTGAGACAGAATAATAAACTCTAACCCACTGAAAATAGCACAGAATGTGCTGAAACATGTTTTCCTAGAGCAAAACTAAAAAAACCGTGTTTTGCATAGGCTTGAATTTCCTCCAAATTTTTCTTAACGAATTGCTTAAGACTCTGTACATATACTATAGGATCCATCTGCATACAAGAATAATGGTTTAAAGAAAATAACGATGTACTGCCGGTAATATCAACTCAGTTATTTCAGACTTAAAGCCAAACACGTTGATTCTACATTTCGAGTGCGGTTTTTGGCAGGTCAAGGACTACAGATAACATTCCGCGCAGAATGAACAAATAAGTCTCCAGGTCGCTGAACTCTAGCTTTTCTATTCCACTCAGCATCTGTTCTTCACATTAAAGTGTTCAGTAAAGGACTATTCTAATGTAACCAATTTAATAAGAGAATCCTGCTCCCAGAACACATTTTCACCTTGTTGCGAAAGTTACGCTGCATCCAAACTTCCGGGACTCGATGCCGGTGTCTTTGACTTTTGTGGGCGAATGCTCCACTAGCTGAGCTATCCACGCACGACTTACGAATGGACCTCACTGATTTACCCCTCCCATTACTCCTTTCCTATTTTTAAAACTTCACAGCAACTGTTATGATTACCTTGCGGGACTAGTACTTCTGGACTAAATGATACTGCGAAGAAATAGTTTAGCCACTGCGTAGGAGACAGTTTTTAAAATAGATTTTCACTCTGCAGTGATGTGCGTGCCGATTTCAAACTTTGTGGCAGATTAAAGCTACGTGCTGGAACGTGGAACGAACCCGAAACCTACATATCTATCAGGCGTAATACACGTCTAGCCCTCACAGCTTGATTTCCGCCTGTACCTCTCTTCTACTTTCCAACTCTCGCAGACGTTCTCCTAAATACCTATCAGCACTAGCTATGCCGGAGAACAGGATATCGTTGAGAAATGGCTTTACCGCAGCTTAAGGGGTTTCCTCCCAGAATGAATTTTCACTCTGCAGCGGCGTGTGCACCGATTTTAAACTTAATGCCAGACTTATCCACGAAAGGGAAAGGTTACGGTCTCGAATCCCAGTCTGGCACACAGTTGTATTCTGCTATGAATTTCCAGCATCATACCTATGCGAGACTTAACTGCGAAAAATGCAATAAGGTGACAATCACGCACTCGGCAGTATACACGAAACTGATACTTAACCTATTCGGGTATAATACGAGTATGCCACGACTGACTACTGGCAGAAGTAAGTCCTGTGCCCGTGGCGTGTTTTTCAGTACACCGCCAAGGGAAAAGAAGCAGACAGTAAAGTGTGCAATAATTAAGTCTGAGACAGGTCAGCTTTAAAAGTGCTCCGGCTATATTTTATCCGCAGACCTCATTACTCAGGGGCTGTTACGGCCCATAGTTCGTGTTTCCCTGCGCGGTGCGTGCACCTGTCGGCAGTCCTTTGTTTGGCCGTTGTCCTGACAAGCCGTCCAGCGTTGTCTACCATCACAAAGCCGCGCTGATAGGCAGTGTATCACGCGAAATTTCGCTGACCCACGTCTGCCGTCCGTGCCCGAGCGGCTTCACCTGCATCGGTAAATGTGAACACACGAAAATTAAATAAACCGCTTTGCAACAAGGCCGCTATTCTTTTGTGACACTCGACTGCGTACATTACGCTGTTAAATATTACTGAGTTGCGAAAACCGCTTGAATAATTGTCTAACGTTTTTAAATATTGATATGACTTCCGATCGGCGAATAATGCGTTAAAACGTTGCGCCTGATATATTTATGGGTCTCAAAAAGCCATCCATTACCGTGATTGGTCGACGTGCCTAGTGACGTGCGGTGCTATTCGTCGCTAGTTGTTCACTGGCTGCTACTTGCAGAAACCGTACGGGAGCATAACTTGAAATAATCTTTTTCGACATGCCAGCTAAGTTTGGCACGTAACTTCTTGAATACCACAATCAGAAGTCTTGCGGAAGTTTTTCTCGGCTGTAAAGACAAATACGCAACTGAAAAACGATGACTTCTTCATGTAAATTATTTTTACGAACTACCAAGTAAAATCATTTGTCTGATTTTCTGGGCCTTGAGTGATAAAGTATGAGCTGAATTCAGAGTCAATGATAAAATCCGCTACAGTCCGCTTTGTTATGCGCTGCAAATTTTGGTATTTGCATGTTACAGGCTTTTCCACTGTTTTGAAGGTGGTGGTTGTTCTGTGGTCTTCAGTCTGAAGACTGGTTTGTCACAGGTTGCCACGCTAGTCTATCCTGTGAAAGCCTCTTCGACTCTGATTATCTACTGCAAACGTGCATTCATTTGAACCTAAGCACGGCTTTCATGCCTAGGTCTCCCCTTACAATTTTTATCCTCCCTTCACCTCCACACTTCCTTCATTAGCAAAATTACTGTTACATTGTGCCTCAGGATGTGTTCTATAAAACGATGCCTTCTTTTAGCCAAGTTACACCATAACTTATAATTTTCTCATTTTTATGTACACACTTATTAGTTATTAGATTTACCCATTTATTTTCCAGCATTCATTTGTAGCACCACATATCAAAATCTTATATCCACTTCTTGTCTGAACTACATGTCGTTCACGTTTCACTTCCATAGAAGTAATAAATACCCTCAGAAAACATTTGCAAACAATTAAATTTATATTCAATATTAACAAATTCCTATTTTCATAACCATTTTTCTCCAGCCAATCTGCATCGGCCATCACCAGTCATTTTGCTGTCCAAACAGCAAAACAGATACATTACTTTTAGAATTGTATTGCCTAATCTTAGTCTCTTAGCGTCGCCTAGCTTAATTCGACTACATTGATTACCCTCGATTTACATTGGTTGACCCTCACCTTAGACTCTCTTTTCAAGTCATTAAATCCATCAACTGCTCTTCCAAGTCCTGTGCCATCTCTGACAGAATTATAAATTCATCGACAAACCACACAGTTTTTACTTCTGCTCCCTCAACTTGAATTCCCTTTCGAAATTTGTCCTTTGTTTCCTTTGCTCTTACATTTTCTTTACTGCTTACTACGAAAATTTAATAACGTTAGGGATAGGATTCTACACTTTGTTCCTGCCTTTTCAACCACCCATCCCTTTCGTGTCCCTCGACAACTACATAACTCCTATCTGGTTTCTGTACCAGTAGCAAATAACCTTCTGTTCCCTGTATTTTCTGTCTGGTAGCTTCGAAATTTCAAAGAGCGTTGAGAAGGTATTTTCACAGAAAGGAAAGTAATTGTGGTACCAAACGGAACAACTAATAATTACATGAAATGTATTCGCAGCCGTGAATACGAAAGAGCATCAACTGTATAATAAAATGACGACAGTGAAAATTTGTGCTGGTCAGGGATACGAACCCGGATTTCCCGCTTTATGTGAACGGTCGCCTTAGCCGCTTTGGCTATCCGGAGCACGACTTACGGTCAGACTCAAACCTCCATATGGCGCCGTTCCTGTTTCACAACCGTACCCTTACACACTATGTAATTCCCGTACCAGTGAGGACATTCTAATTCAAATTTGCTGCCTGTATTTGGCGGAAAAATACGCTATTACAGTGCGTGTCTTTATGTGCCAACACCGCGCAGGGACTTTGAATTAAAATTCCTCTCCAGTATGGGAATTACATAATGTGTGTATGAGTGCAGTCTGTGACGCAGGACCGACGGCACATGGAAGTATGGGTCTCACCGTACGTCGTGCACCGGACAGACATAGAGTTTAAGGCGACCGCTCGTGTAAAGCGCGAAATGCGGTTTCGAGTCCCGGCCCGGCACAAATTTTCACTGTCGTCGTTCTCTTATATATTCCCTTATATAGCGAATACATTTCATGTATTTCATAACGACTGTAGTCGCTGCAGTATCTGTTCCTTTGGAAATGCAAGCATATCCCAAGGAACATTGCATCGCTCTCCTTAAGAACACAGGCACTACAATAGCGTAACGATAATTACACTCTTATTCTGTGACGAGTTACCGGAGACTTTTGTTACTTCCACCAAAATACCTGAAAAAATCCCTAAACCTTACAGCTTTATTCCGATTTCAGTCTGATTAATAGTTTTGTTACAATACTACCATTCAATGAAGGTCGCTGTATGCCGTTCACGAGACATTCTGCCAATCCTAAGATCATATGTAATTAATACTTCTTTGTTTTATTACAGCAGAAGCGCAGTTATGCAGTTTCACTGCGTACTGACTTTCGCGTACATTTTTGAAGTTCGTACGATATATGACTTATAGGCCCACCTCGTTCACTGGAAATAAACGCACGACCCTCGTACTGTAAAGTCTTAAATGAATACTTCCAAATGACCACATAGATCACTAACTCTTCTATGGAAAACAGGAGTAAAAATTAGCGATACAAAAGGTATCACTAGTATCGAAAAGGACGTGCTGACCAGGTGCACGCAGTGGCTGGCCTTATATGACTCAAAGTGGTCGGGACCGGTGTCAGAGACACGCCCGGCCGTCCGAGGTCATGTCTTCCGTGTTTTTTCTACATCATTTGCGGCGAAGGGTGGCCTGATGCCTAGAATCAAGATTACATCTGATTTCCTGTTCCCTCTTTGTGCAATATCTACCCTGGTTCTTATGATGTTCACGTCAGCCAGACTTTAAATCATCGTATTCCGACAGTGAATGTGGTTCTTATAAAGGGTTATTCACACATGCTGTTCGCAACGAAACGGGCCCTAAAATGTTTTCCGCATCTCGTCATAACGTTATCTAAACATCAAGTCATCGTCACAAAACTGTCCGAAACGATTTCGAACGCTGACAAACACGTCTCATGTGCATAGATGCCTCCAGAACTGCACAACAAAATCGCAACGATGGTGAGCTGTGCTAATGGAAATCATCGTGTGAACATTGTCGGAAACAATCAGCGTTTTAATCATCTGTGGTGCACGGGGACAACCTTCCAGACCAACACGTCCGCGTTCATATCTGCCAGTGGTTTGTAAATGAAATTATTTTGATCCTCACTTTAAATTTCGTGACGTGAAATCTTCTTCCGGTGTCTCCGGATATGTGAACCAATACTTAGTTGCATTATTCATTACAAAATCTTCTTCGGTCGTTCTAATAGCCTACGCGTAATGTGTAGACTGGTGTTTGGTGCGGCACCTCACGAACACTTTTATTTTGACCATCATCTATTACTTTACGCAATCCCCGACAGTTTGGAAGGTAACACCAGACCAAAGCATTTCGCTTAATGTAAATTTCTTCTGCACACTGTTGCAGTGGTTGTGAACGGGTCGAGTGTTCCACAGGCTGCGGGCCAGCGCAGCGGTCGCGGGTTTTGCAGAGCGTCCACCCCTGGCGCCTCCCACGCGGCGCTGCAGTTGCCAATTATTCGGGGACTCCCCGGGGCTGCAGCTGCAAGCCCCCGCTGCCCTGATTAACCCTTTTGTAGCGTGTTGCAGGGGAGAGGGCCATCTGCCGCCAGAGGGGCAGTGCGCTGCGTGGAGGGTTCCACTAACCGTACTCAGCATCCCGGACCTACTGGCGCCGCCGCCGTCCATGCTCCGATGCAGCTAATGCGTAACTCCACCACCTTAAATTTCGCTCATCGAATAAACCGAGCTGAAGCAACCGTACCACAGGTAGCATCTCCTTAAACTGGGGTGACAAAAGTCATGAGATACCTTCTAAAATCGTGTTGTACCTACTTTTGCCCGGTGCAGTGCAACAACTCGGTGGGCTATAGACTCAACAAGTCTTTGGAAGTCCCCTACTGAAATACTGAGCCACATTGCCTCTATAGGCGTCCATAATTGCGAAAGTGTTGACGACACACGACTTTGTGCATGAACTGACCTTCCATTGTGTCTCACAATGTTCATCGCGTGGCCAAATCGTTTGCTCAAACTGTCCACAAACCAAACGTGAACAACTGTCGCTTGGTGGCATGGCGTACGGTCTTCCATAAAAATTCCATCGATCTTCACCAACAGCAAGTCCTTGAATGGCTCCAAATGGTCTCCAAGTAACCGAACATAACCATTTCTAATCAACGATCGGTTCAGCTGGACCAGAGGACTCTTTCATTCCATGTACACACAGCCCACATCGTTATGGAACCATCACCAGCTCGCACAGTGCCTTGTAGACAGCATGGGTCCATGGCTTCGTGGGATCTGCGCAACACTCGAAACCTACCATCAGTTCTTACCAACTGAAATCGGGACTCATCTCATTAGACCACGCTTTTCTATTCATCTAGGATGCAACCGACATCATCACGAACACAGGAGAGGCACTGCAGGTGATGTCGTGTTTCAGCGAAGGCGCCCACGTGGAAGTCTGTTGCCATATCCTATTAACGTCAAATTTCAGCGCACTGTCCTAAAGGATATGTTCGTCGGACGTCCCACATTTGTTTGTGCTGCTGTTTCAATCAGTGTTGTTTGTCTGTTAGTACTGACAACTCTATGCAAACGCCTTTGTGTTTTCCGTGGTGATCCCTAATGTTTGGTACTTTCAGGACACTCTTCACACTGTGAATCCCTGAATACTGATTTTTTTCTAACGATTTCCGAAGTGAAGTGTCCCATGCATCTAGCTCCAACTACCATTCCGCGTTCAAAGTCTGATGGTTGCTGTTGTGCGGCCATAATCATGTTGGAAACCTTTTCACATGAATCACCTAAGTGAAAATGACAGCTCCGCCAATGCACTGGGCTTTTATACCTTCTGTGTGTGGTACAGCCACCATCTGTATATGTGGATATCGCTATCCTATGACTTCTGTCATGTGATGTGATGTACGGGAAAAAATTTATGCTTGTTCATAGACTTTTATATCCTTATGACGACCTCCTGCGACAGAATATGCGTACCCCAACTGTCTGTGTCCAGTGTTAATAACGTGGCAGTTTGCGAATTATGTAACAGAGGCGGGACTTGGGTACCAACAGAGAATTCACCTAGTAGGATGTGGGAAACCGCCTAAAAGAGATCTCTCATGTGGCCTACACATTGACCCTCATCGGTAATCTGGCGGATTGTTTCAATCCTGGGTCGGCGCACTTTCCCATTCGGAAAGCGGCGCTTTAAGACTAGAGTTCCTTGGGGCTCATTACTGAAGCCAATTCTACTCCAGACAATGAGATTCCAGTAGTGGAGCCCTTCTCTTGAATAAATCATCCTATTTTCAACAAATTCTGACGATCTGTTTGTTGTTCATTTACGTCCGATAAGGATAATTCCTTCTTGGTGCGTCGTTTTCTTGTCTTGGAGTATATTTTCAGTGCAATATAGGTACAGAGGCAAATAGGTGTAAGAAATAGAACGAAATCCTAATACCCTGCACCGAGTCACTGGGGTGAATGAGAACCTTAAACCATACTAGAAAACATCACTAAACAGCCTCTGACTTTTTCGGTGTCATTCGGGAGCACCATGTATAGTAACATCTCAACTCATACTGCTCGCTCGCAGAGCAGCACTTTGAGAGCTCCAGATATTTGGGAAGTTCTCCGAGAAATTATTCATTTCATTATGCAATTTGCCCTTATACTCCCTCGGTGCGGTTTCTAGATCGCGAGAGGTCCGTCCTACAGCCGTATTCTGCGTAATACGTGTCCTAAGAGCATTATAACCGTTCTCTATGGGTTTTATGTTTGGCAGATACACATAACTCGCATTTCGCGTGAAATTCTGAACCTCCACGGACTGAGAAATTCCCTTCGGTACAATACAGTATAAAGGTTGACTATTACAGAGAAGAAAATGGCAACCAGTCACATTTTATTTATTTATTTATTTATTTATTTAAATAGCATCGTTACCGGTTTCGAACAAACAGATTCATCATCAGACGGCTTGTTCAAGTGTTCATACAGTCTTCCCTACTGCATGAAAACAAGCAATGAGCACTGGACCGTAATGACGCGGATTTTTCAACGGAACCTAAGAAAATTTCATCATTTAGGAAAAAAAAGAATTAAAGCTTCTGTAAAATGTATCTTAACGAACAAGCTGTCTGATGATGAACCTATCAGGTGGAAACCGGTAACGGCGCAGTTTAAGTAAATAAATAGCGTTATAAAAAGAGACTGGTCACTGATATCTTCCATGTAAGACTCCACCTCTATTTTGGAGACGGCCACGGATTTAGAATACCAGTTTTCGACAAAATAACAATACAATATCTTGACCAACTCCGCTGCAAAGGTAACCTCCAGTGATGTTCCACAAGGAAGAGCTGGATAGAGCTCCGTATTGGGAATGTCTGAGAATTAATATCCTCTTTTCTTTTCAATGGAACTTTAATATCCCTGTCAACGGCCCGTATCTACCGCGGCTCAGAGGCGCTATAGATCACGCTAGACGATCGTCACCTGCGGCGTGCGTAGCAGTTCACTTGGACCGATCTACTCACAGCCACGGGGCAAGGAAAACAGTCGTGATTCACTCTAGTACAGTCATTTGCCATAGCTAATAGCTGTCACATCGTTTTGCATATTGGACTGCGACCTTGCATTATAACTGGACTTTCTTGTCTTAGTTATTGATTTTCGCTCCCCGTTCAGCTCTCGACGACCTTGGTTTCGCTTGCGGATTATGCATTAATATTTGGAGAGTGGGCAGAAAACAAACCATTCTAGGATTAGCCTTAGGTGGGTCATGGGAACCGTGGAAAAAATAAATAAGGGAGATTAAAAATCTTAGTTAAGAAACAGTCTTGACCACATAAAATGATTTATTTATATTTTAAATGGGGCTGGTTTTGACCGGTGTGAGATCATCTTCAGACCAGTGACTCCTTGATGACTGCTGGAGAAACCGGCCGTCTTTTGAAACATAAATAAATCACTTTATGCAGTCAATACTGATTTCAGTTAAAATTTGAACAGCGTTTTCAACAGCTGCTGTTTCCAATTTCAAATCAGGATGGTTGGACGAGTATATGAACGGCCACACTACCCAACCTGAGTCCAGCTGCTTTAACACTGCCTCACCTTGCTCTGCTCGGTATTACATCATCGATATCAGCCAGTACCATTACACTACTCCAAGTCGATTTTAATCCTAGCTGTCTAGTGTTTTCAAGTATCGTAACGTGCTCAATGACTCCTTATGCACTCTTTCTAGCGTACAGAATCGATTATACCTGAACAGCAATATGAGAACGTCAAATTTGTTGTATCTCGTAATTACGCTATTGAGCACTGGAATCCGTCACAGTATGATATTAGTGAAATTAAACTGCCTTCAAAAGCTTTAAAATTACTAAAATCTGTAAATGGAGATTAGAAATAAAGAAGATACATCTGTCACGAACGTGAAGTCTGTTTTGAGCACTACAGTTTTTACAATTACTATAACGTCAAGATCTGTTTGAGGAATTAAGGATATTAAACGCTACATGGCTAAATGAGTGAAAAGAAAAGTACTGGCATATATTGACCTACGTAGCACATAGGTGAAGTTGTGGTTTTTAACGAAGTTAAGAATCACAGAAAATCTGATTAGAGGTCAGAGGGAATCATGTCGATCCCCAATTAAGTAAATGATCAACAGGACGTCTGCATATCAAACTGGTGTTGTATGTTCCTAGTAAATAACGTCATAGGAAAACCACTCCCCGACGGTTCGAACCGTCACTTGGTGAATATGCCACTGAAGAAAATTAACACCCATGACGTAGACACCCATGCTACAAGTGAAGTAGAATAATCGAGCTAATGGTCCATAATTATGTAATAGTTCTCACAACAAAAGGTGTTTTAATATGTTAGAATTTTTCTTATTTACTAACTTTGTCTTTTCCAATCACTAATTCTCATGTAATTTTAAAAGTTATGGTATCTAAGTTGATATGTCTGTAAATAGAGTGCTTATCACTGATTAAATGTGACATCACAATGCCCGTGTCAATCTAAAAGCATAAAGCTCTCAGTAACTAAACAAGAAGGTCGCATTTTAGTTAACGTAGTTGCCAGACAGCGCAACCAAATTGCGAGTCTCAGCAGTCAGCCTTTTTCATATACGTCCTGTTACAAATTTTGAAGCGGTAAATCACTGAATTTATAATTCAAACATCACAATAAAGTTCATTTAATGTTATGATAGTCAGTTGTTCTCCCTGAAATCAACTGCTGATCTTAGACATTGCATACAATATTCTTTGTCATGTGTAATCATCTTGTGTGGGCCCAAAGACATTAATTAAAATTTAGCTTTAAGGTCAAAAAAGTTTCCGAAAAGTAACGAATGAAATTCACTAGATATAATTGTTAAATATGGGGTCTTCAAGAAACTTGTTCCAAAGCTCTGTGTCTCACGATGTGGGTTTCCGATATGTGTCTAATATGAAGAAGTGGCATGAAAGAATTTGCTATCTTGCTATTGACTTTCTAACTACAACAGCAGTAGCAAAAATATTTTGATTCATTATGGAGAATGAGAGGTGCAGGAACCATTACAGTGCCAAAATATAAATCTTTACACAGGTTATAGGAAAATTACAGTATGAAATAAGGTGCAAAATATCTTAACAGACAGTTAGAAACGAAAACATAGTTGATAATTGTATTATCACAATAAATCTTTATTATTCTGGATTTACAAGTGTGAGAAAAGTTTAAACATATACAAATCAGCCTCAGTTGCAAACAGAAACCAATCTTTACCTAGGTTTCAGCCAAATTGATTTGGCCTTCTTCATAAACTATTGACATAAACTATTGCATGCAAAAGTTTGGCCGTGTCAAGTATAAAACTTTCGCATGCAATAGTTTGGTGTCAATAGCTTCTGAAGACGGCCAAATTCATTTGGCTAAAACCTAGATAAAGATTTGTTTCTATTTACAACTGAGGCTGACGTGTTATATGTTTAAATATCACAGTTGCTGACGGGGCTGCACAATGTTAAAAATTGTTGAGAAAAGTTTCGATAAAAACTTTAAAGTTGGGAGAAGCGTTTCAAACGTCAGACTTCGACAGTTTTCGGGTCGAAACTTCTTCCCTGCACTGATATTACTGGAACGGACAAGCTGCAGAGCTACAAAAAGTTTTTGCAGTTGCTCGGCGGCAGGGGAGCACACACTTGGCTGGCGACCACGGGGGGGTGGCTCAACTGTGTGTGGCAGCTGCTGGCAGCAGGGAGGGTCAGGCACTGAGAGACCGGCGCAGCACCTGGCGCAGGCGGCCGCCGCTGACCCGGAAGTGTCGCCCCGGGCGACGTCTACTGTGGAAGGGGGAGGGGGAGGCGGAGGCGGAAGACGGATGGCGCCCGGTCCCTCATCCCTCCAACAGCGGGACACACTTGTCGGCTGCACGACGGAAGAGTCCTACAGAGTCGTGTGGCCAGGTGCTAAGACACTGGACTCGCATTAGGAAGGAACAGAACTCATGATTTTTTAAGTTCGCCCTGAACTGCTGCGCGCGCAATTTCTGTTGTTTACTCGGCTCCGTATCTCTGACTCCATAGTGGTTGGAAGAATTCGAGCAGGTTGCATTTTGTTTCCAGTCGCTGCCAACCTTGGCCTGCTACAAATGTGATGTGCCTTAGAAATCGCTTTAAATGTTCGGTTTCAAAACACTGTACAGTGTTTGGGTATAAGCAAGCATAGATTTCGCTTTGTTCAATAATAGCATCCATTAGTTTCTCAGAAAAAAAATCCTCGAACACCTGGGGCACTGTCTTATTTTCTAGACGTTCCGCAACATAATGTTCGTTGCTCTTCCCTGGTTCACTAGAGTTTGTGTACGTTGGTTGACATTTATACCACTTACATTTATATTTTTTTGTAGATAACGTACCATTTTCTGCTCCATCTCTTAACGCTTTCCTTCTTTTGGCTTCTCGAGGTACAACTGTAGCATTAGCATCATCTCGTCTGGTTATGAGTTCTAAAGTACGGCTACATCTTATACAACAGACTCATTGTTCAGTACATTTTCGTCAATGTCTTCTTCATCTGTTATTACATCTGCATCGGGTGGAATAATCGCCAATTCTACGTCATCATCTTCATCGCCACTCCTTAATGGTTCTCTAGTTCTGCTAGAATTTCTTCAAGTGTAAGTCCACACAGCATGTTTTTATCCTGTTGGAATCGTGAAATTAGAATAGAATATGAAAAAAAGCAGATATAAAGAACGTAAAATGCAATTCTTCTCAGTATAATACGTGTATACAGTAATAGGGCACATCAACAATAAATGATAGTGTAACATGCCCTTGTCCCATTATTGGACGCATAAAATATATCGATATTGCACCTATTTGAAAAAATCTGAAGTACACTTAATCTTACACGGACATCCATATGTTCATAACAAACATGCCCAGACAACTAAATCACAGCTCATTGTCGTCCAGGAACTACGAGCAGACATACAGTGCTGCCAAATGCGAGGAAAAAATCGCTGAGTTTATAATTTTCCTGACGTGAAGTACTTAGGAAAAAGTTATTTATTTTACATTTACAGGCATTATAGCAGTTAGTTGAACCTACAGGTGCAACAATAAAGGCTAAAAGCTCCGTTGCTTACGTAGAAATAAGTAAAATATATGCGTCCCAAAAAAGGGACAATGGCCACTAATGGGTTAAGTTTCTTGGGAGTTAGTGCCAATCATTACGAAACACTATAGGAAAAATAACACCGACTTACTTCGCAAGCCACCGTCTGGTGACTGGTGGAGAGTACCGTGCTCCACCACTGCTAATCATTCCCCTTCCTGTTCACTCCCAAAAGGAGCGAGCAAAAAACAGCCGCCTATATGCTTCCGTACGAGCACTTATTACGAGAGATGAACGTTGGTGGGAGTAGAACTGAGCCGGCCGGGGTGGCGCTACAGTCTGGAACCGCGTGACTGCTACCGTCGCAAGTTCGAATCCTGCCTCGGGCATGGATGTGTGTGATGTCCTTATGTTAGTTAGGTTTAAGTAGTTCTAAGTTCTAGGGGACTGATGACCTCAGAAGTTAAGTCCCATAGTGCTAAGAGCCATTTCAACCTTTTAGTAGGATTGTTCCGCACATTGTCATTAGCGGTTCTCTAACCATTCTCGATAGCATTTCATGGGAAGAACGTTGTATTCCACTCCGCGCCTTCTTCGAGCATATCCATAACAAGTCTAACAGCGCCGTTCTGAAATGCTGCTATATCTTCCTTTAATGCGACCTGGTCGGTTCCAGAATACTTGAGCGGCACTCTAGAATGAGTCACACAAGTGATTTGTACACCGTCTCCTTCATGGTGAGGTATACTTTCGTAGAATTGTTCCAATAAACCGAAGTCGACCATTCGCCTTCACTAAAAACGACGTTAGAGTGTCATTCGATTTCACATCGCTCTGCAGCGCTACATCTGCATAATTTGCCTTGGTGCTGGCACAGAGCATCAGTGACCACACTTAATTTGACTGCAGAGTTATCAGCCAACGCTCAGATGTAGCTCTTATTGGCTTAACCGGTTTCGACGTGTCTTTACCAAGAACCCACAGAACTTATTAGCCGATTGCTACATCAGTGTGTAGTAGGAGTGTGTATCTCCTCAGGGCTCATATTAGGGGACTCTAGTAAGAGGGTACTCTAGTAAGAGGGGACTCTAGCAAGAGGGGACTCTAGCAAGAGGGGACTCTAGCAAGAGGGGACTCTAGCAAGAGGGGACTCTAGCAAGAGGGGACTCTAGCAAGAGGGGACTCTAGCAAGAGGGGACTCTAGCAAGAGGGGACTCTAGCAAGAGGGGACTCTAGCAAGAGGGGACTCTAGCAAGAGGGGACTCTAGCAAGAGGGGACTCTAGCAAGAGGGGACTCTAGCAAGAGGGGACTCTAGCAAGAGGGGACTCTAGCAAGAGGGGACTCTAGCAAGAGGGGACTCTAGCAATAGGGGACTCTAGCAAGAGGGGACTCTAGCAAGAGGGGACTCTAGCAAGAGGGGACTCTAGCAAGAGGGGACTCTAGCAAGAGGGGACTCTAGCAATAGGGGACTCTAGCAATAGGGGACTCTAGCAAGAGGGGACTCTAGCAAGAGGGGACTCTAGCAAGAGGGGACTCTAGCAAGAGGGGACTCTAGCAAGAGGGGACTCTAGCAAGAGGGGACTCTAGCAATAGGGGACTCTAGCAATAGGGGACTCTAGTAAGAGGGGACTCTAGAAGGACACCTAAGCAGATGCATACTCCCCCTACACACACAGTGGGTAATAAGTTGTTCAATCTGCTGAGAATGACAAAAATGTCGAAACTGGCTTAGGAAATAAGCATTGTAGACTGTTATGTTCTTAGTGAAGCGTATCATGGAAGTTTTCGTCGCACGAATGTATGTGTAGACAACATACAGTTAGATGAAGAATTCTGACATTATACATGTGACGAATTTTTAATGATAAGAAATTCCAGAGTGTGTAATTAATTCAGTTGTAATTAATAAAGTGATTACTTAACGAATCTTACGTATTGTTCTCATAGTAGTATATAGTCTGCCGAAGCAATGCTGTATTGGATGCCGTGAAAGACAGTTGGCCGAGATACTGTGTTTTAATCACGTTCCATTGTATCACGCGGTGGAGAAGTGTCTTAGCGTCTGTCGGCATTAATGAGAACAGACCGACGAAAAAGGACGAAAATGGGACACGCTCCAAGAGAGCCGGAGAAATGAGTCGCTATCTAATTGGGGGGTGTCCCATTACCAGCATACCTGTAAGCTGTAGATTCGTATTTGCATTGCAACGCACATGTTGTTCCTGTGTTATACTTTTGTAATATTTCTCTGAAACTGCAGAAAAATTTTAATAAAAGAGTTCCATTTTACTTTTACACGACGGGTACGATACCTACGTGTATCCTACGTATTTAAACAGCTTTTATCATAGTATACCGTAAAGTAAAGAGTAGGCATTGCAAGCAAGTGCGGTCTTCACAGTACCTCGAAGGTAACTGCGTAACTGATTCATATTCCGCATTTATAGTTCACTGGATTTTTATTTTATTTGTCAGTTTGCTCACGAACCTTTTAAAGTAAGGTATTCCTATGTACTCCGTAGACGACCAACATGCATAGATATTTTTGAAAGATTAAAACAGAGTACCAGTCCGGAAGTCGGGCCAGTCTATGTACGGACGAGTTGCTTACCGAATGAACCCTCAGGGAGCGACTTCTTATTTAATATCTGTCAGTACTCAGGTCAACAATAATTATGGAAGACGGAGAAAGAAGTTGGGTTGAAAAGAGCTTAATGTATTGATGCAGTCTGACTTCCCTACTCTTCAATTTACCCATCGAGTGACGAAAAAAGATGTTCAGGAATGAGATTAAAATTCAGGTTTAAAGGCTATGAGTGATAACATCTGCTCATACCGTCGCTACCCTCTGCAAAAATGAAAAATATTTGCAGGACCTGTTGAATGGAATGACCAGTCTAATCAGCACAGACTATGGATTTATAATAAGATAAAGAAATTCTAAAGTAATGTTACCACGTAATCATGATTCAGAATCGAAAAACGACTTTCACGCACTTTTATTGATCGATACATTGGACCACGTTTGCAGGCTCGTTATGGAGACGTGGAAACGGAAACCTTTCCCTGAGAAATCGACGAAGAAGCCCTGAACAGTTATAACGTAAAATAAACTGTCATTTAAACGCGGATTATACCGCAGATCAATTTGCACACGCACACGCACAGGGACGAAATAGACAAAAACGGTAGACGGTCTTGAAAACAGTTCAGTAACAGATGTAAGATTGAAGTGTTCTCGAAATGTGTCCTCATCAAATCAGAAATAAGCAGAAACTTCCTGGCAGATAAAAACTGTGTGCTGGACCGAGTCTCGAACTCGGGACCTTTGCCTGTGAGGACGGGGCGTGAGTCGTGTTTGGGTAGCTCATATGGTAGAGCACTTGCCCACATAAGGTAAAGGTCCCGAGTTCGAGTCTCTGTCCGGAACACAGTTTTAACCTGCCAGGAAGTTTCATATCAGCGAACACTCCGCTGCAGAGTGAAAATCTCGTTCTGGAAACATCCCCCAGGCTGTGGCTAAGCCATGTCTCCGCAGTATCCTTTCTTTCAGGAGTGCTAGTTCTGCAAGGTTCGCAGGAGAGCATCTGTAAAGTTTGGAAGATAGGAGACGATGTACTGGCAGAAGTAAAGCTGTGAGGACGGAGCGTGAGTCGTGCTTGGGTAGCTCATATGATTGAGCACTTGCCCGCGTAAGGCAAAGGACCCGAGTTCGAGTCTCGGTCCGGCACAGAGTTTTAATCTGCCAGGAAGTTTCATATCAGCGCAAACTCCGCTGCAGAGTGAAAATCTCATTCTGCATTCTCGTGACTTGTTTCTTGAATGTCTCTGTACACTACTGTCCTCTAGCAGATGAAAATTAGAATTACATACTCGACTGAACCCGCTTCGCACCATCTGTCACTGTGCACGCATGAGTCATTCTCCCGATTCACAGGCTCTAGACAGGAGCGATTTACGGCGCCGCTCTCCAAAAGGAATATGTGGAAAACACTGACAAGGAGAGGGGACAGGATGATAGTACATCTGTCAAGACGTCAGGAAACGATTTCAATGGGTCTAGAGGGAGCTGTAGAGGGGAGAAACTGTAGAGGAACACAGGAATTGGAATACATCCAGCAAATAATTAAGGATGTAGTTTACAAATGCTACTCTGAGATGAAGAGGTTGGCACAGGAGAGGAATTGTTGGCGGGCCGCATCAAACCAGTCAGAAGACTGATGACCCAGACAAAGAAACAAAGAAACAAACAAACAAACATTGAGCCCTTGTAAATAAAACTTTAAGATGTACTTCATTCAGCGGTGTATCAAAAATTTCTGCAAGTTATCTACCTTCTTTACAGTTAAAAGTACTTTTATACAGTTAATTTACAAACACCTTGGACAGTATTATTGTAAGCTACAGCCAGTCACTAAGTGCAAGAACTAACGGCAAATTCTGAATGTAAGTGACAGTGATGTGAGCAACTGGTAGTTCAGCGGGTGCTGGGCCAGACGAAGAGGCAGCGCTTCCGCAGCGTGTGCGACCGGAGCGGGCGTCCCACGTGGGGACACGTGACGTACACAGCTCGTGTTGTGATCGCCGTCGACACAAACACGCCGTGGCCGTCGCCGCCGTTTACTGGCTCGGCACTCCCCTTTGTTTACACCGTCCCCGCTGTTTAATACTCGTGTGCTATGGCTTTGTGCGTCCCCGCCGGAACAGATGGGGCGTCCGCTGCAGAATGACACGACGCGCCGCGCGTAGCCGCGGGCCACGATCGACACAGCGGAAAACAGAATGTGCTGCATTCACTGCTGGAAGAAACTCGTCTCCGCATCCGGGACTGCCAACTTCCAGTTACACAACTGCTCTTGATTCCAAGGTTATCAGGACGCATCCTGGCAGTGAAACAGACTTTTTTACGGGAAGTATTTTATTTCCAGAGAATAATAAATGCTGGCGTAATGTTTCTCATCATCTGACTTCATCCCATCACCCTGAGATAAACTCTAAACCTCAGCGCTGTGTCTCAGGAAAGTGGTGTACATACTAATAAAGGAGTGAAAATCCCTACACTTAACTGCAGTCATTACAATTTTTAATAAGGTAGTGTGGATCACCGAAGCGGCTTTATTCGCAATAAAAGAGAGTGTATGTGACACTTGTTGACGGTTCATCTGTCGTGTGGGTACGATTAAGTCAGCGGCCCGTTGGTGCTGTTGAAGACAAGTAAACTAGAATATGCGTTGGATCTGAGTTTCATATTATCTCTACCTTTTAGTTACATGAACACTAACACGATGTTGGACAATCATTCTTTGGTGTCAGTCACACGGTACTGATAGTACTTGAAATTTTAAGTAAGTGCGGAAAGAATTCTAGCATCACCAAGTAGTAACGATTGGTCACTGCATTTTAGACAGGCACAGAGTTTTATCATCCGTCATGGAATGAATCACGTCAATATTGAGGAAGGTGTGAACAAACCACATCTACTGACACACTGACTAGGCTGACTAGGCCGTGAATGTTAATTCAAAAGCGTCTGTGGAGAGCTCACTTCCTAAGTAAATGATTTACTTCACTGCCTTATTATCATGTATGAAATATGTCTCGCATATATGTTTCATTTCTTAACCCGTTTATATCTGGCACGCAATTTATATAAAGAGCGCTCTAAAAGCTTCCGTTTGAAGGCCGTACAGTCCAGAACCGGTATGCCAAAAAAGCAAATTCGCCTTGAACACTGGGACAATCACCCCACCGACGCACCAGCTTGAAGATACTCGTTTGCTAACACATCGTGTCCTGCTGCATGAAGAAGTCCTTAACTGTCCGCTGCTCATCCTCGACCGACAGGAATCATCGACCCTTCAGAGGCTTTTATAGGGGACCGATGGCGTGATAGTAGCATGCCGAGAGATTAGTCCAGGTTCTCGAGTGTCTCCTGCTTGCGTTGGAGTAACTTCATGCAACCCAACACACATTCTCCTAGGAATATCTCAAAGTGTTTGCTCTTCGGCAGCCAAGGAAAGAGTAACATCACGCTGGTCCTGTTTGGCGCATTTGGTAATAACGTCGCCATAGATACGCTTCCGGATTTAACGCACGCACCTCGGAAGACACGATTGCCACACTGATTCCTTGCGTACATGTCGGTGCTTATATACCCGCATAGCAGTCGCACTTGGTTGTGTACACGATGCAGCAACGCCCTAAAAGGGAAACTATTTGATCGCCCATTATAAATAAATTTCTCTTATTTATTTGATCGCTTAATTCGTTAGTTTATACTTTACTTTTTCCTGTTTTATTTACTGCAGTTCTAGATTATGTTGAGATAAAGATTAACACCCCGTAAGAAAAATACTCAGGATATCTGATAACGGATCGAGTGAACAGACTACAATTCTTGGCACATGCTACTAACGAGAGGGATGAACTTTTTTATCTACCGAGACAGTGACGAAACTTTGGTTTTATTACGATGTGATAGGTACATTTATTATGGCCCTTCGATATGATTTGCTAAAGATCTGCAATAACAGTACCGATGTGGGAGATCAAAGATTTTATTACGTTGACTGGCAATGGTGAAACGTCCCCTTTGAAAATGATGAATTACTGTTCTGGTAAACTTCTGCGCTATTTGATACAAAGCAGCTGAGTAAAACTGAACGTACTCAGACAGTTCTCTCTTTACTTACTCTGATCATCACTAAACCGACACAGAATATTTTGAGCGCAACGCAATCTGACTTTCAATAACCCCTACAAAAGAATGGCCCTGACTAACAATAACCTATACCTTCATGAATCACTTACCTCACAAAAATCTTCGTTACTCGAACTACTGCAATACAGCGAGCGCCAATACTGCCAGCTAAATAAACGATTCTAACTAATGAAGCCACTAACTACTGATAGGCATAGTTAGGAAATGAAAGATTTTGATGGAGAACAAGCAATGTATTTTCCTCAATAATGTTCAAGAGTCATTATATATATATCAGTTCATGACCTCCATCTTTACAAATTTCCTTTTACTGGCGGACACACGTTCAGATCGTCCGCTTATAGTAACCTCTCAAAACTCTGTCATCTTTATTTCCACATCCACCACTGCTGGCGCCTCACCCCCAACAGTCCAACGCTACGCGCTGTTCACATCTAACTGCCCAACACTACACTAGCGAATACTCAAACAATGGCAACAAGCCACAGAGTGCACACAGCACAGTCAGTGAGTTTCATACAGAGCGCTACGTGGCGTTACCTACACAAAAACCTAAACAGACTACTTACAATGGTTATAGTTAATCCTTTATGCACCATGTTCCATTATGTATACCTTTTCTGGAGGAGCTTTTTGGAGAGTCGAAATGGTGTGAAATGTTGTTTTCTGAAAGTGTGTTGGGTAACAGAGAATGTGCCGGCCGGTATGGCCGAGCAGTTCTAGGCGCTTCAGTCTGGAACCGCGCGACCGCTACGGTCGCAGGTTCGAATCCTGAGTCGGGCATGGATGTGTGTGATGTCCTTAGGTTAGTTAGGTTTAAGTAGTTCTAAGTTCTAGGGGACTGATGACCTCAGATGTTAAGTCCCATAGTGCTCAGAGCCATTTGAACCATTTGAACAGAGATTGTCTGTTTTTTAAACACTGAATTACACTGATGAGTCAAAACATTGTGATATATGATTAGCAGCGTGTTGGTACTGCTTTGGAACGCATTACATCGCTATTCTGGGTGGCAAGGACTGGACATGTCCTTGGTAGGTTACTATAGGCATGTTGCACCCGCGATCTACCCACAGGTCACGCAATTCGCGTGAAATACGGACAGGTGGACTGTGGGCGCAGAAATGGGCCCCGACAACATCCCATGTGTTCAGATCCGGCGAAATTGGTAGCTAACACATCAACGTGAATCCACTATCATACTCTTCAAACCAATGGTCTTGTGGATCCTGCTCGAAGATGGCGTCGGTGTACAGGGGAGGACATCAAGCACGATGGGAAACAGATAGGCCGCAATAATGCCCATGTAGTATACAGCAGTCATGGCGCCTTCCGTTGCTACTACGTGTCCACTGGAATTTCAGGTGAGTATCCACCATGGCAAGATAATGTCCCCACCGCCGTAGCGTGTTTCCAGCTGCCGTTCGCCAGATGGCGGCGTATCCGGACACGACCATCGACCTGTTATTGAAAGAAAGGTAGTTAATTGGGCGGGACAACGTGTTTCCATTGATCCGCGGTCCAGTCTAGATGAGAACACTGCTGAGGAGTCGCGTTTCCGAACATGTGCGCTGAAAAGTGTGCTCGAAACATGTACGTGCATCTGCATTTTGCTCTTTCAGATATGCCACAGACCACCGCCTATCTTGCTTTACAGGCTAGCTCCGATCTCCTCGTTCGATGATGAGGCGCGAAAGTTCAACACCTTGTCGTCTACTCGTAGTTTCACCGTCCTTCAACAACTTTCCACAGATGAGCACGACAGTAAAAGTGAAAAAAGCCGACCAATTTCATCATATTTGAGATGTTGGTTCCCAGACGCCGGGCCTTAACAATCTACCCATTATCAGAGTCGTTTAGCCCGCATCTCGTGGTCGTGCGGTAGCGTTCTTGCTTCCCACGCCCGGGTTCCCGGGTTCGATTCCCGGCGGGGTCAGGGATTTTCTGTGCCTCGTGATGGCTGGGTGTTGTGTGCTGTCCTTAGGTTAGTTAGGTTTAAGTAGTTCTAAGTTCTAGGGGACTGATGACCATAGATGTTACGTCCCATAGTGCTCAGAGCCATTTTTCAGAGTCATTTGTATCAGTTGATATACACGTTCGGGTGTATCGTTTTCAGAATGGATATCCAGTCATCTCTGATCCGCTTCCATACGTTCGTTATCGTTTCACATGTCGCACAACGTCACCACGCAGCATTTGATATGATGGTGGACAGAGGACATAATGTGTAGGTTGACCGTGGATGTAGGAGCTGTTCCGACTGTTTTAGTTTTAAATTGTGGCTGAAGACGTTTAAGATGCATGCGAGGTCAACTCACTCTCAATTTCCTGCAACAGCGAGTTTGTTTGGATAGTCTTTTCATCCACCAATATGGATCTCAGATAACCACCATGTTGCAGCATAACGCACATGGCGCTCATACCTGTCCCCTTCTTATTACCCCTCTATCTGCCCCTTCCCCTCTGCCAGTCCTCCAAACCCTTCTCCACCCTCTCTTCCACTGCCTCCCCTCCTCTTGCAACTGTCCCTTTTCATGCCTCCTCCGCCCACTCTCCTTTTCTCTCTCCTCCTACTCTCACTCAATCTACCTCTCCTACTCACTCTTCCTCTCTCTAACACCTTCCGTCTACCCCTCCTTCACTCTCTCTCTCTCTCTCTCTCTCTCTCTCTCTCTCTCTCTCTCTGTGCTTGCCTATCATTCAAGAAATGCAATTCAAATAATTGTCCAGCCATCCTGATTTGTAGTATGGAAGCGGATGGAATGTCCAATGTTTGTACAATGGTCTGCACATGCGAGAACACACGATTTATTTATAATAAACTTATTTCGGATGGGAGAAACGCACATGGTGCTCCTAAAAAATACCTGTGCTAATATCTTTCAGTGATCCACTAGGAAAAAAAATTTAAAAAAATTGCAAGCAATTAATACTAATAGTTAGTACTGTAACTACTTTTAAAAATAACCTAAATTTCATCAGGACAAACACAACTTTCTTGAAGGTATCAACTTAATTATTGGGACTATTAAAAGGTAACCTCATAAAAAACGAAGAAGTTAAAACATGTTCGTTTTGTGCAACTCAAAATAAGATATCATTTGATTGAACAATTACACCAGCGAGAATACAGCTTATATAAATTACAATTTCACTTCGGTACAGTCACGTTTAACAGCGTCAACCAGTGTGCTGTTTCGCGCTGCATGTGCAGGTACAGTGTACCGACGGAATAGTTTGCATATACTTATATGGATATGGTGTCTGTCCTTTCGGACATGTCCGAAAGAACACACACCATATCCATATAAGTATATAGTCTGGCAAAACCGGCCATGACCTTCTTCTTCTGTGCGAATGCACACATATTCGCCAACTCTTACGGGACTTGGTAAGAATGTCTTCCACGAGTAATGAGTGTGTTGGGGTGGGACACTACGAATGTAGTGTGTGGACATACAAGGTGAGAATGTGGGTCTCGCGGGAGGCAGGCGCGAGATAGTCCCTACAGTCGCGCTATCCTCTGTGCCCTCGGTGGCTCAGATGGGTGCCGGCACGGTAGCTCAGCGTGTTCGGTCACAGGGTTACGTGCCCTCTGTAACAAAAAAACTTAGTTAATCGATCAACAACGAACTTCACTGGGCGTCTTACGACGTCCGCGCCGAGCAGATGCAACGAAAAAAAAAAAAAAAAAAAAAAAAAAAAGATGGATAGAGCGTCTTCCATGTAAACAGGAGATCCCGAGTTCGAGTCCCGGTCGAGGCACACATTTATTTTCACCTGTCCCCGTT
This sequence comes from Schistocerca cancellata, assembly GCF_023864275.1. Taxonomy (NCBI): domain Eukaryota; kingdom Metazoa; phylum Arthropoda; class Insecta; order Orthoptera; family Acrididae; genus Schistocerca; species Schistocerca cancellata. The sequence continues at coordinate 628,817,717 of NC_064627.1, forward strand.
GATAAATATCAACGCTCGTTAGCAGCTGAAGGTATTAATATAATTCTAATTTCGAATAGTTTGCATGTCGGTGTGACACAGCTTAAGATACTTCTGATAAATTCATCGAAAATATTAACAACCCTTAAATGCGACAAGATCTGTTGTTTCGTAACTGAAGGTAATTATCGAAATGTATTCAGTGCGTTCACAATACTCAGAGGCAGACGAACAGCCACTGTTTGTCGGCTTGCAACAGACACTCCGAGCATGACGTCTTTTGTCTTCGCTACCGGTACACCTCCGCCGCAAGCACACTTGACGCAAAGACAACTTTGCTTACGCAGATGGTGGTGTCCTCTAGACTCTTCTAGACACGCTCCGTGTGCTGACAGCATGTCACTTCAAAAGTGAATTTAGAACGTGAAGACGTACGGAGGTATTCACAGTGCTACATGTACGGAATAAAAGCGGTTTCGTCAAGCTACCGAGGAAAAATTTAATATTTAAAAGTACGTAAATTTATGGCGTCTTTCCTCCAGGCGGAGGTGCGCCCGCACTGGTTGTCTTCACTGGCGCCGAGTTTATTGCCTCAGAAAGAAACTGCGCGACGAAAGGCGCCGCTGTATATTTTATCTGTCTGTTAAATACGCGCTAGCTGATACCAGTTCCACAACGTTATTTTTAGACATCTGTTTACGAGCAGCGCGTGAGAACTGAGGTACTAGTTCGCTGGTAAGTAGTAGTTTTTTCGTCGTGTGTTGTACGGGCCAGTGAGAAAATGTGGCTTACGCCACGAACATGTGTCTACGTATGCATATGTGTGTGGTAGTGGGGGGGGGGGGGCGGAGATGTCGATGATGTGTAATGGGTAATAGCGTGATGTGTTCACGCGATGCGTATCACTGTAGTGAAGAAGTAGTATAGTTAATGTGGAGTTCAATGAAGAACAAGCTCTGAAATGGTTTGATCACTTGGATTAAATCGTAAGGTAAGGTAGGTGGCAAGTGGACATTAGTATAAACCAGTTGCTACACTCGCGCGTCCTGAAATAATTCTGAAGTGTGTCGCAGACGAACTAATCAGGACCAACACGAGATGCTGAACGTGTACAAAAAAGGGCAACACGAGGGCAGGTTCGTTTGATTCACAGGAGATTGCTGCGCAAATGCTGAAAACTCAAACTGGCATGCGGTTGAAGATACACTTCAACTATCCCGTGAAAGCCAGCATACGAAGTTCCAAGAACCGGAAGAAAGTGAGGAATCTAGGAATTTAATAGAGCGTTCTATGGATCCCTTTCGTAGAGAACATGAAAAGAAGATTAGTTTACTTACAGCGTGCACCCATACATTTAAACAGGACCTCCTTTCGCAGCTCCAAAAGTGAATGCAACAAGTATAACGTCTAATATTTATTACAATGATAGTTACTGCCTTACATGCGCATCACAACAGTTTACGTAGAATGGATCTAGATGCAGATCTAGGCTGTATGAATATGGGAGTGTAAATCGGTCATAACTGTCTTCTAGTGATTTATGAAAGTCACAAGTAAATCTAAAATGTTTAATTGGCCAACTATCTTTCAGAAAACAAAACTTCATTTATTTTCTAGTTTCCTAAACGTTCCTCCAGAAGGTGTCCATAAATAAAAAAGAAACTGTGTTCTCTAACATCGGCAGTGATTTTCTGGATCTTTACCCAAAACATATAAAAGGGTCAGAAGAAATGTCTATCTCATTGTAGTAAAATCATAGTTTCGTCACTATATCTGACAGCAGTGCTGATATTTCACGCAACTTTCTTCCGCAGTTGAGCGAAACTGTAAAAATCTGGAGCAAGATAAAGTAATAGTCAATCTTGTACATAGCTCAACTAGTTGATCTATCAGCCACGCTTTATCAAAATTCAAGCAAAACCATTCATTCTGCGAAAAGTGAAACGCAATTTTCTTAGCTCAACGAGTGTAATAGAAATATAAAACAACCTCTCACCGATAATTCATGGCATTTTCATAAGACGATTCTCCGAACCATAATTGGACAGCACAGCTTCATTGCTATCCAAGAAATAATTTTTAAATAAATCTAATGTGCGTTGTTGGATTTCTGTACGTTGCGTAAATAAATGATAACGGTTCGTAACTTCATATTTTATGAAAACTGTATGTACTTTGTGGAGTAACACATTTCGCCACACGTGAAACAAAAAATGTCTCTGACCACTATGGCACTTAACATCTGAGGTCATCATCAGTCCCTTAGACTTAGAACTACTTAAACCTAATTAACCTAAGGACAGCACACACATCCATGCCCGAGGCAGGATTCGAACCTGCGACCATAGCAGCAGCGCGGTTCCGGACTGAAGCGCCTATAACCGCTCGGCCACAGCGGCCGGTGACGTGAAACAGCTTCAACTACTTTTTTCCCAGTTAGGTGTTAGCTATCTACAGTGCCAATGGAATATTTTTGCTTACATCCGTTTATGAAAATAGAGTATGCAAAGTATTTCACATGAAGAAAGGCAGGACAAATAAAGTTAAAAGCAACGGACCTAATTATCATGGGCTGCGCCGTCCCACATAGGAGTGGACCATTTAGTAGGCGCGCTCTGCTCATGCATATCACAGCAGTCCTGGTGGTGGTTCTCAGCAGTCCGAGACTGATGCATACTTTCCAATCATTAAGAAGGAAAATTTCAGCGATGAAGAGGGTTCACCAGAACGGGAAAAAGTCTATAGCCTTTATCGACAGAGAGGAATAACTTCAGGAAATTCTCGATATTGATTTAGGGCGAAAAATCTCTTTAAGAACAGTCGAATCAAAACAGATAGAGCGATTTGTAAAAGTTCATCAACCTGCTGCGTATCAAAGGGGACACCTAAAATTTATCGCGATTCGAGATGTCATGAGTCCTAAAAATTATTTCAGTATGATTTGTAAAGCTATAACACTTGAAAGTCCGCCCCTCGTGGTCTCGCGGTAGCGTTCTCGCTTCCCGAGCACGGGGTCCCGGGTTCGATTCCCGGCGGGGTCAGGGATTTTTCCTGCCTCGAGATGACTGGGTGTTGTTGTGTCGTCTTCATCGTCATCATTCATCCCCATTACGGTCGGAGGAAGGCAACGGCAAACCACCTCCATTAGGACCTTGCCTAGTAAGGCGGTGCGGGTCTCCCGCATCGTTCCCCTACGCTCTGTAAAGAAGCATGGGACTTCATTTCCATTTTCCAACACTTGAAAGATGTCATCAGATTCTTTCTTCTAGAGACAAGAAAACTTTGAGTTTGCCACATTGCATATTATTGAATCCGGTACATAACTACACTGTTATGAATTACTCTCGTTGGTTTCTTGTTAATGACGTCTCTGAAGAACTACTTCACATTTTACCAGTATAAGATTTCCTGGATAGACAACATTATTGCAGATGGTTCGTGCGCTCTTTCTGCTTTTTCTGTGGTAGAGTGAACGTTTGATTCAGAATAGTATAACAAGCGTTGTAAAAGCTGCGTACATTTCGCATAGAACCCAACAGTTCTTTGTTTATTACAGCTAAACAAATGCGAGCAGGCTGGTAAGGTGTATCACGGAGCTCAAGCACCAGAAAAATATAAACCCTAATTCTTTTTTCTTTACTGCCGCAGAGAAAACATGGAGATTTACTGCTAAAACGCGCTTCCGCACAACTCTGCTCTCATGTTATGTGGTCTTCTTCTCATCCTGTGTCTTCGGATTCGGCAGTATTTACATTTACGGCAAGGTGGTACAATTTCGATCATTTCTGAAAAATGCTATTGTAACTGGAAACTTATTGAGGAAAGAAAGAATTGAAACTATGGCACTTGTCCTTTGATGCTCAATGAAGATGTAAAACAAATATTACATCATTACAAGTCATCTTTTCTTGGAACAATTCTGATTATTGACTTTTTCTCCATAAAAAGCACTTTTACCTTCGGGCATCAACGTAAACTTCGTAGTACCAAACATTACATTTTTATCAGCGAAACAGTCACCCTTTGCCAATGATTCCGCACTATAATAATTCATGAAACAAAACCCACAATTGTTCTCGCTGTTTGCTGGCGATTCGGATATTTTAATACTTCTTTCATCATTGCTCATAGACCTAATTTCTATTATTGTTGGTTCATTTCTTTATTTATTTCTTTGTTTTCCGTTGAAAAATAGTTCTCTTGCTGTGCAGGTTTTCCAGGTTTTCATCTGATGTGAGTCGAACTGAAGTCTGTGTTTTCCTAGACGATCCCGTTTTCCTTGGAGTTGGCAAACTGTCCTTGACAACATCGTAATGAGAAATGGTACTGGATGCTGGTGTTAATGCAGGAAATAGTAAAGAATCTTTGTTTTGTAGTGTTTTCATTGGGGTTACAATGAATCCATCGAATTCTGTGATATCGAACCTTTAGAGACTTGAAGAACGTTCCGTCTAATGGCTGTAGCACATGTGTGCTGTATGGAGACAATCCCAAAAGTTCCATCCCATTTTCCCGACAGAACTATACACCGTACATGCTAGAATGGCTGTCATGATTGTCGTTAATAAGAACTGTTTTGTGTTTCTTTAAGCATCTAAGCCAGGTCATAAACAGGTTTTCATTCATGTACCCCGATCTCTCAACACTGTAATGGAACCAGGAGGTGAACCTCTTGAAATTCAGGGCGTTTCCTCATTGCTTTGAAAATAACGATTGGTGAGAAATACGTGCCAGATGCGTTCATGCATGCAGCAACAGTCAAATGTTCTTGGACGCCTGAAATTGGCAAGAAGTCGGCTTGCCGAAATATCGCGCCTTTGGACTACGCTACCCGGCTGAATACCCGAGAAATTCTCAAGAATGTATAAATCCATTAAAAGAAAGAAAACTAAACTTTTATAACATTGTCTATTTTTAAATCCCTAATTAACATTTATAGATAACGTTACGCTTAATGACAGATTCTCGCTGAGATACCAAGTAGAGTTGTGTTCAATTTATGGAAATGATCTGCTGAGAAGAAGCGTGCCATCACAACAACACTTGTCAGTAGCAGAGAAACAACTGTGGGAATATGTTCACTGTGATTAATCAATTTATACAGAAAAGCATCAAACCTCGGTGGCTCTAAAAAAAGGGAGAAAGTTTCCGTCCACCCTGTAACTCTATACCAGGGATAATTCTTAAATGTCGCCTAGAGGCTGAATCAGACACAGACAAATTCTCTCCTACTGGCACGTCGGTGTTAATGTGGTACTGTGTGTAGGATATTACGCAATATTATTCTCTAACAGCTGTAGCGGGTACCAGAAGACACGCCGAGACGGGAAGCACGGATTGTTTTGTGGCGTTCCCTCATTCAAGTAGAGCGCTGCGTGACGTCAGCGAGTGCTGTGACGCACGAATGTACACAGTGGGCTGACAGGCAAAAACCCGCGAGACAGAATGAATCCCTCTTCCGTTTCGGATTGTTCGCTGCTTCACCAAGTCGACTTTACTGGCTAGGCAGACGTTAACACACAAAACATTCTCTCCATTTGGTTCCCAGCAGACTCGTAATCGTGACTCCAGCACGAGTTAGAGACATTTAGCAGAAATCAAAAGGTTACTAATGTAAATAATGCGGAAATGTACATACTTTACGGTATGATGTCGTTAGAAAAATGTTGGTAACACTGAAAGTAAAACCTTTCCAGTCGCCAAATACGTTATTCTATCCCGAAAATATCCTTAAGAACTTCATTATTGTCAGCTTTCGAAGTGATGTTGTTGTTTTAGCCCTCAGCCAGAAGACTAGTTTTGTGCAGCTCACCACGCTTAGTCTCTATTGTGGGATCCTTTATATCTGTCCATAACTACAGCAACACGCAACAGTCTTAATCTGGTTACGGCATTCAGACCCTGGGCCCCTCAACGCGTTTCACCCTCCATACTTCCCACCAGTACCTAAGAACTATTCCCCCACCCCACAACCCCCCTACCCCCATCCTTCGATTTCCGCAGTTCTGTTCTGTATACCTTTGTTTATCGATATGCCCTTCTAATGTGCTGGATTCCTCTGTAACATCCCATTTCCGATACGTCTATTTCCTTCATGTTTGTAATATTTACCGTTAGCCTTTCAGTTCCAGGTAGGGCTGCACTTGGGCCAAATATCTTAAGAAAATGCTTCCTAACATTTACCCACATTTTTTTCTTATTCAGAAAAGTTTTTCTCGCTGCTGCCAGTCTCACTTTTTTCATTCCGAATCATCACAACTTATCTTACTGTCTAAAGTACAAAATTCATCTACTACGTTCAGGTCTCATTTCCTAATATAATTCCCGCAGCATCACCCGATTTTATGTGATTACACCTTTTTCATTTGTAGGTGTTGTTACCTATTCAAAAACTCAATGACGTGATGTTTTATTCGCGTACTGCTAGGAGACCTTTTCCTGCAGAGCTGATAATTACGTGAGCAACATTACCATATAATGAAACTATTTCGTGAGAATAATGTGTACCTGACGCCTTCATTGCTCAGAATTTCAGATGGCTGTATGTATAATTAGTGTCTTTTGCCTCCGAAATGCATTTACTCGAAGTAATGTGTGACAACATTTCCGTTCCTTATCTGGTGTTTTATTTACACTCCTGGAAATTGAAATAAGAACACCGTGAATTCATTGTCCCAGGAAGGGGAAACTTTATTGACACATTCCTGGGGTCAGATACATCACATGATCACACTGACAGAACCACAGGCACATAGACACAGGCAACAGAGCATGCACAATGTCGGCACTACTACAGTGTATATCCACCTTTCGCAGCAATGCAGGCTGCTATTCTCCCATGGAGACGATCGTACAGATGCTGGATGTAGTCCTGTCGAACGGCTTGCCATGCCATTTCCACCTGGCGCCTCAGTTGGACCAGCGTTCGTGCTGGACGTGCAGACCGCGTGAGACGACGCTTCATCCAGTCCCAAACATGCTCAATGGGGGACAGATCCGGAGATCTTGCTGGCCAGGGTAGTTGACTTACACCTTCTAGAGCACGTTGGGTGGCACGGGATACATGCGGACGTGCATTATCCTGTTGGAACAGCAAGTTCCCTTGCTGGTCTAGGAATGGTAGAACGATGGGTTCGATGACGGTTTGGATGTACCGTGCACTATTCAGTGTCCCCTCGACGATCACCAGTGGTGTATGGCCAGTGTAGGAGATCGCTCCCTACACCATGATGCCGGGTGTTGGCCCTGTGTGCCTCGGTCGTATGCAGTCCTGATTGTGGCGCTCACCTGCACGGCGCCAAACACGCATACGACCATCATTGGCACCAAGGCAGAAGCGACTCTCATCGCTGAAGACGACACGTCTCCATTCGTCCCTCCATTCACGCCTGTCGCGACACCACTGGAGGCGGGCTGCACGATGTTGGGGCGTGAGCTGAAGACGGCGTAACGGTGTGCGGGACCGTAGCCCAGCTTCGTGGAGACGGTTGCGAATGGTCCTCGCCGATACCCCAGGAGCAACAGTGTCCCTAATTTGCTGGGAAGTGGCGGTGCGGTCCCCTACGGCACTGCGTAGGATCCTACGGTCTTGGCGTGCATCCATGCGTCGCTGCGGTCCGGTCCCAGGTCGACGGGCACGTGCACCTTCCGCCGACCACTGGCGAAAACATCGATGTACTGTGGAGACCTCACGCCCCACGTGTTGAGCAATTCGGCGGTACGTCCACCCGGCCTCCCGCATGCCCACTATACGCCCTCGCTCAAAGTCCGTCAACTGCACATACGGTTCACGTCCACGCTGTCGCGGCATGCTACCAGTGTTAAAGACTGCAATGGAGCTCCGTATGCCACGGCAAACTGGCTGACACTGACGGCGGCGGTGCACAAATGCTGCGCAGCTAGCGCCATTCGACGGCCAACACCGCGGTTCCTGGTGTGTCCGCTGTGCCGTGCGTGTGATCATTGCTTGTACAGCCCTCTCGCAGTGTCCGGAGCAAGTATGGTGGGTCTGACACACCGGTGTCAATGTGTTCTTTTTTCCATTTCCAGGAGTGTATTTTAGAGCGCCAAATATAGCATTTTAAGCGATTTCTGACATTTATTTAAGAAAACGTTGGCCTGGTTTGTAGAATGTCTGTATAAGTATAATTACAAAACGTTAATGTTCAGGATAAAGCTATCTCTTACAGATGCGACAATGTGAAACGGAAGTTGCATTTCACGGAGTTTAAACTCATGAAACAATCATTTAGCGAATTTTCTTGGACAGAAGCGTCTACATTCAGGTACAAAGTCTGTTCGTACTATGTGAAGTAGTTACCGCTACTATGCAACATACATGTGGTTGCCTGACCTTAATAAAACTTGGTGGTACACGCTTCGAAAATGTGGATGGATGACAGAAGTAGCTTTTATGAAGTGTCATATAGGGGGTTCAGCTGCTCCTACCAATGTCGTTTATACAACTCACGATGTTATATATAGCCTTCAAAAGCCACACGCTAGATTTTCATATTTTCTCACTCGATACGGACAAACTATTGATCCTGCGGAAAAATGAACAGAACCTTTTTCTTAGAAATTGGAAGTAGTTAGTAATGAGATACGTTTTTGCTAGAGGCCGTAATTTTCGAGTTATTCAAGCAAAACGTACATAAGTAACTTTAAAGGCACCGCCACTCCCACACTCATCCTCCACCAGTCAAGATAAGTAACATGTTGTTCTTGACACTCCCTCCTGCCGCTGAACCAAAATTGGCGACTGCACGAATTACCTCCCACATTCGACTTTCGTTAGTCTTTATTGAATGATCTTGTTACGATACCAGTTTAGTTAAGGAGTTACAAATGGTAAGACTGACGGCTGTGTAATTTTATGAATTTTAACAACATGAAATAAACAATTACATCGCTGTATTCGTCAGGCCCTCTGACTACGAAGCTATTGTCCTTGCAATGGCTAGGTTTAGATCGAATTGCTAACGTAATTAGTTTCAGCATACCGTTTACATGTGGCTTTTTTCTTTCATTAACCTCACGGCCACGTTTAAATTAGTAATGTTAACGAAATAGCCGACCGTGCTTGTAGTGTAATAGCCCAATCAATAGAGACCAAAAATAGTCGAATATTGCAAATAGTTCGTGTAGTCGGAAATTTTTGTACAGTGGTAGGAGGGAGGGCCACGAGAAACATACTAAAAAGCCTGACTGGCGAGAGAAGATTGTGCGAGTGCAGGTGAGAGTCACTTTCGTATGTTTGTGTTGAATAACTCTTAAACCGTGGCCTCTAGCGAAAACGTATCCTAGTACAAAATTTAACTACATTAAATTTACTACAAAACGTTCGTTTTTCCTTTACTTATTTTACGACCATCAGTTTGCGCTTGGCAAGTGGGAGATATCTTGCTTCTTTTTTTTCTTTTTTTGAAAGTCAGATATAATATCGCGGGCTGCAAAAAAACGACATCGGTGGGGGCAGCTGAATCACCCTGTGTATGTCATAACCTACTACATAGCTGGCTTGTGCTGGGACCAGTGATGGTAATAACGACAGCTTAAACACAACAAACACAAAAATTTATTACTTAAGACGGAATTGTTATTTCATCAAACCGAACATGCATTAAAGTTTGTGAAAACTGCAGCTTCCAGAAAGAAGAGCTCGAAATAATCTAAAGTAGTACTAGTATACGACAGTGTATGAAGACCAAGTAACAGGGTTGCAGGGAGACGGCAAGTATGTAGATGCAGTACATACCTTTCTTGTGACCTGAAAGGCGAATGTGATTCCCACCTAGGTCACTGAACAAATGTTAAAATAATCGGAATCGGAAATGAAGAGCCAGTATGACAACATTTGTGAGCATGGGGACAAGTTGTCATTAGAATACGACACATGCGACCACTTTAGGAGACGAATTTTTCTTAATCGGATTTTAATTTCATTCAGTTAGTACTGAGATTTGACGTAAAATTCATTGCTCATTCATTAACCTCGTGACCGCAGTATTTCTATACGTATTCACGTTCACATATCTCAAATAAAGTAACACTGTGATTACTAAACGGGTAAAATGCGAGCACATTTTGATCGGACAAGTAATATGATTGGCTGCAAATTAGCCCTTACCAGTCAACTAGCTGAAACGTCAATCGAAATTATTTTAATAGAATTATAGCTTGAAGACCTGAATCATATTTTAATAATATTTGCTAACTTACATAAAACATGAAAATTTTCTAAACAGAATTTTTTAAAGTGTCAGATAATATTTACTTCCTACATTAAGACGAATTCACGTTTAGAAGTAGAAATATTATATCAAATTTTTTCTGGCATTAATATCACATATCTACTACTGAAGTTGAATTGTGGACATTTTAAAGGCATTGTGCCACCTGTTCGTTATCTGTAGTGTAAAGTTGGCTAGTCATGTACAGCCATGTGGGATATTATATTTAAAATGACTAACTTAGCTATTTAATATGTATGACGAAAATATTAGTATTAGTTTAACCACGATAATTAAGGTCGAGTTCCACGTCTGTGAATTAAATCGCTATTTTTCTTCGAAGTAGAGTATTAAAAAATTTCTGAACATTTTACTTGAAGAAATAAAGCAACAAGTACCTTTATGAAAGTGATTTATAAGAAGATGCATTTCGGACTTTTGACACTCGTTAACTGCAGTTCTACAGTCATTTTCCCGCGCGCTCCTCGAGAGCGGAACCGAAGAGAAATGGCACGAAGGTGTTTCGATTAACCCTCTGTCAGGAACATAACTGTGGATTGCAGAGCAGTCTGATGGATGTAGCTGCAGATTTTCACTATGAGAATGTATACTGAATGCTGGAGCTATCCGGCAGTAGCTCCTGGTCTCAGTATTAGGCCCTATGCACACATCACATTGTATAAAGGCGTGTGTAAGGGTTTATATGAAATGTGGAGCCTCTTCACGCCCACGTTTGCATGGTGACGTTCACATAAAGCTCTACAGATAACACCGCGAAAGCGTTGGTAATTCTATCGAGGACTAACAGGATACGGAACTTTGATGTTGTCCGTAAGTGCGTGTGAGATCACCCAGTAATGAAGTCCCATCAAGGAGACAGAAAGCGGTAGAAGCGTAGCGGTTTTAGCGCAGAGTGAAGAAATAACACGGCAAGCACCGTCAACAGAAAACAAAAGCACGAAGCAAACGTTACTAGAGCGTAAGTTACCATTGTTGGTGCGCACCAGCGATGTCCCCTATGCGAGCTTCAGCGTCAGCGTACCTGTAACATGCCAAAGTCATCATCAGAGGGGTCAATTTGAACATAAAATTATGTAGTTTCTGCTATTCAAGCCTTGAAAACTTTTTTGTAAGGGACGTTTTATCATTATTACCGGTCGTCGATCTCCTTTTAGTTGTTGCTAACTGCAAATTACTCAAATTTTCGTTTCCTACTTGGCTGCTAATTATCTATGAAATTTCTTTAAACATTTTCACATCAGTTACGAGTAGGCTGCAAGAATCTCATGGGAACAATTATTATCTGTAGCCATACCTTACTTCACCGATAACACTAGTAAAAAAATTGAATATTTTTTCTGTACCTGGTTTATAAAAGAGCGTATACATCTAATTTTGAGGTACTCATTTCAGTCAAATTTCCTCAATGATGTCACATGTCTGAGATACAAAATAATGATAAAATACTATTCATTTTATTTGCAATATTTGATGAACTTTAACAAAATTACATTATGATACACTTAACCTGAAAATTATTAAAGCACCTGAAACACTGACACAATCAACATACTACACAAAAACTGAGGTACATTAAGAGAACAGTAATCATAATTCGAAATCTTAATGTACTGCAAATCTGTCGTAAATTGATGACTGAAAGCGTAGAATAGTGTATCCTAGACTGGATTCCCTGGCCAAAGAGAACCCATGGTCTCCTGCATCTGCATTCTCCTGAATTCCAGTGGGATCAGGTGCAAACAGTATTCGGGCCTCTGGTCCTCTGCAGAGGGGTGCACACGTCGCCTGCCTCACTTGTTGCGTGTCAGTTCGCCATTATATGTTCTGACAGAGTAAAAAGTTACACAGTGTGCTACATTTTCCGTTATTTCTCCTAGATATTGCGAGGGAAGCCATTCAACCTTCACGTGTTCCTCAGTTGTAAGATTTAAAGTTAATGCTTATGGTTAAAGCGAGTCATTTAGGTGTTTGGTTAAAAATGTATTGGGTAAAAAATATGTGGGCTATAATCACGTATATTTTGAGTTACTTAAACTAGACCCCTCATTTTTTGTGTGTAAGGTCTTAATTTGTTGGAATTTTCTTGCGAATTGCAGATAAATAACGGGGAAGGTTGATCAAAGAAACTGGGAGTCCGTGTAAAATGACTAAAGCTATTGATCCAGTTCACAAAAATATGGGCAGATAAGCCAGTCAACCTTTATGTGCTCCTGAAAAGAAAAGTTTAAAGTTTATGCTGTTGGTTAACCGTTTCATTTAGAGTTTTGCTTAAGACTTAGAGGGTTGATAAGATGTAAGTCACGTAAACTGGTATTTCTAAAAATTTGGGTAAAGTTCTTGTAGAACAGATTATTTGCTGTTGTCTCGCAATGGAAGCTCCGTTCTTCGGGCTTACTCTTTATGACTTTGCGAAGGATTGCCGTGAAGTCGGTAGAGAAAAATAACACTGAATATCCTCTCAAAGACGAACAATTTTAGTAAAAAAATGGGTCATTCTTTTTCTAAACCGCCTCAAAAATAAACTGTCTGAAAGAATTTATGCGAGAACATCATACACCAGAGCTCCTGTGTTCAGCAAAGGAAACAAAGAGAAGGTAAGATGTTTAATGTAACGTTAAAATCAGTCCTGACAGAATTTACAACGTCAATGAGAGTTGTAGCACTCTAGTGCAATTACAAGTGACAATAGTGACTGGTCTTAAGGGTAAAAAAGAAAAAAAGAAACAAATAGCCGCCTTCACTCCAGGAAAAAGTAGTTCCCCGACAGTGACTGTTGCTTATTCGTGCCCCCTTTACTAGTTGTTTGGCGGTAAAATATGAGGAAACAGTTGAAAAAAAAGCCTCGAGTGGGAACAATCTTTGCAGCACACCATTCCGGTTGGACTCAAATCAGTTTCTTCACTCATTGGTTTTTGACCCTTCACCGAGTTTGCCAGTCCTACAAACGAAGGATGTATGTTGTTGATCTTGGATGGCCACTTTAACCACACATATTATATTAATGTGATCGATTTGGGAGGGAAAAAAAATCACGTTCTCATTGTGTCACTCCACACAGAAATTTCCATGTTTCCATGTTTCACTACCATGCACTCAGCGTGATGGATTGCCGTCCTACGGGCCTGGATTCGATTGCCGGCTGGGTCGAAGATTTTCTCCGCTCAGGGACTGGGTGTTGTGTTGTCTTCATCATCATTTCATCCCCATCCGGCGCGCAGGTCGCCCAACGTGGCGCTGAATGTAATAAGACCTGCACCAAGGCGGCTGGACCTGCCCCGTAAAGGGCCTCCCGGCCAACGACGCCAAACGCTCATTTCCACTACCAACACTGCTCTGCTCCAAACGTTAATTCTCAGAAATTTCTTCCTTAGTCCTATTTTTGATACTAGCAGACTTCTCTTGGTCAGGAATGCCTTTCCCTTCACTGCTAGTCTGCTTCTTACGTCCTCCTTGCTCCGTCTGTCATGGGCTATTTTGCTGCCTAGCCAGCAGAATTCCTTAACTTTACCTCCTTTGTGATCTCCTATTGTGACGTTTAAGTTTCTCGCTGTTCTCATTTCTGCTGCTTCTCATTACTTTGTTCTTTCTTCGATTTACTCTCAATACGTATTCTGAACTCATTACACTGTTCACTCCATTCAGCACAACCTGTAATTCTTCTTCACTTTCATAGAGGTTAGCAATGTACTCAGCGAATCTTACCATTGATATCCTTTAATCCTCCATTTTAATTCCACTTTTGAAACTTTCTTTTATTTCCCTCATTACTTCTTCGATATTTGGATTGAACGTAGGGACGAAAGACTACATTCCTGTCTTACACCATTTTTAAACCGAGCACTTTGTTCTTGGTCCTCCACTCTTATTCATCCGTCTTCGTTCTTGTATATGCTATATATTACCCGCCTTTTCCTACAGCTCACCCCTATTTTTCTCACAATATCGAGTGTATTGCACCATTTAAAACTGTCTAACACTTTTTCCTGGTCGACAAATCCTATGAATGTATCTGAGTTTTTTTCAGTCTGGATTATATTATCAACCTCAATGGCACAACTGCCTCCCTAGTGCCTTTACTTTTCCTAAAGCCAAACTGATGGTCATCTAACAGAACTTCATTTTTCTTTTGCTTTCTTCTATATATTATTCTTGTCAGCAACTTGGATGCATGAACTTTTAAACTGATCGAGCGATAGTTTTCACACTTGTCCACTCATGCTATCTTCGGAACTGTGTGGATGATGTTCTTCTAAAATTCTGACGGTATAGCGTCCGTCTCACGCATTCTACGCACCAACATGAGTAGTGGTTTTGTTGTCACTTCCCTCAATATTTTTCGAAATTTGGAAGGAATGTTATCTAGCCCTTTTGCTTTATGTAATCTTAAATCTTCCACAACTGTTTTAAATTCTGATTCTAATACTAGATTCTCTATCTCTTCCCTGTCGACTACTGTCTTTCCCCTCACAGAGACCTTCAATGGACTCATTCCACCTATCCGCTCTCTCCTCTGCGTTTAACAGTGGAATTCCCACAGAACTCTTAATGTTATTTCCCTTGCTTTTAAATATGAGCAAAGGTTGTTTTTACTCTCCTATACGTTGAATCCGTACTTTAGACAATCATCTCCTCTTCGATATCTTCACATCTTTCTTGCAGCCATTTTTCCCTAGCTTCCCCGCACTAGCTATTTATTTCGTTCCTAAGTCACTTGCATTTCTGTGTTCCTGAACTTTCCTTAACATTTCTACTTCCTTCTTCCGTCGATCAGCTGAAGTATTACATCTGTTATCCACGTTGTTTTCGCAGTTGTCTTCCTTGTACCTACGGTTTTCTTTCCAATCTCTGTGTTTGTCCTCTATAGAGGAGTCCGTACCTTTCCAACCGTACTGCCTACTGAGCTACTCATTATCACAGTACCTATAGCCTCAGAGAAGTTCAAACGTCTCTCTTCATCTCCTAGTACTTCCGTATCTCACTTCGCTGCGCACTGATTCTTCCTGACAAGCCACTTAAACTTCAGTTTTCTCATCATTATTACAATGTGATCTCTGTCTGCATCTCTTCCTGGGTACGCCTCCCAATCCAATATCCGATTTCGGAATCTCAGTCTGACCATGAACTAATCTAACAGAAATCTTTCCCTATTTACCGGCCGTTTCCAAGCCTACCTCCTCCTCTTGTAAGTCTTGAACAGCGTATTCGTAATTACTAACTGACATTTATTACTGAA
This sequence comes from Schistocerca cancellata, assembly GCF_023864275.1. Taxonomy (NCBI): domain Eukaryota; kingdom Metazoa; phylum Arthropoda; class Insecta; order Orthoptera; family Acrididae; genus Schistocerca; species Schistocerca cancellata. Next base: position 628,833,182 of record NC_064627.1, read on the forward strand.
CTCAATTAGTCTTTCTCTTCTATCATTTGTACTACCACGCCCATGTTCCCCCGTATTATTTTCTCCTACTCCTTCCCCTATATCCGCATTCCAGTCCGCCATGACTATTAGATTTTCATCTACCATTAAGATCTGAATTTTCCGTTCAATAACCTCATATACATTCTCTATCTTTTCATCTTCGGCTTGCGACGTCGGCATGTACGCCCGAAACATTGTTGCTGGTGTTCGTCTACTGTCGATTCTGATGAGAATAACCCTATCACCGAACTGTTCAGAGTAGTTCACTCTCTGAACTACCCTCTTATTCTTAATGAATCCTACTCTCGTAATATCACTCTCTGCAGCTGTTGATTCTACCCTATACTCGTCTCACCAGAAATACTAATCTTCCTTCCATTTCATTTCACTGACCACCACTATATCTAGATTGAGCCGTATCATTTCCCTTTACAGATTTTCTACTTTGTTCAAACTTGTGACATCCCACGCCACGACTCGTGTAACGTTATTCTTTCGTTGGTTATTCATTACTTTTCTCGTGCCCCCCCCCCCCCACCAGTTCGCTCCCCGAGATCCGAATGATGGAGGAGTATTCCGAAAACTTTTGCTGGTGGAGAGATCATCATGACACTTCTTCAATCAGAGGCCACATGTCTGTTAGTTGCAGATTGTGCCTTTAGTGTAGTAGTTTCCATTGCCTTCCGCATCATCGTAAGGTTGATCATGGCTAATTCTTCCGCCTTAAGGGGCAGTTTGCTATTCCTGAATGTGAAATGGTCTTCGGGTCTACGGCACCCATTACTTAGAGTGACGCAGATGCCCAGGATGGTATAAATCGCATAATTCTACGCCACGAAGACAAGTAATAATCTCTGCCGCTGCAAAACGGTACGTGCCTTGAAAGCACCTAAATCTCCATCAACTGTGCTCACGACGACACTACTGAAATTAACCGTGCATAGTTCTGTACACAAGCTGTGTTGACAAGTTTTCAATTGTTTTGTTTAATAATTATTTAATTGTTTTTTAAACACAAAAGTACTCATTTAACCTAAAGTGTTCCAAGTAGGGATCCTTTCCTACACTAAAGAGAATGAAACCGAGAATCCATTGGTGTGAAACATTACTGCGCAACTGAGTGTTTTCTTTCAAAGTAAATTTAAATTATCACTCAAGAGCAGCAATTAAAGTAAATGTGGAGAATTGTAGCTTTTGCAATCATTTCGATACTAACAAAAGTATCGTAAAAATATTTCTTGTGTATAATGCATGTTTTCACTGGCAGTGTTGCTGATTTTACCTTCAGAAACGTAAGTAGGCATTATTGTCGTTCCGGCGTTGTTTCCGTGGACCAAAGCTTTGTAAGTGCGTGTGTGTGACCAATGCTGAAAGCATACATTATTCCGCTATCTACATGGATTAGGCCGTTCCTTCAGTGATAGATATTATTAAAAGAGAAAAAGTTTTAATAAGAACCTAAATATAGTATAGACCAAATTTGATGAATTTGTTGAATAACGCAAATCGATTCGTCAATTTGGCTGGCGACCGTGTTTTTCAGTATTGTTATCACTCGCAAGAAGGAGTTTGACAAAAAAGAAAAGCTGCAACCAAGACCATACGATAACTTCACATTTGACCGAGCTTTATCCATTGCGTGGCATCTGTGGTCACTAGAGGTTGTTAAGGAGGTGGTTGTGTTTAAGTGCTAGAAGCTAGAATAACATCTGAAGTACTAAACGTAATTGCACGAGTAGAAACCTGAGTGTTGTAAGAGGCCTTTAGACAGGACTAGAACATTGCCTATGTCTACATACTATCGTTATATATGTCTTAAAGAGACAGAACTGCACTTACATTGCTATGCTAACCGCTGTAAACTGACTACGAGGGCGTGCTGAAAAGTAATACTTCCGAATTTATGTAAAACTCTTGAAGCTTTCTAATTAAAATAAACGTTACTAACATTCTACATCTTTATTTTTCGTGTCTGCATATTTGCAGCCATCTGCCTCTAGAGGGCTTGGCATAGTGACGTGTAACATGGCGTTGTGTAACGTAAGTATTCCGTAAACAGCGTGCTATGATCGAGTTTCGAATTCGAAGAGTTCGTCCACACATCGAGCACCTCCTGCTTTAGCATGACAATGACAGACCACAGACGAGCTCTTCGACATCTGCAACAATCCGACGCCTTGGGTTCACCGTCATCGATCATCGTCCATGCAGCCCTGACCTGGCCCTATCCGACTGCCATTGGTTTCCAAACATAAAGAGCACCTTCGAGAACTTCACTTTGGTAGTGATGAACTGGTGCAAGCAGAGTTGAGGTTGTGGCTCTGTCAACAAATTAAAACGTTCTACGGTGATGGTATTAACAAATTGGGCTCCCGTTCGGAGAAATGTGTTCGTCGCCAGGGTGACCGTACAGAAATAAATAGACAGATATGGAGAAAAAAAAATGTGGAATGTTAAAACGTTTTGTCTCATTTGAAAAACTTTAAGAGTTGTAACATAAAAACTTCGAAGACATTAATTTTCAGCACACCCGTGTCTATTATAACACGTGCACGATATTAAGAGAGTACGATCTCAACCATATTCAACTGACTGAACAATCTGAGGCACCTTATACACTGAAGCGCCAGAGAAACTGAATGCGTATTCAAATACAGAGATATGTAAACAGGCAGAACATGGCGCGGCGGTCGGCATCGCCTATGTAAGACAAGTGTCTGGCGCAGTTGCTAGATCGGTTACTGCTGCTACAATGGCAAGTTATCAAGATTTAAGTGAGTCTCACGGGCGATGCGACACAGCATCTCCGAGGTAGCGATGAATTCGGGATTTTGCTGTACGATCATTTCACGAGTGTACCGTGAATTTCAGGAATCCGGTAAAATATAAAATCTCCGACATCGCTGAGACCGGAAAAATATCCTGCAAAAACGGGACTGAAGAGAATCGTTCAAGGTGACAGAAATGCAACCCTTCCGCATAATTGCTGCATATTTCAGTGCTGGGCCATCAACAAGTGTCAGCGTGCGAACCATTCAACGAAACATCATCGATATGCGCTTTCGGAGCCAGAGGTCCACTCGTGTTCCGTTGATAATTGCACGCCACAAAGCTTTACGTCTCGCCTGGGACCGTCAGCACTAACATTCGACTCTTGATGACTCGAAATACGTTGCCTGGTCGGACGAGTCTCGTTTCAAATTGTACTGAGTGGATGGACGTGTACGGGCATAGAGACAATCTCATGAATGCATGTACCCTGCATGTCATCAGGGGACTGTTCAGGCTGGTTGAGGTTCTGTAATGGTGTGGAGCGTGTGCAGTTGGAGTGATATGGGAGCCCTGATACGTCAAGATATGACTCTGACAGGTGACACGTACGTTAACATCCTGTCTCATCACCTCCATCCATTCATGTCCATTGTGCACTCCGATGGACTCTGCAATTCCAGCACGACAATGTGATACCCCATACGTGCAGAATTTGCTACAGAGTGGCTCCAGGAACACTCTTCTGGGTTTAAACACTCCCCAGACATGAATATTATTGAGCATATCTGGGATCACTTGCAACGAGCTGTTCAGAAGAGATGTCCACCCCCTCATATTCTTACGGATTTATGGACAACCCTGCACGATTCATGTGGTCATTTCCCTCCAGCACTACTTCAGACATTCGTTGAGTCCATGCCAAGTCGTTCTGAGGCACTTCTGCGTGCTCGAGAAGGCCCTAAATGATATTACGCAGCTGTACCACTTTCTTTGGCCCTTTAGTGTATTTCAATGAGACCAATGGCGTACATAACTTCAGCCGTGTTGGCCTCCCAGACGAGAAAAATGTAACAGTGTTGCATAAGATACGAGTGTCTTACAATACGAAAAAAACTGAAAAATATCAGCACTGTAATATGGCCGCAAGACGAAATATATAAAACCAACATTGTACACTTAAAGGATTGACGGAGGACGACCATTCGCCTTCGCGTAACGCTTGTAACGTGCTCGTGTATTATTCTTACTGGTCAACGCATTGTATTATGTTAAGCAACATCTACTGCTTGTATACACAACTAAGCTTACCCTTTATAGATCACCCACCCGTCAATACGCTTGTTGCGCTAATCTAACCCCAAATACTTGCTTTTAATTGTACTCAGTAATTCTGCTAAAATTTCCTTCTGTCATATGAATGACTCTACTTATAAGTTAAAATTTTCGCAAGCGACGCTATAAACACAGCTGCCGTGGTATTTTAGATGTGGAACTGAGGACCGGTAGGGAGGATCGGAGAGCGATCATGATCAGGAACTGCGATCAGGAAGGAAAAGGCACACTTGGTTTGCTGCTGGATGTCACGGTATGGAAACTGCCTTTCTTCAGTGACGGTGACGGCGATGAAAATACACATGTTCATCAGATCACTACAAAATGCATGATAGAGGCCATTTTTTTTACAGTATTCGTGTGTTAGGACAGTCCGATGTATGAGTATGTTTAGGCCTCAGGTCTCAGTACATGCTGTTATAAATAAAATTTATCTTCACAATCTCTGCTATACAAATTTTCTATGTATGAGATGTTTGAGGCAATTTTCTGTGACTATCCACCAGTGGAGATATTTCAGCATTCATTTAAAGAGGTCCGTACCATACTACCTGCTCTCGTTTTTCACGCGGTCGATATTCCGTATTACTCTGTCCCGGTATGGATAAGTCACACCAATCAGAATTACAGTACAGCTCATACAAGTTATTGTTAGTGATGTTTTTCATGAAGAAAACAGGGGACAACTATAAACGACCATGGCTTTTCAAAGCCTTCTCGGATTTTCAAAAATACTGCATGTGCAAATATGATTGATGGATGACACGAATAGAACCTTAAACTTTCCGAGTCTGCATTGTGCCCAACAGGTGGTGTTAATTGTGCACTGACTTCTTGACAAAATGGTGAAAAGCAAGAAAAAAGCATTTGTGTGCTGGAATATGCAAGAAGCTTATCTGTTCACAACAGTGAAGCCTGCATTCGGATGGAATACGGAAAAGAATCGATATGTAAACAGAGCACAGAGCGTTAAGCGTTGGTACGTCCTGTTTAGGGATGGTGGTTTTCTCTGTAAACACAAAAGTACCGGAGCAAATGTGCCAGATGAGAAAAAAAAAGCCTTCCACGCTAACCACTAATCTGGAATATTGCACCAAGCTGTGTGGAAGATTTTGTGACGGCAGCCACACTTTAAACCGTATCGTCTGCAGCTCGTGCATCATTTAAAACCGGAAGAATATGGCCGGTGCCCTCAGTCTAGCATCACAATGCGTGAACCACTTGAGGATGAAAATGTCGCCTCCAAGGTGGTATTCAGTGACGAAGCAACCTTATATGTAATGGTTGCTTATAAACGAGATTCGTCGAAAGTTAACGTTTTCTGTGCAATAACACAGACGAAGCTGTATGGGCTGGTTTTCTTCTGTGGAAAGACTGTGACGGGTAACTCTTACGGTGATATATTGTGGTTGTTTCCACAACTGGCTGCTGATTACGAGACCTCTATCTTCCAACAAGACGGGGCACCCCGTCATTGGGCATCGATGTTCGTCGCTTCTTAAACGACGAACTTCCGCATCGCAGGATTGGGCGTTGCGATTAAGATATTTTGGATCCGTTCTCTTGATCCTCTGCCTGTCCCGTCCCAGGTCACCTTACCTAACACGTTCTCGCTTTTTCCTACGGGGGTACACTAAGGACAGTGTTCACCCTACCCAACTTCCAAGGATACAGGGATAGCTGAGAGAAAACATTAGAGCTACTGTGATGACCACTGTCAGGATGTTGCTACGCACGGTGTGGAACGAACTTGAAAAACGCTTGTGTAACCATTGATCCACTCATAGCACATCTGTAGGACGCAAAATGTAATTTATTTCTATTCATGCATCAATCATATTTGTACAAATAATACTTCGTAAAATATAGTTTTCAAAACGAATGAATCATTTATATAATGAATAGTTATATGAATACGAGATAGAAGAAAAAAAGTATGTAAATTATTAATTAATTCAAAAATATTCACCCTAACTCTTATGAGTGAGACTGTGAGACAAGACGGTCAATGCCTTCATAGAAAGATGTTTGCGGCTCCCTCTGAAACCATGATTTGTACCCAGGTCTGTGCACCTCTTCGTCCGAAGTAAATAAATACGTCGATGGTTGTCCATAATCACAACTGCGAATACGTTTCATGTAGACATTTCATGAAGTAAATAAACGTCACGAATGTCTTACTTGAGGACTACAAAGGTACGGCAATCAGATGGGGAGATATCGGTACTATATGGAGGATGTGTAAGATCAGATTAGATTCGATTAATGATTGTTCCATAGATCATGACTAGGTCACTTCTTGACGACGTGGAACGTGTCGGTTTAACAAACAGGCGCTTTAGATGCCCTGATTCAGATTTTTTAAGGACCATGTTTACGTACACTCACTTCAAAGAACAATGAATCAGCTCAGAGAACGCATCAATGCTACTGCCATGAGCACTGAGGGGAGTGTTCCTACAGACGTGTATGGTATGGGATGAACTTGACTACCGTTTGAACGTGTGTCATCTGACCATATGAGCACTCATAGAACGTCTGTTTCTATTCATGCATCAGTCATCAAGGGCTTCCCAGCGTAACGTCTGCAGCTCTCTCGAAACAGCCTTGCAACATGTGGGCGGCCGTTATCCTGCAACAGAATGATACCGTATGACAACATCCCCGGACGTTTGGACTTGATGGTGCACTGCAATTTTTGCAAAGTTTGCACGTTTCATCTACGCTGCAGAAGTTTCATGGGCATACCCATGCACACCCTCCATACAGTCCTGATCACACCCCATGCGATTTCCGTAATTTTGGAGTCTTGAAGAAAGATTTTGCAGTCTTATTTTCTTCCGATGACAAGGTGCACGACGAGGAACAACGCTGGTACCGTAGGCAACAGCAAAGATTTTCCACGAGGCCAATGACCGTTTTGTCTCAAAGTCGAATAAACTTGCTAACAGTTGTAACCTTTCCGTATATATATATAATAAAGATGTGTAACCTTCCCGAACAGAAAATTTAAAAAAAAATATTTAAATATGGATAATTAATGTCTGCCATACGAAAACTGCTAAATCTTAACTCATGAAAACTGATAAATTTACAACATGGCCCTGTGAAATCAATCTGAATCTCTCCGTGAGAAATAAGCTGAAAATTTCATACCTCGTGATGGTGTCGCCGAATAACGCTGTCAACATATTTGCTCGGAAATGGCACAGCTTAGTGCAATGCTGGCCTATCTATTAATACTGGATAACATTTGTCTGAGATCTGAATTACTAGAAAAACTGACTTTACTTAGTGACACAGCTTCACAGTTGGTCGTCTGATTACTAATGAGCCCATGCCATGATATGACAAAAATTCTGAAATATTTTAATTTAGATAAATGATTGGATCGGGACTGGCAGTGACTTAAGGGGAAATTAGACTTTTATAGTTGACTGGTAAAAACAATTATATTCTGAACATTTTTTACTTTATTGACAAATATCTACAATCCATTACACGGGAAAACTGAATATATTACAAATCTGGATCTACTGGTGCTGACGAATCACAAAAGAAAAGATTGAAACAAATTCATATTAACATCTCAGACAAGTGGCTTAATTACGCACGTGCCAATAAAAATAATAAAATTTACCTTACAATAGATTGTTGACTTAATTACACTGTTGATTTTTCATTATACTAACAATTATTCATTTGTTCATCATCATCTCATTCCATGGTATCATTTACCTCTGCGGCTGATCACAATTATTATTCATTTCCATATGATAAAATTTTACAGTTTGTTCTTCACTGTGACTTAAACAACTACTAACTATAAACTGCGCTCTACCAGCGACAGACTACAACTACACTGTAGCAGCGAGCGACTGCATTTGCCGCAGAGACTGCTCTGACCTGCGACTCTATTACAGCTCTCTTTTGACAGGGGCAAAGATATTTTATGTTTCAGGCAGCGCCTATGAATTGTCTCCTAGCAAGTGAGCAACACATCAAGATTACATTTGCTTCAGCAGGGTGGTGAACCCCTTACGCAGCTATGGCGATTACTTCTGAAATAATAAAGTTTAGTTACTTTGACCACTCCGTTTCACTGCCTCTTATAGCAGCCCTATATGGTTTACATTTCCTGGCTGGTTAAAACCATGTGCCATGCTGGGAGTCGCTACTGGGACGTTTGCCTTTCGCGGGCCAGTGCTCTACCGTTTGAGCTAGCACAACTCTGGACCCTCCGTAAGTCGTGCTTTGATATCTCAGTCGTTAGAGCACTGACCAGCCAAAGGCAAAAGTCCCAACTTTGCCTCCCAGCCTGGTACACATTTTTAGTATGTAGGGAAGTTTCGTATCAGCACACTCACTATCACAGACCGAAAATTCATTCTGGAAAATACAGTTTTGCAGTACCCGCTAAACATTGAAGGCTTTATCCGCAGTTGGGCTAGTCAAAATCATCATCAGGAGCCGCATCAGCAGCAGCAGCAGCAAGAGAAACAACATGAGTTGGCACAAGTTTTCCACTGCTAAACAAAGAATTACTACAGATTTCTCCCTTGATTGTGGTCTTCAGCTATAGTCATTCAATATTCTACTCCATGTTCTCTTAAGCCAGCTACTCACCTTGGACTTTTTATGCCTCTCGAAAACCAGTAACAAATGCCCTTCGTTCATCAGTCAACCATTTACCCGGTTGCACGTCCAGCCGTCCTTCATTTCATTTTTAAAATTTATAATTACGTATAACGCTCCAGTATTTTCCCTCGTCCATACATTGAGGTCCCCGTCTCTGGCCGTAATACTCACCATGCGTCTCGACATTTCTAGCTGACCATCCCACTGTACTGGCGTGGTCTGAATACTTAAAAGCAATTTATCACTGCCGTAGCTCAAAACTGACCTTTTCACAATATGTCAGAAATTATGTTTGAAAATCCAGTGTAGTTTACCTAAATTGTTCCAGTTCGGTTTTACTCTTGTATTTCATCCAGTTGTAGTCCTCAATTCCTCTAAATACAAAAGCTCATTAGCTGGTTCCTATGACATCAGTCAAAATTTGTAGTACTTTTTGCAATAAATTAGCTGTTCATTATTTTTTCTTAACGTAATTGAGACTTGTGTGTACATTCTTGGTTGCTGTATGAAGTCGTTCTCCTCGTTACCAAAGTTTGTGTGTCACTAGAGGTAATAATATGTTATCATCCACTAAATAATTAGAGCACACACGTGATAAAATTAGACCGTGTTTCTTCTTCTATATTCCTGTTCTGAAAAGTTTCTCTAAGACAGCTCAAAACCGTTTTAGTCATACGAAATCTCCTTTCATGATAACTTTAATTTACGTCACCGTATATTGCAACCGACAGGCATTTGTTTGTGACTCGGTATGACTCCAGCTGTAAGCCAACGTAGAGCCCAGTAACAAATGGCCACAGTATTTTATCGATTCATGAAGCATAGATGATGCGAAAACTCGCCAAGTTTTAAAGAGACAGGCAAGACTTATTACACGCTCGAGAAGAGGCGACGCTCCACTGGTAAGAGTTAAGCACAGCCTGCAAATGTAAATCACTGAATTCATATGGAAAGGAAATATTACAAGTAGAAGAGAAAGTGCGAATATATCTGGCGACTGCGACAAGTATGTCGTAGTACAACCAAACAACGTCAGGATTGGGTCATGTATTATTTCTTCGTGGAATACTTCGTCATTATTTTTCAGCGCCGACGAGAGGCATCGGAAAGAGAATGGACGTGGTAGCACGGTTGGCAGCTGGGACGCCATCGTGGCGGTTGTATCGGCGGTCCATCGCGCCCCGTCTCGCTTGCAGTAGCCGAGCACTGTGCGCTGGAGCGCGGAGCGGCGCAGCTCTCTGTGAATCCCCGCAAATCTCGTTACTGGCCGGCGGGGAGTCCCCGAGATGGCGGGGAGCCGGCGGCTCAGGCCAGCCCGGCGCGGGCCAGCGCGAGGGATAATGCGCGCCGCCGTCGGCGCCTGAATGCGAAATCAGGCGCGGCGCTGCCGACCGGAAAATCCCGCCGCCGCGGCGCCGCACTTAGCGGCGCCGCCGCCGCCCCTCTTTGTCATCCCCTTTTGTGTTATGCGGGAGAAAGCGCGCCGTTTTGCTCAGGAATGTTGTTACCCTCGTGCGTCAGGCCAACTGTTGCAGCGTAACTGAAACGCGCAGTTAGTGTCGTTTACAGCACCCTTTCAAGTTTTGGTGTGCTGGGTACTAAAACTCTAATTCCATTATTTCAGGAATGCTTAATCTCACTGTGGTGTGTTTTGCCAAAACCAACTTGGTCTCACATCCGATTCAGGTGGCTGAACATTGTTCCGGATACTCCACAGTCTTTTGTCAAACAGTTACTGACTTACCTGAGGCTGAAGGCAATTAGTAGCACTCCCTCCAATCAAAGAAACAAGATCTGCATTTAATATATCATTAATGGCTTGAAAAGAGAGCGGATTGCCAGCTAAATCAAGTTAGTTCCAAAAATAATATGTAAACTCTTACGGAAATACTAAAAACAAAACTTAAAATAAGTACTTTGTCATCATGATACAATATGCTATTTCGTTACTGTAGGCAAAACTCGAAGCTTAATTTCTGCAGCTGTTAATTGGCTGCAAACAGAGTATCCCAGTGGCATACGATACAAAACAAGTAATTGAGGCAATAGTAGATTCGTTTACACCAGTGCAAAATTCCATTGCGAAAAATGTGAGTATGGTAATGAAATTTTAAATGATGTTTCACAAACTGTACAACCCTGGAAACTTATTCAGTTGGACATAGGTGTTAACTGTTTCTGCTTATTTGACATTCAGCTAAGACTTGAGATTCTTTCGTATGATTATATATTTCTAGTAAATAGATACCGTTCAACGGTAGCATGGTGTAAGGTATATGATAATTTGATCTGATTTGTATAAGTTAGCCAACCAGTTGCATCAAGATTTAACATGAGCTCGTTACGACACTGACTATGTGTGTCTACATAAGAAAAAAATCCAGAAACAGTTATCTCTAAAAGGTAACAAAACCGTTAATATAGAAGAAAAACCAAGAATAGATGGTTATTGTACTAAACAGATTTGTGAGGTGACTGTATTCAAATGTCACAGTCGAAAACAGATTTACGGGCAAAATACTCTCGTCACAGAAAATAATTTCTTAAAATCGTATATAAAACCATATAAAAATTACGGGTATTGGAACTGAAATAACAATGGTACTTGTCAGTAAAAGTTATAGCTGCATGACGTAGCACGCTGTATGCTGCTAAGGGCTGTGCGATAAAACAGGCACAGGAGGTGGCATCAGACTTAAACAGGCCGAAGTTGCCACATTGTGGACGTGAAATGTGTCGCGCCATATATTAACAATCTAAGAAATCAGCTGTTTACAGCAACAAAAGTATTTCGAATAGCATATAAGTGTTCATCTCGCAAGTCAACAGCCAATGTTATGCAAAATAGAAATTTATTCAGGGCGATACAATAGCAAATATTTTATACATTTTATGTGAAAACTTATTACAATGTAATAAATGAAAAGGAGAGAGGTAGACGGGATTTTACAGTCTACAATGAGAAAAATTATGAGTCAGTTTAAGGAGTTTCTAAGTAAGGGTTTTACAGCATTAACAAAATTTTTATTACGTAGCTTCAACTGTTAATTGAGAATGAAACTGTCCTTAAGACAAAAATGTTCGAAAATTTCTGTTCCTTCAAGGACTTCAAGTTATTTGAACCTACTTCCTTCTGAATTGAGTCCATTACGCCAAACATCACCTTCTTCAGTATTAAATACTGTGTGTGGTACACATCTCATATCACTAATGTAATTGGGATGTGCTTTTTTTGTTGTTATATTTTATTATTTTGTTGGTAATCTTCAGATTTTTGTCTTCACGTACAGTGGCCAATTAATTCTTCATGGGTACATAATACACTGCCATCATACACAGTACTTACTAAACACTTCAGAATCTTTAAGTACCTGCTGTTTCATGAAAAAATTATTAAAAATAAAGCTGTACAAAATTCGATATAGCAGCTGTTCGATTACTTCGTCGCTAATCTGTAGTTACAGCCAGCCACAAACTAGGAGTCTTGACCTGTAGGAATTTAAGGTTGAAGGAACAAATTGTAATGTAAAGAATACAGACATATGACTAACTGGACGAATCTTACAGAAAAGTAATTAGTCGGTGAACGAGGTTATCTACTGAACAAGAAATTTTTGGAAATTTGTGGTACGGTCTTATGGGACCGAATTACTTATGTCATCGGTCCCTAAGCTTAAGCACTACTTAATCTAACTTAAAACTAACTTATGCTAAGAACAACACACACACAGCCTTGCCCGAGGGAGGACTCGAACCTCCGACGGGGGGATCCGCGCGAACCGTGACAAGGCGCATAAGAGCTCTCGGCAGCCCCGCGCGGCTGTTAAAGAAGATTTCTGAGTATTGTGACCAGTCTGCGAAGCAAGTAAATATACAGAAGTAGGTACACAGGATTCAGAGCAGTACTGTGGAATTCTATACAGCTTTATTTGAGCGAGAACTTTACAAGAACACTCAACAGATGCCACTGGTAACAGTTAAGAGAAAGACGTCATACGTTGTGGAGAACATTTTGTGGCGACATCGAGGTCTTTAACAGAGAGGTTTTTTTATGTGAGATATCCGTTCAAGCGGGCCGGAGTGGCCGTGTGGTTCTAGGCGCTACAGTCTGTAACCGAGCGACCGCTACGTCGCAGGTTCGAATTCTGCCTCAAGCGTGGATGTGTTTGATGTCCTTAGGTTAGGTAGGTTTAATTAGTTCTAAGTTCTAGGCGACTGATGACCTCAGAAGTTAAGTCACATAGTGCTCAGAGCCATTTGAACCATTTTTTTTTATCCGTTCAAGACAGGTCACTAATTAGCTTACATCTTTTTACGTACAGTGTGGTCGCGAATAACCTTTCGGTTTGTGAGCCAGTGTAGACGGGAAACTATCTACCGTCTGAGTACCCAACTTATAGGATCGATATTAAGACTCTGCGCTGTAGGACATGCGTTGTTAGTAGTGTCAGGGTCATGACTTGCCGTTAGGCACCGGTATTGGTGCGACGGCGTAAACACTAGCATCCAGTGTGCATAAGAGTTGTACGTAGTCAACACGGGTCTGGACAAGGTGAGCAGGGCTTTACTCATGAAGCCGCCTTATGAAAACAACGGAAACGTGCTGCTACTCTTCGCAAGTAAAGACGCATTAAAGGAAAACAGAGATGTCCTCTTTCCGCACTGGGGCTGAAGAATATGATTCGGAAATCGAATTAACTGGCGATTTGGGAATTGATCCTGGGAAGGCCGACGGCCAGTTGTGCCACAAATTGTTGAAGAAGCTACTGTTGCCATGGCTGAAAATGGTGTTGAAGCAGTGTTCGAGATGTGTCACAATTCAAGATTCCATGGTCCACCGTTCTATAGCGCAGTTCCGGGCTGTCGTCATATTGAGCAACGTTTATAACATGGGACGTAAACATGGAACGCAGTTAATGCTATCGCGGTTCTAGGCGGTCAGTCCGGAACCGTGCGACTGCTACGGTCGCAGGTTCGAATCCTGCCTCGGGCATGGATGTGTGTGATGTCCTTAGGTTAGTTAGGTTTAAGTAGTTCTAAGTTCTAGGGGACTGATGACCTAAGATGTTAAGTCCCATAGTGCTCAGAACCATTTGAACCAGTTAATGCTACCCTCTCATGTGGAAATTAAAAAGTGTTTGTTTCCGTGGTTTATTCGTTATATCTCTTCCACGTGTCCTTACAAATGTTGACACAAAGTTTCAAATGGTTCAAATGGCTCTGAGCACTATGGGACTTAACATCTATGGTCATCAGTCCCCTAGAACTTAGAACTACTTTAACCTAACTAAACTAAGGACAGCACACAACACCCAGCCATCACGAGGCAGAGAAAATCCCTGATCCCGCCGAGAATCAAACCCGGGAACCCGGGCACAAAGTTTCATTGCTCTACGATAACTCACGGGGCACTCTCAAGTAATCAAAGTTTAATTATAATCACCCTGTACCGTTAACTTAAAGAAAATCTGGATTATAAGGAGGTATGCAGTCCGCGGATGGAATAATAGTTTATAAGAATGACACCGGTGCACATTGGGCTCTCTGCTAGGCATATTGCCGTCACTTGCGGATTACGTATATGCTACTACAACAAACAAGACAACTGTTAAAAGAATAAAAGGTCCTAATGTTACCTCCGCCAGATTTACTGCCCTGAGAAGCAGTCGGCACCTGTTTTGGCAGATACGGTAGTTTTCGGCGCTTCCCGGGAACGCTTCGACAATGGTGTCGGAGCGCGCTATCTGGCCCGTGAGGCGGGTGACCGGGGGGGGGGGGGGTGAGGAGGCGCGCTGATGGTGCCGAGGCGCTAATTGGCAGCATTATCTGCCGGCGCGTCGTCGGCAGACCAAACAGTTTGCCGGCAGTGGGTTGCAGCACTGAGGGGAGAGTAGGTCTTTATGTAGGGCTGCTGCTCTCGTGCGGCGGGTGCGTAGGCCACAATGCATGTGCGCTGGTGCGTACACGTTTGGCAGACTGCAGAAAACAAGAGGGAGGAAGTCTCGTGAATTCCCCCCGGTTACCACGGAGGCTACAGAAGGCCTGTGTCTCAAAGGAAGGCACTGAAACTGACGACAATGGGAGCAAAACGTAAATGCAGCCAGCTATGCAAGTGAAGTTACTCAGTGCAAAGAATCCAAGATAAAAGTTAGGAGAGACATCAGTAGTGTTGTGCTTGAAGATGACTCGAACTTTTTTTATTATTATTTTGAGCTTTTCCTCATTACAGAGGCTTATCTCCAACATAATAATTTACTTGGAAATTACAATACAAACAATAAACGTTCTTAAACTATAATCTCAAAATATTTCTCCAGGTGTTTCGATCTTGTGTGTCCTCTTCCTCTGCGCCCATTCTCCTCATTGTGTGCTGTACATTTTGGAGCCAGGTTGTCATAGGTCGTCCTCTTCTTCTTCTCCCCTCCGGTTCCCACTCCAGTATCAATTTTGGTATTCTGGTTTTCTCCATTCGTCGTATATGCCCGTACCACTGTAATTTCTTCCTGTCCATTACGTCATATATTCTTTCTTTTATTTCCATTCCCATTCCATTTCCATGACTCGAACTGTTTAAGCAATTGGCGTCACAACTCGGGAAATCTCGGGATTTGCTCGAGTTCTCTATTACCGCACGATCTAGCGAATCTGTTGGTACTGTTTCCATGTCATATCACAGCGATTTAATATATTTAGGATTTTAACCATAAAAGTAACTGTAAAACACATACTGCAGTACCTCACAGAATGCTTGTCATACATAAACTCGTCCTGCGATCTAGTGACGTATGTTGGTAATATTAGCATAAAGGGTCTTACTACCGTTATTTACCCCCGCGACCGCAATTATAGTTACTTTAATTTTATTTGTTTCCTCTATTACACATTAAATTTCTAATTAATTTTTTCCTTGAATGTTATCGTTTTGTTGTGAAGCTGCATAAAAACTGAAATTTTTTTCGCCTTATTCTAATCAGTGGGATTCATAGGTTACAATGTGAACAGGGGACAAAGCTTTTACCCTACCTCACGTCTTTCATATATTGGTTCCTACAGTGCAATTTTAGTACATGGTCAGTGTTATAATCATAAAAAATCCTAGTAGTATAATTACAGTGAAACTAGTTTTTACATTCCCAGATTTTATGTTTTCTCCTAATTCACGTTATTTTTCGTTGGTACTTTCGTAAGCCCTGTTCTGTCAACTAATTATTTTCTTGCCGTACAAAATTTCCAACGGATAACATTTCCCACATTTTGGGCTTTTGAACCACTACCACAAACTTCGACAGTGATTTTCAATTTTATTTATGTGAGTAACACATCGTATTCCACTCACGCACAAACTATGGGATAATGCGTAACGTAAAACTGTACGATTGGTTTCAGAAACTAAATCAATTTTAATTTTGTGAGAAATGTAGGTGGCACTCCCTCCGCCATATGAACCATGAACCTTGCCGATGGTGGGAAGACTTACGTGCCTCAGTGACACAGGTAGCCGTAGCGTAGGTGCAACCACAACGGAGGGATATCTTTTGAGAGACCGAACAAACGTGCGATTGGCTAAAGAGGAGCAGAAGCCTTTTCAGTTGTTGAAGGGCAACATTCTAGATGACTGATTGAAATGGCATTGTAACATCAACCAGAACTGCCTTGTTGTGCTGGTAATGCGAACGGTTAGAACCAAGGAGAAACTACAGGCGTAATTTTTCCCGAGGTTATGCTGTTCTGCTGTATGGTTAAATGAAGATCGCATCCTCTTGGGTAAAATATTCCGGAGGTAAAACCGTCGCACTTTCGGATCTCCTGGCGGGTCTGCCGGCCGTGGTGGCCGAGCGGTTCTAGGCGCTACAGTCTGGAACCGCGCCACCGCTACGGTCGCAGGTTCGAATCCTGCCTCGGGCATGGATGTGTGTGATGTCCTTAGGTAAGTTAGGTTTAAGTAGTTCTAAGTTCTAGGGGACTGATGACCTCAGAAGTTAAGTCCCATGGTGCTCAGAGCCATTTTTTCCAGGCGGGTCTGCTCAGGAGGATACCATCAGCAGAAACAAAACTGGTGTTTCACGGATTAGAGCGTGGAATGTTAGATCCCTTAATGAGGCAGGTAGGTTAGAAAATTTAAAAATGGAAATAGATAGATTAAAATTAGATATGGTGTAGACTGATGATGTTCGAGAGCAAGAGGGACAGGACTTATGGTTAGGTGACTGCATGGTTGTAAATACAAAATCAAATAGGGATATTGCAGGAGTACATTTAACAGTAAATAAAAAAATAGTAATGCGGGTAAGCTACTATGAATAGCACAGTGAACGCATTATTGTAGCTAAGACTGGCACAAAGTCAGCATCCTTCACAGCAGCACAAGTTTATATGCCAACAAGCTCCGCAGATGATGACGAGAAAAGAAATTATTCAGATGGTTAAAGGACACGAACATTTAATTGTGATGGGCAACTGGAATTCAACAGACGAACAGAAAGAGAAGGAAAAATAGTAGGTGAACATGGACTGGTGGAAGGAATCAAAGATTTGCTAACTATGCCTACCAGTAGTTAGTGCCTTCCGTAGTTTGAATCTTTTATTTAGCTGGCAGTAGTGGCGCTCGCTGTATTGCAGTAGTTCGAGTAACGAAGATTTTTGTGAGGTAAGTGATTTGTGAAAGGTATAGGTTAATGTTAGTCAGGGCCATTCCTTTGTAGGGATTTCTGAAAGTCAGATTGCGTTGCGCTAAAAAATATTGTGTGTCAGTTTAAGCATAGTCATGTATAAATGTTGAAAGGGGACGTTTCATATGTCGACCCTTAGCCAAGGATACCTCACTGGAATCTTCTGATTTTTTCCTTGTAGTTTGTGTAATTAGTGTAGCTATTGTTTATTGCTAGCACGTAATTGTAGAGAGAATTTCCTTTGTAGTTGTAGTTTTTCATTCTTGTACAGTAAAACAGTTGTGGCATGCATGTAGATTTGCACCAAGCATTTCGCAGCTGCGCTTGCAATTAACTAGATATTATTTTCAGTGCTATGTTAATGTGTTCCCCTATTTTTGCTCTTCAAATTGTGTTTTTCTGTGTTGTCGTGTGAAATATTGTGACAATAATGGCGTGTGAAAAACGTAATACTAGGCTCCAAAGTAAACTGAGAAATGACAGTGAAGACGAAAGCAGTGTGTTAGCGCCACCGTGTAATGAATTAACTAATGTTCAACATAGTAATTTGGTAACTGTGCATAGGGAAATGGAGCGGGCGGCAAACAATGGCGTAGGCAGTGAAACAATTAGTGAACAGGGAAGCATTATCGATCGATCGCTCGGCAACAGCTCGCCTCAGAAATCCGAAATGACAGGACACAATTTTACAAATACTGTAGATTCAGGTTTTGGGTCCTCACCGTTTTCTCAAATGAGTCAAGACACATTTTCTGCTTGTCAGAATGTGAATGTTGCCGGTGAAAATGCACTGCCAAAAAGCATAGAGAAACAGATTCCAGACAACAATGCAAACTAGTCACAGACTGCACACAGCACAGCCAGTGATTTTCATACAGAGCGCTACGTAACGTTGCCAATAAGAAAACCTAAACAGCCTACTTACAGTTTAATTTTACATTCCTCGTCGTATAGGTACATACCTTACCGAAGTTTTCAAGGATGGTGTCATTTTTTAAGATTTTACTTCATTTTGTACACCTTGTGTTTAACATCCATTTACGACACAGCAACTAATTCTTTTAACGTTGGCAGGAGCCAAACCCGCTTGGGTAGCCGAGCGTGTTAATACACCGCTTCCGGGACGGGGAGATACGCCGGTTCGGGTTGGAATCCTCCCGGCAGATTAACGACAAGAGTCGGTGTACCGGCCAAACTGTATGTGACTTTTAGGCGGTTTGCCACATCCCAGTAGGTGAATGCCAGGCTGGTAGCCAAGTCCCGCGTCAGTTATGTGCTTCGCAGACTTTAGAACATTTTCGTTCACTTTCACCTGAGTATTACTACACACGTACAGGTGGGGTACACATATTCCGTCCCGGGGTATAACGAGGTGCCAATAGGGAGGTCATCCGGCCAACCCTTAAGTTATCCATGCAAAATCTGTAAATAATCGACGCTAGACAAAGGCATAAGAAAAATGTTGGCAAGAACGAGCAATGCACGTGCCTCTAGTAAAAACGCAACATTGTTGCGCAAAATGTGTTGGTACATGTTGAACATAAATTTATGTGCCATCTGTTTATTGTAAAGAGACCCACACGGATAGCTGCGCGTGTTAGCAAGCCGCTACCGGGATTCGGGGTGGCACGCCGGTCTTGAATCGGATTCGCCCGGCGGATTAACTACAAAGCCCGGTATCCCGGCTAGCCTGGATGTCGGTCTCGGGCTGTTTCCCTCATCTGACTAGGTCAATAATGGGCTGGCACCCATGTTTCGCTTCTCTTACACACCTCACAAACATTCCGCAAACCTTCCTACAGTTTAACTCTGAATAACACCATATGCAGACAAATGGGGTGTACGAATTCCATATCGGTGTGTGTGTGAGAGTGTGTGTGTGTGGGGGGGGGGGGAGGGGGGCGAGATGGTGGTAGGAGAGGAGTGATATCCGGCCACCCTCTACCACTAACATTGCCAATGCAACATTAACATGTTGACCCCCTGCAGACAGGGGATAAGATTTGGAATCCGAACATGATCTGCTTATTATCATTGTGGTGTCCCTTACTGTTGTTACCTTGTACCAGGTGAGGGTGGTGAAAGAAAAATATCGTTGTTTTCTATCCATATTGTACAAAACGTAGTAACCGTTTCTGAAAAATCAGCATTCGGCTGTTGATTATTTAAATTTATTTTAGAAACTAAACGAACGTGTGATGTTCACGCCCCTGTCTTTTCAGCAGATGTCGAAAGATTTTTCTATCTGCGTGCAAGCACGTGTTGTCCGTCAACAGAAGCCTCTCACTTTCGAGAACCTCTGCATGCTGGCTGCAAAACACTGCAATAGCTCTAAAGTCGCTATAGAACTACACTCCTGGAAATGGAAAAAAGAACACATTGACACCGGTGTGTCAGACCCATCATACTTGCTCCGGACACTGCGAGAGGGCTGTACAAGCAATGATCACACGCACGGCACAGCGGACACACCAGGAACCGCCGTGTTGGCCGTCGAATGGCACTAGCTGCGCAGCATTTGTGCACCGCCGCCGTCAGTGTCAGCCAGTTTGCCGTGGCATACGGAGCTCCGTCGCAGTCTTGAACACTGGTAGCATGCCGCGACAGCGTGGACGTGAACCGTATGTGCAGTTGACGGACTTTGAGCGAGGGCGTATAGTGGGCATGCGGGAGGCCGGGTGGACGTACTGCCGAATTGCTCAACACGTGGGGCGTGAGGTCTCCACAGTACATCGATGTTGTCGCCAGTGGTCGGCGGAAGGTGCACGTGCCCGTCGACCTGGGACCGGACCGCAGCGACGCACGGATGCACGCCAAGACCGTAGGATCCTACGCAGTGCCGTAGGGGACCGCACCGCCACTTCCCAGCAAATCAGGGACACTGTTGCTCCTGGGGTATCGGCGAGGACCATTCGCAACCGTCTCCATGAAGCTGGGTTACGGTCCCGCACACCGTTAGGCCGTCTTCCGCTCACGCCCCAACATCGTGCAGCCCTCCTCCAGTGGTGTCGCGACAGGCGTGAATGGAGGGACGAATGGAGACGTGTCGTCTTCAGCGATGAGAGTCGCTTCTGCTTTGGTGCCAATGATGGTCGTATGCGTGTTTGGCGCCGTGCAGGTGAGCGCCACAATCAGGACTGCATACGACCGAGGCACACAGGGCCAACACCTGGACCCGGCATCATGGTGTGAGGAGCGATCTCCTACACTGGCCGTACACCACTGGTGATCGTCGAGGGGACACTGAATAGTGCACGGTACATCCAAACCGTCATCGAACCCATCGTTCTACCATTCCTAGACCGGCAAGGGAACTTGTTGTTCCAACAGGACAATGCACGTCCGCATGTATCCCGTGCCACCCAACGTGCTCTAGAAGGTGTAAGTCAACTACCCTGTCCAGAAAGATCTCCGGATCTGTCCCCCATTGAGCATGTTTGGGACTGGATGAAGCGTCGTCTCACGCGGTCTGCACGTCCAGCACGAACGCTGGTCCAACTGAGGCGCCAGGTGGAAATGGCATGGCAAGCCGTTCCACAGGACTACATCCAGCATCTCTACGATCGTCTCCATGGGAGAACAGCAGCCTGCATTGCTGCGAAAGGTGGATATACACTGTACTAGTGCCGACATTGTGCATGCTCTGTTGCCTGTGTCTACGTGCCTGTGGTTCTGTCAGTGTGATCATGTGATGTATCTGACCCCAGGAATGTGTCAATAAAGTTTCCCCTTCCTGGGACAATGAATTCACGGTGTTCTTATTTCAATTTCCAGGAGTGTATTTTCCTACATCGTCAAAGAATGAGCTTTCTTGAAGAAGAACATACTGATTTTTAAAGTAATTATCGTTTTTTTCAGTTTCAGTTCCAACGACCCATGAACTTTTCCATTAATCTAGTTCATTAGATAACTCGATTTACATAATTATATTGTTGGTTGGTTGCTTGATTTGGGGGAGGGGACCAACCAGTGAGGTCATAGGTCCTATCGGATTAGGGAAGGATGAGAAGGAAGGTTGGCCTTACCCTGTCAAAGAAACCATCCCGGCATTTGCCTGAAGAGATTGAGTGAAATCACGGGAAACCTAAATCAGGATGGGCGGACGCGGATTTGAACCATCGTCCTCCTGAATGCGAGCCGAGTGCGCTAACACTGCGCCACTACGTTGACAGCTAAAATTATGTAAAAATGACCTACAACTGCGTTTTATGTCACTCTTACGTAATTTTATCCATATTTTCAAGTCATTTTAGAGATAATTTCCCAGGTATTTTAGGCCTTAGAGCTTTGCGGTTACAGGTCTTTTTTCATATTCGTACGCCAAACATGTTCTGACTAGGGCGGGCTACCTCCACTGCAATCGCCCCCCACCCCCTTTCCCCACCGCCTCTACAGGCGTCCCTGATTCTAATTCGTGATTTGATTCAAATGTTCACTTAGGACTCAACTTGGTAAATTATTGAAGCCACTAATAAAGAAATAAAACATTGTATTTGGTTCAGAGTCGAGTAATATTTTTGAAAGACGGCAGTTTCAGCTTTACATGACAAAACACGCACAGCGATCTCTTTTGCATTTACTTTATTTACGCAACCAACGTTCATGTTCAATTGCTTCATTGCAGGCCCCTTGACCACGCTATATTGGAAAGAATGCAATTTCGTGTGCAGTCATAACATGAGGCTATGTTAAGTAAGCGGTGTTCGTACATATCTGGTTTACTCTATCCTATGCCTTCGTCCATCAACCGACGACTGTCAGTATAACATGAACTCTTACTATAAATTAGCTCAGATACAACTGGAGTTTCTTGATGGTAGGATTTATTACAATGTCCACCTGTGTTTTTCGAAACTGTCAAATTTCAAGCAGAGTTATAACTTCTTCTTCTAACAAACGTTTAGCTTCTCGCAATCACTTGCTCTCACGCCGCGTGAATCACGTGATTGTTTGAGAACCACTGTATCGAGCTCTGCGGCGTAGCGGGAAACCTCGACCTCTGGAACGCGAATATCGTTTGTCGAGCTGTAGACATCAGGGTTTAACGTCCCAAAGTACTTAGAGACGGAGCATAAGTTCCGATAGGAAAAGTAATTCGGTGTATCCTTTTCAAAGGAACCGACTCGGACTGTGCTTTCAGCAATTTAGGGAAACAACAACCAACCTAAATCTGATTAGCCGGACGGCGAGTTAAATACCCAACCCCAGTGTCCAGTACCCTGCACTATACGAGTGATTTTCTGGTCAAAATCGCCTACTTGTGGGCGGTGAGCGTCACGTGTTTACTAATAAATGAGACATCAAGCACACCACAAGTGGATTAGTGACGTTCATGATAAATCGCATGTGCACAGCCTAGTGCTCTAAAATCCTGAATGTGCTGAAAGCTACGTATGCGCAGAGATAATGAGCTGTGGCGTCGTTTCCTAACAGCGGTAGTCAAGCAGTTCCCACCGTGCTTTTATGGGGAAGTAATTTTCATCTGCCTGACTTTTATATTGATTATATTCCTTTCGTGCTAAAGTTGCATGAGGAGTTAATATTTTTTCTCCAAGTGTGTTCGCATGTAAGAGACCAAATATTTGAAAGGAAAAAGGAATTTAGGTTTTACATCGCATCGTATTCCGTAGTATGAATGTATGGTGTGGTCGTATGTTTCATGGAGGAGGCTCGCATCCCTTGTTGTTTTGCATGGAACTATCATAGCACAGGCCTACATTGATGTTTTAAGCACCTTCTTGCTTCCCACTGTTGAAGAACAATTCGGGGATGGCGACTGAATCTTTCAGCACGATCGAGCACCAGTTCATAATACACGGCCTGTGGCGGAGTGGTTACAGGACAATAACATCCCTGTAATGGACTGGTCTGCACAGAGTCCTGACCTGAATCCTACAGAAAACCTTTAAGATGTTTTGGAACGCCGTCTTCGTGCCAGGCCTCACTGACCGGACCGACATCGATACCTCTCCTCAGTACAGCACTCCTTGAAGAATGGCCTGCCATTCCCCAAGAACCTTCCAGCACCTGACTGAACGTATGCCAACGAGAGTGGAAGCTGTCATCAAGGCCAACAACGTATTTAATTCCAGAATTACCGATGGAGGGCGCCGGAAACTTGTAAGCCTTTTCAGCTAGGTGTCCGGATACTTTTGATCACATTGTGTATCTTAAATGAGATTATAATTGATGTGGAAGTTTGCTTATGTAACAACTGATATTTCAAAATGAAAACAGTAACTCTGAATATGATCATGTTCTACACTAAATATATAAATAACGTAGCTGTTAGACAATTTTATTCACTCACTAGATTTCGAATGGTGGGCGTCTATTGACTGTCAGCCATTTAAAACCGATTTGACTATTACGTACGTTTGAAGACTTGGCTGTGAGTGTGCCTTGTGTTGTAGATGGTTGCAGAAAGAATGGTACGCTAGATTATAGAGAGATGTATCCACGCTGAACAAGAATGCGAGAAGAAATCAGGAGTTACAACTTGAAAGACGTCGTTATAGCGACTGGCCGAAGAGGTAACAGTAAACAATGGAAACCTAAACCAATATGCGTGCGAATCCGCTGTGTAAATATCTCCCTCTGCCTATCTAAGAGAATATTACATTTGTCATTCTTCAGTTTTACTCCAAGCAGTGAAAACTGTAGACCTAGACCTGCACAAGAAACGTGGCTTTAGGAATTTAAATAGCACTTTTACTACTGACGCACTGACATAATTCAAACTTGCTTAATAAATGTGAAGGTTTATTACATCACAGAATGAAATTTCCACCCACTCCTCCTATAACAGGAACAGTTGTCATTAAGGAGGTGTAATTTCAGATATACGTAGCTCAGCTATGTATTTAATGGTAAATAATGTAACCACATTAATACAATCCAAAGGCTGTTTGTTACAACACTTATGATGCGAATAAACTGTGCAAGAATCTTCTGTAAGAAACAGGTCTGAACTCGAGTTGTAACGTTGGTTCTTGTGTAGTTACACGCGTCGTCCTTCTGTATGGCATGCCAGTTAAAAGCGTTCCGTCACGCGATGTAGCCTATGAATATTTAATATACCGAAAGTGTGCATAGTTGACATACTCACAACGATAAACAGTTTCGGCGTTACTGGAGAGGAGGTCACAGATTAGCGTTCCATCAACGTCAAAGTCATTGTAGTCAGAAACCACGTTCGGACATGAAACTAAGGAAGAAAGTCGACCACGTAGAACTTGAGCCAAAAGGTACGCTGCAACTTCTATGTTTTATAGCCCTAGAACTAATTAACGTATTCCCAGCATGTGTGGCTTTTGTGGCAGACGAACTCAAAAAGTTATGTTTGTGTGTTTTCCAGGTTGTAGTGAGTGCAGCATAATGATATCGGTTCAAGAAAAGGCTCAGTGTGTGGAATGGTTTATTCAGACCGAATCATACACATAGGTTCAAAGGAACTTCCAAACACGGTATAGGAAGCAAGCACCCTCGCGGACATCGTTACGCCGGTGGTACAGAAGCGCTGATGTGGAGCATCGAAAAACTTTTGGAAATTTGTGGTAAGGTCTTACGGGACCAAACTGCTGAGGTCATCGGTTCCTAAGCTTACGCACTACTTAATCTAACTTCAACTAACTTACGCTAAGGACAACACACACACCCATGCCCGAGGGAGGACTCGAACCTCCGACGGAGGGAGCCGCGCGGACCGTGACAAGACGCCCCAGCATCGTACTCGACGACCTAAAACAAGTGAAGGCAACATAGAACGGATACTGTTAGATTTTCAACGTTCAGCGCAGGAGTCTGTTAGCAGGGCGTCGCAGGAGCTGCAAATCCTTATGGCGACTTTGCAACGGGTCCTTCGGAAACGTTTACAGATGTATCCATATCGACTGCGGCTGTTGCACGCATTGAAACCAGGCGACAAGCCACAACCTATGAAATTTTCCGTAGACATTCTTCACCGTTCAGAGGAGGATGGAAATTTTCCAAACAACCCAGCATTTTCTGACGAAACAACATTGTACGCGTGTGGTAGGGCAAACAAACACAATGTTCGGATCTGGAGCGCAACCATCTGCATACTGTGACGCAAGAAGCAGGTGAAAGACTGGAAGTCAATGCATAGTGGTGATGGACTGCTGATAGCGTTGTAGGACCATTTCTTCTCAGAAAAAAACAGTTAATTCTGACAGTTACCTTGATGCGCTACAGCTGTTTGTGTTACCGTAACTGTCAAGACACGGTCGTTTTCCAACAAGATGGCGCACCGTCCCATTGGGCTCAGACTGTGAGAGATGTTGTAGATCCAGTGTTTCTAGGTCGCTGGATTGACAGGGATGGTCCAATACCCTGGCCTCCAAGTTTGCCTTATTTTACACTAATCGAATTCTTTCTTTGTGGGTATGTCTATGGCAGAGTCTACCAAACGCCTGTCAATCACAGCAAGGATTTTAAGAACAGAGTCATTGCTGCCATTGCCAAAGATGATGGGGGTATGTTGAGCCGACTGTGGCGGGAGCTTGACTACAGACTGGATTTTTTGCGTGCCTCCAGAGCTGCACATGTTGAAACTGACTAAATGGCATAAGAACTTTGTGAGGTAGTGTGTCACATAAGCCAAACGTGGTGTGAATACCTCAATTAGTTTGGGTGCTGTAACACGTTTAATTTGTACCTTGCCTTTAGTGACACCCTGTACTTTTCAAAGAACTGTACCGATATTCACCTTAATCATTTTAGGGAAATGACGAGAAACTTGAATCAGGACTACAACGCGAATCCAGTGCTTTGCGATAAGAACAACAACCAACTATTGTGATACAAAAGTCTTTAAATTCATTCTTTTTGCTTTTTGCACATTTTCATTCACTGAAATCTTACAGGATAATATTGTAAACTTAGGTAAAAATTATTCTTCGTGCCAAAGTAAGCAATTAGAATTATACGTAGGGTTCACACGCATGCTTATCGCGGACATCTCTTTAGATAACTGGGAAGATTAACCACAGCCTCAAAGTACATTCATTCAGTTTAGAAATTAACTATCAACAATCCATATGGGTTTGAGAGGAATAGAGAAAACTAGAAAAAAGTGAGGTCCATTAGGTGTAACGAACGTAACTGTGGCAAGAAAGGGATTAAATTTACAGCTATAACATTGTTTGATAATCTGCCAATGGAGATGAAGATAATAGAACTGTTTTTAAATGCATAATAGAGATTCTTTTCCAAACCACTCCTCGTATCCACAGGGAAATTCTTGAATAGACACTATTAGTTGTTTAAGTAGAGAAACCTGTGAATGCTCAATCAGCGTGTAGCCATACAAATATTTTTCACGTTTTAGAAACTGCTTTTTGTATGTTTGCTCCATTAATACACTCCTGGAAATGGAAAAAAGAACACACTGACACCGGTGTGTCAGACCCACCATACTTGCTCTGGACACTGCGAGAGGGCTGTACAAGCAATGATCACACGCACGGCACAGTGGACACACCAGGAACCGCGGTGTTGGTCGTCGAATGGCGCTAGCTGCGCAGCATTTGTGCACCGCCGCCGTCAGTGTCAGCCAGTTTGCCGTGGCATACGGAGCTCCATCGCAGTCTTTAACACTGGTAGCATGCCGCGACAGCGTGGACGTGAACCGTATGTGCAGTTGACGGACTTTGAGCGAGGGCGTATAGTGGGCATGCGGGAGGCCGGGTGGACGTACCGCCGAATTGCTCAACACGTGGGGCGTGAGGTCTCCACAGTACATCGATGTTGTCGCCAGTGGTCGGCGGAAGGTGCACGTGCCCGTCGACCTGGGACCGGACCGCAGCGACGCACGGATGCACGCCAAGACCGTAGGATCCTACGCAGTGCCGTAGGGGACCGCACCGCCACTTCCCAGCAAATTAGGGACACTGTTGCTCCTGGGGTATCGGCGAGGACCATTCGCAACCGTCTCCATGAAGCTGGGCTACGGTCCCGCACACCGTTAGGCCGTCTTCCACTCACGCCCCAACATCGTGCAGCCCGCCTCCAGTGGTGTCGCGACAGGCGTGAATGGAGGGACGAATGGAGACGTGTCTTCTTCAGCGATGAGAGTCGCTTCTGCCTTGGTGCCAATGATGGTCGTATGCGTGTTTGGCGCCGTGCAGGTGAGCGCCACAATCAGGACTGCATACGACCGAGGCACACAGGGCCAACACCCGGCATCATGGTGTGGGGAGCGATCTCCTACACTGGCCGTACACAACTGGTGATCGTCGAGGGGACACTGAATAGTGCACGGTACATCCAAACCGTCATCGAACCCATCGTTCTACCATTCCTAGACCGGCAAGGGAACTTGCTGTTCCAACAGGACAATGCACGTCCGCATGTATCCCGTGCCACCCAACGTGCTCTAGAAGGTGTAAGTCAACTACCCTGGCCAGCAAGATCTCCGGATCTGTCCCCCATTGAGCATGTTTGGGACTGGATGAAGCGTCGTCTCACGCGGTCTGCACGTCCGCACGAACGCTGGTCCAACTGAGGCGCCAGGTGGAAATGGCATGGCAAGCCGTTCCACAGGACTACATCCAGCATCTCTACGATCGTATCCATGGGAGAATAGCAGCCTGCATTGCTGCGAAAGGTGGATATACACTGTACTAGTGCCGACATTGTGCATGCTCTGTTGCCTGTGTCTATGTGCCTGTGGTTCTGTTAGTGTGATCATGTGATGTATCTGACCCCAGGAATGTGTCAATTAAGTTTCCCCTTCCTGGGACAATGAATTCACGGTGTTCTTATTTCAATTTCCAGGAGTGTATGTTCCACATCATAACGTAAATCGTGAATTTACACTATGGAACAGGCACTAGTATTCGAGTTCATGCAGAGCACTCAAACTGTCTTCTAAATACGTTTATGTGTGTAGTAACAGCATTAAACAAACCTTTTACTTTCAAATTTAGTCATAACTAATTTTTAATTTACTAAATTTGTTTTCTAACGTTTGCCGCACACAAGTTTGACGTTCTAGTGCGGTTTCCAGCATTGCATTCACTACCATAAATTATTCAGACCCAGAAGTACAAAACAACGAAAAGAGGAAAAATAACATATTGTATTTTACTGCAGATAACTTGTCTAGATACTAGCTTTATGCCAAATTATGAAAGACGTATCGCCATAGATTTTGTAGTATAGTGAATGGAAATTGTTTCCCAGCCTTATTCGATATATTTCCATTAATTTCTGAAATCACGAGCCGGCCCTGTGGCCGAGCGGTTGTAGGCGAAACCTGCCTCGGGCATGGATGTATGTGATGTCCTTAGGTTAGTTAGGTTTAAGTAGTTCTAAGTTCTAGGGGACTGATGACCTCAGATGTTAACTCCCATAGTGCTCAGAGCCATTTGAACCATTTTCTGAATTCAAGAATAATTCAAACTTCTTCTTTACACATCAGTGTTTATTTCACTAATGCGATCATGTAGGCCCCGAAGATCAAGACAGACATTAATTTTGATACATTTTGAAGAGATGATGATACGACGCAATTCATATCCTAGTAAAAATCCTAGGACATTTACACGTGTATGTAGCTCCAAATTTTTCATTACGAATACAGTTTCCTTACAATCGACGGAAATTACATGACACTTCTAACTACAGTAATGCGGAGTTCATATTTCCGCAAGACGACCTCCGTTCTTATTACATGGCGTAAATATGTAAGTCATAATTATATGACACCTGCTGAAAATGTATGTTGGCTGGGGCACAATCAAATTATCAGTCAATGCCCGCGTAAGAAAATGAAACCAACAGGAGGAAATTACCTTGCATGTAGAAAGAATTCTGTCGCAACGCACAAGTATCTGCGATGGAATTAGTCAGATTAAAAGTTTTCACTGGACCATCATCAATAGAGGACCGCTAATTTTCGCGCGCTTTGCTCGAGTCAGTTGGATACCTCAGCTTCTCGCAAGTGTCGTCCCAAAGCTCCCACCTGTCGTAATTTTTCTCCTACTCTCTAAAGTAAATATTAGATTCTTCGCCAAGAGAGAGATTTTGCTCTAGAGCTGTTCCTACACCGTAACGAGCTATTCTCTTCCACATTCACCTGAGTGGCACTAATCGTAGCAGGGTAGTGCAACAATATGTAAGATGACTGTAATAATAAGAAGAATTTAGTGACAGATGAGAGCTTGCATTCGGTTTGAGTCAAACTATTAGGTGGTCCTACAATACATCAAAAGTTTTTTGTTTTTTTTGTTGTTTTTGTTTTTCATCCTGATTCGATCATATTTACATCAACCAACAAAGCTCGACTTTATTTTCTCCGCAACCTTCTACAATGTTTATGAGAATGGTGGATCAGGACATTTTGGTCGAAGAAAAATATCCATTTGTTAGCAGAAGCTGCAAATATCAACGATAAACCGACGCAAATGGGCCCGTTTTAATTGCGGCTAGTTGGGTGACGAGAAGGTGGAGCGGAACAATTTGGGCTGTTATGTCTCGTCGAAGAAGAAGCCGTTGAGGACGAAGATGAAACAAAATTTTACATGATCAGGATAGAAAATTGGTGGTCGTGGTTTCATAGGAACTATCTCGGTATTGAGCTAAAGGGATTGAGTGCAACAGCGGAAAACCTTAATGTAGATTCTAGGGCGGAAATGCAAGTGTATTGTACAAAACACTGTGCTCACTCCCACGTTGGATGGATGGTGAGAGATAATTTCCCACTTCTGGAAGAGAAAATTTGTCTAAATGTAAGAATACGTCATATGAATGTGACAGATGTCCTCATTACATCACCTAGACGAGAGATATCATTAGCATTTCGAAATACTACGTAATCATTGAAATGTACAGTGAGATGATCACAATTTTTTCTCACATACCATTACCAAATACCTGATCAATAGCCGCTGGAACATAGTTGTTGTAACAGTACCCTAAAATAAAGTGTTAATAATCCGTAAGAAATTGTGTATTTGTATTCTAAATGACAAATACTACACTTGACATTTTTGTCGCTATAGGAATGAATCTCACTTAATCAAGAGATGGAAATGAAACGAAATCAGTAAGCACACGCACACGCGTGCACGTATACACACCTACACAAATGAGAACGCATTCAGACTGGCCGATGAAGAGTCTGGAAAGAGGATGCTGGGGATGGTGGTAGAGGAATGGAAAGACAGCGCCGAAGCTAAAATAGTTCTGACACACACCGTCGACATCGGATGCGTGAAGTTGCTACGTCATGAAGAAATAAGGAGAGAAAATTTTTTAGACTGTTCTATTAAGACGTAACAGTGATCAAGTGAATGATTCAGTTCCCAGAGTGAAAGCATGAAGCCATATCGACGTAGTAAATATTTTATCAGGCTCTGATGAAACTAGGGATCCTACATGTGGTTGTAGCACTGTTTCTTGATGCCAAATCATAAGTCTTTCATTTGTATCGCTAGTAATGGCATACTGCACAGTTATTATATTTTTTTCTTAAGATTCTTTTTGAGAACTCCAAAAACATTAGACCTGTGTTCTGCACCTGTATTCGAGCTTGGCACTTGCTTTTGTAGGAGACATTTTTCTAGTTGGAAAATAGAAGAACAATACCGGCAGCCTTAAGCTATAGAGCAGTTCTTTGTTTGGACTTCCAGGGTCAATCTCTAAGGGCACTGCCGAGGAAAGGGTTTAAGTGTTGTTCTAGCACCTCTCTTGAAACTGCCAAATTTTTTTTCACAGTGCTCAGATTACTACAAAATTAAAGATTATTTTTGGGCACTTTAGGTTGGTTTCACCTCTGTGTACTGAAAGCGTCAAATTTATACCATGATTCTTTGTCCATTATACAGTATGACGCAAGACCCCCTTATTAGTGAGTGAGTTCGTTCATTGCTTTGGGACTGCAAGGTCATGTCAATCCCTATAGGCCGACGCTTAGTAAAGTTCTGCGACGGTGAGACTAATCTAAAGTTTTGATGTTTACTTCTACGTTCGTTCTCTAACGATGTTATTTTATTTTGTGAAACACAACAGAATGGCTGAAATACAACCTTTTAAATTTAGTAGCCTCTACCAAATGCATTTATCTTCCTCGCCCAGCTTCCACAGCACGTACGAGTGCACAATACGAACTTCATCGCTATTTGTACCTGAAACTTCCTCTGGCATGATATTCGCCTTTACAGAGGAGTATAATCAAAGGCCGCAGGCAAGTGCCCCCATCAGTAAGCACTGTAGTGTGCTCCAGTGCGTGAGTCCGTGACGTGTGAGGTAATGACAGCGCAACAGCGCTTTGTGGTTTTAGGTTTGGGGTGGGGAGTGCGAGAGAGAGTCCTGGGCGAAGAATTACAAACAACTATCCGCTAACACAGAGGCCTGAATTCCACGAACATTTCCACCCCTCACCCTTCCCCCACCCACCCTCTCCCCGCACTGCCTTTTCGCAAAATAAAATTCCTACCAGTGGCGCTCTCTCTCTCTCTCTCTCTCTCTCTCTCTCTCTCTGACACACGCAACACACACACACACAAACACACTCGCACACGCACGCGCACGTATACACACCTACACAAATGAGAACGCATTCGGACTGACCGATGAAGAGTCGGTAAAGAGGATGCTGGGGACGGTGGTAGAGGAATGGAAAGACAGCGCCGACGCTAAACGGGAATGTGAAGTATGGAGAGGCCCATAACAAAATGGACTCGAAAGGTTTAATCTCCAATGTCCGATGTAGCGATGGCGTTCGTTATGTGCCGTCAGAATTGGATATACTGCTAAACGGCTCTTTATTATTATCTTTTTTAACAGTACCAAATGATCTCGATAAAGTGGAAAAACTGCACGTTCCGGTTTGGAGGAAGATAATATCTGTCACTATTAGCAGTATTGCTGACGCTCAATTCTGTTAGCTGCAGTGTTGGGTGAGCGGCTCCTCAAAATACTACTTACTGTAATAGTGCCAGTCATTTCTGTGGCAGGCAACAGTAAGAATCTGTGAACGATATAGCTGTGTTAGCAGTTTCTGTCACCTTCGATAGTACCTGTAATGCTAAACTTCAGTAAATTTCTACCAGTACTTGTTTTCTAGGACGTAACAAGATCAACCCGCAACAGTTTCAAATTCTAAAGCTAAGGCTACGTTTATGGTTCAAATGGCTCTGAGCACTATGGGACTTAACATCGGAGGTCATCAGTCCCCTAGAACTTAGAACTACTTAAAGCTAACTAACCTAAGGACGACACAGACATCCATGCCCGAGGCAGGATTCGAACCTGCGACCGTAGCGGTCGCGCGGTTCCAGACTGAAGCTCCTAGAACCGCTCGGCCTTTATGGCCGGCCTACGTCTATGAATTCACAATCCAAAGAGGGCGGTAACACGTCATAGCTGTTGGATAAGTGATACTACCAGCTATTGCAGGTATGTGACACATTAGCCTAGGCTGCATACGTGACGTATTTGTTCTTTTTCCAACCTACCTAACACACCGTAAAGGTCAACACAACGCCAGTCCAAAGCCATCACAAGTGGAATACTTAGTGTCTGAGCAATAGGTGGCAATTCGTATAAGTTTTGCGGTGAATGATCATAGTTTTGACATTCCGCAAGACACTACTTTGGGTTTACTTGCTGCAGCTCAATATCCATTACATGGTCGGCTTTCTTCAAGCCTCTGTTGAACTGAAATGTCTGTCTCTCTGTAAGCTCTTTTTTGTGAAAACTTTATTCTTAAAACGCCGTGAGAGCTAACAAAACGAGCGACGGAGGTATCTTTTACCGCAGGTGGGTAGCAGCAGGGGCCCAGAGCTGAAGCTCAGCTTGGCGTATTGTGCGGCGCGGCAATAACTCTGCAGGAAGCCAAGGACTAGCTGGGATGACGGAGGGCTTCGGCATGGGTCGGTCGCCTACATAGCTGAATGTATTGGAGGCGGGTCAGAAGAGAAAGTAGCAGTGTTACGCACCTGAGCTTTTTTTAAAAGTCGTGCGCTGGCCGGGGGTGTCTAAGGTGGGCTGCGTGTCTCGAAACGGGGCGCGAAAGTGATCATTGTTCTCTTTCTTACGACAAAAGGGGTCTCGCACTATATGAGTGCGTTGACTTCAAAAGTTGTAAGGGCCACCACGACGGCGGTGGAACGTGCGTCTTTAACGAACTACAAAGGGCCACTGTATATTGTCTAAAGCAGGTGCTGGTGGCAGACTTTCTAACTAAACGGATTGGTTGGAAAAGTGGCAGACACTATTAGTTACCAGCTGGTTGTTTTCCCAACAAAAGAAGAAATTCTTACACACTGCAGGGTGGCGGAGCACATCCAAAGCGCGTGTTTTAAAAAAGGGTTTACACAGGGACTTTTTCTTCTCACACATTCCGGACGGTCGCCCGATTTCTCCTTCCATGGGCTGTGTGTGTTACTTACCTGGGCTAATGCTTGCGTGTTTATTAAGTGCCGCAGGGGAGACGGCAGACAGTGGTTCAGCCTGCTTTACGTCCCTTGCGAAAGATCCACTGTGTATATAGTTGGCTCTGGTCGAGAAAGACCACCCACGTAAAGATAAGAAATGTCGGCAGAAATGCATTAGACTGGCTTTTCCCTCTTGTTTCAGTCTAGTGTTTTATCAGACTGATACATGAATGACAGTGTTTATCGGTGAAATGTGGAGAACTTATGTGTACTGAATTCTATGACAAAATTAGCACATGGCAAATGAATGATCCAAGATAATGTAAGTTTCATGAGTTATTAGACACAGTAAATGTACAGTGTTTGATGTGATTAAAATCAACATTTAAGCGTAATTTAAAATACAAATTTTGTTTCATTATAGTGTTCAGGCTGGCCAATTTGTTCATAGTTGTACAACTTCGTGTGTTATTGCCTGGCTCTACGACAAAATGATATGGTGGGGGAGGCACAGACGCAGTCGGCCAATAGCAGACGAACTGAAAGGCATGGATGCGGTACTGAACGTTTGGTTGAGAGCTGGTGTTGAAAGGATTAGGGGACTTGAGTCTGGGTCCCCAGAGAATGAAACGTCGCTGTTTCGGATTACTACTGAACTTCTGGCTCGGACTCCATTCAATCAAGACGTTTTCGTGATCGTTCCCGTTCGAGTGAATTGGAGATTTCGGTCGGCCACTCGAGAGTCCTGACGTATCCAGAGGTAAAGTCTGTCTTTCCGGAAATGTGATGGTTCCGAACTTTGCCTTTATAGAGAGTATACCGTGATTACGAAGATTTCCGGTGGTTGAACTGTTACACCTTTGAGCGTTCACTGGGTTTATGTCAGCTTGAAATACTTATCCCAGTGGTATTATGTCCGAGCTGTAAAGTTGTGTTGGGACGTCTGCTCGAACTTAGGAACACTTATAACAGTTCTTCGCAAATTGTGGGAGAGACATTCAGAGTGTCTGTCAAAATGGCTAACTACTGCAGTGACTTAGGTAATTAGTACAACTAGCAAACTCTTTTCATTAAAGAAATAAGAGCAATTTAAATAAGTGTTTTGTGTCACCCAGTTTCACTGGTGAAATCCAACTCGAACTAATGAAATGTAATTAGAACACAGCTGTCAAGTGTGCTAGGACATAATAAACTTTAGTTCATCCGATAGGAAACTGTTTTGTAGCGGTGTGTGTGTGGTCGCAAGTCAAAGTTTGACGAGTCAAATTTCAAGTAAAATCCAGCCACACATTTAAGTCCCCCTTCTAAGAATGTAGTTCTAAACAATGAGTATTAGCTCGCAGCCCCCTTGTTCATCGCTCGGTACGCTCTCAGACGCAACAAGAAAGGAAGAACGATTAGGGATTTATTTCCGGTCGACGGCGACGTCATTAAGAAGTTAGTACTAGACTATTACACAGCCACCCAGCTAACTCAGTGGTATTCATCACACTCAGATCTAATGGACGATATGGTTATGAATTTATACCTATACACATCAAAAAAAGATTTGCATCATCTCGGTTCCAAGAGTTCCGGAATCTGTACAGAAAATTGGAATAGAGATCAACATAAACATCATTTCCGACATTTTTCTTGCTCATGAAAACCACACATTGCGGGTTGTACCACCACACAGCAAGACCTTCAGAGGTGGTGGTCCAGATTGCTATACCCACCAGTAGCACGACTTCTTGCATTGACGCACGCCTGTATTTGTCGTGGCATACTATCCACAAGTTCATCAAGGCACTGTTGGTCCAGATTCTTCCACTCCTCAATGCCGATACGGCGTAGATCGCACAGAGTAGTTGGTGGGTCAATCTATCCCAGGCATATTCGATGGAGTTCATGTTGGAGAACATACTCGCCACTCTAGTCGAGCGATGTCGTTATCCTGAGGGAAGTCATTCACAAGATGTGCACGATGGGGGCGCGAATGGTCTTCCATGAAGACGAATACCTCGCCAACATGCTACCGATATGGTTGCGCTATCAGTCGGAGGATGGCAATCACGTATCGTACAGCCGTTACGGCGCCTTCCATGACCACCAGCGGGGTACGTTGGCTCCACATAACAAAATGGTTCAAATGGCTCTGAGCACTATGAGACTTAACATCTATGGTCATCAGTCCCCTAGAACTTAGAACTACTTAAACCTAACTAACCTAAGGACATCACACAACACCCAGCCATCACGAGGCAGAGAAAATCCCTGACCCCGCTCCACATAACGCCACCCCAAAACATCAGGGAACCTCCACCATGCTGCACTTGCTGGACAGTGTGTCTAAGGAGTTCAGCCTGATCGGGTTGCCTCAAAACACGTCTCCGACGATTGTCTGGTTGAAGGCATATCCGACACTCATCGGTGAAGAGAACATGATGCCAATCCTGAGCGGCCCATTCGTCATCTTGTTGTGCCCATCTGTACCGCCCTGCATGGTGTGGTTAAAAAGATGGACCTCGCCGCGGACGTCGGTAGTGAAGTTTCGCATCACGCAGCCTATTGCGCACAATTTGAGTCGTAACACGACGTCCTGTGGCTGCACGAAAAACATTATTCAACATGGTGGAGTTGCTGCCAGCGTTCCTTCGACCCATAATCCGTAGGTAGCGTTCATCCACTGTTTAGAAATGTCACTAAACCCGCTCAAAGATGTAAACAACCTTGCATGAGCAACACCTAATAGACAGAGGGGGTCCGTCAACCGATCAGTTTCAGTCACTCCACCATAAAGGAAGTACACGGCTTACGTTGTCTGTAGTTCCACCACGCCTAGACTGTCAATGCGCGGTTCGACTGCGCCTGCACTGTTAATTTGTGCCAAGAAGGGCTCTCAACAAGGGAAGTGTCCAGGCGTCTTTGAATGAACCAAAGTGATGTTGTTCGCACATGGAGGATATACAGAGTGAAAGGAACTGTGGATGACATGCCTCGCTCAGGCCGCACAAGGGCTACTACTGCAGTGGATGACCGCTACTTACGGATTATGGCTCGGAGGAATCCTGACAGCAACACCACCATGATGATATTGCTTTTCGTGCAGCCACAGGACGTCGTGTTACGACTCAAACTGTGCGCAATAGGATACATGTTGCACAACTTCACTGCCGACGTCCATGGCGGGGTCCATTTTGTAACCACGACACCATGCAGAGCGGTACAGATGGGACCGACAACATGCCGAATAGACCGTTCAGGATTGGCATCACGTTCTCTTCACCGATGAGTGTCGCATATGCATTCAACCAGACAATCGTCGGAGACGTGTTTGGAGGTAACCCGGTCAGGCTGAACGCCTTAGACACACTGCCCAGCGCGTGTTGAAACGTGGAGGTTCCCTGCTGTTTTGGAGTGGCATTATGTGGGGCCGACGTACGCCGCTTTTGAATAACTTCCTTCAGGATAACGGCATCGTTCGACTAGAGTGGCCAGCATGTACTCCAGACATGAACGCTACCGACATGTCTGTGATAGATCTAAAAGGGCTGTTTATGACCGACGTGACCCACTAAACACTCTGAGGGAGCTACGCCGAACCGCCATTGAGGAGTGGGACAATTTGGGCCAACATTGCATTGATGAACTTGTGGGTAGTATGCCACGACGGATACAGGCATGCATCAATACAAGAGGACGTGCTACTGGGTATGAGAGGTACCTGTGCGTATAGCAATCTTGACCACCACCTGTGAAGGTCTCGCTGTAAGGTGGTACAACAGGCAATGTGTATTTTTCATGAGGAATAAAAATGGCGGAAATGATGTTTATGTTGAACTCTATTACAATTTTCTGTACAGATTCCAGAACTCTTGGAACCGAGGTGATGCAAAACTTTTTTTGATGTTTGTACATATACAGATCTGACAACTATCTTAAAAGATCTTACGTAACGGAAGCAAGTTGAATACTCTCAATATTCCTGAAGAAATTCTTATCACCCACTCCCTAAGGCTACAACCGAACCAATGTTGAAAGGACAGCTGGATCTGTGACACAGACTCATTCTCCCGAATTTCGATTATTTATGTCTTCCTCTGTGAGTAGTCCATTCACGATAACAATTGCAGTATATCATATTGACTGCATTTTGACTTTAGGCTCTCATTCACCTTGTTTTAGTACACATTCCTTGTAGCGAGATAGCCTTGTCAGTTTTGCTATTTTCCTTATTTACCTTCAACAACAATCTTTAATGTAATTTAAAGCATTCGTTGCTTGGAGAAAAAGCCCATTTTAATAACTCTTACTTTAATAAGTTGTAACTTTTAATTAGTGGGATTAGTACAAAAAAAAGCATACTACCCAGAAGTTTTCCATTGAGTTTAAAGTATTAGTAACGTTACCAACGGTAAGAACAACACTTATTATTGTATTATTTATCTACACTTGTCAATTTAATTTTTAAAACGAGTCCCAACTGTTGGAATATGCGGTACTACAGTCTTAGACAACCCTCATGCCCTCTGCCGGCACCTGCTAGCACTTGTGCTGCAGTACTACCCATCTCCCATATCAGTTTACGCTACGACCTACTAGCGGCTGCTGCGGCACACAATGTTATCATTTCTTCATGAGACCGGAGACATCTGTTTTTCAGTTTTTCTACGTACTATCAGGAGTTCATCACTGGTAAGTGGCTATCGTACTACATTCATAGGAGTCTAATGCCATACTTT
This sequence comes from Schistocerca cancellata, assembly GCF_023864275.1. Lineage (NCBI taxonomy): Eukaryota > Metazoa > Arthropoda > Insecta > Orthoptera > Acrididae > Schistocerca > Schistocerca cancellata. The sequence continues at coordinate 628,871,741 of NC_064627.1, forward strand.
CTTATTCTTCCGCTAATCCACTCTATTTTTCAGCTCTAAATTAGTTTATCCCTCAGTGACGACCAGTAATTATCTAAAATTTTGATGGATCTTTCAATATCCATTGCAGCTGATGATGCCAGGGCCTTATCGAACTTTGGGGAATCGTATTGATTTAATGGCACAATGTAATCCAGATAAGTGAGTACTTTTCTGTATTCTCCATCTTAGACACTTTTAGTTCTTGCACTTAGCGGCGTCTAATTCCTGTGAATAATGCAGTAGATTTAACCTGAGGATGCGATTCATTATCGTGAAAGCGGTTGTACCTTGATTCTTTAATACGCGAGGATTGGCAGCTACAATGGCATTCTACAATTTTTTGAAGATTTGAAACAAAAATGTTTGAAAAAGAGAAGATTTTTAACCAAGCATAAATTAAACTGCAGTTGCCCACATAGAAGACTTTTGTGTCACATATTATCATGTCTGCACTAACCCACGATTTTTGTTATAGATTTAAGCTTTTGCCATTTTCCAAGTTTTCTTGCCTTCTTTTAATCCCCCATGACAAGATAATTGTCTTTCACAGCTAGCTGAAATCGGAATTTGAAGTTACATGATGAAATAATATTGTTGTGCCGTCCCAGGACACTCCATTTAAGAGATGGGGAAACTTCAGCCTCCGGATTTACTCTAAAGAAATGCAGAATTTAATCTTCTTAAGGTATTGCTATTAAGATATAATTAGTTATCACTTGGTACATAATGAAACCTAGAAGCGAGTCCTCCCTTATCCAGAGCAGGGCCTCAGATAAGTAAATCCAGAGATATCTCATTTTATTTATGTCTAAACGTCAGAAAAGACTGAATTCAAATTTGAAAAGTTAAATGAAATTTTAATCCATTCCTTTGCCGCAGGCTTATCTTCTCTAAAGCAGCTGCGGTTTCTGCTAGAAGAAATAAGCATTTCGCTTCAGCCAGCAGAAATTTCTTAACCGGCAGTACAGAAGTGAGGAATATTCTTACCATTGTTTCTTCAGTTAAAGGCTAAACTCTGGAAGGATTAGCTAAATTAATACCTTTACTTCTACTAGGAATCAAGAAACTGCAATAAATCTGTCTTCATTTTATTAAAGCTAAAAGACATATAACTATACAAGAAGATGTCTAATGTCACGGCGGAATCACATCTGATAGAATCGTCATTTTAGTTTTCCACGCCATCCCTAAATCGTTTCAGCAATATACTAGAATACACCCTTTGCAAGGTCACAATACAAACACCGCAACTAGTACAACTAAAATATCGTACTTAGTATGAAAATATTGTTTCCGAAATACTGTCAAGGAGAAATGACAAAGTTTAATTAGTAGAGAGTCAGAAACTAAATGATGTAGTTGATTAAAGTACTTTGTTACAATCATACAACGAAATACGTTTAACTTTCTGTTTGCATATAATTTTAAAAATCAGACTCACGTTGTTGAAAGCGCTTCATATAAATTCTGTAATCTCTACGATATATTGCAAGATGTAATAGTTTGATTAACTGAGTTTTCAATTCAATTAGTGTTATCTAGCGCATGGGCTGCCATTTACCAAGAAAGAAGAGAAAGGATTCTGGCAGTCAGAACTCTAAGTTGCTTCGATATATTTGGCTGACTCAACACTTTTCTTCTGATTTATTTTTATGTAATACGCAATTCAAAAAGGAGAGGACTGAAAGAGTCGCAGATGGAAGACGGAAAACTTCTGAAGTGCTAGAAACGCTGAGTGCCTTTTGCCTTTCGTCTCAGGATCTTTGGACGAATGGTTTGGATTGTTAAAGATTCCCCCTCTATTGTTGGTGGGCAATAGAAGACAAGAGGGTGGATCTTTGACAATGATGGCCACTTATGCTGCTAAACTTCAGAAAACTAACTAAATAAATGCTGGACGGAGACCCTAAGGTGAAAGTTAACAGGGAATGCGTCAATATACATTCATGAAAGATGCAAGAATTTTGTAACTTTCACTCCATCACTAGTACTAGTATCCGAGTATGTCAGAGGTGTGCTGTTTCTGAGCACCAAGATATGGTGTAAAATATAACTTAATTTCCGGTTCTTTTCATTTGCATGTACTTGTACGCAAGGTTCGAATCACCTACAGTAAGTACAGAAGTTTATCATTTACGAGAAGAGTTACTTCGTAAATAACTGAGTCTTACATAACCAATACCTATTTGGCGGACTCTGAGAACCTGTTAAAATTGCCATTTCCGTTCATTTCTTTTCATTTTCCGACTACCACTCTTTCAGTTTAGTTAAATGAGGTTCATTCATGTACCTCATATAACACAAACTTTAAATTAAACCGTGAAGACAATCGAAGTTTATTCAGTGCTTCTGCATAATGCTTACAACAAAAAAATCAGAGTTAAATGAGCTGATGTTACATTGGATTTTACTTGTTAAAACAGGAAAGACCTACCTGCTTTCAACCAAACAGAGAATTTAATACGTTTGTTTCCTTCAGAACTCCTTCGAGAATCATTACTTTATTGAATACAAGTAAAATGAAAATTTCTATGAAAAGTAATATTAATAAATTTCTGTTATAAGTGTTCTACGTTGCTAGCATGCAAAGAGGAACTTAGAGTGACTTTGGTGCTCTGACATGGAATACTGATGATGTGTTTCTCTTACTGATCACTCACAATGGAGCAACTAGAAACTGTTGATCGCTAGTAAGCAAGAATCTCTGCGTTTCTCTAGAAAATATAGATACATGAAATAATAGTTTAGAGAACCAATTCAGTAGTGAATCATATAGTGAATGGTCTGGAAATATTAATTTGCTACAGGGGAATTTTAATTATTTCTGTTTATTTAAAATTACACGAAATCTGTTTTAAACACGTTCGATTACTTGATATAATTTGTTTTTCCATTGCACGTCACATGAAAATTAAATTATTAAATATTTTCTGTGACAGAGAACCATATAACAACAGAAAAACTGCATACTGCCTTACACAGCTCACATATTAAAAGCACATTTATTCTGTGCGTGATTTTTGTAGTTTATTGTCCATAATTTTATCGTTCAGGGAAGGTAACCAGAGTAACATTACCTTTATTGAAAATATTTACCGTTTTTAATTCATAGATGTCAATTATTATATTTTAACCACAGAGCTTCCAGATAACTAACTTCACTATTATGTAAATTCATAGCATTAGAAACTTGCGTTATAGATTTCGAAAGATATCTACCCAGTGCCTCGACTGACTTATTTTTCTATACAATTTTAGAATATTTCATTGATGTCTAGCTATCAGTTTTTCGACGTCCGTCACTATCACTTACGAACGTCAGATATACAGTCTAGCATTCTTCAACATTTTAGAGACAGTCGATATTACAACCATTCACCTCATTAAATCTCTAATGCTACGCAGTTCAATAAACATAATATATAATTCTATTATAAACATGATTCTTCTGAAACAAACGTGGCTGTAGGGATATTAAAATGTTATTTAGAAAATCTAGTATTATGATGACTCATAATCATTTATTAAATACCACTCTTTATGTATTACCGATTTCGACAATACTACCTATGTGATTATGTTTAGTTGTGGTCCTCTGTGCGCAATTAAATGCCCAAATTACTTGCCAGTTACGAAGGTTATGAAGATCCTTATAAAATCGACGCACAGTTCTCGGGTTACATTTTTACTTAGAGATGTGGAAAAGTAAGATACTAGATTACTAGTTGTTAAGCCCGACGAGCAGCCACGTCGTATGTACCTTCTTTAAGTAGAGATAGATATACATTTCTTAAGTTCGTCCCAGGTATTTCGATAATGTAAATATTGGCTTTTCTCTTAAATCTGTCACTAAATTGGTTGAATCACGTTATACTAACGAAGCTGAATTTACAGTTGCTAACCAGTCTGAAACTGCAAGATAAGATGTTCTCTTGGAATGACACAACCAAGAGGACCAACGATATAGCATATATGTAGCGACAATACCTTTTCCATTTTGTTACTTCATTTACTTATGCTTAAGTTACAGGCACAATGAAACAATATTCAATATAAGCTAATTACTTCAAAAATTTGTTTTCTTTGATATTTTGTATTTGTCGCACGTTATTTTCCTTTCCTCTTAAAAGCAATTGTTTTTTCTATGTTCGATGTAAATAACAGTTCTATACAACTCCCAGCTTATGGAACGAGTAACTTTATCCGAGTATTTCGCATGTCTTGAGTGTGTGGCTGAGGAATGGCATTTAATGGGGCCTATAAATCAATTGAAAGATGGCAATTGACAGTAACATAATGGAGCAGGTTAGCAAGTTTTTGTACGCTTTATTTCATATGAGCACACACAAATGAAATTGCATAAAGTATTTGCCGTCCCTTTGCTGTCGTATAATCGTGAGAACTGGTCTGAAGATAAACGAGAAGAGCAATGCAAGAGCAGAAATGAAATTCTTAAAATAATGTCTGGATGTTCATGTGTTCTTGGAGACGACATAGGTTGCGGTAACATCAGATACGAATTAAAAACTCGAAGTGTTAAGGATAATGAAGCTCAAAGTCCACAGCCTTCGTTATATCACAAGGAAGTTTACAAACAGCAGGTGAAGGGCACAAAGCAAATGTGCTACGTACATCAACTCTTTTTCTATGCTTCTTAATATCTTCATAGCAGAATACCAACACCAGTGCAGCACGCCTCCCCTTACTACAAGCAGGTAGACACTACTCTATATGTGACAAGCCACATCATATCAGGGGCCTACGCGAAACACCAGTTGACATAATGCAGTATTTTGTAGGCAGCACGCTCTCGGATGAGAGGCAAAAATTATAGGTGGAGACTTGAAAAAACTAATCCCATACATTCCATGTAAAACACGTGTTCCCAGACAGAACTCAAGAATTTGTTATCTCCTGACAACTGAAGCAACTGCATCATCACCTTACGCTCACCCAGTAGTACTGTGTCGAAAGGAAACACCTGGAGTCCATATGTTGTTTGTTCAAGATAGTCGATAGTGGAAACGCAGCCTTAATGGTTAGTAATTAAAAGTGAAATAATTTCTGGTCGAATTATGTTATATATATTAGTGGAAACGCAGCCTTAATGGTTAGTAATTAAAAGTGAAATAATTTCTGGTCGAATTATGTTATATATATGGCAGATTTTGGGAACTCCATTGCTATCTTCAGTTGCACTATCCATCGCAATAGATAATAAAGATATATATGTATTTCACACCACAAAATCGAACTGTACCCATCTGCGTCTGAAGATAGCAATATATTTACCGAAATCGATCACGTAATAAGAAAGTTAGAAAAGGATGCTGCAGCCAGAGGCTATTTCATCTACAATTACTTGGAGCACCCACCCAAAATCTAAAGGTAGAGAATACTGTTTTTTCCAACTACGTGTCAGGCGCGGAGAACCTCGAATGGATTGGAAACTGTAGTGATACATTGGAAACAGAACCTGAAGTGGTTGGATACGTTAGTGGAAATACAACATAGAATAGTCGGACTTGGCGGTTCCTGTAGTAATATAAGAGCATGGAAAACGAAAGGTGACAATGGAGTCTCTGTCAGGCAGTCCGCTTTTACACTTGCCTAAACCTCTCAGTGATGTGAAGATACGACAGGAGCTACACGTGGTTCGGAGTCCTGTTCAAACTGTGGGTCCCCTTTTCCACTATGTCGAGATTTGGCACCATCGTGAAATATTGTCGTTAGTTATTTCTGGGCTGTAACATCGTAGTTTTGTCCCTCTCTACTGAGGCGGCAGAGTGATGTTTGAGTCGCCTATGTTCGGATATATCTGCTGAAAAGAGTTATTGCTGAATAGTTGGACGGAATGGTAGACGTGCTTGATTGGAGTGGCTGTGCAGTTATTTACATGAGTCACCTATGTTTCAGAACTGACTGAGGTACGGAGTGCTAGCATGCCAGCTCTTCCGGGTGGAAACAGTATGACAGTCACACGAACGGCAGGCATGCTCATCGTGTTAGCCATTGAGCTGACCCTTAGGAGCCTCCGTCGAGCATATAGGGCTGATGAGTGTCGTGCGACAGTTGTGGTGAGCTCCAGACAGACGCACGCTGTGATTTGACTAAACGTGACTCCTTATCTTCATTTTAAGTTATGTATGTTAAGCGTTGAGGGCAATTTAATGGTGTATCTACTGCCGTAGGGGTTGTGGGCTCTTCCTGCATGGATGCTGCTTTTCTAGATCAGTTTTTAGAAATGTGATTGTTCATGACATTCGTTGCTTTATTCTCATTATGGCGAGCAGCAAGTGGGGTACGAATTTGTTGAAGATATTAATTGTTAAATCTGTGTTGTGCCTGTATACAAATCAATCATTTTAATTATCCCTGAAATAATTGTGCTTCAGGGAACATTTTGTTCTTTAAGTAAGAAAGTAATATTGTTTGTATCAGGGGTAAGTCCTTGGACCCGCTTTCTTGTCGACATGTATTACCGAAAGTAATAAGTTCCAACCTGTTCAGCCTGCAAAGTTAAATTCGGAGTAATTGCAGTAAGAAAAGCTACTACGGATTGGGTACTTATGTGGTTCACTTCTATACGTATTACGTTTCAGATATTACAATTTTAAATTTCTTCTGGAGGGTTGCGTTTTAATTGAAAGGTTTAGTTTAAAAGTCTTTGGTCAGAATAAATATCACGAGTGCAAATGGCATAGGCCTGGCTTACCTTGTGTTTTTCCTCTTGAGGGACTCCAAGTCAATTATGCCATAAAATTTTACTTTTCTAATATGCAAATGCGATGAACTCCAAGTGGCAGAACACCTCTTGGTCTGTCCGAAGTTACTCGTAACTAACATTTGGATGCCCTTGTTTCAGCAAATATCCGGAACAGACAAGAAATTCGTAGGACAATTTTCCAAGAATAGAGATCGGTTGACAGAACACATTCTGAAATATTATGCGATCACCAATATAGTACTAGAGAGAAGTTTGTGTGGGGCGGAGGAGGGGGTACAGGGGGTAAAAATCGCAGCGGAGGACCAAGAGATGGATACAGTAAGTAGATTCCCGAAGGATGTAGGTTGCAAGAGTTATTCGTAGACGAAGAAGCTCGCAATGAAGAAAATTATTAATAATATCAGTGAAAAGATGGAAAACAAAAACAAAACTGTACAAACACCTCTTACGAAAGGACGACAAAACTTTTGTGTGTCTTTTTCTCTATAATCCAACTGATAGGAGAAATGTTGGACTCTCGAACAACATATGAAAAAATGACGTTGAATACCTAATTGAAGAGAGTAAACTGCATGCTTCAACACGAATACGATGATTCTGGTAAAGCACTACTAAACACACATTGAAAGATTTTAGGGAACACACAGAACACAGTTTAAGTTTCTAATGTTATCAGAAGCCCCACGAACGCTCAAGTATTGAGAGGGAAACTTTTTTAAGAAGGAAACCTTTTTAGTTGCAAGGTCTTTTCGGGAGACGTCTACATCATCCTTTTGTTTTGCTCCTTTCGGATAGGTCAGAAATTGTGCACTCACTCGCCTCGCTGGTTTCCGAAGCATATCATGAACCCTTGGCAGTCCCCTTTAATTGAAGCTGCGGAACAAACAGAGCGAGGTTTTTTTGCCCGCCGCCGCGCCCTTCCAGCGGCTCAGAGGCGGCTTGGCCTTGCTGTTAGTGAAATTTAGAGCGACGCTGATGAAGCGGGTAGCCCGGGTAGGCAACCCGCACTGCCGCTGCTGGTGCCGGCCCGGAACCTCGCGGCTGTCTCGTAAAACATCCCTCCCTGCCCCGCCCGGCGCACTCCCTTACCACCACAGAAAACCTGCAGCAGAAACGTGCGCCGGACCTGCCGCACCCTTTATAGAGGGGCCCAGTGCTAGAGCCAGCAGCCGTTCCCACGGAATCTCTACTCAGATGTCGCCAAACGATCAGAGGCTCGTCACCTAGCGAAGGGCGTGGGCCGCGTACAGTAGGGGGTGCGGCGGAACTTTCCCGTGTTGAGACATTCAGAAGTTGCAACTGCATTCAGGACTCCGGGTAATAACATATCCTCCTACATGTGATACTTAACAACTAACAAATTCTCGCTTTGAAATTATTTATTAGATTATCCCATCCAGAGATTAGAGCAGTTATTCCCACTTTTTGACCTCATTACCTCTGATCAATAACACACCTCAGTCAATATTTCAAATAAAGTTTATTGGTGAACTGTAATAAAAGGCCCTACTTTTTTTTAGTAACGAAAAGTAAATAATATTTACACTACAATAACACAGATATTGTATGAAATCAGTTACAGTCTGGGAAATCGTCATGTCATCTGAGCTTACACGTCAGGCATTCTCAGAAGCCACAGGACGACTGCTGAAAAATGCCAGACGTGGCACTTAATTAGAGGAGAGCTAAGTTACAAGCAGGGCCTCTATGGGGCAGATAGGTAAAGAGGCCAAGACCATGATAAGATACAAACTGAAAGTGCTGTAAAAGTTAAGTAAGACAGAAAACAAAATCTAATTTAAAAGACTGACATGGATGCACAAGAAAAATACATATAATAAGTATTATTATGAAAAGAGAATGCACAGCAGGTGACACACAGGGGCCCTATGACGAACGAAAAGTCGATATGGAAACCAACGATGGTAAACAAACGGAAACAACAAAGGATATCTCTACATGCAAACACGATGTTAATACAACATGTAATCATGATGAATTGAGCGCAGTCTGCTGTTTAAAAAAATTGGGCCTGCTGTACTGTGTAATGAAACTCAATAGCACTAAAATTAATTACGTTATAATACATCAAACATATCCTGAAAGATATCCAGAAAAGAAATATGCTTCAGAATTTTCTGTTCGCTAATAATTCCGTCATTATTGTAGATTTTAATTTCCCCAAAGATTTCCACACGGGTACCTTTCTCCATTTTATGAACACTTTGAGGTTATTGGCCATATTAGGTAACTCCTCTCTATTTCTTCATGTTCTCTGAGTGCAGTTTTAAAATTTTATGCCTGTCTGGCAGAAAACAGTGTGCACTATACACTACACGCTGTACTTTACTGTACTCCAAGCAGTCTCCGGCTGACATGACGTAAGAAAAAGAACCAATGGATTTATAAGTGACAGCGACGACGAGGTAATTGTGCCATGAGCACAAGCTCGTATTGGCAAATGATGGACAAAGACATCGACGGTGAGCATTTTCGTTTCAAATAATTCACCACGGCATTTGATTTGTACGATTTACGTAAACCATGGAAAATGTAAACCTGGGTGGATACATCAGCTAAGTCCCAACAAATAGTTTGCTCTCGTCGGAAGTTCGTTAGATCCAATACTTACCACAACTACCACCAAAGCTAATGTTGGACCGGAATGTTTTTTGGAGGTGACGTACTTCAAAGAGAATTTCAAAGACTATGTCAGTACCTTACAGATGGGTGAGCGAACGAGTCTAGTAAATGAGGAATTTGTACTCTGGTGTTCTTATTATTTTGTCCATGCTAAGAAAACACACCATAAAGCAGGTGTGGGTGCTCAGGAGGAGATAACTGAAATTAGGAAGGTAAGTTTATTCATCAAGCAGGCCAGTAACTCGAATTTTCAAACTCGCCCGTGCAACTGGCAGGCGACCAGAATACATATCGCTAGGCCTGACGGGGGTCTCATAACTTTAGTTCTAACCTCGCTTTGCCACATATAAAACGACTACAGAGTAAAAAAAGCCTGGAAGCTGAACTAGGCAATATTTGAGTTATTTAGACGCAATAGCACGGTGTTGCGTGGCAGTGCCGTCGGAGAACAGATACTGATTCTGCAACGTACTGCGAGCGAAGGTAGCCGCGCTAGGATCTTCAACCTTCCAATGTTGCCTACAATGAAATGAGACAGATACGGAAAGGCCGGGAAAACCCATACTTCTTTCCACAAAAAGCGAGCAGTCCCAGTTACCACAACTGTAGCCATTCAATAACTATGAAGTTGCATCAGTAAACAAAATGTTCATGACTTAAATAATGAACCATAAGGGCTCTTGAGTCTTCTGAAGCACAGCACGAAAGGTTTTCAGATTTATACTCATTTTCAAACGCAAAGATTTACATTAGTATTTGCTGTGCCGTTTGCTTGTGTGTTGTTCTTCCATCCTTGCCATGCAGTAGAGTTTTTATGGTTTTACTAAATTCGGAAAATCAGCAAATATAAATACTTTTATTTTCTGACGTAGTAATTTTAGAAAATAGTAGTTTTTATCTTTCTGCTTGCAGGTACTGTGCCTCTTTTACTGAACAGGCAAAAAAAAATCGGTATTTTGTAACATCATCATGTAAAAAATAATAATTGCAAATAACACTGCAGAACAACATACACGCCATAATAAATTCTCGAAAGGGTTCGTCTACTCTTGAAATAACGTAGCTGGTGGAGTGTTTTGTTATTTAAATCATGATTGACACGAACGCAAGCTATCTAAAAACATTGATTACGTAGAATGAGATTAAAATGTTTATGCATTTCCCTTCACATAATTACAAAATCCACTCAGCCAAGTTTGCAATGAATTTAGATCACAGTTCTCTCGCAGCGACATTATTTTAATCGTGTTCTCGAGTGGTTTATGGGTGTTCTTAACTGTCTATCGCACTGTGAACCATTTAATTTTTGTAACAGAGGATTGTATTTCAGAATCTGTCAGTAACCTGCGTTAACGAAATGGTGTAACTTCAGAGAAAACATGATTTTTCTTTCTTTTAGTTGTCAAACCAAATTCCTAATGTCGTTCCTTCCTGAAAATAGCTGTAGAAAAGTAATCCTGCACAACACAGCAGACTACGGGGATGCTGCGAAAGCAATTTAAAAGCTTCCCTTTTCCCCAGTTACGCTCCTCTCCCAGACCGTACAGCGTCCCCGTCAGTACGGTCCATTCGTTGCCTCGCGCAACTTTCAGAAAAAAACGTTCGCAGAAGTTTAATTTAGAGGTATCGACTCTTCTTGCAGCATGGTTGTTCGCATAGACATATTGATTCAGCGTGGAATTTCAGAGCGGTGCGAACGACTTCAAAGTTCTACGGCAGAAGTCAAAGGAGAAAGAGGGGGATGGAGAGAATAAGCTGAGATTGCAGGGAAATGGAAGTGAGATTAGATGGGGGCGGCTTCCGTGGCGTCGCTTTCTCTCCAGATTAACGTCCAAAGATAAACGACGAAACCAGAGTGAAAGAAGGTAATAAAGCTGTCCCTGCAGCACTGTCAACTAGAGTTACATTTTTACATGTATTTTAAATTTCGATTAGAGTCAGCGTTAGGAAAAAGTTTCATGATATTGTAGAAATACACAGGACAAGAAATTTGCCGTGAAAAGACGTAAGAAATACACCGCAGATTCTGTGCCCAGTACTGAGTAACAGAGATTGCGCACGGATTTGCTATTTAGACGTCAAAGTCTAAATGCTAAATTGGTATTTGGCTGTATTTCAGAACGCTTCACAAATCTAATTTATGTCGTCTGATCAGGAGACAATACGAAATTCCCTAAATTTAGACTACTTAGCAGAAGCTGCGTATACACCCTCCGAGTTATCCACGTAAATTAGAGTTTTAAGGACAGGAAGATAACTTCATCTTTTGACGAACGTATACAAAACGATCGACCTCTCCGAAATGCATTACTATCACGACACTGAAGAAGGCGCAATCAGAAGAATGTGGAAGCTACTGAATGAGCCATCAGATTCGTGTATCTACTGCAGTTATGTAGATAACAATAGAAAGAAAAATGGATTTACACACTTAGTGTTTTGAGTCCACTTTAGCTTCTCTGTTGGCTTTGTTTATAATGAAGAAGAAATGACAAAATGGAAAAATATTAATTGAAACGAAAGGGCAACAGACAGAAATGTTACGGTTCTCAGGTAAGATCACCCATTTGGACGAAAGCAAGGCAACCACGAATAAGTTAAATAATGGAATGGGCAGCGTACTTGACGCTTAGGTGTAAGCAAAACCCAGGTGAACGATTGTTATCATGTGAAGACGGCTGTGATTGCTACATTTTACCATGTTTTCATTACGTCGCTTTCTTCTCTGTTCGCTACAAATTTTACAGTTCATCTACATCTACATCGATACTCTGCGAATCACACTTAACAGCATCGAAGAGAGTACATCGAACCAGCTTCATAATAATTCTCTATTATTCCAATCTCGAATAGCGCACGGAAAAAACGAACGCTGCTATCTTTCTGTGTATCTGATTTACCTTGATGTATTATGGTGATCGTTTCTTCCTACGTAGGTCGGCGTCAAAAAATATTTTTTCGAAGGAGTATTTTGGTGATTTAAATTTCCTGTGAAGATGGCACCGCAGCGAGAAACACCTTTACTTTAATAATGTACATCCAAAGTCCTGTATCATGTCCGTGACTATCTCTCCCCTATTTCTCGATAATACTAAATGTGCTGTATTACTTACAACTTTCTAGATGTACTGCGATAGTGCTGTCTGGTAAGGATCCCGTAACAAGCATCAGTACTCCAGAAGAGGACGGACGAGATTTGTACAGGCAGTCCCTTTAGTAAATCTGTTGCATCTTCTAAGTGTCCTGCCGATAAAACGCTGTCTTTGGTTCGCCTTGCCGACAACATTTTCTGTGTGTTCGTGATTGTAATTTAGATGAATTTACGGCCTTTAGATTTGACTTATTTATCGTGTAACCGAAGATGAACGGATTCCTTTTAGCACTCATGTGTATTACCTCACACTTTTCATTATTTAGGGTCAATTGCCAATTTACGCACCATTCATATATCTTTTCTAAATCGCTTCGCAATTTGTTTTGATCTTCTTACGGGTTATCAGACGATTAACAACAGCATCATCTACAAACAACCTAGGACGGTTGCTCAGATTGTCTCATAAATCGTGTATATAGTTAAGGAACAGCAGAGGACTTATAATACATCCTGAGGAACGCTAGAAATCACTTCTGTTTTACTAGATGACTTTCCGTCAATTACTACGAAATGTGACTGTCTGACAGGAAATCACGAATCCAGTCACATAACTGAGATGGTATTTCAGAAGCACGTAATTTGACTACAAGTTGCTTCTAAGTACAGTGTCAAAAGATTTCTGGAAATATAGAACTGCGGAATAAATTTGAAATCCCTTGACAGTATCACTCAACACTTGGTGTGGGTAAATAACTAGTTTTGTTCTCCAAGAAGGATGTTTTCTAAATCCATGGTGATTCGATGTCGATTGACCGTTCACTCCGAGGTGATTCATAATGTTAGATAACAATATACACTCCTGGAAATTGAAATAAGAACACCGTGAATTCATTGTCTCAGGAAGGGGAAACTTTATTGACACATTCCTGGGGTCAGATACATCACATGATCACACTGACAGAACCACAGGCACATAGACACAGGCAACAGAGCATGCACAATGTCGGCACTAGTACAGTGTATATCCACCTTTCGCAGCAATGCAGGCTGCTATTCTCCCATGGAGACGATCGTAGAGATGCTGGATGTAGTCCTGTGGAACGGCTTGCCATGCCATTTCCACCTGGCGCCTCAGTTGGACCAGCGTTCGTGCTGGACGTGCAGACCGCGTGAGACGACGCTTCATCCAGTCCCAAACATGCTCAATGGGGGACAGATCCGGAGATCTTGCTGGCCAGGGTAGTTGACTTACACCTTCTAGAGCACGTTGGGTGGCACGGGGTACATGCGGACGTGCATTGTCCTGTTGGAACAGCAAGTTCCCTTGCCGGTCTAGGAATGGTAGAACGATGGGTTCGATGACGGTTTGGATGTACCGTGCACTATTCAGTGTCCCCTCGACGATCACCAGTGGTGTACGGCCAGTGTAGGAGATCGCTCCCCACACCATGATGCCGGGTGTTGGCCCTGTGTGCCTCGGTCGTATGCAGTCCTGATTGTGGCGCTCACCTGCACGGCGCCAAACACGCATACGACCATCATTGGCACCAAGGCAGAAGCGACTCTCATCGCTGAAGACGACACGTGTCCATTCGTCCCTCCATTCACGCCTGTCGCGACACCACTGGAGGCGGGCTGCACGATGTTGGGGCGTGAGCGGAAGACGGCCTAACGGTGTGCGGGACCGTAGCCCAGCTTCATGGAGACGGTTGCGAATGGTCCTCGCCGATACCCCAGGAGCAACAGTGTCCCTAATTTGCTGGGAAGTGGCGGTGCGGTCCCCTACGGCACTGCGTAGGATCCTACGGTCTTGGCGTGCATCCGTGCGTCGCTGCGGTCCGGTCCCAGGTCGACGGGCACGTGCACCTTCCGCCGACCACTGGCGACAACATCGATGTACTGTGGAGATGTCACGCCCCACGTGTTGAGCAATTCGGCGGTACGTCCACCCGGCCTCCCGCATGCCCACTATACGCCCTCGCTCAAAGTCCGTCAACTGCACATACGGTTCACGTCCACGCTGTCGCGGCATGCTACCAGTGTTAAAGACTGCGATGGAGCTCCGTATGCCACGGCAAACTGGCTGACACTGACGGCGGCGGTGCACAAATGCTGCGCAGCTAGCGCCATTCGACGGCCAACACCGCGGTTCCTGGTGTGTCCGCTGTACCGTGCGTGTGATCATTGCTTGTACAGCCCTCTCGCAGTGTCCGGAGCAAGTATGGTGGGTCTGACACACCGGTGTCAATGTGTTCTTTTTTCCATTTCCAGGAGTGTATGTTCATACTCCAGCTGCAAATCGACGTTAATGATATGAGCCTGTAGTTTACCGGGTTACTCGTATTGCCTTTCTTGAATATTGTCGTCTGCAACTTTCCAGTCTTTGGGTACCGATCTTTCGTCGAGTTATGTATGACTTACGTAAGGAGCTATTGCATCAGTATGCTCTGAAAGAAACCTAATTTGTATACAGTCTGTTATTAAGTGATTTAGGATGCTTCACCACTCCGAGGACATCTGCTCCTAAATTACGCATGTTGGCAGCTGTTCTTTAATTCTGGAATATTTACTTCGTCTTCTTTGGTTAAGGAATTTAGGAAGGGTATGTTCAGTAACTCTGCTTTAGCAGCATTGTCATCAATAGTATTTCATTGCCATCGCGCAGAAAAGGCATTCATTGTGTTTTGCTGCTAGCATGCTTTACGTGCGACCAGACTCTTTTTGGATTTTCTGCCAGGTTTTGAGACAAGGTTTCCTTGTGGAAACTCTTATAAGCATCTCGCATTGAAGTCGGTTCTAAATATCGAGCTTCCGTAAATGATCGCCAATCTTGGTGATTTTGTGTTCGTTTCGATCTGGCATGTTATTTCGTTGTTTCTGCAACAGCTTTCTGACCCGTTTTATGTAGTAAGGCGGATCAGCTCCATCGTTAGTTAATTTTTTTGGTTTAAATATCTCAACTGCTGTCGATACTATTTCTTTGAATTCAGGGCACATCTGGTCTACAGAGCATTGTTAATCTGGAAGGAGTTGAGATTGTCTCTCAGCAAGGCTTCAAATGAAGTTTTATCTGATTTTTCGAATAGGTATATTTTTCGTTAACTTTAGGAGGATTTTGGAGTTACAATATTCAGTCTCGCTACGACAACTACATCTAGATCAGTTTTGCTACTCGTTATTAGCCCAGAATTATGTGTTGCTAAGAGGTCAAGTGTGTTTTCACAATCGTTTACTATTCGAGTGGGCTCATGAACTAACTGCTCGAAATAACTTTCAGAGAATTCGTTTAGCACAGTTTCGGACGATGTCTTACGCGTTGATTTTAAACTACCTTCCCAATGGGCTAGAGATTTTAAATTTTCAACGTACATCAGAACTGGATATCCAGTATTAACTCAATCAACGTACATCAGAACTGGATATCATTCCAGTATTAACTCAATTTCTTGTCTATTGTGCCGCTGAGGGTATTTTCTTTCTCATTTCCCGATGAGTAGACACTTGAAACTTTCAATATATCTCAGAGCTTAATGATATTGTAACATTTACTCGCTTGTTTGTCTGACGGTGGCGGAAGGTACTTTGTGAATCACTGCTATTTCCCTCTTTTCCAGTTCCACTTGCAAATGCTTCGTGGTAAGAATGGTTACTGGTAGGTCCTCAGGTGAGATCTATTCTCTCGAATTTGTACCTTCGAGGTCTTTTCGTGAGATAATCGTAGGAAGAAGCGAAGTATTGGTTGGCTCAGGTGAAGAGAAACGGAAATGTATAACATGTTTGTCTTTTACTCTCATCAAAATGTTTGGAATCAATTGACAAAATTGACACATGCGTGACTAAATATCAGAAAATAGTTATTTAAACAAAAACTTTTTAATGTAATTCGTTTTTAACAAGACTGAAAAGCGTAAAATATTTTTTCCTAACCCAATAGAGATTCCTAATCATGTACACATAGTCACTAAAATTTGTGTTCGTGAATTTTTACTAGCTATAACAATACTTCTAGAATATACAGCAAAAAACGTGGGGTACACACGAAACATAACAGATCGGTGAATAGTTCATCTCCTCATTATTATCTATTGCATGCACACCATGTTTGTCTTGTGCATCTAGAAACAAAGCAATATTCTAAATGCACAAGATAATTTTAAAGAAATGAGATTTTTTAGCGGGTTTTTAGAATTATCTTAGGGTAGGTGGGCGACTTTGAACTTGTACCATGTCACTGACGGAGTTGCGAGAGGCTAACGATAGCAGACTAATGCAATAAGGAAATCAGGCGCCCAATAGCATAGCGTTACCGTCATGCACACGGCTGTAACCACGTCACAACACCTAGGCACGTCAGTCCACAACAGCTCCCGGGCCGGCACAGTGCGACAGCATATTTGGTAGCTATGGGACGGCCATCGACTTGTGTCAACAACTTCAATATAAGACGAGGACCCACAGTCCAATATACTTTTAATTCTGTTTTACTCTACGGACTTCCCAACTATTTGTGGTGGTATTTTGTCTTTTTAGTCCGTTTAATTTCATGACATAGATTTTACAACCTGATAATGGGAGCATTGTCTCTTGAAACGCGTTGTTAAAATATATGTATAAGAATCGCGGTTGAATGCTAACAGTGATAACCACAATGCTTTTTATCTAAATAATTTTTAAAATCAGTTTTATTTTCAGATTATTGGTTTCAGCCGTGACAATCTGTCACCCTAAGATAAATGTGCAGCAATTGGGTTTATACTGTAGGCGATATTCCACTGGAAGCCATAGAAAGTAAAGTATATGATGCAGATAAGTTCAGATTTCGATTTAGCAGCTCCATTCAGGTCTGAAAACACAGGTGTATTCTAATGGAAGCAGGGACTTTAAGAAATCCGAAGAGAAATAATAGTAGCATCATTTCAAATATGTAGAAATAGAAAGATGTTAAAGAATGAAGAAGAGATCTTAGGTGAGAATTGCGGACGGAAGATAACCAGGGAAAATCCTTACCAAAAGGAGAAACAGTTTATTGAGATATTTGTTAAAGCATGTAGGAACAGTTAACTCGGCGTTACACGACACAGTAGATTGTAGGGGTTTCAGGTGGCGGTACATACTCGAATATCCGAAACAAATTATTGATGGAATGGGCGTAGTAGTTATGTAAAGATGAAAACATTATCACAGGAGAGAAAGCAATGGAGGATCAAAACTCACGGATCTAAAGACGAATTCCATTGCAGTAACTCTAGCAGACTGACACTACCGATTCTGTTCCGCAACGAAATTTTTTGCTCTGTGTTTGGTAAAATCGAAAGTGATGCCGTGTTAAACTCTGACAATACATGCTTCCTTCGTAATCGGTTATTTGTTAATTTAAAACATTTAAAATACGTGAAATGCATTTTCTGACTGCAGCCACAAAAGAAGTAAACGAAGAGAGAATTTTGCATGTATCTGACGTGGATCTATCTGAATATTAACAAAATATGGAAGTTGAGTGGGCAAACATGGGAAAGGAAAATAGTCGCCCTTGTTGTGGTGTCACCGCCAGACACCACACTTGCTAGGTGGTAGCCTTTAAATCGGCCGCAGTCCGTTAGTGTACGTCGGACCCGCGTGTCGCCACTATCAGTGATTGCAGACCGAGCGCCGCCACACGGCAGGTCTAGTCTAGAGAGACTTCCTAGCACTCGTCCCAGTTGTAGAGCCGATTTTGCTAGCGATGGTTCACTGTCTACATACGCTCTCATTTGCAGAGACGACAGTTTAGCAAAGAATGTATTCTGAAAAGATAATATTGTGAATCATGTACCGTCAAGAGCGACGTCCATCATTAACGGATTAAAGTTAAGTATCAAACTAATTACGTCCGCTTTCTGAATTCTCATTCCTTGTCATGTTCCAGACCTCACGTCAGTATAGCTCTTCCCTCCTCACGCCAGCCTGCGTGAGCTAAAACGCGTGCATTTCGGCCTCAACTCGTAACACAGTGTTGGCTCTTCCTCTAACACAAAACTTATTACAGAGCTATCTCGGCACTCGCCTCGAACAATTTATCAAAGCGAATGAGAAGATAAATTAGGACGAGCGAGCAGAGATCTGAAACCCACACCTCCTGAATAAGAGTCGAGTGACTTAACTACTTTGTGACCACGCTCATTACATTACAGTGTGCCTCGTGGGCCAACCTGCAACGACATGACGGCACGGTGTGCCCTACACGTTGATGGAGTTGAGGTACGTATACTTCTCTGTCACATCTCTGCTAATGTTATGCTGTATAATACTGCCTCTCTCGATGGATATAGACCATACTTTATGCTAATGATGAATACTGAAAGATAGGAAAGGAAGAAGCAGTTTTCTGCCTAAAACTAACCTGTCCTCCTGTGGAGTTGGGTTAGCGATGCCCACTCAATGGCGGCTTTCTGATAAGGCGAAGTACTCATATTTAGGCGAGCTGAGCAAGGCTCCCATGAGATTTCGCCTTTGTGCGAGTAGTAACTCCCGAACCTTATCAGTCCCGTCGTTCTCCAATAACGACTCAGCTTATCTCTGTGTGCCTGCCTCCCCCCGACCCCATCCTCGATACATCTGCGCTCCAATATCGGCAACATGCACTTTTGTAGGTCACTTACGCACGACGATATCGTTTGCTATAGACGTGCGGCAAATGGCAGCTATTCGAAATAGACAGAAAGCACGAATATAAAAATTATGCCCCCAGTGGCAGTCATAAATGGGCATACTTTCTGAGCGCTTCAAAATCGTCCGCGACAGCTCTGCTGCTTCCATCTGCAGGTAGTAAAAAAAAAAAAAAAAAAAAAAAAAAAAAAAAAAAAAAAAAAAAAAAAAAAAAACAGAATAAAGACGTTAGTGCTAGTGGTGCTGCCTCTACTATCTGATATGAGGACTCATAGTAGTCATTGATATTATCTGCTCAGTTCCTTTTGTAACAGAGTGGCGTTACGTAACGGTGTAACGTGTTCAAGGGAGTGTTACGATCATAGCGGGTTAGTTGCAGACAGGATCGTTTAGAAAGAGAAATGGGGCAGATTGTGACAAGTACTTAATTTAGTCAAATCATAGAAGAGTGGCATACAATCCAAAACGTGGTGCGCTAGTGACACCACACTACGTGCGTACCAGAATAAGTAAACATCTACAAGCACAACAGAAGTCATCGACAATATTCAAAACAGAGTTCAAATGAGTCTGAAAGGAAACCAGTTGTTTCTTTCAGGGTAAAGAAATGTAGTAATTATAACCGTCTATAGTGTTCCTCAATTCCGCTGAACTGGACACTATACGTTGAAACACGTGCAAAAAATCCGAGGAAGCGAAATGCGTGAACGCAGCCGCATCATCCTTTAATTATAGCACTGAATTCGTATTTGAACGTAACGAGAAAGAAATACCCAACTCGTTCGCTTTGTTGTGGTTTTCCGTGACTTCACTGAAGCGAATGCTCTCCCTTATCGTCTGAGTTTCTGCTGTCTCTAATAACCTCAATGTCGCAGAGGCGTTGCAATGAAAATTTCATTATTTACGAAAGGCTATGCGAAAATTATTACCATTACCTTTCCAACAGTACTGAAGCGAATGACTTTCAGAGACCTCCGTTTTTATGAATGAGAAATTCAGTACATAAATATCTACTTACGGATTCTCCGCTACACGAGTATAATTGTAAACTCTTGCGGTGTATGTGACATATAACATGTGTATGTGTGGTTTCTTAATGGTGTCTTTGCAATGGAAATCTCATGCATACAAATGTTTAAAATGACCGTGCTACTGACCAACTACACCTAGTGACTTCCGTGACATGAAGTATCGTGTTGTGGTTTTACTTCAGTTTAGTACATCAAACCAACCATTCCCACAGGGAAGCTACTAGAGTCAATCAGAACTTGACACCGTAAATTATTTATTCTCAGAAAACTGGTAGAATGCAAAAAAGTTGTATAAATCTTAAGTATTCGACAATACCGCCCTACATGCAATTTCGAGGCTGGTAGAACATATGATTAACTTTATTTAGACAGCGCCTCTGCGTTATTAGACGGACGTAAAGTTGACTGATACTGATCAGAGGTGAGAAACAGAAGACCTTCATCCCGACTGGCACTTTCAGAAAGAAATTTAGTGTACAAGCCAATGGAGCTCAATACATTTACACTGATAGTTTCCCTACCTACCAAATCTGTAGTCTGCAAGTCACCTATTTAAGTACAGACAGCAGTTGTACTGCATCGATGATCTGTTCGCTAGCCCGTTGGCCTCTGTGCAGATGATGTACGTTGCATACCTGTCATTCTCTGCCTACACAGTGGACGTAATATCCTGTCTGCAAACTTCTAGGGCTGAAATTACCACAGTACAAGCTGAAGACAAGATTTCGGTTTACTTCCAGCAACAGAAATTCGACTCAGGTATTCTCCCTTAAAGAAGCACTTTAGTGTGTGTCAGACTGCACAGAGAGCTAAAGAATCATTACTTGAGTCAACAGAATCAACACTGTTAACAAAGAAACGATTTTAAGTGCTTCTTTTGTCGCAAGCAACTCTTCTAAAAATATGCCTGCCATATTCCGGGCTGGGACTCTCACCAGCGAACTCTTTAGGTTGATCCCCGGAGGCCTTCGATCGATCCCCGGTGGAAGTGTCCCTCCACGTGCCATACCCCGCTCCCACCTGGAAACGCTATGTCTAACTTTATGCTCAGGCCACGAATCCTAGTGGCCATTACAGAAACATTACCTCCCACTATATGGCTCATAAATCTGCCAGCCAATCACATGAAGCTCATACTCCTTCCAGAAGATTTTTTGGAAGTTTCCATTTACCCTCCGACAGCCTTAGCACTCCGTCAATCAAATAAGCATCTCAGCTTTCAGCGGGAAGCGTGCCTCGGCCCTTCCCTAGAGAAGATTCCCCGGAGTCAATTTGCGACCATCGTTTGTGACCCCCACGCATTCCTTCGCACTAAAAGAATGTCTCTTCGCCTTGTTCAATCCCCGACGCTGTTTTTCCACGTACGATTTTCTGAATTTTTTTTTTGTTCGATCCGACTGCAGCCTCCCGTCCACACTGTCCATGATATGAGGTTTCCAGCTCTGTAAGGCCCCCCCCCCTCGTCACTTTGCTGTCTCTCAGAGCAATAAATGTCCATCCCCTGCAGATTATGAGAAGCCTCCTCACAGCTGCTCTTTAGCCAATGGCGGCTCCTGAGGGTAACGTTGCCCACGTCGCCCTTCCTGTCAGTGCTCAGCGTAATTAACTCCCAGGCACGCAATATTTCAGAAATTGTTAGTGTGTGGGGCTAGCCAGTATGAGCCAATGAAATGATTAGTAATCTGAATGTGCATCAAAACAACGATCTAATATAAATATATATGTAAAGACACTCCTGGAAATTGAAATTAGAACACCGTGAATTCATTGTCCCAGGAAGGGGAAACGTTATTGACACATTCCTGGGGTCAGATACATCACATGATCACACTGACAGAACCACAGGCACATAGACCCAGGCAACAGAGCATGCTCAATGTCGGCACTAGTACAGTGTATATCCACCTTTCGCAGCAATGCAGGCTGCTATTCTCCCATGGAGACGATCGTAGAGATGCTGGATGTAGTCCTGTGGAACGGCTTGCCATGCCATTTCCACCTGGCGCCTCAGTTGGACCAGCGTTCGTGCTGGACGCGCAGACCGCGTGAGACGACGCTTCATCCAGTCCCAAACATGCTCAATGGGGGACAGATCCGGAGATCTTGCTGGCCAGGGTAGTTGACTTACACCTTCTAGAGCACGTTGGGTGGCACGGGATACATGCGGACGTGCATTATCCTGTTGGAACAGCAAGTTCCCTTGCCGGTCTAGGAATGGTAGAACGATGGGTTCGATGACGGTTTGGATGTACCGTGCACTATTCAGTGTCCCCTCGACGATCACCAGTGGTGTACGGCCAGTGTAGGAGATCGCTCCCCACACCATGATGCCGGGTGTTGGCCCTGTCTGCCTCGGTCGTATGCAGTCCTGATTGTGGCGCTCACCTGCACGGCGCCAAACACGCATACGACCATCATTGGCACCAAGGCAGAAGCGACTCTCATCGCTGAAGACGACACGTCTCCATTCGTCCCTCCATTCACGCCTGTCGCGACACCACTGGAGGCGGGCTGCACGATGTTGGGGCGTGAGCGGAAGACGGCCTAACGGTATGCGGGACCGTAGCCCAGCTTCATGGAGACGGTTGCGAATGGTCCTCGCCGATACCCCAGGAGCAACAGTGTCCCTAATTTGCTGGGAAGTGGCGGTGCGGTCCCCTACGGCACTGCGTAGGATCCTACGGTCTTGGCGTGCATCCGTGCGTCGCTGCGGTCCGGTCCCAGGTCGACGGGCACGTGCACCTTCCGCCGACCACTGGCGACAACATCGATGTACTGTGGAGACCTCACGCCCCACGTGTTGAGCAATTCGGCGGTACGTCCACCCGGCCTGCCGCATGCCCACTATACGCCCTCGCTCAAAGTCCGTCAACTGCACATACGGTTCACGTCCACGCTGTCGCGGCATGCTACCAGTGTTAAAGACTGCGATGGAGCTCCGTATGCCACGGCAAACTGGCTGACACTGACGGCAGCGGTGCACAAATGCTGCGCAGCTAGCGCCATTCGACGGCCAACACCGCGGTTCCTGGTGTGTCCGCTATGCCGTGCGTGTGATCATTGCTTGTACAGCCCTCTCGCAGTGTCCGGAGCAAGTATGGTGGGTCTGACACACCGGTGTCAATGTGTTCTTTTTTCCATTTCCAGGAGTGTATAAATATAAATATAAATATAAAAGAATATACAGATGATTAAATGTATGGCGGGAAAAGCTTGGCGCCTGACATGGTGATACGCAGTCAGAAGCATTAGAAGACGTTCTTTTTTCCAAATTGATGATGTAAATACGTTTCATAATTCATCCTTAAGTGTCTGCGACGATTTTCCAGAAGAATGTGTTAGTTAAAATTGTCAACGTCATGTTTTACGATTACACTGACATAAGTTTTCTTTTCTCTTTCTCTGTTGTTATATTACAGACGAACAGTACAGTACATACTGTTGAATAAATGATGCGATTATGTGAGAGGTGCAACGAATCAATATTACTAATTCGATAAACTGCGGGTTCAGATCAGCCACGTTGTTTGACAAGCATATTACACGTTTACAAAGTTTGAGATACGTATATGATCTGGATGAGCCCAGTAGATCGATGTTAACGGAGAGATATCGTCAGTGTAGTCATCAGTGGCCTATACTTCCTAGTGAAAGACACAGATACCATCACGCAGGCTCTTTCTTTGGTGACTCAGATATCCATTGCGAGAGCCTACTTGGCGCACAGAGGTGGAGCAAGAGAACACCAAAAGAGGGTTTCGTCGGAGGTGCTATTCTACACCCTCGTTTCTCGGCTAAGTTGCTGATGCAGACGCCGTCGTGGAACTTGCTGGCAGCCTTGATGAGATTGCTCCATCTGATGCCGTCTTCGGCGAGCTCCTCCAATTTGTCACTGTCACTGTTAAAGGCATTCATATAGCACTTGACGCAGTCTTCCAGGGCATCTCTTGGCTTGTATTATCTCACTAAGTAGTGTGCGTCGGGGAAGACGTGACTGGTCGATATGCTGTAAGTGTCCTATACCGCAAGCGAGGTTTCTTGAGAATGGTGGTGATAGTAGCTTCGCAGTTTTCATGACCAACTCATTTGTCACAAGATCCCTCCGTGTTATGCCCAGAATGTTTCGAAGCACCGCAGAAGAAGGTGCTAGGCTTACGTCCTTGTTACACGTAATGTGTCCGGTTCTCAGCAGCGTACAAGAGGGTCCTCAGCATGAATGCTTGATAAGCGAGCATTTTTTTTGTCCCATACTCCTGTGTGAGATACCCGAAATTGTTCACTACTTTGCCAATTTTTGGGTTTATTTTGTCGTCTAGAGGCAGATCTTACCACTCTATGAACCGAGGCACTAAAATTTGTCGGTCACATTCAACATGGTACCATCTAATCTTATGGCAGGCATATATGTCTGTCCTTACGCCATAATCTTGGTATTCCTTCTACTGACAGACATGGAGAAGAGCTTGCAGGCAGCCACCAAATTTGTCCGTAAGGCTTTGTAGGTCATCTTGATGATGTGCTATAAATGCTGCGTCCTTAGCGAATAAAAGGTTACTTATTAAGAAGTCATCACTATAGCGCTTTGGGTTTGAGTAGTGACATATTGTAAAATTTCTGATCAGTTCTGGTACGTAGATGAATGTCCGCGTTTGTTTTGCCGGAAGCAACTATAAGAAGTACCCTACTGAGAACAGTATACCAACCAAGGTAGAGCCAATACACAGTCTTGACGAAATCCTCTTTGCGGAAGAAACGGATCTGATGTGTTTCCTTCTAATATCACAACACCCTCCATATCGCCGTGTAAATTCTTGACCATCTTCAAAAATTTCATGGCACAACCTATTCACTAGTAAAATATGCCATCCCGCCCTGCTGTCTGTGTCAAAGGCCTCATTTAAATCGAAAAAGCAATGAACAGTGGTATCTGCTGCTCGCGGCATTTTGCCTGAATTTGTCGGAATGTGAAGATCATATCAGTAGCACATCACGGGTCCCATAACTTAGACTGAGACTCAGGGTAGACACGATCGGCAAGCTTCTCCAACCCGCCCAGCACCAGACAGGCAAATGGTTTTCCGATACTAAGCAGTGAAATTCCACTGCAGCAACTGCAATCACCGAGATTGCCTTTACTTTTGCAAAGAGTGACAGTGTTGACATCACGCATATCCTGCAGCGCAGTGCAGTAGCATTCGGTGTATCTCAAGGCAATGTGGAAGGCCCGTTATTGTTCACGACATACTGTGAGTATCGTAATTAAATAGAATATTGACACGACTGAAACTATACGTTAACCAGCGAAAAATGCTCCTATGACAGCACAAGAGAGGCGGATATGTTCCTGTTTATTTAAATGTCTATGACTGAAATGTGGGGTACCAGTCTCCTCATTCTCTCCTCCTTAGCACCTTTAAATGGTTCTATTGGCTCTGAGCACTATGGGACTTAACATCTAAGGTTATCAGTCCCCTAGACTTAGAACTTTTTAAACCTAACTAACCTAAGGACATCACATACATCCATGCCCGAGGCAGGATTTGAACTTGCGACCGTAGCAGCAGCGCGGTTCCGGACTGAAGCACCTAGGTTCGCTCGCCCACAGCGGCCGGCCCACACCTTTAAAAGTTTTCCCAAAAATTATGGCACCCGAACACATTCGCCCTCTTTGTAACATGCAACTTACCTCTAACTCCCACAAGCTCCGCAAACAGTAACTGTGTCACACACATTAGTCCTCTGCTGTAAGTCACTCATACCATCCACTCCCACTTGCCCATTCTCAGTCAATTAGTCAGCCCAACTCATTCTATTTTTCTCTTTGTGTCCCTCTAATTGTTACTGTCTCCTGCATCACAGCCAGTCTCTTATGTTCTGTTCCACTGCAACAGTCTCCTCTTACTGTCACTGTCTCTTATTTTCTCCCCCTTACTGCTACTATCTCATTTAATTCCTTCCCATTGCTGCTGTCTCATTTCATTGTCAATCTCTCCCCTCCTCGTAATAATTGTTATAGACTCTGTCTCTCAGCCACATCCGCTTTCCCCTTCTCTTTATTTCTCTCCCTCTGGCACTATCTACTCAACTTTTTCTCCTAGCACTGTTCTCTCACTGTCAACTATGTCCCGCTGTCAATGTGTCTCTTACTTTCCTTCAAACTGCTGATGCCCCTTCGATCTTTCTATACCACAAACACTGTCTACTATCTTCCAGTTTTCATTACTGAACCGTCTCTTTCCTAATGCACTGTCTTCTTCTCTCTCAACATAAAAAATCGCAAATATGTTCGCATGCCAAAATTTTTGGATAATTTTAAAAGTTCTGAGGAAGGTAGAATAAGCAGCTGGTATCCCAGTTCCCAGTCAGAGTCTTTTAAATAAACAAGAACGCATTCGCATTGTTTTTGTGGTTCGATAGGAGCAGTTATCTCTGGTTCCCTTCTTTCCCTATTGCAGGGTGGGGCATAACACTCATATGAAAAGCAATGTATTAGTCAGTAAAATTTTGATACTCTTGAAATAACAGAAAACTACTTATACACCACGAATCGGATTTATGTGAAAAAAATTTGTACATGTGATCAGTACTACAACATGGGGTTACATAAAACATGTTTTCGTCTCACACCGAATTTTACTTGCGTATGTTACATGAACAAGAACCCGCCCGGGTTGCCGAGAGCGCTAATTTTCTGCCTCGTGGACTCGAGTAGGTGTGCCGGCCCCGGATCGAATCCGCCCAGCGGATTAACAACGAGGGCTGGTATGCCGGACAGTCTTGATGTGGTTTTCAGCCGGTTTTCCACATACTGCTACGTGAATGCCCGGCTGGTCCCCATATCCCGTCTTAGTTACACGACTCGCACACATTTGAAACACGTTCACATTATTCCATGGCTTACATAGCAGACAGCTGGGTACACTAATTCCGTCACGGGGGGTTCAGGGTGGCGGCAGGAAGGGTATCCCTATACCCTCTGCAACTACCACTGCCAAATCAATAGTAACAAGGCCGGCCCCGCATTGCAGCGGGAATGAGGCCTCCAGAAAATGATGAAAATGATTTTACATAAACAAGTAGGATAACTTTCACCTCTCTATCTGGGACAGGGATAAGGATGCAAGAAAATTTTCAAGCTTTTACGAAACCCGTATCTTAGGAACATATAAAAATGTAGGTTATTTTCGGCGCATGGCCGTCTTCGAATCCACGGCTCTGATTTTTTTGTGGCGGCGTTCGTAGCGACAAACACTTCGCTGTAGAAACGGCTTACGAAGTCACCGCCACACTTTTAATAGCGGGCCGACCGGTCCGCTGGAACAGTGAACAGAAAGACGAAAACCCAAACACTCTGATTAAATAAAAGTCGGTACTTATCTTTATTAACGAAGATACAGAAACACAGTAGTGAACTCCGTGTTTACAGAAATCTGTCTAGTTCGAGTCGGAGCGGCTAGGTCAGCGTCGGCTGACGACAAACAACAACTCTGCTGCGATGAACACACAACTGACTAGCAAGTACACAAATCGGTGGCGAGTATACAACTCAGCGGCGAATACAGAACTGTCCTAGCGCTCGCGACTCCAGCGCTTAAGAAGCCAGAAGCCAGCGGTGGCGCGCGCAGACTTGCGGCGATTTCCTGTATCGCTGGCGCTGCTTACGCGGACGGCGTCCGGACTTTGATGCTGCCAACCTTTTGGCAGCGGGCTCGGTTGGCATTACTGGCTAGGATATAACAGATTTAATACGAAAATTGTTAAAAAGACAACTATTTTTTTTTGGGGGGGGGGGTGCTTGTTAGTAACTGCCCGTGAATTAATGGTGCCTCTATAAATCCCATAATGTCCACCGTAGATGACATCAAATGCAGAAAAACCAACCGATTGGTTCCATTTGCTAAAGCTGGAGGAAGTCTTTAATACTCATAATGTGTCTCTGTAGTGTAGAATAGTAACATTGAAAGGATCCTTCTGTTGGGTATACAAATTTTCTCTAGCCAAAGGGCTATCTAAAACGGTTGACCCTTCCTGACTATTATCTATAGAGCCTAAGGTATGAGCCCGGAAAATTCCAATTTTTATGCGTTCTGGAACATTTTGGTAAGCATGTTGTTGCATGCGTACCAATACGGGCAGAAACATCCAGTAAAAGAGTCCGTAAACAATTCTTTTGCGAGATAATTGAGAATGTGTGACGAATTTAATATTTTCCTAGTTAGTACAAATGTATCTTCAATCTAAGCTTTTCGATTAAGTACCCATTATATTGAGCTCTACTTTCACCCACGGCCCCTGGTTGAGGAATGTGGTACATACATATTCGGATGGCGGTAAGTTTTTCTGCTGATTTACACGTAAGACGACATCCAATGCGCCAATATGTTCCACCATCGACAGGTGGAGGATGGCTGAACCACGACCTGAAAGGCCACCAGGAGTCAACTGTGTTGATTCGTCTATCTGGGGTCATGTGAAGAGGTAAATGTGTAGCACTCCCGTTGATACGGTTGAAGAACTAGAGCAGTGAAGTATTTAAGAGACGTATTTGAAATAATTCGTGATTCACTGAAAGCACGGATGCAGTATTGCATCCGAAGGAGAGAACGACACGTGGAACACCTTCGCCAACAGGGACGAGTGTACCATAAATCGTAACGTGCCAAGGAAGTCTACAGCCAGTTCAGCTAAGTCATGGGTGAATTTGAGCACAGTTAGGTGCAAGTTTTAAACGAAAAGTTAACAATTGAAATACATTTGTAGTAACTAAGACAATATTTCATATTGATAACACTGGCGTCTCATAATCACACATTCGCTTGCGGACTCCCACTGTTACTGTATAATTTCACCTGTGTTAGTTTTCTCTATTATATATTGAAACGTCCCCTTTGAACAATTTATACAAAACTGTGCTTAAACTGACACACAATATTTTTAGCGCAACGCAATCTGACTATCAAAGATCCCTGCAAAAGAATGGCCCTGAGTAACATTAAACTATACCTTTCAGAAATCACTTACCTCACAAAAATCTTCGTTACTCGAACTACTGCAATACAGCGAGCGCCACTACTGCCAGCTAAATAAAAGATTCAAACTACGGAAGGCACTAACTACTGATAGAGATAGTTAGCAAATGAAAGATATTAATAGAGAACAAACAATGTATTTACCTTAATATAATCACAAGTCATAATATATGTAATTTCAAAACTCCGCCATCTCTCTCCTCACATCCACCACTGCTGGCGGCTCACCTCTAACTGCGCAACGCTACGCGCTGTTCACATCCAGCTATAGCAGTTCATGACAACAATGGCAGACAACAATGCAAACTAGCCACAGGCTGCACACAGCACAGCCAGTGATTTTCATACAGAGCGCTACGTAACGTTGCCAATATGAAACATAAACTGCCTACTTACATTAAAGAAAGCATAAACAGCCTACTTACAATATGACACACACTGCCTTCAAACGATCTGGCAGACGTCTCATACTCTTTTAGGCTGCTCCTGGATAACACGACTGAACATTAATTTATCAAAGATGACTGAACGCAGCTAAATACAAAAAGGACACATCGTTGAAAAATGGTTGTAAAATTCTGGAAGATTTTAAGATTATCAAATATTGGCTCAAGGACTGGCAGCTGACCGCCAATTTAATAAGTGTTATGTGATACTTGGATATAACCGTAAGCTCCCGATATCATTTGGCTTCCCTATCTGTGGGCGATCACCGCTGTCAGCCACAACTGTTAAGTACGTAACTAGAAGTATCTTTTTGCGAAACATATTTTAGAACAATCAAGTAGAAACAGATGTGGGAAAGGCTGACGCAAGACTGCGAGCAACTGGAAGAATTATAACAAAGTGGATTTCTTTCATGACATAGGTAACTTACAGACTTCTCGTTCCAATAATTCCCGAGTGCTGAAAAGATCATAACTTATTCTTCTTTACTTTGACTGATTCCGATTTACTATCGGGTTTCGCGTAAAATAGTTTATGAAAAACGTTCAGGGCCAACATTCGCCTACATGTTCTATTATACCTTAGAAAATATCCTACAAGTAAATATGCAGCTGATACCATCCCCTGACATTGTCTATTAGCTTATAGAAGTTGGAAGTGTTTTACTGAACGTAACATGTAGAGCATCTGTAGCAAAACTTTCACCAAAACAGCTCGTAAAGTGATGGAATTGAAGCGCTGTACATCTGTCCATTTAATCCAATCCCTACACAATCTGTTTTCATCCTGAACTAATGCATCTGTGGCATTATCTGGTAGAATGCGTTTTCACTAAGAAAGGTTGACTGAGATCGCAGATATAGGAAAAAATGGTTCAAATGGCTCTGAGCACTATGCGACTCAACTGCTGAGGTCATCAGTCGCCTAGAACTTAGAACTAATTAAACCTAACTAACCTAAGGACAACACACACATCCACGCCCGAGGCAGGATTCGAACCTGCAACCGTAGCGGTCGCTCGGCTCCAGACTGTAGCACCCAGAACCGCACGGCCACTCCGGCCGGCTGCAGATATAGGACCAAAGGGAACTTCACTCACATGTAAAATACATATAACTGAGTCATATAATCAGGTAAAATATCCAAAAACATTACACAGTAATAAATAATTCTGAGTTACTCTTTGCTATATGGATATGCAGGTAGGCAGTGCAACGTTGTTGAGAGAAAACGTCTTTCACAAAAATAGTGAATTTGGGGCACATTGGCTTATTATTGATATCAACTTAGACAATCAAGCACTTTTTTGCTGGGAAACTTCAATTATTAAACGCTGCAATCAACAAAACTGTAAATGAGTGTATTTGGGGCACATTGGCTTATTATTGATATCAACTTAGACAATCCAGCACTTTCTTGCTGGGAAACTTCAATTATTAAACGCTGCAATCAACAAAACTGTAAATGATCCCTGATTGGGTTAAAGTTAATGTCAGCACTGAAGAGTGAGTGATGACTTGGCTTGAAATGAGGCGGCTGAAAACAGTCTCGACTTTAAGTCGTTGTTATCTCATTATAAGTGCTTATATTTTTTCTTTAATAATGTGAGTTCATAGCATCAGTAGCAAAACATTATTCAATCTTTATCCCTGGGGTGTTAAAATATCGAAAGCTAAATTATAACCGTTAGGTCAACACAGTTTGTTACGAGACAATTATGTCAAGTTTTGCAATTGAAACTGCCCGTAACGGGACGAATGTAACTTTGAGGTATCACCCAGGAGAAATTTTCAAACGTGAACTGAAAATTGACATGAACTTTGAACTCACTTTAGCAATACTCGTCTTCAGTAATATATTTGTATTGATATTCCGTAAGAATGAAATGTCGGTTGACAGTTGATAGTGTGACTGCAGAGATGTGCGTTCGGCAGCATCCTATCTGAGACTTCGACCATAGATACTAGTAGACTGGCCTTGCTGTGCAGAAGCTCCAACATAAACCACGTGACTGTTGGCAAAACGTGGCTGGATTTCAAATCAGCGGTCTGCCATCCTATGTTTGTATCGGATTTTCCCCACATTTCTCAATTGACTGCCAAGCGCTTCCAACAAAAACTACTTTTTTATTTGTGAAAAATTATGCCAGAACTACATTTGACCTGGATTTGTTCAAAGTACCATTTATAAAATCTTAACAAATACATCGAACGCCACACTGGTGGGCAGCGGGACGAAATTACTATAAACTATCAATTATAGTAAAATTTCGTTAAAATGATTTTAAACAGTAAGAGTGGGCTCGTGTCAAAACTTTAAACATTGTATTCGCCACGTTTCGAGCTTTAGTCACTTATAAAAGAAAATGGGCTCTGGGAATTATGTCAACTATAGGTGTCAAAATTGTTTACTTCAGGAGCAGGTCCATTTTAGAGTATCAATTTTAGATGCACTTCAAAGGTTCAGTTCCCACTATTTTTACAAAGGTTTAAACTATCAGTTTAAAAAAAAGATATTTTAGATGAAAGGTGAGACTTTGGAGTTTCAGAAAATAAATGACAGACACTGTAAATACAAATTATAGATATACATTGTAAATAATAACTAACCTATCAAATCACTTCTCCGCGAAGTGCTTCAAGCAAAGACGAGTATGTGCAAACGGCTTAAAGTTTTTCCGTTTCAGGGCCTGTATCCAAAGCTGCCTTCGGTTTTCATCCTTACGGAACCTATGAGTAGGAACGAGAAACGATTATATTTACTTCTGTAACCGAATTATCACAGATACTTTCCAAAATGTAATATGAGTCTGACTTTACAGGCATCACTTTCAACACTTTAATTTACGTGATACTCTATTTCAAGTGTAAAAAACATATAAAAGTCACTTCGGCAGATTTCAATAAACGCGTCTGCACTACCTTAGACACACTTACACGTGAAATGTAATGCCATTTCCCCGACAAAACGCTGAGTACAGCCATGAGCGCAACACGAAACAACCATGTTTTGCCAACATTCACGTGACTTCAGCCCAGAGATGTTGGAGCCACGAAAATAACGTCAGGGCCAGTCTATTATATTTATGATCGAAGATCTGAGACGATGCTGCAAGATCTTTGGTGGCGATGCTACGTTGTCTCACCGATCAGGCCGTCAAAATACACCACAACACAAATGAAACCTCATTGGTTCAAAATCAGAACGGGACAAGGCCATTCGAGCTAATTTCTTAGCAAGAACGCAGATTTCCAGAAAAAAGAGTGGACGGCCAGTCAGGTATCAACCACGACGCGCAGTCCGCCCATTTATTTTGCACTTTCCCAAAATTAAACCGTTCAGGAGCTTGGCCTACTCACAGATTCCAATGCAGTTTTGAGCATACCAAACCACGCTGTAGATAGCTGACTGATCCACACGAAGATAGCCCATTTCACTCGCTAAGATTCAGCTTAACTCGTAGTTGCAACGCAATATAGCGCACCATCGCTCATCAACTGTCTCTCAGTAACATCATCCACAGATATTAATATTTCTAACGAGCCGTAGCTCCTTAAATTACAACGAAATTATATACTCTCATGGGATTAACATTACAAGGCAAGTAACAGTACTGATTCTACGTAACACATTAGTTGTATATGTACATACAAAATCATTACAATCCAAGATAAGCAACAATAAGGGAGAAAAGAAGAAAAAAACAAAAAAAGAAAAAAAAATTCTTGCTGACTTCATTAATATTTTATAGAACTCTAAACGATTAATACTAGTAGAAGTAAAATATAATAAAATTAGCGGCTAAAGCATGTTAGTATACTATTCGTCACTGTAAGACACAGGTTGGGATAAATGTAGACACAGCTAAGATGGGCGCATTTTGTGATGAGTTGGAACACTACAGAAGAGGATTGTTCTCACAACTCTGAGATTAGACGTTCTTTCATAAGTCTCTAAATACGCTACTTTTCCAACCGACATGTCACGGACTGACTGTGAGCTAAAAATTAACTTGAAGAGTTAATGTAGCTGTAATTTGTTCTAACTATTGTCGTATCTCCTATGTATAAAAGTATAATTCCTACGTCAGGACTATCATCTAGTTAGTTTCGCTGATAAGCATACAAGCGAAAAAATAAACATCCCCAAGCGCAGTAATAGCGCTACCATGTAACACCCCCCCCCCCCAGCCCAAGTAGAAAGTAGTGTAACCAAAGTAATCTGTCTGCGTGTACAGCATATTCTGAGTACAAATATGAGAAAGTGTTCTAAATCTTTGCGTGGTACGTTTCTGAGGTGGAACATGAGAACCTGTAAGGTGTCAGGCAAATCCAACACCTTCCATGAAAACCCTGACATGATAAGCAAATCCGGCAGTATGTCACATAGCTCCGAATAAATCCTGACATTAAATTAACCAAAGTAATACGATCAACGAGTGAGCAAATGGAATACCACAGACTAACAGAAGAACGCCTAAATGCATGTCATACCTTCCCATAGATAGGTCAGGGGTGCACTACACAAAGGAAGCTGCTACTCGGATAGCAGAGTACTTGTGGCGTGCACGTGGGGTTTTTTCAGGCTAGGCAGTTCCGAGGGGAGAAACGAGAACAGAAGCCGAGAGCAGAATCGTGTAGGCTATGAGGCCTGAGGCCTGAACACTAAAACGGCCACACCAGCTGCAAGTTTTAGCGTGAACTTTTTCGCGTCTCTGTTACGTTGCAAACGTTAAAAACATTGCCCCACCACGAAAAGTATAACGTTTCTCATTGGATAGACAGAATTTTTGTAGGCGGAGCTTAAGGTTAACATTGAGACCCAGATTGGTCAGTTGAATACACAGCCAGATAGCTTTTTTTTAAACCAACTTCGGTAAATTGTAGTAAGGAGAAGTTAGGAGAGAGTTGCTTCCGAGACAGCGAGGTGTGGAACTGAGCCGCCCGCCGCCCCCTGACGTTGCCTAAACACCGACAAGGTAATGAATGCACGCGATGCCGCATTTTTTGAGAGCATAAGGCTACACTCAGAATTGCAGAAGTCTCGTCTGTTACATCCCCTTTTTACGTAATACTAGTGTCGATCGTCAATTAAATCTCATGGCGTTCACATTTGCTACTTGAAGTAAAAGTCTGAAACTCGATGATTTTTCTGTTATATAATTATTGAGAAGCCACGTCAGCCACTGTAATTTATGACAAGTTAGATAAGTAATTAAAGATAATTGAGGGTCACTATAGACCATTTTGATAGTTTTCTATTTTATGAAACTTAATTTAAATCTAGATTATAGATGTGATATGGCATAGGTCATCCTTCGATCCATTGTATAACTTGGAAACCCATTCAGGGAATATTCGTTGACATTTTTGTTGAACGCAGTTGGTTTTTGTCATCCTGTATTAAAATATTTCCTTTTGTCAGTAGTGCAATTTATAAACAATGTTTAAAATCTCCAATGGTAAACTTAACTCCTTTTTTCGACGTTATTTTACCAGCTAAATAAAAATAGGAAAGCCTTGAACCCCTTCCACTAAATTTAGTTAGTGTTAAGATTCTTTTACAGAGAGTGCAGTAGAACTGACGCTGAAATCATTAAGTATTTGATTATATCATCGCTAGTCTCACTGAACTCTTCTGAACTCTACATGTCATGTGTGGTCTGGCGTCTCCTTAGCAGCAACAGGTCCCAGGTTCAAACTAGTCAATTCCCTAAAAAACACGCTCAGAGTGTCGTTGCGCGAAAGTGGTAGGGAGGCACGACTTAGAAAAAACACACAGAACGTTAGAAACCAGCTGGGTATACATGTATTACGATGTTTGAAGCCACCTGAAAACCATGTTCAGATTGATACATGGGGCCGTTAACATAAATCCACCAGGCGTATTCGATCCGGGAGCTGCATACCTCCCCGTCTCAAAAGCAGTGGCGTTAACGCACGCAGCTACCCAGGCGAGAACCCAATGAAAAATGTGGAATGGCCTCCCCAGTCCTCTGAATGTAATCCAATGGAGCTAGTATTGAATAAGTTGCGGTAAGTGAGCCTTGAGCAGCCGCTGGTGAATTATCAGTGCAGCAGTAGTACAGCTGCATTGCAGTAGCGAGTGGCATATTTAGCTTTCATATTTGGTTTGTAGTTTGATTCTTAACTTCTTTCCGAGTGTTTGGGCGCTTCCATATTTAATTACATAAAATCCTTGCGTATTCTCGTATTTGAGTGGAGTTATATTGCTTGTTGATAGCTGCAAAGTATAAATTCGCGGAGTCGTTAGTCAGTTGTTTGTTTTGGACAGCCAGTTCTTTATGTTTATTTCGTAGAGTCAGTTAGCAGCAGACAGAGGCCAGTGCAGTTTCATTTGTGCTTGCAGAGTGACGTTTGCGAGCAGCAGCAGCAGAAACTAGGCGTATATTCAGTTTTTCGTATTAGTTCCGCAGGTTTAATTCAAATTACTTTGTGTGGTGAAATTTTTCGAATCTTTGCTTATTTTTGAATTATAAAGGGGTAGTGTCAAATTTTAATAACGGTAGAATGTAACATCGTGTAGGCGGATGTCATTTGTACTAAGACAGGGGAAGGATCGCATAGTTATATCTGTATAGTGGCGTAGTCTTTGTCATTTGATTGCTTAGTCCGTAAGTAATTGTTCATATATCGCAGCTCAGTCTGGCGCTGGTGACGCAACTGTGCAGTCGCATATTGCTGTTTTATTTGTCACAACTCTATGCGTCCAGATATTAGCAGTAGGGTGGATAGGGTGTGTGCGTGCTGTGTGCGGACGCAGGAGGAACTGGCCGCGGTTCGCGAGCCGCTGAGCGTGCTGTTGGCCACGGTCAGCAGCCTTCAGGCTGCTGCCTCAAGGTGCAGCGACGGCGGAGGGTCTGGCGCGTCGCTTGAGACACCCCAGGTGTCGCTTGCTGCGTCCGCTGACTCAGCCGCCAAGGCACCTTCTAGTGTACCCGGCGCGTTGGGGCCTCCCTCACCTCAGGGTGAGTGGCGGACTGCAATGTGTTCGCGTCGCTCGTGGCGGAGGGCCGATGTGGAGGTTGGCCGGCTGGCCTCACCCGTTCATCCTGTCAGTGGGCAGGTGGTCGCTCCTTCAGCAGGGCCCGAGCAGGCACAGGGGGCAAAGGCTTGCTGGTTATTGGGAGCTCCAACGTTAGGCGGTTGATGGAACCCCTTAGGGACATAGCGTACAGGGCTGGAAAGAATTCCACCGTGCACTCGGTTTGTCTGTCGGGGGGCCTCATCCAAGACGTGTAGGTGGCCTTGCCTGCGGCTATCGCGCGTACGGGGTGCAGTCGTCTGCAAGTAGTTGCTCACTTCGGCACCAATGATGCCTGTCGCTTGGGTTCCTAGGCGATCCTCAGTTCGTACAGGCGGCTGGTGGATTTGGTGAAGACCACTGGCCTCGCACGCGGGGTGCAAGCATAGTTCTCTATTTGCAGCGCACCGTTCCCGGATTGGATGGGGGTCCTTTGGTTTGGAGCCGAGTGGAGGGTCTCAACAGGAGGCTTCGTCGACTCTGTGATGGTCTTGGCTGCAGATTTCTAGACTTGCGCTATTGGGTGGGGAATTGTAGGACGCCCATAGATAGGTCAGGGGTGCACTACACAAAGGAAGCTGCTACTCGGGTAGCAGAATACTTGTGGCGTGCACGTGGGTTTTTTTCAGGCTAGGCAGTAGTGCAATGTGTCCTGATGAACACTCACCAGTCGACGTGCAGGCAGGGAAATCAGGACGCGCTCAGTGTAAAGACACTTCAGCTATCAAGATATTAGCAGTAAATTTTCAGTGTTCGGAATAAAGTTCCTGAATTTACTGCCCTCCAGGAAGCGTGAGGCGCGCAAATTATTCTCGGGACTGAGACCTGGCTGCACCCTGGGATAGGAAGTTCTAAAATTTTTAGTGAGGGTTGGAACGTGTATCGGAAAGACAGATTAGACACCATAGGAGGTGTTGTCTTCATTGCAGTTGACAAAAATATTGTGTCTACTGAGGTCGAAGTAGAGTGCGATTGTGAAGTTATCTGGACACGTTTAACAGGGCTAGGAGAAATAAAGTTAATTGTTGGGTGGTATTACAGACCACCAGGTTCCATCGTGACAGTTCTGGAATCATTCAAGGGGAGTCTACACTCTGTCGCATAAGTACCCGGATCATGGTATATTAGTCGGAGGCGACTTCAACCTACCTAGTATAGACTGGGATGTCTATGGATTCATTACAGATGATACAGACAAGCCGTCGTGTGAATTACTTTTGAACACATTATCCGAAAACCGTCTTGAACTGCTAAATCGACAGCCAACAGTTATTGGAAATATTTTAGATCTGGTAGCCACGAACAGACCAGACCTCATCGACAGTGTCAGTGTTGAGACAGGGATTAGTGATCATGATGTTGTCATTACGACTATGGTTACGAAAGTTATAAAGTCGGTCTAGAATGCTAGGAGACTATTATTACTAGAAAGAGCAGATCAGCATTTGTTAGCATCCCATTTAGTAAATGAATCGACTTCATTTACTTCCGGTACGATGGACGTGGAAGAATTTTGGGCAAATTTTAAACACATTGTAAATCACGCATTGGACAAGTATGTGACGAAGAAGTGGGTTACGGACGCAAAAGACCCACCGTGGTTCAACAGAGCAATTCGGAGAATTGTACTCGCGGTACATGAAAGATCGGGAGAATGAGGACAGGCAAAAGTTAGTAGAGATTCGTGCTGCTGTAAAAAGAGCGATACGCGAAGCATAGAACCACTACCACCGTCATACCTTAGCAAAATATCTTGCTGAATACCCAAGAAAATTCTGGTCTTACGTAAAATCGGTAAGCAGGTCGAAGGCTTCCATCCAGTCACTCACTGATCAGTCCGGCCTGGCAACAGAAGACAGCAAAACGAAAGCTGAAATTTTAAGTTTAGCACTTGAGAAATCTTTCACGCAGGAGGATCGTACAAACATACCGCCGTTTGAGTCTCGTACAGATTCCAGTATGGAGGACATAGTGATAGACATCCATGGGGTTGGGAAGCAGCTGAATGGGTTGAAAATAAGGGTTGAAAATAAATAAATCGCCAGGTCCTGATGGGATTCCAATTCGGTTTTACAGAGAGTACTCTACTGCATTGGCTCCTTACTTAGCTTGCATTTATCGCGAATCTCTTGCCCAACGTAAAGTCCCGAGCGACTGGAAAAAGCGCAGGTGACGCCTGTATATAAGAAGGGTAGAAGACCAATATCCTTAACATCGGTTGTTGCAGGATTCTCGAACAAATTCTCAGTTCGAATATAATTAATTTCCTTGAGACAGAGAAGTTGCTGTCCATGCATCAGCACGGCTTTAGAAAGCATCGCTCCTGCGAAACGCAACTCGCCCTTTTTTCACATGATATCTTGCGAACCACGGATGAAGAGTATCAGACGGATGCCATATTCCTTGACTTCCGGAAAGCGTTTGACTCGGTGCCCCACTGCAGACTCCTAACTAAGGCACGAGCATATGGGATTGGTTCCTAAATATGTGAGTGGCTCGAAGACTTCTTAAGTAATAGAACCCAGTACGTTGTCCTCGATGGTGAGTGTTCATCGGAGGTGAGGGTATCATCTGGAGTGCCCTAGGGAAGTGTGGTAGGTCCGCTATTGTTTTCTAACTACATAAATGATCTTTTGGTTAGGGTGGATAGCAATGTGCGGCTGTTTGCTGATGATGCTGTGGTGTACGGGAAGGTGTCGTCGTTAAGTGACTGTTGGAGGATACAAGATGACTTGGACAGGATTTGTGATTGGTGTAAAGAATGGCAGCTAACTCTAAATATAGATAAACGTAAATTAATGCAGATGAATAGGAAAAAGAATCCCGTAATGTTTGAATATTCCATTATCAGTGTAGCGCTTGACACAGTCACGTCGATTAAATATTTGGGCGTAACATTGCAGAGCGATATGAAGTGGTACAAGCATGTAATGGCAGTTGTGTCGTCTTCGGTTCATTGGTAGAATTTTGGGAAAATGTGGTTCATCTGTAAAGGAGTCCGCTTATAAAACACTAATAGGACCTGTTATTGAGTACTGCTCGAGCGTTTGGGATCCCTATCAGCTCGGATTAAGGGAGGACATAGAAGCAATTCAGAGGCGGGCTGCTAGATTTGTTACTGGTAGGTTTGATCATCACGCGAGTGTTACGGAAATGCTTCAGGAACTCGGGTGGGAGTCTCTAGAGGAAAGGAGGCGTTCTTTCCGTGAATCGCTACTGAGGAAATTTAGAGAACCAGCATTTGAGGCTGACTGCAGTACAATTTTACTGCCACCAACTTATATTTCGCGGAAAGACCACAAAGATAAGATAAGAGAGATGAGGGCACGTACAGAGGCATATAGGCAGTCATTTTTCCCTCGTTCTGTTTGGGAGTGGAATAGGGAGAGAAGATGGTAGTTGTGGTACGAGGTACCCCCCGCCACGCACCGTATGGTGGATTGCGGAGTAGTATGCATGTAGATGTAGATGTAGTTGAATGGACGATCCGAAAACAGGGAATCATATGTGGGACACACTTGTTGGAGGTTCCACAGCAATTCCAAGTAAAACTTCGGCAAAACTGATCTGTAGCGCCGGCCGGGGTGGCGAGCAGTTCTTGGAACCGCGTGACCGCCACGGTCGCAGGTTCGAATCTTGCCTCGGGCATGGGTGTGTGTGATATCCTTAGGTTACTTATGTTTAAGTAGTTCTAAGTTCTAGGGGACTGATGACCTCAGAAATTAAGTCCCATAGTGCTCAGAGGCATTTGAACCATTTTTTTTATCTGTCTCATGCCGAGTGTATGCAAGGCAATGATTAAAGCAATTTTTAGGTATTTTGAGGAATCTATATTTTAATAGCTTCATTTGCCTGTGTGTTAATTGCAAAAGTTTAATCAACATTTACAAAACAATGAAATGTAATTTAATGAAGTATTTCTTTACATTGCCCATAATCACTTGGTGTTTACAAACTTATGGAGGGTGTGACTGCAGACATGTGAACACAGTAGTTGTCAAGCTGGATGTCGTGAGCGTCCACATTATACCCGCTATGGAGATCTAGAACAAAGGAAGACATTTACTCAGCGAGACTGTTGAAATACTCGTAAATACCCCAGTTCATGTTCACAGTAATCTGAATGTGAAGATCGAAGTCATGGTAGGAAAAACCATCAAGGAACCATCTCCGGTGCTAACTACACCCTGCACACAATGCAGGCCAGACTACTTACTGGTCCGTCGTTTCATTCGACGCCTTACATCACTTGAAACGAGCCCACATCGCAACTCGTTGGACCGCACTACACGCCTCCATCCAGTTAGTGCCAGATTCAGTGTTGTATCCTCATTAAAGACACCTGCAGCTGTTTGCACTGCCGTCATGAGTGGCCTTACGCGCAGTAAGCGATCTCAAACGGTAAACTGGTTGAAATGGATCTGCATCCAGTAACAGCAGCAATTTCTGGTGGATTTTAATCCGATTTTCATCGACAAGACGTAACACTCGTCTCCCTGTCCCGTGTTACATGGCTGCGAGTGCTATACCATTCCTCGTCAATGCGTTGGACGGTTCGATTCGATAGACCAACGAATTGGGCCACATCAGTCACATTTGTGGTCATTGGCACGTCCAAATACGACTTATCCTTTATACCGTTCTGCCACGACTCCTTGTTGGTTCGTCTTACTACATTGTTTCCAAACAACTGACAAATTCATATACAGCACTTCACTTGCTATGAAATACACTATGTAATCAAAAGTATCCGGACACGTAGTTGAAAATGACTTCCAAGTACGTGGCGCCCACCATCGGTAATGCTGGAATTCAGGTGTTGGCCCACCCTTAGCCTTGATGACAGCTTCCACTCTCTGACATACGTTCAGTTATGTGCTGGAAAGTTTGTTGGGGAATAGCAGAACTTTCATCACGGAGTGCTGCACTGAGGAGAGGTATCGATGTCCGTCTAAGTGGCCTGGCACGAGGTCGGCGTTTAAAAACATCCCAGAGGTGTTCTGTAGGATTCAGGTCAGGACTTTGTGCAGGCCAGTCCATTACAGGGATATTATTGTGGTGTAACCTCCCCGACACAGGCTGTGTATTATGAACAGCTGCACCATCGTGCTGAAAGATTCAGTCACCATCCCCGAAATGTTCTTCAACAGTGGGAAGCAAGGTCCTTAAAACATCAGTGTAGGCCTGTCCTGTGATGGTGCCATGCAAAACAACAAGGGGTGCAAGTCCCTTCCATGAAAAACGCGACGACAACGTAACACCATCGCCTCCGAATTTTACTGTTGGCAGTACACCTGCTAGCAGATGACGTTCACCGGACATTCGCCATACCCCCCTGCCATCGTATCTCCACATTGTGTACCGTGATTCGTCACTACACACAACGTTTTTTCACTGTACAATTGTCCAACGATTACGCTCCTTAAACCAAGCGAGGTGTCATTGGGCATTTACCAGCGTGATGTGTAGCTTATGAGCAGCTGCTCGACCATTAAATCCAAGATTCTCACCTCCCACCTAACTGTCATAGTACTTGCAGTGGATCCTGATGCAGTTTGGAATTACTGTGTGATGGTCTGGATAGACGTCTGCCTATTACACATTACGATCCGCTTCAACCATCGGCGGTCTCTGTCAGTCAACAGACGAGGTCGGCCTGTACGCTTTTGTGGTGTACGTGTCCCTTCACGTTTCCACTTCGCTATCACATCGGAAACAGTTGACCTAGGGTTGTTTAGGAGTGTGGAAATCTCGCGTACAGACGTATGACACAAGTGACACCCAATCACTTGACAACGTTCGAAGTCCGTGAGTTCCGCAGAGCTCCCCATTGTGCTCTCTCACGATGTCTAATGACTACTGACGTCGCTGGTATGGAGTACCTGGCAGTAGGTGGCAGCACAATGCAACTAATACGAAGAACGTATGTTTTTGGGGTGTCCGGATACTTTTGATCACATAGTGTACGTTAGAGCCGAAGGGTCACATGACCACTGGTATCAGTCCTACACCATCTAATGCCCCTAAAGCGATCAGATTGCTCTCTTAAGTGTGTGACTGACATTTTGTCTGGTAAGCTTGTTCTATCATAACTGTTTAATTGCGATAAGGGCCAAAATGATAATGGTTTGTTGTTTGACGATTAAATCTGTAACTGACTGTCGGACTGATGCTCTACATTACTAACTTCCAACAGAAAAATATCGCAAGCAAATACAGTACTGGTAGAAGACATAAAATGTATTGGCAGTTATGAATACGTAGAATCATCGACTGTGTAATGGAATGACGACAGTGAAAATTTGTACAGG
The DNA here is from genome assembly GCF_023864275.1 of Schistocerca cancellata. Lineage (NCBI taxonomy): Eukaryota > Metazoa > Arthropoda > Insecta > Orthoptera > Acrididae > Schistocerca > Schistocerca cancellata. The sequence continues at coordinate 628,914,733 of NC_064627.1, forward strand.
AGTTGCATAATGTGTGCACGAGCGCAGGCTGTGACTTAGAACGACGGCATAAGGAAGTCTGCTTCTGGCTGTGAAACGTGCACGGAGAGCATGATGAGAAGGCGACCGCTACTGATAACCGGGTTCGAGACCCGGTCTGCCACAAATTCTCACTGTCGTTACTCCCTCCCACAACTGATCGTTGTCCATATTCGCAACTGCGAATACATTTAATGTACTTCGTAAGGACTGTAGTCGCCTTAGAACCTGTTCATTCGAACACGCACGCAAGTCCGCAGGAACATTGTATTGTACTTCTGCACAACACAGGCACTGCAATATTGTATTTATTCGCTGACACCCTGAAAGCGACTTTCAATTAAAATGTTGCCCCTTTACAGGATTATGCATAATGAATGTACGAATCCAGGTTGTGTAAACACATGGCTGACGACATATGGAAGCCTGCATCTGGTCTTGAGTGGTGCTCAGATAGCCTAACGGTGAGGCGATCGCTCGCGATAAGAGGGACATCCGGGTTCGATCTTTGCTGATCCATTATGGACTGTGGGACAACGGCTGACTTGATACAATAATTTACCAACAGCCGTATCTGTTGTAGATATTTATTTCATGAACGCCTTATATGCAAACCAGTTTGGGCATCAATGTAATGCCGAAATTGGTTGCATATAAGGAGTTCATAAAACAAATATCTACAATACATACGGCTGTTGGTAAATTATTGAATCAAGAAATCCGGGTTCCAGTTCCAGTCCGGCACAGATTTTCATTGTCGTCATTCCATTATGCAGCTGATGCCTGTCCATATTCGCAACTGCGAATACATTTCATATATATCGTAATGGATGTAGTCATCGCAGTGCCTGTTCCTTCGGACAATGCATCGTACTTCTGACCAACACAGGCACTACAATATCGTATGGAAGAAAAGAATCTGTATACACCTGTATTTCAAACGAGGAAGAATTTGAATGTTAATGAAATAATCCTGAGCTGTCGAATTTTACAAATTATATGGGTCTGAACGTAACAGAAAGGTTCGTATATATTTACCACAAATGGCTGAAACATCTGCAAGCATCTTCTGGTAAACAAATGTTCGTTAAATGCTTATCTGTAAATTATAAAGGTAAACAGGTTCCCAAATGACACTAAGCACCACATTGTCTAGGACAAAATCTAGTCTGAGCTATCAGAGAAGTCTAAGCTCGCTTCCAGTTTTTCGATGGTTTGTGATATGCAGATAAACTCGCAGAAAGAGAGTATTTAAAAAAAGCAGTATGTGACGCGCACGGTGCTCTCAATATATTTCCGTTTATTTAGTATGTTGGCAGTTGTTCCATTGTATGTTATGTTGTATTCTGTAGGTATGTCGTATCCATTTGAATAGTCCGCCTCTCAAGTATTTACAACCTTTAATTTTCTTAATTGATGTTTGAGATAAAGCAAATTTAGAAATTTTCTATTAGTATTTTAATTATCAGATACAATAATATCGGCAACGGACTGTGGACTCATATGACCACGACAGGTAAAAAGGACGAGTAGTGCATTGTGTTCCGCGAATCAGTTTGCTTTATGCATCACAGAACGAATACGTCAGAAGTTGGAATGGGCAAGTATTTCAGATAGAGCTTTTAGAAACCAAGAGGTACACGTCCGTCGGGACACTGATAGGAAAGAGTAGCAGAATTGAGTGAGGAGCCAGATTCCCTCCTGTGTGCCGGTTCCGGTACACGTATGCCGCTTTGGGCTACCTGATCGGCGGGGAGCAATGGAGTCTGGGCATTGTATCAATAAGCTTCTAACGATGCTTTCAGACCTCGTTGTGCACCTCTGCATCGGTTCTACCTGTACTTCCTCTCGCTGCGCAGTACGTTCGGTCGCTCTACGCTGTAAGTAAATTTGGTCCAAGATACTGAGATTTGTAGGGCAGTTGTATTAAATCAGTTGTACGAGCAAGAAAGAACGAACTGTCTTGATTATTTCCAAGGACTCATCACGCAATTCGCCATTACTAGTACAACTCCATTTCTAAAAAGTTCAAACCAAGTAAAAAAGCAAAGCATTGGCATTGGTTCATGAGGGTGCGCTTGTTGCAATCAAATAACTCTGGTCTGTTGCGAAGATAATGGAAATTCTTAGCTTCACCGTACTAGAGCTATATCAATTGCAATGCACACGCGAAATTAGTAGTAGGAAAAACGAATGGAATATCAGATTCGTTGGGACGAATCTGGGTAAGAAGGGTGTGTGTTTAAGGGACACTACGTTCAAGTCGCTAGCCCAACCTGCTCTACTTTTCCAGTGTTTGTAAACCTTATTAAGTACAAACAACAGCATACATCGAAACAATACAGAGCCGCGGAGCTAAGTTCGTAACAGGTCAGTACTGCTCTCTGTAAAACTCCGTATTAGTTTTCCGACCCTGTTAATTCAAAAAAGTAGTCTAAAGTTAGTTCGTGACCGTGACTTATGAACAAGGACGATCGGCGCCGAAAGGCAGATGTTACAGCAGTATTCAGTGTTGCATACTAACAATGCAGTGGACTGAGGTTCAAATGGCTCTGAGCACTATGGGACTTAACATCTGTGGTCATCAGTCCCTTAGAACTTAGAACTACTTAAACCTAACTAACCTAAGGACATCACACACATCCATGCCCGAGGCAGGATTCGAACCTGCGACCGTAGCAGCCGCGCAGTGGACTGAGGTTCTACTGCAGTCAAAGTCAGAACAGAATTTTATCATGAACGGATGTGTTCTCACCCATTTGTCTCGCAAACTCATGATGTTTTGATCTACATACAGGCCAAAAGTGCAATACTAAATGTACTCTGATGACACATGTACTGTTTATCCAACATTCACAGCAGTCTAGTTGGACTGGCTTGACAGACGCGAAAAATGTCACAATACAGACGCCAAAACTGTCGTAACATCACTCATATGAAATCCACACAAATATTCTGTATATCTCACAATAAAAATATACTGCCTTGCTAATACATGCAAATACAATTACTGTCCACAGTTTGCTCGCAGCCAAAGGTACACGCTTAACCATTACCTGTTAACCACAATAGCTGGAAGAACCAAAAACATTGACACTGGTGATATATCGTTCTCGGCCCATCAACATAGACAAAAGAACCCCGTATGTCTAGTGGGTCAGTGGGCAAGCTAGACAACCTTGACCCCGACCCAGAGGTCACTCTGGCTACTAGGAAAATATGTTTGTTGAATTTCACTGACATCAGCAACGCCATATGTGGTCACATGAAAAGGTCATGAACAGGGAAGGAAGGCCCCTTCCCGGCCTTCCATGCACACATCCCCCACAACCTCGCCTGGCAGTCAATGGTGTGTCATTTTTTATTTTTATGTGTTTTGTCATATGCTGTCCAGCATGAGGCACCTTTCTGCACCCCGACACCTTTGTATGTACCTTGCACAGCACTCGTATTGTTGCTGGGATGGTGTTTTTGTGGGACTGAGAGTCGACTTTAGATTGCACCTGCAACCCAAAGCACCCATGTGTGCTTGCATGTACTGCTTAGTGCTTGATATCCAATGCACCTGGGCATCTTTGTACATACCACTGAGCACCCTCCGCACCCACAGTTGGTAGCCACGTATAGAAAAACTGAGATCTGGTGACATTACGCATTGCATGGTATTACAACTAATGTGAAGCAAAAACTCACTCCTTTTCGAACAATCTGATGATGCATCACACCAACGTTCATAATTTCTCGAGCAAGATGCATACAACTGTCATTTCATCACTGTCTTTATGTATGTCTAGGTCCCATTTGTTCAAGTGATGAGACGCTTGCTTTGAGCAAATAAGAATTTGACAAGTCTGTTTGTTGTAAACATCAATCAGAAAAATGTGCTCACAGCTTTCTGCGTCAACAGTTGGAAAGCATGGTATCAGAGAAGTGTAAGACTGCAGACAGAAGGAATATTTTTCAACAAACTATGGAAATGCAGTAGAATGGCAAAATATACATTATGTGACTGAGTTCACCAAAAAATTGTGCTGTATATGCTAGAATTGTTTAGTATTTTAAGAATGTCTAGCCAATTTCCAACCACACGAGAAGCATAAACAACAGCTGTAAGTATTCGTCTATCTATAATCGCTATTAATAATATATTTCTATGACATTATACTTAAGGATTATTTTGTTGTTATTAAAGCGTTAGTGGAGGTGTTCAGAGTAGCATCTGCAGCAGCAATCATAAGGAGAATTTTAAATTAATATGTCATACAAGAAGCTATGTAGTGTGATTATTTTCAGAATTTATGTAATGAATAATAATTGCTTAAATAAGCGTGTATGATTTCTACTGCTCAAGGAAAGTACTAGTGTTCACCGCAGCAGCACCAGCAGTTATGAGGAATATTATACATAAATATATCCTACCAAAAACTCTTTTATATTCAACACACACACTAGCAGTTTTTAAGCGTTAAAAAATACAGCCTTGAGCACAGCCAAGGAGTATGATATGCAGCGGATCATCACTGCAAATGCAACATCAGCCTGGAGTACCTTTCTAAATGTTTGAACCACTCATACATAGGAGTGAGTAACTGTAAATTTAGTACCAAGATAATAATAATGGCAGGAGAGGTCAAGAATAGCATATATACTTAAGGTGATCGATAAATTGTTCACCAGTTTGTGGGAGAAATGTAAAAGTGTAAGGTTGTCAAGACGTATATCAACACTCCCTGCTATGAGGCAATGTAGTAACACTGATGATGATAAATAGGAAGCGTTGTGTCAGTGCAGATTTTGGCCTTGTTCCATGGAAATATTACTCTCCATTGGTGCTATTGAACGAACATATAAACTCTGTAGGGGTCTTCCACGGAGCAGTTAAAAAATTGTACAAGAGGTTGAGTACAGATACATGAGCAAATTCCAAGAGTTTAACGCTTACCAGCTTTGCAATACAGCATGCGCTGGAGTGTCGACAAAGGTGGCAGTCACATGTCCACAAATTCTGTAAGACATTGTGGAGTATTCTGTTGGAGTTAGATCACCAAACTTTCCGCCTGTCGGAAGAAACCATAGCTCTACTCCACGACACATGCCGTGCATCGATGGAGGTGGAAATTCATGATTCAGCTTTACCAGATACGACCACAGAATTACTTAAGTTCGTTTATATACCCAGCTATACGTAAGAGTTTATACAGTTTAAGAGCCATACATGTGCTGTTTATTTCCCTATGAAACCTCCTGCATCTTAACGCAAATGAACTATTAAATTATGACTTATTGGATGAAACAACCTCACCACAAGGGTCTTGTGTCAAATCACTGGTCCTCAAATGACGATGATGGAAACCAGAAGTAGCGAACGAATTCATCACTAATTCCTGGTAACTTACGTGCTTTGATTATTGTACTACAGACTGTGGGATAACTAATCTTGAAACGTCCCTTTAGAAAAATTATACATGACTGTGTTTAAACTGACACACAATATTTTTGGCGCAACGCAATCAGACTTTCAAAAATCCCTAAAAAAGAATGGCCCTGACTAACATTAACCTATACGTTTCACAAATCACTTACCTCACAAAAATCTTCGTTACTCGAACTACTGCAATACAGCGAGCGCCACTACTGCCAACTAAATAAAAGATTCAAACTACGTAAGGCACTAACTACTGATAGGCATAGTTAGCAAATGAAAGAATTTAATAGAGAACTTATTCCTTGTAGAGGGCAAGAAAATTTTGGATCTGTTAGGTGACGATGAGTTTGACATCAGGAAAAGAAAAACGCCCCAGAAAGGCAGTTGTAATATTTCTTTTGATAATGGAAGCAAGACATAAGAAAAAAACAAGATACATTCAGAGGATTTGTCGACCGGGAAAAAATTGTTAGACGATGTAAAACAGTGCAATGTATTCGAAATCCTCAGGAAAGCAAGTGTAAGTTACAGGGTGAAAGGAGGGACGTAAGAAATATTCAAGAATCAAGAGAGAAAGAAAGAACGAACGGCTCAGATTAGAAAGCGTACAGTAACTGGATTGAGTCTGTCGCTACTAGTGATCGATTTGTACACAGAAGAAAAAAATGATGGAAATAAAGTAAAGGTTCAGGAGTGGAATTAAATACTAGACGAAAGAATATCAATGACAAGATTCGCAGATGACATTGCTAACCTCGTTGGAAGCTAAGAAGAATTACAGGACCTGTTAAATGGAATGAGCAATATAATGTGCACACACTGTGGTTTGAGAGTAAAAGAAAGAAAGATTTCTGTAATGACGAGTATCACAATTGAGATTATCCATAAACGTAACATCAAAATTGGTTACCTTAAAGTAGAGAAAGTGAAGAAATTAAGTGGGAACCAAAATAATACATGAAAGACGAAGTGAGGACATACAAAGCAGACTCTAACAGGCCAAAGAAGTCGACTAGTATCAATCATCTGGGGCTTAACTTGAAGAAATTCCCCAGAATATGTGCTTGGAGCATGGACTGTGGGAAAAATCGGAATAGAAGTTAATCACAAAAGTCTGAGATGTGGTTTATAGAAGGAGCTGAAAGTTTGGTGGATTGATAAGAAATGATGAAGTTCTGCGGAAAGTGGGCGAGAAGATGAACACGTGGAAAATTTTGACAAAGAGAAGGGGCAGGAGGATAGGACATGTGTAATGACATCAAAGAATAACTTAACATTGTACTTGAGGAATCTGTGGAGGGTGAAAATTGTAAGGGAAGTCAGAGAGCGAAATATATCCCACAATTAATTGAGGACTTTGGGAGCCAATGCTACAAAGAGACGAAAATGTTGGGAAAGGAGAGGAATTCGTGGCGGTCCACATTAAACCAAAGCACTTCTTCTTAAGTTTTCAAACCTGAGATTGGTTTGCAGTAGTACGCCATTCCTCCATTCCGTCTGCCTTCCTATCTTTGGACGTCACAGGTTATTCTATCTCACAATAGGTCCTTCTGTTATTGTCCAAATTATGTTATTGTGTCTAAAAATGTGCCCGACGAATTTGCATCTTCTTGTTTGGCTGTGCAGAGAGATCTGGTTTCCTGAATCGTTCTCAGAACCTCTTGATTGGTAACTCTATCTCTCCAGCTGTCTTCCACATCTTTCTATAGCACCAATGTCCAGTGCTTATAGCCGTCTTGACTCCGGTTTTTCTGTTGTCCAAATTTCAGATCCGTATAGGGTCATCCTCCAAGCAATACATTCATGATCCGGTTCCTTATTTCCAGACTGAAGTTTTTGCTAATCAGTCAGTTCTTCCTCGTATTAAATCCAATTTTTTTCACAATTTGAATCCTGATTCTACCGAAACCTGTAATCCTGCTTCTCAGGTAGTTAAATCACTGCCGCTTCTAAGTCACCTCTTCCTGTTCTCATTCACAGAGGTTCATATTCTTCTTCAGTACTACATACAATCGGTTTGGTATCTCTCATTTTATTCTCAAACTATATTGATATTAAAATTCTTTGGTCCCCGTGATCATAGCACCATCATTTTCATTTCTTAGCATACGTATTTTCTATTTATTAATTTTGATCCGGCTTAGTTATTTCGCGAGCTTGATTTACAGCTTTCTGGCTGTAAGCCAGATACTGATGGACGAAAACTGTAGCAACCGGAAGCAGAACTATGTGGCATAAAAATAATATAGCCGCCACTCTTCGAGTCTGTCTCCGTACCGTTGGAGTGGCGGAATATTATAAGAAGAAGAGGAGACACGGTTATTAGAGCGTTTAAGGGGGGAAGTGATAGAAAATACAGAGATACGTAAAGGTAAAGTAACTTTTCCTGTTTGAGAGATAACTAAACCGTACTTTGCGCATTTTGTCAGTATGTTGTTGGCTATAACCAAGACTTTTGTTTTAATTTTTTGCCACATAATTTAATCAATACTTGCAGTATTCTTTCAGAACACATACTATAACATAGGAACATGTTCTGAAAGGTTACTTTACTTATCACTTTCAAAATGTGGTAGGTTATTCTTTGTAACTGGATAACACTGTGTTCCAGTTTTTTAATATCAGTCTTAGAACTCTCGCGACAGTTTTTAAATTGATGAATATGATACACCGCAGTTTTTACTTCACAAAAATGTAAATAAATTTGACAATAACGCACTTCGAAAAGAGTTGGCGCCAGGAGATTGTGCTACAGTATGCAAAAGGTCTGTATCAAATTTCACCTTTTTATCTGGAACGATTCAAAACAAAATGTTCCCTACACACTGAAAAATAAAGGTTGCGGGGAATGCAGAAAAAGTATTTATTAGCATGTACGCCAGAAACGAGTACCTTAATATTGGCTCTAAGCATACAATTGGTCTATTGGTCATCATTTAGGTCTTTCCTTCTAGTCTAATCCTTCTAGTGTGATCTACGGCAATATCCTTGGCTGGCACTTCAGAACTAGCAGTATGTACATCATCAGTCTTCTTCAATAGGTTTTGAGTGAAGCAACCTGTTTCAAATGCTACTCTGATAAGGATCGCGATTCTTCCAATGTAATCATTGAAAAGCAGGCAAGGTGAGCAAAATTTTGCCTTAGGTGTCTCTTCTGAATGAGGTTATTTAAACTTGCGTTCACGTTTTGTGTTCCACTACGTGTGCATTTCTTTAATAAATCGTAATTAATCGCATTGTAAGGGAACTCAGCCTCGTATACGCTACAGTTGTCGTCTCTGATCGCAGGAAATAGTAAAACATCGCAAACAAGGAAAGAGTCGTGTAGAAAAGAGGCGTAGCACTGCGCATTGGTTGAAACAATTAATTTCTAGCTCAAACTAAATTCTGAATATTGGAGACAATATTTCTAACATGCTACACAACTATCTGGCGGTAAGAAAATTTTTCAGCATTTTCGACAAATTTTACATACATTGCCCCTTAAAGCTAGATGCAGAGACAGGAGTGGAACTGTGGGTGTGCTGATGTCGGCAATGAATACCAGAGTGGGAGAGGATTATTCAGTCTTATTTACTCTACTCTTGCATATGCAGACGTAAACCTCAGCAGCCATTTATCATAAGTGAACTAAAAATTCCGTGAACCTGTTTAATTGCTGTGTAAGTGGCGCGCGCCACCTCTGACGCAATCGGCATTACATTCCAGGCGCTCGCCCCGCTGGCCAGTTTCGCGCGCTATTAGGGGCAGCACAGTGGCGTGCCCGGCTCCGCAAAGTGCCGGCCAGCAAAGCAGACCGCACCAGCGCGCGCTAGCCGGCGCCACCGGCGAACGTAATTTGCGCGCGTGCGACGGAGAGCGGCGACTTCCGAAGGCCGCACCGTTTAATGAATAATTCATCCAGTTTTAATAACAATCCAGATTTATTATGCGCCGGCGCGGCGAGGGTCGGCGGTCGGCCGAGCACCGCGGCTCGAGACGCCGTCTGCCCGGACGCACAGTGGCGGTGTCAAGCGATGCAGATTGCGCAGATGTAATTAACGCCATCGCCGGGATTCCACTTCCCGCCTCACCCCAGAACACCCCACCCCCATCCCACCCCCGCAGCCGCAGGCGCTCTTGGCGGCTCGTAAACACGCGAACGACACTCCCAGCCATCAGGCGGCAGAGTGGCAACGCCTATCGGCGCCGCAGCCTACACCGACGCATTTTACGGCTGGCTGCAACTGCTGTGGCGCCGCCGGCTGAGCCTAAGCGTCGTGTTTATCTCTGTTAGTCGTCCTTCGTACTCAACGATCCTCATCTCGTGCGCTGAAACGTCCTCGCCTACTAGACCGTTGCTCCTACACAGCATTCTTCCCTTGCCATCATACATATACTCTCTCTCTCTGTCTTATAGTTCATTAACAAACGGACATTGAACTAACGGAAATCCGGCACCAAACAATGTTAGCAGTTAAATCACCTTGTAAAGTGCTAGTCTTTGTGCTGATTATCTACATGACAGGGCAGTGACCTGGATTGCATATCATCAATATGGCACTGGTGGGAAATTTAGATACACAAGGTGGCGGTGATGAGAACTGTAAGATGGTGTACCTAGTCCAATGGACAATGGACAATTAAAAAGGAAAATCAAGATGGCAGAACTACCTCAGAATTTCTTTCTTAGTTTCCACACCACCTTCTTTTCTTTCTTCTTACATTTCCCACTATCACCACCTTTAATTTTTAAATTTCCTAACACCACGACCTTGATGATGTCGTGCATCGAACGTCACCGAAGAGGTCATTGTCCCTGGCAGATAATAACTCACTCTAACATTTGAAGTTCTCAATATCGCTGACGTAAAATGCAGCCCAGGACTTGCTTACAAATAAAACTAACGTTATTGTTTTTTAATTTCATATGAGCTACACATTTGTTGGCGTTGTTTTGTAAAAATGCATCGTCCGCTATCAAACGGCTCTGAGCACTATGGGACTTAACATCTGAGGTTATCAGTCCCCTAGAACTTAAAACCACTTTAACCTAACTAACCTAAGGACATCACACACATCCATGCCCGAGGCAGGATTCGAACCTGTGACCGTCGCGGTGGCACGGTTCCAGACTGTAGCGCCTAGAACCGCTCGGCCACACCGGCTGGCCATCCCCCGCTATACCGTTGAAACAGGATAGCCTTTGTAATATCCAAAGCCGTCAGCCATGTTCAAAACAAAAATGGGGACTGAAATGAAGTCTTCCTGCATTGTGGACAGTGGTATTTGAAGTTTAGCTGTTTTTCTTCAAGAGATTTCACTCGAAACGTCACACTCACATTTCCTCTCGCGTCTTCCTAAGTCAGCAATGCGCCTTGATCTTAGCTCTGCCTGAAACGAAACCATCTTGTTTCCAACTAAGTAGGGTTCTTTACGAAATGGGGCCTTGCCAAAGCCATCTCTAAACGCACTCACTATCCATGCTATTACTTCCTCTGTTTGTGGATACTTGTCCTCACACACACACACACACACACACACACACACACACACACACACAGACACACACACACACAGGCCAGCAATCCCTCATCGACAATGTAGCTGTGGCCGCTCACAACAGGCTTCACAAACGAAACAACGCAATGCTGAAACAAACCAATACAATACTGTATCAATGTTTCCATCAGAAGGGATACCACTATTTATTTTCCCAGTTGTACTGAGTCAAGAGTGGTTCGGAGACTTTTCGGACAAACTGTATGTTAAAGGAATTACAGGTAAAGATTGGTGCAATTAGTTATTTAGGTAAATAATTTTATTTTCCTGCAACTAATTTCGAGCTATTCCGGGCTCAGCTTCAGGTAAAGAGTGCAGAGTTTCCCATAGTGATTGTTCCTCTATACAACCACAGAGAGGAAAACGTTGCGTTGCTACTAAACCATTGTAAAATTTACTACACCAGAATTTATTCAAAGGAATTCGTAATTAACAGCTCATACATTAGTTATTTAGCAATATTAGACATTCAGTAGAATGTTACGTCGCAAATTAAGTACAAAATATCCTGTTTCATACGCTATTGCAATGAGAAATTTTACGAGGGATTATTAACCTTGGGATAAGTCATATTGCTGATCACTCTTTGCTGCTTCATTGAGAAAACAGACAGAAAACAATTTTGTAACCTTGAAGAAACTTCCAGTGAACAGCATTATGCTGCTGTTATGTGAACAACTGGAGACTCCATACCAATATGAGTGTGAAAAAGCTCGTTTATACTTCTAAAAAGCAGATTTAGCTAATCACTGGCACAGAAAGAGGCTTTAAACCTTTCCTACGTTTAGTGCCAACATTCCCTTTTCTGCCCGCATCTCGTGGTCGTGCGGTAGCGTTCTCGCTTCCCACGCCCGGGTTCCCGGGTTCGATTCCCGGCGGGTTCAGGGATTTTCTCTGCCTCGTGATGGCTGGGTGTTGTGTGCTGTCCTTAGGTTAGTTAGGTTTAAGTAGTTCTAAGTTCTAGGGGACTGATGACCATAGATGTTAAGTCCCATAGTGCTCAGAGCCATTTGAACCATTTCCCTTTTCTTCCAAGATGTTACAGGACGTGTCAGATATATCACAGCATGTTACGTAGTTCGTTTGCTTAAGCTCGACATGAAGCCTGTACCGGCACGCGACAGGTAAAGGGAAAAGAACAGAAAGAAGCAGATTTGGCTGGAAAACCCCGGAGTGGGGAGGAGGATTCAGTCTCATTACTGGAAATGTTTCCTTTGTACGTGTACAATGGCATCTTTCCTCTGTCTTAAACGTATTTGCTAAATCTAGATGACAGTGATGTTCACTGTGAGGGTACAGCCTTATATGGTTGAAAACCAAAACTGAAAAAAGCAGACGCGGTTGTTCGCGCGTGAGTGTTGTTAGCACGGGAGGGAAAGAATCACGGCTGTTTGGTTGGGTTAGGTTAGGTTAGGACTGGTTGGCTCAATGCCTGTGTCGCTCACACTAGGCCGAACTGAAGAGGCGATCCACGCCAGGGTTGCAGCGTTCGCCAAAAGGTGGCGGTAAGACTCAAATAACTGTAGTCGTTACACGCAGCAGAAGGGCAGCAGGTAAACTCGTGCTTTGGCTTGGCACTGGGAAAGCCTGGTGTGTTTTTCCGTTGGCGAGGGGCTTGGATGTGGTATCCACTATGGCGTAACTAAGTGACTTGATTGGCCAATAAATAGACATGATTTTAGTAAAAGCCCATCAAAAACGGTATCTGAAAAACCAGTGACAACTTTAAGAAGAGAAAATCAAGAAGTCTGTGACTGGAAACGCGCCCTCGATCAAGGGATTAGTTTTTAATTTATTCATCGTCAATAGTTTTAGATTTAAGATAAACTTCCTAAGACCTTGCGTGACTTTGGTAAACTAAATGTCCATGGATAGGGCTCGAGAAGCTCTATCAGAACAAACTATTAGAATTGTTATAACCCTTATAAATTTTAAGCTCCACACCAGAATACCTACACAAAGTAAATTTTCAGCAAAATCATTAATAATACAGGGTGATTCACGAAGATATGCAAATATTTTACTATGTTATTCTACAAGTAAAACTAAAGAAAAAACGTCCTATAAACATAGGTCCGCAAATGTTAAGTTACGGAGTTTCGTCAAATAAAAGATTTTGCCTGGTATTTAGCAGCTTCGCTAAGACGAAGCCATCGCAAAACTATACGAGGTTAAGGTAAACCACGATATCAATTTATTTTGTAGTTAATGATCTGGCGAATCTTATAAAACATGTCCCACACGTGAATCTGCAGTATTTAGCCAGAACATCCAGAGAAGCAAGATTATTATACAAATAAATTTGTTAACTTTTCATTAAGAACGTATATAAGTTTATGTCATTGTTGGCAACCATTAGTGAGTTGTTTCAGTCGTTTGCTCACCTTGAAAAGAACTAGTTTTCTGTATTGTTCAGTGAAATAACATAGTAACAACAGTGTATTTAAGTGACACCACATAGTAACTGCTGTAGTTTGTAGATTATTATGGAATAGGGATGCTTTCAAATTTACGACAGAGGAATACTCCGATATGGTGTTTATTTATGGCAAATGTGATGTTAATGCTACGGCTGCAGTTAACTCAGAAGATTCCGAATGCACGACGCATTAGTGGAGTATTTCGATTGTTACGGGAGACAGGTTCATTACCTAGCGTTCATAATCAGTATGAGCGCTCGATAAGTGAAGACAATGATGAGGATGTTATGGAAGCTGTTCAACGTAGCCTGGGTACCAGTACACGACGTACGTCTCAACGATCAGGCATTTCACAATCTAAGGTATGGTGTACACTGAAGTACAATAATCTGTATCCTTACCAGAAACAAAAAGTGAAACATTTACATCCGAGACATCCTGCCCTTCGCTTGGAGTTGTGCAACTGGTTAAATACTAATTGGCAGTTACACAAATACATTTTACTTACTGATGAGGCACAGTTTACTCGAGATGGTTTAATTTCTGCATAAGAATGGATGAAAGACATAGTTTATGAGGACAAAGTCAATACACGTGAGGCATTACTTGCTCGCATTATGAATGCAATAGACGAAATTAAGAACAACTCTGTGAATCTGAAACGATAAACAAAATCTGTTCATACGCCTGCCGCTAAATACACTGAACTCGGTGGGGATATTTTTGAACATTTATTGTCAATGTATTATGATATTGTATGTACACTGTGCAACTTCCTTAACACTGAGCTCCGTTTTTCTGGTTTAACATGAATTCACATGTACTGTGGTATTAATAAAAGCAGATTATCTTACACATTCATAGAGTTTCAGTTAAAGTTATTACCATCATTTTTCAAAATTATATTATGTACAACTTCTGCTGAAAACTTTGTGCCAAGTAGTTAATAAATTAAAAATTTTACGAAATTATCCCCCCCCCCCCCATGAACCACGGATCTTGGCGTTGGTGGGGAGGCTTGCGTGCCTCAACGATACAGATAGCCGCACCGTAGGTGCAACCACAACGGAGGGGTATCTGTTGAGTGGCCAGACAAACGTGTGGTTCCTGAAGAGGGGCAGCAGCCTTTTCAGTAGCTGGTGGGGCAACAATCTGGATGATTGACTGATCTCGCCTTGTAGCACTAACCAAAATAGCCTTGCTGTTCTGGTACTGCGAACGGCTGAAAGCAAGGGGAAACTACAGCCGTAATTTTTCCCGAGGGCATGCAGCTTTACTGTATGGTTAAATGATGATGGCGTCGTCTTGGGTAAAATATTCCGGAGGTAAAACAATCCCCCATTCGGATCTCCGTGCGGGGACTATTCAGGAGGACGTTGTTATCAGGAGAAAGAAAACTGGCGTTCTACGGACCGGAGAGTGGAATGTCAGATCCCATAATCGGGCAGGTAGGTTAGAAAATTTAAAAACGGAAATGGATAGGTTAAAGTTAGATATAGCGGGAATTAGTGAAGTTCGGTGGCAGGAGGAACAAGACTTTTGGTCAGGTGAATACAGGGTTATAAATACAAAATCAAATAGGGGTAATGCAGGAGTAGGTTTAATAATGGATAAAAAATGGGAGTACGGGTAAGCTACTACAAACAGCGTAGTGAACGCATTATTGTGGCCAAGACAGACACGAAGCCCACGCCTACTACAGTAGGACAACTTTATATGCCAACTAGCACTGCAGATGACGAAGAAATAGATGAAATGTATGATGAGATAAAAGAAATTATTCAGGTAGTGAAGGGAGACGAAAATTTAATAGTCATGGGTGACTGGAATTCAAGCGTAGGAAAAGGGAGAGAAGGAAACATAGTAGGTGAATATGGATTGGGGCTAAGAAATGAAAGAGGAAGCCGCCTGGTAGAATTTTGCGCAGAGCATAACTTAATCATAGCTAACACTTGGTTCAAGAATCATGAAAGAAGGTTGTATACATGGAAGAACCCTGGAGATTCTAAAAGGTATCAGATAGATAATATAATGGTAAGACAGAGATTTAGGAACCAGGTTTTAAATTGTAAGACATTTCCAGGGGCAGATGTGGACTCTGACCACAATCTATTGGTTATGAACAGTAGATTAAAACTGAAGAAACTGCGAAAAGGTGGGAATTTAAGGAGATGGGACCTGGATAAATTGAAAGAACCAGAGGTTGTACAGAGTTTCAGGGAGAGCATAAGAGAACAACTGACAGGAATGGGGGAAAGAAATACAGTAGAAGAAGACTGGGTAGCTTTGAGGGATGAAGTAGTGAAGGCAGCAGAGATTCAAGTAGGTAAAAAGACGAGGGCTAGTAGAAACCCTTGGGTAACAGAAGAACTATTGAATTTAATTGATGAAAGGAGAAAATATAAAAATGCAGTAAATGAAGCACGCAAAAAGGAATACAAACGTCTCAAAAATGATATCGACAGGAAGAGCAAAATAGCTAAGCAGGGATGGCTAGAGCACAAAGGTGTGGATGTAGAGGCTTATCTCACTAGGGGTAAGATAGATACTGCTTACAGGAAAATTAAAGAGACCTTTAAAGAAAGGAGAACCACTTGCATGAATATCAACAGCTTTGATGGAAACCCAGTTCTAAGCAAAGAAGGGAAAGCAGAGAGATGGAAGGAGTATATAGAGGGTCTACATGAGGGCGATGTACTTGAGGACAATATTATGGAAATGGAAGAGGATGTAAATGAAGATGAAATGGGAGATATGATACTGCATGAAGAGTTTGACAGAGCACTGAAAGACCTGAGTTGAAACAATGCCCCCGGAGTAGACAACATTCCATTAGAACTACTGACAGCCTTGGGAGAGACAGTCCTGACGAAACTCTACCATCTGGTGAGCAAGATGTATGAGACAGGCAAGATACCCTCAGACTTCAAGAAGAAAATAATAATTCCAATCCCAAAGAAAGCCGGTGTTGACAGATGTGAAAATTACCGAACTATCAGTTTAATAAGTCACAGCTGCAAAACACTAACGCTAATTCTTTACAGATGAATAGAAAAACTGATAGAAGCCGACCTCTGGGAAGATAAGTTTGGATTCCGCAGAAATGTTGGAACACATGAGGCAATACTGACCCTACGGCTTATCTTAGAACAAAGATTAAGGAAAGGCAAACCAATGTGTCTAGCATTTGTAGACTTAGGGAAAGTTTTTGACAATGTTGGTTCGAATACTCTCTTTCAAATTCTGAAGGTGTTAGGGGTAAAATACAGGGAGCGAAAGGCTATTTACAATTTGTACAGAAACCAGATGGCAGTTATAAGAGTCGAAGGACATGAAAGGGAAGCAGTGGTTGGGAAGGGAGTGAGACAGGGTTGTAGCCTATCCCCGATGTTATTCAATCTGTGTATTGAGCAAGCAATAAAGGAAACAAAAGAAAAGTTCGGAGTAGGTATTAAAATCCATGGAGAAGAAATAAAAACTTTGAGGTTCGCCGATGACATTGTAATTCTGTCAGAGACAGCAAAGGACTTGAAAGAGCAGTTGAACGGAATGGACAGTGTCTTGAAAGGAGGGTATAAGGTGAACATCAACAAAAGCAAAACTAGGATAATGGAATGTAGTCGAATTAAATCGGGTGATGCTGAGGGAATTAGATTAGGAAATGAGACATTTAAAGTAGTAAAGGAGTTTTGCTATTTGGGGAGCAAAATAACTGATGATGGTCGAAGTAGAGAGGATATAAAATGTAGACTGGCAATGGCAAGGAAAGCGTTTCTGAAGAAGAGAAATTTGTTAACATCGAGTATAGATTTAAGTGTCAGGAAGTCGTTTCTGAAAGTATTTGTATTGAGTGTAGCCATGTATGGAAGTGAAACATGGACGATAACTAGTTTAGACAAGAAGAGAATAGAAGCTTTCGAAATGTGGTGCTACAGAAGAATGCTGAAGTTAGATGGCTAGATCACATAACTAATGGGGAGGTATTGAATAGAATTGGGGAGAAGAGGAGCTTGTGGCACAACTTGACTAGAAGAAGGGATCGGTTGGTAGGACATGTTCTGAGACATCGAGGGATCACCAATTTAGTATTGGAGTGCAGCGTGGAGGGTAAAAATCGTAGAGGGAGACCAAGAGATGAATACACTAAGCAGATTCAGAAGGATGTAGGCTGCAGTAGGTACTGGGAGATGAAGAAGCTTGCGCAGGATAGAGTAGCATGGAGAGCCGCATCAAACCAGTCTCAGGACTGAAGACCACAACAACAACAACAACAACAACGAAATTATTTCTTTGCTTCTCTAAGTGTTCCGGGAAACTACTGCAGATACACGTCTGGCACATGTCTTGTTAGATTCGCCAGATCAATAACAATGAAATAAATAGAAATCGTGCTTTACTTTCACCTCGCACAGTTCTGCGATGGCTTCATATTTGCGAAGCTGCCAAATTTCTGGCAAAATCTTCTATTAGCCGTAACTCCGTAACTAAACATTTGCAGAACTACGTTTATATGAACTTTTTTTAGTTTTACTTATAGAATATCAAATTAAAATATTTGCATATCTTTGTCAGTCACCCTGTATAATTGAAGTAGCCGGAGAATATCGATTTATACTTAGGTCTTTATGTACAAATGTATTTAGTTTTATTTGTTTCTGATTTATTAACGGCAAAATGGCGCAAGGTAGCGTTTGGACATACAAACCCTTACTTATGGAGAAAACTAAGGAACTTGGCAAAAACCTAACGATAGCAATGGAGAGCTCAGAAAATTTCCATCTAGTGTGATGTTTGTACGTTTGTATAGAGTATGATTATCAGTATGACATCAGGAAGCAGTTCAGTAAATACAACGCTTTTCAGATGCTCCAAATGGTAAAGGTCCAGGGGATTTAAGTCCTGTGATCTAGCATGCCATGTTAAAGGGGCTTCGTGTCCTATCCAGAGTCCAGGGAAGATTTTGTTGAGCAGTCAGTGAACTGTAATGTGGATGTGGGGTGTGCTCCATCATGTAGAAAGCACATAACCTCTCGTATTGTCGAAGGTACATTGCCAAGCAGCCCTGGCAGAGTATTTCACAGGAAGTTCATGTACGTTCCTCCATTGAGGCAGTGTGGAATAATAACAGGTCCACACATTCATACTGAACTGATGCTGATGATAAACAAATTGAGGATTGTCTGTAGCCTACAGATGATGGTTATGCAGATTGATGATGCCAGTTCTGCTAAAGGTAGCTTCGTCAGAAAAGAGGACTGATGACAGAAATCCCATAATTGTGATGGTTTAGTGCAGGAACAATCGATAAAATCCCTCCCTTAGAGGGAAATTCGCTGCTGATAATCCTCGCACTTGTTGCAAATGAAAAGGATAGTAGCGGTTGTCATGCAGGATACCCATAATCGTGCCATACACCTTGTTGGTGGGCCACATGCCTGGACCCTGTACTAGGGTTCATCTCAATATCCTGTAGAACCCGGTCCCCCAGATCTGGTGTAAGCACAGTCCACCACCTCGAGCAAGGTTCTGAGACGCCACTGACCGTGCGATTTGATTTTAAAGACTACAAGCGACTATAAATTTACACTCTGACAGCAGTCACTTTAAATTGTAAACATTCCACTTGTCTACCTGGACATACGTCTGCTAAATTGATTCTGCCATCTGATAGTGGTTGTTGTTGCTAGCCTGCATTGGAAGTTATCACTTTTATCAGAACATTTACTAGAACTTGAATGCTGAATGGTGGCTATGTAATTATTGTAGTCAATTATTGACGGGTTATCAATATATCACTACAGGATTAATCGGCATAAAAATGGCAAAAGTTTACTGATCTTAAAATAGGACAAACAACACAAGTTAGGCGAGATGAAAGATAAATCATAAACTGTTGGCAACACAAATAAAAGCAACAAGTAATTTGCACTTCACTAGATGGTTTTTGGTTGGCAAACACTATGGTTTATCTGTTTAATCTATTTACTCTGGCTCTAAACATTGGTAACGCAATCTGAAATTATCTAATTCTGAATAGACTTTGACTGATTTATGCTACGCAGAAGTTATACTACGTTGGTGCTACTGAGAACAAGTATCCAGACTGTGATTCTCTTTGTCGTGGCAAGATGCAACAGCAATATTATACCTTTTTCTCGATGGGTGGTGCGGTCTCCGGTAATGGTCGTGGTGGAAATGACTATAGAATAGCGATATGCAGCGTCTATAATTCGTTATTGCGGGTGTGAAGTATGGAAAGTCATGGGCTGGCGATCTAGTAGACAGATCCCAATTATTTTCTGATGGAGGCCTGAAATCTTGGCAGATTCCATCGTGTGACACTCCCATTCGCCAGTCATACCATGCCTAAATTTGACTCACTTATTTAAGGAGATCAAATGTCAAGATGTCAGACCTGATATGAATAAGATTGCCCTCAGCACAGCAAGTTGTCCGAGATGACTGAGGTCTAAACTGTCAGACTTCACCAAAGATTCCCAATCAAGACCAATGCCAGTGGGAAGTCACACTCAGGACGAGTGTCCCAGGTGCAACCCAGTTATAACAAGAGTCAAGACCAGAATCTCTTCTCCAGACTGGAGTCTCAATCGTAAGCCCATTTCTCTGCTCCTCCCTTTCCATGAAACCTGGGTAAACTCGAAAAGAGCACCCATGGAACTGCAACCACAAAGATTTCATGCCAATTACAAGACTCCACGAGCGCCATGTCTTCCCTCTAACTCGCCTACTCTACTTTCCAGCCAATCCTAACCAAAGTTAAGGGTATACTTTACCCAGCTGGAGACGCGGTCAATCTCTGACTCGTAAATTTCCATCCAGGGAGAAGAAGACATTATGCTTCCAAACTGTTTTTTTCCAATGGCCACTTTAGGCAGCATGTCCTGAGTTTTTGTTTAGGCCCAAATTGGACAGCAAATTTATAATATAGATCATCATATTGATGTGCTGAACATTAAAGCATGTCCTGCCAGGGCCTCTGTTAAACTAAGAGAAGAGCTTTTGGGTCTGAACGTAGACCATTTCAGAGCCGCCACGTGTGGCATTCCATCCTTAAATCATTCTGAAGGCGTGAGACTTTCCAAAAAGCTCAGCAGGCAGAGGGACGACACCACCTGATGGTTCTATCAATAGCGTCCTGTCAAGGTGAACACGGAAACTTGTAAATTTTTATGGACGCCATCCCTTTACACAATAAGCTCTTACGACACTGTCGAAATGCCTTGGCCGGGTAACGCACATCTCCCCTGCACTACTGTCCCTGCTGTGGTCAGAAACGCCTGACAGTTAGATCCAGGTTGGCATGTTTTCGCCTCTTCAGCAGAAAGCATTGTCTGCACACCGGTGTGATAAATTCTTGGGACCAGCGTTCTGCCCCTGGAAAGTGCTTTGAGATGTTTCTCTCCCTAACACCTGCATGTGGCTCCCAACCCCCAAGTGTTCACTGCAAGATTTATGTTAAATAATCAAACGACATACTTGTTCTCAATTTTATTCGAAGGAGAGCTACCATAAAGATCCGGCATGCATTATCTATGTACAAGTTCCCATCAGTGACTTCTCACGTTGATAATTTCTTTCATCTCACAGAAATGATGACTAGGGTGTAAAAACAACACTAAAGAGTAGCCGTGACTATGGAAATAAACAGCTGTTCTGACGCTCGACTGTTTTCTTCTGCTTGGCTGTACACAAACACCATCTCGGCTTACTCATAGTATGAATAGTGGACCATTCTGCTGCTTACAGTATGCTTCGTCGATCACATAGCCTGCAACACAGAAGGGATAAACGGCAGGTGGTCAGAGGAACTGTCATTCGTCAGTGCCACTTACTGCGGCAACAAAGCGTGTCAGACAGATGTTCATATGACACATTTTCCTCCGTTTCCAGTCAGGAATCCGTCAATGGAGTTTGTCGGTTTTATCAATGTTCATGTTGTATGGTCGTGGGGACTTGTAAAGATTTCGGCGAGTTAGCTAATAGGTCCACTTAGAATAATTCATGCAAGATAATAAGGTTAGAGATCTGAAACAGTTTTGCAAGATTGTGATTGTGAGCGCTGCGGAGTCGTAATTTTAACTGTTTTGCCAGTGTGGAACTTTAGTCTTCAACACAAACGATTGAACTTAGAACCATTTCAGTTCAGTAGTTTTTTTTTTTAGTCAAGTCCTTAGCACAGTCGTGTGTTGTCTACTATTTCGCAGCAGAAAGAAAAGGTGGTCTACAGAGCGGTGCAGCAGCTGTCATCTTGGGGAAGCTAGACAGGAGCAGAAATCATTAGCGAACGCGAAATAGACGTTTTTACTTAACTTATAGCTTTATCGAAGAGTTGCGAAGAAATCCTTGCAGAAGAACAAACAGCAATAAAGTCCAACCGTTACAGGCAGCCATCTGTACAGTGTCATGCAGTGTGAAGCTCACGCTGCTAATACACGAGCGAACTGTCGAAGGCTGAGTGAGAATGAAGACTGTCAAGAACTGCGACTCGTACTGGACCGTGTACCTACCGCTAGCCGTCCTAGTCGTGGCGGCAGATGACGCTCATACTCGGAGCCACTGAAGACGTGGTTCAGTGGGCGAGTATCATTGGATCCGTCGGGTCCCCTTGCGACTAGATCAGCGTCTGTCGGTGTTGATGTTGTTGATGATGATGTCTGGTTTGTGAAACGCTCAACTGCGCGGTCAGCAGCGCCCGTACAGAGTCCCAGTGTTTACGCATTCCAATCTAGCCGCTTTCACGAATGATGATAAAATGATGACAACAGAAATACCCAGTCCCCGGGCAGAAAAAATCCCAAACCCGGCTGGGAATCGAGCCTGGGCCCTCGTGGTCTAGTGGCTGCAGTGTCTGTCGAAAACAAACGTTTCCGTTGCCAACCACGAGACGTTGGTGAGAGTGGTATCTACGATAACACAACAAGGATTCGAATTAGGGAAGGAAAGGATATAAACTACTTCTCTTATTCAAAACTAGAGTGAGCTGTGAACATCATTTACTTTCCAGCACACAGAAAAACCTGCAAGTATACTTTTTTCATCACTAAACGTTTGTCTGACTAATCATCAGGGAAATGCGACGAACGCGTTTTGTTCGCCCCTATAAATTAATGTAAACAAAAAGTTAAAACCAACCACGCATTCCAAATCTTCAGGAATGATTTAAACCAGATTTCATCATATTAATTATTATTTCAATTTATAAACTGCTTCATCGCCCAAGGGGGTCCCGTAACAGCAATTTTCACTAAGAACATTTTATTAATTGAAGAAAGTACCCCGGATGTGATTGGTCTCGTCCAAGACTGGTTGTGTTGGATCATTGAGTTGTTTTGGAAGACTGTTTGTGGTTTGGGGCTACGGTTTACCGTTGTGCCTGTTACACTTAGTACAGTAAGATAATTTCCCATCGTTAAATTGTTTTAGGGTTACCCCTGATTCAATACAGTGGTGTTTTTTTTCGAATTTGCTACAGTTTAGGTGTTAGGGAGTAGCTTACCTAAAAGTGACATTTACTGTAGCTCTCAAACACTAGAAATCATTATACATCTGAAAAATAACGGACGTACAAGGTATATTTACGTATTCGAAGGCACACATTTCTCCTCGTGTTCCTCAAAAATTATTGCTCAAGACATTTATGCAGGTCGGTTTCCGTCAACTGCGCGGAAGCTGCATCTTAGCCTTCTAGAGGAGAGGATGCCAATAACTCGCGACGGGTGGCCTATCTGCCCTAGCGAAAAAGGTCATGACAGCAATTGGTCTCGTGTAATTGCTATTAAGACGCCTGGGAGTCTGCACCGTACTTATCTGACATCTGCTATCTTTCATAATACTGCAGTCGGGTACATTATTAAGTACATTGATGATTATCTTAAACCACACAGCCAATTGACATAATTGTGGTGATAAACGCATACTCTAATGTTACCAGAAGATGCGAAATACAAACTTCTCTCTCCATAAGGTGAATATTCATTCTACATTTCGTGGAGTCCTATGACTGTCTCTTACCCCAGAAAGGCGGACACAGAAGCATTCAACTTAAAATTTTAATCAGTGCCCATATGTTTCTTCTTCTCATCAAGTTTGACGCGTAGATTAAGTAACTCAGTATGCCTACAATTTGGGTGGTAGGCAATGCATTTGATTTATAGGTGAAATACTTCACGTCATGTGAAGGACCAGAGGCTATAATGGTTGCGTGATACGTAAAATGCGCTTGGAAATTTAAAGTTAGAAGCTGTCTGATAAAAGAAATGAGTTTTATGTAATTTGCAATGAAACGTTTATATAGTTGAGGAGTCACCACTATATAATCTTTAAAGGTGATGTAGCATATAAAGAGGAGAGAGTTTACTGTTAGCACAACGTCCCTCACCCGCTATCTGTCAACGCAACCAGCATATTGAACAATTCTGAACAGCAGCAAACGTGTGCTTGTAACGTCCCAGTTCTTAAAAGCGTCCAGGTGTGCCATAACATCTGATATCTCACACTCATTCTCCTTCCCTTTGCAGAATTCTAAAAACTTGCGATTCGGCGTCATGATAGTTTTAGATGCCGTATCTTCTTATTCTCTCAAAACAATGACTTATTATGTTCCCTATTACATGATATTCGTTCTACTGAAAATTACGCATTTTCACTTGTCATCGTAAAGGGACGCACCGCAGAAAAATGTTTCTACTGTTGCAATGTACCAGGCGGAAGTGATCTGAATCACGAGAGAGCTTTAGATTTTTTACAGTTCTGACAACGCACTACGAATAACAGAAGAGTTATTTACAATCATTCTGAAACGTCCCCTTAGAAAAATTATACATGTCTGTGTTTAAACTGACACACAATATTTTTAGCGCAACACAATATGACTTTCAAAAATCCCTACAAAAGAATGGCCGTGACTAACATTAACCTATACCTTTCACAAATTACTTACCTCACCAAAAAATCTTCGTTACTCGAACTACTGCGATACAGCGAGCGCCACTACTGCCAGCTAAATACAAGATTCAAACTACGGAAGGCACTAACTACAGATAGGCATAGTTAGCAAATGAAAGAACTTAATAGAGAACAAACAATGTATTTACCTTAATAGTCGTAATATATATAGCAGTTCATGACATCCAGTCTTATAAATTTCAAAATTCCGCCATCTCTCTCCCCACATCCACCACTGCTGGCGGCTCACCTCCAACTGCGCAACGCTACGCGCTGTTCACATCCAGCTGCCCAACACTACAATGGCAGACAACAATGCAAACTAGGCACAGACTGCACACAGCACAGCCAGTGATTTTCATACAAAGCGCTATGTAGCGTTACCAACAAAAAAACCTAAAACAGCCTACTTACATAGCCCCCATGCTCCCCACAAAAAATTTTACAAATTGTTTTGGGCACTGGCCAATACATATTTGTTAAACTTTATTCACAATTACAATAACAAAGAAATCAAATGCACACACTTATTGACACAATATTGGTCAAAAGCTAAAATTTTCTCACAGTCCATAAAGACAGTACTGATCGTTCATCACAGTAAAATAGCAGTGTTTTTCTCAAAGTCTGAGCAGTAAAAGAAAATGCACATGGAAGTAGTGGATTTCCATGCAGTCTTGAAGAAGTAGTGTTGTCCTTCCAACGGAAAGACAGTGCTGACTCTCGACATGCCGACAGGTAATGGGCCAGAGCAGAGCAAACCCACAGCGGAGTCAGTCGAAGTTTTGAAGAATATTGGTAGGTAGGTAATCACAGAGCAGACCACTGTAGTCCTGTTAGAGATTACGGTATCGGTGGGCCACCAGAGGTGCTGACCCACTGCAGTTCTTGTAGAAATAATGGTATTGGTGAGTCATCAAAGGTGTAGCAGTGGTGGATGTGGTGAGAGAGATGGCGGAATTTTGAAATTTGTAAGACTGGATGTCATGAACTGCTATATATATTATGACTATTAAGGTAAATACACTGTTTGTTCTCTATTAAAATCTTTCATTTGCTAACTATGCCTATCTGTAGTTAGTGCCTTCCGTAGTTTGAAACTTTTATTTAGCTGGCAGTAGTGGCGCTCGCTGTATCGCAGTAGTTCGAGTAACAAAGATTTTTGGTGAGGTAAGTGATTTGTGAAAGGTATAGGTTAATGTTAGTCAGGACCATTCTTTTGTAGGGATTTTTGAAAGTCAGATTGCGTTGCGCTAAAAATATTGTGTGTCAATTTAAACACTGTCAAGTATAATTTTTCTAAGGGGACGTTTCAATTCGTACTGCGTTAGCGAAAATGTAAAATTTAATTTTAGTTTCAGACGACGCAGAAGACAAGCTGTAATTCCGTATTCATAAACGGATTCAGATTTTCTCTAACTACAATTTACTCATCTCAAAAAATTAAACTAAAACAGTGACAAGTTCGCTGGTGTAGTCATTTTCCGTAGTAAGTGTGCAAATATTCCTTTTATAAATTCCTACCTGTAGCACAAAATTTATCCATTTTCCAGACGCCTTTCGCCGTTCTTTTTATATAAAAAGCATCTTCACTGGATAATGTTTCTGGAGTAATACAACACTGTGTCCAGTTCCAAGAAAAAAAATTTAATAAACAATACTTGTCAGATCAAATGAGAGGAGAGTGCGCCAAGAGGCACAGTCCCTGACGCTAAAGAAAGCTTTCCAGTATACGTAAAGTGGTAACATCGAGTGGAAACCTATAAGGGAAATCGAACATTAAAGTGTTTTCGTGTCGAAGGAGCCACCTGATGGAAATATCCCGAACGGCTAATATAGAAGGTCAGCCCCGACTTAGAACGGTGTAGGAGTAAGAGATTCTCAGAGAGGATTCAGAGAGAGCTGTGGTGGCCGCTTTGAGGAGCCACCGTGCAGCTACGGCAGGCAGCAGCTGCAGAAGGATATACAAGTAATATTCTCAGCGGGAAGTCGGTGATCGGATCTGGTGACACGGCCCTTCAGCTGCAAGATAAGTAATCATTCTCTATTCTGAGAAACAGCTTTCAACGTAGACGATCTGTCTGTCTCAAGTAATTGATAGCATTTGTAGTTTAGTAATTAACAAGACCAATTTACGGAACAGTAATTGTCTCTTGTAAGCTTAGGCGAGTGGCCTGTTGATAAGAATAAACTGAGTCTGACATTTATTAAGGAAGGGGTTAGGAAATGACACCTCTTTTATAGGTTACCAAAGATATAATAAACGAATTACTTAAATAAAACCGAGTGAGGTGGCGCAGTGGTTAGCACACTGGACTCGCATTCGGGAGGACGACGGTTCAATCCCGCGTCCGGCCATCCTGATTTAGGTCTTCCGTGATTTCCCTAAATCGCTCCAGGCAAATTCCGGGATGGTTCCTTTGAAAGGACACGGCCAACTTCCTTAACCATCCTTCCCTAATCCAATGAGACCGATGACCTCACTGTCTGGTCTCCTCCCCCCACAACAACCAACCCAACCCAACTTAAATAAATATTGAACTATTCAGCATACCAATCCTGCCATTAATCGTAAAAGATTACCACTGCAACCAGTAACCACAGTTCTACCTCGGAGAGCTTTCTCCCTCTCATCTCCGACAACAAAGGTGGACACCCGAACAATCCTCAGATTGTCGTCAACGTTCCTATTGCACTACAAAACTGTGCTGCGACGTAACAACCGTTTCTACATATTGTACGTATAGAATGTAAACTGTCGACATTATTGTTTTAGTGCATAAAATGTTATTTAGAGTCACACTGGGACACTAGGAAACATTATATTCATGTAAAAATTATGGTGCTATGTGTTTCGAATTTGTAAGTACTATACGTAGAAACAAAATTTTATCTTTTCTGAAAGAACCACATTGAACACACCTTTATAATAAAGAGGCGAAACGCCTTTGAAAAGGTAATAATTATTAGATTGCAGTAAGAAAAACGCATTTGAATCAAGGAAAGGAGAAAAGAAAGGGCACTCACAGGAAATTACCCGTGTACGTAAGAAATAAGTATCAATCTGGTCTATCAAGTGCCATTTAGATTGCGGTATCAGTTAAAAACGTGTCAACGATAAACAGATAAAACTAAACACACTGACTATATAACACACGAGACTAAGAACCCAGTTTAACGGCTGCACCGCACGGGATGGGCTAATGATGGTATTTTGCATCGAATCAGGTAACCAGTAGGTCATATAAAAATGAAGTGCCAAAATAGAATAAAACAAACAATTTTCTCAGATTTCAACCTCTCTGCGGAACAGTTAAACACATTCTGGAAGAAATAAATACAAATTTTATAGATTTACGGCCGCCCCAGTACTGCTCCATGGAAACGTAACGTCGTTATTTTCGAAAAACTTTGTGGTATTTTAGATTCTGTAAAAGATTGTTAACGATGTAACCAGAGAAGAGCTTAAAGTTTTAGTATCAGCGATAAAAGACGACGGAAAGAAGTGGAAGCAGCGTTTAGATATGCTTAGACGTAACGGAATATCGAAAACATGACACAACTACAAGCTAGTTGGTCAAAGGAGTATTAGAGGTTCCAGAAAAAGATGAGTAGTGTAGGAGAAGGAACGAAGGAAAGTAGGAAAGTGCCACACGATCTAAAGCTCCTTCAAAGAGAAGAAGAAGCAGAAAATGAATACAGCTTACGTCAACGGTGTCTTAGACCTGATCATTTTCATTTCGTCAGAACGTCACAACGCGGTAGAAGTAACTGACAAAAGTAATGTATGTTTGCTATAGGATATAGTTACGTTATAAGTTCTGCACCCAAAATCTGAAGCATGATATATGCTGTTGATGTTGACAGCATCAAGGGCAAAGTGGTAATTTAAGTCAATTAATAGAGGCTTGCTGATCCAGTGAACGTTTAGTAAACGTCACTTCAAAGTCTATTTGTTTTTGATCTGGTGGAAAACATCATACACAAAAGATCAAAAAGCGACGACTGTTTATCAACTATGGATTGCGAAAGGTTTACACGAAACGTCTTTAGGTACTAACATTTTCGCCTGAACAGATGCCAAATGTCTACTTGCTCAGTGACGAATTACCAACTAGTGTGATGTTTACTGCCGCACGTTTGTTCATCAGTGTCAATAAACCAAAAGTTAAAAGTTATTTCTGTCCTTCAGGTCTTTTATTCATGAACACACACTTTTTGATATTCTGGTTTGATTCTACTCTCCTTTCCTGAAGTACTGAGATTAGTAGACGCACTAATTCCCAAGTTTGTGATAAAATGTTGTTATTAAGCTTTAATTTACGCAATAGATAGCGTATCATACGTTTTGTGTCCACGTCAACTGCAAAAGTCGCGCAAACATAAGCATGTATGGAACTTCCCTGCAGATTAAAACTGTTATGCCGGACCAGTATGCTAATCCGGATACTCGTCATTCGCAGGCAGTGTTCTTTCCAACTCAGCTACCTGCTAGTACCTCTCTTGTCCTTTTCAATGTCTCGGAAGTTCTCGGCATAAGAGCTTAACGAGCGGATGGTAAAGTCCTGGGATCGAGTCCCTAACCAGCACCCAGTTTTAATTTGCCACGAAGTTTCAAAACGGTGCAAACTCCGCTGCAGAGTGAAAAATTCGTTCCATAAGCAAGCATAAGAAACAATACCCACATCGCGGATGCCCTGTTCACAAATTATAACCTCATACAAGTATTTGTTTAAATATGCTGTAATATCTTTGCAAATAACAGAAAATTTGCGTTCACCGAACTGTGTCAGTTGGAATCTCCCAAATTAAATTGATTAACTGAAGTAACTAATTCCTTAATGACACAAGCTATTCTTTATGTAGCACATGAAGAACTACCGCAGAACACAGATGTTTGCGTAACACTGAGAGGCATTACTTTCATGCGATGATATGAAATGATAGCGTACATGAACTTTGTCGTTAGGCAGTTATTCACTAATCACACGCACACAATGGCACTTTTATATCTGGCAGCGTCGTTAAACTCAGTGGTTCAGTTCTAAATGACTAGTCCATGAGCAGGCAATAATTATTTATAATTCCAATACCTATGCAAGTCTTTCAGCGTTGCGAACACAGCCATAGTTATATGAGTGGACTATAAGCCACGAAAGTAGCGTCTGGTTGAAATGCTTTCTGCTGGGAATAATCGCACAGAAGGTAAAGACCGAATCGGAAAACTCAATGCAAAGAATAAATACCGAGCTCATGCGTCCTAGTTAAAATATTTTAATTATGATGGCTGCATTCCTAACTTTATAACGACACTATCAAGCAAAATCCGAAGCGAAATCTTAAGTAGTATTAATGTTGGCAAGATAACGTCACTGAAGCATTTGTGACCATTTCATGCAGGAAATTATCTACAGTATAGAATAAAAGAAGGTCAACGCTCTACCCAAAAATTACACGAGTAACCGTGAATGAGGTGTATGTAAAAGCGGAGGTACAAAAAGAGTATACCGATTGTGTTCAATGATATAGCTCAGTAACTAACTGTGAAATCGGAATTATTCTTAGTGAAGGCTAGCTATCCTATCCATATTGGAGATGTCAATTCTTCTTTTTTTTACGCTTCAGACAGCCTGTACAAAAAAACTCATCGAGTTAATAGTCATTTCACTAGCGCAACTCTATTAAAGTTTTGATAAAAATTTGGCTTGGATTCCCACGGTAAGAAACGGTCCATATCATAGAAGAAAAATTAGTTATAAGTACACTGATTAACCAATTAAGATATGTATCATCAAGTTGAGCAACCTAATTCTTTCGAGATCAGATGTAGTATGCAAAAGAAATAACCATATGCTTTCAGCGTCGTACAAGTAAGAGGCTGAAACCTTGGCTCTGTTCGATATTCGAATCAGGATCCCGTTTCTCGCTGTCATTACTGTACCACCTGAAATAACCATGAACTCCACAGGGTTCTACATAAAGTTTCAATTCAACTTTGGTTTATCTCCATTCCTGTCAAGTTTTAGAGTCTCTTTCTGACGTCCAGTTAAGATAAAGGATATTTCAACGAACCATTTTTCGATTAGTGTGAACTCTTTAACTGAAACAGAACTCTCTTATTCAAGTCAGCCAACAAATATGTCATTTGGTTATTTCATGTAACAACGTAAAATTGCCTACCAGACTGGTACTAGGCACATAACTTGCCATTCTAGGGTAGTGTTCCACCAGCTGAGCTATCGGAGCACTCCTCGCAGAAGGACTCAGACCATACTAGAGTAGCTAATCACTATCCCCGCTACGTCCACACTCTTTAAGTTAGTAAGTCCACAGCAACACCAAAAAGTTTCTGCCGAATTTGAAGGCAGAGAAACGTACCCAGTGGTTTCAATGTGTCCGCGAAGTTGGCTCTAGTGTTCCTATTGGTAGAGCACTGCCAACGCAAGGTCGGTAATCGGGTTAGAATCTTGCCCAAGGATGTAGATTCATACTGACGCATACAATCGACATATATGTTTCCTTCCTTGTACATAAGAACATACATATTAACCAGCATGACTGGAAGTTTCCAAACTGCATCCAAATTGCTGTAAGGCTATGGATGTTTCGAGGTTTAGTAACATCGGGGAGACAAAGAGACAAGTGAGTTACAAAAAGGGAAAATTTAACAAGTTTAAGTGGACCACAGAATGTGAAACAGTTTCGAAGGCATTTAATTACAGTTCAATCAGACTCTTTATTTTTAATGAGCTGCGATAGGTAAACCTAAACTCTGGCAATAAAATGGAACATTGAAAAAGAATTTTCTCAGCACTGCAACGTGCATTGATTTGTTTCATAAGCATTCTGAGAAATTATTTTATTTAAAAAGATACTAATATTAACTAATATACACTCCTGGAAATGGAAAAAAGAACACATTGACACCGGTGTGTCAGACCTACCATACTTGCTCCGGACACTGCGGGAGGGCTGTACAAGCAATGATCACACGCACGGCACAGCGGACACACCAGGAACCGCGGTGTTGGCCGTCGAATGGCGCTAGCTGCGCAGCATTTGTGCACCGCCGCCGTCAGTGTCAGCCAGTTTGCCGTGGCATACGGAGCTCCATCGCAGTCTTTAACACTGGTAGCATGCCGCGACAGCGTGGACGTGAACCGTATGTGCAGTTGACGGACTTTGAGCGAGGGCGTATAGTGGGCATGCGGGAGGCCGGGTGGACGTACCGCCGAATTGCTCAACACGTGGGGCGTGAGGTCTCCACAGTACATCGATGTTGTCGCCAGTGGTCGGCGGAAGGTGCACGTGCCCGTCGACCTGGGACCGGACCGCAGCGACGCACGTCGAGGGGACACTGAATAGTGCACGGTACATCCAAACCGTCATCGAACCCAACGTTCTACCATTCCTAGACCGGCAAGGGAACTTGCTGTTCCAACAGGACAATGCACGTCCGCATGTATCCCGTGCCACCCAACGTGCTCTAGAAGGTGTAAGTCAACTACCCTGGCCAGCAAGATCTCCGGATCTGTCCCCCATTGAGCATGTTTGGGACTGGATGAAGCGTCGTCTCACGCGGTCTGCACGTCCAGCACGAATGCTGGTCCAACTGAGGCGCCAGGTGGAAATGGCATGGCAAGCCGTTCCACAGGACTACATCCAGCATCTCTACGATCGTCTCCATGGGAGAATAGCAGCCTGCATTGCTGCGAAAGGTGGATATACACTGTACTAGTGCCGACATTGTGCATGCTCTGTTGCCTGTGTCTATGTGCCTGTGGTTCTGTCAGTGTGATCATGTGATGTATCTGATCCCAGGAATGTGTCAATAAAGTTTCCCCTTTCTGGGACAATGAATTCACGGTGTTCTTATTTCAATTTCCATGAGTGTATAAATGAACTAGTGCTAAAGTCTCATTACTTTAATTAATTTAATTACTCGAAATTTCACCTAGGCAAGCTCGTCACTTAATATATACACCAACTAACATATTTTCGTGCTTGCTTTGTAGCTTACCTGCTTTCCAACTGACATAACCGGATACTAAAACCTTCCTTTCTTCTCCCGGACCTCTGCATACGTTTTAGAGTCATCAGTCTTGTGACTGGTTTGGTGCGGCGCACCACGAATTCCTCTCCTGCGCTAACCTCTAACCCCAAGTCTTCAATTATCTGTTGAATGTATTCAAATCTCTGTCTCCCCCTACATTTTTTACCCTCTACAGTTCCCTCTAGCACCCTATTAGCATTGTTATGTCCGGGTCTTTAAAATATGCTACCAACCTGTCCCTTCTTCTTATCAGCGCTTTTCGTATGTTTTTCCTTCGCCAGTTCTGTGGAGAACCTTCTTATTCCTTACCTTATCATTCCATCAAACTTTCAACATTGGTCTGTAGCACCACATTAAAAACGTCAAGATTCTCTTATGTTCTGGACTTCCCACAGTCCATGTTCCACTACCACACAGTACTGTGATCAGAATGTACATTTTCAGGAATTTGTTCAACAAAATTAATGCCTATTCCTGATACTAATAGATTTCTCATCGCCAGGAATGGCACATTTGCCTGTGCTAGTCGGCCTCTTATGTCCTCCGTATTTACACTACTGGCCATTAAAATTGCTACATCAAGAAGAAATGCAGATGATAAACGGGTATCCCTTGGACAAACATATTAAACTAGAACTGACATGTGATTACATTTTCACGCAGTTTGTCTGCATAGATCCTGAGAAATCAGTACCCAGAACAACCACCTCTGGCAGTAATAACGGCCTTGATACGCCTGGGCATTGAGTCAAACAGAGCTTGGATGGCGTGTACACGTACAGCTGCCCATGCAGCTTCAACACGATACCACTGTTCATCAAGAGTAGTGATTGGCGTATTGTGACGAGCCAGTTGCTCGGCCACCATTGACCAGACGTTTTCAATTGGTGAGAGATCTGGAGAATGTGCTGGCCAGGGCAGCAGTCGGACACTTTCTGCATCCAGAAAGGCCCGTACAGGACCTGCAACATGCGGTCGTGCATTATCCTGCAGAAATGTAGGGTTTCGCAGGGATCGAATGAAGGGTACAGCCACGGGTCGTAATATAACCGAAATGTAACGTCCACTGTTCAAAGTGCCGTCAATGCGAACAAGAGGTGACCAAGACTTGTAACCAATGGCACCCCATACCATCACGCCGTGTGATACGCCAGTATGGTGTTGACGAACACACGCTTCCAATGTGCGTTCACCGTGATGTCGCCAAACACGGATGCGACCATCATGATGCTGTAAACAGAACCTGCATTCATCCGAGAAAATGACGTTTTGCCATACGTGAACCCAGGTTCGTCGTTGAGTACACCATCGCAGGCGCTCCTGTCTGTGATGCAGCGTCAAGGGTAACCGCAGCCATGGTCTCCGAGCTGATAGTCCATGCTACTGCAAACGTCGTCGAACTCTTCGTGCAGATGGTTGTTGTCTTGCAAACGTCCCCATCTGTTGACTCAGGGATCGAGACGTGGCTGCACGATCCGTTACAGTCATGCGGATAAGATGCCTGTCATCTCGACTGCTAGTGATACGAGGCCGTTCGGATCCAGCACGGCGTTCCGTATTACTCTCCTGAACCCACCGATTCCATATTCTGCTAACAGTCATTAGATCTCGACCAACGCGAGCAGCAATGTCGCGATATGATAAACCGCAATCGCGATAGGCTACAATCCGACCTTTATCAGAGTCGGAAAGGTGATGGTACGCATTTCTCCTCCTTACACGAGGCAACACAACAACGTATCACCAGGCAACGCCGGTCAACTGCTTTTTGTGTACGAGAAATCGGTTGGAAACTTTCCTCATCTCATGTCAGCAAGTTGTAGGTGTCGCCACCAGCGCTAACCTTGTGTGAATGCTCTGAAAAGCTCATCATTTGCGTATCACAGCATCTTCTTCCTGTCGGTTAAATTTCGCATCCGTAGCACGTTATCTTCGTGGTGTAGCAATTTTAATGGCCAGTAGTGTATGTGCCCTCTCTATCTTCGGAATTTTGTGGATGACATTTTCTCGAAAGTCCGATGACACTTCGCCAATCTCAGCTTCTAGACATCAACATGAATAATCGTTTGGTTGTAATTTCCCCCAATGATCTTAGAAATTCGGATGGAATGATGTCCATCCCTTTTGTCTTATTTGATCTCAAAGACTTCCAGAAGTACTTTAAATTCTGACTAACACTGGATCCCCTATGTCGTCTATATCGACTCCAATTTCTTCTTCTATGATATCATCAGACAAGTCGTGCCCTTCGTAGAGTCCTTGAACGTTCTCTTTCCACCTATCAGCTCTCTTCTCTGCGTTTAACAATGAAATCTCCATTGTACTCTTAATGTTACCACCCTTACCTTTAATGTCACCGAAGGTTGTTTTGACTTCTCTGTACGTTGAGTCAGTCCTCTCGACGATCATTTCTTCCTCGATTTCTTCACATATTTCAAGCAGCTATTTCGTCTTGACTGAATCATCTAGCGCCTTATTCTATAAGGGGCATTCAAAAAGGGTGGACGTAAAATTAAATCCGCTGAGGGCATCATAATGCCGTAGTATAGGGAGTAATGTGGGATCTCTACACGAGCTCTGGCGTCACAAACATGCGGCTCGAGGGGCATGGACGCACACTAACGTGATAAGAGAGTGAGCACGTGCACTGTTCGACCGTCCACCACCGTCAGTAGTGCAGAAAACAGAAATATGGAGACTCAAAAGAAGAGCAACATGGAACGGAAATTCATCGAAGAATGGCACAATTATATAGAGAGCATTGCGTATCCTTGGCAAGGATCAAGGTGTGGCACAACCGATTCAGAGAAGGAGTGATGTCACTGGCCGATGACGCACGACCTGAGAAGCAACACCACATTACCGACACCACTGCCAGCTGGTGGATACACTTACTTCTGAAGACTGGCGAATCACTGTGTCAGCCACTGCCCCAGAAGACGGATTGTACGTCGGAATTGCAATGTTCATTCTGTGCTCTCCGTACACAGGCACTACATCCCTTTGCTCTTGTCGACTGTTTTTGCTCCATTTCTCTGTTTTCAGCGCTACTGAGTGCGGTGGACGGCCGACGAGTACACGCTCGCTGTGTCGTCACGTGGGTGTGCATCCGTATCCCTCTACCTGTCAGTTTGGGACCTCAGAGCTCTTTTACGGACCACACGTCATCCCGCAGGCAATAACATCAAGATCCCTTCGATGATTTTCAATTTACAGCCTTCGACTCGTTTTATTATGAATGCCTCTTACAGATGTTCTGGCAGTTCTCCTCAGAACTCGTACTAGTCATCTCGTATACCCGAATCAAAGCCCACGTCCATCGAGGAACAGGGGTGAGATACAAACACCTTCGTTGCTCATGTCGCCTTTTCAGTCTATGTAGCCTTATTTTTAAGAATACTCTTACCTCACTGTCGACTGTTTATGTGCAGTGCGTTGCATTTATTTGCGTTCAGAATCAATTGCCAGATCCTTTACCAAACACTGTTCCTCAGCGGGTCTTCCTACATCTCGCTACTGTCTTCTGGCGTCGCCATTTTCCTTTAGACAACTGCATCTTCTGCGAAAACTGCCGTGCAGCTTCTTACGTCATCCATTCGATCATTTATTTATTTTGAAAGCAATAACAGTCCTATACCAATTTCTTCGGGTACTCCAGGAATTACCTTTACATCCGCCAGTTTTGTTCCGTTAAGGTCGGCGTCTTCGTACGACCCACCACTAACGCACTGTCTGCGGGAAACGTGAAACACCCAGCAGAAATTCTCGAATGACATTGTGACTCTCACATATGTACATACCATCGGCGCAGATGCCTCAAGTTTAAAAGAATAGTTGACCATGTAGTGGACAGATATGTCCCCCGTAGAACAGTGCGTAATGGGAGGGACCGTGCATGTTACACAGTTATTGTAAAGAACCTTTTAAAGAAACGAAGACTATTGCGCTACAGCTGTAAAACAAAACATAGAACTATATACAGAGCGAGGCTGAATAAAATGCGTTTGGCTGTTAAGGGAGTAATGCGTGAAGCATTCAGTGACTACCGTAGCTGAATACGATCCTTCACAAAACCCAAAGATATTCTCGCCATACGTAATGGTTGTTACTGGCAGCAGCCATACTGTCCTGTTCGTAGCGAATGGGAAGGAGCCGTAACTAACGATAAAAAAAAGCTGAAATACTTAACTCCGTATTCAAATGTCCCTTTACAAAGAAAAACCCAGGAGAAATGTCCCCAATTTAATCCTCGTACCATGATGAAAAGGTGAATGAAATAAATATTAGTATCAGTGGTGTTAAGAAAAGCTGAAATCTTTAAAAGTTAATAAAGCTCCAGAGCTCGATGGAATCCGTCAGATTTTATACTGAAATGCGGGTGAGTTAGCGCCTCTTCCAACTAAAATTTATCGTCGATCCCTCGACCACAAAACTCATGGAAAACGTCTTTGGAAGAAAGCGCAGGACACACCTGTTCATAGGAAGGGTAGTAAAAGTGATCCACAAAACCAATGTTCAGGTCCTTGACATCGATTTGTTGTGGAATCTTAGAACATTTTCTGAGCTCAGATACGTAGGTTGGAACTTAAATAGTGGAAACACTGCTGTGGAAACACTATGCAATGGAATCTACTATTGTCGCTGATAGCACATGTTGTTAACATACCTACTTTACCTCCGAGCAAATGGACTCGCCTGTCCCACCACCGGCATGCGCATAGTGGAGGGAAACAGAGTTACTTGTGAGCGAGCGGTCTAGCGTAAAGGTGTCTAAGTTTTCGAAACAGGAGCAACGGAGTTGGATCAAGACTGATTGTGCCAGAGGTCGTACAGCACGACAATGGCGTCACGGTCTTCAAGAGACGTGCGGGGAATAGGCATTGCCGTATAGAACTGTTGCACGTTGGGTAAAGGCTTTCAACGAAGGTCGGAAACCTGTGGCAGAATGCATCGGGCAAGTCGTCCTAGCGTCTGTGAAGAAGAACTGCATGCTGTTGCCGCGTTAGTGGACCGTGATCGACGCCGTACGATTTGTGGGCTCGCCCACGAAATCGGATTAACGCATGCGTCTGTGCTTCGCATCCTGAAGGAACGCCTGGGAGAGCGAAATTTTGCATCACGATGGGTTCCGCATGAGTTGA
This sequence comes from Schistocerca cancellata, assembly GCF_023864275.1. Lineage (NCBI taxonomy): Eukaryota > Metazoa > Arthropoda > Insecta > Orthoptera > Acrididae > Schistocerca > Schistocerca cancellata. Next base: position 628,952,296 of record NC_064627.1, read on the forward strand.
CGAAAATGCAGAAATGGATGCGTTACGACGCTGCTCAAACGCACTTGGAGGTCTATGAGTGCGAAGGAGAGGCTTTCTTACGCCGTATCCTAACACTGGATGAGACATGAGCCACATCGTACGAACCAAAACTGAAACGCCAATCCAACGAATGGCGTTATTACAGTTCGCCGTGAAAGTCGAAAGTGCTTCAGAACCCCAGTATGGTGAAAATTTTGGTGATTCTCGTGTACGAGTGTAATGATGTTATCCTAACGCATTACGTTCCTCCGCGGCAGACCGTCAATGCACAGTATTACTGTTCGTTTTTGGAGCATTATCTGCAACCACCTTTTCGAAAGAAGTGGCGACTCTTTCTGCGCAACCCACCAATTATTTTGCACGACAATGCGCGGGCGCATACAGCGCAAGCTGTGGGTGCTCTGTTCCGTCGATGGGACTGGGAAGTACTGTACCATCCATCATACTCCCCGGACTTAAGTCCTTGTGACTTTGATTTCATTCCGAAGATGAAGGAACCACTTCGTGGCATTCGTTCAGAACTGTTCCAGAGATTCGACAGGCAGTAGACCGCTCCATTCGCACCGTCAACATAACGGGCTCTGCTAACGGTATACTACGCCTTCCACATCGCTGGCAACGGGTTCTACACAACGCTGGTGACTACTCTGAAGGACAGTAACAGGTGAAAACATGTAACTCTTTTGTATCGGTTGTGAATAAATAGTTGCCCCTATTTAAGTTCCAACCCTCGTATAATGAGTATCTCGATCAGAATGACCTCCTCCATGCCAACCAGCATGGATTCCGAAAACATCGATCATGTGAAGCCCAACCCACACTTTTTTGACATGACATACAGCAGGCTTTTGATGAACTGAGTCAGGTGCTGTATTTCTGGATTTCCGAGAAAGCATTTGTCTCTGTACCATACGTGTGCTTAACGTCAAAAGTACGATCATGTGCGTGTCAAAGTGAAATTTGTGACTGAATTGAGGACTTTTTGTTAGGGAGGACGCAGCATGTTATCTCAGACGGAGACTCATCGTCAGATGTAACCTCGGGGGTGTGCCGGCGAAGTGTGTGTGGATCCTTGCTGTTTGTGTTGTATATTAATGAGCTTATGGACAATGTGGATAGTAACTTCAGGCTTTTCCCAGGTGATGTAGTTATCTATAATGAAGTACTGTCTGAAAGAAGCTGCATAAATGTTCATTGAGGTATTAATAAGATTTCAAAGTGGTGAATAGATTGGTAACTTGATTTAAATATTCAGAAACGTAAAATCGTATGCTCCAAAAAACGAAAACGACTATAACATCAATGAGTCACTGGTGGAATACGCCAACTTGTACAAATACCTGGGCGACACACTTAGATATATGACATGGAGTGATTACTCAGATCAGTCGTGGGTAAAGCAGGTGATAGACTTCGATTTATTGATAGAATACTGGGGAAGTAAAACCAGTCTACAAAGGAAATTGCTTGCAAGACACTCATATAATGAACTGCTACGTCGCAAAGAAAAATTGTTTAACTTGACCTTTGACTTTGCAACAGATCAGACAGATTCTGCCTTTAAAGCCTCTTTCGATTTTTTGCCTAGATGCATAGATTTAAAATTATCTTTACCTGTCTAATATAAAATGTCTGTGAAAAAAAAATTTACTATAGATAAAATACGTTTTGTCCGTGGCTGCTGTAAGGAGAGAACGGGTTAGGTAGAGGATGAGTTGGCGGTCGGAGGTCTCCATTTCTACGGTACCCAGAGAACGCCAGGCGAAGTAGGAGAAAACTGCTACAACTCGCGATAAAAACTCCTTCTCTCGGGCAGCTAAAGACTCACAGTCGCGTAAGACTTTCTGGAGTCACTGTCAGAATGAGAAGGTTGAACAACAGTCGCAGTATGCTATTTTCTTACTAACAAACTGGTCGCTTAGGAAACGTCTTTAACACACAAGTTCAAGGCGAAATATTTAGCTTCGTTCGAACCGTGATAGTAGCAGATTCGCCCAGTATTGTTATTTGCGAAGAAATCACTCTGCACTGGATTGCTAAATACACTAATCGTTTTGTGAAGGTTCGGGGATCCATAATCGAATAAAAGTTCGTGGACGATTTTTACGTTCTTTTTCACAAATTAAATTTTTTTATTCTTCATAATTGCGATTACAAGTTGTATCTCCTCTGTACTTCAAATTACGTCTATATGCCAACTTACCCGACCCCAAAGAAACCATATCCAATCGGCCTTCCCTGTCTCCAATAAAGAACGTTGTCGTCTCAATTACGGTAGCGCATCACTGCTAGCACTCACAGCAGAAATACTAGTTGAATATTACATTAAGCAGCAACGTTAGAAATAAGTTGACTGGAATTAAATGTTACCTGATTGTGTGGGATTTAGACTAAATAGGATTCTGTGAGAAATTCAACGTATGGGATTTAGACTAAATAGGATTCTGTGAAATTGAACGCATGGAGAGAAGGGCATCATCGGCATTTACTGGCCTATCTGATTCTTGTGAGTGTGTCGCAGAACCACTGAAGAAGCTGAACTGCTGGATTCGTGGAGATAAAAGTGAACTATCCCCAGAGAGAGTCCGTCAGCGAAGCTTCAAAAAAAAAAGGCGGCTAAAGGCGCTTCAGTCTGGAACCGCGTGACCGCTACGGTCGCAGGCTCGAATCCCGCCTCGGGCATGGATGTGTGCGATGTCCTTAGGCTAGTTAGCCTTAATTAGTTCTAAGTTCTAGGCGACTGATGACCTCAGAAGTTAAGTCGCATAGGGCTCAGAGCCATTTGAAACTTCAAGAACCGGTTCTAACTGATAACTACAGGAATGTACTGCAGTTACCCACGTATCGCTCACATAGTGATCGTAAGGACTAGGTAAGAATATATTTCGTTAAATTTACGTCTATGGTCACAAACGTTTTGTTAACAGATTACCGGTTTCGGACTATAATCACCAGCATCAGATCTGCTTTATAAACATAAAATCATAATGTACTGCAGTCACTGTTTTTATAAAACAGATTTGATGATGGTCATTATAGTCCGAAACCGGTAATCTGTTAACAAAAGCTTTTTGACCATAGACGTAAATTAAAGGAAACTTATTGTATATACGGGACACTGTTTTACTCGCGACAATGTCGCAGCTTCTTAAAGGTAAGAATAATTACAGCATACACAGAGACATTCGTAAATCAATCAAAAAAAAAAAAAATGGTTCAAATGACTCTGAGCACTATGAGACTTAACATCTACGGTCATCAGTCCCCTAGAACTTAGAACTACTTAAACCTAACTAACCTAAGGACAGCACACAACATCCAGTCATCACGAGGCAGAGAAAATCCCTGACCCCGCTGGGAATCGAACCCGGGCGCTGGAAGCGAGAACGCTACCACACGACCACGAGCTGCGGACGAAAAAAATCAATCCCTACGTGAATGGAACAAGAAGAACCCCTAATAGCTGATACATTGAGGTGTACCCTTTGTCATGAACTTCACGGTGGTTTGCAGTGTATACATGTACACGCAGACGTAGATGAGATGTAAATAACTAGACTGCAGTTCTCTGTGACAGGAAGAACTGCCACCAGAGTGCGTTAGTGTTGTTACTGTTTACTGCTTTTAGCAGGTCCGGTAGGGTGTATAAGGATCATGCACAGCATGAGCGCTGAGTGACCGCTGTGAAGGTCATGGAGACGCCGCATACCTGTGTGAGACACAGTTATAATCATCTGACAGAGTTTCAAAGAGGCCTCATTGTGGGTCTCCATATGGCCAGCTGGTCAAATCATACATTATCCAGATTTGTGGGGTATCTGGATGAGTTAACGCCCTGATGTGGGGCTGCATAGAAAGGTGAGGGTATGCACACTCCTCTACAAGGTTCCAGTCGACAATGTCTGATCATCAGCCACAACGCAGCTCCTTCACAGCTGCACCTCCCATCCGAGGTCAAGCAATGGACTCCTTGCAACGTACAGTGTCTTCTTGTACCATTGACCGAAGACTAGCAGCAGCAGGACTGTGGAATTTACCATTCCACGAGCAGGCTGTCGTTAACACCACACCACGAAGGAGTGGTGCCGGGCAGGGAAGTATTAACTGCTGTTGAATGGTGTCACATTGAGTTGAGTGATGAATCTCGGTTCTGCACTGCCCCGCATGTCCATTATCGGAGCGTATGACGATCTGAAGGGCGATGCTATTCTTCAAATGTTCTGAAGAGGCACAGCGGTGTTACTCTTGGTGTTACGGCGAAGGAATCCATCGGGAATCATTTCAGATCACAGCTGGTATTGATTGAGGGAACTATGACAGCACAACGGAACGTCACGGAAATTCAGCATCCTCTCATGTTACAGATTTGCGGTGCCCTTTTTGAACACGACAATGCTCATTCAGACCTAGTGGCTATGATTAAAATGGAGCTACTCAGCCGCGCGGGGTTAGTCGAGCGGTGTAAGGCGCTGCAGTCAAGGACTGTGCGGCTGGTGGCGGCGGATGTTCGAGTCCTCCCTCGGGCATAGGTGTGTGTGTTTGTCCTTAGGATAATGTAGGTTAAGTAGTGTGTAAGCTTAGGCGCTGATGAACTTAGCAGTTAAGTCCCATAAGATTTCACACACATTTGAACATTTTTTGCAGCTACTCACGAAGATCCAGTGTGTGCTGTAGTTATCGCAAGGAAGTGAAACTTGGTAGATATGCTAATGCGCTAAAGTGGAATCGATTTACGCTGAAAGAAATATTGATTCCAATTTTGGCCACCAGGTGCAAATCTGTCACTGTGTAGCATATCGTCGACATCTTCGGTTCCCTTGTTGAGGAAACTGTGTAAGGGGCGGTTAATAATAAAATAAACATTAAGCCTTTCTCACTTGTTTGATCTTTCTGCCCACGTTACATCCGTAATCCATTACATATGAAAACATTTCCATACGTTTTACTTGCATTTACAGCGCCAGCGTAAATCAAAAATGGCTCTGAGCACTATGCGACTTAACATCTGAGGTCATCAGTCGCCTAGAACTTAGAACTAATTAAACCTAACTAACCTAAGGACATCACACACATCCATGCCCGAGGCAAGATTCGACCCTGCGACCGTAGCGGTCACGCAGTTCCAGACTGAAGCGCCTTTAACAGCACGGCCACACCGGCCGGCCCAGCGTAAATCAATTCCGCATTAACACATTAGAATATCTACCCAGTTTCGCTTCTAAACGATAACTACATGCAACTCTGGAACTCTCTGAGTAGCTGCACTTTAATTAGAACCACTTGGCTCGTGTCTCTGCATGATGTTGATCTCCTCCCAAGGCCTGTAAGATCCCCAGATCCGTCTCGGTAGAACACAAGTGGGACCACCTTGGCCGTGAAGTGTATCCCAGCGCCAATGTACACGACGTCAACGACCAGTTACAACATTTGTGGTCTCCCTTGCCGCCGGAGAGAATACAACGGCTTTTTGGTACCCTTCCCAACAGAATTAGTGTATCCATCTAGCCCAGATCAAAATGTTTCAAATGGCTCTGAGCACTACGGGACTTATCTTCTGAGGTCATCAGTCCCCTTTAACTTAGAACTACTGAAACCTAAATAACCTAAGGATATCTCACACGTCCATGCCCGAGGCAGGATTCGAACCAGCGACCGTAGCGGTCGCGCGGTTCCAGACTGTAGCGCCTAGAACCGCTCGGCCACTCCGGACGGCCTCAAGCCCAGAGAGAGTGGGTTCAAACTGTCAAGTTCTTTATAAATTTCGCTCGAGTCTCTAATCACTGCAGTAGCATCACGTACCCTCACAACTTCTGAAATTTCCTTTTCGTATCGTAATCCCCTTTTGAGTGCTTCATTTGTGTGTGTTTGTGTGTGTGTGTTTTTTTTTCCGGCAGTCTATTTTATTTCACATTTAACCTAATTTGAATACAAAGTCCGTTTCCAGCTGAAATGCCATCATCTGTGCGACACGCTTCCCGAGAAAATCACGAGAAGATAGGTAGTGGAAATGCAACAACACATAGTTCGACAAGTGTATGAAGCGCATAGTTAGCGTCCCCTTATCCCCAAATCGCAGAAAGCCGCCTGGCAAATTTGTGGCTCCATATGACGAGGATCTTCTTTCAGAATCACCGATATGCATAAGTCTGCTACTAGCTCTTAATATTCTCCGGCCTCATCGCCAGACCGGTAGGCAATTCGAGGCGTGGGCGCCGTGAAATCGAAATGACGGCCGCCGGAAATGCGATTTATCGTGCGGGATGCGGCGGGCCAAGTTGAGATTCCTGAGCACGAAGGTGGCGCTCTATAAATAATTCCAGCTGAGCTGAGGGAGGGAGGGAGGGAGAGAAGGGCGAGGCGCGCCGAATAAATTCCTGCGGGGCGCGCGCAAGTGCAGCCTGGCACGCTACTGGGGCGTGCTACAGTGCAGGCGCTGACAGCCTGAGGAGCGACGAAGGACCCAAGCGCAGGGATAGCTGTGATACTTAAGAGGCCTGTCGCCGTAGCCAGCAGAAGATGGCAGTAGCGCTATGGATCTCCTTGCACCTTTGTAAACTTGTATTCTTAATACACGCTACCAGACAGACCTAATCTGCTGAATTATAGGCCCATATCATTCACAAGGGTTTGAGAAAAGAGTTTGGAACATGTACTGTGTTCCAAAATTATACACTGTCCAGTTTATTAACGAGAAGGTATCGAAAGGGATGTAGAGCCATGATGACTCCTGTGCCACTGTCAGCTGTGCTACGTCTATCAGTTGAGAATCCATGTCACAAACATATCGATCTATGAGGCTCCACAGATTCTCGATTGAGCTTAAATTCGGAGAGTTAGTTGGTGGGGGAGTACGGTAGACTCGCCCTAGTGCTCTTCGAACCACGCGCGTACTCTGTGAGCCGTGTGGCACCTTGCATTGTCCTGGTGGTAGATACCGTCTCGCGGAGGAAAAACAAGCTGTATGTGGGGATGGAGCCGGCCGGAGTGGCCGAGCGGTTCTAGGCGCTAGAGTCTGGAACCGCGCGACCGCTACGGTCATAGGTTCGATTCCTGCCTCGGGAATGGATGTGTGTGATGTCCTTAGGCTAGTTAGGTTTAAGTAGTTCTAAGTTCTAGGGGACTGATGACCTCAGCAGTTAAGTCCCATAGTGGTCAGAGCCATTTGAACCATTTTGTGGGGATGGACATAGTCCACGCGAACGTATATGTATTTTTATTGATCCATTGTGCCTTCTACAGCGCCGAAATTACTCAGGAAATGGCACGAAAACACATGCAGTGTTTGCTTTCAGACACTTCACGACGTACACGTACACGGCCATCTGTCCTATGCTGCATTAAACTTTAGTCATCTCAAAAGACCACCTTCTGTCATTTGGTGGCCGTCCAGTTGCTCTAGAGGCGTGTAAATTCTAGCCTTCATCGCCGATCAACAGCAGCCAGCATGGGTGCATGAACCAGGCGCCAACGCAGCAACGTTCACTAACGGTCTTGAGGAGACACTGTTGCTAGCCCCTTGGTGCATCTGGGCAATTAGTTGCTCAACAGTTGCACCTCTATTTTCCCGTACACATCTCTGCAGCCGACGTTCACCCATCACATCTATGGCTCTTAGTGCACCACAGTTGCCTCTGCGCCGGGTTTGAATAGGGCCGTTTTGCTATGCATGGTATATTTTAACCACGGCGCCAGGAGAATACTTCCAACCGCGGCCCGAAAGCCAACAATTATGCACATTTATTCTTCACATAAATCGCTGTGTTTTCGCATTACGACACCGACTGCAGTGTTGTCCCCCTCCTTCCCCCCCCCCCCCAATTGCTAATGTTGTCACCTGCTGTTGGTTGGAGGTTTTTGCTGGCTGACGTCTGATGTAGGCGGAGGTGATATTAATGTCACTGGATTGTATATTCGTAATCAGCAAGGATTCATGAAATACCGTTCATATGAAACACAACTGGCTCTTTGTTTCCTTGTTGTTAACGATATTTTTTCAAGAGTCCATATTCCTTAGTCTAAGTTGTTCATTAAACATCCTTATCAGGTTTGAGGTGGTGTTTCTAATAATTTCATCGTTAATGCAACGTTTTGACCCATTCTGTCCCGTGGGTGAAGAGAATGTGAAGTATGCAAGCATTTTTTCTGAAAGATATAAAAAAAGAAAATTATGCAAAATATAATTTTAAGTAGTTTTCAAGTAGGGTACTTTAGGTCATGCAAAATTCTAATTATTCATACCTTTAAGACATGTTTTCTTGTGTTTCTTTATTTTACAAAAATGGGTAAACATTAAGTATCCCATTTCACCCCGAGTTCCCCTACAGTTAAATTACTGTTTAATTTTGTGGAACCCATACTAAATAGGACTAACAGACGATATTGCGTGTTTTTAAAGAAGAGCTATACGAACTGTTGCAGGTTTGTTTCACCCCTTGGGGACGTGTCGCGGAGTTGCTGCAGAAACTAAAGTAGCAGACGCTTGAAGATAGGAGCAAACTATCCTGTGAATTCCTACTTATGAAGTATCAGGAACAGCTTTAAGTATTGATGGTAGAAATACGTTATAATCTTCTTGAGTGGTAACCATGGGGTCGCAAGGATTACATTAATTATAGCACACACCGAGGCATGTAAACAAACATTTTCTCCGCGTTCCATGCGTGAGTGGAACGGGAAGAGACCCTAATAACTGGTACAATCGGAAGTATCCTCAACCATGCATTTCACAGTGATTTGTAGAGAGTGCATGTACTTGTGGGTGTAGAATAGACTCGTTGAAATTCTGAAGATGGGAGGCGTAAAGTATACACAACGGAAGGTTAACTGTATCTTGCACAGAAATCAGACAGCAGTTGTAAGAGTCGAAGGATATAAAAGGGTAGCATCAGTCGGGAGGGCAGTGAGGAAGGATTATACGTTGTTATTCAGTCTATACATTAATCGAACAGTAAAGAAACCAAGAAGAAAACTAATAGTAATTCTGTCAGAGATGTAAAATGCCATGGAAGTTCAGATGAACAGAATGAATAGTCTCTTGAAAAGAGGATACATGAGGAACATAAACAAAACTTGAGTAACGCAGTAAAAGCAAGTCGGGTGAAACGGAGTAAATTATATTAGGAAATGAGCCGTTCGCTATTGCAACTAAATTCATGTTGGATTGTAGTCTAATGAAGTAGTTTTATGTCACATTTTAATCACATTAACGTATAGCTGATCAACAGCATTGCTTTCCTTTACAACTTGTGCGTAGAGCAGATAAAAGCGAGAAATCACGGCATATTTTGAGCTCACTATGTAACCCAAACCAATTTTTTTTTCATGTGTAGTGTACACCATGACACAAGAATGTTTGTACTTTCTCGCTTTCCTTAAAAAAATAATAATCAAATTATTTAGCTTAAATAATTCAGCTGACATTCTGTCAGAATAGTACGGGAGTAAAGGGTATGTTTAATTACAATGTAAATAAAAAAAGTGTGTTTGAAACAGGAGGAACGCAGGTGCACACCTGCTAAACGTTTCTACATACGATGGCATGGAATATATCTGTTTACGTGCATAGAATGAAGATATTTTCCTGACTAGAAACATAATTCATGCGAAATTGTTAACGACCTTAACAGTATACGTTACTGTCAGCTAACAATAGTGTCATTAACAAAGACTAGTTTTTATATATAACATTTTACTTTAGCCTTAATCAACAACCAGTTCAGCCGTAGATCGAAACGAAATGTTGCAAGAGGAATGTACATTATAAATTATGATCAGGTATATATATAAAAAATTCCCTGTTTTAACATCAAGGAAGAGAACAGATTTTTTTTATTTTTACGACTTACTATTTAACGGTTTTAAAGGTACATTAAAAATCGATAAATGGTATCAAGATACGACAGATAAGATGAGGAAGCAACCAAGTTGGTAAAAACTTATTTGTTATTTGCGCTGCTGGGTTTGAAGTAGTATTATCGCTAGAAAAATAAATTTTTATGTAACCACTACTATTTTTAGAAAATATTTGCTATTTAAAACTGTAACAGATGCTCAGTAGAAAATCGCATCCGTTTGGTTGAACAATCTTTTGAATTTTTCCTTTGTGACGTATATGCTAGAGAGATGTAACATTTGACAGATTGTTTTTTTCATCTATGTAGTGGTTGTCTCCATTATAGGTCACAGAACGCAGTAAAAATCTCTCAGTTAACGGGTAGTCATGAGATGTTACTAAAAAGTGGAGAAAATTATGCAACTTCCAGTCGGGTAATAAAACAGATGATTGAGATAAGTAGAAAATATTCTGATATCTCCTGTGTATCGTTCAAGTGTTGTAACTGTGTTAAACTATTTTAAGTTGTGTCAAGGGGGTATAATATTTTAAAAATGTACGTTCGCTAGAATGTTAGAACGTTGTGGAGATACGAAGCGTACGGATGTTGAGTTATCTTACCTTAAATGCTGGGAGCCAACCCCTGGTGATCGCGATTGCTGAAGCGAAGATCGAATCGGTGCTCCACTCCTGAAAAATAGGGTTTATACATATAGCGTCCCGTAAAGAAATACATCACTATAAGCATTTATTTGATATGGTTTCTCGTGCCTGTTCCTTTTATTAGCAGAGCCAGCTACAAATCAAGATTTGCAAATAATTCTTTTAAAAATGAAGTACGTCTATAAATTGCTACTTGCATTTCTTGTTTTTACATTATTTACTTTACCTCGCCTATTTACGTGTTGTTATACAAAGATAGCTGACTCTCGTTTCACTTGAACTGAGGTTAGGTACGTACGCTTAAATGACTTTGAATACTGAAAAGCGATCACAAGAAGATTTGAGTAATTTGAGTGGAACCGAAGCCTTTCGGGTTATCAATCTATTGTTGAATGGATGTCACTAGCCGCTATGATGGATATAGTACCCCTAACAGTAACAGCACACATTCCCGTGATTACTGATTTAATGCGTTACACCTCTACACGAAACGACTGCAGAAAGTAAGACCTTTACTGTACTTATACCCCTTCCGATAATGTTGTAGAGTTGTTCCAATTTTGCAGTTTGCAGGATTGCTTAAAACTTTTTACCTACTACAGTATCTGTTCACACACTCCCTACCTTGGGCGCTCAAGGAATAATGTAATCCCGATCCAGGCGCAACCATCCGCAACACGGGCTTTGTAATAAAATCATCAAAATATGCGCAAAGGCTTATTAACTTGAAAAATCCAATTATATGCCCTGTCTGTACAAATGACTATGTGTTCAAATCACTTCTTCCCTTTGTGAACCTAACATTCGACTTCCCTAAGAGACTGTAAATCTCCCAATAAAAAAATGTCTGCACTATTTTTACGAAACTGTTTTCAAAATGAAGTTAAATGCCGCAATGACTGTTACTCACAATTCAGGCTAACAGCTATTGACCAACACAGAAATATCTCCAAGCTACAAATCAGAACCATTAAATTGCTGTAATACACATGATGTATATTGTCGAAAAACTGCTATGCTCACTGCACATTGTTATTCCATATCTCTCTTCGTCAAATATTCCAACGTTAATTAGACATTCCACGCAATAAAAAAGTCTGATCTGGTGCAACACTGTCCTCGACTTACACAGGGTGGTTACAGTTGTCCGCAGCTCGTAGTCGTGCGGTAGCGTTCTCGCTTCCCACGCCCGGATTCCCGTGTTCGATTCCCGGCGGGGTCAGAGATTTTCTCTGCCTCGTGATGACTGGGTGTTGTGTGCTGTCCTTAGGTTAGTTATATTTAAGTAGTTCTATGTTCTAGGGGACTGATGACCATAGATGTTCAGTCCCATAGTGCTCAGAGCCAACCATTTGGTTACAGTTAAGCTTTCCCCATTTGACACCCTGTAACACGTAAACTAACTACCGTAACTTGATAGCAGTAATGTCCAGAGTATGGGGCGCATGATTTCCATGCGTCACGGCGCCACTGTACAGTTCCAGCTGTGACCGCCAGGTGCCGTGATCAGTCTTTGTGATTCATAGACTCACACACGTGCCCATTCTCTATGCACTTGTTGACGTGTCAACACGAGCTTGGACAAAAGGAGTAGGGCATTATTGGTGAAGCTCTATTATCAAGGCCGGCCAGAGTGGCCGATCGGTTCTAGGCGCTTTAGTCTGGAACCGCGATACCGCTACGGTTTCAGATTCGAATCCTGCCTCGGGCATGGATGTATGTGATGTCCTTAGGTTAGTTAGGTTTAAGTGGCTCTAAGTTCTAAAGGACTGATGACCTCAGATGTTAAGTCCCGTAGAGCTCAGAGCCATTTGAACCATTCTATTATCAAAACAACAATAATTCTGCAGCAGCACTTCGATAATATCGCCAGCTGAAAGGATTGCGGAAGGGTTCGCTTTCTCCACCTGCAGTACGGAGCGTAACGAAGAAGTTCGAATCAACTGGCGAACGGGCGTCGCTCCGGGAATAGGCCGACGACCGGTTGCACCACAGCTGGTTGATGAAATCGTTGCTGCTGTGGCAGACAACGCTGCGCGCCATTCCCGATCGTCAGGCAGTGTGCGTGCTGTGTCACGACAGCTGAACATCTCGTTGTCCACTGTACGGAAGGTGCTTCGAACCATTATCAAATGGCATCCGTACAAGTTTCATATCGTACAGCAGCTCGCACCACAGGACAAACAACAACGTGTTGACTTCGCATTCCGCTTTCTCGCAAAGATTGAAGTTGACGAGGGCTGGCCCTTGACCATCCTATGGATAGACGAAGCTAATTTTTCTCTGACGAGTGAGGTGAACACACAGATTTGCCGAGTGTGGGAAGCTTCACCTCCAGTCAGTGCACATGAAGTTCCTCTGTCAGGTGAACGTGTCACCGTATGCTGTGCCTTCACAGCTACGTTCATCAATGGCCCATTCTGTTTTGAACAGATTGGCGCTCAAGGACCAAAGATGTGCAGTGTGACTAGTCAGCAATACTGCGATATGCTTCTCCAGCAAGTCATACCCGCACTACAGGAGAGACACGCATTGAACACAACAGTTTTCATGCAAGATGGGTCTCCATCCCACATCGTTCGTGAATTTCACCTGCTTCTTCGAAGCAAAAAAAATTGTTCAAATTCCTCTGAGCACCACGGGACTTAACTTCTGAGGTCATCAGTCCCGTAGAAACTTAGAACTACTTAAACCTAACTAACCTAAGGACAGCACACAACACCCAGTCATCACGAGGCAGAGAAAATCCCTGACCCCGCCGGGAATCGAACCCGTGAGGTTTGTTATGGTATGATGTACCGTAGCAGCATATGAAAAGTCTTTCAGTTGAATTTATTCTGCATTATTTCTCTTCACAATCTCCCTGACATTAATGCTACCAAGTTTGGTACTCGTACTGTAATTAGTTACAGAGCGATCAAGATTTGCTTCAGTAATGAACATTTCAGTTACCTCTGCCTCCTATTTCACCAATTACACAACTCTCCTTATTGATATCTCCAATCAGTACTGCAAGCTACTATTGTCTACACGTACAGTCTACGAAACTTTACGCAATTTCTCTCAGCGTTCAAGCCAACCAATAATCTTCTCTAAATGCCATCAGAAGTAACTGGGAAGCTTTCCGCACACCAGTTACACTAATAGTCTGCCGATAAAAAGAACACTATTGCGTTGGAGTGTAACAGATGCATCTCCCACAGAAGGGTGTCAGTAGCAGTGTACGTAAGAGGAAACTAAGTTCATGAGTTGGCGGTCCCAAGCAACAGACAGTATAAATAATAATAGACTGAGACAAAAGAAAAAAGGTGTACCACGAAGCAATCAGCCGAATGAGACGGAAATCGGTATATGAGATGAACATGTACAGACAAATAAATGGTTACAGTTTCATAAGAAACTGGGTGATTTATTAAAGAGAAAGGTCTTCACGAATTGAGCGAGTCAAAAACGCAGTGCTCCACCTCTGTCCCTTATGAGAGCGAGTACTAGGCTTGGCATTCGCTGACGTAGAATTTTTGGATATCTTCTTGAGGGATAGCGTGCCAAATTCTGTTTAATTGGCGCTTTAGATCGACAAAATACCAAAGGCCCTGTCCGTAATGCTCCGACAGTCTGGAACCGCGCGACCGCTACGGTCGCAGGTTCGAATCTTGCCTCGGTCATGGATGCGTGTGACGTCCTTAGGTTAGTTACGTTTAAGTAGTTCTAAGTTCTAGGGGACTGATGACCTCAGATGTTAAGGCCCATAGTGCTCAGAGCCATATTGCTCTGAACGTTTTGATCTGGGAAGGGATCCAGCGACCTTGCTGGTCAAAGCAAGGTTTGGCAAGCACGAAGACAAGCAGAAGAAGCGCTTCGAACTGAGTTCTGATGACAAGAGTAGACGCGATTAGAGACGCCCCAGACTTTGGTGGGATGCGAACCATGAATGTCGCCCACCATACCCGCGACAACTAGAAATTATGGAGCAGTTATGTTCTGGTTTGCGATTTCAGTTCATCGTAAGATCGGTTTGGTTATCATTCGTGGCAACCTTATAGCGTAGCGGCACGTCGACGATGTTCTACGTCCCGTTTCGTCGCGCTTCATGTCAATCCATCGTAAGCTTACGTTTCAGGACCTACTGCTTTTCTTCGTGCTTTCCCAACCCTACCTTCGCCAGGAGGCTCCCGAGATCTCCGCCCAACTGAGATGTTCAGAGCACTATGGGCAGGGCCTTCGGATTTTGACGTCCTAACACACAAATTGGACAGAATATGGCACGATATCCCTCAGTATAACATTCAACAATTCTGTCAAAAAACTACCGATCTCCATTCGATTCGAATAATTGATTCGTGGTGCGTAGTTCTTTCTGTCTGAGAGGGTACTGCGACGTAGCTCCTCTCACAAGGCTAGAAAGGAAATGATATGATATGGACACCATTTGTTGTTGTGGGTGTGTTTGCAAGTACTCCCTGTTTGAAATTAAAGCAGCAGGGGGGAAATATGATTATAACTACTGCTTTCAACTTCTTCTACGTTTTCATTTCAGAAACTGTCGGCAGCATGTGGAACTAATAGTACGTGTGTGTTCAACTCTTTGCCAGCAGTTTCCTGCTTCGAAGTTTCACCCCCCTCTCACGCTGCCAGCCGCGTCAGCAGAGTGCAAGCCATTACACGGCGGTGGCTACTCTCCTCGCAAACGATAATTACTCGCAGTTATCTCTGTTGTTTAATGCAGGCTTTATCTTGAGCTGATGAAATTCCGGCTCGTGAGAGCGTGTAGCGCCACTAGCTTTTTGGAGGGGAGCGCTACTTCTTTCTCTCTCTTTTTGCAGCGGCGGCCAGACCCTGTAGCTAACGCGGTGGGAAAGCAGCGACAATTACGCCTCCTCTCCGCTCCCCGGCCCCTCTTAGCACAGCAGCCAGCGCTGGCCACTTGTCAACACGCGCGTCGGGGCCGTGTGGCGTACGCCGGCCGCCACCGCTTGCGCACGCTGCGGTGCGGCAGGGTGCTGTTTTGCCAGCGGGCTCGTTACCGCTCCGCTCCCGTATCCGGAAACTAATTAGCGCGCGCGCAGGGACCATTAAGGAGCAAAGACCGGTCAGTGGCGGCCAGCGCAAAACTGAATACGGCTACACGAACTGGCAGCGCGCTTTGACAGCCGCTGGTGATAGATGTGGCGCGTAATCGCTGCTCCACTCACTTACTCACTCTGCGTGTGTTTACGTTTGAACGGATGTTTATATTTGGCTACTGCTGTCAACGGCAGCTTCGCAGAGGTTCCTGTGAAAATAGCGTGTTTTGAATCAGAAATTACGTTTGAACGACGTTTATCTGTTTGGTCTCTCCGCGTCTGTGACGCCGAATTTCTGTCACTAATGACTACCAGTGGTTTTCACATTTAGAAAGCTGCCGTTCGTTTATCTAATCAGATCCTTCTTTCATCGAATTATTGCACTATAGACATATTGAGAGAGTTACGCCGGCCGGTGTGGCCGAACGGTTCTAGGCGCTTCTGTCTGGAACTGCGCGACCGTTACGGTCACAGGTTCGAATCCTGCCTTGGGCATGGCTGCGTGTGATCTCCTTAGGTTAGTTAGGTTTAAGTAGTTCTAAGTCCAGGGGACTGATGACCTCAGATGTTAAGTTCCATAGTGCTCAGAGCCATTTGAACCATTTGAGAGAGTTACATCAATTTATAACGAGGTGCCGAAAGTCATGAGATAGCGATATGCACAAATACAGACGACGGTGTAATCGCGTACACAAGGTGTAACGTGGCAGTGCATTGGCGGAGGAGTCATTTATACTCAGGTAGTACATGTGAAAAGATTTCTGAAGTGATTATGACCGCACGACGTCATTAACAGACTGAACGCGGAACGGTAGTTGGAGCTAGACGCATGGGACATTTCACTTAGGAAATCGTTAGGGAATCCAATATTCCGAGGTACAGTGTCAAGAGAATTCGCAGAAAACGAAATTTTAGGCATTATTACTCACCAAGGACAACGCAGTGGCCGATGGCCTACACTTAACGACTGAGAACAGCGGCATTTACGTAGCATTGTCTCTGAGTAACACAGCGTCTAATAATCGCAAAAATCAATGTGGAACGAAGAATATATTCGTTTGGACAGAGCGGCGAAATTTGGCGTTAATGGGCTATGGCAGCTGGCGATCGACGCGAGTGCCTTTGCTAACAGCACGGAATCGCCTGAGTGCCACTTCTCTTGGGCTCGTGACCAAATCGGCTGGGCCCTAGACGATCGGAAAACAGAAGTCAGGTCATATGAATCCCGATTTCAGTTGATTAAGAGCTGATGGTGCGGTTCCAGTCTGGCGCAAACTCCACTAAGCCATAGATCCAAGTTGTCGACAAGCCACTGTGCAAGCTGGTGGTGCCTCCATAATGGTGCAGGCTGTTTTTACATGGAATGGACTGGGTCCTCTTGTCCAATGCAACCGATCATTGACTGGAAATGTTTATGTTAGTACTTTGAGACCATTTACAGCGATTCATGGGCTTCATATTCCAAAACAACGATGGAATTTTTATGGATGACGATGCGCCATGTCATCGGGCCAGAAATGTTCGGTACTGGTTTCAAGAACATTCTGGACAACTCGAGCGAATGATTTGGGCACCCAGATCGCCCAACATGAGTCCCATCGAACATTTATGGGACATAGCCGAGAGGTTAATTCGAGCACATATTCCTGCACCGGAAACACTTTAGCAGTTATTGACGACTTCAGATGCAGCATGGTTAAGTATTTCTGCAGCGGGCTTCCAACGAATTATTAAGTGCATGTCTCGTCGAGTTGTTATACCACGACAGGCAAGAGGATTTCCGACACTATACTGGGAGGTATCCCGTAACTTTTGTCAACACAGTGTATTGAGAGTATTACATCTATATATCTGGATATCAATTTAAATGGACCAAAGACAACTATATTATGTATTAAAATTTTACTGTTACACCTATATGCCACGCTCCATCTTACGGATTTGAACGGGCAGTTCCACCAGATTGCACTAATGCTGATGTCGGCGTTTTAGCCGCTGTTCTAACACGTCCCGCAGGTTTTCTGTTGGGTTAAAGTCTGATGATTAGGCAGATCAATCGAGTAGTAACAAAGTGGGGGAGTTATTTAGAAAACCAATCACATGTTCTATCAATCTAACGAACTTTTTTGTGTTCGTCTTGATGTGCCTAACTGAATGCGAAAAACCACACACTAGTTACTATGGAGCGACGTGCACCCCGACATGCCTGTTTGCTGGAACCCTACACCAGGAACGGCAAAGACGAACAAATCATCGTGATAGGTGCATCCAATGCGAACGCTGCGATCATTGTCAGAAATAGAAACTTAACAGTTACACAGATAGCTTATCTATGTACCGAACACCTCGCAAAAGTGGAAATAGTGCACGAAGGTGATAAGTGGATTATTGCGCTGGTATAAGTGCAGTACTCTCAGTCTATTACATACATACATACCTCAGTTACAACAGAGTCTCTGTCGAATATGCCAGTAACAGAAACTTACTGATAGATGCTAAATGCAAGGTCGACTATACGGCACTATGAGACGGGGGAACCAAGTCCATGAGGTACTAAATCAACACAACCTCTACATCGTCAACAGTCCGAATCAGCCACCCACCTACATAGCGCCATCGGGAGCTAGCAGCAGAATTGACACAACAATTACAAATGCAAATGCACTGCCACTTACAAAGGAGCGGGAGGTCATGCATGGCGCTACTCACAGCTGTAACAACGCTTTCGTCATGAACGTACACATACAGATATACACTCCTGGAAATTGAAATAAGAACACCGTGAATTCATTGTCCCAGGAAGGGGAAACTTTATTGACACATTCCTGGGGTCAGATACATCACATGATCACACTGACAGAACCACAGGCACATAGACACAGGCAACAGAGCATGCACAATGTCGGCACTAGTACAGTGTATATCCACCTTTCGCAGCAATGCATGCTGCTATTCTCCCATGGAGACGATCGTAGAGATGCTGGATGTAGTCCTGTGGAACGGCTTGCCATGCCATTTCCACCTGGCGCCTCAGTTGGACCAGCGTTCGTGCTGGACGTGCAGACCGCGTGAGACGACGCTTCATCCAGTCCCAAACATTCTCAATGGGGGACAGATCCGGAGATCTTGCTGGCCAGGGTAGTTGACTTACACCTTCTAGAGCACGTTGGGTGGTACGGGATACATGCGGACGTGCATTGTCCTGTTGGAACAGCAAGTTCCCTTGCCGGTCTAGGAATGGTAGAACGATGGGTTCGATGACGGTTTGGATGTACCGTGCACTATTCAGTGTCCCCTCGACGATCACCAGTGGTGTACGGCCAGTGTAGGAGATCGCTCCCCACACCATGATGCCGCCGGGTGTTGGCCCTGTGTGCCTCGGTTGTATGCAGTCCTGATTGTGGCGCTCACCTGCACGGCGCCAAACACGCCTACGACCATCATTGGCACCAAGGCAGAAGCGACTCTCATCGCTGAAGACGACACGTCTCCATTCGTCCCTCCATTCACGCCTGTCGCGACACCACTGGAGGCGGGCTGCACGATGTTGGGGCGTGAGCGGAAGACGGCCTAACGGTGTGCGGGACCGTAGCCCAGCTTCATGGAGACGGGTGCGAATGGTCCTCGCCGATACCCCAGGAGCAACAGTGTCCCTAATTTGCTGGGAAGTGGCGGTGCGGTCCCCTACGGCACTGCGTAGGATCCTACGGTCTTGGCGTGCATCCGTGCGTCGCTGCGGTCCGGTCCCAGGTCGACGGGCACGTGCACCTTCCGCCGACCACTGGCGACAACATCGATGTACTGTGGAGACCTCACGCCCCACGTGTTGAGCAATTCGGCGGTACGTCCACCCGGCCTCCCGCATGCCCACTATACGCCCTCGCTCAAAGTCCGTCAACTGCACATACGGTTCACGTCCACGCTGTCGCGGCATGCTACCAGTGTTAAAGACTGCGATGGAGCTCCGTATGCCACGGCAAACTGGCTGACACTGACGGCGGCGGTGCACAAATGCTGCGCAGCTAGCGCCATTCGACGGCCAACACCGCGGTTCCTGGTGTGTCCGCTGTGCCGTGCGTGTGATCATTGCTTGTACAGCCCTCTCGCAGTGTCCGGAGCAAGTATGGTGGGTCTGACACACCGGTGTCAATGTGTTCTTTTTTCCATTTCCAGGAGTGTACATACCTACACAGTACTGACATCAGCGATTGTTATTTCATGGGAAAAACTTAGAGAAATGAATGAGACCTTCCCCCTACATGCAGTTGAGCGGTCAGTGGATTATAAAGCACATATTTTGACTGACATGAAAGCTAAACATTCCATAGACTAGAAGATTAACGAGGTTATGCAAAGAAGCAAGAAACAAACGGAAATGGTATCAAAGAGGACCAAAGGCAAGGGTCGGAAATATGACTCACACAGTTCAGGGAAGCAAAACAACGCTACAAACAAGAGTTACAAAAAAAAAAAAAAACCATGAGAAGAACTTTGGAACACACACGTGCAGAAGCAGCTCAGAATCAACATTTGGAGGAACCCTGCAAATTACAAAATGAGCTTCTGAAGACACCACTAGTCTTAGCAACACGGACACGAGATGACGGTGCTATAATAGAGGGATGTAGAAGTTTGCGGAATTCCTGTAAACAAACTCCTCTCCGATGACGAGCAAGAGTTGGATGAGCAGATTCATACTAGACAGCGAACTTAATGAACTCTTGTTACGAAAATGGCACCGCAATTATTCCCTCCTCATGTGAGGAGGTCACTTGCGATTGCCAAACAAAAGAGAAAAAAAAGCCTCCAGGCCAGATGGTATGCATTCCGAGACACTGAAAATTGTCGTTCCACAGATTATTCCATACCTGACGTATCTACTCAACGAACCTCACAGCTGGGGCTGGTAGCTGCAGCTTGGATAACAGCAAATACCGTCATAAAGAAGAAATCAGAAGACAAGGAGCCCTCAAATTAAAAAACGTATAGTCATATATGCTTAATTAACACTTTGGCCTAGGTCCAGGAAAGACTGCCGGCCGAAGTGGCCGTGCGGTTAAAGGCGCTGCAGTCTGGAACCGCAAGACCGCTACGGTCGCAGGTTCGAATCCTGCCTCGGGCATGGATGTTTGTGATGTCCTTAGGTTAGTTAGGTTTAACTAGTTCTAAGTTCTAGGGGACTAATGACCTCAGCAGTTGAGTCCCATAGTGCTCAGAGCCATTTGAACCAGGAAAGACTTCTGTGCTGTCGCTTGCAGTCACACAGGAACCTCCTTGGCCTTGATCCACACTAGTTCCGTTTCAGGGCGGGAAAATCTATAGATGATGGACTAAATGTTAATAACATGGAAAATAAACACGCAGTTGCTATTGTTATAGACATTTCACTCGCCAATGATAATCTCTGGGGTCCCGCAATGTTTGCAAGACTCAAGAGAGATGCAGGTACCTAAAGCCCTATACGATAGCCTCTCGGATTACTTAAGAAACCGGGTGGTTGAATGGTGCGCGGGAAGTCAGGAAGTCACCAGAAGAATCACCAAAGGTTGCCCACAAGATCAATCTGGGCCCCGTCTTTTGGGATATCGCCTTTCAGCCCCTGGTACATCAACTGGTTGGGGATAACAATGCGAATGGGCCGACAGCATACGCAGATGGCCTGCTGCTCGTGGTCTCTGTGGACTTCCGTGCACAACTCGAACACCGATCAATAAACTTACTCACAAGCATCAGCCAGTGGTGCAAACATAATAAACTTCAGACGGCTCTACATAAAATAGTATTTATACTACTTCAAAGAACACTATCAAGTAATCCAACCATAAAAGTACATGACATTAGTAAACGCAGACAACGGAAAACACGATTCTTGGTGCGCAACTCGACGAACGACTGTCCTTTGACGAACACATCAGAAGAACGACTGACAGGTTTCCCAGGATTACTCACAAGCTGGACAGACTCAACATAACACACTTTGGGGTACTATTACACACAATGGGAACTTACTTTTGTGCGCTCTTTGAGTCTGTCGTCTGTTTTGCAGCCAATTCACGGGCCCACCGAGAACGTCTGCGAGGGCAGAGAAGCGCCCTGGGGAGGCTGTCAGGAACGTAACGCTGCGTCAGTGGAATGACAATGCGTGGTGCTTGGAACCTTCCCTATCGACATAACCATTCGGTTTCGGGCTGCAGTGTGCTGGCTGAGGAGGGAGAGACAGGATAACGTAATCGAGATTACAGGACATGACATCATCGAGAAGCGCCAGCTCATTAAATAACGATTGGGTACCTGCAAAGGGAATGGGATTTAAGCGATATGGACAGTAGGGTATATAATATTTTCCCGGACATCAGGGCACGTCTGAGAATGAGGCACACCAATCGCTGCCGGGTATGATTCACTTTCTGACAGTTCGTGGTCCTTACCCTGTGCAATTATACCTCGTAGGCCACAGCCAGAGTGCTACCTGTAAATGTGGGGAACATGGATCCCCAAACACATGCTTTTTCACTGTCACCGTTACAGCGGAGCACACCAGACACCAGCGCAATACAACAATGACGTGATGCGGGCAATAAGAGACAAAGACGAGAGGGAAATAATAAATAAAATCACTGATTGTGTCTCAAGGACATTCATGACGAATACAGACAGACACGACCATATAACAGAACACTGCAATACACACGAAGCACGTAAGACAGCAGTTCCAATTCGTACACCTACACAGACAGCAGTAGCGAGACACAAACTCACTCAGACAGCGAACACTTTCACCAACAGATACCACAATCAACCTTACACAACACTTAGAATAATTAAACTGTATTAGAAAAAACAGTGTAGTGCAATCAACCCTGTAAACCTGATCTAGCTGAAGTATTACCAGCAGGCGTATCCATACCGCGGTCATTATACAACTGTTGGGATGTAACACTTGTAACTGAACATCTAGTATACAAGCAGCATAATAGGTGAAATTGAAGACGCATATTATAGGAACTGAAGTTTAATTAATAGACCCAGGAAATAAAATATTTTACATTCACACACCACTGCTCTTTCCGCAATGTACATAATAGTTATAGGGTTTTGGAAATAGTGTTTAGAAATATTAATCCGCAAATTAAACTGTAGCGAACCGTTACTGCAAGGGTCGAAGTAGTTCCGAGGCTTACAGACCAGGCTGGCTGCTAGAGTAATATTTTTCTTTCTCTTTCTATCCAAGTCTTTCGTATCACCTATCATCATATCTTCTTAAAATGTGAAAATTTTATGTGTTTTATTCATTAACCTTCTAATGAATTTTTAATTTATTATTACTTCCATTGTAATTTCTGAAAACAATAACTGCTGTTTGCAATATGGAATATGTTTTGTAATCTACATGAAAAGCTGTAAAATGAACGACCTGTTGTAAAGTGTAACACAACTGCTCTCTAAATGAGCAATAAATCAAAACAAAACAAACATCTTTCGAGGTGACCGACTCCAAATGTCCACTGCATGCAGTTCCCATCGCAATGTTCTCTCCCTAGCAGGTGCATATGGTACCTCATTCACTGTCTGCATCAACTGCTGACGGGTTTGCAAGCGATTTTGATTCACAAACACGTGATTTCATCGTTGCGCCATTTGTAATCTATTAACGATTCGTCTGTGCCTGCACATCGGGGTGAATAATTTTTTGTCCAGTGAGCTTAAGTACCTCTGGAGCTTCAGAAGGTAACCTTGCGAAGACTACGAGACACACAAAAAGTAGACACATATCAGTGGGTAGAGCATCTCACATTAAAGTTTCTCAATATAGGCACATATAGTTCATTGAAATATCTGCTGCTGCTCACGAAGGCCAACGATATCAGCCCATTTTGCACGTCTCCTCATTAGGCTGGCTATCTGCAGGTGCGAACTAAAGCGATGCGACAATAGACGCTGCGCGATCTGAAATGAAAGTCCCTGGATGGAAGGCGACTTTCTGATTGGGGAACGATATTGAGTAAATTTAGGTATCCGACATCTGAAGCTGACTATATAACGACCCTACTCCCCTCAACGTACATTTAACGCTAGGACCACGAACATAAGACAAATTAGGGCTCGTACGGTGGCCTATAGACATTTGCAACAGCAAGGGAAATAACTAGCAGTGGTACGATGTACCCTCCGCCACTCGCCAAACGGTGACTTGCGGAGCATGTATGTAGATGCAGACGATAGTGGGTGATTTTTAAGCATATTTTGACACACCTGCACTCTAATTATGTGCTCTGCAACTACGCCAAAGGTCATATTACGATTTGAGTCTTGGCGGGATGCTCTATCCACTAAATGTGTAATTTATAGCGTTTGTAAGTAGGCTGTTTATGTTTACTTATTGGCAACGTTACGTAGCGCTCTGTATGAAAATCACTGGCTGTGTTGTGTGCAGTCTGCGGCTGGTTTGCATTGTTGTTGGCTATTGTAGTTTTGGGCAGTTGGCTGTTAACAGCGCGTAGCGTTGCGCAGTTGGAGGTGAGCCGCCGGCAGTGGTGGATGTGGGGAGAGAAATGGCGGAGTTTTGAAATTTGTAAGACTGGATGTCGTGAACTGCTATGTTTATTATGATTTTTCAACACTATTAAGGTAAATACGTTGTTTGTTCTCTATTAAAATCTTTCATTTGCAAACTATGCTTATCAGTAGTTAGTGCCTTCCGTAGTTTGAATCTTTTATTTAGCTGGCAGTAGTGGCGCTCGCTGTATTGCAGTAGTTCGAGTAACGAAGATTTTTGTGAGGTAAGTGATTTGTGAAGGGTACAGGTTAATGTTAGTCAGGGCCATTATTTTGTAGGGATTTTTGAAAGTCAGATTGCGTTGCGCTAAAAATTTTGTGTGTCAGTTTAAGCACAGACTTGTACAATTTTTCTAAGAGGACGTTTCAGGTTCCGTAGCCTACCTTCATCTCTAAAAACGGAACGCTTGTGCGATCACTTTGTTGTCCATCTGCCTATCCGTCTGTTAAGTCTCCTTTTACTCAGGAACGGGTAAAGGTGTCAAAATGAAATTTATGTCAAATACTAGGTGTACAGTCTCCCGGAGGAGCAATTTTTTATCAGTATCCTGAGTGGCTTGATGCGGCTTACCGCTGATTCCTCTCCTGTGCCAACCTTACCATCTCAGAGTACCACTTGCAACCTATGTCCTCAAGGGATCACCAATTTAGTATGGGAGGGCAGCGTGGAGGGTAAAAACGCAGAGGGAGACCAAGAGATGAATACACTAAGCAGATTCAGAAGGATGTAGGTTGTAGTAGGTACTGGGAGATGAAGAAGCTTGCACGGGATAGAGTAGCATGGAGAGCTGCAGCAAACTGGTCTCTGGACTGAAGATCACAACAACAACATGCAAATCTCTGTCCCCCTCGACAATTATTTTCTTCCTAAGTTCCTCTTGTGGCATGGAACATTTTCCCTGTTGTCTTAACAGATACCATATCATCCTGTACCTTCTTCTTGTCAGTGTTTTCCTTATATTTTTTTCCCTCCACGATTCTGCGGAGAACCTTCCCATTCCTCCATTATCAGTCCTCCTGATTTTCAGCATTCTTCTATAGCACCACACTGCAAATACATTGATACTCTTCTCTTCTTGTTTTTCCATAGTCCAAGTTTCACAGTCGTACGAAGCTGTTCCCCAGACACACATTCACAGAAATTCCTTCCTCAAATTAAGATCTGTGTTTCATACTGGTGGACTTTTCTAGCCCAGGGAAGCCCTTTCACCCAGTACTAGTCTTCTTTTTATGTTCTCCTTGCTCCGTCCGTCGTGGATTATCTTGCTGCCTACGTAGAAGAATTCATAACTTCGTCTACTTCGCAATCACCAATTCCGATGTCAAGTTTCTCGCTGTTCTCATTCCTGATACTTCTCACTATTTTTGACTTTCTTCGATTTACTCTCAGTCCATATTATGTACTCATTAGACTGTTCATTCCATTCCAGAGATCATTTAACTCTTCTTCACTTTCACGGACAACATCAATGTCATCAGCGAATGTTATCATTGATGTCTTTTCACCTTAAATTTTAATCCTACTTTTGAAGATCTCTTTTATTTTCTTCATTGCTTCTTCGATGTATACATTGAACAGTAGGGGTGAAAGATTAAATTCCTGTGTTAAACACTTTTTGATTCGAGTTCGTCTTACTTGGTCTTCCAGTCTTATTGTTCCCTCTTGGTTGTTGCACACAATGTATCCCACCCGTCTTTCCTTAGACTTACCCCTACTGTTTTCAGAATTCAGAACATTTTGCACCATTTTACATTGTCGAACGCTTTCTTAAGGTCGACAAATCCTACGAAGGTGTCTTGGCTTTTCTTCAGATTTTGCTTCCATTATCACGTGCATAATCAGGACTGCCGCTCTGGTGCGTTTAGCTTTCCTAAAGACAAGCTACTTGTCATCCAATAGATCTTTAGTTTTCTGTTGCATTATGGTCTTTGTTATTCTTGTCTATGTCTTTGTTGTTAGTATCCATCTGTCCGCTTCAATTGTGATGACAGATGGATACTAACAACAGAAGCCGCCAATTCCGTCGCAGTAGGTACAAAACTAAATTTTGGATCCAAATCGACAGCCAAACAATATTCATGGCGATGCATTAAAGCATGTTGCATCTTCTTGTCACAAAGTCAGCACCGAGTATTATGCTTTAAATATCTATGTATCTTCTGGAAAACCATCTAAAGATGAGACTGAAAAAGTTCTAAAACCGTTTCATGGAATGAATAAATAACTATTTAAAGAAAAGTGACTTGTTGGATTTTTATGAATTTACATTGAATAAACAGTAGCGGGTTCTAAAACATCCTTAATGGACAAGCTAACTCCTTGTACAATCCGTCATGATTATGAAAACTGATATTAAAAGCAATTCCACTAAAGAAATAGTTCTGTACTGTTGCTTACTGAGCAACACATTCATTGCAAGTTTTGGCTATCTGTTCTTTGCTGAATAACTTCGAGGTCGAAGCAGCAACTGTGGATGGACAAGGACAGGGAAAGAAAGAGGCCACTGTCTCTCATTCGTGTGACGTATTTTGTGAAAATATGGGAAATGTATATCGGAAGTTCCTGGACGGGTAATGCCACCAGTGTCGCAACCACTGAACCACCTTGCCACTGAACTAGCTTGCTCGGTTAGAGAGGGGGAGAGAGAGAAGAAGAGAGATGTGGCGTGGAAGATGCAGAGGCAGGGGTTAGGAGGAAGGCAAAATCAGGAAAAGGAAGAAATGGAGGGACTAAGGGTAGAAAATAGCGATTGTAGGAAAGAAATCTAAAGAACGAAACCATTTTTTAACAATGATCTATAACGTACGTAACGAGTTTGCGCCACATCATATCTAGTGGTACTTTGAGAACATCAGAAACTGCTGCAGCAGTGACACTTCTTGAAATGTCAGATATACTTCACAAGCTTGTAAAGTGAAGCGATTAATATTTGTTAACGTACCGACCGGATACAGGAGGCTTCACACAGTCATCACAAATGCGGGTGTTTGAGGTGGAAGCCGCATTTAAAATCAACAACACGTTACACGCGAATGAAAGAATAATTTAAACCGGGAGGCTGACAAATGTGATGAGGCTAGTTCTACAAAACTCATTTTAGTAGCTATAAGGCGAACGACATTGGTCAGACCGGTAAGACTTTCACGTTGCGGTACAAGGGAGACAGGGACGCTTTTCGCCTTAGTATTTTCGAAAAGTTGGCCGTGACCATGCACGTCCATGAAACTGGCCATCCTTTCTTGGGAAATGAAAACTACCTCGCAATTTTGCTTGTATAGGATAGAGATAGGAAACTGGATTAGCCGGGGATTACAAGATATTGCGGAAAAACTGGAGATACGTTACATGAACAGATTACACAAGAAGAAACCTTTTTTTGAAAAACTGAAACTCTTAATATATCGGTCTATAAGGTTGCCATTATAGTGACACTTTTGACATATAATGTGTCAGCAGATTAGATCTCCCAGGTATTTCCGGATGTATGTGCACCATTTCTGATTATTGGTGAGAATGCGTGTGATTTTATGATTATGCATGTGAAGTACAGAGCCGTGCTGCATACGTGTTGTATCCGTTTCTTGCTCGGAGGAACGCGGAGCATGGAAGCTAATAGCTGTTTGCCTTGACAGTGCCTACGTTCACAAACTGCATACGCAGATTTTTTTTTATTTCTTTTACCGACTGGATGAATGATGAATCACACTTTAAGAAGTCACTTTTACTAGGAAAGTAACCACAGAATTTTTGTATATTTTTAAATATGTTTTATTTTTGTCACTTTTATAAGATTCTTCTTTTTCTTCTCCTCGTCTTCCTACTTTTCCCTTACTATATCTTCATAGGCTCACCATGTTAATTCGGATTTGACAATGTTATTTGGGAAGGTAAACGGATATCGTTTCTTCCGGAATGAAACTGGTCTAATTAATCTTTCTGCATCGAGCATTATCCTTTGTAAAAGTGTGCGAACATTTTCTAAATATTTGCGAATCGTGTGACTGAGGTGAGACGTAGGTGTCAGCCTGGTATTTGGCTAGTCCGATGTGGAAAGCCACCTAAAAACAGCGTCAGGGCTGGCTGGCACACAGGGCCTGATTGTTAATCCGACGAGCGGATTCGATTCGATATAGGAGTATCTGCACGAATCCCGGGAGCGCCGTCGTAAAGTGCACGGCTGCCCGGGCAGCAGCAACCGAATTGGCACGGATGACTGGACGTCGAGGAGATATTGCGAAACGAGACATAATGGCAGATCCATGAGAGTATTGCCGACTATATTTCAAGAAAATCTTGCGTGGCGCATTATCTTTTAAATTAACTCTGTCTACTGCACTGCAAAAGGTTATGACAGAAGATCGAGAAGCAACTCAGGGAACGCAGCTGAAGTCTACAGTTGCGACAAAACTACAGCCAACATCGTATGCGCGATCAGCGTACCACCACCACAGAGAAACGCCGCCGTGGGCCGTGTCTCGCACCGAAGGAACTACGAGGGGCGTTCATTAAGTAATGCAACACTTTTCTTCTGGAAACAAGTTGGTTTCATTCAGTACTCCAATACACCATATTATTCCTGACTCTTTTGCTACAAAACCCTATGTTTCAGCATAATTTCCGTTCACTGCGACGGCCCTACGCCACCTTACTGGAGAGGGCCGTACAACCTCGTGGTACCACTCTACTGGTTGACGTCGGAGCCAACATCTTGCTGCACCAGTAACCTCCACATCACCTACGTTCTGCTTCCCGCGGTGTGCATCTTTAATTGGGCTAAACAGATGAAAGTCGGAACGTGCGATATCCGGGCCGTGGGGTGGATGAAGAAGAACAGTCTAATGAAGTTTTGTGAGCTTCTATATGGTACGATAACTTGTGTGAGGCCTTGCGTCGTCATGGAAAAGGTCAAGTTCATTTGCATTTTTGTAGCGACGTACACCAATAAGTCGTTTATTCAGTTTACTGAGGATAGCACAATACACTACAAAGTTGGTCGTTGCAGTATGAGGGAGAAAATCAAATAGAATAACTCCTTCAGAGTCCCAGCAGACCGTCGGCAGGACTTTTACGGCTGAGGGTTCGGCTTTCAACTTTCCTTCGGAGAGGAGATGTGTTGCCAGTCCAATGACTGCTATTTTGTTTCCATTTAGGAGTTAAGGCCCCATGTTTTATCTTCTGTGACAATGTTAGACGAAAAACTGTCACAGTCAGCATCGCAACATGCGAGCAATTCCGCACAGACGGTCCTTCGTTGCTCTTCATGGTCTTCTGCTAGGTGGCGAGGAAGCCAGCGGGCATACACCTTCGAGTACCCCAGCTAGCTGAAGAGTGTATCACCACTACCAACAGACATGTCCAGTTCTGCAGTGACGTGTTTGACTGTGATCCGTCGATCACCGCGAATGATAACGTCGGCACGTTCCAGGATTGCAGTGGTCGGCTGTGTGTGGCCGTCCGGCAAGCGGGAGATGGGACAAGTTTGCGTGACCTTTCTTCGATGGTGACAGATGCCTCGCCCAACGACTCGCCTTGATTTTGTTTACCGCCAGGTCTCCGCACGCATTCTGCAAGCGCGTATGAACACCTGCAATTTACAGAAAAATATCAGCGCCAACTCTCTGCTTGGAACGCACTTCCGTTACAGACGCCATTTTGAAGGCTACCTGTACCACCGCCACTTCTTGGAAATTCATGAAACTGTAGTGGCTGACGAGAGAATATTCCGCATTTTTTTTTCAACCGAAATTGGTCGATAACAGAAAATGTGTTGCATTATTTATTGAACGCCCAACGTAGAAACGGAGCGACGTGGATCGGCATGTGGCTGTGCTCCTTGCCACAACAACGATGCTCCCGAGAAACAGAGTAATAATCCCCTCGCACCAGGAAGATAACAAAGAATGGAAGAGGAAGATGCAACTACAACGCCCTCCACAGCGACCATGGAACCGGCAACGCATGCCGACAGACAGGACACCGAGTGCATTGCGGAATTTGACAGACAACAACTGACGTATTTTAATAGTAGTAGACACAGTTAGATTTTGTAGTAGGTGTAGTGTATATTTATAGTAGAAATAGTTTTTTCTAACTATAATTATTATAAATAGTTGAAATAGTAATAGTGATGAGAGGAAGTATTTTGATAGGGTAATATTGTACAATGGATAATTTGTGTAAGCATTTGCGCAAGTTTCAATACAGCCTGTGATTAAATATTAATTTGCAAGTTACAGTCCACAATTGAATAAATAAATAAATAACTACCTGGGTAAGTTCGCTTTTATAAGATTATGAACATTTATTCCAATGAAGGCTTACTCCTTCGAATCATGGAAATTCTAGTGCTTTCGTGTTGTGAGAGGTGGTTGAGCCTGCATTTTAACACCACGTTCAGCAACTAAGGCCTCGCATCCATCAAGGATAAAATCAAAGCAGTAATTCACAACACAGAGACCGAGCGAGGTGGCGAAGTGGCTAGGACACTGGACTCGCACTCGGGAGGACGACGGTTCAATCTCGCGTCCGGCCATCCTGATTTAGGTTTCCCGTGATTTCCCTAAATCGCTCCATGCGATTGCCGGGATGGTTCCTTTGAAAGGGCACGGCCGACTTCCTTCCCTGTCCTTCCCTAATCCGATGAGACCGATGATCTCGCTGTCAGGTCTCCTCCCCGAAACAACCCAACCCATAACACAGAATGATATTACACTGTGCAGTGTAGCGCGTTCTGAGTAAAAACGTCCTCGAAGATGAAAACTGGGTGTCCAACTGAATTGCTCTACCTCCTGCGATATTCAGGCACGACTCACCACCCGTCCTCGAAACTCCACTTCCGAAGTCTGGAAAGTAGAACAAATTTCCTGATGGAAGAGACTCACCTGGTCTGTCACTAACCGGATGTAGGTCGAGCGATAATCCACCTGCAGCTGAAAGGAAAAAACACCACACGCGTCGCGGTTCTATTGAACTGGTTCCCGACGGCAGTTACGTTGACGGGAGGAGACATGCTACTGTCGAGAGCGGTTTAGCGTAGGGCCTACGAGCGCGCGAGAGGTCTCGAGTACAGTGGCTGTACCAGCGCGGTCCTCCCTGCAGCAGCAGATGCGCGGAGCGAGGGAGAGGGCGGCTCCGGCAGCTGCCGCGGCGTGTTTCCGCTTTTTTATTCCCCCTGACTTCTCCTCTCCTCTCCTCTCCTCTCCTCGGCCCCCCTGCCGTCCCCTGCCCCCTTTTCGCGGGTGTGTCAGTCGCGCAGGGTGTGTGAGTGGTGGGGGGCAGTGATCACTCACCGACAGCCGCCCCCGGCCCGCTTGCAGACAGCTGACGTCGCGACACGGCGCCGACCGCCGCGCCGCTCAGCGCTGCTGAACCGCCGCCAACCCCCTACCCTAGCAGCACGGCGCTGCTCGCGTCAGGGGTCAGCCGAGGGTGGGGCGAAACCCGTTCTGCACGTGCCTCGATATTGCATCCGTCAGAAATTACAGTTAGGCAATACAACACGCCATAAAAATGAATACAATACACTGTTCCCAGACTAGGGAAAGGCTTTTCGCTATCAGTTTATTATTGGTTCGGCGATATCGATACCGCTGCAGCACTAGACAATCTCATCTCAGATATCCATATGCGCTATGTGAAACCTAAATACATTCATAAGCCAAAACAACTGCCCCCTCCTCACTAGACTCAACGTCGCTTGGCAGCATTGCAGGCACGAAATGAAATCATACAGTGTGTTTCGGAGTATTCACATCAAACTTCTAGGTGCTGTAGATCACGACCTGGGGTACAACATCTATCGGTGGCAGATTCTTCTTAGGTGCATACCGGCGACGCTATTATTCTACAAGGTGCAGTCACATTAATGTGACCACCGACTTTCAAAACATGGCTCTGAGCACTATGGGACTCAACATCTTAGGTCATAAGACCTCTAGAACTTAGAACTGCTTAAACCTAACTAACCTAAGGACACCACACACACCCACGCCCGAGGCAAGATTCGAACCACCGCCTTTGTTCGACGTCAACGTGCAATAACCACTCACAGACGGCAGGTAGCAGCTCTAGCTGTGGAGGGTATTTAGACAGAATCGGAGGTACACGGAAAGCAGTGCAGACATTGCCGCAATGTGGGACCGGATTGACATCAAAATTAGAATTACATTAGTACCTTCAGCTGCTGACGGGCGTTGATATATATCAACGGGGACAGGTGAAAACGCGTGCCCCCGACCAGGACTCGAGCCCGGGATCTCCTGTTTACATGGCAGGCGCTCTATCCATCGCGGGCCGGAGTGGCCGAGCGGTTCTAGGCGCTGCAGTTTGGAACCGCGTGACCGCTACGATCGCTGGTTCGAATCCTACCTCGGGCATGGATGTGTGTGATGTCCTTAGGTTAGTTAGTTTTAAATACACTCCTGGAAATGGAAAAAAGAACACATTGACACCGGTGTGTCAGACCCACCATACTTGCTCCGGACACTGTGAGAGGGCTGTACAAGCAATGATCACACGCACGGCACAGCGGACACACCAGGAACCGCGGTGTTGGCCGTCGAATGGCGCTAGCTGCGCAGCATTTGTGCACCGCCGCCGTCAGTGTCAGCCAGTTTGCCGTGGCATACGGAGCTCCATTGCAGTGTTGTGTTGTCACGAGCGCGTACGGACGTGTCTCGCGCGCTCTCCCGCAACTACGGTCTTTTTGTCGGTTCTATCGGGAACAATCACGCCAGTGAACGAAAAAACAGTGATCAGTGATGGATAATAGTGAAGTGAAGCAGTCCTACAAAATTTTCTCGTGTTTAGACTAGAGAAATAGTGCATTAGTGACTTCGCGGGCACATTTACAGCATGTCGGACCTCATCAAAGGTATTTCACTACAACTAACATCCAAAAACACTACTAATACGATTAGGAACGCTTGACATTACTAACCGAAGTGCTGTGAAAGTGTTAAAAACAATATGAAAGGAAAGTTACCGTGTGACGAATCATCAAAGTAACGTATGGTAGGATTTTTCTCCGTAATTAGACGTTAAATATCCATCAAACTCACGATAACATGTTAGAACAGTGAAGGGTAGCTTCCAAAAGTGTCCCGAATAAAAAACTGATAATAACGGACTTAGACTAAAAACGAAGACTAACATATGGTAGCAAATCTCGCAGAAAAGACTAGCTTAATATGAAGAAAACCAGTGTGAACAATACCCATACAGTGAAGGGAAACGATCATAATTCTGAATTATAGACATATTATAGGTAAAAGTCATAAACTGTCGATAGTGAAGAAAATTGATTACGAGTAACGTAAAGCGATACGCCGAGCGACGGAACGCAAAGTCCCGAGAGTAGGTCGCAGTGCGCCAGCTGACACGCACTACGCGTGAGTTTCGCAAGTAGGCCAAACTGCGCTGGCCGCAGCGAACCGGTGTTGCTAAGCACGACTCGTGTTTCCGCGCCCAACCGCGGGAGTCAGCAGCTTACGCGAGCTCACAGTCCCCACCTGGTCCCGCGAAGCACGTGGCCGGCTGACTTGCGGAGCTGACCGCGGCGCTCGGTGTCGATCGGACATCGCCGGCGAAGCCACCTAGCCCACATTCGGCCTCGTTCTGTGACGTATCGCTTTTGGGACTTACGTATCCCAATGTGGTGCCGCACACGCAACACCTACCAAATAACGGTCACTCTTTAAGAACAATAACACAGATCCGCAATCCTGGATCGAGCACGCCAACTAAGTGGTGCCAACACCACACCCAAGTCCACGAAAGGGACGCTTAGTAGAGCGCAGAGCAGCACCAGTTGCAAAGTATCGCCTATAGGCATGGCGTCTGGTGTCCACGAATATGCCGTCATGTCACCGAGCCAGAAGATCGCTGCAATTGACGAGTTATTAAATGACATTGGGGCGGAATTAAAGGCCAAACACGTATCGAGTAGCGTACTGAATACGATAAGGAATAAAATATTCCCTTTGGCTTTTCAGCAGAAGCAAAGGTCGAGCTGCTGCAAGAGCAGAACAAAGATCTACTGCGCGAACTTCAGCACTCAGCTGACCCAGTTAAGGACCTTAGAATTGAGTCTCTCACAGAACAGGTCAACAAACTCGAGGAAGACAATACAAAACACGCTGAAATAAACCAAGAGCTCAGGGACCAAATTAGGGATCTGACAGGAAAGGTTACTGAACAGGCACAGCAACAGGCCAAGACACTAACATACGCTGCGGCACTCTCCACCGCACCCAAAGAACATAAACGCATTGAGGTGGCAAAAGCCAAGCAGGCAACCACTCTCTTCATAAAGTCTACCAACAACCAAGACACGAAAACAATAAAACAAACGTTGACAAAAAACATCAACCCAAGACGAGACAACCTACACATTAAGTCAATAAGAAACACGAAGACAGCTGTGATTGTCGAAGCAGCAACACAGGAGGACTGTAGGAAAATAATAGAAAAGACGAAAGATATTGAGAATATCGCGTGTGAGGGGCCCAGAAAGCGGCAACCTTTGGTGATAGTCTATCGAGTGACAGACACTATCTCGGATAGAGAATTTCTTGAGTGTTTATACGACCAAAATCTTAGTGACGATTTCACAAAAGACGAATTCGACAAAGACGTGAAAATCAGATTCCGCACAGGGCCCAAAGGAAAGGGATACAACCACCAAGTGTTGGAAGTCACACCAAGAATTTATTGGTACCTCACCAAAAAAGGAAGGGTGTACATAGACTTCCAATCCCTATCTGTCAAAGACTTTACGTCAGTGAGCCAGTGTTACAACTGTTGTGACCTTGGCCATACAACCAAAGCCTGCGCAGACACAGGTACGACCTGTTCAAGGTGTGGCAAAAAGGGCCACAAACGCGCGGACTGTCGAGCATCAGAGCCCATCGATTGCATCCCGTGCAGGAACAGAAACCGAATTTGCAATAAGAGCAGGGGTGGCGTCTGCCAGACCTACAAACAGCTGCTTGATAGACTAATTGACAGTACTGACTATGGCAACTGAACACCCCCCTGAGTCAAACAACATGCTCCATAAATCAACCCCTGTAAAAATAAGATCATACAAGTCACCATCCACCAGGCACAGAAACCATCTACGTGCAATACTCTGGCGTAAGAGGCAAAAACTATTACCTGACGACTACCCCAACAATGGTCACATTCCAGGCTTGATACACAATACAAACCTGGAGGACAGCCATCATGCAATCAATGAATACATAGACGACCTAACACTCACAGGACAAATGTCACCAGAAGCCGCCAAACTAATCAAAAGACAAATAATGTACTGGATGACATTCCAGACGACCCTTATGAACAGGATAGACGAACTCGAAGACGAACTACTGAGAATAGACATGATAACCCCAAATCCTGATACCGACAGACCAGAAAACCATACCACACATGACCAACCAAAGCAACTGCACAAAACAGCGTTGCTAACCACTCAAGACCACCCATCCACTCCAGCACAACGACGCACATACGACACTACAAAATGCGAAGGACGCATCAAACCAATCAAATTCATACAAGGTGAGACCTTGAACCCAACAGTGCTAAACACAACCGTAACGCAAGCCAGCACAACTGGAGCCGAAACGGAAAACATGGACGAATCAGACACCTCAGACTGTAATCAAATCAAACGCAAAATAACTCTCTCTGACTCACTGACAGAGGAAGAAGACGACGTCTATTATTGCCCTTACGCCAGAGATTGTAGTGTTCATAACAATGATATTCGAAACCGTAATACCGACCTTGAACAGGCCACAGCGCCGGCAGACACCACGAATGCCACACAAAAAGCCGCAGCAACAACCGCAACAAAAGTTTGCGGAGGGTCTGGCAACAGAGGCGACAGCGGGCATAACATACCAAAAGCTGTTATGTCTGTCACAGGTAGCGCAGACGAGCAGTCAAGTGGGAACCAAATCACGTCAAATCAATGCAGAATGGAGGCACAAACAACCAACACATCTGATACACATCAAGACTGCACAAACGAAACACACACAAAAAACAAAAGAATCATCGCAGCCTTTAGGAAACTAAAACCGCATAGAAAACCCAAACAGCCTAAGAGAGTCCCGAAAGTGAAAGCGTGTGACGACCAATCTCGGCAATCGCTGGCTGCCTCAAAACCTAGTGATACGAAAGTGCATACCCCTGATGATACCAACACCTTCGCAACCCCCCAACCAACAGCCTCAATGCCGACGCCCAAGGAAACCCCCACAACAACCAACGAGGAAGCCAATCCAGCGCCCCCGGCAGAGGTGCACAACAACGCCACTACACCATCACGACACGTCACGGCTGCAGAGACGCCAACACACGCCATCGACACCGATAGTTTTAGTTACGATAAGCTAGATATAAATGTAAAATTAAGTAGGCTAGAAAAAAGAGACATCTTAGGGACGGCACAGCGGATGCTCATCCGCACCCTACACCCGTACGGCCAATCTGTTTGTTTCCGTACATCAGAGCAAACCGATAGAGTGATTCTCAAAACGGAGAATATTCCAACAGATCCAGACAGCCTACTAGACCTGCTCATGCAAGTGTGCGCCCGCAGGGAGGAACCATTCGATATGGACAAGCTTTACAAGGATCACGTAAGGGCCTATGGGAGAACATACTTCGATTATAGTCAAACTGGCAGCAAGTGCTACGCCACAGTTAAACACCCAAACTGCTAATAGCACAGCTTAATGCTATGCGGAGTATACTTGTAAATTCGGAGCTCCCACGGGTCCTACGTGAACTAAAAAGTGACATTCTGTGCATACAGGAGCCCTACACTAGACAAGGGCATATCCCCAACTTTCCTCCAAGTGCGGTGACGGTTGCGGAGGGGACAGGCTGCATGGCATCTGTCATAATCCTAAACAAAGAAATACATCCAGTCAAAATTACAGAACTCTGTTCCGAGCACCTAGTTACAGTTGAAGTCACACACAAGGGGGATACTTGGATCATCGCGTCGCTTTACGCCCAATTCTGTCATTGCATCAAACCATACGCAGACCTCATCAGAGATGTTGCGCAATACGCTGGCAACAAAAAACTTCTCATCTGTGCAGACATAAATGTCAGATCAACCCTGTGGCATTCAGACAGAACTGACGACAGAGGTAGAATAATAAATGACATCATCCAAGAAAACAGACTACACGTACTCAACAAGGAAGGACATCACCCGACTCACATCGGACACAACGGTCATTCATCAAACATAGACATCACCCTCGTTAATAACGCCGCCATCAACCACGCACGAGACTGGACCGTACATGACCAGATCACTGCTAGCGACCACAACATCATGACACTAACCTTAAGTGGCACACCAAACGTCAACACAGAAACACTACCAAAAAGACTATTATTTGACAAAACAGATTGGGACAGGGTCAGACAAAAAATACATGAGCACAAACCGCAAGACATCACCGGTAGTGTTGATTACAGAGCACACATGCTGACAGATATCATCACACACATACAGAACACCTGCATACCCACAAAAAGAATGACAAAACACCAAAATATTCCCTGGACTACACAATTAACACGACTCAAACAAGACTCAAAACGTAAACGTAAACTTTACCAACGAGCAATTTCAGATAGAGAAAGACAATTACGACTACACGACTACCGGCTTGCCAAGGATAAATATAAACTTGAGCTGAATAAGACCAGGAAAGACCATTGGAACAGCCATGTAGCAGCACAAACACAACTAAACATTTGGGGGGAACCATACAAAATCGTGACAGAGAAAATTAAGAGCCCACTGGTTCTGGGAACGCTGCGACAGGAGGATGGTGAGATGACTAAGGGCTGGAGACGCACAGCGGAGTTCCTGCTGAGCAAACTCCTGCCCGACGACATCGCAGACACAGACACACCACAACATGCAGCGGTGAGACGCGAAGTAGACACAGTATACACCACACCAACCGTCACCTGTCCATTTGCGCAGGAAGAAGTGGCGACAGCGATCTCAGAACTCAAAAACAAAAAGGCGCCTGGACCGGATGGTATCCACTCTGAGGTACTGAAACAAATTGCACCGCAGATCATCCCGTTTCTCACAACGTTGTCTGGGCCGTGTGCCTGCAGTGTGGAAGACCTCGAAGGCGGTTATCATCAAAAAGGCTCCAGACAAAGACACATCAGACCCCAAGTCATACAGACCAATTTGCCTTATCAATACACTCGGTAAAGTACAAGAAAAACTACTCTGCAAAAGACTACAAGCACACCGAACACTACGGGGACTGACACCACACCAATATGGCTTCAGGGAAGGGAAATCTATAGACGACGCAATTAACAGAGCACTCCAAATAGTACACGACACACCCTCCAAATACACACTTGCAATTATGATAGACATCTCAGGTGCCTTCGACAACCTCTGGTGGCCGGCCTTGTTCAAGAGGCTCAGACACCTGCAGGTACCGGAGTCTCTGTATAATAGTTTCATGGACTACTGCAGAGACAGAACGGTCGTTTGGCAAATGGACAACCAGAAAGTGATTAAACGAATTACAAAAGGCTGTCCACAAGGGTCGATCTGCGGCCCCATCTTCTGGGACATAGTTATAGAACCGCTCCTACTGTTACTAGAGGAGCACATCTTGACAGATGGAGCTGTCGCTTATGCTGATGATCTACTCGTCGTAGTTTCAGCAAATAACCGTGCCCAGCTAGAAGAAAGAGCCAATGGAACACTTAGGACAATAACCCAATGGTGCACAGATAATAAATTAAAGATAGCAGGAAACAAAACAACTTATACATTGCTAAAGGGTATCCTGCGCAGGAACCCAATAGTCAAAATCGGGGACACTAACATAAAAAGACTAGCAGTCACACGCTATCTAGGAGTATACATTGATGAACGATTGAACTTCCACGAACACATGCGAATATGCACAAACAAAGCAGAAAAGATACTACACAAACTGGCTAGGCTAAATTCGGAACAATTCAGACTACCCCTGTCAGTGACACGAACATACCATTGCGCTCTCTTCGAGTCAGTACTATGCTTTGCTGCCAGTACGTGGGCCCACAGGTTAAATCTCTCAACCAACAGAACCATTGTACGTCGAGGCCAAAGAAGTGTTCTACTTCGACTAACAGGGGCATTTAACACAACATCAAATGACGCACTATGTGTCGTCATGGGAATTTTCCCCATAGATATCACCATCAGGTACCGCGCAGCAATGTACTGGCTTAGGATGGGGAGAATAGACCAGGTTCGGCAGATCACTGGTGTACCGATTGAGACAACACGCCAACTCAGAGCATGGCGAGTGGATACCTGGCAGAGCGAGTGGACCAACAGCGATAAGGGCCGCCGTGTATACAACTTCTTCCCTGACATCCGGGAAAGACTAAAACTAAAACATATTGATCCCAGCCGCGGTATGGTACATTTCATCACAGGACATGGCCCTTATCCCACGCACCTGTACCGCGTGAGTCTGCAGCAGACTAATAGATGCACATGCGGGGAAGAAGGTTCCCCTGAACATACTGTCTTCTTCTGCGGACAACGCACGAACATAAGACACACAGTACACATAAATCGCCTGAACACACAGAACGAACTACATGCCATAATACGCGACCCGGAAAGGTGGACTGAACTCAACAAACTAACGGACGAAATCTCGAAGATCCAACAAATAGAATACTTGCGCAACAGACCCTACCGAAGGCAAGTCGGTCCAAACAGACGTCACGATGCCCAGGGGGACACAGATATGATTAGCACCACGAGTGATGAAGAAGAAACAGATACAGACCAGGACACCAACACAGATATTGAAGCGTCCAGCGCGGATGATCCATAGTGTCAACCAAGTTAAATTCAAAGAATAGAGTGGAACAACCGACTAGAGGTGCACAAGTCACACACAATCCTAAAAACAGATTGCACCTTATATATAAACAGTTAACAGCATCTCCATGTTCAATAAGAGCTTAAAGCTAGGTACCTCTTCAAGGGACCTACGCCTTCCGCTAAGAGGCAGCGCACAGTCTGTATGGAAGGATCTTAATTGTGGTCCCTCTCTTTTGAGCCCAACCCGACGGATACCTATGGTAGATCGGGGAAAACCACCGCTCAGGCTGTGTTGCTGGCGGGGCCGGAAGGTGCTAACTGCCACACCACGTATCATTGTAAGTCTCATTGGCTCAGTGTGAACTTTTTGTACAACTAACCTACACAGCCTATACCTCAACCTCCACTATACTAAGAACTTCTCATCTGAAGCTTAAAGTTGGGCACCTCTTCAAGGGACCCACGCCCCCCTGGTAAGAGGCGGCGCACGTCCTGGATGGAAGGATCTTAATTGTGGTTCCTCTCTTTTGAGCCCAACCCGACGGATACCTATGGTAGATCGGGGAAAACCACCGTTCAGGTCGTGTTGTCGGCGGGGCCGGGAGGTGCTTGCACCTGATGTACTCTACTAGGAGCCTTGTAGGCCCAACACAAACCGTTAGCGTCATTACCTTATTACTTTTACTACGAGTACCCTTTCATTAGCAACTTTGAGCCAAGCACAAAATCAGTTACCTCTCTATTGTAT
Source organism: Schistocerca cancellata (assembly GCF_023864275.1). NCBI lineage: Eukaryota > Metazoa > Arthropoda > Insecta > Orthoptera > Acrididae > Schistocerca > Schistocerca cancellata. The sequence goes on from NC_064627.1 coordinate 628,993,084, forward strand.
ATCGTAAATAGTTTAGTAGGCTGGACATGGAGGTCTTAGTCTTAGTTTCTAGCTTTAACGTATCGTAATCTCTTCTAGTTAAGATAGTTTTTAGGATAGTAGATGTTAAAGGCATGGTGAGCAACGGCTAGCGTCTTGAGGTTCATTCCAAGACCCGGGCCGCCGCCCACAACCAGGTGACGGGCAATATTATACCCATAACTTCTCTATTCAGTTCTCTTCCTTCCTTCTTTCTAAATATTTAATTTCGTTTTGTTTATTAATTTCTTACTTGATTTTGTATTAGTTATACGTTTTTCTAATGCTGCACAAAAAAAAAAAAAAAATAGATATCAAATGGATCTAAACAGAGCCCGCCTCCACGTGGCGGGACACGGGCAACGGTGTGAGTGGGGACGGGAGCCGGTGTGGTGTTACTTTCAGTCACTGCGGACCCCGGACCCAGTCACAGCGGCTAAGTGGCAATATACGACCCACCATAAGAAATTAGACGGTGGGTCATAAAATATAAGCAGCTAGTGAAAAAAAAAAAAAAAAAAAAGTCTTTAACACTGGTAGCATGCCGCGACAGCGTGGACGTGAACCGTATGTGCAGTTGACGGACTTTGGGCGAGGGCGTATAGTGGGCATGTGGGAGGCCGGGTGGACGTAGCGCCGAATTGCTCAACACGTGGGGCGTGAGGTCTCCACAGTCCACAGTACATCGATGTTGTCGCCAGTGGTCGGCGGAAGGTGCACGTGCCCGTCGACCTGGGACCGGACCGCAGCGACGCACGGATGCACGCCAAGACCGTCGGATCCTACGCAGTGCCGTAGGGGACCGCACCGCCACTTCCCAGCAAATTAGGGACAGTGTTGCTCCTGGGGTATCGGCGAGGACCATTCGCAACCGTCTCCATGAAGCTGGGCTACGGTCCCGCACACCGTTAGGCCGTCTTCCGCTCACGCCCCAACATCGTGCAGCCCGCCTCCAGTGGTGTCGCGACAGGCGTGAATGGAGGGACGAATGGAGACGTGTCGTCTTCAGCGATGAGAGTCGCTTCTGCCTTGGTGCCAATGATGGTAGTATGCGTGTTTGGCGCCGTGCAGGTGAGCGCCACAATCAGGACTGCATACGACCGAGGCACACAGGGCCAACACCCGGCATCATGGTGTGGGGAGCGATCTTCTACACTGGCCGTACACCACTGGTGATCGTCGAGAGGACACTGAATAGTGCACGATACATCCAAACCGTCATCGAACCCATCGTTCTACCATTCCTAGAGCGGCAAGGGAACTTGCTGTTCCAACAGGACAATGCACGTCCGCATGTATCCCGTGCTCTAGAAGGTGTAAGTCAACTACCCTGGCCAGCAAGATCTCCGGATCTGTCCCCCATTGAGCATGTTTGGGACTGGATGAAGCGTCGTCTCACGCGATCTGCACGTCCAGCACGAACGCTGGTTCAACTGAGGCGCCAGGTGGAAATGGCATGGCAAGCCGTTCCACAGGACTACATCCAGCATCTCTACGATCGTCTCCATTGGAGAATAGCAGCCTGCATTGCTGCGAAAGGTGGATATACACTGTACTAGTGCCGACATTGTGCATGCTCTGTTGCCTGTGTCTATGTGCCTGTGGTTCTGTCAGTGTGATCATGTGATGTATCTGACCCCAGGAATGTGTCAATAAAGTTTCCCCTTCGTGGGACAATGAATTCACGGTGTTCTTATTTCAATTTCCAGGAGCGTAGTTGTAAGTTCTAGGGGACTGATGACCTCAGAAGTTAAGTCCCATAGTGCTCAGAGACATTTGAACCATTTCCTATCCATCATTTTTTTTTCATTTTGTTCGGTATTGTCCTTTGAAGTTGATTCCTTTACTCAGGAACACGCTGAGCTACCGTGCCGGCGTCCATCTGAGCCACTGAGGCCACAGAGGGTAGCGCGATTGCAGGGACTACCTCGCGCACGCCTCCCACGAGACTCACATTATCACCTTGTATGTCCACACACTACATGCGTAGTGTCCTACCCAAACACACTCATTACTCGTGGAAGACATTCTTACCAAGTCCCGTAAGAGTTCGGGGAATACGTGTGCATCCGCACAGAAGAAGAAGGTCATGGCCGGTATTGCCGGAACCATATACTTATATGGATAGGTATCTGTCGTTCAAAAGGGCATTGTCAATGGCTTTCGGGTGAAGGGTGGAAGCATTTCCAAAACGGCTAAGTCTGTAAACAGATCGCATGCTATCGTGGTTGAAGTATATCGTGCATGGCAGAACGACACTATTCAAGTCTCTGAGTTCCGATTCCACGATCTAATTAGGTTCCAGCCCACCTCATGCGAACTGTGGAACGGCGTGTTAGAAAACATAATAGCTTGTCGAGATCTCTTACCTTGTCTTATCTTGTCTGCAGCTTTCAACGGTCGGTGAATGAGTCACTATGATTTCAGTAAGATGTTACACTACCGAGCAGGAGTTGAGCCTTTTGCAGTACGGATCCATTACTTATTCATGGATATCATGTACTTTCCAGAAACTGGAAGTCCAAGAACGAAGTGCTCGGATTAAAAAGGGTGTAAGACGGGCTATAATGTTTCGTCTCCTACTGTTAAATCTGTACATCGAAAAAAGAATGACAGAAATGAAAAACGTTGAAGAGTGGGATAAAAATTCAAGGTAAAAATATACCAATTATAAGACTGGCTGATAACATTGCTATCCTGAGTGACAGTGAAGAAGAATCAAAGTATGTGTTGAAGGAATGAACAGTGTAATGGGTACAGAATATCGACTGAGAGTAAATCGAAGAAAGACGGAAGTAATGGGAAATGGTTCAAATGGCTCTAAGCACTAAGGGACTTGACATCTGAGGTCATCAGTCCCCTAGACTTAGAACTGCTTAAAACTAACTAATCTAAGTACATCACACACATCCATGCACGATGCAGGATTCGAAACTGCGGCCGTAGCAGCAGCGCGGTTCAAGACTGAAGCGCCTAGAACCGCGGCCGGGAAAAGTAATGAGTCGTAGCAGAAATGAGAACACTGAGAACTTAATATCGGAATTGGTGATCACGAAGTAGATGAAGTTACAGACATCTGTTACCTAGGTAGCAAGGAGCAAGGAGAAAATAAAAGGGACACTAGCATTGGGAAAAGGGCATTCCGGGCCAAGAGAAGTCTGCTGCTATGAAACGTAGGTCTTCACTTGACGAATAAATTTCTGAGAATTTAGGTTGGAGCACAGCATTGTATGGTAGCTAGACATGAACGGTGGGAAAACCGAAGAGTGTCGAAGCATTTGAAATGTGGTGCTACAGACGAATGTTGAAAACTAGGTGGATTGGTAAGGTAACGAGTGAAGACGTTCTCCCCAGAATCGGCAAAAAGAATATACTGAAAACATAAGAGGAAGGGACAGTATGATAAATCATGTGTTAATAAATCAGGGAATAACTTCCGGGGTACTAGAGGTAAGAAATGTCGGTAGAAAGTGTAGAGAAAGTGAGAGGCTGGAATGCGTTCAGTAAATAATTTAGGACGCAAGTAGCAATTGCCAGTGAGCTCCTCTCAGATGAAAAGATTGGCACAGGTCACAGGTCCACATCAAACCAGTCAGAAAACTTTTGAATAATAATAACAATAAACAACGGACAATCATGAAGTTATTCGGTAGTGGTTTTTGTGGTTCGCACTGCATAGTTTTAGGTGGAGTGTTTCGCGGAATGTTTCATGAGCTTAAGTCGTGTTTTGCATATGGAACTACTGTAATTGTTACCTTGTCAAGAGAGCAGTCTGCGATCTACGGTACAGAGTCGAATTTTTTAAATCTTTCCGGATAGTAAACAAGTTAAATTCGTCGCACTGCCAGCCAATGAGCTTTCATGATTCTTTTCTCGAGGTACCTATTCCTTTGCTTCATGTTTTGTAGCTTATTGCACCCCTGCTTAACTAAATTTCGGAAGTAACTATGTGCTATTTAACTCAAACATTCTGTAAATCAAATGGACTTCCTAGACATCACATTCCTGTTCAGACTAATTAACACTGAATTGTACTTTGCAGGTATCACAGTCACATTTGATATACAATTAAGTTTACCACCAGCAAAGATAATTTCTCCTCTGTTAAATTGTTTCTGCAAACAATAGCCAGCTGTTCAGCAGTCAAGGTGAACACTACGCATCGTGCTTTTATGTTTTGATTTTCAGAAGAAAAGGTAACTGACGGAAGAGACGGTAGTAGCAGAGCTCCAGTTCATAATTTCTTGTACAGTGTGATTAGTTTACCTCTTGTAATTGTGGTCTATGATAATAATCCCTGTACACTATTTCTGTTGCAAACAGCGGGGCTATAAGCATTGTTGTTTACACGTTTCTCATGTGAATTCAGATGCTTGCTAAGGCTAATCAGGCTCACACAATGAATTAAGTTCACTACTGGCCATTACAATTGCTACACCACGAAGATGACATGCTACAGACGCGAAATTTAACCGACAGGAAGAAGATGCTGTGATACGCAAATGATTAGCTTTTGAGAGAATTCACACAAGGTTGGCGACGGTAGCGACACCTACAACGTGCTGACATGAGGAAAGTTTCCAACCGATCTCTCATACACAAACAGCAGTTGACCGGCGTTGCCTGGTGAAACGTTGTTGCGATGCCTCGTGTAAGGAGGAGACATGCGTACCATCACGTTTCCGACTCTGATAAAGGTCTCATTGTAGCCTATCGCGATTGCGGTTTATCATATCGCGACATTGCTGCTCGCGTTGGTCGAGATCTAATGACTCTTAGCAGAATATGGAATCGGTGGGTTCAGGAGAGTAATACGGAACGCCGTGCTGGATCCCAACGGCCTCGTATCACTAGCAGTCGAGATGGCAGTCATCTTATCCTCATGGCTGTAACGGATCGTGCAGCCACGTCTCGATCCCTGAGTCAACAGATGGGGGCGTTTGCAAGACAACATCCATCTGTACGAACAGTTCGACGACGTTTGCAGCAGCATGGACTATCAGCTCGGAGACCATGGCTGCGGTTACCCTGGACGCTGTATTACAGACAGGAGTGCCTGCGATGGTGTACTCAACGACGAACCTGGGTGCACGAATGACAAAACGTCATTTTTTCGGATGAATCCAGGTTCTGTTTACAGCATCATGATGGTCGCATCCGCGTTTGGTGACATCGCGGTGAACGTACATTGGAAGCGTGTATTCGTCATCGCCATACTGGCGTATCACCCGGCTTGATGGTATGGGGTGCCATTGGTTACACGTCTCCACCACCTCTTGTTCGCATTGACGGCACTTTGAACAGTGGGCGCTATATTTCAGATGTGTTACGACCCGTGGCTGTACCCTTCACTCGATCCCTGCGAAACAGGACTTTTCAGCAGGATAATGCACGATCGCATTTTGCAGGTCCTGTACGGGCCTTTCTGAATACTCTTGATGAACTGTGGTATCGTGTTGAAGCTGCATGGGCAGCTGTACCTGTACACTCCATCCAAGCTCTGTTTGACTCAATGCCTACGCGTATCAAGGCCGCTATTACGGCTAGAGGTGGTTGTTCTGGGTACTGATTTCTCAGGATCTATGCACCCAAAGTGCGTGTAAATGGACTCACATGTCAGTTCTAGTATAATATATTAGTCCAATGAATACCCGTTTATCATCTGCATTTCTTCTTGGTGTGGCAATTTTAATGGCCAGTAGTGTATTTGCTACGCCGATTATCAACACGTTGTTCTAAGTAAGTCTCTCCTGTTCTAAATCACCGTTCTAAATATTCAGTTAAAAAATGTTCAAATGTGTGTGAAATCTTATGGGACTTAACTGCTAAGGTCATCAGTCCGTAAGCTTACACACTACTTAACCTAAATTATCCTGAGGACAAACACACACATCCATGCCCGAAGGAGGACTCGAACCTCCGTCGGGGCCAGCCGCACAGTCCATGACCGCAGCGCCCTAGACCGCTCGGCTAATCCCACGCGGCTATTCAGTTAACATCTAAATTCGTGGCTCTAAGCTTTTTATATGAGCGGGCACTTCACTTACGGACATATTTAGGAATTATTATAATAGGTAATCTGTTTTCAAATCTAGATCGTACGCTTATGCCCTTTTCTTACACTTCTCCTCTTTTATTCTTCCGCTATAAGCTGCCGTCTTTCTCTTCATCTGCTGACGTGCATATCAAGCTCCTGCCGTGAGCCGATGCCTTCAGAGCCTCGATGAACGCTTCTCACGCGCATATTACGCGGATCATAGCGTCGTTTGCAGGCGTGCGGTCCTCATAAAGCGGCGAGACGCGGCACCGCTCGCGTAGTCTGGAGACGGCGGGAGGCGTCGAATACATTCTGTAGGAGCGAGCCGTTTCCCCGTGATAGGGCCAGCTGCGTCGTATTTCCTCGCAGCCGAGAACCTCCCGGTGTCTGTGCCTGGCACTGGCTGCGCTCAGGAATAGCGCCGCCTGCGCTCGGGTCGGCTATACTTCGGTGCGGTTAGTGCGTCGACCCGGTGGCTTCAAGTGGCCCATACGCAGTCGACCAGGCACCAGCGCCGCCGCCCCCGCGTGCACTTGACATTTCTTGTGCCGCGAGGAGGCTCTGGCCGCGTCGCAGTTCGGGAGCTCAGCGGAGACGTCTCACATCCAACAGGGATTTGGGGGCCCTCGGCGGCAGGGCACGGAGCCTGGATCTCTATGCCGGCGAAAAATCCCCGGAGGAAGGGAGCGCCTGTGCTCTTACTGATACCTGGCTCTTGCCGCCAGACTGACTGGAGAAGAGAGGAGGGAAAAAGAGAGTGTCTAAATCGCAGTATATCTTAAGGAGACGAGTACAGTAGATTCGAAAAATTGGTGCAAGGCAGACTTACGCAAGTGGAAAGGCATTACAGTGCTCCAGGGAGAAATGCTGGAGTGAAGGGCACCTATAGTACGGCACACCTCACACAATCTCAACATCCTGCATGTCGATTGTGGAATCGTAGCTCGAAGACAGGTAGGTCTGTACGACAACGGCGTTTGCTTCGCTCGTATAGAAAGTTAATTCGGCACGAATTTTACACATAAACTCAATCTGACGTGTAACAGCGAAGCGGTTTAACAAAATGATCAATTTGAGCTAGCTGCATAAAGTGAATAGCGGAGAATGATGGTAGTGTTTCCGCACTGTCTGCCATTTCCGCCTTAAATATTCCAAAGTGACGTAAATAGAGAGAGAGATACTTCCTAGTGGATACGGTTGCTGTAGCGAGACCAGGAACTTTCTTCAAAGGCATTTTACAAGTACATTTTTTATCATTCTGTAGAGGTAATATATTTACTTCTTGACTCCGATTTCTATTTGTTGTTCGTCAACCTGATTTGAGTTTTGTGAGGTTTATCCATCTTCTCCTCTCCGTCCATTTCTTCCTCCTCCTCTCTCTGCCCGTTTCCTACTCCCTCCTCTCACACTCTCCATCTTCTCCCCTTTCGTTTCTCACTGCCCATGCAACTTTCGTCGTGCTGTCTTATATTTCATGACTTGTTTGATCGGATTTTAAACATAAAAAACTGAGTTTTTCTACAGCAGATCAGTACTTCACAAAAATTTGGAAACAAAATATGGCCTATAAAACTAACTACCTATGCTTATTTTTCATTCATATGATAAGCAAAATGGTTCTGAGCACTATGGGACTTAACATCTGAGGTCATCAGTCCCTAGGACTCAGAACTACTTAAACCTAACTAACCTAAGGACATCACACACATCCATGCCCGAGGCAGGATCCGAACCTGCGTGTAGCGGTCACGCGGTTCCAGACTGAAGCACCTAGAACCGCACTGCCACACCGGCCGGCTATGGTAAGCAACCAGCGACTATGCGGAGATATACTTGCAAAAATATACTCATGAGAGTGCTCTTGCGTATGTCTGATGGTGCATATGAGTGACACATTTGTTCATAAACGACATACATGCAGTTCCACATGTACAGATTAACATTATGGGCGGTACGTGCAGAAATTTCATTACTGCAGCCTAAAAGGTGCAGTTGTTGCGCGGGACTGGGCATTTACAATATTATCGTCACGCTTTTTGTTACAATTTACTTATCTTTATTACTCTTACTCTCTTCGTATTGCTATTTTTAACATTTACCGATTTTCAATGGCCGGCCGCTGTGACAGAGCGGTTCTAGGCGCTTCAGTCCGGAACCGCGCTGCTGCTACGGTCGCAGGTTCGAATCCTGCCTCGGGCATGGATGTGTGTGATGTCCTTAGGTTAGTTACGTTTAAGTAGTTCTAAGTCTAGGGGAGTGATAACCTCAGATGTCAAGTCCCATTGTGCTTAGAGCCATATGAACCATTTTTGATTTTCAGTGGAGAAATAATACAGCCAAACGGTTGCAAATAATTGTTTAATACATTTACCTAGGTTTCAACAGCTCTGAGGATGTCTTCATCAAAATGAAAATTTAAGAGCCTTACAAAATAACACAAGAAAAATAAGTTTGACAGAGACGTTAACCAAGATGAAGAAAGTCATAACACAGAAAAGTTACATTGCAAGAAGGCAATATTCAGAGGTTAGAGCAGATATGCTCATGTCACAAATTAAAAATTAAAAATATACCAGCCATTGGAACGTACACCTTGCAAGTAAAAACAAGACACAAGTTGCCCTGCCTATCGGACGCGCAGTGACATTCCCACGTTTGAGACATTGTAACAGACATAAGTGAATTAAACAACAGTTAATTATTTTAAAAAATTCAAATAATGAGAGTTTAATGTATTTTTGAAAAAAACAAAGTAGTGAAGTAAATGAAGTAGAACTAAGAGCCATCTATTAGGCTTTACTGAAATGCCGATTACGTAAAGTACAGAGATTTGTTGAATATTTGCACAAAGATCTGCACAGCCTAGAAACATCTGAATAAAGGAAACTTTAGAAGTACACATCTATATGAGATCTGAGGTAAAAGATGTCTCGGAGCTAGAGGCAGGAAAACATAATAAAAATTAGCACAATAAAAAATCCGTGAGTAGTGATTAAAGCCATTTAAAAACCTTTTGTTGTGTAATTGTAACTGTTCGTTGAGGATGAGGGCATCGTTCTTAGAAATATGCTTGAAAATGGCAAGCTCTTCGAGGCTTCGAGCCTTCTTGGTTTCTGACCGGAAATTAACAGATGATCCGCAAAAGTGCCCCTTTCTCACAATAATTGTTTCTTATACCTGACATTAAAAGATCCTCCAGTTTGTTCTATATAAAAACAGGACACATATCACTAGTGATTTTATAAATGGATGAACTGTGTATAGGAGCATCTTGTGTTGGTGAATAAAATTTTTCTGCAAGGTATTGTTAGTAGAAAATCCAACTCAGAATCCGTATTTTATAACTAGAGGGCGACCGATTTGTTCGTGCAGAATTTCATTTCCTAACTCGAAATCCAACATGATCAGTCTACTACAAAGGCTAGATTTTGTTTCTAGCGTTTCAGATTTGAATGGAAGGTAAAAATCCATACCAGGTGTCCATAATCAGGAAACCACACATTTGAGTTGCAACAAATAATATACGTTAACTATTAGGGATCTGTGATGTCAAAACACAGTTCTTCGATTCTCTGAAGTGTGGAACAGAAAGTCGCACTTTCCTTTTCATTTTAAATCGCCACAAGTTTCGGTCCTCAAGGCGACTATCTAGTCGTATACTTATAGAAAGGCGTCCTGAGAGGACACAGGACACTTTCTATCACCGAGGCTATTCTCTTGTAGTATACGTCAGGCGTCCTGTGGGAACACAGGACGTTCTTTCAGGACGCCTGACATAATGATATACGGATAATGGTCTTGGGGACCGAAATCGGTCGTGATTTAAAACAAAAAAGAGAGTGCAACTGGGGCTGACATTTTGTCCAAAACCATTAACACAGTTGCGGAATCGTCACCATGATTTTCAACATGCTGGACAAGATATTAAAAAACTATTGTGATAATATTGTTTTGCGATAAACACTAAGCTGTACATAGCACACTGAATTCGCTACTGTATTGCGATCCCAGGTAACAACTACGGAAATTGTGCAAACTGAACGATAAGAAAATTCATACATAGTGTCACGTGTTTGACAACGTACTCCACAACACAGATAGGGAATATTAGCGCCAAGAACCAGGCCTTCGTGGTTGACTTCGTCGCACAAGTTTTTGATTTCAGATATCGCCTTTCCTGGCGTTTACATGACGTATCAGTGAAATATGACTCGTAAATGGTGGAATTAGCTTTGTTCTCATATCTCACCCGGCATGCAAGGCGAAATAGTAACATAATGTGTAGTGTAGAGGAGTTGTACGAGAGGATGACGATAATACCGCTTCGGCAAATCTAGGGGTTTGGGAGTTTAATTCCTCCATCATAGCCGGCCGAAGTGGCCGTGCGGTTAAAGGCGCTGCAGTCTGGAACCGCAAGACCGCTACGGTCGCAGGTTCGAATCCTGCCGCGGGCATGGATGTTTGTGATGTCCTTAGGTTAGTTAGGTTTAACTAGTTCTAAGTTCTAGGGGACTAATGACCTCAGCAGTTGAGTCCCATAGTGCTCAGAGCCATTTGAACCATTTTTTCCTCCATCATACCTGTATTCTGACGGCAATTAGGCAAGCAATAATACAGAAGTGAATCAGTAAATATATATTCGGGCTGAAAGAGACAAATGGTTCAAATGGCTCTGAGCACTATGGGACTCAACTGCTGTGGTCATAAGTCCCCTAGAACTTAGAATTACTTAAACCTAACTAACCTAAGGACGTCACGCACATCCATGCCCGAGGCAGGATTCGAACCTGCGACCGTAGCGGCCGTGCGATTCCAGAATGTAGCGCCTTTAACCGCTCGGCCACTCCGGCCGGCGCTGAGAGAGACAGAAATATGCTCTGATGACTAGAGAGCGTTAATGAAATACAACTGGATGCTACAAGATGTTATAACCTTTCCAATAGGGGATGTTTTGACGACTGAAGTCGCTACTAATAGTGCAAGTGTGTGTCACACGACTGCTGAGGAGACAGTCACGTGGTTCGGGTGCTACTCACGGAATTCTTACAACGTGGGTATCTGTACTTTTTCTTTTTTTCAGTTATCAGGCATTTGACTGGTCTGATGCGGCCCAGCACGAATTCCCCTCTTGTGCCAAACTCTTCACCTCAGAGTAGGACTTGCATCCTACGTCCTCAGTTACCTGCTGGACCTATTGCGATCTCTGACTTCCTCTAACGTTTTTACCCACTGCGGCTCCCTCTAGCATCATGGAAGGTATTCCCTGATGTCTAACAGATGTCCTAACATCATGTCCCTTCTTCCTGTCAGAGTTTTTCGTATGTTCCTTTCTTCGTCGATTTTTGGGAGAACCTCCTCATGCTTTACTTTATCAGTCCACCTAATTTTCATCATTCGTCTCTAGCACCGTATCTCAAATGCTTCGATTCCCTTCTGTTTCGGTTTTCCCACAGTCCATACAATGCTGTGCTCCAAACGTACATTCTCAAACGTACTTTCTTTCTTCCTCAAATTAAGACCTACGTTTGATAGTAGCAGACTTCTCGTGGCCAGAAGTGCCTTTTTGCCAGTGCTAGTCTGCTTTTTATGTCCACCTTGCTCCGTCCATCGTGGATTATCTTGCTGCCTAGGTCCTGATGTTAGATTTCTCGCTGTTCTCATTTCTGCTACTTCTCATTAATTTCGTCTTTCTTCGTCTTTACGCTCAGTCCATCTTCTGTACCCATTCGATTGTTCAGTCCATCCAGCAGATAAAGTAATTCTTCCTAACTTTCATTCAGGGTAGCAATAGCATCAGAGAATCGTATCATTGATATCCTTTCACCTTGAATTTTAACCTACTCTTGAACCTTTCTTTTATTACCATCACTGCTTCTAGTGTGTGTACAGAGTGAACATTAGGGCCGAAAGACAACATCCCTGCCTTACACCCTTTTCGATCGGAACGCTTAAGTCTTGGCTTTCTACTCTTATTATTCCCTCTAGGTCCTTGTACATGTCGTACATTACCCGTCACTCTCTATAATCTTACTCCCGTTTTCCTCAAAATTTCGAACATCATCTGACGAATCTGCTTTACTAGCCGCTAAATCTACGTCACTAAGCAAGATATTAAAAAACGAAACGTATTGCTTATTGAAAGCATACAGTACAGAGGGAAGGACACATAATGAAATTTATAAGTGGTTTAGCATGCATAGTGGGTGCGATGCTTAACACATCTGATAATTATCATTTATTCTTTGGTCTCAATTGCGAATTTTTAATTAGATTTCATGTTTCGATCACTAAGGAACACAGAATACGCTGGTACGTGATTCTGAGCAGAAAAGACGGGTTGCTGATGCAACTACTGTGATATGAAGATGATAGTGAGTGATTTAAATCTAATTAAAATGTGAGAATGAGACTGAACATTAAATGAGATTTATCTTAAACACCAGTACAGTTGCTGACTCTCTCAAGACGAATTTATTTGCTATAGTTTACCACAACTGCAACGGGCTGGACATCGACTCGAACTGAACTTGTGTGAACATGCCGGTACGTCGTTTTACAACACATTTCATCAACCCCAGTAGCTCTCGAGTGGTGACGTAACAGACCCTCCGCAACGCATGATTAGATGTTTTCAACGGAAGAGATATCTGAAGGACTTATTGGTCACGTCAGTAACTGGACACTCCCTGTATCGAAGTAGGCCGAGAAAGCACGAGCAAAATGCAGTCTTGCATTAACTTGTCGAAAAATAACGTCACGAAGACCTCCAAAGTAGAGAAGAGCCGTCCACCTTAACACGTTAGGAACGTAACGACTGCCGTCCAAATTAAAGCCTATGTGAACAAGAGACGACCCCTTGTGTGCCGAAAGGAACCCAATACCATAACACCCATTGCTGCGTAAGACGATGACAAATGCAATATAGCAAAGTTCGCTCTCCTCGGAGCCTCCACACAAGAATACGTCAATCGTGATACTGTACGCAAAATCGGATACTGTCAGAAAAGGCCTCTCGCTCTGCTCAAGGCAAGCCGCAACCATAGTCAACATGCTGACAGTCCACGTGGATACTTGTCTTGCCGCAGACTAGGCATTTCCTAACTTAATCGTTGATGCACTTGTCCACTGCGGTGGACAGATGTTATTGTCCATTCTTTGGTGTTTCCAGTCACTCCTGAGGCGGCAAATGAACGCGGCCCATTCCAGTAGACCCTCCCTACTGGTACTGGGACCTGTGTACATTGGCAGCATCATGATTGATTGAAAACTCCAAAGAAGGAACCATTAACAGCTGTCCATGCAGTGGACATGTGCACCACAGGGTTGAGAAACGTGACGTGGCTGTACAATCATGCACAGCCGAGCATGCATGTGTGTCCTCTCTGGTGCTAGTCGCTTGTGGCCGTTGAAGTCGTGCATAGCTTCAAATAAGGCCCAACTGAACGTCCTGAATCCACATTCACATGATAGTCATGGGATCTCAATTAACGCGATCTCAATTAACGCGAGCAGCAAAATCGCTCAAAATGAATCGCGTTCTCTTAAGGTCACCATATTGCCGCTGTCGTCTTTCGAGTCTTCCCGGTAGGCGTTTCCCTTCCTGTTCTCACAAACAGTCAATGAGAAACCAACAGCGTAATCTTTTCTTGTACATTATATGATCAAACGTATCTGAAGAGCAAACGTAATAAGCAGTTTACCACTAGACGACGCCAAAAGTGGTCCCGCTAGTATAAAAGGTCGCGGGGTTACTTTCTTGTTCGTAGGGAAACAGAAACAGCAGAACAGGTCGGTTAGAAGGTCTCACTGACTTCGAATGAGAACTAGTCATAGGATGTCACGAGAGCAACGGAATCATCAGGGGCATTTCAACCCTTCTAAGGTTCCCCATGTCGACTTCTGGTGATGTGATTGAGGAACAGCCCAGCCGAAACAAGACAGCATTCACTGCACGACGAGGAATGTCGAGCTTTGCAAACGGTGATTCTAAAAACTCGCATGAAATCAGTGAAAGCAAATACTCCTGAAACCCATTGTGCTACCAACAGTCTAACTGATACAACGACTGTGTGTAGCGGGTTAAAACCAATGGGGTACAGCAGTCGAGCAGCTCTTCGTGAGCCACGCATATCTGTAGTCAGTGCTAAGTGACGCTTCAGCTGGTGCAAACAGAGACGCCACTCTACAGTGCACAAATGGGAACGGGTGATTTGGATTGTGAAATCACCCGATGGAGAGGTTTGGCTTTGGCGAATGTCAGGTAAAGGTTACTGCCGTTACGAGCGATGCGAACGGTGAAGTACGGAGGAGGTGGTGTTGCGGCTTGGGGGTATATTTCGTGAACAGGGATTGCCCCACTTCCTGTGCTCAAGAAAACACGAAATGCGGCAGATGATATGTATATTTTACAGTACTGTGTACTGCGTAGAGTAAATGAATAATTCGGACACGGTGATTCCTTGTATCGCCACCAAAATGCACCCTGTCACAAAGTAACATCGGTGTAGGCAATGTGTTGCGACCAATAACATTCACTTAATGGACTCGCCTACTTCCGCGCCCGATTTGAACCTAATGGAATATCTTTGGGATGCGTTGAAACGTTGACATATACTACCGACTAACATCTCTCTCTTCTCTGGTTTCGTCTTCATTCCTCCATAGACATTCAGACACCGCACTGAAAGCGTCCCCAGCAAATTTCAAAAGGTGATAAGCGTCCACGGTGGACACACCACATATTAATGTCCAGTAATAGATGTCTTGATACATTTGATCAGAATAGTGAAACTTTTAGCTATTATCCGCGGTTGCGCTGAAATGCTAATCATTTGCCCGTAGTACACTTGAATTAAAAATTCCTTATGTGAATACTTACGTGCCACTTCGTCATCCTGACAAGTTTTTCCTGCCCTGATCAGCACGTGGGTCATTTCGTCTTACCCTATATCAACGACTCCTTATAATGGGCTGGTATTAAATCACACATGTATTAAATCATACTTAAAGAAGAATGTAATAGTTCCAATCCCAAAGAAAGCAGATGTTCACAAATGTGAAAATTACCGAACTATCAGTTTTTGTCACAGCTGCAAAATACTAATGCGAATTCTTTACAGACCAATTGAAATACTGGTGGAAGCCGACCTCGCAGAAGGTCAGTTTGGATTCCGTAGAAATATAGGAACACGTGAGGCAATACTGACCCTACGACTTATCTTAGAAGAAAGATTATGGAAAGACAAACCTACGCTTCTACCATTTGTAGACTTAGAGAAAACTTTTGATAATGTTGAATGGAATACTCTCTTTCAAGTTCTGAAGGTGGCAGGGGTAAAATACAGGGAGCGAAAGTCTATTTACAATTTGTACAGAAACCAGATGGCAGTTGTAAGAGTCGAGGGGCATGAAAGGGAAGCAGTTATTGGGAAGGGAGTGAGACAGGGTTGTAGCCTATCCCCGATGTGATTCAATCTGTATATTGAGCAAGCAGTAAAGGAAAGAAAAGAAAAATTCGGAGTAGGAATTAAAATCCATGGAGAAGAAATAAAAACTTTGAGGTTCGCCGATGACATTGTAATTCTGTCACAAACAGCAAAGGACTTGGAAGAGGCAGCTGAATGGAATGGACAGTGTCCTTAAAGGAGGATATAAGATGAACATCAACAAAAGCAAAACGGGGATAATGGAATATAGTCGAATTAAGTAGGGTGATGCTGAGGGAATTAGATTAGGAAATGATAAACTTAAAATAGTAAAGGAGTTTTGCTATTTGGGGAGCAAAGTAACTGATGATGGTCGAAGTAGAGAGGATATAAAATGTAGACTGGCAGTGGCAAAGAAAGCGTTTTTGAAGAAGAGAAATTTGTAACCATCGAGTATAGATTTAAGTGTCAGCAAGTCGTTTCTGAAAGTATTTGTATGGAGTGTAGCCATGTATGGAAGTGAAATGTGGACGATAAATAGTTTGGACAAGAAGAGAATAGAAGCTTTCGAAATGTTGTGCTACTGAAGAATGCTGAAGATTAGATGGGTAGATCACATAACTAATGAGGAAGTATTGAATAGGATTGGGGCGAAGAGAAGTTTGTGGCACAACTTGACCAGAAGAAGGGATCGGTTGGTAGGACATGTTCTGAGGCATCAAGGGATCACCAGTTTAGTACTGGAGGGCAGTTGGGAGGGTAAAAATCGTAGAGGGAGACAAAGAGATGAATACACTAAGCAGATTCAGAAGGATGTAGGTTGCAGTAGGTACTGGGAGATGAAGAAGCTTGCACAGGATAGAGTAGAATGGAGAGCTGCATTAAACCAGTCTCAGGACTGGAGACCACAACAACAACAACATTAAATCGTAAATATTCTTGTTTTTTTGTGTGATATTTTACTGCGGAACAAGAAGACGAGCCCGGTAGTTGTTTGCCAGCGCCACGTTGTCCTATCCACTTTACTCACTTTCCATCTTGCTTCACTGCTTGCCGAGCTCTAATTTTGTCGGGCTTGGAAGCAATGTAGACAATAGCGAGCTGAGCAAACACGAGGCTGCTAATGACGCAGTCCCCCACTCGACAGCCTGCTGCACCCTCCGACAGAGGCCTAGCCCTCCTCTGCAGCCACGCAGCGTTTGAAAGCAGCTTGCATGTCGCCCCTCCCCTGGTCTGGTAATCCAGAGGTTCCCCCGGCAACGCCGCTGGCCAGTGCGGTACCTTCTCATAATGGTGTGTCCGTCGGCGGATCAAAGGGGCGCACTGCTGTGTGGGCACCACATGATAATACTCGTGGCTGGCCTGAGGGGAAAGTCTTGCAAAATGTTACAGCCGCTCCGCCCCCTTGTAGTTTCCGATACTGCGCGGAAGACAATCACCGCATATGAGCCTGTTTTCCCGAAACAGTGTTCTACCACGTATAGGAAACGCATTTGTCTTTCATATCAGAAAAACAACTGGATCGCCACTTTCTAGTCGCTTACCACTGCTGTGTGAGGGACGCAAAGAATCTGATAAAACGAGTAATCCTGTCGCTTACGTGCAGCATATTCAATCACCTGTCGCAATAAAAATATTTTACAGCAATAGACAATGGTATAATTTTTTTCTGTAGAATTTGTAAGTGTAGCGTTTGTGCAAACATTAATCTATTTTTGTATCAGATAAGTTACTTAATATCTTGGTACTAATAAAAGAGTCAGGAAATATGTGTTGTTCTTTGAAACATGTAGTGTTATCTTTGAAAACTGTGCATCCTCATATAGCATTGTCAACAAAACGAAGAAGTTACGTCATTTTGCTGTCACAAATAAAAGAAATCAGCAAAACTGGCTGGTACGCCATGCGTTTAAAAAATTTATACATATATTCACGTCTAATTATGTATATGGCCCAAGACAATATCGCATATCTACGTTTAAGAGTACACGATAAGCCCAATAGGTACGCGTTTCTGACATGTTGACAACTCACTGAAAGTCCTGACTATATAAACCCTCCCAATCTATGACCGTGATGCAGCAACCGTATTATATTCTCAGTAGGAAAAAGTAGTCTAGGTTGCAAAAGAGGCATGACCATTATTGACGCATCTTGCCTTTTGAGGCATCTTAAGAATTCGTATGGGAACTGAGGATGTAGGATTAGCCAAGATGTCAAAATTTTGATGTGGATCGTCGGCGGAAACATGCAGCTATCCTTACATAGGGCCATACTTCTAATCTTGACTAAATTATTGGCATTGACATCTACTACAATTTGTATACCAGTATTTATGTCAAGATTAGAAGTGTGGCCCTAACGAAACAAAGCTGCATACCTTCGCCAAAGACGTTATGAAACGTCCCCTTAGAACAATTATACACGACTGTGCTTAAACTAACACACAATATTTTTTAGCGCAACGCAATCTGACTTTCAAAAATAGTAAGCAAATGAAAGATTTTAATAGAGAACAAACAATGTATTTACCTTAATAGTCATCAAAAGTCATAATATATACAGCAGCTCATGACATCCATATTTACAAATTTCAAAACTCCGCCATTTCTCTCCCCACATCCACCACTGCTGGCGGCTCACCTCCAACTGCGCAACGCTACGCGCTGTTCACATCCAGCTGCCGCTGCCCAACACTACAATGGCAGACAACAATGCAAACTAGCCACAGACTGCACACAGCACAGCCAGTGATTTTCATACAGAGCGCTACGTAACGTTGCCAATAAGAAAACATAAACAGCCTACTTACAACGTATACGAAAATTTTCGCTATTTATGACTAATGCGATACCCGCAGTTCCTGTACGAATTCTGAAGATGCCTCAAGAAGGCGAAACGCGTCAATAAAATTTATTCTCTTTTTCAACGTAGATCGTTTTTTTTCACACTGAAGGTCCTGCTTATTTTATCCTGCAGTAACAGCAACTGTGACTTCGAGTTCCCCCCCTCCTCGTCACATGATGAAGCCCGGTATGGTACCTATGTGTCATCGGCTGATGGACTCCGGAATAGGCCGGTCACCAGGTCTACACATGTGTAGGTTCACCACTCGTATACAGACAGAACCCTCTCCCTTCATCATAGACAACAGAGCGAGATTCCGCTCTCCAGGCAACTCTTCCAGGACGTCAGTGTAACCGTGCTTGGCAGTGTCGTGATGTCAGTGGTAGACTGGCCAGAAGCACCAGAATCACACGTGATCTTAGTCCTGCTGCAAGCAGACGGTTAATAATGGTCCTCGGTGACACAGCCGTTGCGACATAAACCCAGTTTCTTTCCTGGATTATTTTCGGCCGGTCACCGCTGCTTGCAAAATGCGTCGATCTTGATATGGGTTTGTACAACGTGGACGTCCAGAAATTGGCCTACTTGTGCGTGAAAGTTTCACATACAACTGCTGGAAGCAGTGGCTCGCCACCTACACACAATGTCCAACAAGTGCAGCAGTCATTCGATAATGTCCATTCAGCTTTCCGCTAGCCCATAATGCGACACCGTTCAAATGGCTGAAGATATTCAACATGACTAGAGCTACATATTCGGGGTCAGGTCATGCTTGTATCCTAGAAATGATGTTCCAGACACTGTTCAGCTTGAAACTCTTCACAGTTACTGCGCGCTGTGACAAAACAGAGGGCGCACAGACTGGTCTCCTGAGCACAATCTGAAAGCCAGTGACCAGGACAATTGAATCATCAACATTACAATCCCTCAGTATCCATAAATTACAATCTGTTGTCGCTGAACACTGTCCTTGAGGGTGCAGCATTTTTTTTTTCCAGCGGTGTATTAATACAGAAACCTAACTATTGGCGCTACTTTGTACTCGATATTGTCCCGCATAGTGATACATTAGATAGCATGAATTCCATTAACAGAGTTGGATGGTTATAGAGGAGTCTGATTCTGTCATACTAATTGTGCATCACTACATGTCAACAAGCACGGAAGAGTGATTTCAAATTTTGACAATGCGCACATTGTCATCTTAAAGCAAGCACAGTAAGCTTCTCGCCTATTTACTGTACACCACAGTGAAGAATTGAACATTTGACCGCCATAGTCAGACGCAAAACGTTGGAGACCTCTCTTGTTGTGATTGTCTGCGGTCGAAAACTTCAGATGATTACTGTTACATATTTTCTACGAGTTGTAGGTAGCCGGAGGAGAACGCAACACAACTGCGCATTGCCTTTGTCGTGCAAGTAGAGGGTATGGATGGGCACGTGCCGACCCACACAGTACGCAACCGTACCAACACGATTAATTTGGAACCTAGATGTCCATCACGAACCACAGTAGAAACCCCTAGTACTGTAGCACGCGAAGACGGTGAGCAAGTGAACTTATAGAACCTGATCAATGGCGTCGGGATCTCTTCAGCGACGAGTGCAACATTTGTCCGATGATCATCGTCACTATTAATGGCTATCTGAGGACTGTGCCGTATCGGCGAATGGCCCTCAAATATTATGTTCGCCTTTCAAGATGATGATGCAAGGAAGAGTCTCACCATGGCGATCCAGTGTTCCAATCCTTCGCTGTGGTGTACGGCAAATAGGTGTGTTGCTGGACTTGTGGGGTGTCGCATTGTCCTTCTGGAATTGCCCAAGTCGGTCGCAATGCACAATGGACATGAATAGATACAGGTGATCAGACAGGATGGTTACGTACGTGTCACCTGTTAGAGTCGTATCTAGAGGTATCAGTGGTCCCATATCACTCCAACTGCACACGTTCCACACCATTACAGAACGTTCACCAGCTTCGTCAGTCCCCTGCTTACATGCAGGGGCCATGGATTCATGAGGTTGTCTCCAAACCAGTACACGTCCATCTGCACCATACAATTTGAAACGAGACTCGTCCGACCAGGCAACATATTTCCAGTCATCAACAGTCCAGTTTCGTGTTGACTGGTCCTGGCGAGGCCTAAAGCTTTGTGTCGTGCAGTCATCAAGGATATACGAGTGTTACTTCGACTCCGAGAGCCTGTATCGGTGATGTTTCACTGAATGGTTCGCACGCTGACACTTGTTGATGGCCCAGCATAGAAATTTGCAGCGGATGGGCTGCAGTTCTGTCACGTTGAACGCTTCTCTTCAGTCGTCGTCGGTCCCGTTCTTGTAGGATCTTTTTCCGGCCGCAGTGGTGCCGGAGATTTGATATTTTACCGGATTCCTGATATTCACGGTACAGTCGTGTAATCGCCGTGCGGGAAAATCCCCACCTCAAAGCTACCCCGGAGATGCAGCGTCCCGTCGGTCATGCGCTCACTATGACACCGCGTTTAAACTCGCTTAAATCTTTGTAACCTGCCATTGTAGCAGCAGTGAACGATCTAACAACTGCGCCAGACACTTGTCTTATATTGGCGTTGTCAACAGCACTGTATTTGAATACGCATGCCTATACCAGTTTCTTTGGCACTTCAATGCAGCCGGCAGGTATAAAGGCTGGCGCATGGGCTGCACGAGCCAGCGCTTCCTGCTTCAAGGGCCTCTCCTGACCTTTGGGCGGGTGCTACTCCCCCCATCGTCTCAGGATGCTCTCGAAGCACATCATTGGGGCCAACATAGCAGTTCTCAACTTCCATCGTTGTTTGCTCTGTACTTGTGTTAGACCTAGTCAGGACGGAATTCTCGGGACTTGGATTATTTCCCTGCAAGTCAGTAGCCGGCCGCTGGTGGCCGAGCGGTTCTGGCGCTACAGTCTGGAACCGCGCGACCGCTACGGTTGCAGGTTCGAATCCTGCCTCGGGCATGGATGTGTGTGTTGTCCTTAGGTTAGTTAGGTTTCAGTAGTTCTAAGTTCTAGGGGACTTATGACCTCAGCAGTTGAGTCCCATAGTGCTCAGAGCCATTTGAACCATTTGCAAGTCAGTCAGGCGATTTTAGGTAGCAGCTCTGGCAAGCCTCTGTATCAGTATCTAGTGAGACTCTGTAGATTGTGCCTTTCGTTCTGACAATCGAAGCAGACGTATTTCATTGTCAGTAAACTGATTAAAACTTGATCCATGTTTCCCCTGTGTCCCCGTGAGGGACACTTCAGGTTTTCTTTATTTTGTTCATTTTTTTGATTTTATTTCAAACTTACGCTGTAATTTTAGTTTCATAAACCATACTCTTCCGTTCCCTGCCCCTTCTGAATCGACACCCATACACATTTGAAGATTTGCCTGTTTTGTAAAATATTTTGAAGTACTTTAGAAATATTCAACACACACTGTTATTTTCTGAATAAAAAATTTATTACGATTACGAGGCCACAGCAGTGACACTGTATGTCTAGGTGGCTTTAGTTCTGTGCAACAGCAATTAAGCCCAGATTCTGCATAAAACGTTACTAACGTTCATTTCGTCATTGTTTCAAAATACGGAGCTAGTCGAGTGCTAGTTCATCATCCCCTCGAGACGCTGACAACAGCTAGAAATGCCCTTCGTTTACAAGGCGTTATTCAAATAATAAATGGGGACAAAACACAAGAACATTTCCAGAACGAGATTCCTTTAGAGAATGAAATGTATGACAAATGACGATCTTTATTACAGGATTAAATCGCAAAAATTACATATAACTTATCTAGGAAAAAATGTAAAAAATGTAAACTATATCATTTACGTCTTTAGAAAATGCTGCGGTATTGTATGGGCGAAATGTTAAACTGCTCTGGGGACAATTGGAAGAGGAAGTGCAGCACATTAAGGTACCAGTAATTAATTACGCCATCAGTCTCATGTTTTAAGAGCGTACAGCAGTTTACCGATTCGAGCCGTTTTTCTGTGTAAAAAGGAATTATAGGAATGATGAATTGTGCAGTACTCAGTTTTAGTGAGCGCTTTTTATTTTTGCAATAAAATTGTGTACCAGGTTATTCATTGCAGCTGGAAATAACGAATATTTAATGCGCACACAACAACCGCCGCTACTGTTTTTGCATTTTATAAAAAAAGTTCTTTAACTCGTTGCTGTAAAATTTAGGTAATAGCTCTTTATTTAATCTGAATAATGTGCTTACTCTGAATATCGGTGGACTAATAAATCAGGCTTTTATATCTATCTCGTGAGAATGGAAAGCTTTATACATGTTATTAAAACGATACCACACATATAGGAGACAAGGCGCTGCGTTTTGTTCGATACTACACAGAGGTAAGTTCGAAGGGGAGTCAATAAGGAGTGAAACTCATTCGTTTTTCTCTCGGCCAATTTCGGTTGAAAAAATGCAGTATTTGTTGTGGGACATCGTGGAATATTCCCGCTTCAATCACTATAGTTTCATAAAGTTCTGATAAGTGGCGAGGCTATATGTAGCCATCAAACCGGCATTTGTAACGGAGGTGCTTTCAAGCAGAGAACTGTCACTGAGTTTCTTTTGCCGGAAAACCAGAACATTAAAGATATTCGTAGGCGCTTGCTGAATTTCTTCGAAGACATGGCTGCGAAAAATAAACCCGGCGAGTCGTTGGGCGAAGCATGTTCATCGCCGCAACAAGGTCGCGAAAACCTGTCCGATCTCCATCACAGCGGCCGACCGCATAGAACTGCGACTTCTGGAGTGTTGGGACGTGCAGACACACTCATTCGAGGTGATCGACGGTCACAATCAGACACGTCGCTGTACAACCTGACATCTCGGTTGGTGTTGACACTTCGTAGCCATTTTGGGTACTCAAAGGTGAGTGTACAGGTTTCCTCGCCGAATAACAGAAGACCACAATCAGCAACGAAGGACCACGCGTGCGAGGCTGATAATGACAGCGTCTTGTCGAACATCGTCACACTCCATGAAACATGTGTTCAACACTTCGAGGAGGAGGAGGAGATTAGTGTTTAACGTCCCGTCGACAACGAGGTCATTAGAGACGGAGCGCAAGCTCGGGTGAGGGAAGGATGGGGAAGGAAATCGGCCGTGCCCTTTCAAAGGAACCATCCCGGCATTTGCCTGAAGCGATTTAGGGAAATCACGGAAAACCTAAATCAGGATGGCCGGAGACGGGATTGAACCGTCGTTCTCCTGAATGCGAGTCCAGTGTGCTAACCACTGCGCCACCTCGCTCGGTTCAACACTTCGAACTGGAAACAAAAGCCGGCTGCGGTGGTCTCGCGGTTCTAGACGCGCAGTCCGGAACCGCGCGACTGCTACGGTCGCAGGTTCGAATCCTGCCTCGGGCGTGGATGTGTGTGATGTCCTTAGGTTAGTTAGGTTTAAGTAGTTCTAAGTTCTAGGGGACTGATGACCACAGCTATTAAGTCCCATAGTGCTCAGAGCCATCTGAACCATCTTTTGGAAGCAAAACGGCAATCAACTAAGCCGCACCACACCTCCACTCTTCCAAAGAAAGAGTTCAAAGTCGCACCCTCAGCCGGTGTAATCATTCTGTCTGATGTCCTCCCTCTTGGTGCAACGATCAGCTCTGAAGTGCATTATGCTACCATCAGGAAACTGAAGAAACGACTTCAGCGTGTACATCGGCACAAAAATGCAAACGAACTTTTCCTTCTCCGTGACAACCAAACACCTCATACAAGTCTATGCATCCGAGAGAAGCTCACAAAACGTTACTGTACTGTTCATCCTCATTCACACTAGAGCCCAGATCTTGCACCTTCCGACTTCCATCTGTTTAGCCCAATGAAGGATACACTCCGCGCGAAGCAGTACGTGTTTGTTGGGGACCATCATGACGACGCAGCAAGATGTTGGCTCCGATGTCGACCAGTAGAGTGGTACCATACGGGGCATACATGCCCTTTCAGTAAGGTGGCGTAAGTACGTCCCAATGAACGGAAATAAAGTTGGGGAAGAGGGTGGTGGTGGTGGTTAGTGTTTAACGTCCCGTCGACAACGAGGTCATTAGAGACGGAGCGCAAGCTCGGGTTAGGGAAGGATTGGGAAGGAAATCGGCCGTGCCCTTTCAAAGGAACCATCCCAGCATTTGCCTGAAACGATTTAGGGAAATCACGGAAAACCTAAATCAGGATGGCTGGAGACGGGATTGAACCGTCGTCCTCCCGAATGCGAGTCCAGTGTGCTAACCACTGCGCCACCTCGCTCGGTGGGAAGAGGGTTTTGTAGGCAAAAGACTGCGGAACAGTGTGGTATGTTGGAATCCCGAATAAAAACAACCTGCATTTTTAAAAATCTGTTGCACCCTACTTGTTGAGGGCCCCATGCATTGTCCGTGATTTTGCAAAGGGAATGTATTTTAAAAATCTATCTTCAAAAATACCCGCAGAAGTTTTCATGTCTAAGTTTTTTTTTTTTAAATTTATATTTTATTGAGCAATAAACGCCGCAGTAAATTTCAGTAACAGTCGCAGTCTAACGACGCTCAAGCATGGGTCGTTAGAGCCGTTTTTGTTCTGCATCTACATACATTCTCCGTGAAGTATTAATAGAGCATTGTGTAGCATACTTCGTGCAAATACTGAAACATTCTTAGTCAATCTCAGTCGCGAATGAAGGAAACATATGTGACAAAGCCTCCTAATAGCCATACTCCCTTATCTTATTGGTACGGAACGTCGAAAATAGATTCCAGTTTTTCTTTCCAAAGCATATATTTTACGCTTTCATATCAGAAATACCATCATAATGCGAGTCTAGAGGCATCACCCAATTCCTTAAATGTCTTTATTCAGGCACATACCTGTATGTTGGGAAGCACAGATACTGTTCTAATATGCTACAAGCGGTCGCACAATATTTATACGTGCGCCTTTTTCAACAGACTTACTGCATTTTCGTAGGATTCTACGAACGTAACAAATTTTCGATTCGCTATTCCTACTATGCCTTTCACGTGTTCTTTATATTTTATAATTATCTCTTCGCCGTTGTACGTCTGTGTATTTAAACGTCAGCTGCGTATCACAAACATTGTTACATGATCTACTGACTCTGACATGTGTTTACGGTGATTGTTTTGCATATATCCTTTCGTCGGAACATTCCCCTAAGATAATTGCTGGACGTTATTGCTACACTATGTGACAGGCGAGTACAACTCAGATAATCCTTGATAATAACATTCCTTGAGTCATTCTAATATTCGTATGGCGTTACTGGGGTTCGTGTCATTCATTTCTGACAAAAACCCTCCCTCCCTCTTTCTTTTCTCTCTTACGATATTGGAAATCGTATTATTCATTGTGATGCATTCAATCCGATGGCTGATATGTCATGGTCGTCCTTCTCTGCTACTTGCTATTCAACGCCATTCTTTTCAACTTGCGCGAGGGCAGACATTACAAAGTGTGTCATGTTGGCCACCTTCAGAACCTTCCATTAACGTCTGACAAATCTATTTGTTGAAATATACGAAGTTGTTGAGTCCGCAGCTTGTGGTCTTGCGGTAGCGTTCTCGCTTCCTGCGCACGGGGTCCCGGGTACGCTTCCCGGCGGGGCTAGGGATTTTCTCTGCCTCGTGATGACTGAGTGTTGTGTGTCCATCATCATTTCATCATCATCGTTGACTCGCAAGTCGCCGAAGTGGTGTCAACTAAAAAGAACTTGCGATACGGAGGCCGAACTTCCCCGCATGGGACCTCCCAGCCAACAATGCCATACGATCATCATCATCATCAATTTGTTGAAACATATAACCCACTCTGGAATTTTGTAAGCATGTCACTCATATTCGTCTAAAGAGGAGGGAATATCACAGTTTGGCCGGGTGGCCGTGCGGTTCTAGGCGCTACAGTCTGGAACCGCGTGACCGCTACGGTCGCAAGCTCGAATCCTGCCTCGGGCATGGATGTGTGTGATGTCCTTAGGTTAGTTAGGATTAAGTAGTTCTAAGTTCTAGGGGACTGATGACCTTAAGTTCCATAGTGCTCAGAGCCATTTGAACCAATATTACAGTTTAACTTTACTTGGGCACCTATATCGCCGAAGACGGCGAATAAGCTTTCAGAGTACCAGAATAAGCAAAATAGTAAAAGTTTTCGCAATTTAGAATGTGGATCACCATGAGCTGTAGAATGGAATGATGACAATGAAAATTTATGGAGGACACGGACTTCCCGCTTATTGGGGGAAGTCTGTCTCAGGACCAGACACAAACTTCCGTATGTCATCGTTCCTGCGTAACAACCTGTACTCGTACACGCATTATGTAATTACCGTACAAAGGAGACTATTTTAACTGAAAGTCACTCCCCGGTATCGGCGGATAAATACGATATTGCAGTGTCTGTGGTGTTAAGAAGAACGATGCCTTGGTCCTTCGGATATGTGTGTCGCCCGACGACCAGGAGTGACTGTCTCGGGTGCCGTTTCTTTTCATATCAGGACCCGTTTGGTTGTCATCCGCGGCACCTTACTGCACAGTGGTGGCGTTTTATTGCCCTTCATGGCAAGCCATCCTGGACTTACATTTAAGCAAGATAACGCCCGCCTGCACGTGGCGAGAGCTTCTACTGCTTGTCTTAGTGCTTGACGAACGCTGCCTTGGCCAGCAGGATGGCCGGACCTCTCTCCAGTTGAGAACGTTAGGAGCATTATGGGCAGGGCCCTTACCCAGATGGGCATTTTGAGGATCTAACGCGCCAGTTGAATAATGCGCCAGTTGGATAGAATTTGGAACGAGCGGTCTGAGGCGCTGCAGTCCTGGACTGTGTGGCTGGTCCCGGCGGAGGTTCGAGTCCTCATTCGGGCATGGGTGTGTGTGTGTTTGTCCTTAGGATAATTTAGGTTAAGTTGTGTGTAAGCTTAGGGACTGATGACCTTAGCAGTTAAGTCCCGTAAGATTTCACAGACATTTTTATCAATCAACGCCAAGCCGAATAACTGCTTGCATAGGGCTAGAGGTGGATCAACGCATTATGGACTTTCTCAATTTGTAAAGCTTTTTGTCTTGTAAAAGACATCACATTTTTCTGAAATTGTGACCATCTGTTTGTCCGTCCATGTACATATGTAGACAAATGTAATGTATTGCGAATACATAGAAAGAAGGACCCTTAACTGTATGATTATACACTCCTGGAAATGGAAAAAAGAACACATTGACACCGGTGTGTCAGACCCACCATACTTGCTTCGGACACTGCGAGAGGGCTGTACAAGCAATGATCACACGCACGGCACAGCGGACACACCAGGAACCGCGGTGTTGGCCGTCGAATGGCGCTAGCTGCGCAGCATTTGTGCACCGCCGCCGTCAGTGTCAGCCAGTTTGCCGTGGCATACGGAGCTCCATCGCAGTCTTTAACACTTGTAGCATGCCGCGACAGCGTGGACGTGAACCGTATGTGCAGTTGGCGGACTTTGAGCGAGGGCGTATAGTAGGCATGCGGGAGGCCTGGTGGACGTACCGCCGAATTGCTCAACACGTGGGGCGTGAGGTCTCCACAGTACATCGATGTTGTCGCCAGTGGTCGGCGGAAGGTGCACGTGCCCGTCGACCTGGGACCGGACCGCAGCGACGCACGGATGCACGCCAAGACCGTAGGATCATACGCAGTGCCGTAGGGGACCGCACCGCCACTTCCCAGCAAATTAGGGACACTGTTGCTCCTGGGGTATCGGCGAGGACCATTCGCAACCGTCTCCATGAAGCTGGGCTACGGTCCCGCACACCGTTAGGCCGTCTTCCGCTCACGCCCCAACATCGTGCAGCCCGCCTCCAGTGGTGTCGCGACAGGCGTGAATGGAGGGACGAATGGAGTCGCTTGTGCCTTGGTGCCAATGATGGTCGTATGCGTGTTTGGCGCCGTGCAGGTGAGCGCCACAATCAGGACTGCATACGATCGAGGCACACAGGGCCAACACCCAGCATAATGGTGTAGGGAGCGATCTCCTACACTGGCCGTACACCACTGGTGATCGTCGAGGGGACACTGAATAGTGCACGGTACATCCAAATCGTCATCGAACCCATCGTTCTACCATTCCCAGACCGGCAAGGGAACTTGCTGTTCCAACAGGACAATGCACGTCCGCATGTATCCCGTGCCACCCAACATGCTCTAGAATGTGTAAGTCAACTACCCTGGCCAGCAAGATTTCCGGATCTGTCCCCCATTGAGCATGTTTGGGACTGGATGAAGCGTCGTCTCACGCGGTCTGCACGTCCAGCACGAACGCTGGTCCAACTGAGGCGCCAGGTGGAAATGGCATGGCAAGCCGTTCCACAGCACTACATCCAGCATCTCTACGATCGTCTCCATGGGAGAATAGCAGCCTGCATTGCTGCGAAAGGTGGATATACACTGTACTAGTGCCGACATTGTGCATGCTCTGTTGCCTGTGTCTATGTGCCTGTGGTTCTGTCAGTGTGATCATGTGATGTATCTGACCCCAGGAATGTGTCAATAAAGTTTCCCCTTCCTGGGACAATGAATTCACGGTGTTCTTATTTCAATTTCCAGGTGTGTATGATAGCGGAACAAACACTGGTAGCGGTTACTTCTGTAAAATATCTGGGAGTATGCGTACGACACGATTTGAAGTGGAATGATCATATAAAATTAATTGTTGGTAAGGCGTGAGTGCCAGATTTAGATTCATTTGGAGAGCCCTTAGAAAATGTAGTCCATCAACAAAGGAGGTGATTACAAAGCACTCGTTCAGCCTATACTTGAGTATTGCACCCGTACCAGGTCGGGTTGACAGAGGAGATAGAGAAGATCCAAAGAAGAGTGGTTCGTTTCGTCACAGGGTTATTTGGTAAGCGTGGTAGCGTTACGGAGATCTTTCGCGAACTCAAGTGGCAGACTCTGCAAGAGAGGCGCTTTGCATCGCGGTGTAGCTTGCTGTCCAGGTTTCGAGAGGGTGCGTTTCAGGATGAGGTATCGAATATATTGCTTCCCCCTACTTATACCTCCGGAGGAGATCACGAATGTAAAATTAGAGAGATTCGAGCGCGCACGGAGGCCTTCCGGCAGTCGTTCTTCCCGCGAACCATACGCGAGTGGAACAGGAAAGGGCGGTAATGACAGTGTCACGTAAAGTGCCCTCCGCCACACGCTGTTAGGTGGATTGCGGAGTATAAATGTATATGTACATGTAGATGTACATCACATCTACGATTGCCGCTTCATTCTGTCGTGGTGCGTCGTTATTTCCTTTTCCTCTTAGATTCTACTTAGATGACAATAAGTATGCAAGAAAGTTAGCACTTCCCATGTAGTCAGATAGCACCAGGTTCTTTCTCTTTGTCACAGCAATCGTATTACATACATCAACATCCACTTAATGATGCAAAATTATCGCACAAACCACTGACGTCACTCAGCAGATTTTCCAGTAATACTTCTACAAATGCGAAGGAACAACCAACAATGTAATCAAGAGAGTAATAAAGACGATTTTAAACATAATGTCCACTATGGTAAGCAGAGCGCAAGTACTGTAGTATTTGCAGAACGCCTTGCAATCAGTTTATACCTTGTCTGTATAATGCTACATCCGCCATCAGCAAACCTATATTAATAATACGTAGTCCTGCTGCGCTGATGTAACTTTCTCGTTTTCACTAGGCTCAATTCGCCCGACTCCTTCTCTACACAGACAGCTGCCTCCCTGTCCTACAGTAGTCGCAATTCTAAATTAAAGATGTCTGTTTGCATTTGCCAGTGGAGGCCGAAACGCAATTTCCTCTACGACATATACGGCACTGTTTACATTCTGTTGAATTTCTTGACATTTAATCGGCAAATGCAAAGCGGTCTCCGAAAACTTCTTTTCAGTGTTTATTTATTTGTTTATTCCAATAAAACGTGAAGCGTCCTCTACTGCGATACAGTTCTTGCAATAAAAAGCAAGAGGTATGACGCGATTAAAGGGAGGAATTGCGCCCAGTTATACAGCACACAGTCTGTTATATGCCCGCGTCGCGCTTTAATTTTCATAAAATTTAACTGAATATGTTTCTCTTGGTTATTACTAACTTTGAGAAATGGAGTCCGTAAATTTTAAGCGAATGTATCCCGGATGGAAGCACGAGCCTTCACTGTTTCATTTAATTTGAGTAATGGTGGACTTAGAGTTTCCCTTTTGTAACCCTTTTCAAAGTGAATTAAAACCATAAACCGATATCAAGAAGAAAACGACCACGATCTTTTCATCTTAGAATTGATTTCATTTTTATTATTTTTTTACGATTTCTTTCGTACTGCAGAGGACATACTACGTGTTTCCCGTTTGCTTTTGTATATCAGTACTGAACAACGTAAACCCGTAAAGTTATTGCTTGGTACACACAACAGATTTTTCTCAATTCACTTATTTATTACCTGATGTACATGCTACGTGTTTCCCGTTTGCTTTTGTGTATCGATACTGAATTCCGCAAACCCGTCAAGTTATTGTTAGGAAAACACGACAGACTTTTCTCGATGCACTTATTTATTACATAATGTTCCGACTGTCTCTTCTTTGATTTTCTGATACTAAGTAACTGACTAAAAAGGCAGCTGAGGCTTTTGCACATAATATGTGTCCCAGACAAATCGTACAAACAATATCGCTCGAAAACATAGCGTCTGAATTTTTCCCGTTGAAATTCGTTCAACATATCTTCAAAGAGGAATTCGGAGTCGAATCTAAAACTTCTCAAATATGCATCAATTTCGCTCACATCATAGAAATATTTCTCTCCCGCTGTCGAATTGAGCAAACTTTTTATGGTATAATAATGTGTGCAAAATTACCTTACTGATGTTTGCATTGAACAATAATCTGCTCCCATTCTAAGATACGAATGAACGTTTTTCGCAAACTGCAATGTAATGAATGACATAGTCGAGGATGATACAAACTTTTCAAATAAATGTACTTTTAGTTTTAAAAACTACGAAACTTCATGATCCTTTAGCTAGAAAAAAATGTTCTTGTTTGGAAATTAATCACGAAGAAAACATTTTACTGCCATAGTTTGTTGTAAGATATGTTCAAAATACTTTTCTTGTTCCAAGTAGAGCTATAGTTGTATAAATTCTTCGTACTTTCTGGGTACGATGCAATACCTTTGCAGTTTATAACCACAGACAGGTTTCTCCAGATTCGATCTTTCACCTGATTTATCGTTGAACGAACGTAGACAAACTGGCTGAAGTTATTAGATGCTCCGACTACTCGGGACAATGAGCTTCGTTCTACTGCAGTGACTTGTGGCGGCGATTTGCGGAAGACGGGTTTTCACAGAAGTTGGTTTTCTGTGAGGTAACCACTTTTCATGTGTCTAGAAATGTAAATCGTCGGCATATCCGTGTTTAGGTGAATCACGAATGTGTTCCACGAAATTCGTCTGGTTCTTCAGTGCCAAAAGCTAGCGAGTTTCGTGAAATTTGCTTTACAGAAGTTTATGGACCTTTTTTTGTGTTGAAACTTGCGACAGTTACCGTCATCGTCGACATGATGCAACAATGGCTTGTGCCACAATTACAGCAATCCTGTCTCCATTGCCAATGAATCTGAAACATTTGTAAGAAAAGATAGTTAATGTGATTACTGATATCGATCACGACACGTGAAGACGTATTATGCCAAGAGCTTGACTATGTATTGCGTGCCGTGTCAGACGCGGTGCCTATATTGAACACATGTGATTTAAAAATTTCGAGATATGCTCTATACGTGATAGAGGAGTTGGACAAAAATATGGGGACACTGCAAGAAATCCGTGCTTGAACATAAATATACACTGAAGCGCTACAGAAACTGGTATAGCAATGTGTAATCAAATACAATAGTATGAAAAATGGTTCAAATGGCTCTGAGCACTATGGGCTCAACTGCTGTGGTCATAAGTCCCCTAGAACTTAGAACTACTTAAACCTAACTAACCTAAGGACATCACACACATCCATGCCCGAGGCAGGATTCGAACCTGCGACCGTAGGGGTCGTGCTGTTCCAGACTGTATCGCCTGGAACCGCTCGGCCACTCTGGCTGGCAATAGTATGAAAACTGGCAAAACACGGCGCTGCGGTCGGCAACGCCTATTTAAGGCAACAAGTCTCTGGCACAGTTGCTAGATCGGTTATTGCTGCTACAATGGCAGGTTATCACGATTTAAGTGAGTTTGAAAGTGGTGTTACAGTTGGCGCACGGGCGATAGGACACAGAATCTCCGATGTACCGATGATGTTGAAATTTTCCCGTACGACCATTTCACGAACGTTCTGTGAATATGAGGAATCCGGTAAAAAATCAAATCTCTGACATCGCTGCTGCCGGAAAAATATTATGCAAGAACGGGACCAACGACGACTGAAGACAATCGTTCAACGTGACAGAAGTGCAACCCTTTCGCAGAATTACTGCAGATTTCGAAGCAGGGTCATCAACAAGTGTCAGCGTGAAAACCATTCAACGAAATATCATCGATATTGGCTTTCGGAGCCAAAGGCCCACTCGCGTACCCTTTATGACTGCACGACAGAGGGCTTACGCCTCACCGGGACCCGTCAACACCGAAATTGGACTGTTGATGACTGGAATTACGTTTCAAATTGTATCGAGCGGATGGATGTGTACTGGTGTGGACACAACCTGATGAAAGCATGGACCCTTCATTTCAGCAGGGACTGTTCAAGCTGCGTGTGCAGTTGGAATGGTATGGGCCCTCTGATACGTCTAGATATGACTCTGACATGCACGTGAGCATCCTGTCGAATCACCTGTATCCAGTCATGTTCCTTGTGCTTTCTGGCGGTCTTGGGCAATTCCAGCAGGTCAATGCGACACCTCACACGTCCAGAATTGGTACAGAGTGGCTCCAGGAACACTATTCTGAATTTCAACACCTCCAATAGCCTCCAAACTCCTCAGACATGAACATTATTGAGCATATCTGGGATGACTTCCAACCTGCTGTTCAGGAGAGATCTCCATCCCACGTCGAGTTGCGGCACTTCTACGTGCTCACGGGGGCCCTACACGGTATTAGGCACGTGTCCCAGAGTCTTTGACTCTTCAGGGTACATGCTAGCGAATCCTACAGGCTGTACTGATGTATTTGACAATAGATAGCACCGGTACAACGTCATCAGTAAGTTGCAAGTGTCATGGTCAAAACAGTTTTCTTTGTAGTTGTGAGTGCATTATGTAGGAGCTAAGAGGTCGAACATGGTCGCATTGATGGTGGTCTCACCAAGGTAGCCGAAGTATTTGGTGTTTCAAGAGGCACCGTATCAAAGATCTATATCGCATAGAAGGAATTCGGAGAAACACTATGCGATAAGATACAACGCAGACAAAATTTGAATTGAATGCTAGTGACAGAAGCTCACTGAAGAAAAATGTGACGAAAAAGAAAAGAACGACGGCTGCAAAAGTCACTGCAGAAAGCAATGCTGCACTCGCGAATCCTTTAGCTAGTAATTGAATGGGGAGCTGGAATTCCACAATTGAACCTCAGTGACCCAAATGCCGGTAATGGGAAAAGCCGAAGCATGAAACATGGACTATGGAGCAATAGAAGAAGGTAATTTGGTCGGATGAGTTTTGCTGTACATTGTTCGCAACTTCTGACCGAGTTTACTGCAATGGAAAAAAGACTTTTGGTTGGACGAGTCTTCTTGCGCTCAGTTTGCAACACCTGGCGGTGTTTATATCGCAAGAGTGAAATAAACCGGAGACTCGGAGATGATTTCGGCAGCCTCATCGTGGTTTTACACAGACACCATGGTTACTCTTCAAGGTTGCTCCACTTCCAAGCATTATGTGACCATTTTGGCTGATTTGTTCCACCGCATACTGTTCCCCAATGGTGGTGCTGTGTTCCAAGATGACCAAGCCGCTTTTCACACTGATCGTATCGTCCAGGATTAGTTTTTGTGAGTACGAGGACAAATTATAGCATCTAAAATGGCTCTGAGCACTATGGGACTTAACTTCTAAGGTCATCAGTCCCCTAGAACTTAGAACTACTCAAACCTAACTAATCTACAGACATCACACACATCCATGCCCAAGGCAGGATTCGAACCTGCAACCGTAGCGGTCGCGCGGATCCAGACTGTAGCACCTAGAACCGCTCGGCCACCCCAGCCGGCTTATAGCATCTTACATAGCCACTAGAGTCACTTGATTTCAATATTATTAAAGCTTGATGGTTGACTTTGGAAATGAGTGAGCTTAGTCGCTACCCACCTACAATCATCGTAATTTGGTCTTGCCTATTTTTCAGGATGAATGACAACAGATTCCCTTGCAAACCATACACTACCTGTATTTATGCATAACGAAACGACTGGAATCTGTTTTGGATGCCATATTAGTCATTGTAATGTGTGGTGTTTTTGGTGTTTCCATATTTTTTCCACTTCTTTTATGTGTCTTTTTGCTGAGCGTCTTGTAATTTTCGTGCAGTCATCTTCTGAAATACCGTGTTGTTGTTGTGGTCTTCAGTCCTGGGACTGGTTTGATGCAGCACTCCATGCTACTCTATCCTGTGCAAGCTACTTCATCTCCCAGTACGTACTGCAACCTACATCCTTCTGAATCTGCTTAGTGTATTCATCTCTTGGTCTCCCTCTTCGATTTTTACCTTCCACGCTGCCCTCCAATACTAAATTGGTGATCGATCGATGTCTCAGAACATGTCCTACCAACCGATCCCTTCTTCTAGTCAAGTTGTGCCACAAGCTCCTCTTCTCCCCAATTCTATTCCGTAGATTCCGGGATCGATGGCTTCGTCAAATGACGACGTACACCACCTCTCCTCTTCCTTCCGACCGGAAGTTGAAATTTGAAAGCTATTCCTCAGTCAAGATCAGAAAAGTAGGTGGGGTGACATTGCACTAGCGCACGTCAGCTATCTCAGCTAAGTGGACAAGTCTATTGAAAGTGCTGTCTCCGGTACTCCGAGCAGCGCTCCGCACTTTGGCTAGTAGCTACTTAATGAACATTGATTCACCTGCAGTAGGCGGGGATCGCGCGAGGCATTGTCAGCAGAGTTTGCCGGTGTCTGTACACCGCAGACGGCAGACAAAGGCGTGGAGCGAGCGTGCGCGCCGCGCCGTTCCCTGGGCGACGCCCCGCGGACTGCGCTCTGCTCGGGCGAAGACAATGCGACGCGCGGACGCTTTCTCCGGCCGCCTCTCCAACAGGCGCGACACACACCGGCGCCGATGCCGCGAGATGCGCGCCTCCATAGGCGGGCGTTGCCAGGCGTGAAACAACAATGAAGTGTGCACTTGGCGTCGAGGGCGCTCCTGGGCCCCGTCTGCTCTGCTGCCGCACTCTCCCGGTAGGGGGAAGAAACAGCGGGCGCAGCTGAGGCGGACACGGTTGCTGGAGGAGCCATCACCTGTGCTGCTATATTTTTGCAGGGCTCTTATCCTGCAAGATCGCTACAGGAGGGGCGATTATTTGTAGCGTCTTCTTTCCAAAGTAGTCATTCTGGTCTGAGGCGATCAACGGCGCTGCTTCTACCATCGTTACTAAGAAGAGGACCATACGAACTTGCACTCGACGATCTTATTAATACTGACAGGCCGTGTAGTGCGTTATTATGAATTCAATGTAGGTAAACAGAAAGACGCAACTACCGATGATTTTCGAAAAAATGGGTCCACAACCGATGATATTGAGGTCGCAAACAAATGGTTGGAGATGCATATTTATTGTGTTGTGGACATACCAATAACGTAACTCATAGTAACTGTTCGAAGTGATGACCGCCAGTCTCAGTGCATGCATGGCAACGTTGTATAAAGCTCTGCCCCTCTCTGTCAAGGATCCCTTAAGTCTGTTGTACCAGGAGACCCAACTCGCTTTATTTGTTCATGAGACCCAGAAAATATTAGATACAGGCTCCCAGGTAGATTACATTTGCCTTGACTTCCGGAAGGCGTTCGATAAATTTCCGCACTGTCGCCTGATAAACAAAGTAAGAGCCTACGGGAAATCACACCAGCTGTGTGGCTGGATTGAAGAGTTTTTAGCAGACAGAACACAGCATGTTTTTTTCAATGGAGAGACGTCTACAGACCTTAAAGTAACCTCTCACGTGCCACAGGGGAGTGTTGTGGGACCATTGCTTTTCACAATATATATAAATGACCTGGTAGATAGTGTCGGAAGTTCCATGCGGCTTTTCGCGGATGATGCTGTAGTATACAGAGAAGATGCAGCATTAGAAAATTGCAGCGAAATGCAGGAAGATCTGCAGCGGATAGTCACTTGGTGCAGGGAGTGGCAACTCACCCTTAACATAGACAAATGTAATGTATTGCGAATACATAGGAAGAAGGATCATAGCGAAACAAACACTGGTAGCAGTTACTCCTGTAAAATATCTGGGAGTATGCGTACGGAACGATTTGAAGTGGAATGATCATTTAAAATTAGTTGTTGGTAAGGCGGGTGCCAGGTTGAGATTCATTGGGAGAGTCTTTAGAACATGTAGTCCATCAACAAAGGAGGTGGCTTACAAAACTCTCGTTCGAACTATACTTGAGTATTGTGCATCAGTGTGGGATCCGTACAAGGTCGGATTGACGGAGGAGCTAGAGAAGATCCAAAGACGAGCGGTTCGTTTCGTCACAGGGTTATTTGGTAAGCGTGATAGCGTTACGGAGATGTTTAGTAAACTCAAGTGGCAGACTCTGCAAGAGAGGCGCTCTGCATCGCGGTGTAGCTTGCTGTCCAGGTTTCGAGAGGGTGCGTTTCTGGATGAGGTATCGAATATATTGCTTCCCCCTACTTATACCTCCCGAGGAGATCACGAATGCAAAATCAGAGAGATTCGAGCGCGCACGGAGGTTTTCCGGCAGTCGTGCCCACCGCCACACACCGACGGGTGGCTTGCGGAGTATAAATGTGGATGTAGGAGACAGGTAGCTTGACCACTAGAAAGCAAGTCCTCTTCCGTTTACGGGGTTTCATACACCAAAGTCTTAAAATAACCCCAGAGGATACGTCCAGAGGAGTGAGCTCCGGCGATCGCGCTGGCCGTGGGACAGTAGCTCCCCTTCCAGCCAAAAGATGAGGGTACCTGTTGTTCAGGTGCTCGCGGATATTGATGTCGAAGTGGGTTGGTGCACCGACGTGCTGAACTCACATCTTTTCGCGGACAACAAGGGATAGTCCCCAAGAGTCCATTGGTCCCAGTGCTTGAAAACGTTCTATATGATAGGGTACCACGAATATGTCGTATATATATATAATCCGCAAGCGACTCAACGGAGTGTGGCAGAGGGAACTTTACGTGCCACTGTCATTACTTCCCTTCCTGTTCCAGTCGCGTATGGTTCGCGGGAAGAACGACTGCCGGAGAGCCTCCGTGCGCGCTCGAATCTCTCTGATTTTACATTCGTATTCTCATCGGGAGGTATAAGTAGGGGGAAGCAATATATTCGATACCTCATCCAGAAATGCACACTCTCGAAACCTGGACAGCAAGCTACACCGGGATGCAAAGCGCCTCTCTAGCAGAGTCTGCCACTTGAGTTCGCGAAAGATCTCCGTAACGCTATCACGCTTACCAAATAACCCTGTGACGAAACGAACCACTCTTCTTTGGATCTTCTCTGCTTGCGTGCCTCAACGACACACATAGCCGTACCGTAGGTGCAACCACAACGGAGGGCTATCTGCTGAGAGGCCAGACAAACGTCTAACAGTATTGTTGTGCTGCTACTGCGAAAGGCTGAAAGCAAGGGAAAACTACGGCCGCAATTTTTCCCGAGGGCATGCAACTTAACTGTATGATTAAATGATGATGGCGTCCTCTTGGGTAAAATATTCCGGAGGTAAAATAGTCCCCCATTCGGATCTCCGGGCGGGGACTACTCAGGAGGACGACGTTATCAGGAGAAAGAAAACTGGCGTTCTACGGATCGGAGCGTGGAATGTTAGATCCCTTAATCGGGCAGGTAGGTGAGTAAATTTAAAAAGGGAAATGGATAGGTTAAAGTTAGATATAGTGGAAATTAGTGAAGTTCGGTGGCAGAAGGAACAAGACTTCTGGTCAGGTGAATACAGGATTATAAATACAAAATCAAATAGGGGTAATGCAGGAGTAGGTTTAATAATGAATAAAAAAATAGGAGTTGCGGGTAAGCTACTACAAACATCATAGTGAACGCATCATTGTGGCCAAGATAGACACGAAGCCCATGCCTACTACAGTAGTACAAGTTTATATGCCAACTAGCTCCGCAGATGAAGAAATTGATGGAATGTATGATGAGATAAAAGAAATTATTCAGGTAGTGAAAGGAGACGAAAATTTAATAGTCATGGGGGACTGGAATTTGACAGTAGGAAAAGGAAGACAAGAAAACGTAGTAGGTGAATATGGATTGGGGCTAAGAAATGAAAGAGGAAGCCGCCTGGTAGAATTTTGCACAGAGCATAACTTAATCATAGCCAACACTTGGTTGAAGAATCACGAAAGAAGGTTGTGTACATAGAAGAACCCTGGAGATACTAAAAGGTTTCAGATATATTATACAATGGTAAGACAGGGATTTAGGAACCAGGTTTTAAATTGTAGGACATTTCCAGGGGCAGATGTGGACTCTGACCACAATCTTTTGGTTATGAACTGTAGATTAAAACTGAGGAAACTGCAAAAAGGTGAGAATTTAAGGAGACGGGACCTGGATAAACTGAAAGAACCAGAGGTTGTACAGAGTTTCAGGGAGACCATAAGGGAACAATTGACAGGAATGGGGAAAGAAATAGTGAAGGTAGCACAGAATCAAGTAGGTAAAAAGACAAGGGCTAGTAGAAATCCTTGGGTAACAGAAGAGATAATGAATTTAATTGATGAAACGAGAAAATACAAAAATGCAGTAAGTGAAGCAGGCAAAATGGAATACAAACGTCTCAAAAATGAGATCGACAAGAAGTGCAAAATGGCTAAGCAGGGATGGCTTGAGGACAAATCTAAGGATGAAGAGGCTTATCTCACGAGGGGTAAGATAGATACTGTCTACAGGAAAATTAAAGAGACATTTGGAGAAAAGAGAACCGCTTGCATGAATATCAATAGCTCCGATGGAAACCCAGTTCTAAGCAAAGAAGGGAAAGCAGAAAAGTGGAAGGAGTATATAGAGAGCCTATATAGGGGCGATGTTCTTGAGGACAATATTATGGAAATGGAAGAGGATGTAGATGAAGATGAAATGGGAGATATGATACTGCGTGTAGAGTCTGACAGAGCAATGAAAGACCTGAGTCGAAAGAAGGCCCCGGGAATAGACAACATTCCATTACAACTACTGACGGCCTCAGGAGAGCCGATCCTGACAAAACTCTACCGTCAGGTGAGCGAGATGTATGAGACAGGCGACTTCAAGAAGAATATAATAATTCCAATCCCAAAGAAAGCAGGTGTTTAAGATGTGAAAATTACCGAACTATCAGTTTAATAAGTCACAGATGCAAAATACTAACACGAATTCTTTACAGACGAATGGAGAAACTGATAGAAGCCGACCTCAGGGAAGATCAGTTTGAATTCCGTAGAAATGTTGGAACACGTGAGGCAATACTGACCCTACGACTCATCTTAGAAGCTAGATTAAGGAAGAGCAAACCTACGTTTCTAGCATTTGTAGACTTAGAGAAAGCTTTTGACAATGTTGACTGGAATACTCCCTTTGAAATTCTGAAGGTGGCAGGGGTAAAATATAGGAAGCTAAAGGCTATTTACAATTTGCACAAACCAGATGGCAGTTACAAGAGTCGAGGGACATGAAAGGGAAGCAGCGGTTGGGAAGGGAGTGAGACAGGTTTGTAGCCTCTCCCCGATGTTATTCTATCAGTATATTTAGCAAGCAGTAAAGGAAACAAAAGAAACGTTTGGAGTAGGTATTAAAATCCATGGAGAAGAAATAAAAACTTTGAGGTTCGTCGATGACATTGTAATTATGTCAGAAACAGCAAAGGACTTGGAAGAGCAGTTGAACGGAGTGGACAGTGCCTTGAAAGGAGCGTATAAGATGAACATCAACAAAAGCAAAACAAGGATAATGGAATGTAGTCGAATTAAGTCGGGTGATGCCGAGGGAATTAAATTAGGAAATGAGACACTTAACGTAGTAAAGGTATTTTGCTATTTGGGGAGCAAAATAACTGATGATGGTCGAAGTAGAGAGGATATAAAATGTAGACTGGCAATGGTGAGGAAAGCGTTTCTGAAGAAGAGAAATTTGTTAACGTCGAGTATTGATTTAAGTGTTAGGAAGTCGTTTCTGAAAGTATTTGTATGGAGTGTAGCCATGTATGGAAGTGAAACGTGTACGATAAATAGTTTAGACAACAAGAGAATAGAAGCTTTCGAAATGTTGTGCTACAGAAGAATGCTGAAGATTGGATGGGTAGATCACATAACTAATGAGGAAGTATCGAATAGAATTGGGGAGAAGAGGAGCTTGGGGCACAACTTGACTAGAAGAAGGGATCGGTTGGTAGGACATGTTCTGAGGCATCAAGGGATCACCAGTTTAGTACTGGAGGGCAGCGTGGAGGTTAAAAATCGTAGAGGGAGACCAAGAGATGAACACACTAAGCAGATTCAGAAGGATGTAGGCTGCAGTAGGTTCTGGGAGATGAAGGAGCTTGCACAGGATAGAGTAGCATGGAGAGCTGCATCAAACCAGTCTCAGTACTGAAAACCACAACAACAACAACCACGAATATTCTCCACGTTGAATACTTCTAAGTGTCCGTTTCGCAGGCAAGTTGAGGGATGTTTATCGCGTTGTGGTCGGCCACACGATCCAACACTATCTTCTCAAAGTCTAGTGTTCAGACATGTCTTTCGCGGGAACCTTAACCTGCTTTACGTGGAGTGAACGACCCCGTCTCTCAAAAGGTAGTATCCACGAAGATAAACTTCCTCCAGTTAGGATGACGACTTCTGAGAAAGCTTTCTCTGTACATCCGTAATGGTTTACGGGCTCTACATCCTGCCGCACCGTACATTAAATGCATGTCTGCCAGCTCTCGTGATGCGTAACGTCCCATTTTTAACTATGTGTCATGCACTGTACTCAGTGACACACCTCGCCGTGGACATATCACAAGCTGTCTGATGCAATAGACAGCTGATATGAGGGACTGTGTTGTGCGTGTGGCACAGGTCAGTGGGAGAGGGCGATGCACGTGGTCGTTACATGACACACGGGCTATGAAACAGACACCCGGGGTGTTTGCGAGAGTGCGGCAGAACTGTATGCGCCGTTGCAATACATGTATTGAGACGGGCGGCTGGCACTTTGAACAATTACTATGAGCTACGTCGTTGTTATTCGGTGTATGCTGTGTATATCCATAACACAACAAATAATTTCCGACCACTGGTTCCCTGTCTTGATATAATCCGTTGTGGACCCACTATCACATGTTTCAATTTGACCCAAATGGTTTGAGACACTCTTTGTATGGACGCTGGTATTCAAGGAGTCTGTGGCCGAGCGAGCAAGAGCTTAGTTTCATAAGCGGGACGTCTCTGGATCGAATCTTGCTTCGGCTACTATTTTTCCATTTCCACACAGATGTAACAAGAGACTTACTATGACTATGCAAATTATCGATATGTAATGATTCATTTATTATTTCCGTAACTTTTATGCTAAGAAAAGGAGAAAAAAAATTCGCAAGGAGATTAGAAATAAAACAAACTATACACGAAAACTTTCAGTCTGATCAATACACTCATTTCATTTATGCGAAGTGTTTAAAAGTAATGCCGCCGAATTTTTAATTCTGTTCTCACTGTTGGCTGAGGCATTACATGTCATGGTTATTACTCGGTCGACTTCCTCCTTCGCTGAAGCAAGTTGTAACCATGTGCCGCTAGAGGGCTCCGAATTGCAGCATGTAACACGACTGTTTGTAACGGTACTATTTCGGTGCTTGACAACAGTGTGCTGTAATCCCCCAGAAAACTAAAAACAGAATTTGAAGAGTTCGTCCACTCATGGACCACCCTCTCCTTCAGCATAACGATGCCACACCTCACACGAGATCTGCAACAATCCGACACCTTGGGTTCGCTGTCAGCGATCACCTTCCACACAGTCCCGATTTAGCTCCCTCCCACTTTCATCTGTTTGCAACATTTAATCAACATATTCCAAGAGTTAACTTTCATAGTGATGGAGCGATGCAGGCAGAAGTGAGTTTGTTGCTACGTCCAAAAAAAAAAAAAAAAAATAATAATCTGACGTTCTACAGTGAACAGTGATGGTATCAACAAACTAGTCTCTCGTTGGGAAAATATGCTCTTCGCCAGGGTGACTATATTGAAAAATAAGGATGCAGACAAAAAGAATACAGATGTTGAATGATAATATAGTTTTTTATTTAAAACGCTATAAGCGTTTTCGCACAAGATATTTGTTAGCTTTACTTTTCAGCATGATCTCGTTTTATCGTATACACATTTGTCGCAAGTATTACGTCTAACCTATGAATCACTGCACAGAGCTGGACGATACTGGCCGTAGATGTGTCGGGATGCGCCTGCAGCAATAAGGTTATAATGGCAAACTACTTCCAAAATTTTAAGAAACATTTGATTTTTCAGGGCAAAGATTATGAACATAATAAATGATTCAATATATAATTGATAATTCGAACACTGATAATAAATCTGTTAAAATTACGTGGGAATGTAAAAAGGTACCAGCAGCGAGATTCTATTTGGAGACCTAACACTTATCAAACTAAACACTTACTTGCTGCACTCTTGACTCCTTGAAACTAGCGAGCATACCAAGTACGTTAGCACACCTGAAGTTTTCATCGTTGACTTTCTTGAAAACGCTTGAGAGCGACGTTAGCTGCTTACACGTGTTAAAATACGTAGGTTGGAACTTAAATAGTAGCAACAGTGCTGTGGAGACACTATGTAATGGAATCTCTTATTGTCTCTAATAGCACACGTTGTTGACACACCTACCTTACTTCCGAGCAAATGGACTCGATCGTCTCAGGTCATCGGCGTGCGCACAATCGAGGGAAAATGGTTCAAATGGCTCTGAGCACTATGGGACTTAACTTCTGAGGTCATCAGTCCCCCAGAACTTAGAACTACTTAAACCTAACTAAACTAAGGACATCACACACATCCATGTCCGAGGCAGGATTCGAACCTGCGACCGTAAATCGAGGGAAACACTGACACTTGTGAGCGAGCAGTCTAACGTAACGGTATAACTATGTTTTCGAAACAGGAACAACGGAGCTGGAACAAGATTCAATGTTTCAGAGGTCGCACAGCACGACAGTGTCATCAAGGTCTTCAAGGGGCGTGCGGGGAATCAACATTGCCGTACAGAACAGTGGCACCTTGGGTAAAAGCCTTCAACGTAGATCGGCAAACTGTGGCAGACATGCATCGGACAGGTCGTCCTCGTGTCTCTGAAGAAGTAGTGCATGCTGTTTCCGCGTTAGTAAACCGTGATCGACGCCGTGCGATTCGTGAGCTCGCCCACGAAACCGGATTAGCACATAAGACTGTGCTTCACATTCTGAAGGAACGCCTGGGCATGAGAAAAATTGCATCCCGATGGGTTCTGCATGAACTGACGGAAATGCAGAAATGGATGCGTTGCGACGCTGCTCAGACGCACGTGGAGCGCTATGAGGGCGAAGGAGAGGCTTCCTTAGGCCGTATCATAACACTGGATGAGACATGGGCCACATTGTAGGAGCCAAAACAGAAACGCGAATCCAACGAATGACGTCATTAT
Organism: Schistocerca cancellata; assembly: GCF_023864275.1. Taxonomy (NCBI): domain Eukaryota; kingdom Metazoa; phylum Arthropoda; class Insecta; order Orthoptera; family Acrididae; genus Schistocerca; species Schistocerca cancellata. The sequence goes on from NC_064627.1 coordinate 629,037,295, forward strand.
GGGTCGCCGCGAAAGGTGAAAGTGCGTCAGAGCCCCAGTGTGGTGAAAGTTATGGTGATTCTCATGTACGACTGTGATGGTGTTATCCTAACGCATTACGTTCCTCCACGGCAGACCGTCAATGAACAGTATTACTGTTCGTTTTTGGAGCATCACCTGTGAGTAGCTTTGCGAAAGAATCGGCGACCCTTTCTGGGCAACCCACACATCATTTTGCACGACAATGCGCGGTACATACAGCGCAAGCTGTGGCTGCTCTGTTCCGTCGATGGGACTGGGAAGTTCTGTTCCATCCACCTTAGTCCCCGGACATAAATCCTTGTGACTTTGATTTGGTTCCGAAGATGTAGGAGTCACTTCGTGGCATTCGCTTCGGAACTGTTCCAGATATTCGACAGGCAGTAGACCGTTCCGTTTGCAGCATCAACAGAATAGGCTCTGCTAACGGTAGACTATGACCTCCACATCGCTGGCGACGGGTTCTAAACAACGCTGGAGACTACTTTGAAGGACAGTAACAGGGGCAAACATGTAGTTCTTTTGTATCTGTTGTGAATAAATAGTTTCCGGCATTTAAGTTCCAACCCTCGTAGTAGTCTCGAGCAACGCACACTGTCATTATGAATGAAATCTGTGAGGGGAAGTTCGTGCTGTCCTCTTGTAATACATTCCAGTAACAATATAGTAAAGCCTTCTGATCGCAAAAATAGAGAACATAATAGTTCGATTAAGTCAAACTCTCTCGCTCTCTGTCACTGTATTTTTCACGAACACGTTCACCCTGAATGAATTTTTACTCTGCAGTGCTTTTTGCGAAATTTCGTGGCAGATTACATTCATATGCTTGATCTGGGCTTGATCTCAGAACCTTCTGTCTTTTGCAGGTAACTGCTCAACTGATTTTGAGAACCTAGGCACGACTCACGAACTAACCTCACAGTTTTACTTCCGCCACTGTCTGTCCCCTACTTTCCGAGATTAAAAAAGGCTACACTGCAAAACGATGGGTCTTTCACTCCTACAATAACGTACTGAAAGATAAAAAACTAAATACAATACAGTTATACACTAAAGAGCCAAAGAAACTGGTGCACCTGCCTAATGTCTTGTGGAACCCCCTCGAGCACGCAGAAGTGTCTAAACTCGACGTGGCATGGACTAATGTCTGAAGTAATGCTGGAGGGACATGCCACCATGAATCCTGTAGAGCTATCCATAAATCTGGAAGAGGGGATAGAAATCTCTCCTGAACAGAACCTTGGAAGACATCCCAGATATTCCTGGAGCCACTCTGTAGCAGTTCTGGACTTGTGGGGCGTCGCATTGTCCTGCTGGAATTGACCAAGTCCGCCGGAAAGCACAAAGAACATGAATGGATGCAGGTGTCAGATAGAATGCTTAGGTACGTGTCACAAGTCATACCTAGACGTATCAGAGGTCTCATATCGTTATAACTGCACACGCCCCACACCGTTAGAGTCTCCACCAGCTTGAACAGCCCCTGCTGAAATGCAGGGTCCATCAGTTCATCAGGTTGTCTCCACGCCTGTACACATCCATCCGCTGGATGCATTTTGAAACGAAATTCCAGTCATCAACAGTCCAATTTCGGTGTTGACGGGCCCAGGCGAGGCGTAAAGCTTGTGTGGTGCAGTCATCAAGAGTACACGAGTGGGCCTTCGGCTCCGAAAGCCTATTTCGATGATGTTTCGTTGAACGGTTCGCACGCTGACACTTGTTGATGGCCCTGCTTCGAAATCAGCAGCAATTTTGCGGAAGGCTTGCACTTCTGTCACGTTGAACGATTGTCTTCAGTCTTCGGTGGTCCCGTTGTGGCCGAGCGGTTCTAGGCGCTTCAGCCTGGAACCGCTCGGCCGCTACGGTCGCAGGTTCGAATCCTGCCTCGGGCATGGATGTGTGTGCTGTCCTTAGGTTAGTTAGGTTTTAGTAGTTCTAAGTTCTAGGAGACTGATGACCTCAGATGACAAGTCCCATAGTGCTCAGAGCCATTTGAACCATTTTTTGGTCCTGTTCATGCAGGATATTTTTCTGGCCGCAGCGATGTCACTGATTTGATGTTTTACCGGATTCCTGATATTCACGGTACAGTCGTGAAATATTTTTACGGGAATATCCCAACTTCTTCGCTACATCGAAGATGCTGTGTCTCGTCGCTCGTGCGCCGACTGTAACACCGCTTTCAAACTCACTTAAATTGTGATAACCTGCCATCGTAGCAGCAATACCCGATCTAAGAACTAAGCCATATATGTGTTGTCTTATATAGACTTTGTCGTCAGCAGCGCCGTATTCTGTCTGTTTACATATTTCTGTATTTGCATACGCATGCCTATACCAGTTTCTTTGGAGTATCAATGTACATGTCCGTAGATGGAGTGGTAACGATTCTTGCGACCAGCGTACACGGTAATAAAATGTACTAAAGCCTAAAATGTCGGATCATTAAAATGTGGTTGTCAAATCACTCAAATAACATATGTGTTACCCATCAATCATTAAAACAATCTAATATTTTCTGGTTAGCTATTAAATATAGGTGCACAGTTTGACACAATATAGGGTGTCCCACAAATTTATAGTGGTTGTGCTTTCAGGAAGAAATCGAGGACAGGAAGCGCCATACAACGACGCTACAGAGCGTCGTTGTTATAGACAGACCGTAGGCGGGACGTCTTGAGATGTGCTTTATCATTCAGTGATCGTAACTTATTGCCACGATCGCCAGTAGAGAAGATAGAGCTAACGATGCGTAGACTAGCCTTGTCTTCTGTGAATGCGACGCTCTGTTGCCTCAGTGGATGACAGTTTCCGACACGTGTTACCGTATACAGTTTTTCTTTCTCCTGTGTATCGAAAAGAATAGGCGATTTTAGAGGGTTCCAGGAGAAAAATGAACTGCGAATGGAAACCTATGTCCAAAACCGTCAACTGCCAAGACAACAGAAAATGACATTTGTAGCAGATAAGTCCCGTTCACGCAGCATCTAGCTCAATCTTCTCCATTTGCGATCGTAGAAATTAGTAACAATCACTGAATAACAATCAACACTGCGATACGTTCCTCCTACAGTCCATCAGCACACTAAGTTTGGTTTGCTGCCGATCCGGTGGTCTAGCGTAAGACGCCGGCGCCTATAACTTCGACGCTCCGTAGCGCTGTTGGATGACCTTTCCGAACACGTGCCCCTGTCATCGAGTTGCCTCCACAAGAAACCCTCTACAACTCCTCGAAATTTGTCGCCACATTTTTGGGACACACTATATGTTTATGGCAAGTCTCTGATCCTCACCCAAAACAGAGGATTTTTTACAATGTTTGTTGCAGTCAGATATTCGGATATAATATGTGCGCTGTTGAACCAGTTTTCACTAGCCAGTAATTTGCAGTAACCGTCTCAACGAATTAAGAAAACATCTTACTGACGGTACACATACAGAGATAAGTAGCAGACTACATAAGATTTAAATGTAATGCCATGCAATGATCATCGTCATCCAAATATGACGAGCGTAACACCAGTAGGCAGGCCACATTGAGTATGTTTTTCCCCTAGATTGTTCACCTCACTTTCTCCACATTGGTAGGGATAGGTTGGCCGTAGCCATATTTCTCCTTTACAGGAAAATGTTTTAAAGTTAAATCGAATAAATGAATAGGATTAAGATACTATAAGACATAATTTGCTTTTTTTTATAAAAGTAGACGATGGAATGGCTCATGATAAAATGTCGACGAAATTGGTAAGACTGTAGAGATTTGCTTCCAGTAAGTTACATATGGCTCGGCAAGGAGAACGGACGTATGAGAGCCAACAATAGCGAATCGATCGCTTTGTACGCGGACGGGGCGGCGGAGAGGTAGTGATGTTAGTACTGAGCTGTAAATGTGATCGATAATGTCAGCTGATACAGGGAGGGGTGAAGATAGGATAATAGTCCTCGGGAGTCTGGGGGAAGCAGTGCAATATGAATCTATGCTATGGCTAATGCCGGTATAGTGGGTAAATGCTGTTTTGGACTTGGGGATTAAGAATAGGGAGCCTGTTAAATTTTCTATATGAGAGGATTTTAAGGGAATGGATAATGCTGGTATAGACGTAAAGGTATCTCGGGATTGGCAGAAGCTTATAAGATGTACAGGACTTTTGAAAATTTGTGGAGAGTGATATGGAAGAGTGAAGAAAGAATTAGAAGGTCGAGTGCGTTAGGAATGCTAAGTGTGGAGGTATGAAGGTCCAGGCTGCATAGGTGAAGGTAAGGTGGAGTCATATAGAGTTTTGGTAGACGTAGAGGATGATCGACAGGTACACACCTCTTATGTAGCCCGTTTGTAATTTGAGACTAATGTGAGTAGCTTTTGGATGGTTCGTAGATATTGGCGACATTTCAGGTTTTGGTATAGTTTTTGTCCAAGCTATTTTAATGTGTTGGTAGCTTGGCTCAGATGATTGTGCATGGTGAGTTAGAAACGATGGGTAATGCATGCTGTAATGTAGGCTGGACTTTGGCAGAATGATTATGGCGTGTCACATATCACATCAGGAGGTGAAGTTACTGTAAGGGGGAGGGGGAGGCTAAATGGAGGGTAAGGGAGGCAGTATCGTCGGTATACTGGAGTAGGTGGATGACGATAGGTGGCTGGAATATATCACTTGTGCAGAGGAGACAGAGAAACGGGGTTAGAAACAATACTTGGAGCATTTCTGCGGATAGAAGGTACAAGCAAAAGAGGGGAATTGTGCCGGAAAGGAAGAGATAGGACAGACATAAGTGATTGTTCATCATTTGGTTTTGCTGCTCTTGCCACTGGCCATATTTCCAAGAAACAGTTATTGTATATACGTCTGACTGTTATGCGAAAATCTGTTTTTTTTTTAAATATATATATAGACCCAAACCAGTTACAATTAAATCCGTTAAATCTGAATATGTTTTAAGTGATAACTTAAGAAAATTAGGTCTAAAACAGTTTTTATTTGTTGTTTGTACCTTAATTTCTTTGACATTATACGGTTATGCAGAACCCTTTGGCAATATCGTGCAGATGACAAGCTATAAGTATACGATAATGTATAGTGTGTCCTGCGTACCCCTATAAAGTAAGAAAAATAAGGTTACAATAACAGAATCTGTTCTAGACTTAATTTTATTAGAGTAGTTATCACATAAAACATATTCATATATTAAAGATTTAACTGAAACAGGTTGGGGTCTATATAAAATAACAGAGTTTGCATAATAGGCGGGCTTTATATCCAATAATAAAAGCTCATTGTATTTCATTAGTCTTATGGTTTAAAAAGGAAAATGGAATGCAGTACGATGTAATAGGTTTCCGAAGGTGTAGGTACACAAACCTAACGGAATGGAACTAGGGAACTGATGGTCTTTGAAATACTTCGGACTGTAGCGACACCGGTTATTATGACAGCGTAGTTACGGTTCAACATGTGCTTTCTCCAGTGACATTCTATACGTACTGAGGCGTTACGTTCGTTTTGCCTCAGGTTACAATAGGTAGTAATTACGTTTTCTACATCGAGATATAAGTTTTTCTTTGATTGCTAGCAGCTTCAATACTTCGCTGGGTGAAAGGAATATTTGACGCATTTGTTTATTTCTTTTCATCATTTCACAAAGAGGTCACACGCCGTTTATATGTATACTCCTTGTTCCATCCTGTATGAGTGTGCATGGGTATGAATGTAAGTCAAATGTAGCGGGAGCATGGACCAAAGGGAACACTTTAAAGGAATAGCAGTCATTGCCAACATTACAAGAATAACGGCAGGTAGGCCAGAGCAGCAAGCAAAGATGAAAACAGGCACGAGGGTAGGTTACAAAGTTGGTGAGGGGCTGAGGTGAGTCTCCCCACCACCGCCTTTGAATAGGAACGTTGGTCGGATTTTGGCACGTGGAGAGCAATGTGGGGCCAGCCGTGAGGCGGACCGGAAGCGGGAGCACAGCAGCTCGCAGATTTGGTGAGATAGAAATGAGGTAATATGGCTAAAAATTCACGACAGGGTATGCTCATAGCACGCATTCAACATACCTTCAACGGTACAGGTTACGGTTTTAATTTATTTGCAATAGTTTTCCCTGAAATGCGTTTGTGAAATTTTGCTTTGTGGTAGTGAGCGTGCAACAGGAACCATCAGTTCATGTAGCTATTTCCCGAGTTATAAGCTTCAATTTTAGCTCAATGAGTGCAGATTGCGTATCGGATGGTAGATCGAGAAATTTCTGTCGCGAAATTTATTTTTGGTGCTTTCTTTGTGAGTTCAGTTTGCACTTCATTTTGGCGCCAATAGTACATCATTTTTGCCCAGAATCTTTTCTGTGATAAAGGTTATCTGCCTTCAGCAGTGGCCTACCTTAAATTTCTAGTGGTGTAATTCATGCATGACGATAAGTGAGTCTTAAAGAATGAATGACGATTTTCCCGCTAAAGACGGTGAGGCCCACTTATGTATTTTTTGTGTTATTATGAAATTATGTGTCATATATTTTTTGTGTTATTATGAAATTATATGTCATATATGAAATTATTCGTGTAGCGTTTTCGTTTTGTCATTGTCCTACCCATGAGAGGCAACGCTGAAGTTTTGTAACTAAAGAAAAATTGTAATGTGTCGGCTTCTAAAGTTTTCATCAAAGTAGAAAATAAATCTATTAAATGAGAGTCAGCATTTCAGTTAAGAAATAGTCCCCCAGTCACCTGACACATGAAATGGGTAGGATGTATCTTATTCAGTCCGATTTTCTAAAGTTAATGAAAGACAGAAATAATCTGAAATGTGAATTTAGATAGGCTACCAGCTGCTATGGGACGGCTTTGAGTTCAACCACCCAAGAACGTGTTATCTCAGAGAAACTCGCACCAGTTTCCGTTGCGCATATTTCAAAAATAATTAATTTGTTTATCAAGTTAATCAAATAAGGGTCACAATATAGACACCATTTCCTATGGGCCTGGTATATTAGCAGCCGGGATGCAAAGTCGGGTACTCTAAGGTAACGCGGGGAGATGATCACACAGGTTCAATATAAGCTAAAAATATATGAAAAACGAGCATACAGCCACGTATTACGAGCAGTCCTATAGCAGTATATTCCTTTCTTAAACTCAAATGTAATAATTCCTTGCTGAAAAAAGACATTATGAGACTGTTGTTGTTTGGAAATACAGGATATTTGTTAATGGTATAACACCAGCAGTCATACACTGTTACATTTAATGTTAAGAACAGAAAATTTTCAGATTACGAGATTCTGCGGTTCATTCTGAGGCAACAATACCAAGGATCTTAATAAACGTATCCTGCTTAGTGTGAATGACGCTCTGACGTTCCGAAACTGTAATGTCACTACTTCATACACAACTAATAAATAAAAAAAATATTTGTGTTAATCTACTTTTCAGTAAAACGCGACCTGTATATCCACTCTATTTACGTCGCCAATGAGACAAACGCAAGCATATAGGCGAAAGCACAGTGATTCACAGAGAATGAAAGATGAGAAAATACAAATAATATCCTACTCATTTACTCTTTTGGTATCAAAGGAAATCGCTGCAGACATATACATACATTTCACATAAATTTCTGCAGTTAACTACTACTGTCAAGTATGTGACTTGTCGATGCTGTCATTTCTGATCCTTGTAGCGTATACGAGGGTTGCCCAGAAAGTAATGCACCGCCTTTTCTTTTATCAGCCGAAAACAAGAATGCGAAACGTACGTATATATTATTTGAAGTCTCCTCAGTGAGCGCGCCACTTCCGACAGATAGCGTAGCTACAGGACAGTTTCAAAATGGCGTTTGCAGGTGATGTATGTTACAAGCAACGTGCCGTCATTGAATTTTCCACTGAAGAGAAAGAAGCTGTTAGGAATATTCACAAACGCTTGTGCAAATTTCTGGAGCATCTGGTGTCGACAGAAGCAGAGTTAGTCGCTGCGCACGGAAGGTGAGGACATCCAGAAGGCGGTTCGGCGGAGCTCCACGATTGGCAGCGGTAGTCGGGGAGACCATCCACGGCTGTCACACCTGACATGCTGCATCTGAGCTGATGTTGTCATTCGCGAGGATGGACGCATTACGACTCGGTAGTTGGCGCTGCACCTGTCAATCAGCAAAGAAAGTGTGGATGCGATTATCCGCACACTTGGATATTCAAAAGTGTGACAAGACAGGTCCCACGGCGTCTAAAGGTGGATCACAAATCGCACAGAAAAACAAAAACATTTGTCTTGATCTGTTGCAAAGTTTTGAAACTGAGGGGAGGCCTTCTTGTCCCGGACTGTGACAGATGATGAAACCTAGGTTCATCACTTTGAGCCAGAAACAAAACGACAATCACTGAAGAAAAAATTCAAAGCAACTGTTTCCGTCAGTAAGGTCATGATCGTTGTGTTCTGGGGCACTGAAGGTGTGATTCTTAATGATGTGATGCCGAGAGATGGTACCATTAATTCAGAAGCATATGTAATCACGTTTACAAAACTCAAGACTAGCTTCCGGCGACTTCGGGGCCACAGCAACCCAGGAGATGTTTTGCTGCAACACGATAACGCACGACCCCTCAGAAGTCTGAGGACTGCTGAACACATCGCAAAACAGCGTTGGTCAGTGTTACGGCATGCACCCTACAACCCTGACCTAGCCCCCTCGGACTTCCACTTGTTTGGGCCATTAAAGGATGCCATTCGTGGTGGGAATTTTGTAGAGGATGAGGAGGTGATTTACACAGTGAATCACTGGCTCCTTCAAAATGGTTCAAATGGCTCTGAGCACTATGGGACTCAACATCTGTGGTCATAAGTCCCCTAGAACTTAGAACTACTTAAACCTAACTAACCTAAGGACATCACACACATCCATGCCCGAGGCAGGATTCGAACCTGCGATCGTAGCGGTCGCACGGTTCCGGACTGAGCGCCTAGAACCGCTAGACCACCGCGGCCGGCACACTGGCTCCTTCACCACGACAAGGATTGGTACCGATAGGGCATACACGCCCTTGTTTCGCGCTGGAAGAAGGCCACAGAACAGGATAGAGATTACGTGGGAAAATAGTGTTTGTAGATAAAACAGTATTGTTTCGTGTGTGTAATTCTCATTATGTTCAATAAATAATTGTTGAAGAAAAAATGCAATGCATTACTTTCTCGGCAACCCTCGTGCCGTGCTCGAATAACTTCCTCAGTTTGCAGTCAGATATTAATACCTATGTGACTAACAACTCTATTGACTAAAGAAACTCGAGATGAATCGTGCAAGCTTTACTTTGAATGTTTTGTATTCCTTCCATTAGCCTAGTAACTGTTGAAGATTGACGAAAAATTCTCTAAAATTCATCGAACGAGTGTTTGGTAATCGACCTATCTGTATGTGAATGCGTGAACTGCACTTCATTAGGATTCTTCAAAAAATATGTTCGACAACTACCTTCTGGTTAACTAGATTTATATAACCATTGATCCTTAAATCATCCAGGACAGAATGGTTTGGTTCAGTGGCCTGACCTCTTAAACTTATATCTATATGGAAAGGAAGAGATGCTTTTCAGATTACATCGAATAAGTGATTGAAAAAAAAGAGGGCAGTCATGATTTAATACCTCATAGACGTTGAGGTCATCAGAGCTAAGACTGTTGCAGCCAGCGATGTTGGTAAGAAGAAATGAGCGTGACTACCTACAGAACCCTCCCAATTATCACTAAATGAGACTGAGGAAAACCACTGGAAAACTATATGCCTGTAGGCAGTATGGTTTGTGCCTGCTGCTCTAGAAAAGGAATCCCTTGTTGCGAGCACAGTCTCTAAGTGCTTAGCATCTCTTCCTGCTGATGTGGAAGTCTCGGGTTCGAGTGTTAGTGACTCGCCTAATTTTGCCCGTATGGGAAGATCTGCAGTCTCTCCCATTTCAGCCTCGAGAGTTTTTATGATACGCTGCTTGAGCTTTTCGTCTGGCTGGCAGCCATACAACATTCTCTCAGTTATTTGGTACTACGCTACCACGTCCATTCAAAGAAAACCAACACAAAAGCCCCTTACATATACAATACACACGAGCGGCGGCCCACGTGCGACGCGGTTGGTTCAGTGGAGGGAATAGGGGAGGGCTGCTGGAGAGGACACCTGCTCACGTGGCGAGCACGTGGCCGCTACCTGGCGTCGCGGCTGATCTCCATTCCGTGCAGAGGCAGCCACTTCCTGCGGACCACTTCCTCAGCGACGAGCAGTCTTCCGCGCGTCGCCGCTTCCGCATCCGGCCGTAACGCAAAACTCCGCCATCTCCTGCTCCGTACCACGGACAAAAGGCTGAGCACCTAAAGGCGGGATCCCACCAGGGTAGCACTAGGCGTCACCTTGCCACAAATCACATGCTGCGTGTTGTCTATTATGCCAAAATTCTGATGTGCGACACCTATCCGTGTTACAAATTTGGCAATGCCAAGAAAAATGTATTATCTGACGTCGCATGCTACAAGCTGATCGCATTTTGTACCTTACACTTCAGTCAATTGCCTTGGAGAAACATCAGAATAGATCATCATACCTTTGCAAACGATAGTAGGAGCTTCGTTCCAGGACGTAACCTAGAGTAACATAAGGGGAAAAAAAGAAGAAAAGAGACATATTGGTCAAGAGAATTATTTGTTGGAGGTTAGGCAATTCGCAATTATTTCCTTGGGCAGTTGTGGCTGACGATGAAGTACTAGTAGAAAAAAATGTACACGAATGGGTTTGGGTTTCAGGTACTTGCTGCACAAGATCATGCCACCCGTAAGAAAATGAGACACCAACAGTCGTGAGGCTGACGGCTGGTTGCTAGTAACAATGAGTTATTTAGCTATAGGTTACAGTAATCCATTACTGATGTACCTGGTAGGGGACTCCAAATTTAACAAATATTGTTCTGGAATGTCAATGTTCTCCTAAATCATTTATATAGGTTGGGAACAACAGAGAGCCCATAGCTTTGCCCTATGGAACGCCAGATATCATCTCTGTTTTATAGGATGACTTCATCTACATCAACATCCATACTCCTCAAGCCACCTGACGGTGTGTGGCGGAGGGTACCTTGAGTACCTCTATCGGTTCTCCCTTCAATTACAGTCTCGTATTGCTCGTGGAATGAAGGATTGTCGGTATGCTTCTGTGTGGGCTGTAATCTCTCTGATTTTATCCTCATGGTCTCTTCGCCAGATATACGTAGGACTCTTCGGTGAAGGTATGTTCTCGAAACTTTATCAAAAACCCGTACCGAGCTACTAAGCGTCTCTCCTGCAGAGTCTTCCACTGGAGTTTATCTATCATCTCCGTAACGCTTTCGCGATTACTAAATGATCCTGTAACGAAGCGCGCTGCTCTCCGTTGGATCTTCTCTATCTCTTCTATCAACCATATCTGGTACGGATCCCACACTGCTGAGCAGTATTCAAGAAGTGGGCGATCAAGCGTACTGTAACCTACTTCCTTTGTTTTCGGATTGCATTTCCTTAGGATTCTTCCAATGAATCTCAGTCTGGCATCTGCTTTACCGACGATCAACTTTATATGATTATTCCATTTTAAATCACTCCTAATGCGTACTCCCAGATAATTTATGGAATTAACTGCTTCCAGTTGCTGACCTGCTATTTTGTAGCTAAATGATAATGGATCTATCTTTCTATGTATTCGCAGCACATTACACTTGTCTACATTGAGATTCAATTGCCATTCCCTGCACCATGCGTCAATTCGCTGCAGATCCTCCTGCATTTCAGTACAATTTTTCATTGTTACAACATCTCGATACACCACAGCATCGTCTGCAAAAAGCCTCAGTGAACTTCCGATGTCATCCACAAGGTCATTTATGTGTATTGTGAATAGCAACGGTCCTATGACACTCCCCTGCGGCACACCTGAAATCACTCTTACTTCGGAAGACTTCTTTCCATTGAGAATGACATGCTGCGTTCTGTTACCTAGGAACTCTTCAATCCAATCACACAATTGGCCTGATAGTCCATATGCTTCTACTTTGTTCATTAAACGACTGTGAGGAACTGTATCGAACGCCTTGTGGAAGTCAAGAAACACGGTATCTACCTGTGAACCCGTGTCTATGGCCCTCTGAGTCTCGTGGACGAATAGCGCGAGCTGGGATTCACACGACCGTCTTTTTAGAAACCCATGCTGATTCCTACAGAGTAGATTTCTAGTCTCCAGAAAAGTCATTATACGCGAACATAATACAAGTTCCAAAATTCTACAACTGATCGACGTTAGAGATATAGGTCTATAGCATTGCTCATCTGTTCGATCTCCCTTCTTGAAAACGGGGATGACCTGTGCCCTTTTCCAATCCTTTGGAACACTACGTCCTTCTAGAGACCTACGGTACACCGCTGCAAAAGGGGGGCAAGTTCCTTCGCGTACTCTGTGTAAAATCGAACTGGTATCCCATCGGGACCAGCGGCCTTTCCTCTTATGAGCGATTTTAATTGTTTCTCTATCCCTCTGTCATCTATTTCGATATCCACCATTTTGTCATCTGTGCGACAATCTAGAGAAGGAACTACAGTGCAGTCTTCCTCTGTGAAACAGCTTTGTAAAAAGACATTTAGTATTTTGGCCTTTAGTCTGTCATCCTCTGTTTCAGTACCATTTTGGTCACAGAGTGTCTGAACATTTAGTTTTGATCCACCTACCGCTTTGACATAAGACCAAAATTTCTTAGGATTTTCTGCCAAGTCAGTACATAGAACTTTACTTTCGAATTCATTGAACGCCTCTCGCATAGCTCTCCTCACACTACATTTCGGACCGAGCGAGGTGGCGCAGTGGTTAGACACTGGACTCGCATTCGGAAGGACGACGGTTCAATCGCGCGTCCGGCCATCCTGATTTAGGTTTTCCGTGATTTCCCTAAATCACTCCAGGCAAATGCCGGGATGGTTCTTCTGACAGGGCACGGCCGACTTCCTTCCCCATCCTTCCCTAATCCGATGAGACCGATGACCACGCTGTCTGGTCTCCTTCCCCAAAAACCAACCAACCAACTACATTTCGGATCGCGTAATTTTTGTTTGTCTGCAAGGCTTTGGCTATGTTTATGTTTGCTGAGAAGTTCCCTTTGCTTCCCCAGCAGTTTTCTAACTCGGTTGTCGTACCACGGTGGCTGTTTTTCATCTCTTACGATCTTGCTTGGCACATACTCATCTAACGCATATTGTGCGATGGTTTTGAACTTTGTCCACTGATCCTCAACACTATCTGTACTTGAGACAAAACTTTTGTGTTGAGTCGTCAGGTACTCTGAAATCTGATTTTTATCACTTTTGCTAAACAGAAAAATCTTCCTACTTTTTTTAATATTTCTATTTACGGCTGAAATCATCGATGCTGTAACCGCTTTATGATCGCTGATTCCCTATTCTGCGTTAACTGTTTCAAATAGTTCGGGTCTGTTTGTCACCAGAGGGTCTAATATGTTATCGCCACGAGTCGGTTCTCTATTTAACTGCTCAAGGTAGTTTTCAGATAAAGCACTTAAAAAAAAATTCCACTGGATTCCTTGTCCCTGCCACCCGTTATGAACGTTTGAGTCTCCCAGTCTATATCTGGCAAATTAAAATCTCCACCCAGAACTATAACATGGTGGGGAGATCTACTCGAAATATTTTCCAAATTATCCTTCAAGTGCTCAGCCACAACAGCTGCTGAGCCAGGGGGCCTATAGAGACATCCAATTACCATGTCTGAGCCTGCTTTAACCGTGATCCTTACCCAAATTATTTCACATTTCGGATCTCCGTCAATTTCCTTCGATACTATTGCACTTCTTATCGCTACAAACACGCCTCCCCCTTCACTGTCCAACCTGTCTCTGCAGTATACATTCCAATCTGAGTTTAGGATTTCATTACTGTTTACGTCTGGTTTCAGCCAACTTTCTGTCCCTAGTATTGTTTGGGCATTGTGACCGTTTATTAATGAGAGCAGTTCTGGGACCTTTCTATAGGCGCTCCTGCAATTTACTATTAGCACATTAATATTGTTATTCCCTGTTGCATTTTGCCTACTCCTACCTTGCCGCGTCTCAGGAGGCCTCTTGTCGGGCCTAGGGAGGGAAGTCTCTAACCTAAAACACCCACATGTGCACTCCACTCGTACTCCGCTACCCTTGTAGCCGTTTCCGGCCTGCAGTGCAGGGGGACCCTACATTTCTCCACCCGATAGCGGAGGTCGAGAAATTTGCACCCTAGATCTCCGCAGAATCGTCTAAGCCTCTGGTTTAGGCCTTCCACTCGGCTCCAAACCAGAGGACCACGATCGGTTCTGGGAACGATACTACAAATAGTTAGCTCAGATTCCAACCCGCGAGCGAGGCTTTCCGCCTTCACCAATTCCGCCAACCGCCTGTACGAACTGAGGATGTCCTCTGAACCCAGACGGCAGGAGTCATTGGTGCCGACATGAGCAACAATTTGCAGTCGGGTGTACCCAGTGCTCTCTATCGCCGCCGGCAGGGCCTCCTCCACATCTCGGATGAGACCCCCGGCAAGCAGACAGAGTGAACACTAGCCTTCTTCCCCGAACTTTCCACTATTTCCCTAAGGGGCTCCATCACCCGCCTAACGTTGGAGCTCCCAATAACTAATAAACCCCTCCCCCGTGTGCCTGCGGACCTTGCTGAAGGAGCGGCCACATGTCCACTCACAGGCAGAGCAGGTGATACCACACGGCCAGCCTCCACATTGACCCTCCGCCTCGTGCACCGCGAACGCCGCTGAACCCGCCACTCCCCTTGGGGAGAGGTCGGCCCAACCGCGCCCGGTACCTGCGAAGATGTCTCGACAGTAGGGACAGTGGGTGAAGCAGGTTAAATAAAAAAGGGAAATCCCTCGGCCCAAATTGTATTTCAGTTAGATTCCTATCAGTCAATTACTACGAACTGTGGGCTTTCTGACAGGAAGCCACGTATGTAGTTACACAACTGAGGTGACACTGCATGGATAGGAAATTTTGTTAGGCGCCGCTTGTTAGGAACGGTACCAAGAACCTTACGCAAATCTAAAACGAATTTCAGGCCCCTGTCGATAGCAATCATTACTTTGTGTGAATAAAGTGCTAACTGTATCTCACAAGAATGACATTTTCTGAACGTGTGCTGACTGTGTGATAGTAGATCGTTTCCCTCGAGATAATTCATTATGTTCGAACACAGTATATGTCCCAGAATCGAACTGTAGATTGACTTCGAGCGATATGAGTCTTTAATTCAGCGGATTATTCCTATACCTATCTTGAATATTGTTGTGACCTGCGTAAATTTTCCGTCTTTTGGTACAGATCTGTCATCGAGAGAGCGGTTGTATGTAATTACGTAGAATTAGCATAATCTGATAGGAATCTAATTGGAATACAATTTGGGCCGAGAGATTTGCTTTTCTTATTTAACCTGCCCGTTGGCAGCTGTTCTTGATTCTAATTCAGGAATATTTATTTCGTCTTTTCTGGTGCAGGGATTTCGAAAAACCGTATTTCGTAATCGGCTTTAGTGGTACTGTACTCTAGAACAGTACCATCGCTATCTCACAGTGATGATACAGATTGTGCCTTGCCGATTGTGTACGTACGACCAGGATCTCTTCGTGTCTTCGTGTGTTTTAGCTTCTGGAGTTTTCCACATTCACAATGGAATTCTGTCCTTAATTTTTTTTTGTTGAGTCACAAACAGTAATCTGGCTGTAATATGACGAAAACATGACTATTGTTTCCTTTGCCATAACGTGATTTAAGCTAAATAAAAATAGCGATCTTCTTAACTACTCCTTATGATGGAAAATGTTAAAACACTACAATCATATTTATGGCAAGATGTCACAGCTTATAGTTTCTCAAGCTAATATATCTGTAAATAAACAGCTCATGTGAATGCTGACATCCTCCATAAATGAAGTCGTTTTTTCAGTCCTCCAAGTCACGTGGCATAAGACAATCCACACAGACCCACTGACTGACGTGTATCCAGTAACGAATTGCCACATGTCGTTTCTTGGCAACAAATGGCGCATGAGGGGAACAATTTCGAAAGGGCGGCGAGCTACAGCGACGCATGCAGAATGTTGCCTGGGCCCCCCTGCTCGAAATCTTCCAAGTAGCATGCGGCTTAGCCGCATATCACATATAGTCGTGGCATTGCCTCACTGGAATTGCACCTTCAGAACAAGTGAAGTCTACGACATGCTCACTACACTTGCAGACTTTCTGAAAGTTTTGTAAGGCTGTGCTATTGGGGAAAGGCTTCAAGTTTCCCTCCGCGGCTGAGCAGCTGCCATAGAAATCTATTCAACCAGCAGCATCCCAGTGTTTGATGTAATGGGAAAATCCCGCCTGAACCTCAGGCCCAGGTGATATACACACATCAGAAAAAGTTTTGCATCACCTCGGTTCCGAGTGTTCCGGAACATGTACAGAAAATTGGATTAGAGATCAACATAAACATCATTTCCGCCCTTTTATTGCTCATGAAAACCACACTTTGCATGTTGTACCACCACACAGCAAGATCTTCAGAGGTGGTGGTTCAGATTGATGTGCACGCCGGTACCACTAATACCCAGTAGCACGTCCACTTGGATTGATGCATGCTTGTATTTGTCGTGGCATACTATCCACAAGTTCATCAATGCACTGTTGGTCCAGATTGTCTCACTCCTCAACGGCGATTTGGCGTAGATCCCTCAGAGTGATTGGTGGGACACGGGGTCCATAAACAGCCCTTCTCAATCTATCCCAGGTATGTTCGATAGGGTTCATGTCTCGAGAACATGCTGTCCACTATAGTCGAGTGATGTCGTAATCACCGGCTGAGGTGGCCGACCGGTTCTAGGCGCTACAGTCTGGAACCACGCGACCGCTACGGTCGCAGGTTCAAATCCTGCCTCGGGTATGGATGTGTGTGATGTACTTAGGTTAGTAAGGTTTAAGTAGTTCTAAGTTATAGGGGACTGATGACCTCAGAAGTTAAGTCCCATAGTGCTCACAGCCATTTGAACCATTTTTTGATGTCGTTATCCTGAAGGAAGTCATTCACAAGATGTCCACGATGGGAGGCACGAATTGTCGTCCCTGAAAACGAATGCCTCGCCAACATGCTACCGATGTGGTTGCACTATCGGCCGGAGGATGGCATTCACTTATCGTACAGCCGTTACGGCGCCTTCCATGACCACCAGCGGGGTACGTCGGGACCACATAACACGACCTCAAAACATCAGGGAACCTCCCCTCGCTGCACTCTCTGGACATTGTGTCTAAGGCGTTCAGCCTGACCGGGTTGCTCCAGACACGTCTCCGACGATTGTCTGGTTGAAGGCATATGCGACACTCATCGGTGAAGAGAACGTGCTGCCAATCCTGAGCGGCCCATCCGGCATATTACTGGGCCCGTCTGTACCACGCTGCATGGTGTCGTGGTTACAAAAATGGACCTCGCCATCGACGTCGGGAGTGAAGTTGGGCATCATGCAGCTTATTGCGCACAGTGTGAGTCGTAACACGACTCCTGTGGCTGCACGAAAAGCGTCATTCAACATGGAGACGTTGCTTTCAGGGTTCCTCCGAGCCATAATGCGTAGGTAGCGGTCATCCAGTGCAGTATTAGCCCTTGGGCGGCCTGAACGAAGCATGTCATCGACAGTTCCTGTTTCTCTGTATCTCCTCCATGTCCGAACAACATCACTTTGGTTCACTCCGAGTCCCTGGACACTTCCCTTGTTGAGAGCCCATCCTGGCCCAAAGTAACAATGCGGACGCGATCGAACGGCGGTATTGACAGTCTAGGCATGGTTGAACGACAGACAAGAGCCGTGTACCTTTTTCTTACAGGAATGACTGGAACAGAACGACTGTCAGACCCCCCTCTGTCTAATGGGCTCTTCTCACATATGGTTGCTTACATCTTTGTGCAGGTTTAGTAACACCTCTGGACAGTCAAAGAGACTGTAACTGTGATACAGTATTCACAGTCAACGTCTATCTTCAGGATTTCTGCTAACCGGGGCGATGCAAAACTTTTTTTGATGTCTGTATATAATTAAATTTTACCTGACCCAAGAAATGAATTAAACTTTGTGCCACGGCCAGGAATTTAATCCGGGTCTCATTGCTTACTAGGTAGGTACTACCTAGGCGAGCATTTCATCACCACAGCGGTGTAGCTAACACACTTGCCTGGACCACCCTAGACCATCCCCATTCCTAACATAAACGTCAACTGACGTCTTTAGTTTACATTCCCCTCCTCAGGCGTAAGGAGGGCATAATCAGTTCAAGACATTAACTGAAGTTTGTGTCAGGGAGGGAACTGCTCTAGGGTAATGTATGGAGCTGTGTTAGCTATACCGCTGTGGTGGTGTTACGGCTAACACACCTGCCTAATAAGCAAAGAGTCACGGGTTCAAGTCCAAGCCGTGGCAAAACCTATAATTGATATCTTGAGCGTCTATGCTTACCGTAAATCAGATTTAGTTACATGGAGAAGTAGCATCAGTTCCGAATAGGAAACCCGGCATCAACTGAGGCAAATTAGTCTCCTATAGCTCCACCTACACGTGTCCTCCAAAACATAATGTAACTTCTACGGCAAATGTTCCAAAGCGCACCAGAGTCATTCCCTCACATTGCTGTTTCATAGGAGAGTGGTATCTGCAAAGAATAGTCTTTTCGACTCTTTAGGCACCTGCGTGTCTCTAGCCTTTTGCAGAGGATGTCTGACAGTGCGTAAGTATTTGAAAACATCATATTAAAACTGCTGCTGAAAAATAATGCTTTATTTACAGCTGGTTTCAATCTTCAGAACAAGTGCAGTTATCTTCAAGAGTTATTACAATAGCCTACATTAAAACTGACCAGTAGGCTTTTGCAAATAACTTGAAGGTACGTGAACATGGTATGAAGAGCTAACCAGTCGGAAATAGATAATTATTTTTGGCAATGCTTGGTGATACAAACGTTTTTGAAATATCTGTTTTTACCTTTGTTGTAAGTATTTTGCTGAAAGTAATGTGTCTTATGACGTTTTGGTACTTGAGTTCATCTAATTTTGAGAGTAAGGCTCGCCACGCTGAGATACACCTTTCCTGACATATATTCCGTTAATTTGGTAAAGGTCAAAGATCGATGGACAATATTCAAGAACAGGCCGAGAGAGGTTTTCCAAAGCGATCTCCAGCGAATGTGAACTGCATCTTCTAAGAAATCTAGTTATAGTTTTCTGTAGTCTCTTCGCACAGATACTTCTGCATAGCTGATGGTGGTGAGTCGTGATAGAGACATCGCTTACAACGAAATGTGTTGTCTGAAAAAAAATGCCGGATTTCATGTGTCATTAAATTCTCCATGATGTCACAGGTTACATCTGATATACCATAAATGATAACCTTGTTAGTTAAGTGGTATGATGCGGACTGAAATTCTTTTAAAAGTTAAAAGATGAAATGTATATGTCTCTGTCCTGTGATTTCGTGTTTCACGTCTCAAGCGCTTAAAGGGAGCAAATTACATATCATATGATGGTCATTCGTTAAAGTCATCCTGAATAATCCCAAGACCGCTGATCAGCCTCTAGAAGTTCTGCCACACTGTATTTCAGAACTGTTCTTACAATTAAAACAAGTAGTGTTCGTGGAGTATCCCCAACTTCGCTTCAACGCTCTCTTCCTTCCTCTCTAAGAGACTGTAAGTGCCGCTAGTCTCTTAGTGGTTAAGTAAATTTTAAATTACAGCCATTGCTATGTAAATATATTTACAATTGTTTCTTGATAGAGTAAGCAGCTATCCTGTTTTCAGAACACTTAAGCCAATATGCTTTGAAATGTAACGACATTGATTCCTATATACTTGCACAAAACTCCTGAGATAATATGTAGCGGACGTCTTAGCCATGCACTGCGAATTTGTAAAGGGAGCAACACGAAATGTGTAATGTTTGTGTCCTTACAACCCACGGCACCGCCCCCCGTCTTACGTGAACCACACCAATCGACCGACCGCTGGTGGAGCAGGCTGTCATTATAAGTTTCAGCCCTACTGCAGATACCTCGCTCTAACTACTGGCTCTGTACAAGGGGTTTTGCCAGGGCGGAATGATCCAAAGAGAAACGGCAGTAACAAGCACCCAACTCACATCTGGAGTTTGTAACATTGCGGAAAGAAGAGTTAGCCACAGAAAGAGAGGGACCGACAGCTGGTGTAGAACAAGAGAAAGACGACCCTCCAAAGCCCACAGCTACAGCAAGTACTCGACACAAGTTTCCGTAGGTTCTCATTAGACATAGTGCGCTGAAGTGAATGCTACGTATCATAGCTGCAGAAGTTTTAACATCACTTGAAGTGCCCTTGCATGTGGGCATTTTCGCGTCTGGAGAAATATTATTAACTCGCAAGAGAAATAGCAGCCTCGAAGTAGCCGTGCCGATATCTGCACAAGTGGTGGCACTTTTCTACAAAATTAATTGTACTTGTTTAGTACTAGATAATAAGCTTTAACTGATGTACAGCGATTTACAGGTAAGTGTGTAAAGGTCGATCAGTCGATCAGTTACAGGTAAGTGTGTAAAGGTCATTATAGCATTGCAGCGAAACCTTACAAACGTCATTTATAATCTTAAAAGCTGGAAAAGGCATTAAATCTTTCTATGGAGAGGTTATAATAATTTATTCATGAGCTGTACAGAAGTACCATCGGTTTCACGAATGCTCGGACTGCAAAGTCTAATCATAGTTTCAGGCACATGTTCAAATGTATTGTCGTGGAATGTCTTGAACACTGGCCGTCATTTGGTAATGAGAATGATACGCGCAAATCCATTCACCCTACACAAATGTTGAAAAATCGAATGAAATATGAAGGTGTGTACCTATCAAAAAAAACTGTTTAAGGCTTGTTTTCAAATGTTTTGTGTAATATTTCGAACACTGACCGTCACTAGAGTGATGAATGTGATATAAGTAAGTCTATTCAAACAACATCGATGTTGAAAAATCTAATAAATTTACAGTCAGGAATCTTGTCGCAGAAGTGATTTTACGCTCACTTTCTATCTGCCATTACAAATGCGAGCTATGTAAACAAAATAACCATTTTGTTGTTGTTGTTGTGGTCTTCAGTCCAGAGACTGGTAGGGTGCAGCTCTACATGCTACTCTGTCCTCAAGCCGCTTCATCTCCGAGTAACTAGTGCAACATACATCCTTCCGAATCTGCTTAGTGTACTCATTTCTTGGTCTCCCTCTACGCCTTTTACCCTCCACGCTTCCCTCCAGTACTAAATTCCTGATCCCTTGATGCCTCAGAGCGTTTCCTACCAACCGATGCCTTCTTCTAATCAAATTGTACCACAAATAAATCTTCTCCCCAATTATATTCAGTACCTCCTCATTAGTTATGTGATCTATCCATCTAATCTTCAGAAATCTTCTGTAACACCACATTTTGAAAGTTTATATTCTCTTCTTGTCTAAACTCGTTATCGCCCATGTTTCATTTCCATACATGGTTACAAACCATACAAATACTTTCAAAGAAGACTTCCTGACTCTTAAATCTGTACTCAATGTTAACATATTTCTGTTCTTCAGAAACGCTTTCCTTGCCATAGCCGGTCTACATTTTATATCCTCTCACTTCGACAATCATAAGTCATTTTGCTGCCAAAATAGCAAAACACATCTACTACTTTACGTGTCCCAGTTCCTAATCGAATTCCCTCAGTATCACCTGATTTATTTCGATTGCATTCCATTATCCTCGTTTTGCGTTTGTTGGTGTCCAACTTATATCCTCCTTTCAAGACACTATCCATTCCGTTCAACTGTTCGTCCAAGTCCTTTTCCGTCTCTGACAGAATTACAATGTCATCGGCAAACCTCAAGGTTTTTATTTGTCCTTCCTGGATTTTAATTCCTACTCCTAATTTTTCTTTTGCTTTCTTTACTACTCGCTCAATGTACAGATTTTGTAGTGGCAAATTTAAAGGTGTTTGCTTGCAAAACCCTACATCAAAATATTTTTCTCGTAAGGATGTACAATTCTGCGGAGAGCTTTAGATGCTGTCCTTTAAATCTCTTACACACACACTCTAAGTATGGGAGAAGGTACTGTAGTGAAGGAGTTTAGGTACAGTTTTGTTAAGAATTTACACAGCGTTACTACACGAAATACTTAAATGTATCGATTGAAATATTTTGTCGATGAGAGAGAAGCGAATGCGGACCCTGGCTTTCGGCGTAGTATGTTCTTTGCGAGTGATCTAGGCACTACTCACGACCAGCACAACAACACCTCTCTGTACCTATATTTCAAGGTTCCGATAAATACTTGTAGACAGAAGCTGTTGAGATTACAATAAATGTCTGTACAGCACAGTTGGCCAGAACAATGCTCAGGAAAGAATTAGGATTCGAGTACAGTTCATGTACCTCATTTAAAATTAGTTACAAGTTTCACAACTGCGTACATTCCCTTTAACGAAAAATGCAGCACAGAAATAATGTCGTTTACACTTTACAGTTATCAGACACTGGGGATACTGCAGAATTTAAAGTGTAAAGAACCGTCAGAAGCGTATAATCTGTCATCAAGACGAGAGATTACTGATATCACACTAGAGTCCCATCGTCATGGATGCATTTTCATGCGGTGTTAGATGTTTGCGAATGCTAATAATAAAAAAATCTAATAACGTGTACTGTCAGTGACGAGAGTTTTTTCTTGGTAACGGCACGTCCGCAATGCGTATTGCCTTAGCTGCCGATTGTGACAAGCTAACCGACGTACTTGGTAGCAAGTTGCGATTTCTTTTCGCACATATGTTTGCTATACTTGAGTATACAGGGTGTTACAAAAAGGTACGGACAAACTTTCCGGAAACATTCCTCACACACAAATAAAGAAATGATGTTATGTGGACATGTGTCCGGAAACGCTTAGTTTCCATGTTAGAGCTCATTTTAGTTTCGTCAGTATGTACTGTACTTCCTCGATTCACCGCCAGTTGGCCCAACTGAAGGAAGGTAATGTTGACTTCGGTGCTTGTGTTGACATGCGACTCATTTGAACCTCAAGCACATCAGTACGTAGCATCAACAGGTTAGTGTTCATCACGAACGTGGTTCTGCAGTCAGTGCAATGTTTACAAATGCGGAGTTGGCAGATGCCCGTTTGATGTATGGATTAGCACGGGGAAATAGCCGTGGCGCGGTACGTTTGTATCGAGACAGATTTCCAGAACGAAGGTGTCCCGACAGGAAGACGTTCGAAGCAATTGATCGGCGTATTAGGGAGCACGGAACATTCCAGACTATGACGATAACCGTAATGTTAGCGTCAGAGAAGTTGCTGCTTTACAAGGTAACGTTGACCACGTCACTGTATGGAGAGTGCTACGGGAGAACCAGTTGTTTCCGTACCATGTACAGCGTGTGCAGGTACTATAAGCAGCTGATTGGCCTCCACGGGTATACTTCTGCGAATGGTTCACCCACCAATGTGTCAATCCTCATTTCAGTGCAAATGCTCTCTTTACGGATGGGGCTTCACTCCAACGTGATCAAATTGTAAATTTTCACAATCAACATGTGTGGGCTGACGAGAATCCGCACGCAATTGTGGTGGTGGTGGTGGTTAGTGTTTAACGTCCCGTCGACAACGAGATCATTAGAGACGGACGCAATTGTGCAATCACGTCTATCAACACAGATTTTCTGTGAATGTTTGGGCAGGCATTGTTCGTGATGTCTTGATTGGGCCCCATGTTCTTCCACCTACGCTCAATGGAGCACGTTATCATGATTTCATACGGGATATTTCACCTGTGCTGCTAGAACACGTGCCTTTACAAGTACGACACACATGTGGTTCATGCACGATGGAGCTCCTGCACATTTCAGTCGAAGTGTTCGTACACTTCTCAACAACAAATTTGGTGACCGATGGATTGGTAGAGGCGGACCAATTCCATGGCCTCCACGCTCTCCTGACCTCAACCCTCTTGACTTTCATTTATGGGGGCATTTGAAAGCTCTTGTCTACGCAATCCCGGTACCAAATGTAGAGACTCCTCGTGCTCGTATTGTGGACGGCTGTGATACAATACGCCATTCTCCAGGGCTGCAGCAGCGCATCAGGGATTCCATGCGACGGAGAGTGGATGTATGTATCCTCTCTAACGGAGGACATTTTGAACATTTCCTGTAACAAAGTGTTTGAAGTCACGCTGGTACGTTCTGTTGCTGTGTGTTTCCATTCCATGATTAATGTGATTTGAAGAGAAGTAATAAAATGAGCTCTAACATGGAAAGTAAGCGTTTCCGGACACATGTCCACAAAACATACTTTCTTTCTTTGAGTGTGAGGAATGTTTCCTGAAAGTTTGGCCGTACCTTTTTGTAACACCCTGTATACGTGTCATATGGTTTTTAGAGAAAAGCAAAATGTTTGAACCTCACGGAACTAAGTCCATCGGGGTTATATCTTGAAATAAAGTTATCTGCTATGTTTTTTACGGATTGATCGATCATTTCAAATATCTTCCTGGAAGTATACGTCACTAATTATTTGGGCCCGTCAAGCAATAGGGAGAATACACGGTAAGCTCGTTCTAGAGTTTTGAGTCACCGGTGTAGTGAGACCTGTTTACATCTTAACATTATGGGATAAGATTCGAGCGTTTCTCATTTCCATTATTTCCGTCGATATACTTGTGGTTATTGATTTGTCTAGGGTTACAGTTTCACAGATTCATTTAATATTTTAGGTGAAATTAGGGCTTGAAAAATAAACTAAAACTCTGAGTAATGTTTTCTTATTGACTTTCAGCGCAAAAATAAAAATGTATGTTCTACTTCCATATGGCAATCGTCAGTGTCGCCAGCGTATTACATGTCTGAAATGACGGTGGTCAATCTCATTTGAAGCTGTCACTCTCAACTGCCGTAACTCACTGCAATACTTGAGCAGAAAACGCAAATCTCCGCAATTTCAGCAGAGACAGTTTGACTATGACGACTCATTCGTAAGAATTTCGGGTCACAATGTTTTTATGCAGTTCCAAATTTTCAGTGTGAATCAGAGACCAAAATACAATTCAAGGACACTCACAGGTTGACAATCCCGTTCGTGTGCAAATCGTGTACTGACGTTCCACGATGAGATGATGATAGAAGTTCTAAAAACATGATGATGATGATGATGAAGTCCCATACTCCGTGACAGAGCGAAGGGGAACGATGCTGGAGACCCGCACAGCCGATCTAGGCAAGGTCCTAGTGGAGGTGGTTTGCCATTTCCTTCCTCCTACCGTAATGGGGATGAATGATGAAGACGACACAACACCACCCAGTAATCTCGAGGCAGGGAAAATCCCTGATCTCGCTGGGAATCAAACCCGGGACCCCGTGCTCGGGAAGCGAGGACGCTATTGCGAGACCACGAGCAGCATATGAAAACTAAAATCACTACAAAGTGTCGAAATGAGAATACTGAATACACAGGAATTCTTTTTCCTTAGAGAATCATTATTTATTCATCATTGTCGCCTTGGTCCGCTCCAATGTAATTCCCCTCAGATACAATACACTTGAGACACGCTTTTTACAATTTCGGAGGCACTTGTGGTGCTCACTTTTGGTCGTGCTGTTCAGCTCCTTCAAGCGATTATGTTTTCACCTCACCAATGGTGGAAAATGACGTGCTTTCATGGCTCGGGAATAGAAGGAAGTTGCAGAAGGCCATGTCCGGCGAATACGGTGGCCGAGGCAAGGTTTGCGGTTTTGTTTTTTGCAAAAAAATCATGAGCCACCATTGAAGTGTGAGCCGGTGTATTATCGTGCTGCAACTCCCACGCCGTCCGAGGTGGCCAAGCGGTTCTAGGCGCTACAGTATGGAACCGCGCGACCGATACGGTGGCAGATTCGAATCCTGCCTTGGGTATGGATGTGTGTGATGGCTTTAGGTTAGTTACGTTTAAGTAGTTCTAAGTTCTAGGGGACTGATGACCTCAGAAGTTAAGTCCCATAGTGCTCAGAGCCATTTGCACCATTTCCTATCCATCATTTTTTTGCAACTCCCACTATTGGTTTTTCCACAATACTGGTCGTTTTCTTCGTAATGTTTCACGCAAACGACACATAACTTCCATGTAGAATCCTTTATCCCACTGTAATCGAAGAAAACAGGAGAGAAAAGTTCACATGCGATCCCACTTGTCAATTTTTTTCGGTCTGGGTTCTTCAGGCGGTTTCGATTTGAACGATCGGGCTTTGGTTTCCACCGCCACAACCGAATACGCATGTTTAGTAATCTGTTATAACCATCTTTAGAAGTTCTGCATCGTTGTCGACTTCATTCAGCAATTCCTGTGCGGTTCCTAAGCGACGTCGTTTTTGGTCGGAGTTCAACAATTTCGGAACGAACTATGTTGCTACAGTTTTCATATTAAAACATCCGATAAAACTGTTTGGCATGAGCCAAAGGATATGCCGACTTCATCAGTAACTTATATGAAGGTGATACGACGATTTATCTTAACCATTTTCTTCACTTCATCTACATTGTAGTCAGTAATTAATGTTAATGGTAAACAAATCTTTCACAGTTGTAAAATACTTTATCGACCGAAGTGTTGCACGACGAAGTCCCTATTCACTTTCATGGTTTCGGGGTCTTAGCCCCATCATCAGGTGTATCTGAAATCTTAAGCAAAACAACCGTTGTAGCCTACTCCATCAAGCAATTGAGAAAATTTTAAAAACTTAAAGACTGACAATTAAAAATTGAAAAACAGATAAAATGATTAAGAAATAGCCTACCTAGCAGTAGCAGGACGTCATGTCGATGCCCTAACAACTATCAGGCAAACATGTTGCGTACATTGACCGTCAAATAATATCCCAAACTGTGACTGCGAAGACTCCAACTTCCACCTGCGGGCTTGGAAAATTCCTGTTGCCCCAAAATTGCCACTGGGAATGCATACAGCCAAGCGCTGATCCAGCACGCATGTGTTACACTTGCGGCTACAGCAGGCAGACACAGGAATTATCCCAGGCCGCGACTGAAAGCTGGAGTTCTTGGCAGCCACAATGTGGGATGCTTGACGGTCCATCTACGGTATACATTTGGCTATTAGTTGTTAGGGCATGAACGTAACGTCTTTATACTGCTGGATAGGCTATTAATCATTTTACTTGTTTCTCAGTTTCTAAATGTCAATTTCTGTTTTTTTTTAAACTTTCTAAATTGCTGAAAGGAGTAGGTTCCAACTTGTTTTACTTCAGACGATGTTGGATATGTATAGCGACCTCTTCCAAGCGAGACCTCGGTCAATAAAGTATTTTACAACTGTAGCGCATTTGTTTACCATAAACGTGTTGCAAAAAATGGTTCAAATGGCTCTAAGCACTGTGGGACTTAATATCTGAGGTCATCAGTCCCATAGAACTTAGACCTACTTAAACCTAACTAACCTAAGGACATCACACACATCCATGCCCGCGGCAGGATTTGAACCTGCGATCGTAGCGGTCGCGCGGTTCCAGACTGAAGCGCCTAGAACCGCTCGGGCACCACGGCCGGCGAGTCATCAAAATGCACAGTCAATATTTAGAATGCAATGATGCGCTTGATCACAGTTTTTTTCATTTTTTAAACAGCATTTAACGTTTCTTCTTTCATCCAACTTTTTCTACACTAAAAATTCGCCGAGCACACGAAGACACTTATAATCTTAACTGTTAAAAATCTTAACTGTTAACAATAAATTAAATATTTTAAAAAATTTGAAATTGTAAACATTAATCAGGAACATGCGTACCAACAAGATAAAAAAGTTTTGAAAATCGGATGTATAAAGCCGCTGAATTTAAAAAAAATTCCCGCGTACTTTTTGATTACTGCTCGTATATATTTATATATTCCTGTAGAAGGTAGTACTGGAGAAAACTAGAAAAAAAGTCCCTGTAATGATAAGTCTGTAAGCCAACGCCTCATGGAAAATGGTCAAATCTGTTCTCCCATTCCCAGCCGCCTGTTTCTTAAGTGTATATGTTCTATAGACAGTGCTACAAGTCGCTGCCACACACCGTGACTCCTTCAGCCTTTCTTCGCAGTGAAAAACGCACTGTTTCAAATACACACATCTCGACAGGGAATGCGTCTCATGCATTGGTCACATGCTCGTCGAACGAACTATATATTGTCGATGGGTTGGGCACCCACCAATGCACTGAAATGTCCCAATAGTCAGAAATCCAGGTTCAATGCCATGCTACAGAACTCGACCAGTCTATCGCCCATGATGCTTAAAGGTTACGTGCTGATCCTTAGAAAATGAGGAGTGCCCCTGTCGTCCATAAACGACAGTCGTTTTTTTCTGCAAGGGTGGCCATTGTGTTCCTGCATATTTCAACCATTCAGATACCTGGAATGAATGGCACAAGACGGCCGACAGGACAGCACCATCCTGTACTACACACCATTCGTCAGAAGTAAAATGGCTCACTGTCAATAGGTACAGGTTTCCGGTCATATAATTATACGAAATTTTCTTCGGATTTTGACCGATACTATCTCCTGTAGGAATATACGACACTTTTTTTTAAACGCCCTGTATATTAAAAGATTGCGTTTGATTCATAGTACACAAAAATTAGATTTTGCCAAGATGAACTGTTTCGTAATTTTTCGATGCGACACTATGATTTAATTAATATTAACGAAATCATCGTAATATAATCAATCATACTGTCCATTCTTATTCTCAGTGTTTTCTGTATGACCAACTCTTAGCCGGCTCTACGGAGAACCAGCTCATTCCTTACCTTATTAGCTCACCTATATTTCAACATTCCTCTGTAGCACCATATCTCAAACGCTTTGATTCTCTTCGGTTCCATTTTCCCCTCAGTCTATGATTCACTAACATACAATGATATGACGTTCTAGAAGTTTCTTCCATTATTTAAGGCCTATGTTTGACAACAGACGACTTCTCTTGGTCATGAGTGCCCTTTTTGAGTGTGCCAGTCGACTTTTCATGTCCTCCTTGCTCCGTTTTGTCAAAGGTCATTTTGCTTCCAAGGTAGCACAATTCCGTAACTTCGTCTACTTAGTAATCACCAGTTTGATGTTGCGCTTCTTGCTGTTATCAATTCTGCTACTTCTCGTTACTTCTCTCTTTCTTCTGTTTAAAGATAATCCATATTCTGCACTCGTTAAGACTGTTCATTCCGTTCAACAGATCCTGTAATTCTCTTCAATCTCACTAAGGATAACAAAGTCTTCATCTAATCTTACCATTGACATTCTTTCCCCCTGAATTTTAATCCTACCCTTGAACCTTTCTTTTGCTTCCGTCATTGTTTCTTCGAGTAATGGATTGAACAGTAAGGGCGAAAGACTACTTCCCTGCCTTAGACACTTTTTATTCCGAGCACTTCTTACCTTTCTTTCTTGATTCCTGTACACACTGTATATAACTCACCGTTACATACATCTTACTCCTATTTCTCACTAGATTTAGAACATCTTGCACGTTTTTTAACGCTTTCCCAGGTTGATAAATCCTATGATCGACCGCTGATATTTCCTTAGTCTTGCCCTCATTATCATCCAAAACGTCAAAATTGCCTCCCTCGTGCCGTTATCTTTCTTAAGGCCAAACTGATTGTCATCCAACACATCCTCAGTTCTGTTTTCCATTCTCCTATATATTATTCTTGTTAGCAATCTGGATGCATGAGCTCTTAAGCTAACTGTAACCTGTCGGCTCTGGAAATCCTCAGAATTATATAGACGACATTTTTCCGAAAGTCTGGTGGTATGTCGCCTGTGCCGTAGATTCTACGTTCCATCGTGAACAGTCTTTTGGTTGTCATTTTCCCAGTGATTTTGTAAACTCCAGTGGAATGTTATCTACCCTTCTGCCTTATTTTATCTCTAGTCTTCCGTAACTCTTTTAAATTCTGACACTAACACTCTATCCAACATCTCTGCCATATCAACTCGTGTTCCATGTCATCAGACAATTTCTGCATCTCATGTACATCTTCGGTGCACTCTTTCTACCTACCTGCTCTATCCTCTGCGTGTAACAGTGGGATTCCCATTGTGCTCTTAATGTTTCCCCTTTCCTCTTAATTTTACCGAAGGTTGTTTCGACTTTTCTCTATGCTGAGTCAGTTCTTCCGACAATCATTTCTTTTGCGATTTCTTCACATATTTATGAAGTCATTTCGCCTTACCTTCCCTGCACTTCCTATTCACTTCATTCCTAAGTGACTTGTGCTTCTATTTTCCTTAATTTCCCTGAACATTTTTGCATTTGCTGCTTCCTTCGATCAACTTAAGTATTTCCCCTGTTACCCATGGTTTTTCGCAGTTACCTTCTGTAGTGTCCCTTTTGCAATATTCACCCTTATCAAGGTGAAACATAAATAAAACTGACAGTATGTGACTCAAAATGAATTGCAAACATTCATTTATCATTGATTTAACTGTAAAAATATACAATATACAGGCTGATTCAAAAAGAATACCACAACTTTAAAAATGTGTATTTAATGAAAGAAACATAATATAACCTTCTGTTATACATCATTACAAAGAGTATTTAAAAAGGTTTTTTTTCACTCGAAAACAAGTTCAGAGATGTTCAATATGGCCCCCTCCAGACACTCGAGCAATATCAACCCGATACTCCAACTCGTTCCACACTCTCTGTAGCATGTCAGGTGTAACAGTTTGGATAGTTGCTGTTATTTCTCGTTTAAAATCATCAATGGTGGCTGGGAGAGGTGGCCGAAATACCATATCCTTAACATACCCCCATAAGAAAAAATCGCAGGGGGTAAGATCAGGGCTTCTTGGAGGCCAGTGATGAAGTGCTCTGTCACGGGCTGCCTGGCGGCCGATCCATCGCCTCGGGTAGTTGACGTTCAGGTAGTTACGGACAGATAAGTGGCAATGTGGTGGCGCCAGTTGATTGTGGAATCTGCAGCTCTCTGCTAGCTCTGCGAGTCGATTTTCCTGGGCTGCGAACAAATGCTTGCTGGATGCATGCTACATTTTCATCACTCGTTCTCGGCCGTCCAGAACTTTTCCCTTTACACAAACACACATTCTCTGTAAACTGTTTATACCAACGTTTAATACACCACCTATCAGGACGTTTAACACCATACTTCGTTCGAAATGCACGCTGAACAACTGTCGTCGATTCACTTCTGCCGTACTCAATAACACAAAAAGCTTTCTGTTGAGCGTTCGCCATCTTAGCATCAACTGACGCTGACGCCTAGTCAACAGCGCCTCAAGCGAACAAATGTACAACTAAATGAAACTTTATAGCTCCCTTAATTCGCCGACAGATAGTGCTTAGCTCTGCCTTTTGTCGTTGCAGAGTTTCAAATTCCTAAAGTTGTGGTATTCTTTTTGAATCACCCTGTATATATCGATAAATGCAGAAAAGACATTATTTTTATTGTATGAGATTATAACGTGATTATCTTTGTAAGAGTATAAAATACAATGCAATGCTCATTCTTCTGTCTAGTCTGTTTTGTTCTGTTCGTTCTAGTGTTAGCTGGAATAAGGTACGCCAGCTATTGTGCGGCGCTAGCATTTTGTCTCTGTCGTAACGTAATTGCAAATATTTAATGGTGTAAATTGTGTCCTAGTAAGAATATATTAGTATAAAGTGATCTCCGTGTGTTATTTCAAGAACCTACGCCACATTTATCTTATGAAAAGAATATTTAATGAAAATTATTTAGCATGTTTCCAGCTGCTGCGGATCGAGTAACAGTAATCTCTGACTGTTAACAACTAGCCGCCATTACGCGGTACATTTAAAAATATTTTTTCACAGCACAATCTCTGATAGCCGGAGCGGAAGAAATTATGTAAAAATGTTCAGTGAGATTAATTGAAGTAATCCCGTGAAATAATTTTATTAAAACTTGTCTATTTTCTGTGATAGTAATAATTTCAGAGCTGAGTAATACTACGCTATTGCATTTACAGTAATTTGTAGGGAGCCTGGAGCTCGATAAAACCAGATATAATATGTAATTGGCAACCTACGAAATTCATTATTTTGCTTATTATATCTCTTTTGTATTTTCAAACAAATTACTAGGAGAGTGTTACCTCTAAATAAATAGCTAGCATTACATCATATTTCTTTTAAGAGACATAATACTTCCTTGCACCTATGTCTTTCTTTCCAACTTCTGTGACTGCAACTTTACTGAGATGTCCATCCATCTTCAACTGAACTGCCTACTTAGCTATTCACTATCGCAATATCTATAGCCTCGGAGAACTTCAAGCGTATCTCTACATTCCTGAGTACTTCAGTATCCCATTTCCTTCCTCACTGGTTCTCCTGGTCGATTTTCTTAAACTGAAATTTACTCTTCATCGTTACTGAATTTGATCTTTATCTGTATCTATTCCTGGGTACTCCTTACAGTCAGATTGTTGATTTCGAAATCTTTGTGACAACATAATGTAAAGCAGCTGGAATTCTCCAGTGTCTCCATTCCTTTTCGAAGTATATCTCCTCCTTCTGCGATTCTTGAGTAGAGTATACAGTATTAACACCTGAAACTTACTGAAGAGCTCAAACAGTATTTCTCTCCTCTCATACCTACGACCAAGTACACATTCTACCGTAACCCTTTCTTCTACTTTCTCACTGCAGTGGCATTGCAATCCCCCATGTGCATTAGATTATCATCACACGGTACATAACGAATTACTCCTTCAATATGTATATATACTTGCTCTTTCTCTTCACTTCTGCCTGTGACGTGCTTGTGTATACCTGAACTACGGTTGTCAGCACTGGTTTGCTGTCGAATCTGATGAGAACAACCCAACCGCTGAAATCTTCACAAAATCTACTGTGTCACTTTGAAAGAGAGGGGGATTCTCACCTCGTATGAATGTTATGATGGGGACTACTTCTAAAATAGAACCAAATGCGGAAACTTGAATCACATGTTGAAAGTTAAAAAGTAAGTGCAAGTAAAGTTACTGGCACGGAAAGAGACGGATAATTTGAAACAATTTTAATGGATGACCCGAAAGTGTTAAGTGAAATTGGAGCCAACTCCCACTACGCGAAAGTGTAGTTTATGATGCACATAGGACCTTCCATCTGAAAAAATTCATTTGGTACATTTGGAATAGTAGAAATCAATGTTTGATTTACGCAAACGACGGAGAATTCAGTACAATATTATCACAGATACCCCTCCGTTGTGGTTGCACCTACGGTACGGCTATCTGTATCGTTGAGGCACGCGAGCCTCCCCACCAACGGCAAGGTCCATGGTTCATGGGGAGGTGGTATGGCCTTTGAAAACGTGCGCGCCCATAATGCGATTAGCGACATGATGCGCATGTAAAGAGCGAACTGTGTTTCTTTTGACTGATGCTTCGAAATCCATGCTGATGCTTGGGGAGATACTACGACCACGTCAGAGAGCACACTTGCAGAGCGCAAAACTGAATTATAGTGACGTGTACATCGTCGTAATTTATTAATGGAGGTGCGGCAGCTGTGTGAGAGAGCGAGGGCATGCGGAAGCGCCCGAGTGCAGTTCAGTGCAGCCCGGCGGCCTTGGAGAAGCAAACAGAGCCCCGTCTCGGCCTCGTCTCGTCGCGCCACGACAAGTGGTTTCGGGCCGGCCGCGCTCATTCAGCTGTGCGCCCTCCGAGAAATCCAATTATGCGCCGCTTCAGCAGAAGAGCTGCCTGTCGCTGTCGGCGCCAAGTGAAAGCCCGGCGCCATACCGGGAGCGCCACGGGGAGTCCCCTGTTCAATGGGGGCGGTGCGGAGCGTCTCATGCTTAGCTGCCGATAGCGCGTCTGCCGGCTTAGCGGAACGAACGGTCGCGAATGCCCCGAAGTGAAAAGAACCGGTAGTCCGCGAAAAATATATTTCAATTTATTACCAGTCCACCGTTTCGCATGCAATTTGTATTACTCTGGCGCACATTAAAGAGCAGTTTACGCTCGTATGCTAGTAGATTGACGCGTCGAGTTCTGGATTTTACGAAATCGGAATTACGTTCCGTGATTTCTCTCTCACATCTCAATAGATTCCTGAATGGAGATCGAAAAGGGCTTGGACTGTACCCTTCATTTAAGTTCCGAGCGGAAGGTGGAAGGTAGGCTTGCTCCAAACCTCTTGTTACCCCAGTTGCTATACTCTTATACACTTTACGGAGCACAGGGACAAAGTGGAACATTTCACAATTTGTTAGCAATGTCCTAGCTGTGGTAGTTTGCCATGCTTTCCATCTGTAGATTAAATAAAAGGGCTCACTCTAAAGTCCACAATATTCGCAGGCTCGCTACCTCCAACAATTGGGTAGCTGTCACAAGGAAGCCACGACGTTTGGAACGCGCATTTACTGCAAACTTGGTACACTCGTAGTACTCCATTAGGACAACAAAATGCGTAAGTAGTAGCGCGTACTTCTCAAGCGTTATTGAGATAATCGTAAGATAATTTCGGTCGTCAAAGACGGCGTGGCCATCTTTACCACAAAGCGCCGGCAACCGAGTGGTTGCCAGCACGATAGCTGAACGTGTTCGGTCAGAGGGTTAGCTGCCCTCTGTAATAAAAAAAAAACTGAGTTAATCGATCAACAACGAACTTAAACGGGTGTCTTACGACGTCCTCCCCGAGCAGATTTAACGAACAAAATCATCCGATTACACTTACTTTTCCCATTACATCAATTGTAATATAAATAGTAAAGAAAATGACTGAGTTAGAAATTAACAGAAAAAAAACCTGGCGAGCGGGACTCGATCCAGCTACCCAGCGATTACGGGGCTTGAACACGCTAACAACTTCTTTTTTCATTTTGTTCGTTGTTGATCGTTGTGTTTGGTCGTTGCGGACGTCACATGACATCCGTGAAAGTTCGTTTGTTGATCCTTCCACTGATTTTTTTTTTTTTTTTTTTTTCGGAGGCTAGCCAGCTCTCTGACCGAACACGCTGAGCTACTGTGCCGGCAAAGTAAAAATGGCCACGCACAGGTATATATTTGACGATCGATATTATCTTGCGATTTTCTCAATTACGCTTGAGAAGTACGCGCTACTGCTTACGCATTTTGTTGTCCTCGTGGAGTACTGCGAGTGTACGAAGTTCGCAGTAATCCGCGTTCCAAACGTCGTGGCCTCCCCTTGTTAATACTCCAGCTGGCGCTAATAATAATCTACAGGCTAGGCCACCACCTTCCGTCTACGTTCGGCCCAACGGAGCGCTCACACATCACAGGTAATGCCGACCCTCCAACTCCCACATTGCTGCCACCAAATACCTTTCCTTCTGTTTGCCGTGCACTCCCCTATATCCCCATCCCTCGCTGCTCACGCACCCTTTGCAGCCCGCCGTCCTTCAGTTTCTCAGCAACGGCACAGAGAAATAAATACACAGGGCATATACTATCGATAACTGACTGCCACTCACGTCACGCACACACTGTTGTAACTGGTTCTTGATATTACGAATACTGGCACTGCGACGGAGTGTTTTGATGTCCAGACTGGTTCCATGCATGAGATGATGTCCAAACTGGTTCCACACATGTTCTATCATGGACGTATCTGGTGGGGGGGGGGGGGGCTTACTGACCATTGAAGAATTTCAACATGACGCACACAAGTCATAGAGAGACCTGCCATCTGTGCATGTGTGTAAACTATTGTGCGGTGATGAGCTGGGTAAGCACTGATACGTGTGATAATGGAAACGGCCAACGGCCTTGCCGCAGTGGTAAACACCGGTTCCTGTCGGATCACCGAAGTTAAGCGCTGACAGGCTGGGCTAGCACTTGGATGGGTGACCATGCGGTCTGCCGAGACCTGTTGACAACGGGGTGCCCTCAGCCCTTGTGAGGCAAATTGATGAGCTACTTGATTGAGAAGTAGCGGCTCCGGCCTCATAAAAATATATACGACCGGGGGAGCGGTGTGCTGACTACATGCCCCTCCATACCGCATACATTAACGCCTGTGGGCTGAGGATGACACGACGGCCAGTCGGCCTTCATGGCCGGTTAGGGAGGCGTTTAGTTTTTAGATAACGGAAACGATTGGGTGGGAGAAAAGGAAAACCATTTCCAGATTACTGCTGCTCTCAAGTCTAACCAGATGGCGTAGTTCAAGATCCCGTTAGAGGGGGTAAACCATCAACAACTCTCTCCTATGCCCTCATTCCAAGAAACACAAAGAGGGGATTATACAGAATGAGATTTTCATCCTGCAGCGGAGTGTGCGCTGATATGAAACTTCCTAGCAGTTTAAAACTGTGTGCCAAACCGAGACTCGAACTCTTGACCTTTGCCTTTCGCGGGCAACTGCTCTACCGACTGAGCTACCCAAACAAGACTAGCGACCTGTCTTCACAGCTCCAATTCGACCAGTACCTCGTCTCCTACCTCTCAAACTTCACAGAAGCTATTCTGGGAACCTTGCAGAAACAGTACTCCTGGAAGAAGGGTTTTGCAGAGAAACGGCTTAGCCACAGCCTGGGGGATCTTTCCAGAATGAGATTTTCACTCTGCAGTGGAGTGTGCGCTATATGAAACTTCCTGGCAGATTCAAACTGTTTGCCGGACCGAGACTCGAACTCGGGACCTTTGGATTTCGCAGGCACGTGGTCTACCGACTGAGCTAGCGCTAGGCCAGGAGTGTAAGTTTTGCAAGGTTCGCAGAAGAGCTTCTGTGAAGTTTGGATGATGATGATGATATTTGGTTTGTGGGGCTCTCAACTGCGTGGTTATCAGCGCCCGTACAATTTCCCAACCTTTGCTCAGTCCAATTTCGCCACTTTCCTGGATGATGATGAAATGATGAGGACAACACAAACACCCAGTCATCTCGAGGCAGGTGAAAATCCCTGACCCCGCCGGGAATCGAACCCGGGACCCCGTGCTCGGGAAGCGAGAACGCTACCGCGAGACCACGAGCGGCGGACGTGAAGTTTGGAAAGTAGCAGAAGAGGTACTGTCAGAACTGAAGCTGTGAGGACGGGTCGCGAATCGTGATTGGGTAGCTCAATCGGTAGAGCACTTGCCAGCAGAAGGTAAAGGTCTCGAGCTCGAGGAAATTATAATATAGTTCTGGATAATTATGTGCAGTCTGGTGATAACTTTCCTGACCGCTGTCTTCAGTTCAGCTATCTACTCTTTCGAGTGATGTTGAGTTTGCGAAATTGGTTTCAAACCGTACCGAGCAGACATAAGTAATATTCCATTTATGTCGTGGAAAAAAAAAACAAAAAAAAAACACTACGAACGTATCACTGAGAAGCTGTTGCCAGCGGCCTTTTCCCGTGGAATGGCGTGATTTGTCTAAATTATTTAATCTGAACATCTAGATCCGGGTTTCTCAAACAGCGTTCCACGGAACGTTGGGTTTCCATGGGAAGTGAATGAGTGCTGCACGAAAAACTATTAACAACATGGCTTGTTTTTTCGACATTTTGACGATACTTATTACTTTATTTGTTTCTTATTACGATTTCTGAGTTATTACTTATTATTTTAAATTGATGTAATCTTTGAATAAAACAATTTTCCTTATTTTTTAAAGTGCTATTAACCTTTATGTAGCGTCGCAAGTTGTTTCGAGGGAACGTTTGTTTTAGGATGGCTTGCTGTATGTAACTTCGGGGGCTGACACCTAGCGGCCTACCCGGGAGACACATGTGCATCTGTCACTGCCTGCCATGGGAAAGCTATTCAATTTCTCTTTCTGAACGCGTATATTCACCACCTATAAGAATGTAAATGAAGGATAGTAGTTTTTGTGTAATCGCTTTCAGAACTTGTATACTGCATTTTGTTGTTAATAGAAATGTGATGTGAAAATCTCAGTTTCCTAGCGGGCATATTTTCTGAGATAGAAAAATTTACTTTAAAGTTAGAAGAACTACACTTAAGAAAGGAAATTCACCTGGGAACATTTATGACTTGTTTTTGGTTGTCAATTGAAATACTCACCTGATGTATCAGGGTATAGAATTATTTAATTGAAATTTAGTTTAAAAATTTCAAATACCTTACATTTTCATAGCATGAAATCTAGAATAACTTAAGAAAGAACTAAGAAAATCAACATTTATTTTATTGTGTGTTATGTGAGCCTGTAAGTAAATGAGAGTGTGTATGTGGGACATTCGTCAAATTTCAGTATTGTATTATGTACCGTCTTACGTAACCTGCAAGAGCTACACAAGCCTGTCGTGGGAAAATGACTTTGCTGATAACGCATGTCTGGGTGTGATTGCTACTATAACAGAGCAGCCAGAAAGTTAGCTGGAGTAAAATCTGCATCTAAAGAATATTTCCAGAATTATTGTCTTTTCGTTTTCGTTTATTAAATATTACTCTAATATTTGTATGTCAGATTGACGTAGATGGTTCTTTATGTAAGGATTTGTGCAGACCAGTCTTGGCGTGAGTATGATCAAGAGCGAGTATTCTGAATGGCAGTCAGTATGCTCAGCCAATCAGAATTGAGACGGTTCCCACTCGTTACCTGATAGATACACTGGGAGTGAGGTTGGAAGAAGGAGTCGCTCGCTAGCTTTGACGCGGACGTTCATGTTACTAGTGCCAGTAAAAATAATGTGTAAGACGAAGGATTACTTAGAGTCTGAGTTATTGGCGAGTGAAGTCGATAGCAGTTGTTGTTGAGGGCTGCTTGACGAAATTTCAGAGGTTTTGACTAAATTTGTTGGACAGATGTTCGCGTGTGAAATATTGGCCTTCATAGAATCTGCGTGGCATGTTTCAGTATTCAACTACTGAGCATTTTTTTGGCGAGCAGTTTCTTTTTTAGAAATCCACAAGAAGGACCGAATGTAATAACTCATATTAGTGGTGAAATTAATGACTTTTGAAACGTTGTTTAATTTGTGTCTGGTTTGCACAGATTTCTGGCTAATGTGATTGTGAAATGTGTGTATGAATCGTGAACTGGAAGGAAATAGCCAGTAGTTTAAATGTAGACTGGCCAGTATCTTTTCTTTGGTTATCAAGGACATAATAAACATTATTGTGTGGAAATTTCGGATATTATTTTCCAGAAGCCAATCCATTTTCTTACTTCCCAATAAAATTGGATGACTATTTATACAGAACTTCCTTTCATAACTACAGTTGCGCGGCATCGGTAATTGTACACTACTGGCTATTAAAATTGCTACACCAAGAAGAAATGCAGATGATAAATGGGTATTTATTGGACAAATATATTATACTAGAACTGACATGTGATTACATTTTCACGCAGTTTGGGTGCATAGATCATGAGAAATCAGTACCCAGAACAACCACCTCTGGCCGTAATAACGGCCTTGATACGCCTGGACATTGAGTCAAACAGAGCTTGGATGGCGTGTACAGGTACAGCTGCCCATGCAGCTTCAACACGATACCACAGTTCATCAAGAGTAGTGACTGGCGTATTGTGACGAGTCAGTTGATCGGCCACCATTGACCAGACGTTTTCAATTGGTGAGAAATCTGGAGAATGAGCTGGTCAGGGCAGCAGTCGAACATTTTCTGTATCCAGAAAGGCCCGTACAGCACATGCAACATGCGGTCGTGAATTTTCCTGCTGAAATGTAGGGTTTCGCAGGGACCGAATGAAGGGTACAGCCACGGGTCGTAATAAAACCGAAATGTAACGTCCACTGTTCAAAGTGCCGTCAATGCGAACAAGACGTGACCAAGACTTGTAACCAATGGCACCCCATACCATCACGCCGTGTGATACGCCAGTATGATGATGACGAACACACGCTTCCAATGTGCGTTCACCATGATGTTGCCAAACACGGATGCGACCATCATGATGCTGTAAACAGAACCTGCATTCATCCGAGAAAATGACGTTTTGCCATGCGTGCACCCAGGTTCGTCGTTGAGTACACCATCGCAGGCGCTCCTGTCTCTGATGCAGCGTCAAGGGTAACCGCAGCCATGGTCTCCGAGCTGATAGTCCATGCTGCTGCAAACGTCGTCGAACTGTTCGTACAGATGGCTGTTGTCTTGCAAACGCCCCCATCTGTTGACTCAGGGATCGAGACGTGGCTGCACGATCCGTTACAGCCATGAGGATAAGATGACTGGCATCTCGACTGCTAGTGATACGAGGCCGTTGGGATCCAGCACGGCGTTCCGTATTACTCTCCTGAACCCACCGATTCCATATTCTGCTAAGAGTCATTAGATCTCGACCAACGCGAGCAGCAATGTCGCGATATGATAAACCGCAATCGCGATAGGCTACAATGAGACCTTTATCAGAGTCGGAAACGTGATGGTACGCATTTCTCCTCCTTACACGAGGCATCACAACAACGTTTCACCAGGCAACGCCGGTCAACTGCTGTTTGTGTAAGAGAAATCGGTTGGAAACCTTCGTCATGTCAGCACGTTGTAGGTGTCGCCACCGGCGCCAACCTTGTGTGAATGCTCTGAACAGCTAATCGTTTGCATATCACAGCATCTTGTTCCTGTCGGTTAAATTTCGTGTCTGTAGCACGTCATCTTCGTGGTGTAGCAATTTCAATCGCTAGTAGTGTAAATATCAGCTGGTGTTTTTTTCAACGCTGCTTTTACGTAATCTTGTAAGTATCTACGTTGCCGAGTGAAGGGTCACTGAGCAGACGTCATTCTGAGGTAGGTGAATTTTAATTTGCAGTGTGCACCGTGACAACGACGGATAGACACGAGAAATTAAACCCCGAGTCATCGCGCTTTCCCATGATCAAAGTGTTCCATGAAAATACCAGGATTCTCGATGTGTTCAACAGAGGAAATGTATTGGAATCGCTGACGTAGATGATCACAGCACTCTATATTCCTTTGCATCTCTTGCACTCACCAAACGCTATTGAACTGGAAAATGAGTACAAATACGGTTACAATAGTGCTTTACAATCATGCGAGTTGGACTGAATCGATGCCCTTTTATACAGAGAATTTTAATTTCCATTAACGTACGTGGTTCCTCTTTCATAGGATTCGAGGAGAGACATTAATCTGACGCCAGTATTAACATATCGTAGCCGCGATGTATACCAGGTTGGATAACTTCAAAGTAAAGTAATCCATATCTTCATTGGCATAAATTTACTTTTACTAACAAAATTTGAAATAATTTAACGTGAGTTAATGACAGATAAATATGCAGTCAATATGATCTCTCGTTAGGGTAAATCAGTGAACAATTTTTTCATTAGACAGGAGGGAAATGTTAACATAACAAACTTGGAATTCACGATTCTGTAGATGGAATAGGATGTATATCACGTACAAACTAATTAAGTAAAACCTGGAGGGTGTAACGGATATAAGTATAGATATTTTTATATTTGGTACCTTAATCTGCACACATATCACTGTGTTCACTGTTTTTTTTCTGCATCGAACAGTCTATCCAAAAACCCGTCACAATCTTTACGACCTGGTTTTTACTGCCCGGTCGTACTGTACCTGTAAGTGGAGTACCCCTGTCAGTATCGACTAATAGTTTTGCGTCCACGCATTCGTACTTGAATTGACGTGCTGCCCAGGGGAAAATAAGCATTAATTGCTTGCTTTTTCCACATGTACTCGCAGCTACTAATGAACCTAAAAGCAGAGGACTTATAATAGCTCTAATTATTAGTCTACAAATGACCTAAATACTGATGTAATGATGTTCAATACACCGCCCTCAGTCACCAATAGAAACATCTGCACTTACATTTGTACAACCCCTGTATATAAATCTACAGGTAAGATAATTTAATTCTCTTTTCCTGGCTAATATAAATAACTACAGTACCCAGTGACTCTTTGGAAACGATAATTACTGTTATTACGAGTACATGAACATCTGTGAGTTTACAGTGCTGTTGTCTTCAACTGATACTAGTGATGAATTATTATTTTTAAAGACGTCGGTCTTACGACTCGTTTGCTTCCATCCGCCCACTTTTTCTTATGTAGGTGCTAATCTTTCCATCTCTACATGAATGCTGCAGCCAATAACGTCTATAATCTGTTTTGCATTCTTACTATTTTTATCCACTTCTCTATCTATACACCGCAAACCACCTTACGATGTGTGGCGTAGTGTACTTCTGCTATCATTATTTACTTCAAATTTCCTGCCAAGCGTCAAGTGACACCTCAGTACCGAATTCGATGCATGTAGATGCTAATTCCCCAACGACCTCAAGAAGTAGATTAAGACGTCGAGCTACTATGGCTGCATTGCACCTATGGTCCGATCTGTGAATGGCGAAGTACGGTTTTGCCTTACCCCTCTGACGCCTAATGGCCACGACAGTTTTGTCTGAGTACGTGTAGGGTACTCCAAGAAGGG
The DNA here is from genome assembly GCF_023864275.1 of Schistocerca cancellata. Taxonomy (NCBI): domain Eukaryota; kingdom Metazoa; phylum Arthropoda; class Insecta; order Orthoptera; family Acrididae; genus Schistocerca; species Schistocerca cancellata. The sequence continues at coordinate 629,079,799 of NC_064627.1, forward strand.
AAGGCGTCAGCATCGCAAACCTGCTGACAGTGGTACTGCCCCATAGCTCTGGCAGCAGGAATTGCGCTGTCACGCCCTTCGCCCCCCGCCAGCTGTGACAATGGACGGCGGCAGCAGCTGCCCGGTTGTGTTCTAGCCAGCAGAGGCCCGGGCACCAATCTGACCGCTGGCGTACCTTACGTCTCTGTACTGTCAGCGCTATCGACATAATCAGCTCTGAGGTCAGAACTGACTTCTGACGTTACAACACCACGAAATATCAGATAAATGTACTGTGCCTGGTAAAAAACCGATACAAACAGTACAGTTCAGCTACAGGCGAACATTGCCACCTCCTGCTTTCTGGTGTTCTCTAATAAACGTCTTTGCAGAAATAATGGAAGAAGTACACAACACCAGTCTCTACAATTTCAAGAACTCTTTCTTATACAGTTACCCGCACGTTTTTGGTTCTGCTGGCAAACATCGGTGGGTATTGATTAAACTCACTGTCTCAGTGGCTGTTTGTATTTGATACCGGAACAGTAATTCATTTCGCTTTGACAAAAGTCGTGTCAGGCTTCCCATACAAAACGAATGAGTGGTTCAAATGGTTCATTCGCTCTGAGTACTATGGGACTTGATATCTGAGGTGATCAGTCCCCTAGAACTTAGAACTACTTAAACCTAACTAACCTAATGACATCACTCACATCCATTCCCGAGGCATGATTCGAACCTGCGACCGTAGCGGTCGCGCGGTTCCAGGCTGAAGCGCCTAGAACCGCTCGGCCACTCCGGCCGGCAAACGAATGAGTGTCCTACAACCAAAAACAAATGGCAACACAGAATAAAAGAAAATCGATGACAACTGATATGGGCACAAAGGGGATGAAACATGTAATGGACGTATTTTAAACAAAAACTGATAGACTATTCACATTTTTCCTAATAAGCGGTATAGTGCAATGGGTAACACAGCACACTTTCGGAGGGATCGAGATCCTGTTCTCTGCAGCTTATTTCAGTTTTTTTTATCTTAAATTAAAAGGCGCAGCAAATTGTTAAAAAAGTCTTGGGCGGTTCCTTGGCCCTAAAAATATTCAGCGACGATAATGACCTAACGTGGAATGGAAATGAAACTTTGCCGTTCTTTTTCTTTCTCCGGTCGCCAGTGTTAGTGTAGTAGTGCAAGGGGACTCGCGGTGGTCCCTACTGTTGCAGAGATCATTACTGCAGTCTCTGCTGGTGGGTACGATACTGTAGTGGATAGAACAACTTTAAGTATTTACGGTACACCAACTGTTGATAGATGAAAACTGTTTGCTGATCCGTGTCTTTCGACGAAAAACACTCTTACTGTCTGGGGATTCTAAGGCAAACGTCCGGTTGGCCGTGCGGTCTAACGAACGGATTTCCGGGCGGGAAGGAACGCCTGGTGCCCGGCGGATTTGTGTCGAGGTCTGGTGAACCGGCCAGTCTGTGGATGGTTTTTAGGCGGTTTTCGATTTGCCTCGGCGAATGCGGACTGGTTTCCCTTGAAAGAGGTCCATGATTAAGGAATTTGTTGCTAGCGCACTCGAGCAGATGTAATTTCGATGGATTGCTCACGCGCTGCCTATGATATGTAAGCTATAAGATAATCTCAGACCAAAGAGCTGTGTTGACTGCAGTAAGAGCAGTGTCAGTAGGAGTAAGTAGTAGCGAGCAGTCGTGTGTATCGAGTTGGCTGGGCTGGTCGTCGGGACCGATGGCGGAGCCTGAGCGTTGTAGTATAAGGTAAAAGCAGCATCGCGCATAGTAGTATTGTTATATCAAGTCCCATGTAAATGTTTCAAAAAAATCTCTTAATAATAATCTTTCTCATAAAAAGTAGCTTTTGACAATCATTCATTTCAATTTAAAGAATTTACTAATTTCTCCAATCCTTGGTCATCCCGATTGTTGAAAAGAAAAATCAGTTGTTTCTTTTTGTAGATGACAAATCTATCGGCTAGCATTGCACTCGGCTGTGCCAGAAAAATTTCTTGTAGGAGGATATATATATGCGTTATCCGGCCACCTTATTGAGGTAAGAATTTTCAATTTATTCAGAATGATCTTTCAGGGCCATGACGCAGCACCGCTGACGTCCAAAATTTACCAGTTCAAATTCACAGTCAATTATTGAAAGGTTATAAGTGAGCCGTAATTTTTTATTGAGAGATTAGTCACATTTTATTATTGATAGGTTACGCTGAATGTGAACTATATATTTATATTTTTTGTGGGGAGGTTACACTTGTCGACAACCGGCCAGGATCGTATTTTTGTGAACTTCTGAGAAGTAGTCAGTTATATATCTGTTCTTATTTACTTACTGTTAAATGGAGTTTGCATCAGGCGCAACGCATTTACTAACTTGTCACTCTTTTTTTCACTGACCATCAGCAATTTATTGCTCTTTGTTGTAATTGTATTTGTTCCATTTTTCCTTTGTCTTTGTTTAATTATTTGCTTAACTTTGATTTGTGAAAATGTCGAAAAACTGCTAACAGTACATCGCGATGTGCAATGAGTGAAAAAGCCGACTCGAATAATTTGACCGATAATACTAGCGACGCTGAGTATAATAGTGATAATGCCCTAATTACAGATAATCAGTGTGTGCCGATCACCAGTAATGATTTTGATCCTAATGATGAGCAAACAAATTCAATTACGTCCACCGTCAATGTAACAACTAATGACGCGGCACGTTCCGTTACAATGAACACTGTCCAGTTTGACACGCCTGATTTGCAAAATTTACGTAGCAAACAGATAATTGTTTCTAACGAAGGTGAACAATGTACTCAATATATGTCAGATGTATTTGATTCCGATGTAGTGACCAACAGTGCAAATCCGATTGGCAGACCTTTTTGTGAATCAGACAATGACCAAATGGTTACACAAAACGTGACACATGCAGATACACCATCACGCAGCACAGAGAATACAGCAACTAATTTTGGCATCGATCGACTTATGGCATTACTACTACAAGTTAATGAAAATCTCAAACAACAACTTAATGAAAACCTCAAACAGTCGAATATAAAACAAGACAACAACTTCAAACAACTTAATGAAAATCTTAAACAGTTGAATGAAAAACACGACAACCTTAATGAACAGAACAAACAACTTGGTGAACAGATTACAGCCGTTGCCGTGCAATGTCATGATACTAAAGAACAATTACGTGAGGAAATGAAGGCTTGCGCTAGGAAAAGTAGTGAAGAAATTAGATCTTTTGCACAAGAATTAAGTAATACACATGCAGTCACAACGAAATTACTTAGAGATAAATCAATGCAGTCGCTAAACAACGTTCTGAAAACGAACACAGTTACGCGACGAGTTTAAATTAATGTCATCAGAACTTTCACGCAAACTGGATGCGAAAGTAGACACGAAATTTGAAAAACAAAACAGCCAAATTTACGGACGTTTTAATCACCACCTACAAAACAGTGAAACGCGTTACCGTAAATTTATAGAGGAACAGAAGAATGTAAAGAAATGAGTCATGGAAACAATTACTGCACAGAGACAGGAAGATAAGCGTAAATTGTTTACGAAAGCAAAAACATACGTAGACAACAACATTGCTGCAGTATCAAACGAAATCAGTACTATCAAACAGTTGAACACCGAATTGCACGATGAAATCTCTGATCTTAAAACAAAACCAGACACACACACACACACACACACACACACAGTAGACTTTCAGACAGTGACCAGCAGACTTGAACAATTGGAATTAATACAGGATCCCGATGCCATCAAAGCAGACGTTAAGAAATTGAACAAAACCCCCCGTAACATCCAAAAACAAATCAATGTTTGTGACACTAAAAATGACGATCAGGTAAAAACACTGACTGAAAAAATCGATGAATTGGCCAGTCGTATTGATGTTATCGAAAATAACAATGACACCAAATCAGACGATACGTCACCAATTTCGTTCAAACAAACACCCGAATTCCAAAACTTACAGCAGACAATCAGTGAGATAGGATCGTCCAATAATACATTACGTAGAAAATTGTCATCTTTACAGCAAGAAGTGACAGAGATGAAAAATGTTTCAACCTCTAACACGACACAGCATACGCCACATTCCGAACATTTGTCACATTCACACAGCCAGTGTAACTTAGGTAATCTAGAGAGAGTACGTGACAGATTCCGAACAGAAACAGACAAATAGATTCTCATGCAATCATGAATCTGCTCAGACATTCAGAGACGATAATAATGATTACAAGCACTTTCTGTCTGTTAGGAAATGTAAGGTATTTAAAAATGACAGAACACAGATTCAGCCCTTGGGTTGGATACAACAATTTAGCTTCCCTTTTCCACCAACTTGGCCGTTAACACACAAACTTGAATTTATTTGCAGTTTTTTTGGAAGGCGAATCGGCAACTCGTATGAGACCGATCGCGAGACAATGCTACTCGGTAGAAGAATTTCAGACTGCTTTTCTGTCAGCGTATTGGTCGAAGACGACACAGCGCGGAATTAAGGATCTATTAATTAGCTTACCGAATTATGAGAACTCAAATTTTCCCACTGTCACGCAATTTTTTGAACACATGGTCCAACAAAACCAATACTTAAGTGAGCCATACAGTCAATCAGCACTTATCCAATTGTGTATTTCTTAATTACCACTATCGTTAAGAGTATCAATTTTAACAGGACTGAAGAAACACAATATTTCGGCATTTAGAGATCTGTTACAGCTTTTGGAAGTTCAGCCATCAGATTATTCTTTCATAAACAAAAATTTTTCACATCATAACCAAGGCCAACAAACATACAGTAATTACGATCAGCAACGCTATTTCAATAGCAAAGGTGACAGACGCTCCAGGAATGACAACCACTACAACTTTAATAACAGACAAAATTAAATTATCAGTATCGTCAAAATTATCAGCAACAGCAAACATATTTGGGCAACAATAGAAGGTTTTCCCTACAACAACAAAGCCAGCCGGTTAGCATACCTAGCCAACAATGTAATGTACAACGTCAACCAAGCTTTAATGGTTCGCCGCCTACACGTATAGCGTCGGCCACACCAAATAATAACGCATAGCAACACGGAAATCACTACGTACGGAAGACACATCATTCAAATCGTATCGCAACGCGCCGTATAGCAATGATTATCATCACAGACGTAAAAGTAATGAGCACAGTTTTCAGCGTAACAGTCCGTCTTACCAGCAGCAGAATCATCCGCAACAACAGATTATCATGAATGAACCAGACAGTCGATATCATCCTGAACCTAATACGTCAGGAAGAAATAACAGAAGAGTACAAATAGTTGAAATGCCACAGCATCCTCCTGCAAATAACAGTACGTGAGAAAGTATTTGACTAGATACAGTACAGGTAGCATCTTCCAACTACGTAAGCACTACTTTTGACACGCAGAATGTTGTTCACGAAAATGTTATTACTTTTGACAACATCCCAGACACACTTTTGCATGAAAAACGAGTTATACAAAAAACCATTTCCCATCATGTCATTGAAGTAAAGATTGGATCATCCACATTTTCAGCAGTAATCGATTCTGGATCACCTATGTCAGTTATAAATGAAGAAACATTCAACGAATGTAACAAAGAGAACACCTATCCTACGTTACCATTAGGCAAAACTAAAATAAAAGGAGCAGTATCTGGTAAAGGAGTAGATATAAAATTACAGACACACTTATAATTTTGTATTGCAGGTCATACGCTCCGCTCAAATTTTTGGATTGGTCCCTTCTTGACAATAGACGTTATTTTAGGTACGAATTTTTTGGTACAACACGACGCTATTATTGACTTTCAAAATTCCTATTTAATGTTAAAGGATGAAAATGTACAACTGGCTTTAGAATTTCAGAACGCTTTAGCTGCAGATGAACAGGCAATTAATCGAAGAGGTCATTTCTACATCGCGTAACACGGACTGTATTTCCACATTGTTCACAGATACGTACGTACACAACTATAATACACCAGACGCATCTGACTATGACGTTATGCAAATGATTTCTGAGAAAATAAAACAGAACAGTGCAAATACAGACGACGAACGTCCCCAACTACACAATATTCTTTTACAGCAAGCTCCAGTTTTTGACAACATCCCTGGTACTATTTCCGGTTTTATGTATGAATTTCAAGTTAAACAGCACGACACATTTAAAGTCAAACATTATCCCATTCCATATATTCACAGAGAACTAGTTAGAAAGAATTACAAGCTATGCTTGACCAAGGTATTATTGACGCGGCAGTCCGTACATAAACCAGCTCCATATTGTTAAGAAAAAGGATGGCTCATTTCGCCTCGTACTTGATTCGCGTCATGTCAACGACATTATTACTAATGAAACAGATCGCCCACAAACACTAGAAGAACTTTTACAGAAATTTCATGGTACTGATATTTATTCCACATTAGATTTGAAATCGGGATTTTGGCAAATTCAGCTCCATCCGAACTGCAGAAAGTACACAGCTTTTCTCTGTTTCGGTGTTTGTTATCAATTTTGCAAATTACCATTCGGTTTAGCAATTTCTTCAGCAGCATTTATTCGCGGTTTGAATACTATATTTCCGACAGAACTGAAAGACAGAATCACAACGTATGCAGACGACATCCTTATTGGAGAAGTTAAGTGGACTGAACAAAATTTGATTCTGGAACAACTGTTACAAACTTTTCGTGCACAAGGACTCACAGTTAATCTTAGCAAATCGCACTTTGGGAAAACTTCCATAAAATTTCTTGGACATGTAATTTCAGCGGAAGGCATTGCGCCTGACCCGGAAAAACTTCAAGCCTTACTTGACATTACTGTTCCAACGACGAAGAAACAACTACGCAGCTTTCGGGGATTAATTAATTTTTTCCGTAAATTTATTGATTACTCTGCTTTAGACACCCCTAGATTATGCCACTTGACGGGTAAAAACGCTATTTGGTCCTGGGATAGCCAAGCACAGTCTGAATTTGTCAATCTGAAACAAGCTTTGTTAAATGCACCACTTTTATCACACCCAGATCGTACCAGAAATTTTTCCATTGCTACCGACAGTTCCAACACCGCTTTATGCGTACCCAATTTTCAGGAAATTGAAGAAGACGGTACTACAGTAATTAAAAACATCGCCTTTGCAAGTCGCATTCTGTCACTTACTGAACGCAATTATTCTGTCACAGAGCTTGAAACATTATGTGTTGTATGCGCATTTACCAGATTTAGGCATTATCTTTATGGAAGACATACTACCGTTTACACAGATCATACAGCTATACAGATTTTACTTTCCGCAAAATTTACACATGACAGATTAAGCAGATGTAAACTTTATTTACAGGAATTTAATTTTACAATTGTTCACAATCCCGGTACACAAAATATTATAGCAGACGCACTATCCCGTTCTCTCAGAAACAACCAGCAGGACATCGCAACCAACTTCTGCCAAGCAAATTCTAGCGTCATGCATCTTCAACAAGTTGCATTTGAAAATTTCATTTCGTCGTCATTACATGACATAGCGCAAGAGCAAAGCAAAGACAACGTGTGGAAGGAAATTAAACACCTTTGGCAAGATAGGAATAACATTACCATTAGAAACCATTACACTGTACGCAATAACATTCTGTTTCGCCGCTCTCACACTGACAGCAACAACTGGTTACTATGTATTCCTGACGAACTTGTTACCAAATTAATTTGGTATACTCAATTAAGTTACGCACATTATGGAGCCAGAAAATGTTTTCTTATACTAAGACACAACTGTTATTTTGCCAATATGGAGAAACTTATTCGACGAGTTTTACCGTCATGTAAAATTTGCAAGTAAGCTAAATCAGACACGACTTCACATATTCCTCCGTTACACCCCATTGTACCCGTTAAATTGAGACACATGGCCGCTGTAGACATTTTTGGTCCGATTCCCAGATCTAATACAGGTTTTTGTTACATCTTTGTCGCTGTTGAACTCACTTCGAAATGTTACCTTCACTCCGTTACGCAAAGCACTGCTAAATCTATTTCGAATGCCTTTGTAAAACATTTTTATTTCATGTAGGTCATGTATGAAAGTAATTTCCGACAATGGACCACAATTTCTATCTGCGATATGGACACGTATGTTACGAGCTAGAATCATTTCTCCGATCTATATATCCAGGTATCACGCTTCTTCGAACCCTTCTGAACGACTGATGAAAGAAATTGGTAAACTATGTAGAATATACTGCCGTAAAAAACATATTGATTGGGATAGACACATACTCTCATTCCAGGATGAAATTAACTCCATACCAAATGAATCTACTATGCTATCTCCGACTGTTGAACCACCTAACAAAATTAAAGAATTAGTACCTTTTCCTACATATTGACATTGCGTTCAACAACATCAAACGTGCCGCAGAGCGCCGGAGAAGACAGCAAAAACAGGTTTGTACACGCCGTGACTTTCACATTGGACAGAAGATATTAGTGCGCACACACTATTTATTCAACAGAGGAAAGAGTAGATGCAGTAAATTTGAGCTTCTATACGCAGGTCCATATCGAATTCGCAGCATTCCTCACCCCAATGTAGTACATGTCGAAACTTTGAGAACCAGAAAAAGCAAAGGCAATCACTATGTCTCCAATATTAAATCCTTTATTGAATGAACATATTTTATCATTTATCACACTGTAACGCCATTTTCTGATATTTATATGACCACTTATGCAATTATATTTATGTGACTACTTACTGATAATGATCGTATTTTTTTTCCTTGGGAAGTGCCCGACAAGGTAAGGTTAGCGGTCGCTTTTCTTGTCGTTAGACATCAGACCGTGGACATTTTCCATTTTTTGTTTATGTATGATTTTTTTCCTATCGAAAGTAGAATTTTTCTCTGTGTGCACCCCGAAATCTTTAATTTGTAACAAACAAATCGACTGACATTTTTGCCTTACGATATCTTAATATCTTGACTATTCTACATTTTTTGCTACTACATTATGATACTGTGTGTACATATTTGCCCTTGAAAATTGGCAATGGTTTTGATATAATGCGTTTTCTGTCATGGTATGCTGTATGCTTAGTTATATCACTAGAAACAAGTTTTTATTTAATGGGTATATGAATTAAATGCAAGATATTAATCCAGATTCATCGTTTTCAGAAAGCAATAACGTGTAAAAGAAATAAATTAAACAAACCACAGTGGTTTACTATGAAATGGAAATTTCACCATCGAAATGAACGAAATAAAGTGCAATACTGTGTCATGAAGAGTAAATGGATCAGAATTAACAAGCAGTAACATGAATATACTATACACACTGTATAATAGCAGCCTTAACTAATTATTTTTCTGTCAGAATACGAGGCGATTGATGCAGGCTGTCAGACAGAACTATACATGTTAATTTTAGTGATGAAATTTGCTAGAAGTAAGAAACTCTATACTATATGAAGTAATGAATGATAATGAATAGTTGTATGGAGTAAATGGTAATATGAATATGAATAATGAAGTGTCTATTTTTTGCAGGTGATAATAAATGATGATGAATAGTTATCTGAAGAATATGGTAATATGAATAATGAAGTTTTTCTTTGCAGATGATGATAATGTTGAAGTTATGGTAATATGAATAATGAAGTATTTCTTTGCAGATGATTATGATGATGAGGTTTCTATGTTTTGCATTGGTTAGGAGATGCTATGTAGTTATTTAAGTATTTGTTGTAGTTGCTTTTGACAGTATGTCTTGTGTCACATAGTACAATGACTGAATGTTTTGGGAAAGACAGCTAGAGTACATACATATTAAGTACACGTTTCATTACCTGTTAATTCGAAGTTTACTACTTTTCAGCATAATATGAATACATTTCTTCTTTCATGTCAATAATGCATTTTGTATTTTTCTCAGGTGAAGCTTTTCATGATGTTAATATGCTATAAGTAGTTAGTTATTAAACCTGTCCTAATACTTGCATTTTTTTACCCAGTTGTGTCTATCATTTATGAATGTGATCACATATACTGTACTTGTTTCATAACCATGCTACAGCTTACTCATGACGAATGACGTTATTAATCCTTATTTCCAGCAATAAGTCAAAAGCAAATGTTTTCATTCCCCAGCAATTAATTATCGATCCCAATGCAATGCATTGCTAGCACAATTTTTTTTTTTATCACCAGTCCCAACTATTGCCAGTATACAACTAAATAATGCTACAATTTTAAAACATATTTCTAGTCTAAATATTATTCAAATTTTTCTGATGTATTGATTCCCTTATGTGTACGTAATATTGGACTACAGACCTTGAATAATAGTTACAATGTCTTACATTTTAAATATGTGTTATGTCACTTGCATGATATCATATACAAACACTGGCAGCTTGATGCTACACCCAATAACTCTTGTTTTGAATGATGACTTCTGAATAATGCATAATAAATGCTTTGTAACTGGTCAACGAGAAGGCCAATAATTACTGTAATGAGAAGACTTATGACACCAATAATTACTGTAATTAGATGACTTATGAATAATGTTCTGTAATACTCCATATATATACTACTTAAATGCTGTGTAAATGGCCAATGAATGCCAATAATTATTCAGATCGGTTGATACACTAGTGTAATTCTGAATTATGACTACCATAAGACTTAATTACCAGCAATTACTGCAATATCCGTATGTCCTGCCCATCCTCATGATCATGGAGCATTATATCTGGTTTTTGCACTAATTCTACGTTGATGAAAGAGTATGGATTCTACAAGAATGTGGTGTCGACATATCAAGCTGTGCACCACCTTGAACAATGGAGATGTTATTATGGTCTTACTATTTGGTGTACCTAATGTACTACCAAAATGATAACATACAATATTAATGCAAAATTTCAGTGTCTTGGCTACATTGATAAATACTTCAGGAAGAAAACTTCAGATTCTCTCACTTGGTGTTGTGCTTGTGTAGAAAGATATGGACTTTCAGTGCAGCGACGTGCAACCTACTGTGCTACAGCCATGATGCTATCCTTCGCATTCCTTTCCTAGTTCTTGTAAAAATGATAAAGACTTTTACAGTGCGTATGCACTTTATTTCACTTCTTAATGTATTCAGTTCTTGTACAAAATGCTAAAAACTTTAACAGCGCTTATGCACTTTATTTCATTTCTTAATGTATTCAGTTCTTGTAAAATGCTAGAGACTTTTACAGTAGGTGTGCACTTTATTTCATTTGTTAATGTGATCAGTTCATGTAAAAATGCTAAAGACTTATACAGTGCATGTGCACTTTATGTTATTTGTTAATATATTTTGTACTCATTGCGTATACATATTGTCATTTCTTAATACATTCTGTACTCAATGCGTGTGCACTCTATTTCATTTCTTAATATGTTCTGCACTTATCAATAATGTATATACTCTGTGACTTTAGACTTTGTAACTAAATAGATTGTAGAAAAATTTGTTGCTCATGGCAAGTCCAATTGACTCACCATCGCTGCCAAATTTTTGCCCCCTCCCCCCCAGTGGAGGGTTATGTAAGAGGCCCATGATTAAGGAATTTGTTGCTAGCGCAAACGAGCAGATGTAATTTCGATGGATTGCTCACGCGCTGCCTACGATATGTAAGGTATAAGAGAATCTCAGACCAAAGAGCAGTGTTGACTGCAGTAAGAGCAGTGTCAGAAGGAGTAAGTAGTAGCGAGCAGTCGTTTGTATCGAGTTGGCTGGGCCGGTCATGGGGACCGATGGCGGAGCCTGAGCGTTGTAGTATAAGGTAAAAGCAGCCTCGCTCATATGTAGTATTGTTATATCAAGTCCCATTTTCATATGTAGTATTGTTATATCAAATCCCACGAAAATGTTTTAAAAAATCTCTTAATAATAATCTTTCTCCTAAAAAGTAGCTTTTGACAATCATTCATTTCAATTTAAAGAATTTACTAATTGCTCCAATCCTTGGTCATCCCGATTATTGAAAAGAAAAATCAGTTGTTTCTTTTTGTACATGACAAATCTATCGGCCAGCATTGTACTCGGCTGTGCCAGAAAAATTTCTTATAGGAGGAGATATATATGCGTTATCCGGCCACCTTATTGAGGTAAGAATTTTCAATTTATTGAGAATGATGTTTCAGGGCCATGACGCAGCACTACTGACGTCCAAAATTTACCAGTTCAAATTCACAGTCAATTATTGAAAGGTTATAAGTGTGCCACAATTTTTTATTGAGAGATTAGTCACATTTTATTATTGATAGGTTACGCAATTCATTTACTGTGAGGTTACGCTGAATGTGAATAATATATTTATATTTCTATTTTTTGTGGGGAGGTTACACCTTTATTCCGCCTCAGTTACACTATGTCGGCGATTGCTGCGCAAACAAGTTCTCCACGTACGCCTATACCACCATTACTCTACCACGCAAACAATGGGGTTACACTCGTCTGGTGTGAGACGTTCCCTGGGGGGTCCACCAGGGTCCAAACCGCACAATAACCCTGGGTTCGGTGTGGGGCGGCGGAGGGATGAAGTGGACTGCGGTAGTCGTCGTGGGGTTGTGGACCACTGCGGCTGCGGCGGGGACGGAGCCTCTGCGTCGTTTCTAGGTCCCCGGTTAACATACAATACAATACAAGCTATAGTCAAACCATTCTCCGTAACACCCTCTCTGAGGAGAGGCAGTCCGGAGTAGAGGGCATGAAGTTTCAGTGATGCTTCGTATGGGGTCGTTAGGCGGCTCACGTTCCCCAAACCGTAGAGGTTTGCCCGCCATAAAAATTCCTCTTTAATTTGCGATAGGCAAAAGTTTAGATCTGTCAACACTGTTGAATTCTGTAGTAAAAGTCATTCTGCAATCCAGACAAGTTCTCCACTGGCAACTTATTCATGATAACAGCGCGAGGTATGCCCTCGATCTATCAACAACCAGAAGAAGAATTCGCAAACTGCAAATGTGATTGGATATCAGTTGTACAGCTTGTTAGTGAGGCATTAAATTTGTTCCGTGCAAGGACTCGAATCCGGATCTTCCGATTATCGCGAATGGTTGTCTTAAATACTTCGGCTATCCGTGCGAGCGTCCCGGACCACTCCAAAAGTCCATATGTCACCGTGACCGTGTCCTGTACCCATACAGTTTCTCTGATTTTTCCACACGGAAAGACTTTATTATTATTGCCCTGACCTATTCAGCCATTGAATATTACTTTTAGTGTCCGTATTTTACGGTTTACTATGAAATGCACGTTGCATACTATTCATACCTGTCTGAAATAGAAGATGTATTTGCAAATTACATACACGGTTAGAAATCTGCTGTACAATTTGTTAGTGACAGACGAAATTTTGTGCCTGACTTGGATTAACCATTCAGCCACACATGCACGCCTCCTAGACTGAATCAAACCTCCACATGTTACAGCGTCCAAGCTCTGTTTATGCATGCATGCGTGTCTGAAGGACATTGCATCGCGCATCGTAAAATATTATACACCCAGACAGGCTGCGGCAATAATAATATATTCTCTCCCTCTGCAAGAATCACAGCAAGTAAGTGAATACAGGACGTGGATACCATGACATACCGAGGTTTCGATTGGTCCAGGACGCGTGCACGTATAGCCAAAGTGCTTAAGGCGACCTCTCGTGATAAGAGGGAAATCCAGGTTCCAGCGCCCGTCCGACACAAATTTTCACGTGTTACTAATAAATTGTACAGCTGATGTCTAATTATATTCGCAATTTGCGAATACATCTACCGTTTTAGACAGGTATAGATCATCTGCAGTGCCCGCTCCTCCAAACGTGCTTTTGTGTCAGACAGATTGCATAGTACCCTGTAAACCACATGCACTACAAAACTATATTTAATTGTTATCTTGCTTAAATTACTTAATTTCTGCAACATATTTCGAGGTATGACTTCATCTTTAGGCAAATATGGCAACATAGAAACTGGTTTTATAGAGACCTTTACATAGTTTTTTGTTATGTTCTAGTGCCGCCAATTTTGCCTCACCGTGAGGTCATATCTTGAAACATATTGTAGAAATAAAATAATTTAAGCATGAGAATAAGGAATGGTAAAGAAGCAGCCTCAGTTTTGATTATAAATTTAAGGAGATGTCAGTCATTAATTTACGAAACGTTGTCGCTTACAGACATATTGCATATAAAGACTGCAGCATATATGGCGAAATAGTGATACAGCGGGACTGCAGATGTTGTGATTACGGTGGTAGAAAGGTTCGTCTATAGCAAGACGGAATAGAAATAGAGGATAGAAGAATTACAATTCAAACAATGAACAAAATAAGAAGTACCATAACAAACAGAGTACGCCGTATCAAATAGATGCCTAGGGGCAATAACAATTGATACGTTTTACAACAAGTTGATATTTCAAACATTATATAAGGGGGTCGGCGTGCTGCAAATAGTGTATGTTTATACACCTACAATTAAAAATAGTAAACGTATATTTATAATTACTTGATGCCCACTGTTATCTCTTGCACCCATCGTACCAAAATGCGTATATAACACAGATGAATAAAAAAAATAGTCATTCGATTTCTAGTCCAAAGTTGTCACATTTGTAAGCAATAAAAGATGTGTGTAGCTTGAAGAAAAGACACCTCAGTTACAACTACATGAAGCTTGTAACATCCGTCAGTTCTTGTTTAGTTGCTGCACTGCCCCGGTTGTTTCGTCAAAATATTGTGAAAATACGCTTCGCCTTCTTTATCACCCATCGGGGAACAGATTACTGGATAGCCTCTACACTGCAATTAAAATGCTTCAGAACAGCAGTAAACAGAACGGTTGGCCAGTTAAACCTCGTCCTTGGCCTCGTTTTCTGACTCCCTACTGCTGTAAACATTACTGCTCTCCGAGTCCGCTGTAATAAACTTCATGAATAGCTCAGTTATTCTTTCCCTCTATACAACCAATGACTTCAAACGTCACTGCCTTTCCAAGCAATCGCCCACTTTACTGGTTTATGGTACGGAAACATAAAACATGTTCAATTATCTGTAAAATCTCTTACGTCCACTATATAAAATGGATAAAAATTTTTACATGTTCAGTGGCACTAATAGAAAAGCAAACGGTAGTGTACGTAATGTAAGCACTCTTTTTATATATAACATTTCTACCGTGTTGCCGTACGACTTCCTTACAGTTGCACATCATAAAAAAGGACATCAAGGAGAAATCCAACAAGGCGAGCAGACTGGAAGAGTTCTATTTTCTTAAACAAAACTGGCAAGCAGTGAGTGACGTTTTCTAGATATAACTCTGTAGTGCAACTCACTGATGAATTCATATGATGCCAGAAATTAGTTTGTTAGGTAGCTGAATTCGTGAATTCCAGTGATACAAGAGAAGCTATCAAAATTCTGTCGTTCTCAATACGTTCTACAGTTACCCGTCATAAAAATAGGAAATCTAGTAAAACACAGTATGGCTGTCAGATTGAAAGTTCTCTATTTACTCCTGAGAAACTGGCAAACAATGATTGATATTTTCTACATTCAACTCTGTAGAACAGATCACTGACGAACTTATATAATGCTAATGATTATTGGTTTAAGAAGCTAAAAACGTGCATTGCAGTGATACAACCGAAATAGCCCGATTTCCGTCAATTTCACTATGTAAAAGCAATAAGGCAGTGTTACACAAAACAAGAGAAATAACACCCAAACATTTTCAGTAACTAATACTGCTTTTCACATTATCCCTAACACAGTGAGTACAGGTATCTGAGAAACCATTTTGATTGCAGAGTATTTTATACGATTTTTTCCTTGAGAAGGATTGAAAACGTGTTTTCGTGGTGTATTCCCGTTTCCTCTTTTCTCTATGAATTTGCTAAACTGTTCCAGCTTCTTTGTTCTTCCGTAACACCTGCACAATCATTCAAAAATAAGAAAATCAGTTCATCCTCGTGTTTTTATCTTTCCGCGATATGTCTACGTTTGCATTCAATCTGAGGCACAAATGTCGAGTTAAAGATCATAAGCAATTTCGTATTTAATTTTTCTATTTCCTTTGTTTGTATATTTTCTTATCATCAGTCTTGTGATCCGTGTATTGTCTTGACCGTAAGCAAGTAGCTCTGGCTCGCAAGCTTCAACGAAATGTAATAAATACAGAAATTGATTGGCAAGTGGCCAATGGGGGGAATGCGGAATGTTTCAAACAGCCACATTTCTCAAAATGTTGAAAGTAGGTTACACGGTTATATGATATTTTTCCTGCGTAACAATTCGTACAATCACCTCTTAACGTGTGACTGCGTCTTCTTGAAACATATTTTTGCTAAAAGGTATATGGTTGTTTAGACCCGTTTCTTAATTACGCTCGAGAAGAAACACCTAGTGGAATTCAAAACCCTCTGAGCGACAGTACTTTTAACGCGAATAGAAAACTGGTTTGGCCTCTAATGTGGAATTCCTTAGGGCTCTTCCAGTAATTTTCCTGATTCTGCTGAAAGAAGCCAATCATCACTACCATATGCAATATGACTAAAATGGCATTTCAGCACAGTTCCTCTTGAACGCCGAATCTTGTTTGTCACTGCAGCACCCTGCTTCATTTAAAAAGCACTCCTTATACACCTTACCTGTTTCATAGATAATTACAAACTGATATCAGCAAAGACGGACACAGACGTCGTTAAGCTTTGGATAAGATCCACAGACTGTTGTGATCGCTTCTTCACATACGATATGGCAATAAGGTTTCGAAAGACCGTCACTATTGCAATGAACAAATGGGTAACAAATCAACGAGATTCAGTGATCCTGATTAACACACAGTTGATGTCATTCAAATTTCAAGCTTAAGCTAAACAGTGAGTAGAAGCAGGAACATCTGTTTTCACATATGTATGACTTTAAACTTGTCGCAGACATAGAAATTGCGCCAATGCTAACAATTTTTTGAGATAGTTTGTATTGCAGTTTACAAATAACGAAACAAGAACTTCGCATCGAATTTCGTGATCTAAAACTGTCCATAAATCACCAGCGGTTGGTGCTAAGACGAGAGCTTATTCTAAAAATAAGCGAAGGTTACAAAGTTACAGCATTCAAATGAAAGAGCCAAAATCGTTTGAATTTAATCATTGGCTCCATTAAGGCACTAAACCATATTGGAGTATCTGTTCATAGCGACGTATGCTGGAACGACCACATTAAAGTAGGGAAAGAGGGATTTGCAACGTTTCGTCGCAGATTCGTTTAATCATCACGACAGTGTCACAGAACTGCTCTATGAATTTCACTGCCTGATGCTACAAGTGGAGGGTCGAACGTTGCCGATAGCCTTGCTCAGAAAATTCGAAGAGCTCACGTTCCAATAGCGGCCAGCAATCTGACTATTTTCTTTAGATTGTATATCGCTTTCATGACTGTACGTTCGGTTTTTGCAACTAAATGAAACGCAGTTTGTTTTTTGCTATACGCGTTTCGCTTCTTTTATTTATGAACCATCCAAGGTGGCCTAAAATACATGTTTGTTTATGGACATATATAATAAATGCTTTATGTAGTGGTTACAAATAAGTCACTACGTTACATCTTCTCAAGTTTTTGTATTGTTTTTCATATTAGAAACAATTTATGTAGCACAAGTTTCGTGAGATTAAATTATCTTTTGGTGTTACTATTTCCAATAGTGCTAGTGCATGTATGTGAGTCTGGAGATGTGTTCGTTTTGATCTCCAGACTATAGCTTTATAATTACGGGCGTTTCATCGTCATCCTCACGTATTACAGCACATGTCTTGCACATGCCATAGTGTTCAGAATGTGAGTTTACTGCGTGTGGTGTTGCCAACTGTCACTGTGTGTTTATCTTTACTCTATTGTTTGTGTAGTGTGTGTGTTTGATATGGTTCCTTTCGTGTGTGTGTGTGTGTGTGTGTGTGTGTGTGTGTGTGTGTGTATACACTCCTGGAAATGGAAAAAAGAACACATTCACACCGGTGTGTCAGACCCACCATAATTGCTCCGGACACTGCGAGAGGGCTGTACAAGCAATGATCACACGCACGGCACAGCGGACACACCAGGAACCGCGGTGTTGGCCGTCGAATGGCGCTAGCTGCGCAGTATTTGTGCACCGCCGCCGTCAGTGTCAGCCAGTTTGCCGTGGCATACGGAGCTCCATCGCAGTCTTTAACACTGGTAGCATGCCGCGACAGCGTGGACGTGAACCGTATGTGCAGTTGACGGACTTTGAGCGAGGGCGTATAGTGGGCATGCGGGAGGCCGGGTGGACGTACCGCCGAATTGCTCAACACGTGGAGCGTGAGGTCTCCACAGTACATCGATGTTGTCGCCAGTAGTCGGCGGAAGGTGCACGTGCCCGTCGACCTGGGACCGGACCGCAGCGACGCACGGATGCACGCCAAGACCGTAGGATCCTACGCAGTGCCGTAGGGGACCGCACCGCCACTTCCCAGCAAATTAGGGACACTGTTGCTCCTGGGGTATCGGCGAGGACCATTCGCAACCGTCTCCATGAAGCTGGGCTACGGTCCCGCACACCGTTAGGCCGTCTTCCGCTCACGCCCCAACATCGTGCAGCCCGCCTCCAGTGGTGTCGCGACAGGCGTGAATGGAGGGACGAATGGAGACGTGTCGTCTTCAGCGATGAGAGTCGCTTCTGCCTTGGTGCCAATGATGGTCGTATGCGTGTTTGGCGCCGTGCAGGTGAGCGCCACAATCAGGACTGCATACGACCGAGGCACACAGGGCCAACACCCGGCATCATGGTGTGGGGAGCGATCTCCTACACTGGTCGTACACCACTGGTGATCGTCGAGGGGACACTGAATAGTGCACGGTACATCCAAACCGTCATCGAACCCATCGTTCTACCATTCCTAGACCGGCAAGGGAACTTGCTGTTCCAACAGGACAATGCACGTCCGCATGTATCCCGTGCCACCCAACGTGCTCTAGAAGGTGTAAGTCAACTACCCTGGCCAGCAAGATCTCCGGATCTGTCCCCCATTGAGCATGTTTGGGACTGGATGAAGCGTCGTCTCACGCGGTCTGCACGTCCAGCACGAACGCTGGTCCAACTGAGGCGCCAGGTGGAAATGGCATGGCAAGCCGTTCCACAGGTCTACATCCAACATCTCTACGATCGTCTCCATGGAAGAATAGCAGCCTGCATTGCTGCGAAAGGTGGATATACACTGTACTAGTGCCGACATTGTGCATGCTCTGTTGCCTGTGTCTATGTGCCTGTGGTTCTGTCAGTGTGATCATGTGATGTATCTTACCCCAGGAATGTGTCAATAAAGTTTCCCCTTCCTGGGACAATGAATTCACGGTGTTCTTACTTCAATTTCCAGGAGTGTATATATTTTGTTACGTGAGAATGTGCCATTCGCTGTGAGGGGCTTTTTTTTTTTTAAAAAAAAAGAAAAGAAATTTGGGTGTGTTATTCCTTAGGTGAGTGGATATTTTTACGTGTGTGTGTGTGTGTGTGTGTGTGTGTGACAGAGGATGGGGATTAAGGGTCATTAATTATTAGTTCTGGTTATGTTTCACATTTCAGTTTGTTATTCTCTTAGTGACGAGCGTGATCAATGATTTACTGCATATACTGATTTAATCATTAATTACTTTCTGTTCCGTTGGAAGGACTCTTTGTATATGAAAGTTTTCCTGTAATGTCAATAGCGTTTGCTGTAATTGTTCACTATAATAATTTTTATCTCTTTTTCCATGTCTGATGATTCAAGTCAATGTTATCTGGTGTTCAGCAAAGATTGTATGGAGCTAGCCATTCTACCTTTCCGGAACACCTGATGAAACATGAACATGAACCATCCAACATGAAAAAAGGAATGAAAATTATTAGAGTGAACAATTGCAACAAGTAACTCATGAAATTACAGGAAAGGATTCATATACAAAGAGCCCTTGCAAGGAAAAAGAAAGTGATAAATGACGAAATCAATATAAGCAGTGAATCATGTTAGCAGCTAAAATAATAACAAACAGAAATGTGAAATCTAACGAAAACAAATAGTCAATGAATCTTTCCACCTATCTGTCTCTCTCTCTCTCTCTCTCTCTCTCTCTCTCTCTCTCTCACTCACTCACATCACACAAATGTCCACTCACCTAAAGAATAACACATCCACAATTTTTTAAAAGAAGCCCTCTCACAACAAATGGCACATTGTCACATAACAAAACACACACACACTACACAAGAAATACAGTAAAGATAAACACCCAACGACAGCTGGCAATACTAGACACTGTAAACACCCACATGTTTAACACGCAATGGAAAGTGCAAGTGATGTGCTCTAATAAATGCGGGTGATGAAAACAACGACGGAAATCTGCCAGTTGGAGTATGGGGACCGAATGGATACATCTTCAGGACCACACGCATGCACTAGCAACACTGGAAATCGTAATAACACCAAACGATAATTTAACATCACGAAAATTGTGCTACAAAATTTGTTTCTAATGTGAAAAGCAAGAGAAAAACACGAGAAAACATAGCATAGTAGCGTATTTGTAGGCACTAAAAACGCATTTATTACATAGGCCTCTGAAGATGGTTCATAAATAAAAGAAGCGCGTGAAAAAAACACTTATTTTTTATTTAGCTGCAAGGGCAGAACATAACTCCATCAATTTTGAAGCAACAAAGGAACGACGGAAAACGGAAAAGAAACAAAAAAATGTTGATATATGTTCCTCGTAATTATCTCGTTTGCAAATTTAAAAACTTTTAAAACATTTACAGGAGCGGTTATTACACCTTTTCTTCCTATTAATGAAACAAGTAACTGGGGTTGGTGGCGGGATATAATTTTGGTACATCATGTTCGTCCCTCCTCTCTCCTCCTCTCCCGCACTGACGCACCCTCACACAAAACATGGAGTACATGTAGATGAAGAGTCCATTGAATTTGGTGCAGTTGAAAACGGTGTTTTCTATCAATAGGGCATGGAAGACACTCCCATTTGTCGTCTCTTAGTGTCCATTTTAGGATTAATGATCTTGAAATACGGAAAACAAGCTACGTCAGGCAACGTAACTCACCCAGACTATATTTGTCCACAATTTGGGAATGAGAAAGAGAGAGCACTTACCGACTTCCAACAGATATTTTCAAACTTTTTCAGAACTTTTTCTTGCTGATATATCCACAAAGGAATGAAAAATAAAAGTTTATCCGCGCAGCATAGAACATGAAAGGTGTTTCCGCCTACGCTATCCAGAAAAACAAGCTGCAGCGCAACAATCTCTGGAAAACGGGCACCAAATTGCATTCGATAAGACCAACGGCTTCTGAGATAGCCTAATAAACGACGCAATAGAGATCAAAATATCGAAAAACAGCATCAATGAAGACAATGGATTGCAGCTGAGTACGGCCTAGGATTATGTGATTGGGTAGTTAAGGTGGGCGCGGAGGTCGCGTCACCAGATCATTACCGTATGTGGTGCGGGACAGAGCACCAATGACGTCACTGGCGGGGCTGCCGCTATATAAGCGTGGCAAGCTGCATCCATACGACAGTCAGCCACTTGGCAATCTAAGAGGAGCTCCCTGCCGAAATCTCGGTGGCAGTTAACCACTTGACATGGCTGAAAACACGATAATATTTTATGAATGGATATCATCGCGAGAGCATGCATTTGTACATAACAGTTTATCCCGTACTTTATTGTCGTTCAGTAAAATTTCCGCGTCAGGCGCGACGCTTTAGTTTATTACTTCTTTAACACTACTTCTATTCGTAATACATCTTTCAGACGGTACCCAAATGTAAAATGAACGCATATGCAAAATGCAAATGCAAAATAATATCATTCTACTTCATATAGTTCATAAGATATTACATGAGTGGAAGACGAGCCTTACTCAAAACGGAGTTCTGTTCTTAAAAGAATCAGGGGTGAGGGGGTTACTAGTTAATACAGGGAGACATCAGCCCATCATCATGCGTTTCCTGGTGCATAATGGTGTGTATTTTGTAAATTCACATACGTGAAGCTACTTCCTTTCGTGAAGCCGGGGCTCTAAGTGTTCCGACAGCATTTCATTACAAAAGTCACTGGTATTGCTGAAGGCACACTGGTCTGGAAGCGCTAATTCATGCACATATTCGTAAGGAATAACACGCAGGTTCCTGTTGATATTCTCACGCGACGATCTTTTAATTTCCGTTGATACATCTAGCCGGCGTTGTGATTTTGTCAGACTTTTCACTTGACTGGTGATTTCTGATTTACGGACCCATTTGGGATATCTTCCTAATGGCGATTTTGTTGTTCATAATGCTTTGTAACAAAAAGCCAAAAAAATGTTCGAGGTAGTTTTACTTTGGCAGATCTATATGAAGAAGAAATGATAGTATGTGCTTAACGCCCAATACTCGCTGACTTCATTACAGTTGCAACTGAGACTCAAATAGGATGGAGAAGGAAGTCTCTCGTGTCCCTTTCAAACCAACTTTTCGAGGACGAGAAATAATCGAAGTAGAAGAATCGAGGAACATCAGTCTTACACGTTATCATTTCTGACAGCAATTTGTGGCTCTTTTAAGCATAGCGTGGACCTTTCAGTTTGGTACGAGGAATGAGACCGATTTTTTTTTCACAGATGTTTATTACGCCGTTTCAATATTTACATGATCTTTCTCAAAGTACTTCGCTCCTACATTAATGCACTTTATATATCGATGGAAATAAAAAAAACGCAGGGGGCAATATGGCGGTGGCTGTACATAGTTAGTGTTGGTTTAAATGGGTCAAATGGCTCCGAGCACTATGCGACTTAACTTCTGAGGTCATCAGTCGCCTAGAACTTAGAACTAATTAAACCTAACTAACCTAAGGACATCACACACATCCATGCCCGAGGCAGGATTCGAACCTGCGACCGTAGCGGTCGCTCGGGTCCAGACTGTAGCGCCTAGAACCGCACGGCCACTCCGGCCGGCGGTTAGTGTTGAATTCAGCAATAAACTGCATGACTCAAATTGTGACGTGAGACCGCCACCCAATCCGAGAAAGTTCTGGTAGTTCCCTTGCGCTGTGCTTTCTCAGATTAGCCAATACTGTTGTGTAGTATGCTGCTGTAACAGTAGTGTGTGGGTAGTTGCATGCTGGTAAATCATTCCATGACTCTCAAAACATGTGATCACCATCATACAATGAAGGCTTTCACTACCGGATGGTACTGTTGTTTATAATTCTTCCGGGTTATATGGGCGTGGTCCATGGAATTCTTCTATTCCTAACGTTTCGTCCAATACTACGTTGAACGAAACGTTAGGAATAGAAGAATTCCATGGACCACGGCCATATAACCCGGAAGAATTATCAACAGCATGTGATCACCATCACCTTCACTGCAGCTGTAACAACCTTCACCTTTTTTCGGTGTTATAGAACCTGCAAATTTCCACAATGTGCTGGCTCGTTTCTTTCCGGATCATAATGATGCAGCCATGATTCGTCTCCGGTCATAAATAGATAGCTGAAACTCATCCGCTCCATCATCAAAGAGACGCAGCACTCCAGGGCTTGTCAACAATCGCACAGCCTTTTGTTCGTGAGTTAACAGAGGTGGCACCCAACGAGCACAAACACAGATCAGAACGAGACGTCCTTGCATAATCAAAAAGAGACGACCTAATGAAATTCTCAACATTTCACTGAAACTATGTAATGTTATCCACCGATCCTCATGGATAATCGCAGCTAGTACATTGATGTTGACTTCAGTCGCACCAGAAGCCGAAACACCAGGCCTACCTTGCTTAACACAGGCAAGTCAACCTTCTTTGAAGTCCTTGAACCACATAAACACTGTTGCACGAGGTAGTGCATCTTCATCTTGCGCTTGATGCAGCTTCTTGTGAGTTTTTACTGGCTGTATGATTTAAACGAACACGGAATTTTACTGCTCCGTACTGCTCCTCCCGCGTCATCTCCATTGTTTGGTATGTGAAGTGCAAAGTGCATCTGCAAAATAGAGCATTACTACCAACCTACCGGTACGAGGGTGCTGTCGCCTATGGACATTATATATAAAATCCAGCTCTTTTCAAATGTTCATGGTACAGATAGCAAACTATGACGAAAGCTACAGGAAAATATTAGTCACAGTCTTCGTGAAGCGGCCCTCATAGATGACACACGTAATTGGATAAGCGAGTTTGGTAATTGCGCGCCTGGCTTAAGGGGTTGCCTATTGTTTACGGTTGCACTGTACAGGGTGAGGCACAATCTATTGTAACCTAGAATAACTCCGAAAGTATGATAGGAGCTGAAAAATTTGTGGGAAAAATGTTGCATGGGACAACGGGGGCCACAATATGACGTTGGCTTTTTGTTGCTAGGTGGGGTCGGTTCAGAAATATGAAGGTCAGATTTGTTTTTTGAATGGGATGCTATAGTTTAATACTTATTTTCTGATAGCAGCTTTCGAGACGAATCCAATGATGTGTAACATTAAGGTCTTTGAAGGTCAATGTAGGTCACAAAGGTGGCATGATCGTCCATTTACAGAAGGTGTTCGAAGTAATGTACATTGGTATCAATGCAGAGCTGCTATCTTCTTATCACGGATTGAGTGGTATTCCGTATCACACCGCTACACATGCTGTGACAATTCTCTTTCGCATACCGTCAGGTACAGTTCGAACGTCTTTATAAACAATGTCTTTTACGTATCTCCACAAGAAACTGTCCAGAGGCGTCAAGTCTGCCGAACGAGCCGGTCACGACACATCTCCTCCGCATCGAATCCAACGATTTGGGAATTGTCGCAGCAAATCATTTCTAGCCATCGTGTTGATACCACATTCTGTTCCTTGTTCCAATTACAGACCTAATGCTTCTTGCAGGAATGTGGTGTACGTCCTACCGTTAAGATTTCCTTCGATGAAATAGTGGCCTATATTTCTATCCTCCAGAATCCCACACCATAAATTTACGGACCATGGTTATTGGTGTGCATATCAGCCAATATGAATTTCAGTCACCCATCAACTCTTGTTACGCAAATTAACATTTCCATGGTTCGTGAATGCAGCCTTGTCAGTAAATAAAATCAAATTAATAAATGTGTCATCACTCTGAATCTCAAATTGAGCCCATCGATACAATTCAACGCGACGCATACAATTCGAACCAGTTAATTTTTGGTGGGTATTGATATAGTAAGGGTCATATATATAGCGATGCAGAACACGAACAACACTACTCTGGCTCACGACAGATTCCCTTGCCATTTGACGGGAACTAACATAAGGATCTCGAACCACACTGGCAAGAGTACCAATTTCCATTTCCTCTACGTTTCCAGTGCGTTAAAGATCCAGTTGTTCTCATTTTATCATACACATATTTAAATGTACGACTTGCAGGGTTAGTGCGTTGAGGATATCATTCAGCGTACAAGTCTCTAGCTCTCACTAAATTTCGTTGCCATTCTCCGTAAATGAGAAGCATATCGACTTGTTCTTTGAAGGAATACATCACTCACATTCGTGATTCGACAATGCTAGTCTTACCGTTCCTATTAGTGTTGAATTGTTAAACCATCGAATGGTGTTTACATGTCAATGACACATTAGATGGATATGCCGTATTCGGTGGATATTTACTATTTGCACGATATACGAGAGAGAAACTTCAGAGCATGTACTTTGATAAGTGCCGAAGTGACAAGGAATACCACTTAAACCATGATAAGAAGATTGCAGCACTGCACTGATATCAATGTTCAACAGTTCCAATAACTTCTGTAAATGGACGTTCATGGCTCCTTTGTGACCTTCGTTGACTTTCAAAGGCCTTACTATTACACATCATTGGAATCGTCTCGAAAGCCGCTATCAGAAAATGAGTACCAAACTACAGCATTCCATTTAAAAAACAAATCTGACCTTTATATTTCTGAGGCGACCCCACTCAGCAACAAAAAGCCAACGTCACATTACGACCTCCGTTGTCCCGTGCAACATTTGTCCCACAAGCTTTTCCGCTCCTATCATATTTTCGGAGTTATTCTAGGTGACAATAGTTAGTGACTCAGCCTATAGAGCATATGTGAGCTGACACTGAGGAAAAAAGAATTGTAAATGTTTCTTACAGAATTTTGTAACTATGCACTGTGAGTGTTTGATAGTGATGATCTAATGCTGGTGCTCGATGTACAAAGCAGCAGTCATTAGACAAAATAAAATGCAACAATACACTAAAGCAAATTATTTTTTCTGATAAATCTTAATCGATGGCCGCAGATTTGAGATCCGGTCCCCCCCGAATGACAGTCCTCTATCTTCACCAGTCTGCCACTTCGCTCCGGTCCTCATTCAGAGGAAAGAGAATTGAGTGGAATACAATGAGAATTGAGTGGAATACAATGTTCTGTATATTTCTTCCTGGATATTAAACGGATAATTACTCTTCACTTCTCGATTACTGTGCTGGCATAGTACAGCCCTTACTTCTTGTGTTGTGAGAGCCCTGAGGTTAATTAAATACAGGAACGGAAAGAACTGTCCATTTCTTCAAACCCGTAGATTTTTTTTTACCGTTGAAATATGACACTAACTACTTCACAGATGAGTTGAGCGCTGAACAATGAGCTGGTCGCATGTGTAGTTTTTCATGTCGCTGAAATACGAAACACAGGCACATAAAGCGCACTTCCAGGCGAAGCCATTTCCCCGACGACGAGATGGCTCTCCTGTTTAATATTCAGAGCTTCGAGCCGAGTGCGAGTGAAGTCAGCTGTCACCGCGTCTCGAGGCAGAAGACTCACAGCACCGAGAGATCATCCGCCAGGTCTGCGACCAGGCTTTTGAACATCCCTTATATCACCTAGCTCACTGTGGTGACACAGGAGAAGGACGAGTTTTCTGCACTTGAGACTATTGTTCTCACGAGCGTAAAGGCATGAATAATTTCTGATATATAAATCATAGCAGCTATTTTCCCTCTGTTTCTAGTTAAAAGCTGTTTACTTCGAAGATAAGAAGTCTTGTGTCACAAATTATATATACCAGATTCTCTCTCTCTCTCTCTCTGCTCCCCCCCCCCCCCCACACACACGTGTGTGTGTGTGTGTGTTTTGTGGTACTAAAAGAGTGTAGTAGTATAGTAGTTGTTTTTCAGATAATTTGCTTCTCGCATATTTCAGTCAGTTAAAAACATTTTCGTACTGAAAAACCTGACCACATAGATAGCGTAATGAAAAATTTCCCTATCTTCTGAGTGACCTGATACGAAAAAACGCCATATACAAACAAATTGTAAGCCACATGTAAGGAGGCTGCTGTGCACTGAAATAAGAAATTTGTCATCTAAAAAGGTCTTCGCGGATGAGTAGTTGGACACATTTCAGTCAGTTAAAAACATTTTCGTACTGAAAAACCTGACCACATAGATAGCGTAATGAAAAATTTCCATATCTTCTGAGTGACCTGATACGAAAAAACGCCATATACAAACAAATTGTAAGCCACATGTAAGGAGGCTGTTGTGCACTGAAGTAAGAAATTTGTCATCTGAAAGTTCTTCGTGTATGAGTAGTTGGACGTTAAACTCGAGAACCTGCTGCATACATTCATTACTGGAAACCAATTCCCTGACACATTCGAAGCACATCGGCGCTAGTCCTCATACAACGAAAAAAGCAAAGCGAATTTAACTAACAGTGCTCAGTGCTTAGCTCTTGATACAGGTTTTATAAAATCGTGCATTCGTTTTGAATTGGACTGTTAATCAAGATAGAGTGTTTCAAAAATACGAAAAAGTTTTCTATAGTCCGGTACCAGTCACAAGATTTGTTGACTACATATATTATATAATGAAACAACTTGTTGAGATACAGACCTAACCTTCACAATACAGTGGAAATACAAAAAGATGTTTAAAAACAGAAATAGATATTAAAGTTGTTGTGTACAGTCTTGGCATGCTCTGTGAGCGTCCTGTGGGGAAAGAGAGTGACCACGGTTCATACTTCAAGAAAACTTCCTTTATTAAACAGTTTAAGTTATCATCAAGTTTTGCGACTGCTCGTACTTTCTGAAATGCCTTTTCATGTTATGCATTCGTGCTGAAGTGAGCTACCCAAGCAAATGTGGTCAAAGCAGATTGAAAACAAACGGCATTATACAGAGTGATTTAGCTGCCCCTGCCGCTGGGTTGTATGCAACCCACAACACCATTTCCATATTCTCCCACTTCATATGTGCAAAGTATTAGGAACAGCAGTTTTTTGTAGCAAAATTTAATGTAAAATTTTGCACTGGGATACATTTTCTCTGGGGGCACCCAACTACAAAACTTACCTATATTAAATTTATTATAAAAAGGTCCTGTTCATTTCTTCTGTAGGTCCAATTATTCGTGCGTAGTGAGCGAGTGGACACGTAAATCTTGCGCGTAGAATTTGAAAACGTTGTGGGTTGCATAAAACCCAGCGCTAGGGGCAGCTGAATTACCCCATATATGGAGAGAGAGCAATCGGCATTAGGCAATAGGCAACGACTTTGCAGCGCTGGCGTGCTATAATGTTGGACGCAGGTGCTTCGATTGGCACTGGAGCTGACACCTACGTCACCGGCCGGCATGTGCTCTACCCTGGTCACAGCGCGGCGCGGCCGACCTTTATGGCGGAATTTATGAACGACATCCCTCCGGTATAGCCGACCGTATCGGGCCCTGGAATGTGGAGCGCTGGTAAGGGGGACTGGGTTTGGAATACTTTACTGCGCAGCCCCTACTGCTGCACACATCAAACTTCCATGTGATGCTTATGGCTATTTTCGTATAGCAGAATTTTATGGACGGGTGATGAATCATAATTTATAACTCAGAATTTTAACTGAAGCCTAATTATAAGAAAAACTAGCGGGTCGTTAGATTTAGTTACTGGCATATTCCAGGATTAGTTATATAGTCTGTCCTATTAAAGTGCCGGTTATTGACACGAAAGTTGGGATTATATCAATATTTTTTGATATATAGGAGAGTCTTATTGTTGTCTGAAGTTTTCTTACGTGTTTAATTGGAAGCCGTTGCACAGCGCCACACTTTAGATACCACTAACGACAACTTTGTATTATGTTTCCCTTTATATGCCAGTAACTCATAGGAGATATACTGTATGAACAGGCCCTAACAGCACTGCAATACGGAAGTGAAAAGCAACGTCAGATAATGTAGCTCATTCTCGTAATACTACAATAGGTTTTCCTGAAAAGACCTTGCACAATCAACGACGTAATCTGTGTGACTTCAAGTAACCCTCAGCTCTAAAACAGTAACGTCACGTAAGATTTTATATTCAGCTTCTCAAGCTATAAATTACACAACAGCTCGCTACGGCATCATTGCGTACGAGAAGATGCACATTATAGCACTTTTCGTCATATAATGGGGTTAATTGTAGCTATCTAAATATTAATTACGACAACACATCTATCAGGATTCACTAGGTTTGAATGATAAACTGCCACCAAAACTACTAACAGTCACCAGTAAAATACTAAATACGGCAGTCTGCGGGGAGTAGTAATGATGAATTTACTTCACCAATAACAGCAACCGATAGTGACGCCTACTTCGTGTACTCTGACAAGACAACTAAATTTTCTCAATAACTGATGAATACGTCAGATAGATACGTTGCCTTTGTAGTTACTCCTCTTTTAAAGCTTCCACGAATAATCGTATATACACTCAATCAGGGTAAACGTTATAAAATTTTACGTCAGTCGGAAACTACGTTCACAAGGCAAAGACATAATTTTATACTGTTTAAGTCTCGTTGTCAATCGGCGATAACTCCTATAAGTAGCGCCTTGCTACAACAACATCCTTAAAAGCTTTGTGCTCTGCCGTACGGCGATGGCCGGGGTGCCCGAGCGGTTCTAGGCGCTACAGTCTGAAACCGCGCTGCTGCTACGGTTCGAATCCTGCCTCTGGCATCGATGTGGGTGATGTCCTTAGGTTGGTTAGGTTTAAGTAGTTCTAAGTTCTAGGGGACTGACGACCTCAGTCCCATAGTGCTCAGAAGCATTTTTTTGCCTTACGGCAGGTCTTGTCATGGGGGAAGCCTCGTCGGAGAGATCCACCGCATGAGCGTCTAGGGAAGTGATTCCAGTGGTAGCTTCCCGTTGCCTTCCACTGATGATGATGAAATGTTAATGAGGACATCACAACACCCAGTTCCTGAGCGGAGAAAATCTCCGAGCCAGCCGGGAATCGAACCCGACCCCTTGGCATGACAAACTGACGCGCTGACCACTCAGCTATCGGGGTGGACACAATATCCTTGACTCTATGGAACTTTTATCATAATAAACGACACACATCAAAAATCTTTTGCATCACCTCGCTTCCGAGTGTTCCGAAACCTGTACAGAAAACTGAAATAGACATCGACATAAACATCATTTCCGCCATGTTTACTGCTCATGAAAACCACACATTGCATGTTGTACCGCCATGTAGAGAGACCTTCAGCGGTAATGATCCAGGTTGGTGTAAACACCGGTACCTCTTTACCCAGTAACATGTCCTCTTGCGTTGATGCATGCCTGTATTCGTCGTGGCATACTATCCGCAAGCTCATCAAGGCACTATTGGTCCAGACTGTCTCACTCCTCAACGGCGATTAGGCGTAGACCCTCAGAGTGGTTGGTAGGTCAAGTCGTCCATAAACAGCCCTTTTCAATCCATCCCAGGCATGTTTGGTATAGGTTCTTGTCTAAAGAACATGCTGGCCACTTTAGTCGAGCAATGTTGTTATCCTGAAGGAAGTCATTCACAAGATGTGCACAATGCGGGCGCGAACTGTCGTCCATGAAAAAGAATGCCTCGCCAATATGTTGCTGATATGATTGCACTATCGGTCGGGGGATGGCATTCACGTGTCGTACAGCCGTTACGGCGCCTTCCATGACCGCCAGCTGCGAACGTCGGCCCCACATAATGCCCCCCCCCCCCCCCCAAAAAACAGAAGGGAACCTCCACCTTGCTGCACTCGCTGCACATTGTGTCTAAGGGGTTCAGCCCTACCGGGTTGCCTCCAAGCACGTCTGAGACGTCATCGGTGAAGAGAACGTGATGCTAATCTTGAGCGGTCCATTCGGCATGTAGTTGGGCCCATCTGTACCGCGCTGCATGGTGTCGTGGTTGCAAAGATGGACCTCGCCATGGACATCAGGAGTGAAGTTGGGCATCATGTAGCCTACTGCGCAGAATGTGAATCGTAACACGACCTCCTGTGGCTGCACAAAAAGCATTATTCAACATGGTGGCGTTGCTGTCAGGGTTTCTCCGAGCCATGATCCGTAGGTAGCTCTTATCCACTGCAGTAGTAGCCCTTGGGCGGCCTGAGCGATGCATGTCATCAACAGTTCATGTCTCTCTGTGTTTCCTCCACGTCCGAACAACATCGCTTTGGTTCAGTCTGAGACGCCTGGTCACTTCCCTTGTATAGAGCCCTTCCTGGCACAGAGTAACAATGCAGACGCGATCGAACTGCCGTATTGACCGCGGAGGCATGGTTGACCTACAGACAACACGAGCTGTGTGCATTGTTCCTGGTGGAATGACTGGAATTGATCATCTGTCGGACTCCCTCCGCCTAACAGCCGCTGTTCATTCATGGTTGTTTACATCTTTGTGCTGGTTTAGTGACATCTCTGAACAGTCAAACTTGTTTTTGATGTATATATTTCGTTAATCTCAACCTTTCAGAATTAAATGGAAAACTTTTCATTTATAACTAATCACTTTTCCATAACACGCAAACATGCTTTCCCTGTCTAAAGATTAATTATCTTTCTTTTCGTTTGAACTCGTTCAAATAAACCTTTGGTTATTTTTTCTTGTAATAGTCTGGGGATAAAGGACAAGTCGGGTACTGACTTTTTCAGTTTAAATCCGTCTTACTTCCTGCAATTAAATCATTTACAGGTTCGAGTGCTGTTTCTCTGTTCAAAAACTCACTAAACGGAAATTTAATTCAAAAAAATAAAACAAAAAGCCAGAGTGTCACTGCCACTTTTCAGCTATATGAATTTAAGACAATCAGACGAAGCTGAACCACTTCAGTGTTGACTCCGCGACCCACTAATATTTCAAATTCAAAACACAGCACTGGATGATCTCTTTCAGAGGGAATTAGCGTGTTCTCTAATAAATGGTTCTTGATTTGTCATTTAGGGACAAGGGGAGAAGCTATCACATTTTCAATAAACTTGTGACTGCTTCTCAATAAATAATCATTACGTATGGCAACGGTTCTCTTTAATGTAGACTACTCATTCAGTGCACCCAACGAGATTTAAAGGATTTTCTATATTGAGACACTCACGCCGAAGTCACAAAATACATCCTAACCAAATATCGTTAAGTCACTATCCCTCAGTGCTTGTGCATACATATACAACAAAAATAACACAATGTAACCTACAACCGCTTAGCGCGAGCTTTAATCCTAACCATAGAATAACTAAACGACTTCGCAAGAACATCTCTCTTCGCATACACCATCCAACGGAAAATCTCACAAAAATATTGAAATATTATTCACCTACCATTACGTGGCTATTAAGCAGCACATCGCACCATTAATCACAACTAGGAGAAATTAATCTCACACTTAAATAGATCGGAAATTATTCCTATACGTGGCGAGTCCGCACTCTACCAAAGTCGGCGAAATAATCATTTTCTACACAAGCCGATAGCTTTCTCAAAGTATCTTTCCAAACGACCTATAACTACTTCGAACACACTTGAGTTCTGTCCCCATCGCAGACTAATTCACGTACGTGTGAGCCGATTTTATCACACTCTTGAGATAGTCTCTCTCGAGGCTAACTACTCGAACAATACTCGGACACTACTACTGAAATTCTAAAAGGACAAGCCAGGAACCATTCTCTGCGAACAACTCGCTTTAACAATAAGTGTTTCTTCTTTGCAGTCGCCGGCAAAAATCTTCGTAGAGGCCAGCTGCATAGTAATTGATATCTTTGCCGCACGCCGCGATTCCGTAATCGGCTGGGCGTTGCAAACTCGCTGACTTGACAGGACACAGCTTTCCTCGACCTTCAAGTGTCTCATATCTATAACGTTTTAACACCAAAATTTAAGAAAACTATATAAAGAACTTAATTTCTTAATTCTCTTAGGACATAAAAATCGATGCTACGTTTAGGCGATACAAACAAGTGATGCTCTTTTTACAGGCTGAAGACGATTTGGCGAATTACACCGTGTTCATACGGTCATGCGAACTGTTTACAATTGTTATTATTAATACTTGTTAAAATATCGTGTGCTTGCTGTCTTTCGTGAATTAAATCATACCACACATTATTTTTTTTGTAGGTTTCAACTACAATGCTTAGTTCCATTACGTTATAATGCTTTTTACTCAGTTTGCCATCGTCGTCATAATTACTATCGCCATCATCGTCACCTACAACTACATCTACATGATAACAGTGCAAGTCACTATCAAGTGCTTGCCAGAGTGTTCATCGAATCACCTTCAAGCAGTTTCTTGAACAGCGTGCAGGAGAAACAAACACGTTTTTCCGAACGAGACCTGAATGACGATCATTCCTTCCTATGTAGCAGGGCGCAAACAAAATATTTTTGCATTCAGACGAGAAAAATGGTCACTGCCGCAACGAAAAACACCTTTGTTTTAAAGACTCGCACACCAATTCGTGTATCATATCCGTTGCACTCTATATCCTATTTCGCGATATTACAAAACGAGCTACCTTTCTTTGAACTTCTTCAGTCACTTGGGTCAGTCGCAACTGATGCGGATCGCATACCGTGCGGCGTTACTCCAGAAGAGGACGGACAAGCGTAGTGTAGACCGTCTCTTTAGTAGATCTGTTGTATTTTCTAAGTGTTCTGGCAATAAATCGCAGTCTTTGGTTCGCCTTTCCCATGATATTATTTATATGATTCTTCAAATTTAAGTTATTTTTAATCGTAAACACGTAGAATTTATTTGAATTCACAGCTTTTAGATTTGTGTAATTTATAGAGTAACCAATATTTAGCGGAGTTCTTTTATTACTTACGTGCGTGACTTTACAATTTCATTATTTAGAGTCGATTCGAACTATACGTGTATCTTGTCTAACTCATTTTTCAGTTTGTTTTGATCATCTGCTGACCTTACACGATGGCAAAAGATAGGAAGACCTGCGAACAATCTAAGAGAGCTGCCCATATTGTCTCCTAAATCGTTTACGTGGGTCAGGAACAGGAAAGGGCTATAACACTTCCTTGGGGACGCCAGATAACACATCTGTTTTAGTCCATGACTTTACGTCATTAACTACGAACTGTGATCGTTCCGACAAGAAATCGTGAATCCAATCCCACAACTGAGACGATACTCCGTACGCACGCAATCTGATTAGAAGTCGCCTGTGAGGAACACACAGTGAGGGTATTGATTGCATCTTTCCGCTGGCATGCTCTACATACGATCAGAGTCGCTACTGGTTTTCTGACAAATTTATAGTCAGAGTTTCGTTGTCGATAGTATTAAGAGCATCTCGAATAGAAGATCGCGCAAAATTTTGAGCTTCTGTAAAACTTCTCCAATCTTGTGGTTTTTGATTTCCACATCATCAGCCATTTGACACCTGTTGCTGGATTCATGTGTCTTCTAAACTTTTTTGTACATTACGGTACTAAGCTGTGAGAAGTATTCATGACGTTTCTGTATGTTTTCCGTCATCAACCCTCCTTCCATTAGGTGGTTTCTTCGGCCTTTTGTTACCGCGAAAGAACGTCCTTGGACAATAAATTCACTTCATTTGCCCTAGAGTCATAATTACAACTTCTCTGAAACATATTTTGCTCTTCAAGAAAAATATCTGTAATTTTATGGATTATTTTATGTGACTATCAGTTTCGGTGCCTCATTAGCATCATCTTCGGGCCTCTATGTACGTAACTAGATACGTCATCTAAACGTCTGTGCTGTTATAGGAATCACTAATTTCAACTGGCTACCGTAGATTCCTAAAACGTCTCTGTAGTCGTGGGCTCTGCGCACCTCTAACTCTCGGCTGACTGGATATATCCTGAAGCATCAAGGCATCGTAAAATTGGTAATGTAGGGGAACGTGGGGGGAGACCAGGGCTTTACTGAGGTTAGCAGGTTCGATAGGATGTAAGTTGCGTTAGTTATGTACAAATGAACACGCTTGTACAGGATAAACGAAGTGGAGGGATGTATCAGTACAACAGTACTACATAAACAATACATAAGAACTTAGGCGAGCGTCTCTTTAATGTGTGCAGTTAATACACAAAATCTGTCAAACTGCTGTTATAGCTGTGAAGACAGAGAAAAAATTTCATACACAATTTATAGACTTACTAACCGTGACATCCGTCCCACTTCTGTCATAATGCCCGACGAAGAAAGAAAGGAAGGAAGGGAGATTAGGATTTAAAGTCAAGTCGATGCAGAAATCAGCATAATGCGAGCACATCGTTTTTTCGTCGCCTTTGTCCAGCAAATTCACGGGGTCAGCATGTTAATTTAATGGATTTTGGTAATTTTAGAGGTAGTGGAGAAGGTGGTAGAGGGTATAAACTGTAGACGAAGGCAGAGACTGTAATAGATCCAGAAATAATTGAGGGCATAGATTGCTGCTCTGAGATCAAAAGGTTGACGCACTAAAGAAATTTGTGAATTCCCTTACTGTCACCACGTGTCACCCGCCACCCTTCCGCCCCCTACCCCCCCCTCCCCTCTTTCCTCACGGACTGAATTTCTGCCGCTCCCCCTATCCCAGGGACTGAATTTGTTTATCCCATATGTCAGCGTCCGGTGTTATCCCATGTGAAAGTAAACGAACGGTTTCGAACTGTTTGCAAATCGTGTATCTAAGGCCTGTCGTTGGTACCACCCCGGTATTCACCGTCATATGTGGAAAACTACCTAAAACCTCATGTAGGATGGCCGGTACACCGGCGCTGGTCGTTAATCCACCGGGCGGATACGATCCGGATCCGCCACGTGTCCCCGAATCCAGGAAGGGGCATTCAAAACCTTTCCAAAAAGACTGATGCCGGAATTTACCTTTAGGGATTTAAAGGATCACTGTTAATGTTAAACTATACGGCCAGAAGGAGATCTGAACCGCCGTTGTCTCTCATTGTGTCTTTTTATACTGACCATCGAGTTTATGGCCACAATCAAGCTGCTAGATGCTTCGATGTACACGCAAAGCTACATGACGGTACTATGGCCAGATAAATCTGTCTAAACATCATCCTAGAAACGCAACACTTCTTTAGAAACGTGTACAAATCGTGCCCTGGACTGCCTCACTAAGCGCCGAAAGCTCGGTGCAGTATTAAGTGGTGATTTATCAGTCCGACAAAAGAACGGCCCTCCCGAATCGCGAATAAAGACTCGCACAAATGGCGGAAGAAGTCTATTAACAATGGCCGAACAAGGGTCGCTCGAAGGCAGTGTTTAATTATGCGCCACCCGCGGAAGGGGAATTCGCTATAATTAAAAACGATTTCGGCGCCTGATTCAGGGGACGGTCTTTATCGGGGCGTTATTAAGGAGAGCCGTTGTCGCCGGCGGACGCCTCGGCCGCCGGTGGCCGTTTTAATTGAACGGATCCAGCAGCCGGTGTCCGCCGGCTGACACCCATTGTCCGCCTAACAGACGGACAATGGCGGCGTCTTCCTTTCTGCGGCCTCCCGTCACGGCCGGAAGCCGTTCGTTACCGGTTCGCCCACCTTCAGCCATCCGAGACCCCAAAAGTTCTCCGTTCGCCTCGGCGGAGTCACCACCACCTCCTCGGGTTTCTCAACCACTAGAGCGACGCCTGACTTCCAAAGTTCAGTGTATCCACTCCCTTCTGCATTCTTGATGTCTGTCATGTTCATTAAAATCGTCCATCACCAATCAGTCACTTTTGTCTAATCTGCTTCGTTCTTTCTTGGTTAAAACTAATGCACATACAAAAGTCCTCATTCTATGAAACACACAAACACACTAACACAAACAAACAAACAAGAACGCACGCAAGCATGCGCACATACACACTCAGGCACACACAAACGCACACGCATACATATATACATTATACATATATACACACGCACACACATACAACTGATTCGAGCGCAGATATCCAGTCTTCCTCGTCAGTCATCTTGCTGTTAGGTTATCAGTAACACTTTCTGCTGTGACCCGGAGATTTCCAGTCAGCATGATTTGTTCAATGACATTGATGATTGTGAGAAAGGAGCAAACTATCTATTTTGAAAACATTTTTTATTCCTATTTCTCTTGATCGCATTTAATGAACTTGAGACATTACCAGGTTCGACTCCTATGTGTCACCATCAGAGCCAGTATCTCCTGGCGAAAGGAACATAGTAGTCATCTAGCGACCACTTCTGTTACTATAAATCAAGTAAATTTCTTCCTAATGACCTCAGGCCGCGAAGGGTTGCCGTGTGGTCTCGGGCGCCTTGTCACGGTTCGTGCGGCTCCCCCTCGTAGGAGGTTCGAGTCATCCCTCGGCTATGGGTGTGTGTGTTGTCCTTAGCGTGAGTTACTTTAAGCTATTTTAATTAGTGTGTAAGCCTAGGGACCGATGACCCCAGCAGTTTGGTCCAATAGAACCTTACATAAAAAATAAAAATGATAAAATAATAATGACCTCAGTGGGCAATGGATGGCTACTTGACGTGTTACTTTCGAAAAAATTAATATTTTGGCTCAGGTAAACTACAGGGTGATTCAAAAAGAATACCACAACTTTAAAAATGTGTATTTAATGAGAGAAACATAATATAACCTTCTGTTATACATCATTACAAAGAGTATTTAAAAAGGTTTTTTTTTTCACTCAAAAACAAGTTCAGAGATGTTCAATATGGCCCCCTCCAGACACTCGAGCAATATCAACCCGATACTCCAACTCGTTCCACATTCTCTGTAGCATATCAGGCGTAACAGTTTGGATAGCTGCTGTTATTTCTCGTTTCACATAATCAATGGTGGCTGGGAGAGGTGGCCGAAACACCATATCCTTAACATACCCCCATAAGAAAAAATCGCAGGGGGTAAGATCAGGGCTTCTTGGAGGCCAGTGATGAAGTGCCCTGTCACGGGCTGCCTGGCGGCCGATCCATCGCCTCGGGTAGTTGACGTTCAGGTAGTTACGGACAGATAAGTGCCAATGTGGTGGCGCTCCATCCTGCTAAAATATGAATTGTTGTGCTTCTTGTTCGAGCTGAGGGAACAGCCAATTCTCTAACATCTCCAGATACTGTAGTCCAGTTACAGTAGCATCTTAGCTTTCCCTTTGCACAAACACCCATTCTCTGTAAACTGTTTATACCAACGTTTAATACACCACCTATCAGGAGGTTTAACACCATACTTCGTTCGAAATGCACGCTGAACAACTGTCGTCGATTCACTTCTGCCGTACTCAATAACACAAATGCATTCTGTTGAGCGATCGCCATCTTAGCATCAACTGACGCCTAGTCAACAGCGCCTCAAGCGAACAAATGTACAACTAAATGAAACTTTATAGCTCCCTTAATTCGCCGACAGATAGTGCTTAGCTCTGCCTTTTGTCGTTGCAGAGTTTTAAATTCCTAAAGTTGTGGTATTCTTTTTGAATCACCCTGTATATTAAGTACATCAAACGTTAACGAAACAATTGTGGAGAAAAAATATTGAATGAATTGTTCCTCACTTGTCCTACGTACAAGATTCAAATTCTCGTCTCCGGGTTTCTGTGCCTGCAATGTGCAGCTGCAATTTACGATTTTCATCAGCCATGCAACCGACGTCTACTCATGGACGGCTCATGACATATTTTTAACGATTAATGGAACGTACCTGAGCTGTATTATTACGTATATGTAGTACGGCAATCGATTTTGTTCTTAGAACATCCTCAGCTTGCACGCAGTTAAACAAAACAGCAAAATAGCCTAAAAACACAACAATTTAACGAATTAAATCATCAACTCATGCAGGCATCTACCGTCGCCACACGGAAACTGAGATTTTATTTTCCTTGTTTATTCGTGATTTAATAAATTCAGTTATTAAGTGACACGTTAAGTATTATTTCGGTTTAATCACTCGCATTGTGGCAACTGTAAACGTAATAACTGGAGCCAAAAGTGATCTTTGACTTAGTTATTAATAATTTATGCCTTTAATGAAAGTGTAAAACTACTGAAAACGTAACTGCTGAAAATGTAAAGGCTAATGTTTTCAAAACAGTAGCGTCTCACAGTTTACTTGGAAACAATTAATTTGGTTTAATTCCCTGACCGCGTAATATTGCCTTTAACTCTGAGAAGCTTAAACTTCGAAAATACGATCGGACTTCGAAACTAGGCAAAACGATTGCAGGTTATATGGCAATTAATGATTCAAAAATAAAATTCTCGAGATTGGCAAATATGATTAATTCCTATACAAAACGTATAGCTTCCTCTTTAAATATTTCACTTTTTTTCTATTATGAAATTTTTCTTTAATAAAATGGAAAGGTACTGTTGAAGAAAGTGATCGGGATGTACTTAACTTGTGCACTTAAATTATTTTAAACACTGACATACAAGGTAACGTTTTACAACTCACATGAATTAGCAATCTCGACAGTAAAGAAAAAATCAATTGAGAGACAACGTAATAGCGAGGCAATGGCTGATTTCGCCAATGTGTCATCTTTATATAACACGTCATACATGAGGATCTATATCCTCTTTGTTTTCATTACGATCAAATTAGCACAACGTTTATAAAGATCACTGGTCTAGCACAGACGAGAAATATTTTATGCATGAATTATTATTTCGCTTCGTGCGTCCATGACACTTTCACTTTAATAATTTGAATAAAAAAAGGGGAAAATGCCTTTACTTTTGACTGTACCGCTATAAATAGTCTTATACTAAATCCTCCCCAGATTGTGCTAAAAGCAAGACGTAAATCGTCTAGTTGTCGTATGTAATTTTAGAGCCCAAATTCGCGAACAATGATCTGAAATATTCCGGCAATCACTCTACGGAGGCATGGCGCACAGGTTCGCTGCGTACAGTAATACGTACAGACAGGGCCGTTCAACGAAGTAAACATTTTGCATGAAAATGCTATGGGAAAATGCGCCCATTTGGATGCATTTTTGATAACTTTTCTTATGTGTTGAATACACCTTTATTTTTCCGCCAACTTCACGCGTTTGACTTTACGTTATTTTCAGAGCCCGTGCTCTGTCAGTTATATAAAATTGTTCATTAGCAACATTGTATTACGTCGACATTCTCAGACTTTACACTTATCTCGTCATCGAGAATATTTGACATGAAGCAATGAATCTAATAAATAATTTTATATGACTGACAGAACACTGCCTCAGAAAGTGACGTAAATTCGAAACGCATAAGGTTGTTGGAAAAATAAAAGTGTAG
The DNA here is from genome assembly GCF_023864275.1 of Schistocerca cancellata. Lineage (NCBI taxonomy): Eukaryota > Metazoa > Arthropoda > Insecta > Orthoptera > Acrididae > Schistocerca > Schistocerca cancellata. Next base: position 629,120,470 of record NC_064627.1, read on the forward strand.
CCAAGGCAAAAGAAAATTTATTAAAAGAAGTAAACATGTAAACATAATATTAGGGCCCTGCCGATTGCGACAGTCGAATGTGATAGCTTTCTCGTTACAAGCAAAGACAAAACATTAGCCAGCCGTGGTGACCGAGCAGTTCTAGGTGCTACAGTTTGGCACCGCGCGACCGTTACGGTCGCAGGTTCGAATCCTGCCTCGGGCATGGATGTGTGTGATGTTCTTCGGTTAGTTAGGTTTAAGTAGTTCTAAATTCTAGGTGACTGATGACCGTAGAAGTTAGGTCCCATAGTGCTCAGAGCCATTTGAACCATTTTGAACAAAACATTAAATAAAAATCGGACATTAAAGAACACACCACTACACAATTAAAGAGGGCAACTGAGAAATAGAAAAGAGCAGAAGTTAACAACACAATCATACACAATAACAAGAGAACAGGAGAGATAGTATATCATTTCATTTCAAGCTTCTTTTCCAGCGACTTCTATATCTTCGAAACTCAGTCGAGTTAGATTACAGAGACTTTTACGCCCGTAGTGCAAACAGCACTGTAGTCATTTTCATTCTTTTCGCTGACAACTCGATAAAATAAAAGATATAACAGCCATTTTCAATCTTCGCTTTTGCGATAGAGTATTCTTGTGCCTTATTTCAACACTAGATCTTATTCAGTCGATCAGATAACAGCTATGTAGAAAATTCTTTCATAGCGTACGTTTAATTTATCATTGCAAAGTAGCTATGCGGAATGCGTCCCGAGGTGGCGTACGTTTACCATGAATATATGCACAGAAAATTGTTGTTAACTACACAAGTGAATTATTTACTTATCCTCATCACCGAATACCTTAGGAAAGAGAAAAAAAGTATGATTTAGAAAATGGTGGTTACCTTAAAATATGAAGAGCAAGTTTTCGTAATCTTATCCGGGAGGCTAGATTTTCAGAGTACATTTTATATGTCATTCTTCGATGAAACTGCCACACGTGTCGATGTTAAAGATTCAGATTATTCAGTTTAAGGCCTACAGTAAAGTAAATGTTTATCTAATGCCAAAGGTCACCAGATCAGACGGGAGTTGTTATCGTATTGAATATTAGCACTCGAAACTACATCAGAACTACCGCTACTCTCATGGTAGTCGAGTATTTACAGTATTGCCTGCAACTGCTGTCATAAATGCTTAAACCAAACTGCATTATCATTTGACAGGTGTGACAGTAGGTGAATAATCGTAAAATGAATTTACAGGTAATTATGTAAAATATAAACTCCTGGAAATTGAAATAAGAACACCGTGAATTCATTGTCCCAGGATGGGGAAATTTTATTGACACATTCCTGGGGTCAGATACATCACATGATCACACTGACAGAACCACAGGCACATAGACACAGGCAACAGAGCATGCACAATGTCGGCACTAGTACAGTGTATATCCACCTTTCGCAGCAATGCAGGCTGCTATTCTCCCATGGAGACGATCGTAGAGATGCTGGATGTAGTCCTGTGGAACGGCTTGCCATGCCATTTCCACCTGGCGCCTCAGTTGGACCAGCGTTCGTGCTGGACGTGCAGACCGCGTGAGACGTCGCTTCATCCAGTCCCAAACATGCTCAATGGGGGACAGATCCGGAGATCTTGCTGGCCAGGGTAGTTGACTTACACCTTCTAGAGCACGTTGGGTGGCACGGGATACATGCGGACGTGCATTGTCCTGTTGGAACAGCAAGTTCCCTTGCCGGTCTAGGAATGGTAGAACGATGGGTTCGATGACGGTTTGGATGTACCGTGCACTATTCAGTGTCCCCTCGACGATCACCAGTGGTGTACGGCCAGTGTAGGAGATCGCTCCCCACACCATGATGCCGGGTGTTGGCCCTGTGTGCCTCGGTCGTATGCAGTCCTGATTGTGGCGCTCACCTGCACGGCGCCAAACACGCATACGACCATCATTGGCACCAAGGCAGAAGCGACTCTCATCGCTGAAGACGACACGTCTCCATTCGTCCCTCCATTCACGCCTGTCGCGACACCACTGGAGGCGGGCTGCACGATGTTGGGGCGTGAGCGGAAGACGGCCTAACGGTGTGCGGGACCGTAGCCCAGCTACATGGAGACGGTTGCGAATAGTCCTCACCGATACCCCAGGAGCAACAGTGTCCCTAATTTGCTGGGAAGTGTCGTTGCGGTCCCCTACGGCACTGCGTAGGATCCTACGGTCTTGGCGTGCATCCGTGCGTCGCTGCGGTCCGGTCCCAGGTCGACGGGCACGTGCACCTTCCGCCGACCACTGGCGACAACATCGATGTACTGTGGAGACATCACGCCCCACGTGTTGAGCAATTCGGCGGTACGTCCACCCGGCCTCCCGCATGCCCACTATACGCCCTCGCTCAAAGTCCGTCAACTGCACATACGGTTTACGTCCACGCTGTCGCGGCATGCTACTAGTGTTAAAGACTGCGATGGAGCTCCGTATGCCACGGCAAACTGGCTGACACTGACGGCGGCGGTGCACAAATGCTGCGCAGCTAGCGCCATTCGACGGCCAACACCGCGGTTCCTGGTGTGTCCGCTGTGCCGTGCGTGTGATCATTGCTTGTACAGCCCTCTCGCAGTGTCCGGAGCAAGTATGGTGGGTCTGACACACCGGTGTCAATGTGTTCTTTTTTCCATTTCCAGGAGTGTATTATTAACGGTAATTATAATCTATATATGCCGCTTCATTTTTTCATGCTGTTTCAATTGGAAAAGATTACTGAACTGCGTAGATACTGTGACGTTATGAAACTTCAGTATATGCAGTATCTCTTGAAATGGTTGCGACTTTATGATGTGTCGCCAATAAGACTAAAATACAGTCACATAACGCAATGATTGTTTCAATGGTTCTACAGGGTGAAAAGTACTTAAACCGACAAACTCTGGGAGGTTGTAGAGGACATAAAAACTAATATTTTTCCCTAATGTCATTTTTTTCTATGGGGATTATTTGAACCTGTGGAGGCCGTATTACGCTCTTCAGTTGTTAGAGGCCTTATTGTGATCTTCAGCTGTTAGAGGGTGTATTACGCTGTTCAGTTGTAGGCAACTGCTGTCCACCAATGTAGTAGCGCATTGTCTCTGTTTTCTAATGCAGCGATAAACCTGGGGTGAGTATACTGATATGCTTGGTGCGTACTACGTAGCGCACCATAACGGACGGGCTGCACAGCGGGTTTATGAACAATAATATCCTAATCGACGTATCCCGCATCATATGACCTTTGCTGCTGTGTACCAAGGTCTGCGTGAGACCGGGTCATTTAGCAGATTACCTCGACAGGGACGCCGTCGTACAGTAAGAACGCTGCAGTTTGAGGAAGCTGTCTTGCAGCATGTGGAGCGGGATCCTTCAATCAGCACTCGCGCAATTGCACGTAACATGGGGACGAATCAGACGAATGTAAGAATAGTCCTTCGAGAGCAGTTGTTACGTCCATTTCACTTACAGTGTGTCCACAACCTGGAACCAGTTGATTATCCACCCAGAGCACCATTTTCGCAGTGGTACCTGGAACAGTGTGAAATGCATGCTAGATTTCCATCTTCTTTGTTGTTTACCGATGAAGCAACGTTCGGGCGTGATGGAGTCTTCAACGTGCACAATTCACATGTTTGGAGTGAGGATAACCCAAATGCCACAATTACTAACCCTCATTAAGTGCGGTTCTTCGTTAATGTGTGGGTCGGTGTTGTTGGCGACTGTTTAATTGGGCCGTATTTGCTACCTAGGCCATTAAATGGCAGGCACTATTACGATTTTCTCGCCAGAGCATTGCCAGAATTGCTGGAAGACGTCCCGCTCCCTACAAGACAACGCATGTGGTTCCAACATGACGGGGCGCCGGCACATTTCAGTCGTCGTGTGCGACGATTCCTGGACCGACGGTTCCCAGAAACGTGGATTGGCAGAGGTGGTCCTGTACCATGGACTGCTCGATCCCCAGATATATCCTCTCTGGACTTTTTTGTGTGGGGAAAGATGCGCAACCTTGTTAACGCAACTGCTGTTGCATCAGAAGAGGATCTGGTTGCCCGGATAGTAGCAGCAACTGGAACAATTCAGGATGCTCCTGGGGTTCTTGCCCGCGTCAGACAGAACATGAGCCGACGGAGTAACATTTGTTTACGTGTCAATGTAGGCATTTTTGAAAAGCTACTGTAATTGAAATTGGGTTGTGTTGATGTGTTGTCTCTTGGTCATAAAAAAGGGAAAAGTGTTTGTTGGTTTAGTTAATTTGCCGCCAGAGAAATCTTCCTCTATCGGTTTAAATACTCCTCACAGGAAAAAAATGACACTAGGGAAAAATATTTGTTTTGATGTCCCCTACAACCTCCCAGAGTTTGTCGGTTTAAATACTTTTCACCCTGTATATAGAATTGAGGTTTCGACTACCATAAAGATGTGTCATGTGAACTATCAATGTTTCAGCGTTAAATCTTAAGGACGACACAAGGGACTATGCTCATCAGGTTATGATACATTAGCGGTAGTACAAGGGACACGATCCAAAATGCTCTCCTGAAGTCCAGCTACCTTCCATCGCAATGCCACATGGTATATCGTGATGTCTCAACGCTTAAACATTCTTCCAGTGGCCTGTGGAGCAGTTTGCGTACCCTGTAAAGAGTAGGTCTAGCAACAACCGTTTGTCATTACAGCGTCTGGTTTATGGGCAGCTGCTGGGACGTGGAACTCAAATTTAAAACTTTTCTCACATCGAGTCACAGTAGTGAGTTATTTGTTATTGTCAGCGGATGTTTACCACTTTGTCAGAAAGATCTTTCTAATAACGGAAAAAAGTTGCATGTTCGACTAGCTTCAGTTTGTGAATGTGGACGTTATTTATTTTTCCTGTTACCATGACGGCAGAATCGTCTTACTTCAACATTTCCGAAGATTTAATTTTGATGTTGAAAGGGTCCAACAAGTTCGTCCAGCAGATAAACTGCTTGAAATAAAAAGGAAGTCTTTGGAATTATGTGGGTAAGCAAGGGGTCGGCCTGCTTTTCAAGGTCAGATAATTTGATGACGATGGTTGCCAGAAGAAATAAATCTTTCGACCAGTATTTACGGGGAACAGCGCTGAGGAGACGTTACGTAAATATCAGTACCGCGAAAGTGGAAGCAGGATACACGATCTGCAGACCTACCAGCTGTCGAGCAGGATCCTAGGCGTCCATCATTTCCCATGGGACACGTGGTGTTTGTAGTTGAGCGCTAGTGTTGGTGCTGGTGAATCGCCGCCGCCGACACTCCACGGTTGCTCTACCGGTAATTTCAGCTGCCAAGCAACGCCCCATAACCTCAGACGAGGAGGCATTGGGCTACTTTATGGGTATATTCCGTACGCCCGGCTCTGAGGTTACAATGTTGACCTAAAGTGCTACCGAATTCCATTGAACCAAACTAATCCTGCGGCCCATTACTTCAAATAACTGGTTTACCATGTTCATGTCTTGGATCTGCAGTTCTCGTCCTCTTTCTTCATTTGCAGTTAAATAATACCATATGGGTTCCGCGTTTTCGCAAGCATGCTGCTTTTTGTTTTTATCCTGTTCACCACCTCTGCGCCCTCATCAGTGGGTTTTTTGTTTATTGAAAACCGTAAAAAGGGAAAATATTTTAGGTTATAATTGATTTGACAAAGTGAGGCCTAAAGAAAGTTTATGTTCGTTTTTCTTTTTACCATGATTTTACATTATGTGGTTTTCCAGAACCAACTGAAAGCTTGTCATCTACAAACAATACATGGTCTATTATGCACTAAAAATTGCATGAAAAGTCTGGCGATCCATGGAATTTCCAGAAATGGCCTCCGTGGCCTCTGTCATTGTGTTTTCTAGACCTGTTGGCAGTCTGTCTATTACAGTTTTGTGGTGTTTTGGCAAACGCAGCCATCACCCAACCGCATAGCCATGCGCGTTAAAGCGGTTGCTTCCAATTGAGTCAGCCCGGTGGATTAGCGATGTGGGTCAGTGTGCCAGCCAGCCTGTATGTGGTCTTAGGCAGTTTTCCACACCCAACTAGGTAAATAACGCTCGTTCCAACGTCTCATCTGAGATGAGATAAGCGATACTCAAACACTTCAAAACTCTTTCACACTTGTAAAGAAGACGCAAACAGAAGGACCACACAGATTTCCTCACTGGGAGAAACAGTAGCGTCAGGAAGGGCAACCGGCCTTGAGCTACCATTAAGTGAATAATATTTCCGCCACTTGACAGTATTATGAACAGCACTGTGCAGCCGTATTAAGTGCCTTCGATCTGTAGTAATGTACTGTAATATGACGACTGGTTTATAAGATAACTTGTGTGTTATTTCGACTATGTCATTTCACTCAGGCATGGCGAACATTTTTCGATATTTTACCTTACACTTGATAATGGTTGTAATGTCGAAATGGCTATTGTATGAAATACATTAATGGTAATATGCAGTCAAATGGCGGAAACCTCATTCGAAAATTTCTACATCAAAAAAATGGCTCTGAGCACTATGGGACTCAACTGCCGTGGTCATAAGTCCCCTAGAACTTAGAACTACTTAAACCTAACTAACTTAAGGACATCACACACATCCATGCCCGAGGCAGGATTCGAACCTGCGACCGTAGCGGTCGTGCGGTTCCAGATTGTAGCGCCCTTAACCGCTCGGCCACTCCGGCCGGCAAAATTTCTACATCAATGTGATCTTCAACGAAGGAAAGGCTACTAACTACCACTAAAATTGCTACATCCGACATAATATTTCGACCCCAAGAAGATTCGGGAAAAAGGCAATGGAGGAAGTGGAAGAGGAGGAGGGGAAGAGCAGACGCAGACACCGACTGCAACGGACACAGCGATCGTCGAGAATTAATGTACAGACAAATCGTCAACAGGGTGAATTTTATTTACTTTATTGCTAGTTTCACGCATGAGATCGTTTCAGATATTCAGAGCTCTGACTGCAACACGTTGAAGGTTCAGAGTTACGCTCAGCATCATCGTCAACACAAAACGGTATGCGTTGGACATGGTGTTCGATGTACCATTCATCTAAAACAGACGTAGCACATCTCAAATATGAGACCCAATGTTGGAAATCATTATTCTATAGAAGTTAAGCGTATGGTGATATTTCAATGATGTCCCTAAAAATGAATAGATGAGGTAAATGTGGAATGAAATGGTAGTGGAAACCGGCGGCAAGGGAAAAGTCAATGAAAAATAAAATATGGAACATTTTAATAGGTCTAGGGTTAAGGAATGCAGGAAAATATAAGTCGATGATCAGCAGAGAGAAAAACTTGCGGTACAGACAAAAGTTGGATACACACGTAATAGAGATCGTTTGGGGTAATAACTGTGAAGAGAATAAGAGACTGGAATATTACAGGATGTACTCGAACTATTGGAAACATTGACTGCTGTACTTAAAAGAAGAAAGTGTAACTGCTAACGTTGATTTAATAGCTGTCAGCTTGATCAAAATGAGCATCACAATATTTATTATTAAAGGGCGGCGTAAAAAAAGATAATTTAGTCATGTCGATACAGTAGGTTAATTGGAGAATCACTCCAAGATAATATTTCCTGTTTTGGCAGGTAAAGGTAGACTGAAAATCAGAACTGATGAGAAGGGGCTCCTAATTCAAGTAAAGAAAAACAATAATTTTCAACGATAAATACTCCCACAAAGCCCTCAGAAACAGTGTGAATTGCTATTACCCGGGAGTGTACTGTCGACAGTAGACAGTACAGGGTGGAACCAATCGCAGCACGTACCAGAATACTCTCGAATAGTACCAAAAGATCCATCAAGCCTGACGGCTCATACAGGAGAACCACCATCATAAACATAGTCTGAGACGGTAGCGAAGACATTGGGTTAATTTCAGATCTAGTTATCGTACTCAATTAACCTTTTTACGACCGAATGTCAGTGAAGAAACTTTGCCCCCCCCCCCCCTTCACCCCCAAGTTTTGCGCCAAGCGTAATCTTGGTCAAGACTACGAAGGACTGTTACACTACCGGATCTAAACAATGACGCGTTCCGCCTGTCGGACGATTGCCTACGATGCATTTGAAGCGTGACAAGTGATCAGGGAGCAGGAAGTGGCGCGTCCCTCCACTGCTCGCCGCCTTCCCCCCCCCTTCCCCCCTCTCCCTCCCCTTCCCCCTCTCCACCATACGCCCAAACTACAGCTGCCGCAGTCACCATATGTCTCATGAACCAGCCGATTGTCACTCTGCATCCCAAGTGAAAAATCTTCACCCGTTCCGGAAGTGGGGACTGTATAGTTGTCAGTTATGTTAATATGTTAGTGGGAAAAGAAAAATAGGAACTTCTAAATACGTGACAAAGAATAGGCAACATATGTCTCAAGAACCAACCTACTGTCACCCCGCGTCCTAAGTGAAAAATCTTCCCACATTCTGGAAATGGGGGACTGTACAGTTGTCAGCTACGTTAACTCATTAGTGGAATACGAAAAATGGGGACTTCTAAATATCTGACAAAGAAGTATAATGTTTCAGTGGAGTGTAGGAAAACGATGACCCACAACATGCATGCAAGCATTCATGTCCGCAGGAACATTACATCGTAATTCGGAATAACACAGGCGCTGTGAAATCGTATTTATCCGCCAACACTAGGCAAGCGATTTTCAAATAAAATGTCTCTTCAAATGTTTCAAATGGCTCTTAGCACTATGGGACTTAACATTTGAGGTCATCAGTCCCCTAGAACTTAGAACTACTTGAACCTAACTAACATAAGGACGTCACACAAATCCATACCCGAGGCAGGACTCGAACCCTCCACCGTAGCAGTCGCGCGGTTCCGGACTGGAGCGCCTAGAACCGCTCGGTCACCGCGGCCGGCAAAATGTCTCTCCCGTACACGATTATACATAATGGATGTATGAGTACAGGTTTTAGTCACATGGCTGACGAAGTATAAAAGTCTGGCTGCTCGGGCAGCCAAATTGTAAGACGACCGCTCGCGATAAGCTGGAAATCCGGATTCGAGGCCCTGTCCGGCACCAACTTCCATTGTCGTCATTCCATTTTATAGCTGATGGTAATCCATATTCGCAACTGCGACTGAACTTCATGTATTTCGTGACAGATGTAGTCGCATGCATGTCCGAAAGAGTTTTACATCGTAATTCCTAATAACACAGCCACTGCAATACCAGATTCACAACAGCTCCCTCATGCGGAGCTGGAGCCTAAGGTCATATACGTAAACAATTAGTACATCATAAAAAGTGACATTTGATGTTTCATTACATGTCTGTTACACAGAGCGCGGCGACAAAATCTCCTAATTTCAAAACTCTATGAAATACATTTTATGAATCGGCATTTTTTATTTTTTAATAATACAGATACGTATATAAACTTTTGTTTTACACAGTTCTGAAAATCGTATCAGATAGGTGGTGCCTCCCATTGTCTGGGTGCGGCAATGCAACTTCCTTGTTCGATATGTGCGTCATTCAGGCTGTGGCGGTCGTAGAGGGAGGGTGTGATCTGCTTCGACAGGCATAGTTCTAAAGTGTTTTTCTCTTCCAGGTCGATTGCCACCATGTGTTGGAACAGGGAGGAGCATGCGCCTGTCGTCGAGGTCTACTTTTCGAATGGATGGTCTGTGATCACAACCCGGTGTGCCTTCTGAAATCGCTACAATACTGCCCCGTTGCATCGTATCCCAGACCGGAAATCTATCGTTTCATCGGTCACTATGTTCAGACGAACCGCGAGTACGACAAGAGGAAGAATTGGAGCCTTCGGCTCGTCGTATCACGCGATATCACTGAGACAGAGAGAGATACAGTCTTGCAATCCCCACGGCGTTTAGAGCGTAGGCATGCGTGTGCCCTTGTACTCCGGAATCGTTCCATGTGGCGAATTTATCACGAACACCTTCATCAACATCCGTACAAAATGGCGATTGTGCAGAAACTCTAGGGATGGGACAATGCGTTTTCAGTTCTTGGAGGAAAGCATGTGAGGCACTTCTCGAAAATGTACCCGAGTACCCAACTTTTTTTTCTCTCCAATGATGAAGCCCAGTTTCACTTGAGTGGATGCGTCAACAACTAGAACACACGCTACGGGGCCGACACCAATCCCTGAGATTTACATCAAAGGCCTCTGCAGTCAATTAAAGTTACAGTGTGGTGCGTTTATGTCAACCCTCTAAGGACCCCTACAACACCTAAAGGCTAACATCTGGACAGAAATTTCCATCATACCCCCTGTCATGTTGGTAAAGCTTACGAGAAATGGCAGAAATTGGCTTATTCAGTTTACAGACAACGGGGGACGTCACCTACCAGATTTTCAAAACTGTGTAAAACAAAACTTCAGATACGTACCTACATTATTTAAAAAAATGAAAAAATCTGATTCATGGAACGGGGTTTTATTGCGTTTTGAAATCTGTAAGTTATGTTGCAAAAACGATAAATATGATAAAATGAAACTTCCTGGCAGATTAAAACTATGTGCCGGACCGAGACTGGAACTCAGGACTTTTGCCTTTCGCAGGCATAACGCCCTCATCCCAAATTCCAAGTTCAAAATGGCTCTGAGCACTATGGGACTTAACATCTGTGGTCATCAGTCCCCTAGAACTTAGAACTACTTAAACCGAACTAACCTAAAGACATCACACACATCCATGCCCGAGGCAGGATTCGAACCTGCGACCGTAGCAGTCGCGCGGTTCCGGACTGCGCGCCTAGAACCGCTAGACCACCGCGGCTGGCCCAATTTCCAAGTCTGCAGCACACTAATAGCGTAATGTCACCCACCCGTGAATCCCCCACTCGTCAATTTGAATTTGCGCATCCACATTCCTCGTCACAACTTACTGATGCATACATTTGGTTAAAACCCTCTACAAAGCAGCGTAAATTATCTACGGAAATTAAGGTAAACCGAATGTTCAATCGGACAGAATATGAAACATTACGTACGGCGCTTGTGGATTAGACTGATTCGCTTAATACTTAGTTCCTTTCTCTGTAGTTGCGTGTACAGAGAGATAATGAAGTCCTGAGGAGGAAGTCACACATTAGTAACAAGAAATCAGAGACGATAAGGCTGTGTTCGCTTCACTTCAAGTATGCACGCGATGGGCAAAGTACAGTCTTTCGGTAGATTACACAATGGAGAAAGTCAAGTCGGCCTGAGTGGCAATGCGGTTCTAGGCGCTACAGTCTGGAACCGCGCGACCGCTACGGTCACAGGTTCCAATCCTGCCTCGGGCATGGATGTGTGTGATGTCCTTAGGTTAGTTAGGTTTAAGTAGTTCTAAGTTCTAGGGGACTGATGACCTCAGCAGTTTTCCCATAGTGCTCAGAGCCATTTGAACCATTTTTGAGAAAGTCCAGTGATATTTACACAGGCGTTGTACAGACAAACCGAGCAAGTGCAACCGCTAGGTACCTGTTCGTGGAGTGTATCACTGCTACATCTACACATTCCCATCGAGAAAAGTGATTGGTATCTAATGCTGGAATGTTAGCGTTAGTGAGTAAGATTAGAAAATTCCATTAACCTACGTTCAGAGAGGAAAACATGAATAACTTTTAGTTGTATACATATCGCTATCATAGAGACAGTGCGGACAGTATTAATATTTCGATAATGACAGTTCACTCAGAGGTGTACACCGTTATCAGTTCTTCCATTATAATTTTACTTCGAGATTAAGTTGAAAGATGCTTATCAAAGTTCTCAGCCTGATACACATACGGCTTTGATATGAGAAATTTTATTTTGGTTATTCAGTTGTCTTTGGATTTCATTTTAAAGTACACGTGTTTTGTTTGATTCAGTCGAATGAGAATAATATTGCGCTGCCATAAGATTATTTCTTTCATTTTTTCATGGTTAGTTCCAAACAGAATTTAATAGTGAGAAATTTAGCTGGGTTTATGGTAAATGCTTTGTTTAGTGACTGCTCACCAAAGACAAACGATAAAAAATAATTTCACAGCACTGTTTCAACCATTATGAAACGAAAACAATTGACTTGATCCACAGATTTGCTACTGCGGAAGGTGATGTTGGACCACCGATTCAGGCAAGAACTGAGTAGCAAACAAAGCATCGAGTGGTAACAAGTGGGCCTGCATCGAAACAATCACAGTCGATTTAAACATGACAATGTAATGGCCAGTGCATTATGAAGCATATTATATTATGTTATAATTTTTTACGTGGTAAGGATAATACAAAATCGACGAAGACTACCCATGTGATCCACCTCACAGCGAAAAATACATACATTTATCACCTACGATCAAAACGATTCACCAATCAAGTTGACCAGATACGATGCCCACTGCTGTCGGCTACTTTCACATCTAATGAAATTTGTGGTTGGAAAACATTGCGCGTCTAATGAAGCGATTATGGCGGCGGTAGCTAGGTATTTTGGATTATTTTGCGAATGGAAAATCGGAGATTGAATCTGCTTCTTGGAGAAACGATGAGCAATGTGCACTGATATAAAGGCAACTAAATCGAAAAATAAATACACCTGCTGCATAATGGAAACATCTTTTGCTCCAGACCAAAATAACTTTGCGTTGCCTTGATACTGTAATCCGGAAACAAGTAAAATATCTTTCCTACCATTGTTTCAGACACTGCAGCTCCATATAATTCAGCTTCCCAATTCTACGTACAGTTGTAAATGACGGTAAATTATTCAGTACGTGTTTAATTTCACTTGGTTGGGATTTTATCACGCACAATACCTCACAGATAATCATAACTTCCGCCCTTATCTCTATGCAGTTTCGGATATGAGCTAGTAGTTCGTCACCTGATCGGAGAACATCTCTTCAGAGTCAATAAATTTTTGTATAGGAGTCTAGACCTCTGTCCGCTATGCTTCAAACGTCTAAAAAAACTTATCTTCAGGTACATTGTAACTTTCTTCTTCAGGGTCACTTTTCATCACCCGAGTAGTTTTGCCACCCACCTACAAAGAGAAAATCCTTACACCAATGCCGTGCCTCTGGATTTATTCAACTGTTCGATTGCCCATGATGGGTATATTTACATCAGTATTATTTGGCAGTAATTAGGTGTAAATGCGGTGATGACAATTTTGTTACAGCATTGTTTAATGTTAAATGACCTGTATTAAATGCCAACTCTCTTCGCCGTCCCTCAGCGAACAAGCTAATTTCTCCTGTTGATGGCAATGCGTCAGACAGATTGGGGCGTCGAGTTTCGCGGCCCACTTAGTCCTACAGAAGAATTTGCATGTGCAATCACTTATATCTTTCTCTCCCCTCATTTCCGTAGACGTCCACTCCTACACAAACACTGGTCACCACAGAAACGCACCAAAACACGGAACATGATTCAGGGTTAAACAGCCGTAGAAAGCACAACTTGCATTGGCTTGTAATTCTTTTTTATCTTTAATACACTGGAATTCAGACAACTTTCCATTGTACCCTATTTTTTAGCTGTATCATTTACTACATCTTAAGTGTTTTAGTTCCACCTACTGAATCATCCTCTAAAGGTAACATGCTAAACACTCATGAACAAATTTGACCCTCAGCGATTTGTAAATTATCTTTAACATGTTTGTTCGAGATACAACTTGAAAAAGTCTACGTAAAAGAACAAGACTGTGGCTTTTAAGTAAGTACCCAAGAGAAAGCCTAGATAATATACCTTTTGAACAAGTGTCTCCCTTCCATTATCTTGGCTTTGACATAACTCATAACATTTTTACAGAATAAAAATATTCCTCTGTTGCTAGTAATTTTCTCAATTTATTCCATGACACGTTTCGTGGCTTAAAGCATTATCTTCACGTGCCATCAAATATTTATAAAAACATGAATTTGTTGTGGTTGGGTCCGTCAGTCACTGGGGATCACACTCACATCAAACAAGCGCTGGCCACACATTTGTGTTTTCATAATTATCTGGTGGCACCTGAAGATGAAGCTTTTAGCTTCGAAACGGGTCGTGGATTAAGAAACTTACTAACAAATGAAGTGGATTTTATTTTATAAATATCTTCCTCGATTGCGGATGTTCACCTGATCAAATATTTTATTCATAACTTTGATACGGATGTAAGTATTGGAAAATTATTCGATAAAACGAGAAAACAAGCAAGAATGGAACTTGATTCTACAGTTTCTACCGCCGTAATAGCTGATCGAACAGTCCCTGACGATGGCGACATGTCTGATTGCCGAAATATTGTGAACACTGGACACTGTCAACCGACAGTTAGCCTCTGAACAATTCGATCAAGAATGAAATTTTATAAGCCGTTGGCTGTGCTTATTTTGCCTTATGGCTAAGAAACATAGATGAAGCGTGCTTAACACCTACGTAAAACACAGAGATTGGAAATGAAGTTTCTGAGACGCGTGTAAGCTGGACGACGCTAGATAGAATTAAAAATGACAATTTTAAATGAAAATAAAAAGACTCTCACACATGAACCTAATGCGAGAAAGACGTTTTGTTAAATAAATTGAGCAGTGAAAGAGTCGTAGGAGAAGTAAAGGAGATGTTGGAATACTGAGGACGCTAAAGCAGCTTCTGTTATCGGAAGAGGCGAAATGGCCTGCTCCTTGAAAGCCGAAGAAGAATTAGCAAAAGAAGGCGAAGAATAACGCAAAATTAATGATTTTTCCTTCATGTGGAGCCACAGTCATACAACTTTGTAAAAACAGACATAATGTCTGATAGGATATCCGCAATCAGTGATTTTACGACGTTACGTATAATCCGTCTTGATTGCAAAATGTTTATTCATATGACCGGTTCGGTTCTCTAGAACCATCTTCGGATCTGATATTTCGGTTATAGGAGTAACCCGTCCAAATACAGCAACTTGCACATGCTGCGTCACGCTGTGCTTGGACGGGTTACTCCTGTAACCAAAATATCAGATCTGAAGATGGATCTAGAGGAACCGAAACTGGTCTTCTGAATAAACATTTTGCAATCAAGACGGATTCTACGTAACATTGTACAGTCATATCAAACTTACGGAAAGATATAACCGCCATTTGACTGTACGATATGCTTTAATTATACGATCTTGATTTCAAACCTTATCACATGTCCAAAATCATTAAAAAAAGTTTCTTTGGCTATATAAACCTAATGTTTCGTAAGTAAAAGCGAGAACATATTCGTGATACGTTAATTGTTTGGCGACTTACAATGTAAAAGCTTAAGCATTTTTATAAATGATTATCGTATAACTTGTGTGTCGTAAGCTTGGTACGCAGTATGTAGGTGACTCATTAGACGCGGCACAGCATGGTTTTAACTAAGAGTACAGACATCACAGTTGTTTACTGCCTCCGCGTGGCGTGGCCGCAGGCGCTTGCGTCACAGCGCTCAGTGGCGGAGGAAGCCGCAGGACGCCACCTCCTCGCAGCGGCTGCTCGCCTGGACGTCAGATACGCCGACGCTGCGCTGCTGTCGCGTTTGACGCGAGCGGCGACAACTGACGTGACGTCACCCACCCACCATTGCAGACGCACGGAATATAAAGCCTCTTGTGTCTGATACGATGACATTAATGCGTGGACATTATTGAAGAAAATATTGAAACATATCCACTTTTCCGGTTTATTTAAAACTTCAATTGATTAGGTTTTAAAAGAGCAAAAGGCAAAATAAATGACTGACTATATCTGACTATGGAACTGTCAGCAGAGACATTCAGAAAAAATTCAACGGAATCCGCACAGTGTCATGCTGAAAACTCGGCACGTCAGAGATCTTAAACACACTACTGGCCATTAAAATTGATACACGACAAATATGAATTGCTACAGACGTGACTTTTAACCGACAGGGAGAAGATCCTGTGATATGCAAATGATTAGCTTTTCCGAGCATTCACACAAGGTTGGCGCCGGTGGCGACACCTACAACGTGCTAATATAACGAAAGTTTCCAACCGATTTCTCGTACACGAAGAGCAGTAGACCGGCGTTGCCTGGTGAAACGTTGTTGTGATGCCTCGTGCAAGGAGGAGAAATGCGTACCATCACGTTTCCGACTTTGATAGAGGTCGGATTGTAGCCTATAGCGATTGAGGTTTATCGTATCGCGACATTGCTGCTCGCGCTGGTCGAGATCCAATGGCTGTTAGCAGAATATGGAATCGGTGGGTTCAGGAGGGTAATACGGAACGCCGTGCTGGATCCCAACGGCCTCGTATCACTAGCAGTCGAGATGACAGGCATCTTATCCGCATGGCTTTAACGGATGGTGCAGCCACGTATCGATCCCTAAGTCAACAGATAGGGTCGTTTGCAAGACAACAATCATCTGCACGAACAGTTCGACGACTTTTGCAGCAGCGTGGACCATCAGCTCGGAGACCATGGCTGCGGTTACCCTTGACGCTGCATCACAGACAGGAGCGCCTGCGACGGTGTACTCAACGACGAACCTGGGTACACCAATGGCAAAACGTCATTTTTTCGAATGAATCCAGGTTCTGTTTACAGCATCTTGATGGTCGCATCCGTGTTTGGCGACATCGCGGTGAACGCACATTGGAAGCGTGTATTCGTACTGGCCTATCACCCGGTGTGATGGTTTAGGGTGCCATTGGTTACAGGTCTCGGTTACCTCTTGTTCGTATTGATGGCACTCTGAACAGTGGACGTTACGTTTCAGATGTGTTACGACCCGTGGCTCTACCCTTCATTCGATCCTTGCGAAACCATACATTTCAGCCGGATAATGCACGACCGCATGTTGTAGGTCTTGTAGGGACCTTTCTGGATACAGAAAATGTTCGACTGCTGCCCTGGTCAGCACATTCTCCAGATCTCTCACCAACTGAAAATGTCTGGTCAGTTGTGGCTGAGCAACTGGCTCGTCGCAATACGCCAGTCACTACTGCTGATGAACTGTGGTATCGTACTGAAGCTGCATGGGCAGCTGTACCTGTACACGCCATCGAAGCTCTGTTTGACTCAATGGCCAGGCGTATCAAGGCCGTTATTACGGCCAGAGGTAGTTGTTCTGGGTACTGATTTATCAGGATCTACGCACCCAAATTGCGTGCAAATGTAATCACATGTCAGTTGTAGTGTAATATATCTGTCCAATGAATACCCGTTTATCATCTACATTTCTTCTTGGTGTAGCAATTTTAATGGTCAGTAGTGTAAATATGCTAGTAAGACCGTCTGCTGCGCACTAAATGTCATTACCTGTACCCCATTGTGTATGCAAATTCCAGATAACTGAAACGTGCAGATTACGAATATGCCATTGCGTAATATTTAGTCGACACGGATACTTCTCACATAGTAGAGCAGGTGTTCCCAGACGTTTTCTCTGGTGAAACACCTGTAGAACCCTTGTACTTTGATGGAACGTGTTGATTATTTCGATGGCTAGAAAAAACTTCAAAAATCAGAAAAACTTGCTTTTTTAGTGATTAAGCCACAACTAATAACATAGATATTATAATAAAAAAATTAGCATCCACAAAATGCCGGAAAAAGCTGCCACGTTATTAATAATTTTTCGCTAAGCACTTATTCACTTCCCACGGAACACCAGTGTTACGTGGAATTTATTCCGTGGAATGTACAATTTGGGAAAACCTCCTGTCTACTACAAGCACTTAAATAGTTACCGACGTTTCTATTATGACCCAAATGTCATTCTTTCCAAAATCTTCCTAATTAGATCACCCTGTCATTTCTCGCATATTTTGTTCTCTTTAATGGACCAATGTCACAATAAATCGACCATACCCAGAAAACTTTTATGTCGACGGACTCTGGCCGCGAAAGCCTATGCAGTCATAATAATTGTTCCGTAGTCGGAGAAGTGGCTGGTGGATCTGATTAAGATAATGGAAATAGTATATAGAAAGAGAGAGTGAAAAGAAAAGATGGTCTTAAAATTAAGGCATTAATTATAATGCTTTCAGCCGATCAAGCAGTTTTAAATGAAATATTCTTTCACTAAGGAAAATATGGAGAGAATAAGACCTTCCCATTTTTGTCAAAATCTGTAGAGATTATGTAACTTAAGAGAAATTTGGAGCAAGATAAAACATTCTTCATGTAACTGAAAACAGGTTTTGTGTTTATTTTATGACCGCTTTCGATGTGTTATCATCAGGTACGCCTGCCCAGCGAAACTAATAAACAAAAGAGAAAATTTTGCAAAGACTGTTTTGTTTTCAGTCTCAAAAATGTTGAATATTGGATCACTGTTACTCCTATATGATTGTGTGAAATTTCATCGAAAATTTCTTTTCAGTTATTTCAGTCTTTCGCACGTTTCATAATTTAGGGTGTAAAATTGAATATCTTAGAGACAGCAATGTTTTGGCATATAAACGGAAAGAATTTCACAATGATCTCCGAAAAGTAAAGATTGATACAAAAATTGCGTTCTGAAGAAATGCTGATCCGTCAGTATTAATGAATGGATACGGAGATGAATGAACGGATGTCTGGATGCAAAATAGAAACAGCAGAAGTACTTATGTTCATGAAATAAGAAATATCTTGCACAAGATTTTTGTAGTAAACAAAACATAAAACTATTAGCTGGGACAATAGCAGAGATAGATTGTAAACATAAACCGAAATGGAGAAGGAACAACAGAAGGGACTGGCGACAATCGGCAGGCATCGACTTTCTGAGCAGCTAAGACGTGTGCAACAAGTTTGGCAACAGTTGACGTTTTGAAAGCTACTGTGACTTTCTGGTAAATAAAAAATTGTAATAAATTTGCCACCTAGTAAACATAAACGTTAATAAATTAATTATATTTGTGACTAACGACACCATTACACTAGTTTTCTTCTATAGATCCGAAACCTGGTCATTCACAGAAAAGGAAGTTAAGGAAATGTAAATCCTCTAATATTAGTTGGTAGGAGAAAACTACAGAATGATGATTTTTGTAACTTAAACAAACAAATACAGTGACAAAAACTACAGCCAAAATTTTTGGGCAAATAAGCCATGTCTTCAGACCACCAACAAGTACGACCGTCAAGAGAAGGGAACTACTTGCAGGCCTATGTAGCAGATTATCTGACAGTGCTGAAGTGATGTAAGAAATTAAAACAGAGTGTACACCGGAAAACTGCTTGTGTTGACAGTGCAAAGAGCTTCAGTATCGTGCTTTCAAGAGCCTCCATAGCCCGATAGTGATCACCTCAGTACCGAGACAGAGTATACAGAAATAACGAACCGTTCGTGTTTGGGGAACGTGTAAAAATAACTAACCGCTCGTGTCCGCATTCTAATGCCCTGAAAAATGCAGTTTCTTGTGTATATCCATGTTTCGGGGCTTTATGGATTTCGAGAAGGGTAAGCTACTCAAAATTAACAGCGGCACCAGGAAAAGAAACACGTACTTACCAGAGAGTTTTGCCAATCTAGTCCAGATAATGAGGTAATGTGTGGTATATGAAATAAATGAAACAACAAGACTGATCAGATAAAACCAGTAAAATGTTATACTCGTAGCGAGCAGCCGACACAGTACGATACTACGAACTTCAGCAGAGTCGAGTACTCGTAGACAAAATGTAGATTTCGACAATAGTTAAGTAACGAAACCCCAGAAAGGTAACCGAAAGAAAGTAACGCAAACTTTGAGTAATCCATGAATGAGCATAATGTAATGTTGTTCTCATATATAAATACTATGAGACAGAAATTTCCTAACGTACTAACTATGGAGATGGAGTTTGGGAAACTAAATTGAGCTAAGCCTTGTTTATGGAACCACTCGAAGATCCAGCCGTTACAAAATTATTACACCTAGTATGCAACATGTATCAGACAGGCGAAATAGCCTTAGACGTCATGAGGAAAGGATTAATTCCTGTTCATAAGTGCCAGCCGGGGTGGCCAAGCGGTTAAAGGCGCTACAGTTTGGAACCGCGCGACCGCTGCGGTCGCAGGTTCGAATCCTGCCTCGGGCATGGATGTGTGTGATGTCCTTAGGTTAGTTACGTTTAAGTAGTTCTAAGTTCTAGGGGACTGATGACCATAGAAGTTAAGTCCCATAGTGCTCAGAGCCATTTTTTTTTGTTCATAAGTAAACGATTGCTCAAAGATGTGAGTATTACCGAACTATCAGTTAGAAAGTCTTCGATGCAAGATTCTGAAACGAATTATTTACAGAGGAAAGGAAGAAAACTGGTTGAAACCGACTAGGAAAGCATCATTTTGCAACCCAGAGAACTGTAAGGTAACGCGAGACCATACTTAACCTTCGACTCAGAAGACAAACCGAGCAGAAGCGACACTACGATTATAGTTCCAGATTTAAAGAAAGCTTTTGATAAAAGTTGACTGGAATACGTTCTTTAAAATCCTGAAGATAATGTGGGTAAGATACAGGCAGCGAAAAGTTATCTACAACTTCCACAGATATCAGACTGCACTTGCAAGAGTCGAAGGACGTGAAAGTGCAGCCGTAGTTCACAATGAATTGAGAAAGGTTTGTAGCCGATGTCTCACGTCACTCAATTTATATGTTGAGCAAGAAACAGGAAACAAAGGAGAAATTTAGAAAGGGGTCAAAGTCCCGGGAGAAGAATTTGAGGACCGTTTTCTCAAAACTGGACATCTAGAAAATTTTATATTTCAACCTATGAACGATTTCGTATATTTTAAAATAAGTAGAGTCGATCGCGTTAGTTAGTACTAAGCAAATTCTTACATGAACCACATAATAAACACGCGCGAAATGCTGCACATTTTTTGTAAACGTAACATATGTTGAAAGAAAAATTTTCCAAAACTTAACTTGCACATAAAAAATTATTTTGCATTCGTTTTAAAGACGAATTACCATTCTTAATAAGTGAAGCCTCGTAAGTCCCATGATATTATTGAACTAAAAGAATCATAGACATCGTGATGACTGGGTGTTGTGTGATGTCCTTAAGATAGTTAGGTTTAAGTAGTTCTAAGTTCTAGGGGACTGATGACCACAGATGTTAAGTCCCACAGTACTCAGAGCCATTTTTTTTTTTTTTTTTTTGAATCATAGACAATCAGAGTATGTTTTGTTTGCGCCAGAACCACCGACTTTCAAGTCAATGAGGAAATATTTTACTCGCTATAGATCTGCTTATATAACTGTACACTAATAGAATTAATGGAGAACACTAAAAATACTTGCCTTTACACAAGGCTCGAAACGAAACTACCGCTTCGAACCACTCAAATTGCTTCTGCTGTAAGAGATTTTTTAAATAAATTTGCAAAAGGAACTTCAAGAAGCGAAGAATCGGAGGCTGACGGTATAAATTGTTTCAGAAATGCCCCTCGAAAAACAAGAATTCAGAGTAATGGCTATACTACTTCGAAAGTTTCCACTAACATCTTGCTTTAGTTTCCAATCAGAAGGCAGAGTTATATGCCTCCTGGTAGGGGACTCAGAAACAAGTGAGAAAATTGGAAACTATCAAACTGCCTTCGTAATACTATGATCTGTTAACTCAACATGGCACTTGTATGGTATTTGAGAGAAACTGGCAGTTTCGCAATATGAAATCCACAAGCAAAAAGCCATTAATAAAAAGTACCCTTTCAAAATAAGCGAAGAAACAGTTCTCACATACTAGAAGGCTGGAAAAAATCGTGTTCTGTGCAAAGAAACAAACATGTATTTTGAACATTCAGGTTCGGCTGAAGTGCTGAAAAATGTCAACAACTTCAGAGAAAGGGACAATGCTTCATCCCTAAGATTGGAAAATGAAGTCTGTGTTAAGAAGGCTTACGGAGTACAGAAGCTACTGAAGTATTTTCACAACTCTTCGGACGACGCAAAAATATTTTGTGTAGAAGCTCTTCAACGTTGCCATAACAGTGACATTGTCAACGATGACGCTGAGTATGATAATGAACCAACGTATTAGAAGAATTACATAACTTGAAGTTATTAACAAATAATAGACTACTTGTCATTTCAAGGAATCGTCACACAGTAGTTTTCAATTTTGCAAGACGCCCTGTCATTTAAATGAATGGAATATTTACATGAAATTATTATTTGGATGTAACTACTTTTTATGTCTAGTAGTGAAGAAAAAGTATAATCCGTTTCTAATTTCTGTTTCATATATTTATTAACTTCTTTAATAAAACGAGTTTCCTGAAAATATTAGTTTTTCTAGAAGTCAGTTTTCAAAAGAGGTCATCAGTTTAAAACTTTGTGGTTTTCCTGCAACATTGTAATTCTGTTAAAGACAGTAAATGTCTTGGAAGTGCAGCAGAACTGAATGGATAGTGTCTTGAAAAGCGATTATAAGCTGAATATGAATATAGTTTTTCTCGCCGACACTCTAGTATTACTCTCACATTTCTTGTCGTCTCAGTTCTGGGTAAAAACTCGACCTCTCGATGGTACTGTTAGGAACTGATTCAGTGGCGAAAACGATGGTGGTAATCGTCGAAAGCTTGGGGTTTCGCCTGGAACTGACGCATCAAGAAATAGGAGAATGTTTAATGCAATAAACTAGGTAACGAAGGTAGAATTTAGATCAAGAAAAGTAGCACTAATTTTGAATAGTACGTGAGTTTTGCTATTTTGGCACCAAAACAATTGATGACAGTATATAAAATTCGGAATGGCAATAATAAGAAAAGCGTTTCTGAGAGAGAAACATTTAAGTGAAACTTCCTGGCACATTAAGACTTTGTGATGGACCGCGACTGGAAACCGAGACCTTTCCCTTTCGCGGGCATGTGCTCTACCAACTGAGCTACCCGAGTGCGACTCACAACCCGTACTCACAGCATTACTTCCGCCACTAACTCACCTCCTGCCTTCCAGTTTTCGTGAAGTGTCAGGCATTGCTGCTTCCTTACTCTGTGACCACTGTTCTGCCGCAGTGATTAGTAAGTAATAGAAAGGAATGTTTTCCGTGTGCAAAATGGTTCAAGTGGCTCTGAGCACTATGGGACTTAACATCTCAGGTCATCAGTCCCATAGAACTCAGAACTACTTAAACCTAACTAACCTAAAGACATCACACACATCCATGCCCGAGGCAGGATTCGAACCTGCGACCGTAGCGGTAGCACGGTTCCAGACTGAAGCGCCTAGAACCGCTCGGCCACCAGCGGCATCAGCGATGAATGCGAGAGAGTAACATTTTTCCTTTATCACAAACGGCTACCTCAATCCCCCCGCCCCAAATTCCCAATCAATGTATTTTTTTTCGACATTTTAACTGAATCTTAAGGTCTTGCATGTAAAGGGGACTATTCGTTCTTGTCGATGCAAAAGTTCTAATTGTAACTGCAAACTGCGTGTCGAACCATTTGACGCTGTCTTAAACATAAAAGTTTGTCATTGTAGATTATGGAAGCGTTTCACCGCCTATGCAGAAGGATCCCGAAAATTTTTCAGATTTTTTTCCGCTTTAAAGCTTCAATTGTTATGTGTTTAATTACTGAACGTAGCGTCATGACAAAGACACGAGAGGTTCAGTAATTAATCACATCGAAACTAACAGTTGTGCAGTGTGTCCGAATGCCACATGCGCTCCGAAAAGCCACTCGCCAACTCCTGTTTGCTTGTAACTCGTTACTCCATTCAGCGAAGTAAGACAACCATCCTAATCACTAAGGCAATAGTCAAGGAAGCTGAAGTGAGGGAGCAAAGCAAAATCAAAGAGATAATTCAAAGTTAACAAAAGTGTTTCATAGCGTGACTTCCAGTGGAAAAGAAAGAACGTGGCATCCGCTGGCGCTAAGACTTCACACATAAACAGAGAAGTCGAGGAAGTGCAAAGGAAACATATGAAAGTTCCTGGAACAACGACGCTAAAGTGTGTTGTGTGTCTCACGAGCGGAAAAGCACAGCCGGAAAAAGAAATAAAAATTAAATTTTTACTAAAAGCAAATAGGAATACACCAGTTCAATATTAGATAAGAAAATCACTCCAAAATACAGTTGTTTTGGTAAGAAAACAATATCAGAACTTCTTTCTCAGAAAAGGTCGGAATTTTCTTCCCTTGAGTCAGCAAATGGTTTATGCTTCTGAGGGAGGGGAAAAAAGTAATTCGACATCAAAGCGCCACGCAGGCCGAAGTAATTTGTATGCTGACAGAAGAACATGACGGGAGAGAGTTTGCAGGGAATTTCGAACAGGGGGCGGTACACGCGTGGAGTGAGTAAGTAAAAGGCTGCGGGTGTCGTGGTGACGTTTGGCAAATGTGGGCGAGAGTGGAGCTGCTGGTGGGAGAGTAAAGACAGGTGGAAAGGGTGGGCAGAGGAGTTTCGTGCGGGGGGGAGGGGGGTTGGAGTGAGGGGTTCTGTCACGAGAGTACTGATGGTATCTGAGAGAACAAGTGTTACTGCTCCACACAGACAGTGTCTCGTACACGTAGACCACTTCCTTCTCATTGTGCCACCAGTAGAGAAATGTTACCCATACTTCCAATGTGGCCTCGTATGCGGTTATTTGACCGTGACTGCACCTTGTATTCAAAATTCGCGGGTAAATAGATAATAAGAAATTGTGATTAATCATGACAAGCTCGCGGGAAGTCTATATATATGAAGTTTTAACTATTGAAGACGAGTTAAAATACGAGTGTGTTGGTTGACTTAGGCTCCGAAAACCGCCGTGACAAATAAATAAAATTTTTTATAATACTGATCGTATTAGCTTTACTAAATTTACACATATCATTTATTGGTATTAAGAAGTAGGCAATTAAAAGAGTTTGTTATTGAGGACACACTCTCAGGTAAAGAGTAATGTGTATACTGGTTTACGTAAGACATTTAAGATGTGTGTGTTCACAAGGACGGGACGTAGTATGATCGTCCGTCAACACTGATTCCTATCCATATCATCAGTTACATTATTGTTAAGTATTATTTGCACACAAGCTATTTTCTTTTCATAGTATTCCACGCTCTTTAATCATGTCGTCTCTAATGCTCGACACTAATGACAATTTGAATGGAAGTACTGTTTTATAAGAGAATTTGGAGCCTATTGTCAGAGATGATAGTCGGTTGACTACTATTGGCAAGAAAGAGAAACACTGTATACTAACGCCGCGCGGGGTATCCGCGTGGCCTTGAGCTCCTTGCCACGGTTCACGTGGCTCCCTACGTCGGGAGGTTCGAGTCCTCCCTCGAGCATGGGCGTGTGTGTGTTGTCCTAAGCGTAAGTTTGTTTAAGTTAGATTAAGTAGTGTGTAAACTTAGGGATCGATGACCTCAGCAGTTTGGTCACATAGGAACTTACCACGACCACCGTACACTAACCCCAATTTACTATTTTGCGTACTCTTTGTCACGCAACACTAGAAAATCTGAGAAAGCATTATTTACAGAACCGGAGGTGTTGGCAGCGAAGTTTTACCAACTGATAATATAACAGGGCGGCCAATGCTGGGTCAGTATTAAGTAATCAAGATAATCGTACTGTAATATCATGTAACTAGCTCTGTTGATAAATTTGGCACTTCAGTGTTAAATGAAGACGCGAAGCACTAAAAGTCGAAATACTTCGCTGTGAATTATTTTTTGTTAGTTTTGTAGAAGTTAAACGCACTTACCTGTTGCGATCAGCTGTGAACGCCTATGTCGGGTTTAACCTGAAATAAAAAGAATACAGTAATTGTGTGACATACTGTAATCATGTGAGAGATTAGCCTGAAACAAAAGAAGACTTTCTACGTTTTGCTACAGGTTGTTAATTTAGGACATAACAGTAAAGAATAAAAATAAAATTTTTGTAGTTACAAATTTATATCAGTCTCCGCAACATGTTTATGTGAAGTAATTAGCTGTTAAGATCCAAGCTTGCCTGTTCAACAGAGTCTTTTGCAAATTAAATCTACCCTTTTCATACTTCCTTTTCGCTTTCTCGTTCTGACTTAACGTTTTTACTGTCTTTTCCGATGTTTAACACTGTTTTCCGTTAACTCATAGGAGAGTCCTATACCACTCGAAATTTACGTTAGTGAGAATATGACTAAAGTTTCGTTATGTAACAATTGGTGTTAGATAGAGCCGTTATTAATTGCATGTTGAGTCTACGCGACGCTCCCTGGAAGCAGACAAGCCTTCAAAGTCATCCTGAGGAACGATAATTCTGACAGTTCTCACACAAACCAATGTTCAGGTACATTGCTCTTGAAACTGCTTCCTAGAGTCTGTCGACAAAATTCCAGAAATATTCAGTGGTTTACAAGTCAGATGAATTGGAGGGAAATGGTGCAGTAGTAGGCCTGTTTGCACTGTTTGACACAACAGGTCTTGTAATTTCCCAGCACTGTGTTGCTAATTGTACCGCATCCATTGTGGTAGGCTCTGAAGGACGAGAGAGGCAGTCATTAGGCGTTCAAGAAGCTCGCGTGAAGAAGTTTTATTCCTATACTTAGCACTAGCTGCAGTGCCAGGTGTTGCACGGGATGTTTAATAGCTGTCACACAAAGTGAGTGGGTCTGTGCCTAGCGAATGCAAGCTGCATGGGAAACTGCAATCCCTTTCACTCGAAGAGCATATTTAAATAATTTAGTGTCAAGGGAATGCCACGAATGAATACCGCTTCACCTGAGGCATTCATAAATATCGGGTTCTTGCCTTCCGGTACTGACTTTCACAAATATACACCGATATCAAACCCAAAGTTTAGTAACAAAAATTACGTCACAGATTATGATTTGATTCCTTTTTAAAATAAAAGTTAAACCAATACACTGATCATCCAGAACATTATGACCATCAACCTACTACCGATATAAACCCGTGCAGGTGATAGCAGAGTCACCTGGCGAGGAATAACTGCTAGTCAGACACACGCGCAATGTTTGTAGTACTAGTGAGCGTGTTGTGCGTGTGTTCAATGGGACAGGCGCGCGATCTCAGAATGGGGATGGCTGAGTTTGACAGAGGGCAGATTGTGATGGCACGGAAGCTGCACGACTTGTTATGTGCTCGAAGAATGCAGTGGTATCTAACACTTCATGAAACCACGTCCAGGCGTCGTGGAGGGTTAGGCGGCGACCCGATGTTACTGACGTCGGACGTCGTAGGCTGGGCAGACTGGTAAGACTGTGGCGGAACTAGCATCAGAGTTTACTGCTCGGCTCAGTACAAGCGTGTCTGAACACAAAGTGCGCACAAGTCTCCTAATGATGAGCCTCCGCAGCCGAAGGGAGGGCGCGAATCCATCATCTTCCAGGGGAACAGGTTCTTGGCACCTGTACTGCGGGACGAAGCTGGTGGTGGCTCCAATATTCTCTGGAGCATTCACGTTGGCGTCAAAAGGTTTAGTGGAGCTCCTGCAAGGACCATGTCGGCCCCTTATATCGTATCGTACTCTGGTTCCAGACCACGTACACCTCCTCACGAGGCATTTTTCAATATGATAATAAGACATATTTTAACAAGATAACACGCAATGTCGAAGAGTGTGACAGAGTGGTTCCAGGAACACAGTGCTGAATTCCAACTGATATGGTGGCACCCCCAACTTGCCAGATCTGAACCCGATAGAACACATGTGGGACGTGATAGATCGTGGCGTCAGAGTTAATCGAGCCCCTCCGCGGAGTTTACGGAAGTTAGGTGAGTTGAGTGTGCGCATATGTCGTGCCAGCTCTGTCAAGGGACCTACGGCCTCATTGCTTCCATGCCACGAAGCGTCACCACTGTTGTCCGTGTCAAAGTGGTTATTATTTATTAAGTAATATTAATCAGGTGGTCATAATGATCTGGCTAACAGCGTGTATCTGTTTCCCATAATATACCTAAAATCTAACTGTAAAATACATACTTTTATCATTTCAATACTGCTCATTCTCTGCACTAAACATTTTGACTCAATAAAGTATGTGCATACATAAACAAATCATCACTTAAAGTACGAAAATGTAGCAGTTATAAAGCAACATGACTTAGCTTACACATCATAATTCAAGCTAACAGCCACGATTTTCTAACGACCACACTAAACAACAGACAATTAAGAAATAGATGTAGATGACTTTAAGATTATCGCTTCCGGAGAAAGTTGCATTGTGATTTGTTGCCGGTATTCGACACTGGGAACTTTAATATTTCTGTTAAACTTCTATGGGAACTACATGTTTTTCTACAGGAATGAGAAACTAAACGATTTTCTGCTAACATTTCCAATTAATTTCTTTAAGCAGATTTTCACAAACGTCGCATTTTACCTGTATGGAAAGATGAATAGTTGTGCCATCTATTGTTACATTTTGCTGTAAGTATCTAATGTGTTTCTGGAGAATTTGTCTGCTATTGTTTCAGCTCTGTTTGCGCTTTTTCAAGTAGGTTGGTGATTGAGCCCGACTCAGATTGTTCGAACAGATTACGACACAGTTCAGGAAATCTCGCGTTCTGTTCTACCTTTTGATCGGCTCGCGATCTGGTGATTTATTTAATCTATTTGCACGACCTTCTTTAGCGTTTGTATGGCACTGTGGATTTTAATAGTAAAACATAACCGTGAAACATGGACTTAAATATCTTCTAAGGTTCAAAATGGTTCAAATGGCTCTGAGCACTATGGTACTCAACATCTTAGGTCATAAGTCCCCTAGAACTTAGAACTACTTAAACCTAACTAACCTAAGGACATCACACACACCCATGCCCGAGGCAGGATTCGAACCTGCGACCGTAGCAGTCCCGCGGTTCCGGACTGCAGCGCCAGAACCGCTAGACCACCGCGGCCGGCTACCTTCTAACGTTTATGTCATATATAACAACAGTAAATAGTCAACAAATAAGTGAACAATCATGTTTCTGTCTAATTCTCGAGCTTCCGCTCTCCCCAGATCAGCTAGAATCTGATAATACTATGGCCGGCCGCTGTGGCCGAGGGGTTCTAGGCGCTTCAGTCCGGAACCGCATGCCTGCTATGGTCGCATGTTCGAATCCTGCCTCGGGCATGGATGTGTGTGATGTCCTTAGGTTACATTGGTTTAAATAGTTCTAAGTCTAAGGGACAGACGACCTCCCATAGCGCTAGAGCCATCTCCAAGACGGCTATTCTCACTGTACTTTATTCTCGTTATACGAATTACAATCAATTTACACGACACGTTTCGTTTCTTAGGCTTTTAACTTTTCGTTAATTCTACTCATTGTTTCACCGGAATGTTGAAATTTGAAATAAATCGGCCAAGAGCTTTGTAGTAAATTGGCCAAATACTTTCCGAGATGTTTGGTAACATATATATGTTATATGTAGTGTATATTAACAAATGGATAGCCTATGTCCGTCCTAATGTTCAGTAGGGGATCGTGTAGGAACTTCAAGAAAATCGGCCAAGAACTTTTAGAATTTTTTTTAACAATCTTCCCCTTCTACGTGTTACATACATAAAGGTTACAAGTCAGATTATGAAATCTGTGTAGACAGTCATATTCCTCCTGTCTTGAAGGTAAGCGTCCAAAGTTTCGTCAAGATCGGAATAAAATTCTAAATTTGTATGAATTGCGACAAACAAACAAACGGACACTCCTTAGGTTGATTGTAATGGGAACAGTGGAGTTACTTGCAGCAGAAGTCGATATGGAATAGCACAACGTAGATGTTGACTATTGCCGAGAAGCGTGGTAAAAGGAAATAATGCGTGTGATGATACTGTGACAGGAAGTTATTAAACAAGTAACGCTGTGATAACCAGTGAGTCAAACAGTTAACGGTTAACGTAAAAATGTAAAAGTAGTGTGGCAACGTTGGCTAAGTCATCCCACGAGGTTTGTCCAGCCGACTGTGGAGAGGGATGCTGTTCCTTACGGATGTTTGAGAGCTGCGTCGCACGTGCGTTAGCGACCTCGTTTACGGAGGCAGGCACTAAGGTTAAAAACAGAATAAGAAACGATTATCTGTTATATATGATGATAAAACTAAATCTCGTGGGTTTAATGGTACGTATTCAAATCAGAGTGAAAGATAAACGTTTATAAAAGGTATCAGAAATTTATTCATCTTCGCTGTAGATTGCTTTCCAATAATAGAGAGCATGTGGACTTGAGCTTTTGGGTTTGAGATTTCACACCTGTGAAAGATTGTAATGCATGAATGTATTGCATAATATAATAACCGGTGTTTCGATTGATATGACTGATGAACAAACTGCATTTAAGTTAAAATAAGACGGAAGATGCAAGATGACAGTGTGAATGAGCACCTTAACTAAAACTACAGGTGAGCATTCAGAGAAGGAATCACTGCGAGGTCGTCTTCTTCCTCGATGTCATGCTTACTGCTGGAGAATCCGGAATCGTTAGCTTCAGAAGTTTTCATCATGTCCAGTGGTTTCCCGGAAGAATACATGTCATAGTTCACTGCTCGAATTTACGGTTTCTCCGTTTAAGCTGACTTACACATATTTATACACTCCTGGAAATTGAAATAAGAACACCGTGAATTCATTGTCCCAGGAAGGGGAAACTTTATTGACACATTCCTGGGGTCAGATACATCACATTATCACACTGACAGAACCACAGGCACACAGACACAGGCAACAGAGCATGCACAATGTCGGCACTAGTACAGTGTATATCCACCTTTCGCAGCAATGCAGGCTGCTATTCTCCCATGGAGACGATCGTAGAGATGCTGGATGTAGTCCTGTGGAACAGCTTGCCATGCCATTTCCACCTGGCGCCTCAGTTGGACCAGCGTTCGTGCTGGACGTGCAGACCGCGTGAAACGACGCTTCATCCAGTCCCAAACATGCTCAATGGGGGACAGATCCGGAGATCTTGCTGGCCAGGGTAGTTGACTTACATCTTCTAGAGCACGTTGGGTGGCACGGGATACATGCGGACGTGCATTGTCCTGTGGAACAGCAAGTTCCCTTGCCGGTCTAGGAATGGTAGAACGATGGGTTCGATGACGGTTTGGATGTACCGTGCACTATTCAGTGTCCCCTCGACGATCACTAGTGGTGTACGGCCAGTGTAGGAGATCGCTCCCCACACCATGATGCCGGGTGTTGGCCCTGTGTGCCTCGGTCGTATGCAGTCCTGATTGTGGCGCTCACCTGCACGGTGCCAAACAAGCATACGACCATCATTGGCACCAAGGCAGAAGCGACTCTCATCGCTGAAGACGACACGTCTCCATTCGTCCCTCCATTCACGCCTGTCGCGACACCACTGAAGGCGGGCTGCACGATGTTGGGGCGTGAGCGGAAGACGGCCTAACGGTGTGCGGGACCGTAGCCCAGCTTCATGGAGACGGTTGCGAATGGTCCTCGCCGATACCCCAGGAGCAACAGTGTCCCTAATTTGCTGGGAAGTGGCGGTGCGGTCTCCTACGGCACTGCGTAGGACCCTACGGTCTTGGCGTGCATCCGTGCGTCGCTGCGGTCCGGTCCCAGGTCGACGGGCACGTGCACCTTCCGCCGACCACTGGCGACAACATCGATGTACTGTGGAGACCTCACGCCCCACGTGTTGAGCAATTCGGCGGTACGTCCACCCGGCCTCCCGCATGCCCACTATACGCCCTCGCTCAAAGTCCGTCAACTGCACATACGGTTCTCGTCCACGCTGTCGCGGCATGCTACCAGTGTTAAAGACTGCGATGGAGCTCCGTATGCCACGGCAAACTGGCTGACACTGACGGCGGCGGTGCACAAATGCTGCGCAGCTAGCGCCATTCGACGGCCAACACCGCGATTCCTGGTGTGTCCGGAGCAAGTATGGTGGGTCTGACACACCGGTGTCAATGTGTTCTTTTTTCCATTTCGGGGAGTGTAGCTGTAGCAGCCGTGGCACTTACGGTCTGCACTTTAATGGCACAAAACACTAGTGTCACGTAGCCTAACTTTGTGATTAGGCTTTGGCGATGTTTATTGCTGGCAATGGACAGTATCGCTCATGCATCTTTACTGTGTTTAAAAAACGATGCATGAACTTCCGTACTTAACCCGCTGACAGTGCTTTTAGAAACTTCATCGACTTCTTTACTTTTTATATCAGGCGTCTTACTGCGTAAGTAAACATCTTCAGTACTAATACGCTACGATTAACAGTCTTGTGAGAAGTTAACACTGTGCGCATGCAATTGTTCTATAAGCTGCGCGTTATACAGACCAATTCAAAACATATATTTGTTTTGTTCGAAGTCTTATAGACAACCTCGTGCTATGCTGGTGGAGTAGCACTGCGAGAAGAAAGAAAATGGTAGAGGCTCTAGGTTAAGCGCCAGATCGTTCATAAAAAGCTAGTTAGTTACTTACTAACCAATTTCATAGATCATTTGAACCATTTCTTATGGAAATGACGTGGTACGAGTCAGTTTAAGGGATATATACAGATTATTAGTGTCAACGTTAATGTACGCATTATAATGTTACTCCTACTCATACAGGTGCACTTAAAAACAATTTTTTTTGCTGTCTATCAGTTTTCCAGTACAAATTTGTCAATGGAGTAGAAGGACTTCTCCAGGAGAAATTGTTTTAGAATAGATGTAAAACCTGCCTCTCTACCTGTCAGACTTGATGATTTTTTTTTTGCTGCATATGAAACTCCTCTCTGAGCCACTGACAGCTTTAATAATGGGCAACAAAAGTCTTTTTTCGTCTAGTGTTGTAGGTGCGTTCATCACTGTTCTTCTCATATTGCGATGGATTATTTATGACGGATTTCAGCAGCGAAATTATCTATTGGGACGGCGCCGTCGAAGTATCTAGCTCGTTAAAGGTACCTACACGACGTCCGTGGGTGACGACACATATTATTCCTACTACTCGCTTTTATGCAATCAATTCCTCCTTTCTAAGTAATATGTTACCCCAGGAAATTATTCTCCACGACATTGCTGAGTGGGAATATGCAGAGTGTGTCAAGAGGCTGATACTTTTTTTTTTTCAAGCTTAGCAGTTACACGAAGAGTACAAGCATCTGAGCTTAATTGTTTGAGAAGCTCAATAATATGCTTCTTCCAGTTCAAGTTTTCAGCAATATGTACACCCTAACGTTTGAAGCATTCTACCCTACTTACTGACTGCTGCTCATGTGCTACATCACCTGTTGTTGTTACTCTATTTGTTGCACAGAACTGAACGTAGTGTGTTTTTTTCAGAATTTGGAGTAGTCCATTTTCAGATAATCACTTAATAATGCACTGTGAAACGTCATTTACTAACTCTTCTGTTGCTCTTTCTCTACTCGACTTATTATAACACTAGTATCGTTTGGAAAAAGTACCAATTTCGGTTGTTGAATGTTAAGTGGAAGGTAATTCACCTACACAAGGAATAAGAGTGGGTGCGAAATTGAACCCTTTGGTCTTTTGTTACTCTATTTGTTGCACAGAACTGAACGTAGTGTGTTTTTTTCAGAATTTGGAGTAGTCCATTTTCAGATAATCACTTAATAATGCACTGTGAAACGTCATTTACTAACTCTTCTGTTGCTTTTTCTCTACTCGACTTATTATAACACTAGTATCGTTTGGAAAAAGTACCAATTTCGGTTGTTGAATGTTAAGTGGAAGGTAATTCACCTACACAAGGAATAAGAGTGGGTGCGAAATTGAACCCTTTGGTCTTTGTAATTTTTACTACAGTAACTAAAATTTTCTGGGTTTGCAACATTGTCTGAATTACTCAGCACAACCTTTAGCATTGTGTTTTAGCTGTTTGTAGAGCCATTAGTTACATAAAATTTGAGTTTTGCTAAAAGAGTATCATGATATACACAATCGAAGGCTTTGGAGAGATCACAAAAAATACCAACAGGAGATATATTATTATTTAAGGCTTCTAATATTTAATGAGTGAATGTATAAACAGCGTTCACACACGAAAAATAATTTTGGAATCGAAACTGTGATGTGCATAGTAAATTGTTTTCAGTTAAGTCTGTAACTATTCTTATTTTGGACAAAGGTATTAGTGATGAATCTGGACTTGTAACCTTTTTTATGATGTGTTTTAATAATTGCATGTTTTAACCTGTCTGGAAAGAATCCTTCTGCCAGTGACGCATTGCATATATCACTAAGGGCATTACTTATTAAGTTGTAACAACCTTCCAGAACTCTTTCTGAAACATCATAGAACCCACAAGATTTTTAGAATTGTATTAATTTCAAAGGAGGTTGTTGCTGCTACTTCTACTGCTTAACGTTGTGTGGAATAACACTTTTAATATATTCTCTTGTTTCTTCAACTGAACCATTTAATCCTATATTTGCTACTGCAGTCCGACATAGCTTTAATCTTATTATGTGGTTTGCTTATTGTCTGCTTTGGTATACATGCTTTCGAAATAAATTTTTTAAAGTCTGATTGACAGTTTTTTCATTTCGTTCTATATATCTCTGTAGTTAATCGAATTTCTTCTGGTTTCTTATAATCTTTTTGCATGATGGACACATGATATTCGATTTTATGTGTCATAATACAGACATCAGCAACTGTTAAAAATTGCACCTCTACATTTTGATTATAGATTTAGTGTTTGTGCGTCAAAAGCGTCACTCACGTACAGCAACGTCAGCAGCAAATAATAAAATTGTAAACGCTTCTCTTTTCAGATGCGTGTCAAGAGCTCCATAAGTTACTTAAAGAGAGTTTTCCTTGCTCTCTACGCCCTTATGGTCGTTATGAAGTATATCAACACCTGCTCAATTAAAAACTTTTACTTGTTCTAGAGATTTCAATTTTGTTTTCCGTTACAGGACAGATCACAATTACATTTAAGTGGCTAACTAATCTTTATACTTCCTACATCACTTCTACTCATTTTTACACTCTTCATTCCTGTCTTGAATTACGCAGTCTCTTCCTTGCCTTCTTTGTTTCACTTATTAAACGATCATATTTCTTAATTTAGTGTTTGCTTTATTACGTTTTACAATTTCCCTTCGGCGTAGGATTCTTACCTCTGAAAGGCATGGATTTAGTTTTCTTGGGGGATAGCTCCATATTAAAAAAACAAGGTACACATATTGAAAGAGGAGCATATGAAATGACAAGTTGAAAAGCGTGGCCTACCCTGAGAGGTCTCATTTTCGTGGAAATACTCATAATATCAGTGCAGATTCTTTGATGTTTTTGTTTTTGTTAATGAGAACGGATGTTTCTCTGGGTATCGATTTAGTTAAAACGCCGCCAGCGGGTGAAAAGTTTAATAATGCTGGCAGTAAATTTCGCTTTACAAATTTCTGGGAATATGCATTTTGCTATCACCAGTATTTTCGAGTATTTATTTTCCGCAGTGTCGGTTACTTTCAGCCAATCGGTAACTATAAAACGAGCAGAAAACAAGAAGTTGTTCTGTGCTATCGCTCTGTACGTTTAATTTCTATCGTTTATACTCACGTCCTTTTCAGATACCCATAAGCCACTTATTCATGAAAAATTACCTTTTCGTGGAAAGCTCCGTAGACAAACTCGTTGTTTAGTATCTCGACCTATGAAGGTAGTTCTGACCTATCGGCAACAGCATACATTACGGCTCTGTTAACAGAAACAGGGCAAATGCATGTAATTTTTTCCAGCCTTGGTACCGTCTATAAGAGCTCAACTGATATACGTCTGCTCTTTTCACGCCAGGATTTTCTTTTTTCTTAACCTTTGCGCTCACCTATCATCCCGTCAGGCCCTACCACGGGGCTGATGTGTTCACACAATGGATTCTTCCATTAGACTGATTAAGCTCTAACTTATTGTAACAAGAAGAAAAGTAGCTCTTACTGATCAGAAAGACAAGGGTCTGCTTTAGAATTAGGGTCCTACACTAAATTGAATAGCTATGGTGTCAAACATCAGCTCTAATTAACGAAGTGTGAAGAAGTTCAGTACTTCCTCAATACAGGTGTACACATATACTGCGCAAGCCACCACATGGTATGTGTCGGAGGGTACTTGTGGAATTTGACATGTTTTCTGTCCCACTCACGAATCGTACGTTGGAAGAGCGACTGGCGTTGAACCTCCGTTAGAGTTATAGTTTCTCTGATTTTCTCATTGTGGTCATTTCGCGAGACGTTTCAGGGAGGAAGTAAGAAGCTTAAGTACTGCGCTTGGATGTTACGCTCTCGGAATCTCAATAACGTAACTCTCTGTGATGGATGACACTTTTTCTGCAGCGTCGGCCGCGCCACTGGCGTTTGTTGACATTTCCAATTCGTTCTGCCTGCTATCTCAGACCAATGGGCGGTACTCGATAATCATCCGAACGAGTGTTTTGCAAGCCACTTCTTTGATGAGTAGATCGTGGGCCTACGTATTATTATTTCAAAAGTTATTGCCGTAACTGTTAATACATTCATACAGCGTCGACACGGTCAATGTTTTGAAGGAAAAAAGATTGCGGTTGCCTAGGTAACATGATTTTATACAAGTGCGGAGCAAACCGACGGCCACGAATGTCTTCCTTCAGAACTCCAAAAATATGGAAATCGCGTTGAGAGAGTTCAGAATTGTGCAGAGGATTTGAAGGGTTCAAATGGCTCTAAGCACTATGGGACTTAACATCTGAGGTCATCAGTCCCCTAGATTTAGAACTAAGTAAACGTAACTAACCTAAGGACATCACACACATCCATGAGCAGGGCAGAATTCGAAACTGCGACAATAGCAGCAGCGCGATTATGGACTGAAGCGCCTAGAACCGCTCGGCCACACGGCCGGCGATGTGAAAGGCTTCCAATCGAAACTTAAGCAGCTTAGTCGAAACA
This sequence comes from Schistocerca cancellata, assembly GCF_023864275.1. Lineage (NCBI taxonomy): Eukaryota > Metazoa > Arthropoda > Insecta > Orthoptera > Acrididae > Schistocerca > Schistocerca cancellata. The sequence continues at coordinate 629,157,257 of NC_064627.1, forward strand.
ACAGGCATGCCAGCTCCGGGAAAGTCATGATGATCTTTTTATTTGACTGCAGGGGCCCACTGTTGATTGACTATTTGGAACAGGACTCCACGATTAACGCACAGCGGTGCGTGGGCACTTTCCAGAAGCTGAAGCACGCCGTGAAGTCCGAACTCTCAGAAACGTTGACAGATGACTTCCTTCTGTTTCAGGGTAATCCCCACTCATTTGTTGCCCAGATTCTCTTAACTAAGCTGCAGAAGTTTCGCTGCGACGTTTCCATCAAGTCCTGATCTCTCTCCATGCGATTTTCATATTTTGGAGACCTAAAGAAAGACATACGTGGCACCGATTTGCTTCACGCCTGGGTTAAATCATGGCTCCGTAGGCAACACCAAACATTTTTTCCCGTCGCAGCAATGACCGTCTTGTCTCACTGTGGAATACTGTAGCAAACAGTTAAAGCGATTACTTTTAAAATAATAAAGAAATTATTTACTTTTTTTCATCTGGCACTTTATCATTTGACTGCCCCTTACACATTTCCTCTAGACTTGTCCACTGAAACTTAGTCTGACATACCCATCCGTACAACGTTTTAGTTGCTCTTTTATTTTAAGTCGCTTCGGACACTTAACCTGGTCCAGTACCGGTTACGATCGTAAATTGGTCACTAAATGAATCTGTTGTTCTGCATCGTTTGTTTCCAGTAAGTGAAAGACCACGCCATCAACCAGGGCGTAGATTCGTACATTGTCTCTAAAACTCAAGGGCGATAAGAGAGTGGTAAATTTCTCTGTATCTATGTTTGCGGAATATATATTGATTCTTATACATTTGGAATCAGAAGTAACAAACTTCAAAATGCCACAATCGCTGTAGTAGAGCATTTATTCAGGTAAGCAATTTCGGCAAACTATGTTTCCATCTTCGAATCTTATGCACCACATCCACAGTATCTCGTCGGTGTGTACAATAACTTGTGACACATGATAAATGGACTCTCCAAGATCAAGCACGGCATGCAGCCAGTACGCGGCTTTAAGCGTGTATATTAGTCCACTGTGTGTGATGTTGTATACTGACTGTTGTACTGTTGAAAATCCCATATACTGTGCCATGCTTGTTCTTGCAGTGTCTATTTATTATGTGACACAGATTATTGTACACATCGATGAGATTCTTTAACGTAAGATCAGAAACCGATCATCTGAATAAAAGCTCTACTAAAGCGATCATGGCATTTTGAAGTTTGTTACTTTCAATTTCAGATCAATGTAGATCGCCCCCAGAGTGGAATAGTGTCAAGCATATTTTGTACATTTTCCTTTCCGGGAATATCATAACACGAAAATATAAAATATGTTCTCCAATTCTGCGGCACTGGCTTAAGAGTGTGCGTTTATCCGACAATCCTTGTAGGAGACGAGAATGGCCTGCGCCTTTTACCAACTTTTTGGTCCTCTTTGTGGCTCCAATGATCTACGATAGTCTGATTCCAGAAGTGGAGGAAGCTCACTCGCATTTTCTACGTAGACTTCCAGAGGTATCCCATGCTGTCCAAGCATCTCTACACTGTTTCGCGATTTCAGCTGATTTTCTATTCAGCAGTCTCACAGTATCTGCCATTTTGCTTCGTCTGCTGACTGAAAAGAGGAACCGTATTACGAACTCCAGCAGTAAAACAGTGTAAGAAGACCGTATTCTGCAATTCGGCCTTCTGCCACCTTCCGTTACCGTACCAGTAAGGTCATCGGCCAGCTAAATGTTTAAATCAGCTTATTTGCTCTATATTATGACAGGATTGTCATAAGGAGCGTGGCTGAAATATAATTTATAAGTTTATTTGACACTACAATAGTGAAGCCATAGTCACAGTATACAAAACTTTTTCTTTAAAAAGAAAGGGTTAAATTACCGGTTTCAACGAACTACGTCGTCATTTTCAAATGTAAAAACATCAGTTGGAGAGTATATAACGGGAAGTACGACCATAAATCTGACGAAAATTACGAGAAATGATGAGGCCAGGCAACTGAGGCAGTGGTAACACAACCAAGTCATTACAAGTTGTGCCTACGCATTTTTGGGGGCATTTTTCATTAGACCTTAGACGTGTATGTTACAAGCAGAGGTGGAAAGTACGAAGTTACTGTCACAGATTTAAGAGAGACAAAATATGAACGCCAAACTTTTTTCAAATAAATTTTCAGCTTGCTTACTTTGCTGAAGACCAGAGTTTTTTAGGTTTTATTTTATTTAGATCCGGTCACAAAATTTTACTTCCACGGTGATTTAATGCACCTTGTATGACCCTGCTAATGGTTATATCTGCTTCGTTCAGATTTTGTCTCTCTTAAATCTGTGACAGTAACTTCTTACTTTCCATCTCTGCTTGGAGCATACATGTCTAAGGTCTAATGTAAAATGCCCCCAAAAATAAAAACCAATTAACTACTCGAAGAAACAAACTTCAGTGCTCTGTTACAGGAATTTCTTTCTTTCCAGCTGTTTAAATCTCACGGCGGTCTCAGTGAATATCTGTCAAACTGATATCACTTTCAACTACAACAATATGAACAATAAACTTTAGTTATCTTAAAAGTGTTCTCTGAAGTGTTTTGCCGGCTTCTGTCGCCGAGCGGTTCTAGGCGCTTCAGTCCGGAACCGCGCTGCTGCTACGGTCGCAGGTTCGAATCCTGCCTCGGGCATGGATGTGTGTGATGTCCTTAGAATATTTAGGTTTAAGTAGTTCTAACTCTAGGTGACTGATGACCTCAGGTGTTAGGTCCCACAGTGCTTAGAGCCATTTGACTTTTGAAGTGTTTTACCAGCACAGCTTCTGACGGAGGTGGTCTATAAAATCATTATTTTTTCTCACATTCTGGTACTTTCATTCACCTAGATTATGTCACATCTAGTGAGTTGTTTGTAGAAATAAATACAGTGTGAGTTGAAGGAAATTACTAATTCCCTTATGCGTAAACTTCAGTCAGTGCATACATTTCTCCGTTTTGTTGAAATGAACAAACATGCAGATGTTGTTAGGTTGTTTATCTTACTGCCTGTTTCAAGCGACGAATAATGATTTAATTTCACTGGTAAAGACCTTCTCTTTTTTAATCTCCTCGCATTAAGCTAATAGCAATTGTTTAATTGACGATTTGCACTGTAATGCTATTGTTTCCAATGGATAATTAGCACTGTAACGTGCCAAATTTTGAGCGTAACGGATGACACTCACAAAGTGTTAACTGAGGAACTTCGGAATTCACCTGAAATTAGATCTTTGTATTCCGGATTGTTGTAAGCGAGTTTCACAAAAGGGGAAAAAGAGAAGGAATTACGGAAGCCGCACAACTTCGCACACCATATTAGAGAAATTAATATCGGCTCCACTGATGAACAGAAAGCGTACAGTGTAGGGGTTCCTTTGACTGAAAGCGATCAGCGCTGACAGGTAATTTTTATCTACGCCGATGAAAATGACATGCTTTGTACCGAACGTTAATCGCTCCTCGCTACAAACCAATTCGAACCAGACTTTTATCCACAAAGCCTCTCAGTAACGGTGGAAACTGAATCACGGAAAAGTATACAGAGCGTTCATAATTTTTCACCCTGACTTCAAGAATAAATATCAGTTATATTTATGTTTTTGTTACAGGTCTACTAGGGAACCCATGAGGTTTCTGCACAGCTGTGTCTCGTCCGCACTTTCGCGAAAAAAGCGCTGTGTGAACTATATCGTAAAATTGGTTTCCCCCAGGAGAAAAAAAAATTGTTCAAATGGCTCTGAGGACTATGGGACTTAACATCTGAGGTCATCAGTTTCCTAGAATTTAGAATTACTTAAACCAAACTAACCTAAGGACATCACACAAATCCATGCCCGAGGCAAGATTCGAACTGCGACTGTAGCAGTCGCGCGGTTCCGAACTGAAGCGCCTAGAACCGCTCGGCCACCGCGGACGGCCCCAGGAGAAAGCTCAGTGTGTTGTGTGGCTAACAAAAGCCAAATTATCTATTAAGTACAGAAAAAGTTAGTGTCCCATTACGGAAAGAAAGCAACTGATGTTAGATTGGTCAGAACATAGGCAAGATTTTGGCAAAAGAAGGGTCGGTTCAGAAACGGAGAAGCAGCGGCAGACCGTCTGTTTCGGACTGTTAAGGCAGTTCTGACCGTATTCACGAGATCGCCACAGAACTGGTTTAGACAAGCTTCATGGGAGCTCCAAATGCCAAAGTGTTCTGTGGATAAAGTTATTCTCAAAGATCTTAAACAGTATGCGTACAAGGTCCAAACTGTTCAGGAAGCCATATGATCGTCCAAAACGTGAACAGTTTGCAATGGACTTGCTGAACCGTATGGATGAGGACAATGATTTGTTGAAGCGTGTGTGGTTCTCCGATTAAGCTACGTTTCCTGCTTGTGGCTCAGTTATCCGCCATAATGTCCGGATCTGAGGACCAGAAAATACTCATGGCATACGAGAACACAATCGAGGCAGTCCAAAAATTAATTTGTTCTGTGAGTTAATGTGTGATCGAGTGACTGGCCCATTTTTCTTCCTTGAAAGCAATGTAAGTGGATATGTTTACCTAGACAAGTTGGTCAGTTATGCTGTTTCCGAGTTACACAATATGCAAGACACCAACAAATGGCGCTCGCCCAATTGGGCTCTAGGAATCGGCGACCATCTTAATGAAACCTTTCGCAACAGGTGTACTGGCAGAGACTGCTCAGTTCCATGGCTGCCGATATCACTTGACATTACCCAGTGAGATTTCTTTCTTTGGGATTATGTGAAAGATACCCGCTCCACAATAGCAGTTCCTCATACAGTGTCACTGCAACAACGCTTGAGAGGTGCTACTGGCACAATCACACCAGACATGTTACTGAACGTGTGGCAAGAGACTGAATGCTGGCTTGATGTTTTGCGTGTTACCAGGGGTGCAAATGCTGAAGTGATTCAAATACTGAAGTGTTTACCTGTATTAAATGTCTGCACAAAGTTCAAAACTTAATGAGTAGAGGCATATGAGGTATTGCACAGTGTTTTCTATCAAGGTAAACATTCATGAACACTCCGTATTTCTGTCCTTTTACATTATTCAGTACAATAACGACCGCAGTTTAGCATTGCCGATACTCCTGAAGAAAATTGTATGCCCCTTGGGTTATCCGGTCACTGAACGCTTTGCAGTCGGACTGCCGTAAGAGAAGAGAGGTCTTTCCGTATGCCTGGACTCATCGAGTACACGTTTGATTCGTTGTTCATTCTGCCTGTGGTGAAAATTAAATGCTCGAAGGAGATCAAAGCAAAATGGATCACGGGCCATCGACGAAAGACCAAGGAGCATTGTAAACTGCACACAGAATTTGGGGACGTAATTTTATTTCTGACGAGTCAGTTGTAACAACGACCACGTTTAAATCTGGAGAGACGCCGTCGCATTCACATCAGAAACAAAGCTATGAATGAAACACGGTTTTCGCGGTGGTATGGGAACACAACGACAGTATCATTCAATGCAACACAAAATGATTGCACAACACCTCTTGATGTCCAGCCTAAATTTTGAATATTCTTTCGCTCGTTCTGAAAGTGTAATGGGATTTCCAATTCGTGCACTAAGAGCGTTATATTAATATTTCAAATTCTTCGTTGCAGCGAGATACTACAGGGAGATCATACATGGAAATTTACAGTATGCTCTCTGAATTCATTCAGAGATGACAGAGGGTTGACAGAATGCTGAGATACCGACACGTAATCGGATAATTGGGTTTAAATGGTCAGCTCAATTTAAGTTCCCCAGAATCGTATAAAGAGAGCATCGCATCGTCGATAGAATGTTAATCCATAATTTAATTTTATGAGATATATGGAAAACCACTGTGTGTATCGGAAAAGTGCTGTAAAATGTTACGAATATTATTATATTAAAATAAATGACTGCCGCCTTTCAGTATTTGCTTTAGATGTCTGTTTTACGGAGTATGAGAGCACAGCGAAATAATTGGGATAATCAAGACTGAGATACCGAACGGATGTGTGAACTGACGAGAAGAAAACCCAGAATTTTAAATGGAAGGACTCAAGTGTAAAATCATGTAACTGATATTAAAATGCAAAATTATCAAGACAGGAGTGAGAACTGCTTTTTTGATAATCAAAGTATTTTTAATTACTTTCTTCAGGCTCGTTTGTGCAGTAATGTGCCATCTATTCTGCCACCGAGTATCAAGCACAGTATTAAATATCTGAGCAGTAGGTTTATTGTAATATCTCTGGATGTTAACAGTAGCAGAATAGAGATTATTATTTTTAAAAAAATCATGATTCCGCAAGATGAGTTCCCTCAGAACAATCCAGACTAGATTCAGGATTCAGACGTTGAAATACTTGGAAAATTCCTCTGTCCTTTATGCTACGATAAATATGTATCTAGTAAAATATGGAGGAACAGCGTTTCAGTGTCAGGAAAACGAATTTGCTGGAGCAGGTACTTGGCACAGTGCAGAAATTCTTACCTAGGGTGAGAGCCCAACCGGTCGTAAAGAGCTTTAAGTAAAAGCACTATATCGTTATAATTCCCCGGAGAGCGCGGCTTAGCGAAGTTTTACGCCCTGACGAAGTGCAGGTCGGCAGCAGCAGCAGCAGCAGCCGGCAAACATAACGGTGCCCCGCTGTAACTCTCACCGCCTTAACCCCTGGCTGCCTTCGCAGAACTGCGAGCCGAAATTATTTCAGGGTCGGAGCCAACCAAGGTCCCAGCGCTCTGCATGACGATGGGGATTGTCGAGTGCTGCGCAAAGTGTTTGTCGCCGAGGTCTGCTCAGCAGAGCAAGCAACCCTCCACGCCGCCGTATCACTGCTAATTAGATCTTATTACGACTTGTATATCTGAGAAATCACGTTTCCGGCTAATTGCAACGCATAACGTGTCACTTGGTTTGTTTGCACTATCTTCGATTTTCCTTATCTTCCGTGCAGCTGCAATTGACGTTACTCCTCGCGTAGCGATCAGAATTTAGCGATCTAGAATGATATGAATTTAGATTTAACAAACTTCAAAATGCCACAATTGTTTCAGTAGAGCATTTAGTCAGATTATTGGACGCGACAAACTATGCCTCCATCTTCGGATCTTATGCATTACGCTTCACAGGATCTCGTCAATGTGTACAATAATTTCTGTCATATAATAAATAAACATTCCAAGTACATTCATGTCATAGTATATCAGCACGTAAATATAAAACCGTAATTATATAAAACAGAGCAGCAATAAACATCTTCATACTTGCTTAAAAGTCGCACATAGACTATATGCGGCTTTTAAGCTAGCCTGAGGTTGTATATAGGTGGATGTGTATGATATTTTATATTACGAAAATTTTACTTTTGACGTGCAGTATACTGTATTATGCGTGTTCTTCGAATGTCTACTTATTATGCGATACAAATTATTGTACACATCAACGAGATTCTTTGAACTGTAGCGCGTAAGATCCGAAGATGGAGGCGTAGTTTGCTGAAACCCGAATCTGAATAAATGCTCTACTAAAGCAGTGGTGATATTGTGAAGTTTGTTACTTGTAATTGCGAACGTATAAAAATCAATATAGATTCCGGAAGCAAAGATTTACTGAAATTAATATCTCTCTGACCGTCTGTGAGGTTCCTTGATGATACAGTGTTCCTTGACTTACGGAAGGCATTCCATGCAGTACGTTGGTTCCGTTTAGTAAGCAAATTACGATCGTGGCGAATAATGGACCGGAGTAACCCTTCTTAGACAAAAAGAAAACTATAAAAATCTTGAAACTGTGCTCCGCAGCTTTTATGAAAGGCATTTTTATTTATAATCACCACGAAGATACTAAAATATAAGTAGTGCTGCGACTAGTTTTGGCAATATGTCATTATCTAAGGTTTTATAAATGTGAAATTGTGCGTGCCAAATGTCAATTATTTTAAAGTATGTTGTATATACATTTTTAAAGCTATGAAAGGTGAATGAGCTTGGAGTATGGCATGATGCCATATAGTCTGAGAGCAAAAAGCTAGATAAAAATATCGTACGGTACTGGGGTAGGGAAATCCATTAAGGGTTCAGCCAAAATAATCTGAAACATTTTTACTGGCCAAAATCATTCTACACTTTTTTTTCTTGTGTAAAACTGCTTCAATTAGGTGACTAATGAATGCGTATAGAGACGGAAGTGGCGATGCTGTGATGTTAAATGTTAATGTCGTGGGACTACGGCGTCTCATGGGGTAGACTGGGTGCAAGTCTTTCAATTTGACGCCACTTCGGCGACTTGTGCGTCGTTGGGAATGAAAATGATGATGATCAGGACAACACAACACCCAGTCTCTGGGCGGAGAAAATCTCCGACACAGCCAGGGATCGAACCCGGGCCCTTACGATTGACATTCTTTCGCAATGACTTTTCTTTTCGTTCTATATAGTTCGTTGCGTTTGGTCTGGGCGGACGTCACAAGACATCCGTTCAAGTTGATTGTTGATGTCTTGACTCAGTTATTTTATTACAGAGAGCAATCAGCACTCTGACCGAACACGCTGAGCTACCGTCCCGTTGTGGGGGACGGACACTGTAGTGGTGATGACAGGCAAAAGAAACACTTGACCAGGTTTTTCAGAACGGCTCATAATTGTAGTCCTGTACCGCTGACGTCAATGTGTGTTGGAAATTTGAAAGGTTTTCTATGTTTCCAGGTATTATGACCTTCCAGTAGCACGAAAACCTAACGATTGGCACAGAAAAAGAGAAAATTACAATGGTACCTAAAGTACCTCCGTCACTAACCTGAAGGTGCCAAGTGCAATACAGATGTAGCTTTAAATATAGATATAAATATACACTACTAGCATTAAAACTGCTACACGACGAAGATGACGTGCAACAGACGCACAATTTAACCGACAGGAAGAAGATGTTGTGATATGCAAATGATTACCTTTTCAGAGCATTCGCACAAGGTTGGCGCCGGTGGCGACACCTACAACGTGCTAACATGAGGAAAGTTTCCAACCAATTTCTCATACACAAACAGCAGTTGACCAGCGTTACCTGGTGAAACGTTGTTGTGATGCCTGTAAGGAGGAGAAATTCGTACCATCACGTTTCCGACTTTGATAAAGGTCGGATTGCTGCCTATCGCGATTGCGGTTTATCGTATCGCGACATTGCTGCTCGCGTTGGTCGAGATCCAATGACTGTTAACAGACTATGGAATCGGTGGGTTCAGGAGGGCAATACGGAACGCCGTGCTGGATCCTGACGGCCTCGTATCACTAGCAGTCGAGATGACAGGCATCTTATCCGCATGGCTGAGAGGGATCGTGCAGCCACGTCTCGATCCCTGAGTCTACAGATGGGGACGTTTGCAAGACAACAACCATCTACACGAACAGTTCGACGACGTTTGCAGCTGCATGGACTAACAGCTCGGAGGCCATGGCTGCGGTTACCCTTGACGCTGCATCACAGACAGGAGCGCCTGCGATGGTGTACCCAACGACGAACCTGGGTGCACGAATGTCAAAACGTCGTTTTTTCTGCTGAATCCAGGTTCCGTTTACAGCATCATGATGGTCCCATCCGTGTTTGGCGACATCGCTGTGAACGCACATTGGAAGCGTGTATTCGTCATCGCCATACTGGCGTATCACCCGCTGTGATGGTATGCGGTGCCCTTGGTTACACGTCTCGGTCACCTCTTGTTCGCACTGACGGCACTTTGAACAGTGGACGTTACATTTCAGGTGTGTTGCGACCGTGGCTCTACCCTTCATCCGATCCCTGCGAAACCCTACATTTTAGCAGGATAGTGCACGACCGCATGTTGCAGGTCCTGTACGGGCCTTTCTGAATACAGAAAATGTTCGACTGCTGTCCTGGCCAGCACATTCTCCAGACCTCTCACGAATTGAAAACGTCTGGTCGATGGTGGCCGAGCAACTGGCTCGTCACAATACGCCAGTCACATGAACTGTGGTATCGTGTTAAGCTGCATGGGCAGCTGTACCTGTACACGTCATCCAAGCTCTGTTTGACTCAATGGCCAGGCGTATCAAGGCCGTTATTACGGCCAGGGGCGGTTGTTCTAGCTACTGATTTCTCAGGACCTATACACCCAATTGTGTGAAAATGTAATCACATGTCCCTTCTACGATAATATAATTGTTCAATGAATACCCGTTTATCATCTGCATTTCATCTTGGTGTAGCAATTTTAATGGCCAGTAGTGTAGATATAGATGTAGATGTAGGCTCTAATAGGGCACTACATTTAACTGGCTGCTGCAAATGGGCAGTCGATCTTAATGTCTCCATCCAATATACAGATCCAACATCAATAGACTCACATTCATTCTCTTTCGAGAAGACGTGTTTTCCATTGCCCATATGTACTCAGACTGATGTGGACTGATACAAGAGCTAAAAGAACGTGTCTCGACAATACGGTACGCGTAAGCACTAAGTCTACTAAATAGTTCTATCTGTTGCATGTGACCGGTGCTTCGTGCCAATAGCACATCTTCCTCTAACCTGTGCTTAATATCCATAACACATGGGTAATTTCGATGAGTATAACGAGGAAGTGATTTATGCTATGCTTTCGTTCAGCCATGGTTGGGTACAATTCTGTGGAGATGAATCTGGGTAGCTATTGGTTTCACGTCTTCATTTGACAGATAAATGGCCATCGACCCTATCTACTTGAACATATATCTTCTGGTGGACGCTGTTTGGTTTTTAACTTTTTTGATTCTTCTCTCTCTAACGTTAAATGCATCACTTTACTAATTTACTCATTTCCCGCATCAGATACAGATTCACACTGCCACCTAATGAGCAAAATACAAGCCTATAGAATATCAAAACACCAGGAACTGAAGAGTTTCCAGCAAACAAAACACAGCATATCGTTCTCATTGGAGAGAACTTCTGTAAATTTTATTTCGGGCGTATCCTATGAAGTGTTATAGGACCAATAGTTGTCACAGTATATATAAATGAGCTGGAAGATAAAATTTTAATTTGCATGAGGCTTTTCGCGGATGATTCTGCTGTATACAGAAGGTCGAAACGCAAGAAAATTGTAGTGAAATGCAATAATACCTCTTGGTGTAGAGGGTGCAATTTAGCATCGACATAAATGAATGAATGTATTGCGTATGCATAAAAAGACCGATTATTTTATGACTATACGATGGTGAACAATCACTAGACACAGTTACTTCCATAAAATATCTAAGAAAATGCTTACGGCACGATTTAAAGTGGAACGACCATACAAAATTTGGGATGTCAGCTTGAGATTCATCGGAAGAATCCTCAGGAAATGGAGTTCATCGATGAAGGAGGTAGCCTGCAAAACGGTCATTGCTTGGCAATCTGGGATCCTCACCAGACAGGACTGAAACAGAGAAGATCCAAAGAAGGGCAGCACGTTTCGTCAGAGGTTCATTTAGTAACTACAAAAGCAACACAGAGTTGCTCAGCCATTACAGTGGCAGACGCTGCAGAAGGTGCGCTCTGCATCACGGTGTTACTTGCTTTTATAATTCCGACAGCGTGCTTTTCTAGAAGAGTCAAACAATATGTTGCTTCCTCTGACGTACACCTTGCGAAAAGGCTAAGAAGATAGAGAGGTTAGAGCCTACACAACTTTATTTCCGCGAACCATTCAGGACTGGAACAAGGAGAGGGGGAGGTGACACTGGTGCGCAAAGTATCTTCCTCTACAAACCGTAAGGTACAGATGTAGATTGAGATGTAGATATGCTATAGTTAGCCATTTAGTAAGCTATATGACGATTCTGCAAAGAGTATAAAAGTTTCTATACACGCTATCCAAGCGTGAGTAGCAGCTTAGTCTGGTGTTTCACCCCCGCTGTCATTCTGTGACAGAGGCAATGACGTTGCAGTGCGAAGAGCTCATCTCACTTATTATGAAAGTTCTAAGCCAGTCTCACCCTAATGGAACGCTGTCACAAGCGTACCTAGTCTGTCCGGTGTCTATCTGCAGCTTCTTGTCAAATAATACAAGCACTAGCACAGCAGGTAAAATAACTGTGTAAAATAAAACGGTCCCCATCTTTGCACTTTGTTAAAAGTCCACAAGACAGTTCTCAGTTATCTGGCTTACACCGTAGAGCCTTGATATACCTGCTTTTAGAAACTGTCTACTCCCTACGTGGAAAACCTGTAGACAATGTAATTTCCTTTGCTGGTTCGCTTTCTTTTAGATCAACACTGCCTTAGGATTAATGAGCGACTTTTAGCAATTCAGCCTACTAGTGGCTGTAAGAAGTTATCAGTTTGATTTTACGAAACACAGTGACGAGAGCTAACTCTCTCTTCCCGAACATTCGTGAATAGTTACAAATGCATCATACCAAGCCCCATCGATGCATGGTATAATTCTGACAGAACACAAACATCATGCTACTCATCTTAAACGACTCAAGGACAGGGAGAGGACAACGGCAGAATCGCAGTCTTTCCTTGCGTATTATTTAACACAATTGGAAAAACCTTCTGTTTCCATATGATCTATTCACGTCTGTGAGAGACTCCTAAAAGAGATGTCCAATCAAACATCTTACGAACAATGTCTCCAGTACACTGCAAACAAAATATATGTTAACTTCCTGGGGTGCCATGGGTGTAAATTATAAAGCAGATTCCAGCAGTGAATGAGGGCGAAGAGAGAGCGTGACGTAGTGAAAGTGAAGTGTTCAATGACATTACCCCCACAGTCAAAATGTCCACGTCTTCTCTCGTTAAACTACAGCACTATGTAACTGATACGAAAAAAGTGTTGTTACCATAACTAGTGCAGGTAAGATATTTAGGCTGAGACAGCAGCTAGCACTAAACAAAAACTGAGCACATTACTGTTTTCCTAGGTTGCTGAATAAACAGATCACTTGTTTTTAGTAATTATATTTCCTGAAGCTTTCCGGGCGTAGACCACCATCAGAACGTCTTAAAAAAGAAAAATGGCTCTAAGAACTATGGGACTTAACTTCTGAGGTCATCAGTCCCCTAGAACATAGAACTACTTAAACCTAACTAACCCAAGGACATTACACACACCCATGCCCGAGGCAGGATTCGAACCTGCGACCGTAGCGGTCGCGCGGTTCCAGACTGTAGCGCCTAGAACCGCTCGGCAGAAGGTTTTACAAATGACACACAATGGACACGAAAGTAGTAGCATAGCACATACATGAATAAATGTTTTTAAAAATATTAGTTTTACGTATCATGTTAGTTCAAATATCATGTACACTGAAACGCCAAAGAAGCTGGTATAGGCGTACGTATTCAAACACAGAGATATGTAAACAGGACGAATAAGGCGCTGCGGTCGGCAACGCCTATAAAAGACACACAGTGTCTGGCGCAGTTTTCAAATCGGTTACTGCTGCTACAACGGCAAGTTATCAAGATTTAAGTGAGTTTGAACGTGGTGTTACAGACAATGCACGAGCGATGGGACACAGCATCTCCGAGGTAGCGATGAAGTGGGGATCTTCTCGTGACATCATTTCACGAGTGTACCATAAGTATCAGGAATCCGGTGAAACATCAAAGCTGCGATGTCACTGCAGCTGGAAAAAGATATTGCAAGAACGGGACCAACGACTACTGAAGAGAATCTCTCAACGTGACACAAGTGCAACAGTTCCGCAAATTGTTGCAGATTTCAGTGCTGGGCCACCAACAAGTGTCAGTGTGCGAACCATTCCTCATCGATATGGGCTTTCGGAGCCGAAGGCCCACTCGCGAACCTTTGATGTCTGCACGACATAAAGCCTTAAACCTCGCCTGGGCCCGTCAACACCGACACTGGACTGTTGATGACGGGAAACATGTTGCCTGGTCGGACGAGTCAGCAGTGAACTGTTCAAGCTGGTGGTGGCTATGTAATGCTGTGACGCGTGTGCAGTTGGAGTGGTATGGGACCCCTGATACGTGTAGATACCACTCTGACAGGTGCCACGTACGTAAGCATCCTGTCTGATCACCTGCATCCATTGTGCGTTCCGACGGACTTGGGCAATTCCAGCAGGACAACGCGACATCCCACACGTCATTATTGCTACAGAGTGGCTCCAGGAACAGTCTTCTGAATTTAAACGCTTCCGCTGGCCACCAAACCCCCCAGACACGAACATTATTGAGCAAATCTGCTATGCTACTCAGGAGAGATCTCCAGCCCCTCGTACTCTTACGAATTTATGGATAGTCGTGTGGGATTCACGGTGTCAGTTTCCTCCAGCACTACTTCAGACATTAGGTGAGTCCATGCCACATCTTATTGCGGTAGGTCTACGTGCTCGCGGGGGCCCTACACCATATTAGGCAGATGTACCAGTTTCTTTGGCTATTCAGTGTAAAGTGCCATAATACAAAGTATTACAATTTCAGCATCGGTGCTCAACTGTATATCATACAGCATAGTCGATTCCAACATCAGAGAACAAAGAAGCACAAACGGTCCTTTGCGAAATGCACATGAACCAGAATAGGTAAAAGGAGCGAGGGCATTAGATATAGGAAAAAGTACCTTTATTTATTTACGTTGCTACTGTTAAGACAAAATTGCCAAAAGAATGAACTATCTGAAATTTTTAGCTAGTACATGCACCTACAAACGTCATTCAAAATGCTGACAACATTAAGCCTACTATGAAAGTAAGGAGCGGACTATCACTGTGGTTTCGTTAGGTAAAGCGTCACGTGTATAAAGGGAAAATTTAAATTATTTTATCATTACGAGAGAAGGGAGCGCGGACGGAAACGCACCAAACCTGGGATGAGGGGATGGGGGACGGCATAAGACTCGACGTCAAACATCATTGTTGATTTAAATTTCGTTACACCAACTAGGATAAAGAATTTATAAAAATGTTTACAAAGAACAAACAGTAATGAAAAAGACACAAGATTTAACAAGTCTTACATTATAGAATGGAAGAGTACAGGGAAAATACGTTCATCTGTTAATGTCAGAAAATATGCTAACATTAAAAAAAAGTCTCATCTTTATCTAAGACATTTATTTAAAAACCAAAGAGGGTAAAAAACGGAAGGTGCTTCAATTTAATTCGAAAGGTCTTAAATGTTGTGGGACCAAAGGGATCTATGAGGATTAGATGAGGACGCAATAAGTTGATTAATTTGAGGTTGTAGCAGACGCAGACCAGATATTGTTCTGTGATGTTTTGGAGTTGCTCTTCAGACTATACTTGGGCCCAATCATTCAGATTCCGGTGAACATGAACCAGAATATTCACTTCAACATTATCGGTAACCAAATGTCATCCCTCCTTTTTTATTTTCATGATAAGTATTCTGTGGACATTCCCGTCTTCCAGTATGACAACAGCAGTTTTCTCAGGGTTGCACGCTTACGGTACTGGTTTGATGTAATCTCAGGTCTCCTATAGAAAATGTAGGACGATCCGTTAAATCACCAAATCCTAGTCCACCTGAAAAATCTAGGACCGTTTGGAACCATGTGAAATGTAGCAATCTACACCCGTTCCATTTGGTACCTCTGTAGTTGGCTTGCATTGTTGGTTGGTTGCATATAACGTGCCGGAAGAAACTTGCAGACTCTTTCCGTTGACGAAATATGGCTAAAGCTACAGGCGGGTTTACAAGGTATTAGTTATGTCTGCTAAGGAGTGAACAAATTTGGACCCTTTTGCTGATCTGTCTTATGGATGTCCACTGAGTGTCAACAGTCATGGGATTCTTCCAAATATCGAGTCCGTCCTCCTTTTGTACAGCGTAGTGCAGCAACTAGATATGACATGGACTCAACAAGTCGTTGGAGGTCTCCTACAGAAATACTGAGCCTTTCTGCCTCGAAAGTGTTGCCGGTGCAGGATTTTGTGCATGAAATGACGTTTCGGTTACACTGCATAATTGTTCGTTGGGTTTGATATTGGGCGATCTGGATGGCCAAATCATTCGTTCGAATTGGCCAATAACGTTCTTGAAATCAGCCACGAACAACTGTGACCTGGTGACATGAAATCGTCGTTTAGAAACATAAAGTCAATGAATCGCTGTAAATGGTGTCCAAGTAGCCGAACAAAACCATTTCCAGTCAATGATCAATTCAGTTGAACCAGAGGACCCAGTCCATTCCATGTAAACACAGCCCACACCATTTTGGAACCATCACCAGATTTCATAGTGCGTTATTGACAACTTGGAAGACGGTAGTTGTGGCCGAGCGGTTCTAGGCGCTTCAATACGGAACCGCGCTGCTGGTTCGAATTCTGCCTCTGGCATGGGTGTGTGTGATGTTATGTTAGTTAGTTTTAAGTAGTTCTAAGTCTAGGGACTGATGACCTCAGATGTTGAGTCCGATAGTGCTCAGAGCCATTTGAACCATTTTGACAACTTGGGTCCACGGCTTCGTGTGGTCTGGGCCACACTCGAACCCTACCATCAGTTCTTGCCAACTGATATTGCAACTCATCTAACCAGATCACTGTTTTATAGTCGTCTAGAATGGTCATGAGCCCAGAAGAGGCGCTGCAGGCCATGTCGTGCTATTAGCAATGGCTCTCGCATCAGTGGTCTGCTGCTATGGCCCATTAACAGCAGCTTTGGCCGCACTTTCCTAACGGATACGGTCGTCGTAAGTTCCACATTGATTTCTGGCGGTTATGTCACGCTGTGTTGTCTGTCTGTTAGCAGTGATAACTCTACACAAACGCCTCCGCTCTCGGTCGTTAATCGAAGGGCATCGACCAAAGTCTGGACGCCGGGTCTGGGACGGAAAACCCGAGCCAGCAACTTCGTTCGTTGGCGAGCGGGAACAGCCTCGCCGCCGAGTCAGCTGTCAGCTGCCCGCTGGCGAGGTCGCCACTGTACGAAGCACCGCAACAGCTCCCCGGCCCGTTGACTCTGCTCCCCATACCTCCTCCTCCTCCTTCCCACGTCTTCGATTGTCTGAGGCATCCTACCGGAAATTTCCCGCCCCCTTTGCGCTGTCGCTTCTTCTGCCGCGCCGCATCCCACCGCGCCGCGCCGCACTGTTCTGCCGACTTTACTCCGAGTAGCTAAAGCAAGGAAAGAAACAATTTCTTGCAGCGTAACTTCGCTAGAAACCCAACTCCATAACGTTGGCGTCATTCTGTATAAAGTTGTGCCTCGTTCAACGTCCATTCTATTTGTGGCGTTAGGAAGCTTTCTTGGTGGTAGATGTTACTTCTAGGCTATCGATTTGTGTATCTTCGTGTTGAGCACGGCAAACATCCAACGAGGCATTTCTTCTGCTGATTCTCGTTAGTTTCTCCTTTTCCAATAGTGGCATGTGCTTTAGCAGCAGCTCTCTGTCGAATAAATACTACTACCACCAAGGTTCAGTTTTTATGAGTTTAATTTGTTATTTTAGATAGCAACTTGACAACGCATAACACTTTTGGAACAAATCCAACTATAAGTTAACAGGCTATCCGTGTACTAACTACATACTGATGTCTTGACTTAGTAAAGCACCTAACTAACAAGATACCTGTATGCGTAACACTGAACCATGAAAGGTAATCTTCCTTTACGACGTCATTTGATAGCACAAGAAAAGGGGAAATTCTGAACGATATAAAGCAAATAGCATCAAATTTCGTAATATTGAAATAAAAAATGTTTCTTTTCATTTAATGTTAGAAATATAATGATTTAAATTTAACAATGAAAGGAAATAGTAAGAAAATCTAGACCTCGAGGAATTTTAACTAGAAATAATTTTAACATCCTGTTTAATTTCGATGATAGTCACAATAATATTTCTTAGTCTTTTGGTATTCTCGTTAAAAACGGAATTTTCCCGTTTCCGACAGCACTTCTCATACGCAATACACACCAGAGCAGAATGAAATAGTAACTTAACATTTAGCAGCACTGATGAGTCATTTCTTCGTTACAGTGAAAAACAGACTTTTTTTCTTTTCAAAATGCTGCTTTGTGTGAGCTGAATACAGTTTCTGAAATGTAATAGAAACCATCCTTCCAACATTACTCTAATCTTTGACTTGGAGTAGGTAATGCGTAACCGCTTTATGATTGTTACCTTTCCCCTCTTCTCTTTATCTGCAGCAATAAACTTCTCCGAGAAACTTGTTGAACTTGTAAAATAACACTATGGACACAGAACGATAGAAGATCCGACTAGCGGAAACACAAATGGTTCAAATGGCTCTGAGCACTATGGAAATTAACATCTGTGGTCATCAGTCCCCTAGAACTTAGAACTACTTAAACCTAACTAACCTAAGGACATCACACACATCCATGCCAGAGGCAGGATTCGAACCTTCGACCGAGCGAGGTGGCGCAGTGGTTAGCACACTGGACTCGCATTCGGGAGGACGACGGTTCAATCCCGTCTCCGGCCATCCTGATTTAGGTTTTCCGTGATTTCCCTAAATCGTTTCAGGCAAATGCCGGGATGGTTCCTTTGAAAGGGCACGGCCGATTTCCTTCCCCATCCTTCCCTAACCCGAGCTTGCGCTCCGTCTCTAATGACCTCGTTGTCGACGGGACGTTAAACACCACTAACCTAACCGAACCTTCGACCGTAGCAGTCGCGCAGTTCCGGACTGAACGCCTAGAACCGCTAGACCACCGCGACTGGCAGCGGCAACACAACGGTGGATACAGCGTTAAACTACAACAACAAGTCAGATGAAAATAGAAATGAATCTCGTATTACTTGTACTACGCTAGAAACCATGAGACTCTTAACCAGTTCCTAACGTCTTGAAGAACCCTGTTCCTTGTAGTTTTTTTGTTCCCTGTGATAGTTATCTTCAAATCAGGCTCATACCTGATCAGCAAATTTTCTCTGTCGGTAAGTTTGGTTTTTTCACTATACATGTTTTTTTATGATGAATGGACAGCCAGTCACGGACTATAAAGAGCGCATAATTACTCCACTGAAACTGTCTACAAATACAATTCTTGGACGTATCGAAGTTTAACGACTTGGTACAGCCCGAAGTACACATTTACGATCACATTGCCTTACGACCACAAACTACTCCTTAAGAATCGTCTAGGGCCAGAATTACTTCCAACCTAAAATTTGAAATATCCTTCCGAAGTTGGTTGAAAATCGTATGAAAATTGCAACAACTGCATTTTATTTAGCACACAACATGAGACTCTGGTTAATTTAACATGATCGGTAATTAAGTGATCAATTAACGGGGTCTGAATTTCTTGTCACAGAACGATTTTTAGTCATCCCTTCACGTGGAGTATTTTGCCCACGAGTGTGAAGCCCTCGACTCAGAAATTTCAACTCAGCTAACGTAATTTTTACTCTTTCTTCCTTCGAGAGTTCCACGTCTCGCTTTCATCTAATACTATCGACAGCGTTATTGTTTTTATAAAACCTCAGTTTTGCTTTCGGGCTTTATGAATTGTTCCACACATACACATTTAAATTTGTGTAGTTTTGTTTTTACATCGTTGTTATTGGGAACATTTAACGTCCAATATTTTGACCATTATATACATTTTGGTTCTCATTGATTTTTTCCCAAGAAATGCCATTTATATTGTAGCCACATTTGTAACCTGTCTTCATCTGTTGCACACAACATCGACTGCATATAACATACTACCTGATTTATATTACGGTGGAAGCATCATAACACATTTTAAAATTTGTTTCCATTTGACTATGAACACATAGATAATAAAAAGGGCTGGGTAGATACACCAACATTATCTAATTCCTTTATTTGTCTTTATACATGCCCCTGGTCGTTTCTATTGAGTCATCAGTATACCTTTTTTGATCGAACTTTCCCAGAGCACGTCAATATTAAGACTGTCAAATGCCTTCTGAAAATTGGTGAAGAAAATATGGGTTTCCGAACTGAATTCCCTTCTTTACCCTGTCATTTGTTTCATTACGAAAAGGACATTTATAGTTGAGTGGCTCCACCGAAATCGCACCCATTCTTCGCTGAAGATGGTGTATTCTATGTCCTAAATTCTACTCTTGATTATTCTCGAGTATATTTTATAGACATTATTCGACAGACTGATACCCCTTCTTGTAAGCCATTAGACAAAGCTTAAGAAACCAGGAAACAAAAGTTTCTTATATTAAATGTTTACTTTGTTAGGAAACAACAGTGTTTGTATGCATATCAGATTATGAGTAAACAAGTTCTAGCCCAAAAAATCTATGTGAAATATAGGTCCAGTCTAGATCTCTATTTTTTGGTTTCTTTACAAGTGGCATTATCTACCCCGAATAGCAGAACAGGCTGTTGGGGATATGACCCACAGTAGAGACACTCTTTTTACAACTCAGTTCTTAGCAAGGTAGTTGTGCCCAGAGTAAATCCAGTTTAGAATATTTCGGAGAGGTTTTCAAGTTCAAGCGTTTATTTTAGAACCATTGAAATTTCTCACGAAGATTTAGACGTGATTTTCTATTACTTGTGG
Source organism: Schistocerca cancellata (assembly GCF_023864275.1). Taxonomy (NCBI): domain Eukaryota; kingdom Metazoa; phylum Arthropoda; class Insecta; order Orthoptera; family Acrididae; genus Schistocerca; species Schistocerca cancellata. The sequence continues at coordinate 629,177,778 of NC_064627.1, forward strand.
TACCTTATGCCTCTGTCAAAAAATTGTAAGTGTACTTTGTTTACATGTACACGGAGTAACGTCGATGGGTTTCTAGGCATTTGAAGTGTACCTATGTCATTGGTGATCGCTGGCGATGCTGCAGACGGTGAATCTTGAGATCCTAAAACTGAACCTAAATTATCTGTCTATTAGTGTCCGTCTCCGTTTGATGGCAGTTTGAAAATTCATGACTACTAATCAAAGGTGTAGTCCCGGTGTACAGAATACAATATATAAAATAATAGCAAAGAGTCGTGGCGGAGCAAAGAGCCACAGATGATCACAGACCCATACAGCTTGACAGAAGCTAAATGGCTGGGCTTTCCCGTACGTCAGCTACTGAGAAAGCACGTGCACGCACCACAGAAAGGTCAAAATACAAGCAACACGTCATGTTAGAGTAGCAACGGTCTGAAGCCTAGTAACATCTGTGTATGGATATCTAAGGTTTACTTGCTTCATAAAATTGTGTAACAAACACGAATGTTAAGTTCCGTTTAAATGGTGCAAATGGCTCTGAGCACTATGGGGCTTAACATCTGAGGCTATCAGTCCAGAACTTAGAACTACTTAAATGTAACTAACCTAAGGACATCACACACATCCACGCCCGAGGCAGGATTCGAAACCGCGACCTTAGCGGTCGTGCGGTTCCACACTAAGCGCCTGGAACTGCTCGGCCACAACGGCCGGCCAAGTTTCGTGTTACAATACGTATTCGGTGGCTGAACGTATCTTACAGATATTACAAGCGTAAGTTACAAAGACATACAGTTTGAGGACGAAGTGAATTTAACAGTGCAATGAAGTGCATAAGGCGATGGGAAAATATGCGGGGTGGGAAATAAAAGAGTGGTGATAGGGTTAAATGTATGTCACATAGCCTAAATACGCACAACCAGCCGATAGAGTTCATAGGATAGAAAATTTATATTACCGGTGTACAATAAAACATCGGGAAGAAAGATCTGGTTTGAACGTATCATCAATAACGAGGTCATTAGAGATGGAGCAGAAGCTCGGACAGGGGAATGACTGGGAAGGAAATCTAGTTTTTGTTTATCCATCATATAGATGTGAATGGGACACTGCAGCTGGTAGATAACAACTACAAAACGGATATGAGCACTTGTACGCCATCTTCAGAAATTTATTGTTTAAGCAACCAGTTTCGAAGCTTCATTAGGGTCATATTGAGGTCCCGATGCGGGAAACTAACACAGGCATCCCGATTTTGATGTACATAGAAGAGGTACCACATATAAATCGTAACCGAATGTATATATGTGGTTTCTATGTGCGTGTTTTGATATCTCAATTGCCGGCCCGCATGGCCGAGCGGTTCTAGGCGCTACAGTCTGGAACCGCGCGACCACTACGGTCGCAGGTTCGAATCCTGCCTCAGGCATGGATGTGTGTGATGTCCTTGGGTTGGTTAGGTTTAGGGACTGATGCCCTCAGAAGTTAAGTCCCATAGTGCTCAGAGCCATTGGAACCATTTGATATCTCAATAATTCGTTTTCTGCATTGGGGCCTGAAGTGAAAAGTGTCGAAAATGGTTGCTTAAATATAAAGTCTTTAATAAGAATTACTGCTGTTGTTATCCTTTTTCTACGGGGGAGCGAGGGAAGGAAATCGTTGGTGCCCTTTTATCTGTATCCAGTACAGAACAGTAGGGAAACAACGGAAAACCTACATCTGTTTGGACGATCGTGTTTTAACTGCCGTTCTCCCAAAAACTTCCAGGGCCTTACCACTGTGCCACCTCAGTGGGTATTACACATCAGAAAGACCGAAGAAGGTTGCTGGTGCGGGAGAAGGGGGGAAGGGGGCGGGGAGAGAAATAAGTTTAGGAGGGGGAAAGATACGAAGGATAGTGAGGACAGAGAGAATCCAACCATAAATAATCAGTTGTGGCAGTACACGAAATTTATTTTTCGTGTTTGATAACGGCTTAACTGCTCAAACTGTCCACAACAACAAAGCTGCCAGTTGTGGAACGTTTCCTGGGCCATGTGTCCCCTAGGAAAGCCAGACGCTTGGGTAGCTGTGGTATGTGTGATAGGTAAACAAATACGGTGCCTGCCTGTATCTCCAGGCACCGGACAAGGCGCCTTTTCCAGCATCTGGAAGCACTTGCCGCCGTCGCCAGTTCTGCGAGACTCTGGAGCGGTCGCCATTGGCGACCCTGAATACGATCCGCTGGCACTCAGGGCGCCCCAGTCTCTCTTTTTTTTTTTTTTTTGTTGCCGCCCGCGTCGGATGACACTCCAGACCGCGAGAATGTTCCGGGAACTGTTAAACCAGACACACGCCGACAGCGTAATCTTAACAGGTCCTCTCTCTGGAATTTCTTTCTTTCCGCGAGAAGATTTGCGGGCGACTCTCGTAGCTTCCGTAAGGCATTAGAATCAAGTGTGGAACTAGAGCTAGTAGCAACGCTGCCAGTAATTATGACACGCCACTACCATTTATTTCGCAAAAGTAAAAATTCCGCAGTTAGAGAGTACTCGCTACATTAGTAACAAGTAAAATGCTAGTAGTCACATAGACAGGTAGTAGGACAACTAAGGAAGAATGACTTCGGCCTTGAGAATCACACTAAAGCATCTCGACCAACCAATTACGGATTCAGTATCAACACCAAATTGTAGGTACGAGTGCCGCGATAATACTCCGGGGTCACACGGGCTTCGAACGCTACCATTGACGTACAGCGTGTGCAGGTTGCGAGTCGTGACTTCTAATGTTCACTTTGGTCATATTTACAGACGTGACAGATTTTTTGAACTTGTGGGACAATGTGATGCAATATCCCCCTGTCTATTTTATAAGCAGCATCGAGCAGACGCCACGTAATATTACATCATACAGAACTCAAAATGCTAAAATAATTGCCATTTCAACTAAAACTTGCTTGCAGTGAAAATATGTTGTTTATCAGGACCAGACCGTTAAGGGTTTATTTAAGACTTTCGTCGCTAGTATGATTCGTTTTAATAAAAAGTGGTATCTTGCGACGGTCTTAATGGTTACTGCTGGTGAGTACTTGCTTTTCTAAACAATTGCGACTCTACCGGTGGCTCACGTACTGGGGCTAGGCAAGACTCTGTTTGAAAAGAATAGCTCGGTGTAGTCGTAGGGTCGAGCCGCCCACGTCTGCTTTCATGCCCCGCAACTAAATCGCTGCAGACAACAGCCTGTAGCTGTGGTCCTGTAGTAAAATACTCTGTGCATTCGCCAGAACTGCAATTTGCTAAAATACACAGAAATATAAAATATATGATAAAAGATAAATGAATAATTCAATAACATGTGCTCTATTCTGACGTCTGGAATTGAATAATGTTCATTCAAGAAAGGACATCTCAAGTAAACTGGAAGTGGTTCCACGATATTCAGTTGAAATAAAAACAGAAAATACCCTTATCAAACGCAGTAAAGTTACGTTCATAGCGATATGAGAATAGTAGTAAAATCCCGAAACTAAATAGTCATCCATTTCGTGATCACAATATACGAACATTCACCAGCTCAAACCAGTTCAGAGTTCAACACGATGATTCACAAATTATACATGCGATGCGAAGACTAGCAACCCATATATATTCTGTTCTCAGTTCCGTAAATCAAGCAGAAGCAGAGTCCTCCTCTGCAGCATGTTCAAACCTTATAGAAATGTACTTCCCTTCAGAAGTTGCAGTACAATAGCGACCGTCTACCGTCCGGCATCAATCACCTTCATAATAGAGCACCACTCGTTACCATAGGCAGGTCTGCCTCTTCCAGAACTCACGTTAAAGTCCATAATCTCTATCTTGAGTTCGTCACTCAAAAGTCCTCGTCTCCACCTAACTCCAGCAGCGTTCTGCCACTGTCCAACTCTCACTGGCTGAAGTATGTCCGCACCAAAAATATTCTCAAACTCTACAGACACGATTTGATTCAACATGACCACTTCCCGGGCTAAGCTAATGTGAAATATTGAAATAAATAAATGTTGTAAACGTTCTGTCACACTCAGATAATTTACAATAATGAGTTTGATTATAAATAAATCTTCTGCTACCAGTAACGATTTTTTTTATTTCCTTTTCACACGACGAGTTTCGCGTAATGATTCCCGTTTTCAAATGTGTTTTTTGTGTGTATAATGCCATGTGTGAGTGATGTTGACGATGTGTGAGCGTCTGCTTCATTTCGTTGCCTTTACTGCAATATATACGTAACACGCGATTTTTTAATTGGTTATCGATCTTTTGGTGAATCTAGCGGTGAAGTTTAGAATAATTTGTACTTAATTTTCTAATGGTCCATTTGTGCAGTCTCACACACACTAAACATCGCACACAACTTGCTGTACACTTAAAACATCGAAAATATGTTACATAAACAAAACTGTCATAAAGATGGTCTTACAAGCAGTCCACAGAGATAACATTGTAGGTTTTCCACAGAGTATGATATGTTTTTGTACAGAGTTTATTTATCATAACACTTTGGATCGTAATTTACTTGTAACATACCATGCTCTGTGGAAAACCTATAATGTTGTCTTTGTGGACTACTTGTAAGAATATCTTTGTAACAGTTTTGTTTATGTAAGATATTTTCGATGTTTGAAGTGCACAGCAAGTTGTGTGTGATGTTTGGTGTGTGTGGGACTCTGCACAAATCGACCTTTACAAAACTTGAAGTGCAAATTCTTCTACACTTCACCACTAACTTCACAAAAAGATCGATAACCAACTAAAAAATCGCCTGTTTCTTATATATTGCAGGAAAGTCAACGAAATGAGTCTCATGCATCGACAACATCAAACAGAACTGGCATAATACACACAAAAAACGCAATTGCAAATGGGAATCATTTTCCGAAACGCGTCGTGTTAAAAGTAACTAAAGAAAATCATTACTGGTAGCAGAAGATTTATTTATAAACAAACCTACTGTTTTCACAGTTGCAGGATTCAAAACCATTTTTAATGGATCAAATCAGATAATTTACAATAATTGTAAATAAACGTTTGTTCATAAATAAATAAGCCAATTCTTGTGCAAGTGCACTCACATTGAATGACTACAGGTTACCGCCCAATTTCATTTAAACAATTATTTATGCCTTCTAAACAGAAATATCTTTTGATTCTCTTGATTGGCCAGTTTTAAACTAGTACAGTTTTTAATAGCATTTGCGATCAACATTTAAATAAAGGGACTGACAATATATTTAACTGTTCAGTAAATAAATACACAAGTATGACAAAATATGAGGTATTCACGCACATTCATTTGCTGTGTAAATGTGGAGAATACTGTGTTCAAATGAACATTTGTACGATGAAAAAGATGTATAAGACGCGGTAAATCAATATATAAAATACAGATACGCCGCTTTCAGGAACGATAGCTATCGTGCAGTGCTATCATCTGAGATAACGTCTGTTGAAATCGAACGAAGCGATTAAAAGTTGTTAATTCAGAGGGTCATTGTGAAAATGTTTATTTGATGTGAGGTATCAACTTCTGTAATTTTAAAGATATTGAGGTATCGTTGTGTCGCTGAACGCACCTCAGTTTTCTTGAGATCGCAAATGTATTCATATTTGCATTAATATTTGATTTGAGTTATTCTTGAATCTGAAGGGACCCGCCAGGATAGCCGAGAGCACTAACGCGCTGCTTCCTGGACTCGGGTAGGCGCGCCGGCTCCGGATCGAATCCGCCCGGCGGATTAACGACGACGGCCGGTGTGCCAGCTAGCCTGGATGTGGTTTTTAGGCGGTTTTCCACATCCTACTAGGTGAATACCGGGCTGGTCCCCTCGTCCCACCTCAGTTACACGACTCACGGACATTTGAAACACATTCACACTGTTTCACGGTTTACACTCGACGCAGACAGCTGGGGTACACTAATTCCGTCATGGGGGGGTACAGGGTGGCGACAGGAAGGTCATCCGTCCACCCCTTAAAATTAACATGCCAAATCCAGAAACCATGGCCGACCCTGCGTAACCGCGGGACAAGGCGCAAGCGGTAGAATTGTTGAATCCCAAAGAGCTGTAATTTGCCCATCTTTAAGAGTGTCTGACACTCTGCCGTTTCCTGGAGCATATTCTGCACAAAGGAAATGCGAGCATTAGCCATCCAAATTTCCAGCTCTGGGATTTACCCGTTTCCGGCGACGTGCTCATTGTCTCTCTGCACATGGCTGACCGGAAACGTTCAACTACCGGGATTGGCCGTGGCGCTCCCTGTGCCCTGGGCCCACTAGCGTTCTGCAATGCGTCATATTCACACTTCGTAGCAATTCTAGGCGCCCGATTGGTTCGCCTAGATACGCGTAACGTTAGTATATGATGAGGTGATAATTGCAATGTTGTCATAACTTTCGAATTCGAAGGTATGAATGGGAACAGAACCTTCTCTATAATTTCTTCCGAAACGGTAGCTGAATTGGTTTCCACTGACCAAGTGTGGAAAAAAATTGCTTGATCGGGGAGAAAATAGAATACTTTATCGTTAATTTCAACCACCAAGTTTCTCCTCCGAATGCGAAAATATTTTGTTGACAGCGGAATACATAGGGAGAAGCGATCACCATGATAAAATAAGGGAAATCAGAGCTTGTACGGAAAGATATAGGTGTTCGTTCTCTCCGCGCGCTATACGAGATTGGAAAAATAGAGAATTGTGAAGATGGTTCGATTAACTCTCTGCCAGCTACGGGTAGCGATCCGTGGAGGCCTGGTGGTGTGTTGTGTTGTGGCCGATGTAGATTTAGAATACTTTAATCCATCCACATGTCAACACCCTTACCGTATATTTCCTCCTCCTAAATTACACAGTAGTTTACGAATGTTAGGAACTATTTCCGGAATGGGTAGTTTCTAGAACTTGAGTTCTGTACGGCCCTCGTGCTCGAAATAGCCGACAATTTCCGTTGGTAAGTGTTACGGTAGCAGATCGCGCGTTCTACTAGGTATTTGATAAGTGTTCACTAACTACGTTTAAGCATAGCACGTTGAAGGCCTCAGGCGGGGTGAAGAGTACTTAAAGCTCGCTGAAATCAGTCGATACCGCGAGCAGTGAGTACTGGAGTGAGTTGGTGCCCGTGGTGTGAAGAGGTCACGCGGAGGTTAAAATCGTCTCAATTTCAGGGCGTGCTGTTGAGAAGATATACGTTAAATTTCTGAAATTAATGATTCTTAAAGCATTGCCTGTGGAATGTAAAACGGACGGACTGGTAAGTTATATATACATTGTGTTCATATTTGTCAGTGGAACGAGGATTTTCTAACAGTAAATGTAAAAAAAAATTATACAGACTGTGGTTGCACCAAAGAAAGATTAAAGTAATGAGAAGCAGCAGGAACGGTAGTAACAATATAGTTAACATCGAAACTGGTGATCACTGAACACAGGAAGGTAACAAATTTTGCTAACTTGGAAAATCCATGACATATGATGCAAAGAGGATATATATGGGTGGTCCATTGATAGTGAACGGGCCAAATATCTCACGAAATAAGCATCAAACGAAAAAACTACAGAGAACGAAACTCGTATATCTTTAAGGGAGAAACCAGCTGGCGCTACGGTTGGCCCGCTAGATGGCGCTGCCATAGGTCAAACAGATATCAACTGCGTTTTTTTAAATAGGAACCCCCCCTTTTTATTACATATTCGTGTAGTACGTAAAAAATATGAATGTTTTAGTTGGACCATTTTTTTCGCTTCGTGATAGATGGTGCTGTAATAGTCACAAACGTATAAGTACGTGGTATCACGTAACATTCCGCCAGTGCGGACGGTATTTGCTTCGTGATACATTACCCGTGTTAAAATGGACAGTTTACCAACTGCGGAAAAGGTCGATATCGTTTTGATGTATGGCTATTGTGATCAAAATGCCCAACGGGCGTGTGCTACGTATGCTGCTCGGTATCCCGGAACACAGCATCCAAGTGTCCGAACCGTTCGCCGGATAGTTACGTTATTTAAGGAAACAGGAAGTGTTCAGCCACATGTGAAACGTCAACCACGACCTGCAACAAATGATGATGCCCAAGTAGGTGTTTTAGCTGCTGTCGCTGCTAATCCTTACATCAGTAGCAGACAAACTTTGCGATAACCGGGAATCTCAAAAACCTCGGTGTTGAGAATGTTACATCAACATCGATTGCATCCATAGTATATTTCTATGCACCATGAATTGCATGGCGACGACTGAACGTCGTGTACAGTTCTGCCACTGCGCATAAGAGAAATTGCGGGACGATAACAGACTTTTTGCACGCGTTCTATGTAGCAACAAAGCGTCATTCACCAACAGCGGTAACGTAAACCGGCATAATATGCACTACTAGGCAACGGAAAATCCACGATGGCTGCGACAAGTGGAACATCAGCGATCTTGGCGGGTTAATGTATGGTGCGACATTATGGGAGGAAGGATAATTGGCCCCCATTTTATCGATGGCAATCTAATTGGTGCAATGTATGCTGACTTCCTATGTAATATTCTACCGATGTTACTACAAGGTGTATCAGTGCATGACAGAATGGCGATGAGCTTCCAACATGATGGATGTCCTGCACATAGCTCGCGTGCGGTTGAAGTGGTATTGAATATCATATTTCATGACAGGTGGATTGGTCGTCGAAGCACGTTCACCGGATCTGACGTCCCCGGATTTCTTTCTGTGGGGAAAGTTGAAAGAATTAGCTATCGTAATCCATGCGTCAGCGCATTGTCAATGCATGTGTGAACATTATGGAAGGCGAACTACGCGCTATTGAGAGGAATGTCGTTACACGTATTGCCAAATGCACTGAGGTTGACAGACATCATTTTGAGCATTTATTGCATTAATGTGGTATTTACAGGTAATCACGCTGTAACAGCATGCGTTCTCAGAAATGATAAGTTCACAAATGTACAGGCCGAGCGGTTCTAGGCGCTTCAGTCCGGAACTGTGCGACTGCTACGGTCACAGGTTCGAATCCTGCCTCGGGCATGGATGCGTGTGATTTCTTTAGGTTAGTTAGGTTTAAATAGTTCTAAGTTCTAGGGGACTGATGACCTCCGATGTAAAGTCCCATAGTGCTCAGAGCCATTTGAACCATTTGAACAAAGGTACATGTATCACATTGGAACAACCGAAATAAAATGTTCAAACGTACCTACGTCCTGTATTTTCATTTAAAAAACATAGCTGTTACCAACTGTTCGTCTAAAATTGTAAGCCATATGTTTGTGACTATTACAGCGCCGTCTATCACAATGCGAAGAAAGTGGTCCAACTGAAACATTCATATTTCTTTACGTACTACATGAATATGAAATAAAAAACGGGGATTCCTGTTTTAAAAAACGCAGTTGATATCCTTTTCACCTATAGCAGCGCCATCCAGCGGACCAACCATAGCGCCATCTGGTTTTCCCCTTCAAGCTAGACGAGTTTCGTTCTATGTAGTTTTTTCGTTTGATGCTTATTTCGTGAGATATTTGGCCTGGTCACTACCAATGGACCACCCTCAAATAATAATAATAAGAAAGGCCCGTCTCTTCACGGGGAGCGAACACAAACATTTCTACAACGTCAAGAGGCTCGTCGACCATACGACGAGATCAGCAGCTCTGTATCCTTCCAAGCGACGTGTCGAACTCCTTCTTGTCGGCAGTTTGCCACCTGATAAAGCCCGTTGGCAGATATATCTTGCAGAACCATTTGCTATCGCGTGCCTGGCTTAACAAAGTATTTCCTATGGTAGCTGCGACCTCTCGACCTCTGGTGAAGCTGTTCTGCAGGCTCCGTGATCGGGTTTGCGGTCCCTGGAGGCCGTTAGTGGAGACCTTGTGGTCTGTTGTGTTGTCGCCGGCGGTAAGTCTTTGTTTTGACATCACAGACGACATAAGTTTTCCTGGTGAATATACACCCTGTGATGCAGGCATCATGTGATGGTTGAACGTAAAGCGGGCGCTACGATGTCTGAAGTGTGCGGCTACAGGAGGCCTCCCCCCCCCCCCCCAGGAGCTGTGGAAGGCCCACCTCGATGTCATGCACCGGGGCCGTGGGCGACAGGAGATAAGGGCAGGCCGCAGGAGCAGGCCCTAATGGGCGTAGGGCCCTCTGCCAGAGGATCTGCGTGGGATGTGACCGGCGGGACTGCGGAGGCGGCGGTCGGGCGGGGAGAGAAGCACCGTCGTCCCCTAGGGCCGACAGTCCTGGAGGTGGCAGAGGAGGCGGCACATCAGGGACAAAGATGGCTTGTGTGCTTCCAGCACACTGTGCCATCGTCGAGGGTGACTGCCGCCATAGCGCGGCCGACAAGCGACGTGACCCTAGCGGCGACCCACCAGGGACGATGCCGGGTAAACACCAGCGCGTAGACCAGTCCTGTAGAGAATAATGGTGCTGTGTCGAATGCAGAGGAGCTGGGCGGGGAGAAGACAGAAACAGAATAGACAAGGGGGACCTATGAGGACGGCCATGAATCTTTTTGGCTGGGGATGGTCCATCCTCAACAGTGGAGCGGTAGCAGGACAGAAAGATGGTAAGGGCGTGGGCGTCGTCCAGAAAGTGTTGGGGACGGAATTTCGACATCTGGATTTTGAATGTCCAGAGAAACTGTTCAGATAATCCGTTACATGCAGGACGAAAGGCAGCAGTATGAATCAACTGGATGCCCTGGGAGGTGCAGCAGGAGGTAAATTCAGCAGATGAACCCAACTGACAGTGGGAATCTCCATCGATGATGGTTGCAGAGGACCGCGTATCCACTTGAAAAGGGAGAGGAGTACCGTTAACTGCACAGTCAGAATGATCGCCACCGTCGTGTGCGGAAAAACCGACTGAAGGAAGGAAATTGGTGGCAGTGGCATTGGATTGTTTGGGGGAAGAGACCAAACAGTGTGGTCATCGGTCTCGTCGGATTAGAAAAGGTCGGGGAAGGAAGCCGGCCGTGCCCTTTCAAAGGGACCATCCCGGCATTTCCCTGGAGCGATTTAGGGAAGTCACGGAAAACCTAAATCAGGATGGGCGGACGCGGGATTGAACCGTCAAGCCGAATTCGAGTCCAGTGTGGGCGGCAGTAGGTCCGTCTCATCCACCATGGAGTGATAGGCGGTGACAGCAGTGTGGTCCATGGCCATCAACGACGGCGACTGACGGACCTCGTCTCTGTGACCCTGCTTTCTGCAGGCCGTACAAGTCACCCTCCGGAAGCGGCAATCTTGCCTGTGTGTGAGAAAGCAGTGACTACAGGAGGGCAACCGTTGTCGCTGCTGCTGCTGCTGCTGCTGCAGCCGCTGCAGCCGGCGTTGGCGCAGGTGGGGACCAGCTTCCAGGTCCTGGAGGGCGGGCACGGCCTTAAGAGGGGGCCCCGGCGCTGCTGGGGTGGCGGGCGGCGAAGACCAGCGCCAGGGACTGCAGCATGGAAGCAGAGGGAAAAGACTGTTCATGAGTGCGGGTAACGGATAAACAGGTGTCTAAAGAAGTATCTTGCAGCTTCACAAGATCATCCTGTAAGGTATCATGAGGGGTATCGTCAAGAATCATATCACGAATGAGTGCCGAACCATAAGACTGCTTACAATGTGAGTTGCCACAGAAAAAACGACAGTCACGGGAGAAACCTTTCAGCGTAGCAATCCATTCCCTGTATGACTGTGCGGCAAGCTCCTGACAAGAGAAGAATTTATGACGTGCCGCTACCATGTCAACCTGAGAGTCGAAATAATCAAATAGGCTAGAAGTCAACGCCTGATAGGAGAGAGCATGAGTTTCCGTATCGGGATGCCAGTGGCATCATGAGCAATAATGTGTGGATCTAGACGAGCCACGTAGTTGCCCCAAGGCTCAACAGATTTGTCGAACTTGGTAAACGAAGGGGGCGCGGCACGGAGGCCCAGAAGTGAGGAATCTGGGTGGGACCCCTGTATAGGCACCTCAACATGGAAGGTGGACATCGCCTTTGAACGCTGAATGATGAGCTAGTTCGTTTGTTGCATACGTTCCAACAGCGCTATGACTCGCTCTGAGGGTTCATCACTACCTGAAATACCTTCTACCATAGAGGACAACAACCGAGTAAATGTGGGAAACTCGTAAGCCAACTCGTCGCCACTGAAGTATCTGCGCTAGCAGAACATAAATTCCGGAAACACACGTCCGGGAATAATTCATTGGACTCACCTAACGAAACAATAATAGAATATCCAAAAGAACAACCGACCCGATCCCAGCTGCGGATTGGCACAAATACAAAATAACATAATAATAATAATAATAATAATAATGAAGACCTGTCTCTTGACGGGGAACGAACACAAACAGTTCTACAACGTCAAGAGGTTGGTCGACTATACCACGCTATTTGCCAGCTAGATGAGGCGTCTGGCCGTGGCTGCCGGGGCCGTGCGTCGAATTCCTTTTTGCTAGCAGTGTTCCGCCTTATAAAGCGCGTTGGCGGATGTATCTGCCGGAACTATTTACGATCACATGCCTGGCGTAGGAAAGTAGTTCCAAGGCTAGTTGCGACCTCTGCTGAAGCTGTTCTGCAGGCTCTGCGAACGAGTAGGGGACCCTGGCGGTCGTTAGTGGAGACCTGGTGTTGTGTTGTGGCCGTCGGTAAGTCTTTGGTTTGACAACACAGACGACATAGGTTTTCCTGGTGAATATACATGTGATTCTGGCATCCCGAGATGGTTGGAAGTAAAGTGGAAAGACAATCCAGTAGGCGCCACGATGTCCGAAGTTTGCAGCCACAGCAGTGTGTGTGTGTGTGTGTGTGTCTGTGTAAAAAAAAAAAAAAAAAAAAAAAAAAAAAAAAAAAAAAAAAAAAACAAAAAAAAACAGACCAGCACTTGCAGAAAGGGCATTCCTATCCAAGAGAAATCAACTAGTGTCAAACATAGGTCTTAATTTGAGAAAGAAATTTCTTAGATGTATGTGCTGAGCACAGCATTGTGTGGGACTTGATGACAGGATATGTATTAAAAATTGTAGAGGAAGACAGAGACCAGAATACAGCCAAGGTTGGTAGTGCTACTCTAAGATGAAGACCTTAGTGTGAGAGAGGAATTCGCAGCGGGCCGCATCAAACCTGCCAGAAGATGTATCGTACAAAAAAAAAAACTAATGTTAGTCAGTCACTCAAGGAAATATGATTAACTAAGGCTTTCAAGATTACTGTGTTATGTCTCCAAATTTTCTTTAGTCCTTCCAGAGAAGAGTAAACTAGAAGCAAATATTTTGATGCCATCCTGACCATTTTTAGAACTGTGATAACAGGTACGTGAAAAAATGGCATTCTGTGAAACGAAATCATCTTTTGCCTGTTTTTACAACTATGTCGAAAGTAGATTCAGTGTCAACAAGTGGCGCCCCTCAAATTAAATACATAGCATACAAAACAATGTTACAATTTTCAACGCTACCGTCAGCTGTAATTTCATTATCAATTTATTGACAACCGGCTTCGACGCTGCACTTTATCTCCACCCCTCTAAAACCCGTTACCAATGAACTGATAATGAAAGTAGAGCTGACGATAGTGTTGAAAATCGTAATATTCCCATTGGTTGTGCTCTCCTCCTCCTGTATAACACGGATAGATATGCTGCAATTAAAAATAATGGTCGACGCGGCCCATTTACGTATCATAAGAGCGACTAGAAAGAAGGAGAGGAACTCAAAGCTAACGTAGCGTTGGTTTCTAAATAATCAGGGAATGATCCCTTGTTCAAATGCAAAAGTTTGGGGCCGGACATCGACAGCGGCCAATCTGAGTTGACCAACCTGCCTTTAGCCTGAAATGCTGTAAGGAAAGTGTAGAATACCTAGGGCAGGCAGCTAGTCTTGAACTTGAGACCGACTTCTCGCAAATACAATACCTAAACAACTTCCTCAGTTTACAGTCGGATATTAATACCTATGTGACTAACAACCCTACTCATAAAGAAACTCGTAATGAATCATGCAAGCTCTTCTTTGAATGTTTTTATTCCTTCCGTTAGTTAGGTAACGTTTGCAGATTGACGAAAAATTCTCTAGAACTCATCGGGTGAGTATGTGGTAATCGACCTAACCGTGTGTCAATTTGTGAACTGCGTTTCTTAGGATTTTTTAAAAAATGTGTCCTACAACTACCTTCTTGTTAGCTGGATTTATACAAATATTCATCTTTAAATCATCCATGACAGAATTATTTGGTCCATTTACGACATAGTATTGAGATGTTTATTAACTGATGTCGTAAATAATAATCTTTCAGAATCCAAGCTAGTAAGAAATTTCATGTCATTGTCGAAAGCTGTATGCTAGCTAGTAGTATCACAAATATACCAACGTATCAATTTTAGCGTTTCACATCCATACATGTGATATTTCCATTTTTTCTAGTAACAAAACTGCTGTAAGAAGCCTATGGACTGCTAGCTGATGCGGGGACCCGACTAAATATTTCTGGGAGCGCACTTCGCACGGACACGGCATGCGTTTTAGCAGGGCACGCGCAGGTGCAGCACGTGTCATTACACACACACACACACACACACACACACACACACACACACGTACACTTACACACAAACGTGCACACGCTTCTCCTGTCTTTCTGCTGCCACACTGTTGTCGACAGCGGGAACGGAAAGCGCGCTCCGAATACGGTGATGCCAGGCCACCTGTTCGAGGACCAGTATTTTCTGATATAACCTTTAGACACGGCCACAATTTATGAAGAGGTATCAAAATGTAATCTATTCGAGTAGCGTCTAACCAGTAGTACCGAGTCCGTTGTTTTTCATTATTTGACAAATTTATGTTATTTTAAATCTGTGATCGGATGCCCTGTATGTCACCTAAGTCGTCAGTTCACTTACGGGAGGAACTCGCGTACTCTATTTGTGAATCGTATGTAAACTTGATTCTGTCTTATCTATTGTAAACTGTATTATAATGTCAGTATGGAGATTGTGACTCATCAGTTGTCCATGCGTGTGATTTATTTTTGAAAAATACAGGGCCACTATACATTATTGATTCGTTTTCAAAGCTCTCTGTCTTCCATAGTATTACGTGCACAAATACGATTAATGCGTAAATAGAACCGTACACTAACGAAGTTCGCATTTTGAGACCAAGTGTGTCCCTCTGGTCACATGAGGCACACCGAAGTGGTACTCAACTTCGTTCCCTGCCTTATGTACCAACATCCTGAAATGGTCACAGCAGTACTGATGTGTTCTCTGAACTTTCCAATATTCTTGGCAGAGGGAGTGAGTAAACACGGTCCTTAATTTGTCTCCAAAGAAGAAGTGACAACGCTGTATGTCAGACGCCCTGCGGTGCCTAATGTGAAGTGGAGCATCATCTTCACCACCACGCCCAACCTAGCGAAGGCGAATTACTTCGAGGCCCAAAGAGGGTGTGCCCCATCTTGTTGGAAATGAAATTCTCTGAATCAGCAGTCAGTCCCAACTGTGACATATCAAGGCAAGAGGTAACGGCCACTGTGTACTCACAGAAGAAAAACGACCCATACATCTATGTCTGTGACATTACACAGACATCGTTAACCTTCGGAGAATCACGTTCATGGGCCACAAATTCATGAGTATTCTCGGGGCCCCATATTCTTACATTATGCCAATTAACTTTCCCATATAAATGGAAGGTTGCTTGGTCGGTGAATGCGAGTTAGGAGGCGAAATGTACAAGTACTCCCTGTAGCGTGATGGAAAACTGAAGGCGTAAAGCAAACTGGTGGACACAATGCATGCTCGCAGAGTTTACGATTCTGTTCATGCATCAGTCATATTTGTGGATGTAATACTTTAGAAAATATGGAACTCTGAAAACGAATTACTCATTTGTGGTAGCCTTGTGTGTGTTTCGGGAATACGTTATCCCATTGTCATCAACTTCGTAAAGGTAAGCTTGGCAAATTTTGATTGTGCCTTATAGCATAACATTTTTGTGAATTCGATACAAGTCTTTCCGAACTATGATGTATTTTTCAAATTAAAGAAATCACACGTTAAGACAACCAGTGACTCAAAAGCTCTGTAAAAATCTTGTTTTTGTGTTATCGTATTTCAACTATGTGCGTATCATATGTATCTTCTGAGGAATAAATTGAGGACCAGCCCAGCAGTTGCTTAAACGAACGTGTTAAACGCAGAAAAGCAACATTCAGGCTGGCCAGTGTACCTTACCAAAGGTCATGAATCGCCAGCGTGGATTAAACCCATATCCAGCTAACTTTACTATCTTACAATTTGCTGCTTCGCGCATTAGGCTACATCAGCAGTTTAGATACTAAGAAGAATAATGACCGAAAAATTATGTGAAACACTCGTTACAGGAAAAGAAGGGATGCCAGAACATTGACAAGGACATCCGGGAATCGATCCGGAAAGTAAGGGACAAAGAACGGTAGAGATTCACGGAGATTAGAATAGGCCTACGCAAAACGGAATGTTGGCGAAACTAAGTGTGTAGGGATGCACACGTGAAAAGACGAAATTAAGTAGTAGGAGATATATATCATCAAAATGAGAAATATGCGAATCAGTGACAAACCGAAGCTTATAAACGATATACGACCATGAAGAGAACTAAAAGAAAATTGTGATTGGATTATTTTTTGGTACGGACGACTTATTTTCGCCAAGGAGTCATCAACAGATGCATCGAGGTAATTTTAGGCGTACCCTAACGAAGTGTGTTGTGAATTTTTCTGTTCATGCTGTGTGTTAGTGAGGCAGACAATATTAAGAGTAATTTCAGAGATCTTGGAGAGGATGCATTTACCGATAGCGAAGTTCTATCTGAGAAGAGAGCTGCATAGATATCCAGATAAGATGTGGGACAGCTAATTGGAAACTTGCTTTTAAAGTGTAGAAATGTAAAACCGTCCACTTAAGCACTGTCCACTTAAGAAAACTCATAATAGTTTCTAATGAATACAAAGTCAGTTAGTCACGACTGCAATCAGTAAAATCGTATAAATACGTGCATATAACAATTTATAATGATGTCTACATCTAAGTGACTACAATGCAATTCAATTTTTTGCTTGCTTCATAGAAAAACATTCATATTTTACTCGATCTTTCTTCTCTTGAACAGCACGTGGGTAAAAATAAAACCTAAATATTTCCGTGAAAGTTACGATCCCTCCTGTTTAGTTAGAAAGTCACTTTTCCCAACGTAGGTGGAAGCCAATAAAATATTTTCGCATTCGGTGGAGAAAGCTGGTGACTGAAATCCCGAGAAAAGATCTCGCCGCATCATGTCTTTGTTTCGATGCTTGGCCTCCCAACTCGAGTATCATATCTGTGTCAATTTCTCCCCTACTTTGCCGTTATATGAAACGAGCTGCCCTTTTTTTAACACATTCGAGCTCTCCGTCTGTC
This sequence comes from Schistocerca cancellata, assembly GCF_023864275.1. Classification (NCBI taxonomy): domain Eukaryota; kingdom Metazoa; phylum Arthropoda; class Insecta; order Orthoptera; family Acrididae; genus Schistocerca; species Schistocerca cancellata. The sequence goes on from NC_064627.1 coordinate 629,195,226, forward strand.
CTATCTGGTAAAAGTCCAACATAAAGCAGTGATACTCTGGATGTAGACGGACAAGCGTAGTGTAGGCAACCTGTTTAGTAAATCTGTTGCATCTGCTACGTGTTGTGCCGAAAAAATAATCGCAGTCTTTGGTTCCTCTTGCTCACAACAATTCGTATGTTAAGACTCCGATTAAAGTCGTTGGTAACTGTAATGACAACCTTTTAATTTTCGTGATTTGTCGTGTAACCAGAAGTTAACGGATTTTAGCGGTACTCATCTAGAGGACCTATCAAGTTGTTTATGGTCGTCACTATCTGCACCATACACAGGTATCCTTTATATTTTTTTCAATTCGTTTTGATCTTCAAATGACTTTACTAGACGGTAAAAAACAGCATCATGAGCAAACAATGTAATAGGACTGCTTAGATTGTCTTTTAAGTTGTTGGCATAGATTAAGGAAAGCAGAGGGCCTAAACCACTTGCTTGGGGAATGCCAGCTATCACTTTGCTTTCTCTAGTGTGACTTCCTGCCGATTACTAAGGACCGTGATTTTCGTGACAGCAAATCATTGATCTAGTAGCATAACTGAGACAGTACTCCATACCCGCAAATTCATTAGAACGAATTGATTGAAGACCGGTGTCACAAGCCTGTATATCTAAAAATATAAAATTAACTTGAGATCCCCTGTCGATAGCACTCATTACCTCGTGTGAATAACGAGCTAGTTGTGTTTCATAAGAACGATTTCATTTGAATCCGTGCAGTTGTATGCCAATAGATTGTTTTCTGTGACGTATTACACCATATTCAAACACAGTATATGTCGCAAAATCGTACTGCAGATCGATATCAATGATGAGTCTGTAGTTCGGTTGATCTCTTGTACTTCCTTTCCTGTCCATTGGTGTGATTTGTACTGCTTGCCAATCTTTAGGTAAGGATCTTTCACAGAGCGATCACTTGTTGACGACTGCTAAAAATGTGTCTATTGCGTCAGTGTACTCCGAAAGGAACTTAACTGGCACACACTCTGGACAGTAAGACTTGTCTTTATTGAGTGTCCTACGTTTCTTTGCTACACCGTGGGTATTTACTGCTAAATTACTCATTGTTGGCAGCTGTTCTGTGTTCTAATACTGCAATATCTTATTCGGTGGATGAACTTCGGAAAACCGTGCTCAGTAACTTCGTTTTATTGTCTCTATCTTCGATAACTATTGACATCATCTTGCACTGAAGTCAACGTTAAGTTCAGAGCTTCTGTCAAACATCGTCAGCACTGGAGACGATATGATCTTTTAGATCTGGGAAGCTTTTCCCTCTGCATCTGTAACAGTCTCCTGACCTGTTCTCTGTTCCATGGAGATACTTTGCCGTCTCTTCTTAATCAATGAAATGGAACGATCCCATAGGATCAGTTGTACGTAAGGCTGGTGGGTTAATTTAACTCACTGGTAGAATTCTGGAAAAATGTTGTTGGTCTGCAGAGGAGATTGCTCACAAAACAATATGTGTAATTGTAGAATACGGCTCAAGTGCGAGGGACCCGTACCAAATAGAATCATAAGGGGATATTGAAATAAAATAAAATTCCGCTAAATTTTTGACCTTGTAAGAGCTGCAGCATATTATGTTGTTCAGAAATGTGAAAACAAACACATCAAACTTATCGAGTAACTATAGATTCAACGTTTGTAACTGTGTATAATATCTGTTCATGATTAAACTAACATTACCATTACTCCACCAGTGCAAAACGACATCTGATCATCTCCTCTGGAAGGAAGGAAAGCTAAGATTTAATGCTATGTCCATGACGAGCACAAGTTCGGTGAGGAGAAGGATGGAGAAGAAAATTAGGAACCTAGACGCAATTTTTCGCTAGAGAGAGGAGATAACACGAAAAAAAACAGGAAAGAGAACACCTGTCCTCTCCAATATTAATTATCTCCACGCGGACGTGTCTCTCCATCTCCGGCCGCTGAAGAATCATTACCAGCGCTTACCCTCGGTTTAATCTTAACTGCAAGTCAATCCAACTTGTGAATGAGGATGCTATGACCAGTGAAATGACTGCTACGAAATCAGTGGCACAAAGGTTGTCCATATTTATTAAAACATTATTCATTCCATGTGTCTTTAATCGATTTGTGCATCGTAACGGGGAACATTTGCAGATCAAGTTTCCTTACTTTATGGAAATTTGTGTGAATTCCTATGGGATGAAACTGCCGAGGTAATCGGTCCCTAGACTTACGCACTACTTAGACTAACATGTGCTACGAACAACACACACACCCATGCCCGAGGGAGGACTCGAACCTCCGGCGGGACGGGCCGCGCCATCAGTGACATGGCGCCTCTAACCTCGCTGCCACAGCGCGCGGCTATTTTATGTAAGGTATATCTGTACCGCCGGCCGCTGTGGAAGAGCTGTTCCAGGCGCTTCAGTCCGGCACCGCGCTGCTGCTCCGGTCGCAGGTTCGAATCCTGCCTCGGGCATGGATGTGTGTGTCGTTAGGTTAGTTAGATTTAGGTAGTTCTAAGTCCAGGGAACTGATGACCTCAGATGTCAAGTCAAATAGTGCTTAGAGCCATTTGAACCATTTTTGAAATCTGTACCACAGTTGAGTGTCATAGACTGTTAAAGTCAAAAAGTAAATAATTTCACGGTATGACGTAATCTAGGAAAGCGACTACACCGATCTGTGTATAGAGAATGAATTATGCATTCATTTAATACATGAAAATGCTACTTACTTTTGCTACAACGTTACATTATACTTTCACGTTTCACTCTTAAATGAAAATTAAGTAAATTAGAAACAACAAAACAGTTCTACCTTACTGAAGATGTGGCCGGTCAAGCAATTAAATAAAAGGCGGTTTTTATGTCTCCCCTGCATTCACGATGCATACTCAGTGGCTTATAGTGGATTTTGTTGTACGTATGTAATAAATATGTTGTACAACGTTTCTAGATTTATTGCTAAATAACAGTGTTTTCGCTATTCTCATTTGTTTACGTAAGAAGCAACGTTTACAGAGTAACTTTTGTAGGTATAAGATTACTTCATGGTTTTAGTTACTTTTGATCAGACATATGTCGCCCTGAAATTCTATCTCGTTGTCTTGTGCATACAGGGAATCCAATTTCCCGATTTTAGAGGTTTTGGATCACATTTTACATAAATGCTTCACTTTTACTGTGTAACTATTTAAAAAGTCTGCTAGTCCAGTACATTTACTGATGTTTACATTACTGTTGTTTACAATTACAGTTGTTCATTACCGTGTTGCCAATTACCGCTGAGTGTTTTCCAGTCGTCCTTTGCGTAGAGGTGTCTGAATTTAGTTGATACTCGTTTTTCTTTTTTGCTGTATACATGCATTTGTCATTTTGTTTGGGCAGGGATGATCTGCACAAAGGAGGGATTTCGAGAGGATGGATTCACATTTTTTAAAAGAAATGTCCACGGTGGAGTTATTGAATAAGTTGATGTTTTATCTGATTATCCAAATGAAACTATACGGTTCCAGAGAACTTCTCAAGTTGATGCATCACAGATGTTTGAGACCTGAAAAGGTGTTTAGCATCATAAAGTATCATTTGGTAAAAGAACCTATGTCCGTGCTTCAGGCAGGAACCTTTGTTTCATTCGATGCTGAGTTGTTATTCCAGCATAGTTGGAGAGCCTCAGCAATGCTGTTTAAGTGTAGGGGGAATAAAAGTGGGCTGATGTGTGAATGGCAATCTGGACCGTGAAAGGAGGCGTGCTAGTGTAGTTCGTGCAGGTATGCAAAGCCACTGTGTCAGTGTGGCGCAGTGGCTGGCGCATCTGTCTAGTGAGCAGGAGACGCGAATTCGAATAATGGCCTTGGCACAAATTTACATCCGTCGCTTCAGTCTGCATGCATACATCATTGTCTGGTTATATTTTACGTCTCGATCTTTCACAGGTTCACATGATCAGTGAGGACTTACTTTTTTTTTTTAATTTGGTCACTTATAACTTTCCTATACACTTCAAAGACTGTGTGTTAAAATTTGGCCTTTAATGTTGAGAGTTCTGTGCTGCGATTGTTTATTTTAATAATTTTCTTGTCCTGTTCTACGATGGATGATTCATGACCATACTAGTTTCATACCCCTATCTTCATATGTGTTTTTCCTATCAGGATTTGAAATTTCTGCCTGTCAACTCTAGGTACAATGCATTGCACTCTTGACATTCTGTAATTTACTGGCTCCTTTATATTCGTCTGGTTTTTCTATCATTGTACGTAAAGTGACTGGAGTGTGTCCTTTGTTCTGTGTGCCATGTATGATCGTAATTTGTTCAATATATTTGCTACCTTGTGTGTTGATATGTGCGTGCATGTTAACGTGTACCGTTTATTTTTGCTATTAACATCATAATTGTTTTTGTTCTGTGTGTTCCGTTTGAGGTGCTGGTATAATCTGACTGTACATTTTAAACTGAGATGTAGGCAACGTGAACATTTGCTTACGACGGCAATAAAAAGTGTGCCTTTCCGCATAAGAAGGATAATCGAGGGAAAAGCAGTGGCCGATGGCGCTACTTGCAAATTTATGGGGAGCTCTGCGGAAGAAGAAATGTCTGAAGCTAGGCCTGGAATAACAGCGCTCGCCTGTGACAAGAACTGCCGGGAGAGGACACGAATAGCTGGATCGAGGCCAAACGGCGCCCTTTCCTCCCCTGCTATCGACCTGTATTCGACTATCGACAGCGCGGCCGCCAGGAAGAGCGTGCGACCCAACTTGTGAGCATTCAGATGTAACATTCCTTATCTGATTTACAGCCACATCCCACTACCGCTTACGCCTTCCTCGTGTCCGAATTTTTACGTCTTTGTAGGGAATATCTCCAGAAGCAAATACAGCTCTGCTGTGGAGGTTATACGAACATTTCATTAAACGACCAAAATCTTGCTCAGTGAAACGGTTCCTGGTATGTGACCGCGACGTCACGTTTTTACACAGACCAACGTTCTGCCCACTCGTTGGGGTGATGTAGTTACTTCACTGATGAATATAGCGCTCTGATGGAGTTCGCTAACGAGAGTAAGAACCGAAAGAGATTGCGCCGTGCTAATACACTGGACTGGCATTTGAATGGTTGACGGTGCTAGTATTTGTTCGACCATACCGCTTTAAAATTCATGCAATTTAACTAAATCGCATGAGGTAAGTCTCGAACCCTTTCACAAGGACACGAAGGACATCCTTCTCCATCCATCGTTGACGTGACTTCACACCCCTCTGTAATTTCTACCCTCAAACCGCTCCCACAACCCCTCTTTCTTTTTCGAGACTTTGGTCTCCGTAGTAACATGACGATGGAATTACAATTATTGAAGATCAGAACGACCCCCGAATCTATCGCAGGAACAGTAAATATACTAGAATCTATTATTATTTCTTTAAATTCAGTATCGCCATTAGACTGTTTTTTATTTGCAGTGTTACATTTAGACGATCTTGACTGATGATATACTCAGTGATAAAAAAAAGCATTAGGCTTTTACGAGAAATATTGACACTTAGACAATGTGTCTAATAGTGTATTTTCAATACGACGGTACGCCATCTTAGGCACTGTATAACATTAAACACTTGATAATGGCTCTGTAAAGCCAAATTCATGATCGTGTAAATGTAATACAGCAAATAAAACACAGTTCAATGGCGGTACTAACTTTAAAAAAATATATTATGACTGTGGCCCTACATTTTGAAAAAAAATTATTTCCCCTTTCAGGAGAGAGGGAAGCAATAGTGTAATGTGAAACAACCTAGTTTTCAGTTCTCGACTGCTAACGTGTGGTTGGATGGAAATACGAAGTTGGACACCCATCTGTTAGCACCACAGAATCAAAGACGCCAAGCAGAACTACATCGGATAACACAGTATTGATAATGAAAGCAAGAATGAAAAAATTCAATTTATCGACCTGTAAAAAGCGTTCGACAATGTAAAATGGTGCCAGATGTTCGAAATCCCCAGGAAAACACGGGTGAGCTATACTAAAGACGGGTAATGTACAACATGGAACAATGAGATTTAAAGACCAAGAACGAAGTTCTCGGATTAAGAAGGGTGAAAGTGATATTCTTTCGCTCCTACTATTCAATCTGTACATCGAAGAAGCAATGATGGAAGTAAAAGAAAAGTTCAAGAATGAAATTAAAATCCAAGGGGAAAGGACATCGGTGTTAAGAGTCGCGGTCTCAGTGAAGGTGAGGAAGAACCACAGGCTCTACTGAATGGAATCGTCTAGTGAGTACAAAATATGTATTTAGAGTAAATCGAAGAAAGGCGAAAGTAAATTAGAAGTAGTAGAAATGAGAACAGCGAGAAACTTAACAACAGAATTGGTGATCACGAAGTATATGAAGTTAGGGCATTCTGCTGCCTAGGCAGCTAAATAACTCATGACGGAGGGAAGAAGGAGAACATAAACAGCAGAATAGCACTGGAAAAAAGGGCATTCGTTCCCAAGGAGACGTCAGTTAGTATCAAATATAGGCCTTAGTTTGAGGAGGATATTTCTGAGAATGTACGTATGGAGCATAGCATTGTATGGTAGTGAGACACAAAGTGTGGGAAGACGTGCAGAAGAGTATAGAAGCATTTGAGATGTGGAGTTACAGAATGGAAAATTAACTGGGCGCATGAGGTAAGAACTGAAGAGGTTCTCAGCAGAATCGGAGCAAACGAATCTATGGAAAACACTGACAAGAAGAGGGGACAGGATGATAGGCTATCTCTTAAGATATCACAGAATAACTTCCAAGATACTATAGGGGGTTGTAGAAGGTAAAAATTGTAGAGGGAGGCAGAGGTTGAAATACATCCAGCAAATAATTGAGGACGTAGGTTGCAATTGCTATTCTGAGATAAAAAGGTTGGCACACGAGAGGCATTCGTCAGTTAGTCAGAAGGCTGTGTGGTAGACACCAACGTGACCTAAGTGACTTCGTGACCGGTCACAGGAAGCAGCGATTCTCGAGGCCCATACAAGTCGTGGAATCATGATGTGAGGAAATATTTGTTAGGAGAACATGACTTTTGTAATTGTCGAAGGAAGCCTGAATGCTTGCTACTACTTGGCAAGAACGGTTACTCCTGTTGTCATACCCCTGGTGGCCGGCATACCTACTCCAGCAGCATAGCGAGGGGCACACGGCAAGTGCCATAATCCGATTTCCTAGAAACTTCATCCACCGTACGAGGAGTCAGAATAAGCGAACACCGTGTCACGGATTATCCGTAGGTACTCGACTATTTCTGAGAGAACGACAGTCGAACTTTGTGATGTAATTTAGATGCATTTTACCGCGCGAAGACGTCAGCCGAAATGGTGGCTCGGAGGCTAGCGTCGCTGCCTCTCACTTTCGCGCCCCATCTTCGATACTCGATTACTGTTTTATTTGTTTTATCTTATATTTTTTAATTTATCCACTCATGTTCGTTACTAAACGAATGTCACTTCTCAAGTTAGGGGATAAAAGAACGTTCTATTAGTTGTAAAATTACAACTGGATATCACATTGTCATACACTTATTACATAATACGAGTACGCGTGTGTCTCATAATATCAAGGGTTACATTCTATTTAAATTCTCAAATTCTTACATTTCATTGTTACATCAATTCTTAAACGAATTCTTACATTTTTTATTATTTTCATTCTTCAGGAAAACTTAATGCGTTTCTTGGATGATATAGATCGTAGAAACATTCGAAACACAGGAATTCCGAACATGACGAGCATCGCGAAGGCAGGTTCGCCCCAGTGACATTTCTTCGCATGAATCTCACACGGGAAAGGAATGTCGTTAACAACGATGACGATTTCTTGCGTTGGCATGAAGGATAACATTTCCGAAATCTGCCGCTTGCAACTGATCAGGAATCAACATAATTACAGGAATTTCACAGTAAACTATTTGAAACACTTTTCTCGTTCGTTTATTGTTTTACTAGTAGGTGAATGAGGAAAACGTTATTTCAATATACGTTGCAAAACACTCGTGTAATAATCTGCTGCGGACGTGGGTAAATAAATAGAACAAATAAACAAAAATAATAATCGTTTTTCGAATACGGGGAGCAAAAGCGTTAAGCATTAAGATATCCACTGTGCCACATCTTCGATTGAACTATTTATTCGCTACAGAGCACAAAGCACGTCTAGAAGAAATTCCTCACGATGACATTCGGAGGTTGTTTTCTTTCATGCCACAACGTATACAGTGGTGTATTTCTGATCGTGAGGGTCATATCTCGCGCTGGCGATGGGTGATGATGGCTATCAGTTCTAAATCCAATGAAAGTTTAATCATTCAGTGCTCCTCATATGCTGAACATATCCACAGAGTTTGGTCAATATCGAACGGATGCTTCATGGATTAACATTTTTTCATGTTGATCAGCGTAGAAATTAAGTGATGTAACAGACTACTCTGTTCTCGCTAGGACCCTTTAATTACGTCCTCCATGTGTTTTTTTTTTTTTTTCATTAGCTTCCACTGAATTTGTTTCCTTCGTTAAATTACTTTGCTTAATGTGCAAACTCTGCTTGACTTCTTAAACTGAGTACTTAGCTACAGGTGATATCTTCGAAGACCTTCTTACTCCATTGCTATGTGTTACGGTATTACTGAGATTGTAGGGAATGATGCATAGGGGTTTTCAACTAAAATTTGTTTAGGCTACAATCGTCTATTTCCGCTTGTTGAATTGTGGTAGATAGGCAGAAAGTCAAGGCTTTGCTCTTGAGACTGACTTATTTATCAGCTTACTATTTCAGGTCGTACCGCTGACAAACAAACATTCTTCGGAAGCGGTAGAAGCGGTTTGTTAGTGTAAGAAACGGAAGTCAAACATCCGCCGTTGATGCATTACACGGTCACTCGCGAGATTACCCTAGTGGCTTCCTGACAAGGTGACCTACGTCGGACATTTCCCAATCTCTTCCTTCTTTTTGGAACAGTTGTAGCATGAAATGCCACGATCGCTCACCGATACTCAGTGTCGCGTTATGAATACTGCTCTTGTTGATTTCTCTGTCTCTTAAAAATCGTGAACTGATGGTTAGCGTCTGTCGACAGGAACTTTCAAAAATATTGTTTTTATTTAGTATAGTGAAATCACGGCAACTGGTAAGGACTGTCGGAAAAAACTAGTCACAAAAGTAGATAAAGTAGTTTCCTATAATTTGTCTTTCCTACACCTTTAGACAAAACCACACCAGAACGAGGTCATGGTCGATGACTGAGGACCCATTACAGTCACTGCACCACAGACAAACGTTGAGAGGTTTTTGCTTTAATGTTAAACCAATTTAAATGTGCTGTCAACATTGAGCATTAGTATGGTTACACTCAGAATGATACTAATATTGTGCACAGTATTTAGATTGGTTCAGTGTGCGATTTGCAGGGGGGGATGGGGGGGATTTCCCCCCCTCTGCATCAGACCATCCCGTCCTCTGGTTTTAGTTTATGCATCCCAACCTGGGATGTTTATTTCCCACGCACTGGAGTAAAACTTTACATATAATTTAAATTTGTGGAGCCGAAAACTGAAAGTTGTTAATACAGTCTTACTATTAATACTATTAATATGTTTGATTATTATTTTTGAAAAAGTGTTATGTAGTTGGTAAGCATTTCAAACGGATAAACGTATTTTCTGATGAAATAAAAAAAGCTCGTAAAACGTTGGGAAAACTGCATTGAAGTCCAGGGAGGTTACGTAGAAAAATAACGCATGTTTCAGTTTTCTATCATCAGAATAAGTACAGCTTTTCACAAATGTGCCTTTACTTTTTGAATTCCCCTCGTATACCTGTATGTAGATGATTTTGTAAATAAGCTTTACCTATAATGTACTTTTAAAGATATAACAAGGGATGGCTTTTCTGATAGCGCTTACGCGTGAATAGTGAGTTTCGGCACTAACATCTATTTATAAATTACTGTTTAACCATGGGTAACGCCACGGTCCAAGGTAGTAACATATATAATTATACTAACCCCCTAAGACATTCCTCCCCCCCCCCCCCCCACTGGTAAAAGCACAAATCGAACACTGGATTGGTTACAAAGAGAGCAGAAGTAAGTAGGTCACATGAGTGAAGAAACACGGTGTCCGGCATCTGCCGAAGTATTTAAACTTTGATATTGGGTTCTTCGCGTCGCGAAGAGGGAGCATAAACAGGTAGGTCACGAGAGTAACCAGACAATATCTTCAGCATCTCTGGTAAGTATTTAGCCACTGATGTCAGTCTTTGTAGCGAACAGAAATAGGTACCTCGAAAGATGTTACTTGCAAACTGCCTGAAGTAATATCCCAAAACTGTCATCATCGTATTTTGTACGTTAATTATTTAAGATAGTAGGCATGTATTTATGTATATTTAGTGTAGCGTATGCAAGGCTGGTAAGTGAACGGAAGTTATTTCCTTGAAAGAGACTCTGGTAACACAGCAAAATGTAAAACATACGCTACGATCGGAAGAGTCTATTTGTGTCGAGGTTTTTAATTACTGTATTATTTACTGGGATGAGCTACGTGGGAAACATTTAATTGCGTATATTTTTAATACGCGGAGTAAAAGCACGAAAGAACTGGAAAAGTGTTTCTGTAAACATGTTTAAGGAACTTAGTTTGAGACACTCATTCAACAAGGAACGAATCATTACACAATTATTTAATTCCTGCTTGTAAAATCGTACTATTAACAAACTACAGTGTATAAACTGAACTGCCTTTTGTCATCAAAGATGAGAAGAAGCAATCTTACCAACTCTTCTGCAAAGTACAGTCTCTTCAGATGATATCATTTGCTACGCGCGTGTCAGTTTGCAAACAAGCATTTATTTATTTTGAACAGTCTGACAATACACACATCAAATAAATATTTGCATCACCTTGGTTCCGAGAGTTCCGCAACCTGTACAGAAAATCGTAATGGAGATCGACATAAACATCATTTCCTCCCTTTTTATTGCTATGAAAACTAAACATTGCATGTTGTATGATCATACAGCGAGACCTTCAGAGGCAGTCATCCAGATTGCTGTACACACCGGTACCTCTAATACCCAGTAACACGTCCTCTTTCATTGATGCATGCCTGTATATGTCGTGGCATGCTATCCACAGGTTCATCGAGGCAATGTTGGTCCAGATCGTCCCACTCCTGAAAGGCGGTTCGGCATAGATCCCTCAGAGTGGTTGGTGGGTCACGTCGGCCATAAACATTTTTCAATCTATCCCAGGCACGTGCAATAGGCTTCATGTCTGGATAACGTGCTGGCCAGTCTAGTCGAGCGATGTCGTTATCCTGAACGAAGTCATTCACAAGACGTGCACGATGGGGGCGCGAATTTTCGTCCCTTGTAGACGAATGTCTCGCCAATATGCTGCCGATATGGTTGTACCATCGCTCTTAGGATGGCATGCACGTATCGTACAGCCGTTACGGCGCCTTCCGTGACCACCAGCGGCGTGCGTCGGCCCCAATCATGTCACTCCATAACATCAGGGAACCGCCACCTTGCTGCAATCGCTGGACAGTCTGCAATCAGCCTGACCGGGTTGCCTCCAAACACGTCTCCCACCATTGTCTGGTTGAGGGCGTATGTGACACTCATCGTTGAAGAGAACGTGATGCCAATACCGAGCGGTCCATTCGGCATGTTGTTGGGCCCATCTGTACCGCGCTGCATGGTGTCTTGGTTGCAAAGATGGACCTCGCCATGGACGTCGGGAGTGAATTAGCACATCACACAACCTATTGCGCGCAGTTTGAGTCGTAACACGACGCCCTGTGGCTGCACGAAAAGCATCATACACCATGGTGGCGTTGCTTTCAGGGTTCCTCCGAGCCATAATCCGCAGGTAGCTGTCATCCACTGCGTTAGTAGCCCTTACGCGGCCTGAGCGAGCCGTGTCATCGACAGTTCCTGTCTCTCTGTATCTCCTCCATGTCCGAATCGCTTTGGTTCACTCCGAGACGCCTGAACACTTCCCTTGTTGAGATCCCTTTCTGGCACAAAGTAAAAATGCGGACGGGATCGAACCGCGGTATTGGCCAGCTAGGTATGGTTGATCTACAGACAATACGAGCCGTGTATCTCCTTCCTGGTGGAATGACTGGAAAATATGGCATTTCAAAGCTATTACTCACGTATTATGTTTTAATTTTCTCTTCTCCTGAGTATGTTTCCCTTTTACACTGTCGTGGGCAATGTGGATTATTGAACAGTCATTTTCCCTTCTAATGAGTACATAGATAATATGTATAAGAAGACACGTTATATTGTTTACAGTAAAAGGACTCTGCATATGCAGACACCACGGAAAATACTTCTGCCTGATAAGGATTTGAACCTCACTCATTGGGAGAAAATGGCAGCACCAAAAAATAATTAATGAAGAGAAATGAAATTTCGGGAATACATTTGCCTAGGTTACATTTGTAATTGATTGATAGTGCAATGTCACAAGTTAATATAAGAGCGAGATAAGTCACTGAAAAAGAGAAGTATTGGTACATTAATAACCGGTGTAACCACAAGAGAGTGGAATGCTACCATGCACACCTGCATGCATTGTGTTGTACAGGTGCCGGATGTCAGTTTGTGGGATGGAGTTCCATGCATTTTCCACTGGTCGATTAATACAGGGATGATTAATTCTGGCTGTGGATGACACGAAATATCAACAGACATCGTCTTTCAGAAGTAGAAACACCCCTTCCGTTCATGTCTTCCTTAATGTTACGATTTCCGTCAGTGTCAAGCTGAGATAATTTTACTTCCCCTCTTGTTTTGCCATCTGCCTCCTTAAAATTTATTTATTTTTTCTGTCTGAACTAATTACCATTAACATACGTGAGTATAAACTGCATTTTCATGTAAGAGGAAGGTTGGCCCTTAGTTTTAAAGAATTTAAGACCAGATCCAATTTTTTGCTTACTTTTATGTATTTAATTGATTTTCTAATATATTTTGACAATTCCTAGTTGTATATTTTGTTATAGGGTGAAATCAATAATTATTTTGTATCTTAAATTGTATTGTTGACATATAAACAAATATAAATTCGGTACTAATTATAAACATTTGGAAGACGAAATACTAGTAATCTTAAAGTATCTTTTTGGCTCTATTCGAAAACATGTTATCAAAGACAGCCCTTGATTAATTTCAAAGTAACTAACAGTTTTGTCAAAAGTATTGTTTACGTACCTATATAAGTTAATTTCAAGATTTAAACAAATAATTCGGCGTAGCTCTTGTAGTAGAAGTAACTGTTAAGAAGAACCAATTTTTCGATGTAGTCAGTTAATTTAATGCGCTAAGTATTAATCGTAATTTCTGTAAATTTAACTTCGAACAATGTGTAGTGACAGTACCTATTATTGTGATGATATATAAGGGCCCAGTTTTTCGTCACGAGGCAGCCAGTCCACGGCCGAGTTTCAGACGAGGAACCTGTCTTGGTTATAACAGGAAAAAAAAGCATCAACTTACCAGTGTAATAAGTCTTACACAATTAGGCTGTGTGTTAAAACAGCGACAGTGTCTGCTCCACACGTACGTTTCTATTCTTGAAGAATTGTGAACTTTGTTAGGCTTTTACTGCTCGTAGATGTTCAACAGTAAACTATTGTAGCAGTATGTGGATGGTTCGTCTGCTAACTCTTAATGAGGCTTGCAGGAAGTTTGAACAATAGTGCACTGGCCTTATATAACTGTGTATTATTGGTGGGTTGTGAAAAGTGAAAGTAAAAGACTGTGAAACGCAAATGTGCATCTGGTGGCTACATTATTTACCGTTGTCAGTGTCCAAATTACAAATCCCATTTTTCAGTCAGTGTAGCAACGCAGTACGTCGACACCGAGAGCAACAAATGACAAAATAAATAAAGCAGGCGGCAGAACTGCTACAAGGTGTTAACGTTCTTATGCAAGGTATTCATTACAGTTGGAGCAGAAGTGCTTTTCAAAGGAACCATCTCAATATTAGTCCAACTCGATTGATAGGAACAACGTAAAGCTAAATCTCTACAGTGACAGAAGGTCTATCGAATACGGGTCCAGTCTCATAGTAACTGCTGCTCAGTCGGTAATTGTAATTTTACAGTAAATAATTGTCGAATTTACCAGTTAATATATTTCACTATCTAAGAATAAAGCAACATCGTGTGCAGCTAAAATGAGAAAGATATTAGAAAACCGTTCATTATTAACTATTAGCACACAAAACTGAATCTTGCGGAATGTCGTTTATGCTGGGTTAAGTGAAAAATGTCTTGTACTTTATCGAAAACTTTGTTTCCTGAAAGCTGTGTTACTACTATTACTACTACTGGTAGCAACGAAGTCTGTAACCAGTCAACAAGACTTCTTTTAGTGCTTTTTGAATCCACTTCACACATTAACGGTGCATTATTCTTTTCGGCCTTTTGGCCATACCTGTTACCGTCAACATAAGCCAAATTTTCCCTGTTTTATCTAATATTACCCCTATAGATTCTAAAAATGACAAAAATCTCCAATACCTGTCACATGCTATAATGAATCACCCTCCTCTAACATTACTTTTTTTATATAGAGATAACCGATACCATGTATACTATCGATTCTTGCATAGGTCAAAATTATCTCAGCTGTTTCATTAAAACAATTCGAATGTTTTTATATACAATATATTATATTTCAACTCAAAATTTATACAAAGGAAATTAATGTGTTACAATCGATATGCACTAACAGTTAAAATAACTCTTGTTTTAAAAATGTTTGAAATTACGAAATTTCTGTCATACTTATAACTCAAATTATTAATTGCACATTCTAACGCCAATTATTAAATTTACTTCTAGATTTATGTACAAAATAATGATATATTCTAGCAAAGATTCCTCTTTGGTAAAGAAAGTTTGTAACCTCTATTGCTTTGTAAACTATTTGGAATAATTTGAGTACCGCAGAATGTAAGTAGTGGTGGGTATGCCTCTGGGGGAAGTAGACGTCCTTTAGGTTTGTCACCAACAATGTAATTATTGGTTTTTTAATGTGGAAATTGTAAAAACTGTGATGTTGAAAGGTGTGACAAATAATAAAATTCAAGAATAATACAGGCAAATCTTCATCAGTTTTTCAGTCGTCAAGAACTTAGAAAATCGAAATTTCAGCTGCATGACTGTACATCTAGACAAGACTTTCAGCCATCGACAATAACAACGAGATAATGAAGATAAGTAAAAACTTATTCTTTTCTAAATCTTACGCCTCTAAGAACTTTCAAAATTTGTGTGAAGAATGAGAATTTTAATAGTGATGTGTGGGAGGGTAAGATTACAAAGCACTTTATATCTGCAGAGAAATTTATTGCAAGCGAAATAGATTCACACAGAAAAGGAATAGATTAAGAATACAGAAACTGGAGGAAGTGAACATCATGGAGGATTTTTGTAAACGATACATCCTCTGAAAAACGAACTGAATCCCTGAAACACTTTGCACTGCTTAAAGAATGAAAAAATTGTCTCCTCTTATGTTTTATTCTTCTTCTCCCCCTCCTCCTTCATTATCAGATAGAGCTACCGAAAATAGCATCGTTCCAAGAGCTATGGAAGAGGATGGAAAGGAACTTCGGCGTCATTCTCTGTGGGCGTCTCCAGGCGTCCGGCAGAGTCCGAGTTATGGAATGGGAGCGAAGCGACAGAGCCAGAAACCGACAGTGGAGCGGTTTTCTGGAGAGATGTCTTCCGTGACCCCCGCTGCTTATCGGCAGACACCAGGCGCCGTTCAGGAGCTATGCCCGCGGCCACTGCCCCCTTCCCCAGCCCACTCGTCCACTGTCCTCCTCCCCCCCCCCCCCGCCCCGTCGCGAACTCCCAACGCGGCCTTGGCCAGCGCCGCTTCATTCAGCACGAGGGCCTTCTTCCTGTGGCGGCGCCGTCCGCCGTCTGCCGTCGCCCGCACAGTAGCGATCGCTCCCGCAAAAAGTCGTCCTGGGTGCGGGCGTCCCGCACGGCTCAGTTTTTGTGCCACTCTTGCCGGGCCATTAGCTAGCTGGTGCGCGCGTCATCAGCAGGTCGACCTTTTTCGTGTTTCTTGTTCAGGAGTGTTCTCTCACTTTATTTCCTTTAATAGATGGACTAATCATCAAATCAGCTGCACACCCTCGTTTTGTGTGCCTCGTGCAACGGGTTAAGTTAGTCTCAGAGGCCTCATTTCAACAAATTTGGGGAGTCATTCTTCACAGAACTCAGACTTTAGTAGTTACACAACATAAAGAAATTAGACAAAGTGTTATAACGCATACTGCGCGGATGCACTGTAACATATACGTGTTAAAAAAGGCGATGGGCAGAAACGCGGTTTGGCGGGAGAGGGGGATTTATACACCGTTCCTATTTGTGCTAGGAACATGAGGTGAAAAGTTTATCGTTTAATCTGAACCAACTGCCATATATACAGACCTTTGAACATCTGTCTTACTGTAAACGTGTTCCAGTGTATTAAGTAAGGCTGAAAGACGAACCGGAGCTGCCGTCTGCCAAACTGTGCGAGTCGATTAATTCTTTTTGCTAAAGCTGAAATTAATGTTCAGCAAACGGAATAATTTGTATGTGCACCGTTTAGATTTTATAGGCAAAAACAAAACAAAAATCAAATGGGTCTGAGCATTATGAGACTTAACATCTGAGGTCATCAGTCCCCTAGACTTAGAACTAATTAAACCTAACTAACCTACGGACACCACACACATCCATGCTAGCGGCAGGATTCGAACCTGCGACCGTGACGGTCGCGCGGTTCCAGACAAGCGGCTAGAACCGCTCGGCCACTCTGGCCGGCAGGCGAAAACAGCCACCATCGCTTAACTCCATACTACAACTAGACCGGTGTTCAGATGTGGTCCACCGGTCGGTCGGACCTTGGTCTAAGGTAGTTCGAAAAAAATCTTGCATTGTTCGCATCTTGCGTGCAGAAAACACATTTTATGCGATTTTTTTGAACCACGCCACTTCTATACTTAATCGTTCAGACTTTATAACGAGGTAAATAAATGGATAAACTCAAAACGAACTTTTTTACCCAGTTATCATTATCTGCTGTCGCGATACGATAATTTAAAGTCGAGCTAACCGCTGGTCGTGAAATCCGTTCTTACATAAATTGAAAGCGCGGAAACGCTTTAAAGTAGAGAGATACGCTTTCTTAGAATTCTCCCAATAAAACGAAGTCAACCACATGTCTTCCTTACAACCGACGCTCGTTCCCCTTCGTTTCGGCTTGCATCGTTGCAATTCGATGCGACGGAGTCCAGCAACACATTGTTAGGATTGTGTTCCAACGAAATGGTGAAAGGGTACAGTACCGCCCGACATTGAAAATAGGTACAACATTCTTCCTTATTCTTGTCAGAACAACATATTTTTTGTAATAATAACTCAATTTCACTTAATACACGGAAGCCGGATACCAGTGTAGGAAAGAAGGACAATATATTTATTTAATTGATCACATGTGCACTCCCACAAAATACACTCCTGGAAATTGAAATAAGAACACCGTGAATTCATTGTCCCAGGAAGGGGAAACTTTATTGACACATTCCTGGGGTCAGATACATCACATGATCACACTGACAGAACCACAGGCACATAGACACAGGCAACAGAGCATGCACAATGTCGGCACTAGTACAGTGTATATCCACCTTTCGCAGCAATGCAGGCTGCTATTCTCCCATGGAGACGATCGTAGAGATGCTGGATGTAGTCCTGTGGAACGGCTTGCCATGCCATTTCCACCTGGCGCCTCAGTTGGACCAGCGTTCGTGCTGGACGTGCAGACTGCGTGAGACGACGCTTCATCCAGTCCCAAACATGCTCAATGGGGGACAGATCCGGAGATCTTGCTGGACAGGGTAGTTGACTTACACCTTCTAGAGCACGTTGGGTGGCACGGGATACATGCGGACGTGCATTGTCCTGTTGGAACAGCAAGTTCCCTTGCCGGTCTAGGAATGGTAGAACGATGGGTTCGATGACGTTTTGGATGTACTGTGCACTATTCAGTGTCCCCTCGACGATCACCAGTGGTGTACGGCCAGTGTAGGAGATCGCTCTCCACACCATGATGCCGGGTGTTGGCCCTGTGTGCCTCGGTCGTATGCAGTCCTGATTGTGGCGCTCACCTGCACGGCACCAAACACGCATACGACCATCATTGGCACCAAGGCAGAAGCGACTCTCATCGCTGAAGACGACACGTCTCCATTCGTCCCTCCATTCACGCCTGTCGCGACACCACTGGAGGCGGGCTGCACGATGTTGGGGCGTGAGCGGAAGACGGCCTAACGGTGTGCGGGACCGTAGCCCAGCTTCATGGAGACGGTTGCGAATGGTCCTCGCCGATACCCCAGGAGCAACAGTGTCCCTAATTTGCTGGGAAGTGGTGGTGCGGTCCCCTACGGCACTGCGTAGGATCCTACGGTCTTGGCGTGCATCCGTGCGTCGCTGCGGTCCGGTCCCAGGTCGACGGGCACATGCACCTTCCGCCGACCACTGGCGACAACATCGATGTACTGTGGAGACCTCACGCCCCACGTGTTGAGCAATTCGGCGGTACGTCCACCCGGCCTCCCGCATGCCCACTATACGCACTCGCTCAAAGTCCGTCAACTGCACATACGATTCACGTCCACGCTGTCGCGGCATGCTACCAGTGTTAAAGACTGCGATGGAGCTCCGTATGCCACGGCAAACTGGCTGACACTGACGGCGGCGGTGCACAAATGCTGCGCAGCTAGCGCCATTCGACGGCCAACACCGCGGTTCCTGGTGTGTCCGCTGTGCCGTGCGTGTGATCATTGCTTGTACAGCCCTCTAGCAGTGTCCGGAGCAAGTATGGTGGGTCTGACACACCGGTGTCAATGTGTTCTTTTTTCCATTTCCAGGAGTGTAAATCCCTACATCCAGTTTGGTGAGATCTGTGAAATGAATGAATGTATGGTCGTCTGCTAACCGCAGATAGTGAATGTGCAATAAATATATGATCATCTTTGAGGCGATCCTTTGGTCGCCTTTGGTGGAGCCAAAGAGATGAAATTCACCCGAACTTTGAGCGCCTGAAATGTGGCAGACCAATACGGTAGCATGGTGCTCCCCCACGTCGGCGGAGGTGCGAGATGACCTGAAGAACAGCCATGTTTCAGCACTCTGGCGCTGGATCTTGTGTTGGTAAGACCTGCCTTAGGTGTGCTCCGTAATGACAAAAGAGTGGAGAGAATGGTATGCATGTGAAATACTTAAGAGTAGTTTGGAATAATTATTTCTCTACTTCGGGAACTTTTTGGGGGAAAATTAAATGGCAGGCAGGTAATATTAAGGTGATCGTAGTAATCTTCGGAAGTGACCAACGGTCACAATGAAACCACGTGTAGCAATAAGTTGAAATACTTGCGAGTGCTGGTACTAAGTTGAAATACTTCCGAGTGCTGGCGTGTGTACTATAAGTTGGAAATATTTAAGAAATGGCGTGTGCAGGATTTGAAATTAGAGACGAGCACTTCCACGTGGTGAGTACTGTGTGAGCCTCAATCTGTGTATGAGACAAAGAATAAAGAGAAGTACTCGTCCAAGGTATCAGTTGAGAACTTGCTTGTGTGACGAATATGATCTTAATATTACTTTGCGTGTTATGTTTCCGTGTGACGCTGGATTCAAACTCTAATATTCTGAGTGAGAAGCAAGGTGAGTCAGCCGCCTATCCAGCAACGCCACTTGGCTTGCATTGCACAGGAAGATGTGCACATATCTTCCAGAGTTCGTAGTAGGAAAGAAAAGTTACGAAGTGGGGCAGTGTCATGTGAAACTGGGATGAATACTAATTGAAGTGGGAAAGGTGAAAGTGAAGTGATTCTAACGTTGTGACTATTCTTTGTGATGTATTCTACGTTCGCAGTGTATGTATTTCATGTAATTTAAGTATGTATGGTTTGCATGGGAGAATAGCAAGATAGGTTCAGGGCCAGTGGGTTATGCATGTTCCTTTTTTGTACCGCTCGGTCTGGAGTAAATTTTCGTGATGATGGGTGTGAGAGTCGAAGTGTGAGATATAGCAAAAGATCCACCATCCTATCCAGAAAGTGCGTTGTAGCGTTAGATAATTACGATAGAGAATTACCAATGTAAAGCCATGCCCAACCGGACGGATTTTCTCATGTGTAATTGTTGTACAAAATGTTATGGTGTGTTTAGGTTATCTCTGAACCATAATACATTTTATCGGAATAAAAAAGATAGTGAAAATAATAAGATTGGTGGCCTTGTTCTTCGAATAGTGTGTAGTCATGATATCCAGAATTTATAATGTGTGCACCATTCATATTCAGTACGATGGCCATGTGTTGATCAAAGCCGTTGTGTAAGAAGGAAAATGTGGTATTGCCAGAGAGTTGTGAACAATCAGAGTTGCGTAAACTCCTATAGTCAGACGTGCGTTATCCGTTTCCGTTGCGTAATATTCAAACAGGAGAATAGTTTGTAGCTTAATTGTGGGTACTAGAGCTCATAACAAGTCACTGATGTTACTCGAGAAATAAGAATAAATCCACCCACTTCGCAGTCCACTCATCTTGCAAGCCTGCCTGCTTGGTGCCACAGTTTGAGCAAGGCAAGTGGGTGCCTCTCAATGGGATTGTCTTTCCTACTCATCTGCAGTATCTTAGATTTTTCTGTGTAATATAGTAAGCTGCCATTCAGCGTATCAAACAAGAATTCTAAATTATCTTGTATCATTCTTCTGTCATTCAATGACAATGTTTCTCTTACACTACGTCGTCATCAGAAAACACTCGCAGAATGCTGCTCAGTCTCTGAGTCATATCGTTTACATATATATAGAGACAAGATCTTCGAGCTATCTCTGAGCCACTCACGTATCTGCGAGCCTACTTCGTATGCTCAGACCTTAGCTGACACTCTGCGCGGGGCTCAACGTGAAGCACTTTCCTCAAATAAAAAATCGGCCTGTTTCCAGTTATCAATAGTTCCCAGGATATCGTTCGAGAAAAGGGCAAGTTGAGTTTCGCACAAGCAATATTTTCCACAGGACGAAAATTATTGAACTATATGGAATGACATCATCACAACTTCTGAACGATTTGCGTTAGGACGTTCAAATTGCACGACTGGTCGCGGGGCATAATCGGAACTAGTACATGAATAAGGTTTAGTTCAGTGACGAAGTCCGTTTTCATCAGGATGGGTCCGTCAGTAAGCAAAATTTGAGCATTTGGGGGACTGAGAATCGGCATTACACGATCGAGAAGTCTTTTTACCCTCAACGGGTGACTGTAGTGTGCAATGTACAGTCGTGGAATAATCGGTACTGTATTCGTTGATGGCACGGTGACTACCGGACGGTACGTGAAGGTTCTGGAAGATGATTTAATCCCATTATTCAAAGTTACATTGAGTTCGACAAGATGTGGTGCATGCAAGACGGAGCTCGACCCATCGAAGGAGGAGAGTGCTTGATGTCCTGGAGATCATTGGGGACCGCATCGACAGCTCTGGCGTACCCCGGAGCCACTGGTGTGGGCCTCGATTTGCCACCATATCCTCCGGATCTGAACTTATGCAACTCCTTTTTGTGGGGCTATATTACAGACAAGGTGTACAGCAATAACACCAAAACCACTGCTGAGTTGAAAAAAGCCATTCAGGAGGTCATCGACAGCATCGATGTTCCAGCCCTTCAGCTCGTCATACAGAATTTCGATATTCGTCTGCGCCACGACATCGAGGCATATGGAACATGTCGTAACGTAAATCCGAATATCTGTAGCGACGTTTACATGTAGAATAAAGTGTGTGCACCGGTAGTTTGTAACTAATTTACGTTTTTTTTCATATAGTTCAATAATTGTCACCCTGTAGATCAGTGAAGAATTATGGATAGAATTTATGAAATTCGAACTTGGAACATGTACAAGAAGTCTGCAGCAAACCGACGCTACACTATTCATTAAAGGGTTGGATATCGGTCTGTAGGTTTGGAGACCTGCTGCATTTCCACAGGATGAAACATTTAACTGCCACCCTCTCCTTGCAAACGGGTCTATGACCAGTAAGCAACTTATTTTTGTCCTGTAGACACATCGCGTGTAAAAGTTCATTGGTTGTAATTACTGCGACTTCAAGCTGTCGTTCGGCGTCTTAAGCCACTAAATCCAGAAGCGGGCAACACTACTGTGTTCGCGGAAACTGTTTTCTATTCCGAATTTTAGTTAATGACGAATGAAAGGTGACATTTTATTATGTCTTTCTGCAGCCACTTAGCATTTCCGTACTTGTTAAGGTATTTAGGTCAGCAGTGGTTCACATTAAAATACAACGCTGTTCAGAGCTAAAGGACGAGATACATAAAGTAAAATAACATGTTAACAGCTCGGCGTAATAGAATGAATCTGCTCGCGCTCGTGTGTGTGTGTGTGTGCGTGTGTGTGTGTGTGTGTGTGTGTGTGTGTGTCATTCAGCAAGCAGATCAGATGTGATCACCATGGTCGTGTTCGTCATTAGAAAATGACCCAGAGACTACAGCTGGATGACTTCACAAGGAGAGGAATTATGGGGAAACTGAAAGAAGAACAAAAAAATGGTTCTGAGAAATATGGGACTTAACTGCTGTGGTCATCATTCCCCTAGAACTTAGAACTACTTAAACTTAGCTAACCTAAGGACATCACACACATCCATGCCCAAGGCAGGATTCGAACCTGCGACCGTAGCGGTCGCGCGGTTCCAGACTGTAGCGCCTAGAACCGCTCGGCCACCCCGGACGGCAAAGAAGGACAGAGTGCGACGAGTGTAGCCCCGGAAGTTAGAAGTGCTCACAGCATTATTTCACGTTCATGGGGAGAATCGTGAACCATAGCCACTGCTGCCCGAAGGAGAGGAGGTGGTGAACCACGCCCAACTATAGCAGCAGATGACCGTTACATTGTGCAACAGACAAGAACCGCGGGGTGAAATTGCAACCACATTTAACAGGACCGCAAGGCACGCAATGCGAAGCTGCACAGTGACACAGGTACTGAAAGGGTTTGGTTTCTTTGCACGCCGATCAGTAGGTTGTGTTCCACTGGCACCTGAACATCGGCGGCATCTTTTGCGATGGCGCCAACGACGTGGGGGCTTAGTGAGCTCTTCTCGGTTGAGAGTAGATTCAATCTGTCTTTATTCTGGACATAACCTCATTGTCGAAATTGGCTCGCTTGATGGACTAGCTTCTATGGTGTAGGAAAGCATAGTGTTCCACGGGCATACTGTCCTCCAAGACTTTAAATACATGTTAGCTTTTTCTAGTGTGCATTCGGCCCTGACTTCATTTTTATTTATATCAATCCGCAAACGCATCGAAAAGCACAGGTGGAGAAACTCTTGGGAAGAGACGTTATTCGTGGGGTACCCGTTCGATCTGAGGCGCCTTGTCACAGCACGCGCGGCTACCCCTGTCTCCGTTCGAGTCCTCTCTCGGACATGGGTTTGTGTGTTGTTCTTAGCGTTAGATTAAGTAGTGCGTAAGCTTAGGAACCCATGAATTCAGTAGTTTGGTGCCATAGGACCTTACCACAAACTTCCAACTTCCGAGACGTTATTCATGGACTGGCCTTCTCGGTCTCCAGACTTAAATCGTAATAGGCACGTGTGTGATGAGTTGAGGAGACGAACTGCAACACTTTCACGGGACCACTAACCGTCCTGCAGTTAAAACCACGCTGGTGGAGGAGTGGAATGCTCTACCACAAGAAACCATTCCAGCCTCATGGACAGCATGAGAGCACGTTGCAGATCATGCAACGCCGTTTGTTGGGATCACACACCACGTTCCGCCTCTTGTTATTTCCGGGGGACCATCATAAATTTCGGTGACTTCAAATTAATTATTATCTTTGAATAACAGTGTCATTTCTGTTCGTATCTTTGCTCATTTATTCCAACTATTTTCTGTATTAGACTGTATCAGTTCTTTCTATATAGATTCCAAGCTTCATCGAGTAGGTCATTTGGCAGTGACACATCTTGCGAAAGTTACTTTGGTCCTTATGTTATGCACACCAGTGTGTTTTGGAGGAAAGCTCCTTGCAACTATAAGCTGTCAAATTGTAGCAGAAGATAAACCAGGAAAAATTACCACTTAGGGAATTTGTTGGGAGAGTTGACTGCTGTCCGCGAGCAGCCACAAGCTGCCGTGGCAACTGTCGACCTGCTCGCTGCAACTAAGTTCGAAGCAACACTTTCCGCCTACAGTGTGCCGAGTCAGTGTGCCTTTCCTTACCTACTCGATTAACGGTTGTGCAGCTAAGACGGGAAGAAAGTAGCAGAAATCTGCCTCAGCTCGACCATTCGACGTGTGGTGACACCAAACAGGGAAAGAACATTACTGGAAAAGAAGCAACCTAATGTGTATGCGGTGTGTACCTTCGACGGAATCGCCCGCCTACTGGAAGTGGATACATCGTAAGGAATCGAAACACTGGTTGCAATTACGTAGTTGCAGACTGCCGTTCACGTTGACGCCAATGACGTCTGTGATTATTCTCGGCTTATTCCGTGACGGGCGAAGCAGTGAAGGCAAGAAGCTCTACTAATCGTGCCTCAGATTTGTCATGAGGGGTCTTCGCGCACCTCTGGTTCGTAGACAAGTGGTAGCTCTAAGAAAGAGGCATCGAAAGTTTTGCGAGGCATCTCTGCTGTACGATCCTTCACTTAGGGTGGAGTACACTAGCGAACATGGCAATACTTCCCAATTGCTCAATAGGTATGGGAATTGCATATAAATCCTAAATTCTTTACCTCCCTCTCTCTACCCATCTTCTGTTACAGCGTCGTGTACAAATCTGAAGTAAATCAGTCAAGAACTTTTTGAGATTTGTGGTAACTACGCTTCTCCTTCATATACTATATATGTATGTATATATTATACATCTTACAAAGATGTAGTGCCTACGTCTGAAAGTTTATTTCTGTCTCAAGTAAAAATCTTAGGAAATTAGTCAAGAACTTTCCAAGATTTTCAATTGGGATGTTATATTTATATTTTCTATGTACATATTGTATGTATTATATGTATAACTGTCAATCTGTTGTTTTTCGTTCTGGAAGTATGTGACAGTAGAACCGTCAAAACAAAGTTTCTTTTTTTAATTTTATTTTCTTACTGATACCAAACATACTGTTGCCATCCACGATTACAAACACAGACACACGTACACCAACACAAACAGATCGGTCGACCTCTTCTCAGGCGATGATTTTTCATACATGCGGCAACTGATTTTTATTTATAAATAAATGTACACTGATTTAAGAGGGAAGTTAGTGTATATAATTTATTACCGCCAGACTGACCATTCGGCAGTAGATACTTTGTGATGCCCGTGCGTAACCGATATCGGTCGCTAGTATACTGTACACCAGAGAAACTCGTTCTGGTGCCAGACTGTGTGTGAAATGCAATTTTTTAACCTTTACCTTTGTGAGATATCCACTGAAAACTGGTCTTGGCAAGCTGTCTACTGAAACAGTTCGGATATGAAACTCGGGAAGGAAGTTCAGCGGAGCACTTGTTTAATGCCGAAGCGTTTGTAGCTACATCTAATGAAACTAAGTGGAAATATTTTCCGTATTTCATCATAAACTTTAGGTCCCTACACTCATGGCTACGTGAGCCAGTCCCTGGTTGAAGGCTTCCAACAGGACCATGTCTAGCAAAAAATGCTGATTCACTAAGAACTTTAATTAATCTACATATCTATTTAACACTCTTACGGTAGGACGCTAGGCCAATAATAATTTGAATAGTGATCCACAGTCATTCTGAAGAGAAACATTCCTGACCTGCAAGATCAAACATATAAAACAAATTCCTCATAACCGCGTATGCTTGGTGAAAAACGTTAAGTATTAGTGGTAACTCTGGTGATTCTACATCGCGATGAAATATGGTGGTAACATTGTCTAGTACTAAGGTACAAGTGAAACATAAGCACACATCAGCTCTTCTTCAACAGATGATCCCTGTCTTCTTCTAGCGCCATAACAACTCTTAGCACTGATCAATGTTGCCACATTAACCTACAGCTTAGTAAGGAGTATTGCTAGGTTTTCTTCAGTCGGGAGGTATCATTGGTACAACTGGTGATGTGCAACTTGAACGGCCCAATCGGTGTCATTCCGTAGCTGAGAAAGGTACCTTAACGCCTGTTAATGCTGTATGCAAAGATTGATGCTGTATGCAAAGATATCCTTGTTGTGGCTGTAAATCCAGTTTAGTGGGTGGTTAACTGAAGGTGTCCTGCGTTCGAATCCCAGCCTTGGTAGAAATTTTTATTCGTAATTTCACTCTGTACTGATACATCATAAATGTTCAAATGTGTGTGAAATCTTACGGGACTTAACTGCTAAGGGCATCAGTCCCTAAACTTCCACTCTACTTAACCTAAATTATCCTAAGGACAAACACACACAACCATGCCCGAGAGAGGACTCGAACCTCCGCCGGGACCAGCCACACATTGATACATCACAGATGTTTGAAACTTTAAAATGTCTATGGACCCTTATAATTCTTGATTAAAGAGCCTATGCCTGGGTTTCAGTCAGGATCCTCCATTTCGTTCGGTGCTGAGGTTCTGCTCCATTAGAGTTGGAGAGCCTCTGCAGTGCTGTTCGAGTTTATGGGGGAGGCGTGAATGGGAGTTTGGACTGAAGAGGGAGGGAGGGGTGCTAGGATATTCCGTGCAGATGTGCAAAGCCATTACACCAACGTGGCGTAATGGTCAGCACGTATTCATAATGAGCAGGAGACCTGGGTTTGAATGCCGACCTCGGTACAATTTTTCATCTGTAGCTTTAGTCTGCATATATACTTCACATACGTTTGGCACAGGTCTCCGGAAGGATAATGTATCATGTCATTAAAGAACCTAAGTCTGGATTTCACGCACGATGCCCCGTTTCACTGGGTACTAAGACGCAATTCCAAAACTGTTGGGGAGCCTCTACAACGATGTTCGAGGTTAAGGGCATTACCGAGTGTGCTGAAGCGTGAAGGGCAATGTGAATTATGGAGGGAGGTCTCTGCTGTTACGCAAAGCTACTATGCCAGGGTTGCGTAAGGGTTAGCACATATGCTATCGAGTCGGCTCGGAGTACCCCATTTCACTTGAAAATAGGCAACACTCACTGCATACGCCTATCGCAGAGCGCCTACACGCTGCCGCCTCTCAGGGCAGCTACCACTACAAAGGGACATCTAGCGTCACTGGTAAGCGTCAGCTAACATCTCGCCTTAGATAAAATTGTTTCCCCATGGCGTGATATATCAGCCCTAGACGTTTGATGCAAACACCATGAAACACCCTGTATGTTAGGAGAACTTAACTTTCATTTTTTCCACTTTTTACATCTGCACCATCAACATAATTAGATACTGCTTGAATATCAGCTATATGCCACAAAAATTTCACACTTAAATTGTAACTCAGTCCAGTTTCCTTACGCAACTAACTAACGAAAGAATATTCAACCGTACTATGTGTCATTGCACATGACTCACTCACATCTCAACCGACTGCCAACTCACTACTTCTGATTGCATTTTACGGCCCACTACAACTAACGACTCACATTCACTGTGCGAACAACAAAGATGATATATGGATGAATGGTCTGGCGGTGACACGAATTAATAAAATTTTCTTGGGCTTACAGCCGCGTCAGATGCCTAAATCCCACGAGTTTTCGACTGATCTCTCCTCGGCCAATGTCAGGTGGTAAATGACGCCGTGTCACCAAGGTCTCGCTGCTATATAGACGCGCTGCTGGTTGTGACATCACTGGTACTTGCTTCCTCATCAGATACGATAATCTTTTCGGGTTCCAGACTGTGATGAGTTGCAAACCGCAATTCTTATTGATGGTGTTTACAGTTATTTGTATTTTATTCCTTTTTTTTATAGCGTTTTACATAATACGTTCGTCCTCATAATGGTAAAAGTGTCATCGCCGAGGAAGCCAGCCCCAGTAACGTTACATTCAGCAGATCCGCTGTATAAGGGCACGACCACGGGAAACGGCAGTCGTCCACCATCTGACAATGGCCGAGGAGAACTCGGCCGAAAGCTCGTGGGAATTTAACCACCTGACGCTGTTGGAAGTGCAAAAAGATTTTATCAAAAATGATACAACTCCAAGTTTTGTCACAGGCAAAGGTCACATTTCAGCTCAAGCTCTGACATGATCTCTGGTTAAAACAGTGATGCAGGAAGTGTAGGATAAATTGTTTTTCTTTCTCTATGAACACAAAACGTTTGGTATTTAGACTACCGGTATCGGTCAGCAATGACCGTCTTCAGATCTGCAGCAAAATATGGGACATGAAGTACAAGTAATGGACAGATTACAACTTAAAGCAATAATATGTGTCACAGAGAGAAGTTATTACTTTCATGAACGTGCAAACATGCACTTAAATATGACGAGGCTTACCTATTTTATGTTGTTGTTGTGGTCTTCAGTCCTGAGACTGGTTTGATGCAGCTGTCTATGCTACTCTATCCTGTGCAAGCTTCTTCATCTCCCAGTACCTACTGCAGCCTACATCCTTCTGAATGTGCTTAGTGTATTCATATCTTGGTCTCCCTCTACGATTTTTCCCCTCCACGCTGCCCTCCAATGCTAAATTTGTGATCCCATGATGCCTCAGAACATGTCCTACCAACCGGTCCTTTCTTCTTATCAAGTTGTGCCACAAACTCCTCTTCTCCCCAATTCTATTGAATACCTCCTCATTATTCATGTGATCTACCCATCTAATCTTCAGCATTCTTCTGCAGCACCACATTTCGAAAGCTTCTATTCTCTTCTTGTCCAAACTATTTATCGTCCACGTTTCGCTTCCATACATGGCTACACTCCATACAAATACTTTCAGAAACAACTTCCTGACACTTAAATCTATACTCGATGTTAACAAATTTCTCTTCTTCAGAAACGCTTTCCTTGCCATTGCCAGTCTACATTTGATATCCTCTCTACTTCGACCATCATCAGTTATTTTGCTCCCCAGATAGCAAAACTCCTTTACTACTTTAACTGTCTCATTTCCTAATCTAATTCCCTCAGCATCACCCGACGTAATTCGACTGCATTCCATTATCCTCGTTTTGCTTTTGTTGATGTTCATCTTATATCGTCCATTCAAGACACTGTCCATTCCGTTCAACTGCTCTTCCAAGTCCTTTACTGTCTCTGAAAGAATTACAATGTCATCGGCGAACCTCAAAGTTTTTATTTCTTCTCCATGGTTTTTAACTCCTACTCCAAATTTTTCTTTTGTTTCCATTACTGCTTGCTCAATATACAGATTGAATAATATCGGGGAGAGGCTACATCCCTGTCTCACTCCCTTCCCAACCACTGCTTCCCTTTTATGCCCCTCGACTCTTGTAACTGCCATCTGCTTTCTGTACAGATTGTAAATAGCCTTTCTCTCGCTGTATTGTACACCTGCCAGCTTTAGAATTTATTTTATAACATGTTCTAAAATAATAGCCGTGGTGGCATCGTACAAAATATACCCAAAGGCAGCTTAACATCATCGCTCTTTTTTAAAACAAGGTGTAGATTAGGCCACTGTGACGGCGGAGTCCTAATGTGAATAGCGCTACTGTTCATAACAAGCTGCAGCACAATAGCCACAATATACGTTTGTTGTGTAACCTCGTTATAAGTCGCTACTGTAAGTCTACATATATTTGTCAATCTTAAAATTATACAGAATGCAATAATTAAGACTGCAATAGGTAAAGTCTATAATGGGCTTGTCAGCTGTGTTTTACTACACTGATAAAATGTGTTAATTAGAACATGAATCAAGTTAAATTTAAACCTATTAAAACGAAAATAGGAAAGTGACATTATATGATTATGAAATGCTCTTGGTCTCATATTAGATTAAAATAGTAAATCACAAGAATTAGCTATGGAGTTAATAGAGTAATATAAAGTTGATACAATAACAAGGGAAGAAACGAAAAGAATGCAATGAAAAGATTAAAACAAGTAATCACCGATATCTGCTGTCGCAACCGCCAGAATGCAGCGTAGGCGAGAAGTCGGAGGAACTTGCAAGGCTACACTCGACTTTTGGTATGTTTTGGAAAGCGACAGGCGACTATGAGTTATCACCCTGAAAGCAAACACTTTAACTAGTAAACCTCCACTATGGATCTACTAAATTTATTTTGCCCTTTGCCTGTGTTTGTTGTTGATAGTGTGCTTCAGAGGTTATCAGATTCATAATAATCTAAATGAACTATAATTCTGAAGTAATAGTAATGAAACGGTGGACCTTTCAAAATTTTAGTCAACTGTTGATGGGTGATTAATACATCAACACGGGATCGACCTCTTGTAAAAGTTATGGTACAAGTTTATTGATTATAAAATAGGACAAAAAGATACCTGTTAAGCGTAATGGAAAAATAAAACATGAACTGATGACAGCACAAATATGCAACAAACAGTTAACATTCCCCTAGTTTGCCTGGTTGGCAAAGATCAAGGTTTGTTTGATTGAAATATTTACCCTGGCTCAAAATATTGGCAACACAATCTGCAATTATCTGACACTGAATAAAATTTTATGATTTTTTTCCACGCTGAAGTTATACTGCGTTGGTGAAGCTGAGAGCAAATTGTGATATTGTGATCCTGTTTGCCCTAACAAGCCGGAGCAGCGATACAATGCCCTTTTTTCGACGTGTGGCATTGTCTCAGGTGACGTTCGTGGTTCACATGTCTGCACAGCATCGATGTGCGGCGCCTGTAATCTCTTATCAAAGGCATGTAATATTCAAAGTTGCGGTTGGCGATCCTTTAGACAGATCTCAATTACTCTTTAAAGGAGCCCAGAAATCTCGACAGATTCCAGTGTGTGACACTCCCGTTCACTAGTGGTACCATGGACCAATTTGCATCCCTTATATAACAGGATGCATAAGGAGCTCCAATGTCAAGGCGGCATACCTCTCACAAATAAGATTACCCTCAGCACAAAAAAAATGGCTCTGAGCACTATGGGACTTAACATCTGTGGTCATCAGTCCCCTAGAACTCAGAACTACTTAAACCTAACTAACCTAAGGACATCACACACATCCATGCCCGAGGCAGGATTCGAACCTGCGAACGTAGCAGTCGCGCGGTTGCGGACTGCGCGCCTAGAACCGCTAGATCACCGCGGCCGGCACCCTCAGGACAGCAATATGTCCGAGACGAGTCACGTATGAACTATTGGTACAGCTAGGTCCTTACCTCAGGCTCCCCAGTCAAGACTATTGCTAGTGCGAAGTAACGCTCAGGATAAATGCCCACGTGCAAGCCACTTGTAACAAAAGTCAAGACCAGAATCCTCTCCAGACCAGAGTCCCAATCAGAAGTCCCCTCCAGACAGGAGTCTGAAGCAAAAGATGCAATTTCCCCTCTCCTCAAGTTCCATCAAATCTCAGTAAACTGCACAAAAGCACTCCTGCTACCACCCCCACAAGGGTTTTCTGCCAATCCCTCCACGAGCTCCATGTCTCACGTCTAACTTATCTGCTGTACCCATCAGCCAATCCTGATCAAAGTTAACAATATTTTTCTCTTTTCAGGAGAAGCAACATATCCCTGACTCGCAAATTCCCGTACAGAGAGAAGGAGATATTGTGCTCCCGGATTGATTTCCCATGGTCACTTTAGGCAGCATCTTATATTGAGTTTACATATAGCTCTAAAGTAAAAAACACATTAATCACGGAGATCTTTATCTGGACGACCCGAACATTACCGCGTGTCTGACCAGAGACCCTGGCTAAGGTAAGAGAAGTGATTTTGTGTCCCAACATAGACCATTTCAGACTCACCATAAATGTTGCATATTGAAGGCCTGAGGCTTTCCAAACTGACTCTAAAGGCAGAGGGACGACACTATCTGATGGCTCTCAATGGTGTCCGGCCCACAGAGTACGTGGAAACTCGCGAATTTTTATGGCCGCCATCCCGGTTCACAAAGGGGCTTTTATCGACCCTGTCATAATGCATTGGCTTGATGACCTAGATTTATTTCATGCCCCCCTGATCCTGCTGCGGCAAGAGGAACCTAACAGAACAGATGTGGGCATTGTCTCACCTCTTCTAGCGAACACATTGTCTGCAGACTGTTGGAAGGAATTCTTGGGCCATGCGTTCTGTCTCTAGTCAGTGCTTCGGGATATTTTTTTCCTAGTAGTTCAAAATGTCTTTTAAGCCCCAAATGTCCATTGCAGGGTTTACTGTTAAATGACCAATCTGCTTGCTTGTTCTCAACTCCAGAAAAATACTTTTCAAAGGAGTGCCACCATAAAGAACCCACATGCCTTGACAAGGTTCATGCTCCCATAAGTGCCTCCTAATGCTGATCACTTCGTGCCGTCTCACAAAAACGATGTCTTCCGTAGGAAGTCAACATTAAATTATACTCTTGAATATGGATAGTAGCGAGAGAGTGATTCATCCTCTCTCAATCTTAACAACCCAAGGGCCTCTCATAATCTGCAACACACCATTCCAAGGGAAGTATAATAAAATATTGCAAGTCACTTAATAAAATGATCTTTTTAATAAAATGTATTATATAAAGAGAGAAGTGATAATCAAACGTGAAAGTAAGACGACAGTATGACTCCTCTGGCAGTGGGACGTACACTACGTGGTCAAATGTATCCGGACACCCCAAAAAACATATGTTTTTCATATTAGGTGCATTTTTATGTCACCAGTTGCCAGGTACTCCATATCAACGACCTCAGTAATCATTAGGCATCGTGAGAGACCAGAATGGGGCGCTCCGCGGAACTCACGTACTTCGAACGTGCTCAGGTGATTGGGTTTCACTTGTGTCATACGTCTGTACGCCAGATTTCCACACTCCTAAACATCCCTAGGTCCACTGTTTCCGATGTGATAGTGAAGTGGGCCGCCGACAGTTGAAGAGGGTGGTAATGTTTAGTAGGCAGACATCTGTCCAGACCATCACACCGGAATTCCAAACTGTATCAGGATCCACTGCAAGTACTATGACAGGTGGGAGGTGAGAAAACTTGGAAATCATGGTCGAGCGGCTGCTCGTAAGCCACAAATCAAGCCAGTAAATGCCAAACGACGCCTCGCTTGGTGTAAGGAGCGTAAACATTGGATGACTGAACAGTGGAAAAACGTTGTGTGGAGTGACGAATCACTGTACAAAAGGTGGAGATCCCATGGCAGCGAATGGGTATGGCGAATGCACGGTGAATGTCATCTGCCAGCGTGTGTAGTGCCAACAGTAAAATTCGGAGGGGACGGTGTTATGGTGTGGCCGTGTTTTTCATGGAGGGGGCTTGCACCCCTTGTTGTTTTGCGTGGCACTATCAAAGGGCCTCCATTGATGCTTTAAGCACTTTCTCGCTTCCCACTGTTGAAGAGCAATTCGGGGATGGCGATAGCATCTTTTAACACGATCGAGCACGTGTTCATAATGTACGGCCTGTGGCGGAGTGGTTACACGACACTAAAGTCCATGTAATGGACTGGCCTCCACAGAGCCCTGACCTGAACCCACTAGAATATCTTTGGGATGTTTTGGGACGCCGACTTCCTGCCAGGCCTCACCGACCGACATTGATACCACTCCTCAGTGCACCACTCCGTGAAGAATGGGCTGCCATTCCCCAAGAAACCTTCCAGCACCTGACTGAACGTATGCCTATGAGAGTGGAAGCTGTCATCAAGGCGAAGGGTTGGCCAAAACCTTTTTGAATTCCAGCATTACCGATGGAGGGCGCCATAAATTTGTAAGTAATTTTCAGCCAGGTGTCCGCGTACTTTTGATCACATGGTGTAGTTTACACCATGTTTAAAACATGTGGGACTATATATATATATATATATATATATATATATATATATATATATATATATCTTGTGACGATTCCCATACGGCTTTATTACATTAGGACTTGTTATAAAACAGGTAAGCTTCGTCATATTCGAAAGGCATATTTCCACATCCATTAAAGTTACAGATTTCGTTACAGTAATTTTGTTTTAACTTTTAATATGTCCATTACTTGTATTCATGTCCTATATTTGGCTGCACACGTGAAGATGGTCACTGCTGACCAAAACCAGTAGTCTGAGGACCAAATGCTTTTTGATCAACGACATAATCAAAAGAAACAACATTTTAGCACTGCGAAGGGATGTGCTATGTGGTTACCGATACCTCTACCAGGTGTACCGGAATGAAATGAGTTTTTTTGTGAAAATGAAACACTAATTTTGAATTGAAAAGTAAAAACCTTTTATTCAAAGTACTGACCATTGCATTCTACACATTCTGGAAATTTGTGGACACCACGCCAATAGAAATGTTCGTCTTTTGAAGCAGGCCAATCAGACACTCAATTTTCGACTTCTTAGTAGGAATCGAAGTGTTCCTCAGCCAATACGTGTCCCATTGGTGAAAACAAATGGTAGTCGGAAGGGGCCCAGTCTGGTGAATACGGCGGGTGGGGTAGCAGCTCCCAGCCAAGTATTTTGATTGCATCCTGAACCAGTTTTGCTTTATGTGCAGGTGCATTGTCGTGTAAAAAAACTGCTTTGTCATGTCTTCTGGCCCATTATGGTCTTTTTTCATTCAATGCATTGCTCAAATTTATCATTTGTTGTCTGTAGGGATTATTATTCACAGTTTCACCGGTGTTTAGAAGATTGGTTCAAATGGCTCTGAGCACTATGGGACTTAACATCTGTGGTCATCAGTCCCCTAGAACTTAGAACAACTTAAACCTAACTAACCTAAGGACATCACACACATCCATGCCCGAGGCAGGATTCGAACCTGCGACTGTAGCGGTCACGCGGTTCCAGACTGAAGCGCCTAAACCGCACGGCCACACCGGCCGGCCGGTGTTTAGAAGCTCATAATACACGACACCTTTCTGATTCCACCAAACACAGAGCATTGTCTTCTCCCCGAATCGATCTGGTTTTGCAGTCGATGTTGATGGTTGTCCCGGATTAACCCACGATTTTTCCCGTTTAGGATTCTTAAAATAAATCCATTTTTCATCGCCAGTATTAATTCGATGGAAAATTGATTTTCTTTCATGTATCTCATGCAAAATTTGACAAATGGTTTTTCGGTTTTCCATCTGCCTTTCATTCAGTTCATGTGGCACCCGTTTTCCACACTTTTGGATCTTTTCCATAGCTTTCAAACGGTCAGAAATTGAAAGTCTCTTCGGGTTTGCTGCCGGTTCCTAAAATCAACTTGACTCGATATTTCGCCGATCCAACTGGTCGCCGTATTCAGGAAAATGCTGCTTCTGCTGATGAGTCCCGCTGAGAACTCAGTGAGACTCATCAGCAGAAGCAGCATTTTCCTGAATATGGCGACCAGTTGGATCGGCGAAATATCGAGTCAAGTTGATTTTAGGATCCGGCAACAAACCCGAAGAGACTTTCAAGACTTATTACGCCGGGAAAGCCTACGTAATCACGGTCAGAAATTGTTTGTTGTGCGACATTTAGCATTCCTGCCATTTGCGTCTGACTCAAGGCCTCATCTTCATCCAATATTGCTTGCAATTTGGCGTCTTCGAACTTTTTTGGTGGTCTTCCACGTTCTTCATTTCTTACATCAAAATCATTATTTCTGAACCGTTGAAACCATATTTTGCATGTTGCTTCTGATAATGATCACCATATGCCTCGACAAGCATTCGATGCGACTCCGCAGCACCTTTTTTTTTTTTTTCAAATGAAAACTAAAAATTAATGCTTTCCGCACACCATCACTTTCTGGTACAAAATTCGACATTGTTAACACGATGAAAACATGATGTTGTTTGTTCCATTATTTGATGTATACTAAATATCTTTGACAGATGTCATACCAACTAAACAAAAAAAAATTAAGGCTCGTTCACAACAAACGTTCCCTATAGACACATATGTATCTTAACGCTCATGTCATACCGGTACACCTGGTAGATACATGCAGCCAGAGGAATGAATGACGACAGTAATGAAGATGACAGCATTGTCACAAGTTAGCTACGCAGCCCCAGTAGCCTCGCGAGAGAAGTCGGGGATCCGCGCGCTGTCTCGCAGTGGCTCGCGCTGAGTTGCCATGCGCCCTGAGCGGCTCTGTCGTCCGGGGCGTGACACGTGTGAGCCAGCTGTGTCAAGCGGCGCGGCCTGCAGGTCCCACTGCCACAGCCAGCGAGGGGACAAAGGCGAGCGGGCGGCACTGCAGTGGCGACAGCGGCGGCCGCAGGCGCCGTGCCACTGCAGCTGCTGGAGAAGCCGGGGACGAGGTCGCCCCACCCCCACTGCAAAGTGGTGGAGAGGGCAGTGCGCCGCAGAACTTCCACCTGCTGTAAAGCTGTCCTCTCACGGGACGCGAAAAGGCGCGTGGGCGAGTACATGGTGACGTTGATTTCTATGTACCTCTACACTGTGGGTTTTCTTTCTCATCGTGTCTTGGTATGAATATAAGCTCTTTCGAGATATCAGCAAATTAAGGTTATCTTGAAAACAGGTCGTTTCAGGGACTATTTTTTACACTAAAGTGACAGGAAGCTAGATGTGGGTAAGTAAAGGCCTTCTATAGTTGATGTTTGTAGTGTTATAACTAGTGTGCTACAAAAGTATACGGTTTCATTGCTACAGCGCAATGATGATCTATCAAAAAATAAAAAGTTCAGATGTTTGTGAATTCTTAAGGGACCAAACTGCTGAGGTCATCGGTCCCTAGACTGACACACTACTTAAGCTAACTTAAGGGGGGTAGGACGTCAAACGGGACGACTTGCAGCAGGAGAGGCACCACTGGACATTTTAATTTCCACTGTCTATACTTTTACAAGTAAATTCATAAAACTTTGTCAGCATCACCAGGAAGGATTCAGAATTCACACTTATAGTAGTGGAAGTTCGGAAACATTACGAAGTAATTTTTTTACATGTGAAATTTCATCTTTTCTTTACACTTACTAATGGCAGCGCTTGTTGCTATAGGTACACTTTTCTTCATAAGTAAGAGAGATGCTTCGATGAATTTTGCACAGCATACAAACCATACTTAAAGGTGTATGAAACTCTAGAATTTTCCAAATTTAAAGACTGTGGTAAAATTTGAAGTAATTAACTATAAAATTCGTGTTTTTTCTAAACATGAAGTTTAAAATATAACAGCTCGTTCCTTTTTTCATAAATTAAATAAATCTAGAGTTTCATACACCTGTAAGTATCGTATGTATGCTGTGCAAAATTCATCGAAGAATCTCTCTAACTTATGAAGAAAAGTGTACCTATAGCAACAAATGCAGCCGTTAGTAAGTGAAAAAAAAAGATGAAATTTCACACGTAAAAAAAAAAAATAATACTTCGTTATGTTTTCGAACTTCCACTGCAATGAGTGTGAATCCTGAATCCTTCCTGGTGATTCTGACAAAGTTTTATGAATTTATTTGTAAAAGTATAGACACTGGAAATTAAAATATTCTGTGACGCCTCTCCTGCTCCAGTTCGGCCCGTTCGACGTCCTGCCCCCCTTAAGCTACGGAAAACAGACACACTCTTGCCCGAGGGAGGACTCGAACCTCCGGGGAGAGGGTCCACGCAATCCGTGACATGGCGCCTCAAACCGCGCATCTGATCTATCAAAACCGCCTTTTTTTGATACGATTCGCATTTGTAAGTAAAGTCCCCGCGCATTGTATGCCACACGCAGACGAGCCATTGATATGTTGAAGTTGTAAAGCAGTTCATGGCGTCGTGGATTGTGGGCTATAAAGAACAAGGTATTAGGTTCGAGTCCACCTTTTTTCTATTTCTGTTCGCCTTTTTTTGTAAGAGATTTTGTGTCGTTTTTATTCATTTAATACATATCTGTTTGCTGCAATTCTTGTGCCAAATGGAAACGACTGGATTGTTTCCCCAATGGCCAGAAATCTTATCGTGACTGCCTGTCTACAATTGAAAGTAACTCAAGTTACACTCTCGCAGTTTTTGCTATTATGAGCTTCCTGTAATATATTATCAATCTCTAGGTTTACGGACCTAACCACGTTTTTACCTTGCCGGTAAATACCTTTCTCAGTGATGGAGAGCAACTTCGAAAAAAATCTGATCTTCCATTTGAATGAAATTATGGAACGTACCTCAATCTTGAAATTTTTGTGACGAAGTGCGTTATTACGGAGTGTTGGTAGTCAATACAACATCGAAAATAACTATATTATTAACTCGCTGACTGACTTTAGGTACTATACCTTAACTATAACTAATTTAAAACCAAAAATAGGATGAAAATTCATTTGAATTATCGGATGAATTCTGGTAGTACGTTGTACAGCATTAGGTAGTGTTCCTCTGCCAGCAGTTCGCTGTTGAAGCCATTGATGAGTCAAGAATTTTCTTCGCAATTTTGTCCGCTCTTCTTCGACACAAGCTAACAAAGTTAACACTGCTATTTTACGAGGGCTGCCCGGCAAGTAATCCACGGCACTTTTTTTCTCAGCTGAACACAATGCTACGAATGCGAAACGTTACGAATGTAGTATTTGAAGTCTCCTGGGTGAGCGGCCAAGTTTCTTTCACTTCTGACACGTAGCTTAGCTGCAGAACAGTTTCAAAATGGCGTCTGTAGGGGATGTACGTTACAAGCAAAGTGCTTGCAGGAAAAGAGACTGTTGGGAGTATTTACAAACGCTTGTGCAAAGTCTACAGAGCATCTGCTCCGCTGAGCACGAAGGGTGAGGTCATCAGAAAGCGGTTCGGCGGAGCTCCATATTTGCAGCGGTCGGGGAGAACATCCACGGCGGTCACACTTGACATGTTGCAGCGAGATAATGTTGTCATTCGCGATGACAGACGTATTAAGACT
Organism: Schistocerca cancellata; assembly: GCF_023864275.1. NCBI lineage: Eukaryota > Metazoa > Arthropoda > Insecta > Orthoptera > Acrididae > Schistocerca > Schistocerca cancellata. The sequence continues at coordinate 629,234,304 of NC_064627.1, forward strand.
CGGCAGTTGGCGCTGCATCTGTCAATCAGCAAAGGAAGTTTGGATGCAATTATCTGCAGTTTTAGATATTCAAAAGTGTGTGCAAGTTGGGTCCCGCGGTGTCTAACGGTAGATCAAAAATCGCACAGAAAAAACATTGGTTTTGATTTGTTGCAACGTTTAGAAGCTGAGTGGGGAGGCCTTCTTGTCCCGCATTGTGGCAGGTGATGAAACCTAGTCTCAGCATTTTGAGCCCGAAACAGAACGACAGTCGGTGGAATGGCGCCATTTCCACTCACAACAGAAGAAAAAATTCAAAGCAACTGCTTCCGCGGGTAAGGTCATGATCACCGTGTTCTGGAACTGTGAAGATGTGGTTCTCATTGATGTGATGCCAAGAGGCGGTACCATTAATTCAGAAGCACACGTCAACACATTAACTGAACTCAAGACGCGCTTCTGGCGACTTCGGCTCCATAGCAACCCAGGAAATGATAACAAGTCTGAGGACTGCTGAACACATCGCGGAACAGGTTTGGACAATATTACCCTATCCACCCTACAGCCCTGACCTAGCCCCTCGGACTTCCACTTGTTTGGGCCATTACAGCGTGCCATTCGTGGAAGAAATTTTGACAACGATGAGGAGGTGATTAACACAGCGAAGAACTGGCTCCGCCACCAAGACAAGGATTGGTACTGACAGGGCAAACGCGACCTTGTTGCCCACTGTAGGAAGACCATAGAACGGGATGGATATTAAGTGGAAAAATAGTGTTCGTGGATAAAACACCATACTCATTATGTTCAATAAAGAACTATTGAAGAAAAAAATGTGGTGCGCTACTTTCTGGGCAACTTTCGCACATGCGTCCACTATCGTAAATAAACTGTGTGGTTTGGGAGCAAACAATGCCTACAACGGGTGCCGGAGAGCGTTGAGAACGCAAAACACGTTATCCAGCTCGTCCCGTGTGCCGACAGCCTGTCTCTCCTGAGGTCGGGTTGAAACGTCCCCTTTGAACAATTATATACGTGACTGGGCTTAAACTGACTCACTATATTTTTAGCGCAACGCAATCTGACTTTCAAAAATCCCTACAAAAGAATGGCCCTGACTAACATTAACCTGTACGTTGCACAAATCACTTACCTCACAAAAATCTTGGTTACTCGAACTACTGCAATACAGCGAGCGCCACTACTGCCAGCTAAATAAAAGATTCAAACTACGGAAGGCACTAACTACTAATAGGCATATTTAGCAAATGCAAGATTTTGATAGAGAACAAACAATGTATTTACGTTACTAGTGTTCAAAAGTCATAATATATATATAGCAGTTCATGACATCCAGTCTTACAAATTTCAAAACTCCGCCATTTCTCGCCCCACATCCACCACTGCTGGCGGCTCACCTCCAACTGCGCAACGCTACGCGCTGTTAACAGCCAACTGCCCAACACTACAATAGCCAACAACAATGCAAACCAGCCCCAGACTGCACACAGCACAGCCAGTGATTTTCATACAGAGCGCTATGTGGCGTTACCAATAAAAAAACCTATACAGTCTACTTACAGGGTGTCTCGTCCGCCTCCACGTCAATGTTAGCTGCCCCATCCCGAATGAGTTAATATGAGAGCATGCAACAGCCTGGGGGATTTGACTATGAGGAACAAGAGACTGTAAATCTCTGCCGCACCGTGTTATCAGTGGCGGTTCATCGATCCAGCACACTTAGTACATGCTACGCATCCCGCGCTGACAAGGGATTCGTATTTCTTAGTCACCCTGCTCCACTCAGCACCTGCAAAGGCTGTCAACTGTCAGTTCCGCTTGCCACTAATATGAACGATATTAAATAATAATAATAATAATAATAATAAAAATAAAAACCACCCTGCAGTAGTGGTCACATCAATCTTTCCATTTTCAAGGTTAGCGTGTAACTCAGAATCGCACGAAAATATGCTTAAGACGCTCTTCCTACGAACAGTGGTATCAGTCATTCACCTACAAAACGTAACTGCTGTCTGCTAGTGCCATTCGACGGTGGCACGCTATGTTGCACTGTCAAGTCTTACTATAGTTGCGTGAATAGTGTAGCGGCAGTTAGGGTTCCCAGGTCCAAAACTAAGATGGCTGCTGGAAAATACGAAAACTTTTAAAGCTTTTTACGCCAAACAGAAGTTATTAACATCCTACGTCTTTATTCTTCATGTCTGCATATTTACAGCCCTCTGCCGCTACCCTCTAACATGGCGGTGTGTAATGTAAATATGTCTGCGCGTGCGAAACAAAGTGCTGCAATCAAGTTCCAAATGCCATAAATTCGTCCACACATGGAGCACCGTCTCCTTCAGCATAACAATGCCAGATCACGTACGAGCTTTATGATATTTGCAACAATACGACACCTCGAGTTCACTGTCATTGATAATCCACCTAAAAGTTCCGACCTGGTCCCATACGTTTTTCATTTGTTTCAAATTGTGAAGAACACCTTCGACGACTTCACTTTGATAGAGATGAAAGGTTACAAGTCAAACATTCTACAGTACCGGTATCAACGAACTAGTCTCTCGTTGGAAGAAACGTGTTTGTCGCCAGGGTGACTATGTTAATAAGTATATATGTAGCACAAAGATATAAAACATTAACAACTTTTGTTTTACTTTAAAAGCTTTAAGAGTTTTAATACAAAAATCGGAAGCATTACTTATCAATACACCTTCTTGGAGAGGCCGGACTTTGCGTCATAGTTAACCGGACCACTAATTTTAAATAGAAATAGAGTCCATTAGGCATTTCCAATCGTTTATTCACAATCAGTTACAGTCAGTTTTTTGTTTGAGATCTACGTTGAAAGTGGTTACACTAAAACGCATTCCTAAGATAATCTTACATTAAAATAAACTAAAAGTTTTTCATTAAAGAAAATAAGCAATTATTTATTATCCTCGGAGGGTAAACGAAAAGATATCGAATAATTTCTGTCATTTCAATTACATCTATAAACAAATAACAATAATCTGTAGTTAAGTATTAATATTTCTCATTTCGACCCACTTTATCAAGAATATTATTTTTGCTAACATCATTTCGCGAAGCTCTTGACAGGATAATTTTCAATTACACAACAGCACCATCTTTGTGAATGTGTCGGTTTTCCGTTTATTACGTACCTTTGTCATTGGGCGTTTACGAATTTTAACATCCTTGAGACTTTCAGATTATGCCTTGGAAATGTAAGGTGATATTCTGCCAATATTAATAACTACGAACAAAATTATTCATTATTCTTTAATTTGGAACAAGTTATCCATTTTTCATGAGCAAGAAGCTTGTTGAATGCAGAGTTGTCTATTTTGTTTGTTTGTTTGTTCCATAAACTACGTGTAATTTTTCCACCGATGAAAGAAATTTCGTTTTCCCTAGAATAGCACCAGCTGCCATATGTATACATTCTGGTCGTACGTCTCCTTATTGCTCCTCATACTGATTCCCCGCGCTAACGGCATTAGCTTGGTACAGACGTTACTTGTTCGTTACCTACTTCATCGTTAAAATGCCTAACAAAAGCCAGACAAGCTGGACATGTACATATTAGGCCGGACACGACCGCATAAAACCGGACTCCTGACAACCCTTGCTGCAGTAGCAACCCGTGCTTTCGAGTCTGCGATTGTGGGTTGGAGTGTAAAGAGTGTGTTTCGTTATCATAAGATGATTTAAGACCATGAAGATAATCAAAATGTTAGGGGCAATTTGTGACATATTATGCACCAGATATGTAGTTACACGATCGTCTGTGTAATGCAAATGGTTCAAATGGCTCTGAGCACTATGGGACTTAACATCTATGGTCATCAGTCCCCTAGAACTTATAACTACTTAAACCTAACTAACCTAAGGACAGCACACAACACCCAGCCATCACGAGGCAGAGAAAATCCCTGACCCCGCCGGGAATCGAACCCGGGAACCTGTGTAATGCAGTCAACTTTCTGCATCACTGTACAAGCCCTCTTTCACCAAGTTTGACACTGCCATTCCAACATCAACGTTTTAAAATATAATCAATGTGTCTTTTCATATGGGACTGTTCAAATCTGAAATGATGCTGAAAGTGAAAAAGTGGCTTCAGACAGATGTGCACATTGCTCTAGACAAATTTTCTTTGACCATTTCATTGCAGTCCCGCACCTGTACTTTGGAGACTGTGTATCTGTGCAAAACCACCTGCTCATTCGAAAAAAGTTTGTTGTTCAAGTAACGTAATTACTTCAAACAGAGCAGTAAGCCCTGATTTTGAAGTATGGCCGGTTTTGCCCCATTTTATCTAGATCTTTTTCTTCGCGTTACTAGAGTTACTCTCTTAAATGAACAAATAATACGACTGGTCCCGGCGGAGGTTCGAGTCCTCCCTCGGGCGTGTGTGTGTGTGTGTGTGTGTGTGTGTGTGTGTGTGTGTGTGTGTGTGTGTGTGTGTTTGTCCTTAGGACAATTTAGGTTAAGTAGTGTGTAAGCTTAGGGACTGATGACCTTAGCATTTAAGTCCCATAAGATTTCACACACATTTTTGAATAAATGATAACTGAGATGTCTCTCGTGGTAAGATACTGTCCACAGTTTTCCATGTGACCAGCTCACAGTATTAGCGTAGACGTGTTTCTTTACTCTCTTTTGTAAAGCGTAACTTGACCGGAAACGCCTATTCAGCCTATCAGTGCCCAGATGAATGCGGGTAACTATGCGGAAGCTACACTGTGGCTGAACAGCAAAAACTAACAGGTGCGTCCTCAGGTATAACTGCGTGAGTATTCGCTCTCACTATCCGTCTTACTGCGAAGCGACTTTGGCGTTTTAACCGTTTTCGTATTGGGAAAGGACCAAATGACTGAGTAAAATTTAACGATTTGCTTGAGTAAGGGAAGGTCTTTCCTTTCTAAGTGACCGTATTTAATAATCTTTTTGTTTTTTATTCACATAATGATTCCAAAAACAATGTGCACACAGCAATTGCTGGTCCAGAAATTAGCGAAAATTTTTTTATTAAGTGTTGCCTTTACAAATCGTATGGGAGTAAAACAACGCACATAAAAATTGCTCACTTATTGCTGATTCTAGCACCACAATTGATCATTGCTACGGGAATCTCGTGACCTTAAACTGGACATACATATTTCACGTGTGTTGCTGCTGCACGAAATCTTTCATTACCGAGAAATATCCCAATATCAATAGTGTGTTTCTTCAACCAGACTCTCATAATATTGAATGACGTACATAAAAACTATCATGATGCCGTTATAAGGTTTTAGTTATTATTTCAAATACACTACTGGCCATTAAAATTGCTACACCACGAAGATGACGTGCTACAGACGCGAAATTTAACCGACATGTAGAAGATTCTGTGATATGCAAATGATTAGCATTCACACAAGGTTGGCGCCGGTAGCGACACCTACAACGTGCTGACATGAGGGAAGTTTCCAACCGATTTCTCATACACAAACAGCAGTTGACCGGCGTTGCCAGGTGAAACGTTGTTGTGATACCTCGTGTAAGGAGGAGAAATGGGTACCATCACGTTTCTGGCTTTGATAAAGGTCGGATTGTAGCCTATCGCGATTGCGGGTTTATCGTATCGCGACAGTGCTGCTCGCGTTGGTCGAGATACAACGACTGTTAGCATAATATGGAATGGGTGGGTTCAGGAGGGTAATACGGAACGCCGTGCTGGATCCCAACGTCCTCGTATCACTAGCAGTCGAGATGACAGGCATCTTATCCACATAGCTGTAACGGATCGTGGAGCCACGTCTCGATCCCTGAGTCAACAGATGGGGACGTTTGCAAGACAATAACCATCTGCACGAACAGTTCGACGACGTTTGCAGCAGCATGGACTACCAGCTCGGAGACCATGGCTGCGGTTAGCCTTGACGCTGCATCACAGACAGGAGAGCCTGCGTGGTGTACTCAACGACGAACCTGGGTGCACGAATGGCAAAATGTCGTTTTTGGGGATCTTTGTCTTTCTCTGGAAGTGCTCTACTGTCTGAGCTACCCATCCTCGCAGCTTTACTTTCGGCAGTACATGATCTCCTAATCTGCCAGGAACTTTCGTATCAGCGCACATTCTACTGCACAGTAAGACATTCACTCTGGGAACCTTAGAATGTATTTATAAGTTGTTCTTGGTTATTGAAATAGACGAAGCTGAAGTTAGGGCGCGACAGTAAAGCATCAGCGTTTACTTTCTTTACTGTTTGCCGACAATCTAACACTTATGGTTCTGCACAAGGATGATGCCATGTATCAAATAAGAGAGTTAATGGTTGCTCATAAAGAATAGGGACTAACAATCGATATGTTGTTGGAAGTGGGCAAGGTGAAGATATTGAGTTTGAACTTGGCCAGGTAAGAAATCCAGAGGTGTTTAAGTATCTGGCTTCAGAGGCCAGTATGAACTGTACATATCCCATGGGATAAGCCTAGTGAAGATAGCTATTACATCATTAAGTGGTATCTTTTGAAGTCGGCCCATATCCAGTCGAACAAAGAAAGTAGTTAGAGCATTCTGAAATATGGCTCACTGAACGAGAGGCAAAGGGTAAATTTTGCGACTGCGAATTAGTCGGGTTACGGTGGAACATAAGAGCAATCCCCTTGAATCGACCGGGGAATGAATAGGTAAGTGTGGTTGCGGTGGAGCCAGTCATAAAAATGACTAATGCTCGAGGACTGAGACGGTATGGTCATGTCCGCCTTATTGAAGAACAACTATGGCCGCAGTGTTTACTCAACTTATCCCCACCAGGGAGAAGGAACCCAGGGTGAACGAGGACAACGTGTAGGTAAATCATAGCCAAAAGCATGGAAAGGAGAAGGCTACCGGCAGAAGATTAAAGGGGTAGAAGTTTCTGATGTCTGAGAACAGACTCGTAATAAGTGGAAGCGCTTGCTGAAGTTAAAGTAACTAAGAACGTTCCCTCACACCGGGTACAGAACAGTCACCCCAGTCGAGTATCTTCGCTCGCCACCGTCATAGGAAAAAGGACTAGCAGATACATAGGAACATCGTCCTTGGAAGTTCGAAGCATGGAGAAAGACTTCTGGACAAATGAGACCTGATGCATGATGCTACATGCATACGTCAGCGCACGAGGGCGTCGCAGACTAAAAGGAAAGCGGCGTAGAAATTATCGTGGGCCATTTACACTCCTGGAAATTGAAATAAGAACACCGTGAATTCATTGTCCCAGGAAGGGGAAACTTTATTGACACATTCCTGGGGTCAGATACATCACATGATCACACTGACAGAACCACAGGCACATAGACACAGGCAACAGAGCATGCACAATGTCGGCACTAGTACAGTGTATATCCACCTTTCGCAGCAATGCAGGCTGCTATTCTCCCATGGAGACGATCGTAGAGATGCTGGATGTAGTCCTGTGGAACGGCTTGCCATGCCATTTCCACTGGCGCCTCAGTTGGACCAGCGTTCGTGCTGGACGTGCAGACCGCGTGAGACGACGCTTCATCCAGTCCCAAACATGCTCAATGGGGGACAGATCCGGAGATCTTGCTGGCCAGGGTAGTTGACTTACACCTTCTAGAGCACGTTGGGTGGCACGGGATACATGCGGACGTGCATTGTCCTGTTGGAACAGCAAGTTCCCTTGGCGGTGTAGGAATGGTAGAACGATGGGTTCGATGATGGTTTGGATGTACCGTGCACTATTCAGTGTCCCCTCGACGATCACCAGTGGTGTACGGCCAGTGTAGGAGATCGCTCCCCACACCATGATGCCGGGTGTTGGCCCTGTGTGCCTCGGTCGTATGCAGTCCTGATTGTGGCGCTCACCTGCACGGCGCCAAACACGCATACGACCATCATTGGCACCAAGGCAGAAGCGACTCTCATCGCTGAAGACGACACGTCTCCATTCGTCCCTCCATTCACGCCTGTCGCGACACCACTGGAGGCGGGCTGCACGATGTTGGGGCGTGAGCGGAAGACGGCCTAACGGTGTGCGGGACCGTAGCCCAGCTTCATGGAGACGGTTGCGAATGGTCCTCGCCGATACCCCAGGAGCAACAGTGTCCCTAATTTGCTGGGAAGTGGCGGTGCGGTCCCCTACGGCACTGCGTAGGATCCTACGGTCTTGGCGTGCATCCGTGCGTCGCTGCGGTCCGGTCCCAGGTCGACGGGCACGTGCACCTTCCGCCGACCACTGGCGACAACATCGATGTACTGTGGAGACTTCACGCCCCACGTGTTGAGCAATTCGGCGGTACGTCCACCCGGCCTCCCGCATGCCCACTATACGCCCTCGCTCAAAGTCCGTCAACTGCACATACGGTTCACGTCCACGCTGTCGCGGCATGCTACCAGTGTTAAAGACTGCGATGGAGCTCCGTATGCCACGGCAAACTGGCTGACACTGACGGCGGCGGTGCACAAATGCTGCGCAGCTAGCGCCATTCGACGGCCAACACCGCGGTTCCTGGTGTGTCCGCTGTGCCGTGCGTGTGATCATTGCTTGTACAGCCCTCTCGCAGTGTTCGGAGCAAGTATGGTGGGTCTGACACACCGGTGTCAATGTGTTCTTTTTTCCATTTCCAGGAGTGTATTTGTAGGGAATGAAGACGGGCTGCTGAAATGTCTGCCGCCATCTGCCACTGGTGAACAGGACTGTAACTGTGGAACTACGTAGTGTTGCTCCTTCGTATTTTTAAAAATGAACAGTCGAGATCACCAGAACATTTATTTATTAACCGGTTTCGGCTTATCTAAAATCCATCTTTAGGATTTTTTGGCCCTGCAAGGGTAGGACAGCAAAGTTACAAACTGTACTATTACATATGGCCTTAAAATAAGATACAGAAATGCTCTAGTAAAAATTACAGGCAGTACTATTGTAAATGGCGTTAAAAGTTGAGAAAGGTTATAGCGTTTACCCCAATGGCTGGTGCTAGCGGCTCCTCAGATTTTTCGTGATACCACGATCGTAAACTGACTGATAGCTGTGGAGCCACGGGTTAAATAGTGTGCAATTTGCGCTCCGACTATAGCTTACGTCATCACTAGCAAATGGCAAACGCTTCACAAGCGCTGTATGCAGTTTGCACAGTAATTTCTCGCAACCCACGTACGAATACATTGGATGTTAAAACATTATCAAGCATAAGGCATGTAGTCATTTATGTTAAAATAAAATAAACAAACTTACAAAAGAACAGAAGAAGCGGTGTTATCTCTTGGCACTGGTGTAAAAGCCAAACACATCGTTCTTACAATGTTTTGTCGATAAAACGAAGTGGTTATTATATGCACTTAGATATTACGTAAATAGATAATGAGAGATAAAAATATATTAAAAGGTTCAACATTTAAAATATATGCACGCCATGTATATTTACTAGGCAGTGCCATCTGGTAAGAACTTGAAACGACGCCGTAGCCTAGACAACGTGAAGTTTGTGATGGCCGCCATGATATCATAGAAGTGTGTACTGAAAAAGAATGCCGTTCTCATGGTAACGTAACGGCCGAAGTGGCAGTCGAGAAACCAAAGAAGTGCGCCTGGGGACGCCGACTATTTTCTAGGCATCGACTCAGGTCGATATCATCAAAGACATTTGTTAAACGCTGTAGAAGGGCTACTCAGTATCTTCCAGTGTCATTATTCAGACCAAATATGGTGGTACATCAACAACGATAGCAGCTGCTATTGTCAAGGTGACACAGTGACAGAGTGGCAGCTCTGCGTGGACGTTTTCGTGACATAGCCTTCTAAAAACGTGAGTACATATGGGACATCGTGTCGTTAGCAATATGATGATAAAACGCTATACAGGTCTTAATGGCATTAGGATACATTAATGTTATTCTATTAATTTACAGGAATGGAAATACAAAACATTAAACGGATGGGTATGCACCAGTATATTTTAACTTAGGTGGGCCCAAAGTACACTATAAAATGGTATGTGAAATAAGCAGCTTGTTTATAAGGAAGTGGCGTTGACATGCATGTGCGATACGGATAAAAAGGAGGTATAATGATTAATTTCCATCAAAACCAAGATAAGAAGGGAGATATGGCATAATTCGCAAATTAAAAGAGGGAAAGCAGCATCCTTGGGTTCAAATTATATTCTGAAAAAGTACAAAATATGCTATATCCTTAAAATCTGTGTGTTCATTAAGGAGGGGGTATGGATCGTTTCTTTGGTGGACAATAATCGCAAGTTCTTCCGAGGGATCTAATAGAAAGCCTTCTTTAACAGTATGTAGGTTCTGTATCACATTATGAATGGTTAGTACTCGTTAGATGTTGTCCAAGTGCAGATTTTCTGCGGGCTGTACCCTCCATATGCTCTCTGAATCTTGTTTGAAAACTCCTACCATTCTGTCCAACATATGTCTTATGGCAGTCATTGCTTGTTAATTTATATGTTCCAGATTTTGAGAATTGATATTTTTTAATTTCCAAAAGTGTGTTTAGTTTATCTGTATTTGTGATACAGAAAGCTAGCGTTATGTCAGTATTTAAAAAAATTCTGAAGATGGCTTATAGGTAAGACAGGTTACCAGAGAAATAATATTGCGATCTGGACTGTTCATTTAATCAGATCGCTGCTCTCCGTGGACTATGTTATCAAAATTCTTTACTGTTTCGATTGTTATTCAGTACACAACTTCATGATAAAATTAATATGCTTCTGATAAGTGGTGACATGGTGAGGGAATAGTCTAGTAGGGGTCACGTACGTAGGAGCTCTAAGAGTTATTACTCTGCACTTGTGTTTCACATATTTTGTCTTGGATCCATATGACAGTTAACCATTTTAAAGTCTATCAGCTTAATGACAAGGATTTAGACATTCACGCATGAGTAAGTCATCCTCCGTGTTCTAAGTTGATTAGTTGTTTACTAGCAGCGTTTCACTTGGTATTGATGTAGCTGGTTAGCACGATAGTGGTTCTACGAGTATTTCTAGATTCCTGGACACAACCAATGAATGGCCATATCAGATGTGAGTTTAATAAACCATGTCTATTAAGTAAAGAATATAAGCAATATGTATTTTATACTTTGTATTTCCAGAGGTTGTGTCACGACATTTACTATAGGATGCAAATGGTGGACTCGTCCTGTGCACGTAAGAACCCTATATTGTGTACAAAGCTCCAATATTTCATAGCAGTCAGACATGCATCAGTTTTTACTGTAGTTTCTCGCGAGCAATTTTCAGTATTTTCCTGGCTGAATTTAGTGAGCTTAATTAGAGCTACAAGGTAACAGTGAATGGAGAAACTGCTGAGAATCTTCTATTGCGTCGTACTAGAACTGAAGTATCAACGAAAATCAAGGGAGATCGAGAACTACACGGAAATTTAAGAAAATTTGTTTTTATTCACCGTGAATTTTATTTTCCTCTGTTAAAGTTTCTTCGATAGTGACGTAAACAAAATTTAATTTCATAACGGAAAAAGAGGAACTAAAGAACATAAAAAACCCAAGCCATCTTCTAAGGTAATTTGACGAATAAAAGAAAATGAAAACAAAGAGAGACAATACAGAAGACTCGTTATTGTTTAAAAAAATAATTCCCACATCAACCTGGAATCCCGCCTCTTTAATAGGTACCATTTCAACACCAGAGCGAAAATGCAACCATTGTATTTCTACTTGCCTCTAACAGGGTTGTTAGTATCTTACAGATACGTGGTAATAGACGCTGCGATACGCTATTAGCATCCTACTTGTGCAGGACAATATCTTCAGTGAAACTTCCTGGCAGATTGAAACGGTGTGCCGCACCGAGTCTCGAACTCGGGAACTTCGCCTTTCGCGGGCAAATTCTCTACCGACTGAGCTACCCAAGCACGACTCACGACCCGTTCTCACGAATTCCGCCAGTACCTCGTCTCCTACCTTCCATACTTCACAGAAGCACTCCTGCGAACCTTACAGAACTAGTACTCCTGGAAGAAAGGATATTGCGGAGACATGGCTTAGCCACAGCCTGGGGCATGTTTCCAGAATGAAATTTTCA